>NC_066580.1:167277845-168509345 GCF_024323335.1 Lathyrus oleraceus | reverse complement strand
AGGGACTGCAAATCTAAAGAGCTTGGATGTCTGAGACGACTGTGCCAAAGACTATAAGCAAAAATAAAAAACGAGTAGGAAGTGGTAACTGGATAGAGATCTCCAAGGCTATCACATATCATGAGTGGATTCCCCGTCTGAAAGTCATTTACCTAAAACCAAAAGGATCAAAAGAAACATAAACATTATTATCAATAGTGAGTTATCGCACATAAATCAATTTTTTAACAATCTGTGGTGTCTGTAAAACATGGGTAAGGTTTAACGGCTTGTGTTTATGGGAGGTGGGTATGATTGTGTGTCTAGAGCTTTGAATTTGAATTCCTTGTCCGCTACCAAAAAATAATGTATGGTTTAAGTGACTCAAATTAGAATAAGACGAGAGATTACCTTCTGAAGACACTATACGGGAAGAGGCACCCGTGTCCATATACCATGTGTTATCAGGAGGAGTGAGATACATGGTGTGCGTAGCAGCTGCAATGTCATTGGGTGTCAGTTAAATCATGGCAGCGTAAGCCTGAGGACGCTGACCTAGAATGCCATGTTGATAGGGAGAGGAAGAAGGGTGAGTCCGCTAAGAAGTAGGATACGAGCAGAGAGGCATGAACCTCGGTGGTGGAGTCCAACTCCACTACTAGTGAAAAGGATATGCTACTGGGATTGCTACTGATTCCAAGGAGGAGAACTTTGTGTGATGCTACTCTGAGGACCATCATGGTTACGATGATTTCCACCCCGATTCTGATTGTTGCAAGGACTGGAGCGGTTGCCAAAGCGGTAATTAGTGATATGGGATGAGTCATCATAGGAACGTTGTTGGGTGGCATGATAAGCACATGATACTTAGTAGGCGTCATCTTAGCTAAACTGTCTTCTTATAATGTGAGCATGGAATGAGTTTTATGAAAGGAGGGGAGAGAATTTCTCCATCGAATCAAGGTGGCCACACCAAGGTAGGCATCAGTAAGATCGGAGATCATCTGAAATACCAAGCGATGATTGTTTCTGGGAGCACCGACATCCCGTAATTGGTCAAAAAGCGTCTTCAAACATTGAAAATAAGCAAATACATTTGAAAAAGTCTCCATGCGAACTTTAGAGAATTCCCGCTCAAGAGTGATGACATGTGCGTTCAGATTATCCTGGAAGAGATCAGCCAATCGCTTCCAGGCATCCAAAGTTGTGGATTCAGGTTCTATGATGGTGGTTAGCAAGTCAATAGAAATAATGGAATATATCCACTAAAGCACAGTTGCATCCAAGGTGGCCCACTAGTTATAATTGGGGTCAGGGACAAGTGGTGGACGCTTGTTATTTGAAGGCACAATGTGTTACAGGACTCGGTGAAAGCAGGCATGAACGTGAAATAGCTCCGCCCATGTGACGTAACGATCAATTTCCATGTCAAGCATAATAGGAATATTATTCCTAATGTTGGAAACAATGAGAGCATGATGAAATTCCGGCTTGGTAGAGGATGATGGAGGTGATGTTGGGGTTTCCACCTTGAAAGGAGGAGTCTCCATGTTGCTTTCGTCATTGGAGGAGATATACATGAGGTGTACGGACCGTGTGATTTGAGGGAGGGAAGATTTGGTTGTGGCGTGGTCAGAGGAAGAAAGGGAGAAAGCGATGGCGGAAGGGAAGGGAAGCGGTTGCATTGATGATAGAGGTACAAGAGGAAGAGCTATTGAAGCAGCGATGATGCTGGGGGATAATCTATTGTGGCGGCATCGGTGATAACTTTTGAGAATAAACGAAAATGGTGGTAGTGCAAGAGGAGGTGTGAGTACAACTTCCGTTAGATTTGTTTTGTATGATGTCAAAACTAGGATACATTTGTGTTAACGTATATTGGACGGTATCCTCTGATTCTCTATGTGCATCTTAGCATTAGGAAGCATAAAATCATTTGGAAACTACTTGGAAAAGGTCTCATGCATCAAACATGCATGAACAATCATTTTTTTTAATGAAAAATGGTATTACAAGTCGACACATGCAATTACAGGTCGACCTATGGAGATATTTTCTTGGATATAGGTTGACACATGTTTTCTATAGGTCGACACATATGTTGCAGTATTAAAGCTTGTAGCTTTTGTTCCATGTGCCGACTCTTCAAGTTAACACATAGGGAGCGCATAACAGTCATAGGTCGACACATGATCTTAAACAGGTTGACCTATGCATCGAAAAGGTCGACACATAAATTTTATAGGTCGACCTATGCAATGTATTTTTTCAAAAAATCATATTTTTCTCAAGTCTTTTGCATTACTTTTTTCCCTAGATCACTCATTCATATAAATGCTTCATACATGAATCATTCTCTAGTAAGGTTTCTAGAGTGAGTAAAACCTACATGAATCCAGGATTTTAAAGCATTCTCATGATCTTTAACTCCATTTATGCATACACAGAATTAAACTACACATAATCATTTTTTGATTAGGTACCATCTAGGTTAGATTAATAACGTTCAATTAGGTTTGTTGTATCGAGAATGTTGGGTTGAGAACTTTGAGGGATTCAACTCATAAAACCGAGTTGGGGTTTTCCTTCAAGATCTTTTAGGGTTTGAAGTTTTTGAACAAGATTGTACAATTCGGATTCGATCAAGTGAAAGCCTCGGGACAAAGGGTGCCTTGTAAGGGAGTAGTGTGAGACGGTTGACCGTGTTGGAAAATCTTGGGTTTCAACAAGTGTACACTTTGGATTAATTCAACCGAATGAAAGCCTTGGGACAAGGATTGCCTTGCAAGGAAGTAGTAAGAATAGGTGAAATAAAGCGACATTATGGTTACTTGATCAATCTTTGATCAAGGGTTTTGGAGGTGGTAGAGTCAACATAAAACTTAGGGTTTGTAGAGTTCGATTTCTTCATCTCTTGTATACACATATTTTGCAAAGTAAGATATAATATAATATCTCAATTTGAATTCGAATTAATGGAAGACGTACCCATAGCAAGGTCGATTGGGAAACTACCTAAACAAATCCTCGTGCACTCTCTTTCCATCTCTTTTATTTTGTGGTTTGCAAACTGTCGATTGTGTAATACCCCAAAATTTACCCTTCATTTTTCCTGGAAGCATACGCTTTACACCTCATGCATGCATTCATTTTTAGGTCATTTAACATTAGATACATTGCATTTCATCATGTCAATCAGAATTAGATCCAAGAAACTTTATTTAAAAAAAAAAGAATAAATAAAAATAATAATAAATAAATAAATAAAAAAATAAAAAAATCTCAGACTTGGACCTCTCTCAAAAGCCCACTAAGCTACCAATATTAGGCTATAAATACTAGAGTTTCAGTGAAACAAGGATGCATTCTATTTCCTATTACCCTGAGGAAAAAGATAGTGAGAGAAGAGCTAACAGAGTTCAGAGCAGCCTCCAAACCCTGAAGGGAACTCAACTGCACAGAATCACCTCTGCCTCACATAAATCCTAAAGATTGTTTTGTAAACCTCACGGGTGCAACTCAATTTCAATCAAGCTCTCCAATTAGGTTTGCCCTATATCCATCATCTTTATACCTTTAATTTGAATGCTCTAAATGTATAAGGTATTATGGGTGAATTTGATACCCTTTTGATGCATGTCTTTTTTGTGAATTTTAATGGCATGATTCATGTGGTTACATTTTGATTTGGGGGCAACCCTTGATTACCCTATTTTTTTGTCTCTAACCTGTTTGTTGAGTTTTTGTGAGGGCTCACATGACTTTTGCAGGGATAACTTGCGTGGTTTTCCACTTTGTTTGTGGGATACCCCCTGGAGGTTTCATTCCGATTACCTGTACTGACTCACTTTCTTTGATGGTGTTTAGCTTGGAAGGATCCCTGGGTTTCCCATTCCTCTAACTGCTGTTACTTCGGATCTTTATCCGCGTGGTACTTTTACATTTTTCCCGCATTTTACTGCTTTCCTAGCTGGAAGACCTCGATAGGAGGCAATGTTTTTGTGTGTTTTTTACAGGTTCCTTCGTCAAGGACTGCCTTTTTGCATGAGTTCACCAAACCCTAACCCTTCATTGATTTTTCTTCTCCTAAACACACATTTACTCCTTCTACTACAGGTGAGTAAGTCTCCAAAGGTCGAGCATCTGGTAGATTGCGTAGTAACCTCGTTCGTCCAAAACCCACTCCATAACCCCGTAGTTAGCCGAACTACGGCTTGCTCTGATTCTAATTCCAGATGAGATACGTAGGCATAAGACGCGATGTCTTAGCGAGCACACATCCCCCCAACCCATAGGTAAGCCGAGCTACGAAGACTCTGATTCTCATATTCAGATGAGATACGTATGCAGTGGATGCGACATCCGCGTGAGTCATTTTCATTTAACCTTTTTGTTTTAGTAAACAGCACAAGATAAACTCACACCCTTTAGACAAGAACTACAAAAGTGGATCCCGTAGAGTACTGCGGATGCGTAGGGGTGCTAATACCTTCCCTTCGCATAACCGACTCCCGAACCCAAGATTTGGTTGCGAGACCCCGTCTTGTCCTTTCCTTTTTCAGGTTTACTTCGAGCGTTTCCTTTCCCTCCTTTTGGATAAATAACGCACGGTGGCGACTCTTCTGTCATTTTCTTTCGCCGGTTGTTTTTTCGCACACTGTATTTTTCAGGTTGCGACAGCTGGCGACTCTGCTGGGGACACTAAGAAGTTGACCTCTTAATGGTCCATCTTCCCTAAGCGAGTCCCTCCTAGCTTGTGTGATTTCTTGTTTATTGGGTGTTCATGCTTTTGTACATTTATTTGCTTACCTGCTTGCATGCATCTGTTGTATCTGTTGGATCTGTTTGTTTGTTTGTTGGGATGGGGTGTTCTATGAGAGATAAGCCCATTACCCAGGCTTGAGTGTACACACAGGTTTTAGAGTGGATAATCATGAGGCTTGCGTGGCGTGTTGCTACGTTAAGTCGTTCGTGAAGAACCACACCCAGACGAGGTTTCTTTTGGATATATTATGTCTTACGGGTGTTCCGTAACGACAGGATGTTCCTCTAGAAATCGTCGACTCTGGTGACCATTTACCGAGAACTCAGTCGAGGCCTCTCCTCCGAGACGTGATTATGTTAGCTCTGGTGGGCGCATTCTCGCTGATCAATCCGAGGACCCCGAGACTGGGAACTTGCTATTAGGATGTCCTATTGAGGGGAGTCAGTGGAGGTCTTTTATCCCGTAATAATACCAAACCTTCAGTGGTAAACGTATTATTCGCGACTGAAGGGCTGAAGTTGACGAACTTCTGTTCTTAGAACCTACCAGTGAGGGGCGGGCTAAATTCAGGAAACCTTAACCTCCGACCAACCCGGTTTTCTGGAGCAGAGATCTGATCTTATATTATATTCTTCAGTGGGTTTTCTCTTCAGACGGTGCAACCCGACAGATGTTCAAGCAGATACAGCAATCTTGATTTCCATGCCACTGCATTGCATTCACATCATTGCATCACATCATTCTGCATTCATATCATTTAACACATGTTTATCCATTTCTAGGGGGTTTACATCTTCTTCTTGATTCCGGTCGGGGTTTTTCTGGCTCTCTTAAGATGGATATTGGCAGAAAGAGACATGTCGCCTACAAGTTTCCGGTGGTCTGTCTGGAGCCCATTCAACAGTTAATGAAGTTAATGGATCCTGATTCTCTAGAAGGATTCCGAAAGGATTACGGTTTGATTCTATGTTTCGTCATGATTCTTTCCAAGGATCAACATGATGCTCTATTCACACTACTACAGTTCTACGATCCTCCATTGAGGTGTTTCACATTCCCGGATTATATCTTGGTCCCTACTTTGGAGGAGATTGCCAGTTTTCTCAGAGTTCCTATCAAGTCACAGTTGTTATTCTACAGTTCTGAGTTTCTGCCCGATCTCAGCCTGGTTGCTTCAACCACATATTTGGGGGAATCAGTCTTGAAGGCTAATATGTGTCAGAAGGGAGGAGTCAGTGGTTTTCATTTGAGTTTCTTACTGGGAGAAGCAAAGAAGAAACTTGAAGATGGTGACCAGAGGGGTTTCAATGTTGTGTTGGCTCTTTGTGTGTATGGGATTGTCCTGTTCCCTAATGTTGCCAAATTTGTGGACAGGGACGCAATACGCCTCTTCGTGTTGAGAAATCCAGTGCCGACCTTGCTAGGAGATTTCTTTCATTCAGTGCACCACAGGAATGAAAATAGAAAAGGAGGATTGTTGAATTGTTGCGCGTCTTTGTTTTATAAGTGGTTCAGTTCTCACCTACCCAAATCAGGAGTGTTCATTGATGTCGAGGACTCCTTGAGTTGGTCGAAGAGATTGATGGGGTTGAGAGCTGAAGATATTTCTTGGTGGTCTGACCGAAGCTTGCTTCGGGCGGATATTATTCACAGTTGTGGGAATTTCCCAAATGTACCATTGGTAGGAAGAAGAGGAGGAATCAACTATAATCCTTCTCTAGCAGTTAGACAGTTTGGATATGCTTTAAGAACTCCGCCTTTGGAAAAGGATGTGGAAGAATCTCTGTTTTTCCATTCTTCGCCTGATCTGACTGTATCCCGTAAGGCAGCTGAGGCCTGGCTCAAGGTGATCAAGAGAGGAAGAACTGTGCTTGGAAAAGGAGATTGTAGAATTTACCCTCAGTATGGAGAGTGGCTTCAAGGAAGAGTCGAAGAGTTGGGTCTTCCGTTTCCTATTGAAGAACCTGTGTATCCACCTACTCCTGAGCAGTCAACAATGGTGAGCCGAAAGGAGTATGACAAGTTGAAGAACGCCATGGAGGGACTTCAAACCGAGAACTCGGAGTTAAGGGAGAAGTTGCAAGACTATATGCATCAATTCCATGAGGCAGAATATCAGAAGGGGGAAGCCGTCAGATTGCAAAAGGAAGCAGAGAGGAAATTTGCTGTGGAGGTGGACTTCTTCAAGAAGACAGACGAAGCCTTAAGATCATCCAGTTCTGAGTTGAGGCGAGTCGAGCAGCAATTAATGGATGTTCATGGTAAATTAGTTGGGGGGCAAGAGTAATGGGATGCATTTTCAACTTCTCGGAAGGCAAAGGAGGAGGAGACGGTAGCCGAACTGACTGGTCAGATGGAGAAATTGGAGACTTTGCTGAAGGGGAAGAACAATGAGCTTTTGTGCGCCCGTTCTACTAATGGTTACATCACAAATCAACTCAATGAGGCTCGAGGACAGATTGAAGAACTCAAGGTGCTGGCAGGTTTGAAGAAATCCAGACTTGAAGAGGTATTCGGAGAAGATGATGGGAATTACTACAGAGAGCACATCAACGAACTGGATGGGATCATTCACAAGAGGAATCTGCTTATCCGGCATTTGACAGAATCTCCAGATCATCCCGACACGGTGGCATTACTGGATGAAGTGAGGAGCAGTCCTTATGGGTTGTATACAGGAGGCTGATTCCTGATTTATGTTACTCTCTTTACTTATTGCTTTGTTGCTATGATCCACAGGCTTGTTGTGGAGATCCTATTTTGATGTATTTTTGGCTAAGGCCCCTTTCCTGGAACTCATTTGTATGATGGTTTCCCTTTATGGTATCTTGATCTCAGAAGTTTATCCATGACTCAATCTTCTTGCACTATTCACCTGATGTGAGACTGGAATCAAGGGGGTGGAATACCTTTTGGATTTGATAAACATGTCATTGCATTTGCATATCCATAACATGTCTTGCATAACAGGTACTACCGCAGTGTTCTCAATGGTTTGGTGTTTCATCAGCAGGATAGCTGGCTCAGGCATTCACCGATACGATACCCGAAGGAATCAACAGAGAGCAATGGAAGGTGTACAAGCAGAGCTCGCTGAGATGAGGATCCGCATGACCCAATTCATGGATGTGGTTCAAGGGGTGGCTCAGGGACAGCAAGAGCTCAGACAGATGATGCAGAGGAATCCCGCCGCTACTCAACCAGAGACATTGGATGATCCTCCAGCTGGAGAGGCTAATGGTCCCAATGGACCGGGGCCTATCCCGATCCCACATGTCAACCTTGATCAACAGCTCGTCCATGATGATCAGGCCGATCAATTCCCCCTACTTCAGGAAGACTTTGGCATGGGCCATGGAATGGACCCCATGTTTAGAAGATTAGAGGAGAGGCTGAAAGCTGTGGAAGGACAGAATCCTCTGGGAGTAGATGTTGCTGACTTGGGGCTGGTCCCAGGTGTGAGAGTGCCACCGAAATTCAAAGTCCTGTTCTTTGACAATTACAATGGCAGCTCTTGCCCGGGTGTAGCACCTCAAATTTGCACCTATAATTGTACATACATTTTCATATTAGGTCATAACATTAACATAGTCCACTGCATAGCATTGCATTGTTCTTTGCCCCAAGTGCAAGATCATCAGTCAGATTAGGTCAAACTGGTCAAGAGATCAGTCAATCAAGCAAGCGAGTACAATTTCCAAGGAGGAAAGGCCCTAGGTTTGGTCCAACATGTTCACATGACCTAGGGGTCCTTTTGAAGTGTTTTGGTCAAAGATTGGATGCTCAGAAGTCATCAGTCAGTGCACAGTTTATCAGAAACCCTAAAAAGTCAACCATGGTCAACTGTGCCTGATTTTATGGTTTTCAAGGTGGGAATTGGTTTGAGAGGGTTCATTCATGTCCATATAGGCCTCATATAACATGTCAAACATCATCATGGAAGAATTTGAAGCCAGACAAGAAATTTCCAAAAATAGAAAGTTGACCTGTAATTGGAATTTGCCAAAAATAGAAAGTCTTGATCCTCAAACTTACATCATGATACAAGCTTCAAATGAATTTTTGCCCAACATGAAAGTTGAAGATCTTGTTCTCCCATTTCCAAAAAGTCTAAGAACACTCAATTCCCATGTATGGTTGGCAAGTTATGATCAAATCATTTTCAGAAATTTTTGAACTTCAAAAGGCCATATCTCTCAAACCATTTGGCCAAATTGGGTGGGGTTTTTTGCTACAAGTCACATTTGATGCCCTCTATCCAAATATGTCATCACCATTTACCAAAACTCAACCAAGCAAAGTGGCACTTTTTGAAGTAACTTGAATTATTTCAAGTGAAGTAAAAATTTGACTTTTCAAAATAACCATTTCCAACCATTTTTACCACTTGGAATAGTTCAGAGATTGCATTTAGAGTTTGTCCAAGGCCCAATTCATGCACCTTTCATACACCCCATGCAATTTGGTTTGGTTTTAGCAAAATGGTCCAAACATGTCATTATGCAAAGTGTGATTAACATTTCCATTAAATAGCTTAAGCCAACCTTAAACAGAGAATATATACCTCTTTCTCACTCTGAAAAAGCCCTAGCAGCCACAACATCAAACAGAAAAAACTCTTTTCCTCTCAAACATCAATTTCTGCATTTTTGAAATTCTTGCTGAAAACTCAAAAGAGCACGAGCTAACCTTGGTTTGTCCATCATTTACCAACCCTTTTGAAGCATTTTCAAGGATCAAATCTCAACTGTAAAGCTTTTCAACCACTGTTTCATTGAAGAGCTCCATCCATGGCAGTCCACGATTTGAGCTGGAATCAACTTTGTTGAGCTTAGAGTCTTCGACCATTCATCATCTGGAGCTTGAATCTTCATCTGTTTCGAGCATTTGCAACCAAACAACGACTACATCAACACTGTTCTCCAAATTTGGTGAGTTTTCGAATTTCACTATTTGCAAAACCATGATATGCTTTAGCTAGATCTCCTTGCCATGAGCATTTTAAACTTTGAATCACTAAAAATGGTTGAGTAATTGGAAAGTTATGCTGAATAGAAATCTGATGTGTGAATATGTTTATGTTCGATTCATCCTTGTTAGCATGTTTTAATGAAAATGAATGCTATATTCTTGATGTATTTGGTCTGCTGATTAGAATGGTATGTTGGTTGTTCATTTCTGGGCAAAAATTTGTTTCACGATTTTTGATGAAGATGAAGATGACACTGTTCCATTTGAAACCCTAAAAATGCCCAGAATTTTGTCTGCATCGTGTTTTTGGCTGTTTGTTGCATGGGAACACTGTTCCATCGCCCATGACGAATCGTTGCGTGCCACGCCTTGAGCTGCTGCGCTGCGTTTCATTAAAACGTCCAGCAAATTACAAAATTGCCACCGGTTCCATTTATTTTGATTAAATCATTTCATGTTTCAATAATTATTTCATTTTTGTGACCAAACTTCCAAAAATCATAAGTCAACCATTGTTAATCCAAAATCCATGAGACTTTTTGCATAATGTTCATCATAATCTCTAGTTTTTTATCATGATTTTTCCAAATTTTTTTTGGATGAGTGGATTTTTAATTGTGCTAGGGTTTGTCACATGTGCTCATTTTTGTACACTTTGCCAAATCAATTGTGAAATGATGATGCTTTATCCAATGACTCTCAAATTTTTTGTGCTTAAACTAGACACATTCATGTTGATTTTGGTATAGAGTTTGTGAATTTATCTTTGCTGGTTTGTGAGTTATGAATTTTTGAATTAGGGTGTGACAATTTGTGTCACACCATTGATGCCCAATTTCATGATTTTATTTACCCTGCTTAATGAACTCAATTTGGTCTGATTTTTTGCATGAACATACTTAGGGATGTCTAGATTACATGTGATTTTTTTATGGAATTTTTGATGGCATGTCTTAATTGTTTGAGATTTTTCTCCCCTGTTTGATCAAAATGTTGACTTTTGTGACACTTGTTCCCATTTGTTTTGTGAAATTCTCATACATTATTGGATGGACATGAAATTTTACATGTGATTAGTAGACATCTTAAGCTTTGCCATGGTGTTAGTCCCATTCATTTATCATTTGCTATCACTGATTTATGATTTATTCAAGTTGGTGCATGTTTGGTTGACTTCTTTGAGCATGTTTGAAATTGCCTTGCCTTTCTGATTTTCATTGACCACCTTCCCATGATCCAATTGAGCTGAAATTTGATATGCTTAACATGCTATGGACTATGTTTGATCATTATTTATTTGATGATTTTTGGAATTACTTATGATTGGTTTTGAATTGAGTCTTGCTGTTGACTTCTATGAGCTTCCATATGCCATGCCTTGACCTATTTTGCTTATGAAATGATGATGATGAATGATGTGACTGTGGAACCAATTGAGTTTGTTTCTTGACTATTTGAACTTGATTTTGGACACTTGCCACTTGCTGTTTTAACTTTCTCATCCCCTTTTGACCCTAGGCTTGTCCTAGTGGTCCTGTTGCTCATGTTTGAGTTCATTTTTTCAGGTTAAGAAGAAATTGCCCAAAGAAACTTATACAAGTTGAATGAGTTTGATTTGATTATCATGACTAACTTGTTTGTTTTGTAGCTTGCTTGGCTCATATGCTGGAGCCTTGTGCATTGCACATTTAACTGACTGTGTTGACTGTTGATTTCTATCTCATTTTGATTTAACTTTGAATTAAATACTGATGTTGTCTGACTGGTTTCAGGTACTTTTAGTTGCTTATAGTTCCTTGTGAACTTTGCTTTGCTTTGCTTGAATAGCAATTTGCATTGAGGTATATTTTCTCATCTTCATGTAGTCTGGAAGACCTGGCCTGTTACTTGGCCAGGCACCTGTCTGAAGTCCTCCTTAAGAGGCAATGTTTGTGACTGTTTAAAATTGTCCTTGTACATATTCAAAGACCTCCTAAGTGAAGAGGCAATTGGCAGAACCCAAGGGATATGCAATCTATCCCCTGCTATTCTGTGTGTCACTCACCTTGCTCACACTACCTGTGTTGATGCATAGTGAGTAAAAACCCAAGATCTATAGAGTCTAACTTGTGGAGAGAGTTTCTACTTTCTGAACTCCCACACCTTCTGATATTCAAATGCTCTCCCTGACCAGGGATAAGAGCAATGAGGCACACCCCTCATCTCCTTTCATCTGCTTCACCTTAGCCCCTCAATGGCAAGGTTAAGAGCTAACACTACCCAGTTCCAGTGGTTTGTTTGTTGAGGTTGATATGACCCCTCGACTAAAACCTAACCTTGTTTGAGCCCATTGTTTGCATATAGTATGTGCTACTTGTGCTTGTGTGTTTGTTTGGCTTGCTTCCTGTGCGAGTTAGGATAGGTGTGGCTTGCTTCCTGTGCAAGTCATGTTTAGGATAGGCTTGCTTCCTGTACAAGTTAGCTAGAAACCTTAACTTAGGGATGACTTTGCATGACAACATCTAGGCTCGAGCTCTAGTCTCCCTTTTAGTTTGTTTGTTCGTCCTGTGTCCCTCCGTAGGGGAACTACGTCGCCCTGATTCTCATACCAAATGAGATACGCAGGCAGGAGATGAGCAGATCTCTCCGGGCGCCTTTTTTCTTTTTTTGTGTGTGTTTGGCAACTATTAGGCTCGAGCTCTAGTCTCCCTATTAGTTTGTCCTTTCAACCTTTGTGTTCCTTCTGACGTCTCAGTGTCTCTTTTTGTTTGCGTGGTGTCGCATCCGCGAAAATCAACCGGCGAGACTCAAATAAAAACACAACACAGAGCCGCCACTGCGCGTTATTTATCCCAAGATAGGGAAAGGAAACGCTCAGAGAAACCTGGAAAGGAAATGGTCTTGCGACCAAAGAGAAAGGGTAAGGGAGTCGGTTACGCAAGGGGAAGGTATTAGCACCCCTCACGTCCGTCGTACTCGACGGGATCCACGCTCTAAGAAAAGAAAAGGTTGCTAAACATCACACACACACACAGGTAACGCAGGTGGGGTAAAGAGAAGGGAGCTCGATAGGACGTCGCATCCTATGCCTACATATCTCGTCTGGAACGAGAATCAGAGCCACTGTAGTTCGGCTTACGCACGCCAAACAACACAAAACGCACAAACAGATGGCAAACATGGAGCCCGACAACCACTCGATGGAATTACGTCAGCATCCGAACCAAAACACAATCAAAAGGGCAAACGTGGAGCCCGACAGCCAATTACTGGACTTACGTCGGCATCCGAACCAAACACGCAATCAGATAACAAGTAAACACACGCAAAAAAGAAAAAGATTGCCCGGAGTGGTCTCGCACGACCACCTGCCTACATACCTCGTCTGGAACAAGGATCAGGGCGATGTAGTTCCCCCTCAAGGGAAAGAAATTCTAGCCAGAAACCAAGGGGAGACACACTACCAGGGAGCTGTACTCGAGCCTAGTGTTATCATGCATCATTGCCCTATGTTGTGGTTTCTACCTACTTGCGCAACAGCAAGCTACTCCTATCCAGGAAGAAAGCAAGCATACAAGCATACAGATCAAAACAATTCAAGCCAACATGTCAAACAAATATTCACATAGCACACACTATAACCAATCAAGTGAGGCTCACACAATGGGTTTGACTGCCGAAGCAAGTCATCTGTACAGGCTGTGTTTGCTCTTAACCTTGCCATTACGAGGCTAAGGTGAAGCAGATGAAAAGGTGAAGTGAGGATGAGACCTCACAGCTCTTATCCCTAACCAGGGAGAGCTTTTAGACAAAGGAGCGTGGGTCCAGAATGGAGGGACCCTTCTACGCTCAAAGACTCTGACTCGATTGTGCAACAGCACGAGATCTTGGGTTTGTGCCCCAATGCATCAACACACAGCCGTGTGAGCAGAGGGACGACACACAGAATAGTGGGGGATAGATTGCATATCCCTAACTTCCACCAATTGCCTCATAGAGGACTTCACCTGCTTAGGCACAATATTAAACAATCACAAGCATCGCCTCTTAAGGAGGACTTCAGACAGTTTGCCCGGCCAAATAACAGACCGGGTCTCCAGACTACATGAAGAATAGAAGTCCTACCTCAAGTGGTTTAAAAACCAAGCAGCAGCAAGCAAGTTCTTAAAGAACTGTAAGCAACTAAAGGTACCTGAAAACAATCAAGTATCATCAGTACTCAGACAGACAACAATAAACAGCAAATGTTAATCAGTCAGACTATACAGATAACACACAACAAGGCAAGCTATGAGCTCAAGCTCAAGCTTCACAACCTACAAAACAAATTCATGTTAGTTCTCAACATCAAACACATCCAATTTAATTGACTTGGCTCAATCCCTTTAGGCATTATGCATTTCATCCTGAAAAATCAAGCAAATGTGAGAAACTGGACCTCTAGGCCAAGCCTAGGGTCCAAAAGGGAGAAAAAAGTCTAAACAGCAAAGGATTCTCAACCAAACTTAAATTAACACAAATAGAAAACCAAAGCAATTGATCCCATGATTATATCATTTACCATATTCATTTCATGACCAAAACAAATCAAACTAGTTCAAATGGAACACCAAACATCCAAACAGAACTATTGCATTCAATTCCATATCAAAACAATTCCAAAAATCCTCAAATAATTTACACCTAAACAGGACATAATCAAGGCCTAGCATGTCAAATTTTAGCTTAATTGGACAAAGGAAACCATGTCAATGAAAATCAACAAAAACAGACACAATTATATGAGCCAAATCACAACATCAACACATGCATTCACTTCAAAAATTCATAAGTCAATGAAAACAATAAAGAAATGACTGAGACCAAAACAGGGATGTTCTATCATGTGTCTATAACCAGCAAGCCAAATTTCATGTTCATTCAATACCATATGAGCATTTCACACAAGTTCTACCAACATATATCACATGAACTTGCACATTTGACCAACAGAGATGAAAAATAGCAATCAATTTGAAAATGCCACATAAAATTCCACAAAAATTCACATAGCTTCTTAACATGTTAATGAACACCCCTACAAAATTTCACATCATTCTAACAAGTCTAAGCCATTCAAATAAATCCAGCAAGTTGACATAATGAGGTGTGACACAAATTGTCACACCTAGGTTCCAAAATTCATAACTCAAACACCAGGAATCCAAAATCCATGAAATTTACATGTAAATAAACATCAACCAGTCTACAATTACCACAAAAAATTTCAAGCATTTCTTTGTAACCATGAGAATTTCAAAATGGATATGGCAAAGTGTACCAAAATATATCACATGTTAATCAACCCTAAGTCAAACACAATTTTCACCATGCACAACTTCAATCAATAGGTCAATAAAATTCTTCAGTCAATTAGGAAGTCAACAAAAAAAATCCACACATTTTCCTGATTTTTAAAACATTTTTTATGAATTTTTTAAAGTGTTTATGAATTTTAACAATTTTTTAGAATTAAATTAATTAATTGGATTTTCACTAATGGCACAATGGTAATTGTTGGAACAGTACCGCGGGAAACTCCATATTCAAAAGTTTAAACGAAATTATGGATCAAACAGCTTAAATGTCCAGAAACTTCATCTTCCAAGTCCAGAAACGTAAGAACACGATGAACATCGAATCATCACCAAAATGAGCAAATGCATACTCGTTGGAACCGTCTTAACATGTAGAATCCAAATATCAACCTAATTTAACCTACAAGTTCATGTATCTTCTAAATCGATGGAGTTAGGGTTTGGTATCGTAACTTCCAATCCAGATTTCTTAACCTACGTTGCATCATAATCAAAGCTACGCATATCACTGGTTTCTACATGGCACGAGCTTTCAAACGCACATAATAATTAAGCAATTAGTGAAACTCGAAATTCACACACCTGGAGATGACATCGCTGGAATTGGTGTTCTTGAGCTTCGATTTCCACAAACAGATGTAGCAATATCCTCAAGAAGGTGAATGATGTGATCAGGTTCGAGTGAATCAACTTCTAACGCACGAAATCTTGATTTGCCATGAATGATGCAATCTTGCACAGCTGCAAATGGAAGCTCCTTTCAATCCAAACTTCAAAAACAGATGGAGATGATGATGAGAGGAATTGGCAGCAAGAAGAATTTCGCAATTTGAGCTAGAATTCAGGAAGTTCTTGTCAATTGAAGTTCTATGTGTTCTTGAGAATTTGAGAGAATGTGATGAGTTTTTGGATCTGATTTGGTGAAATGTGAATTCTGTTATGATTTGATGATGATTAAGAATATATATGCCAGCTTAATCCATGCTTAACCATGCTAATTAATCAAATGGAAATGATTAGTGAAAATGTCATTTTCACACCAAGGGCAAAAATGTAACTTCATATGCCAGCTCATTGCCAGCTCATGGACAGCTCACACACTCTCAAAATGACATGTGTGAGCTGTTGCAACTTGGCTTATGCTCATTGGATGTGTATTTTGGAAATTCCACATGTGATGGCTTATGTTCATTTTTCCAATTCCATTTCAAAAGTCAATTTTCAAACCACAAGATTTTGGCATGTTATGATGATTCCAACAAGTTTCAAATACCATTTGTGAGGTGTTGCAAAAATCCCCACTCAAAAATTCCAATTATTTCACAAGTTGGACAATTTTGCCCCTGGTTCATTTAACTGTCCAGTTGAAATTTGACTTTTTGCATTGACCATTTTTGAAGAAATCCAATTATGCACCATGAAAGTACATGTCAAATGGAGTTTGTGCATATAAAGAACACCCAATTTGGACACTCCATGTGGAAATTATGCCCTCCTGATTATGGGTCATTTTTGAAATTCACTGGGCCATAATTTGACAACCATACATGGGATTTTCAAGTTCTTGGACTTTTTGGAAAGGTGAGAACAAGATCTACAACTTTCATGTTGAACAAATTTTCATTTGAAGCTTCCTTGGACATGTAATTTTGAGATCAAAAACTTTCCATTTTTGGAAACTTCTATTACAAGTCACTTTCTATTTTTGGCAGTTTTTGTCCTGACTTGATTTTCTCCATTCTTGAGCTTTGACATGTCAAATATCACTTGTTCCAACATGAATGAAGTGTATCCAACTCATTTCCACCTCCAAATCCATAAAATCAAGCACAGTTGACCACAGTTGTCTTTTCCAACCGATAGATGAATTTGGCAATGCATAGATCAAACTGAGCCCCAATCTCCTGATGAAATGGCCCACACATGAAACCCTAGCCTCAATTAGCTCAATATAATCATAGAATGAACCCCATATCCATCATAGACCCCATCTCCTGATCATGCCCTGACTGGCCCAATGCAACTGATTAGGGTTGACCAGTGGTCAAAACCCTAATCTCAAGGAATCTGCTTCAATCACTTGATGAAATCCACCCATGATGATGATGTATCATTGCAATCAAGATGAAGACCAATATCCTTTGAGAATCATGAAACCCTAATTCATAGCCCAATCCTCAGATGGCCAATGATCAGTCAATAAAACCTTAGGCTTGCACTTTGACTTTCTCATCTCCTGATCAAGACGGGAGGATGACTTGCACAATGTAACCACATGATATGCAATATGCAATGCCTAATGACCTAAAATGATATGCAAAATGATAATGCTAGTCCCAAGAGAGGAGGGCAAATTTTGAGGTGTTACAGCTGCCCCTATTCAATCCACTGTGAACCTGTCGATATGAATAGCCTCGGCTTTCAGATGATCAGGATGAAGAGTGATTGAATACCAAGAACAAACGAACAATTTGCACTCTGACGGGAAAATAATTAACAACGCCTGTCGGAATCGGCGAAGAACACAATCTTGAAACCAAAAATCCGCCTGGAACGGAGAAAGCTCGGCTTGAACCCCAAAACAGAAACGTCGACCTGGATACCAAAATAAATGGTAACGCAGGGATAACCATGGCCTGAACACCACTCCTCCGCTCGGGATTATTATTCCTTTCCTTTTTTTCTTTTCCTGGACCCCGAAATTTTCTTTTGCGCAAATGATCCTCGGATCACCGCATTCTTGAACCCCAAAAATTCTTCTCTGCGCAAACGATCCTCGGATCTCTGCATTTGAACCCCGAAATTTTCTTTTGCGCCAATGATCCTCAGATCACCGCATTTGAACCCCGGAATTTTCTCTTCTTTTTTCATTTTCTTGGCCTGAACACCACTTTGGTCTGCACCTCTTCGGTCTGGATACCACTTCGGTCTGGATACCGGGAAACTGGCCGGATTGCCGCAAGCTGCATCGATCTAATCATCGTGAGCTTCTTCGATCTGGAAATCGGAACTGGCCGGAGTGCCACAAGTTCTTCGTCCTGACTGTTGAGAACCTCTTCGATCTGGAAATCGGAAACTGGCCGGAGTGCCACAAGTTCTTCGTCCTGACTGTTGAGAACCTCTTCGATCTGGAAATCGGAAACTGGCCGGAGTGCCACAAGTTCTTCGTCCTGACTATTGAGAACCTCTTCGATCTGGAAATCAGAAACTGGCCGGAATGCAATAAGTTCTTCGTCCTGATGGTTGAGAACCTCTTCGATCTGGAAATCGGAAACTGGCCGGAATGCCACAAGCTCTTCGTCCTGATGGTTGAGAACCTCTTCGATCTGGAAATCGGAAACTGGCCGGAATGCCACAAGTTCTTCGTCCTGATGGTTGAGAACCTCTTCGATCTGGAAATCGGAAACTGGCCGGAGTGCCACAAGTTCTTCGTCCTGACTATTGAGAACCTCTTCGATCTGGAAATCGGAAACTGGCCGGAATGCCACAAGTTCTTCGTCCTGATGGTTGAGAACCTCTTCGATCTGGAAATCGGAAACTGGCCGGAATGCCACAAGCTCTTCGTCCTGATGGTTGAGAACCTCTTCGATCTGGAAATCGGAAACTGGCCGGAATGCCACAAGTTCTTCGTCCTGATGGTTGAGAACCTCTTCGATCTGGAAATCGGAAACTGGCTGGAGTGCCACAAGTTCTTCGTCCTGATGGTTGAGAACTTCTTCGATCTGGAAATCGGAAACTGGCCGGAGTGCCACAAGTTCTTCGTCCTGATTGTTGAGAACTTCTTCGATCTGGAAATCGGAAACTGGCCGGAGTGCCGCAACGACCCATGCTGAGAATGACAAGCCCTGAGCCGACTGCTCTCTATTCAACCCTGGCAGACAAACACTTCGCGTTTAGCTGGGGATTATCTTCTTTCTTGTTTTTCTTTTTGGACCCCGAAACTTTCTTGATTAACATTCCCATCTCTGCTCGACAGAAACTTACCCTCCAGTACCGTACTACTGGGGAATATCCTTGATTAAAACCATGATGCTAGACTCCTCGGAGTAACACCTTCACTGTCTGATAAAACCAATCCTCAAGCGGTAACCACGGCTTGAATCGCGCTGATCGCGTAACGTCCTTTGATATTATTTCCATCTCTGTCCGACGGAAACATTTCCTCCAATATCGCATTACTGGGGAACATTGTTGATCTGACGTCATGATGCTAAACTCCACAGAGTAACATCTTCGCTTTCTGGCACCACCACCTCTCAAATGGTAACCACGGCTTGAGACTAGCTCTATGCTTGCAACAATGATGCATGATCTTTTTCTGCGTAATGCTCCATAATTATGGAAATGCTACGCGATTTATTATTTTTTCTATGCAATATGCTATGCTTATTTACATGATGAATGCATAAAAAATATCCCCCTCAAGGGACTCTTCTGGGGAGTACGAGACACTCCGCTGAAGAACTCGTCAATACTCCAATCTCCACCCTGCTGGGGAATAAGCACTGCTGCTGGGAATAAGGCAACCCTTGCTGGGGAAGAACCTCCTTTGCACCCAATCCACTCGAGAACCTGCTGGGGATAAACACCACCAACGCTCTGTGGGGATACAACAGTCTTTGACTTGCTGGGGATATCGACCCTACTCTGCTTCGGGAAACCCTCACAGATACCTGACGACTTCACTGGGGAAATGCTCACAGATACTCTGCCGGGAAATAGCAACCTCCAAGCCTGTCGACTGGGGAAACATCAATTCTAACACCTGCTGGGGATAACCATCTTGACCCTGCTAGGGAAGCGAATGCCGCTCCGCTGGGGATTACCCATGCAATTCACAAGTAGAATCAACTCAGCTGGGGATGCAAAAATTCGTCCGCTACGGGAACTTGTCAAATCCACTGGTAGGATGAACACTGCTGGAGATATATTTCATTGAAACCCGCTCCACTCGGGGAATAGCAACCTTCAAGCTTGTCTGCTGAGGAAACACCGTTGTAAACCTGTCGGGAATAACCATCCTGACTCGGCTGGAGAAATCACAGACTTTGAATCTGCTGGGGAGTTTGGTCCTCATCACTCTGCTTGGGGACCACGCTAGGAAATGAGAAAAGTAGGTACAAAACACCCGTCGATGTCGCATTACGCGAAAAACCGGCGGGAAAAGAAAGAAACAACAGAGCCGCCACCGTGCGTTATTTATCCCAAAGAGGGAAAGGAAACGCTCGAAGTAAACCTAGGAAAGAACATGGTCTCGCGACCAAAGAGAATGGGTTCGGGAGTCGGTTATGCGGAGGGAAGGTATTAGCACCCCTACGCATCCGTAGTACTCTACGGGATCCACGCACAAAAGGAAGGAATATGGTTGCTAAAACGCTGCTCACACACACACACACTGGCTGAAAGAGACAAAAGAAACTGACTGAAACTGACTCGGCAGGATATCGTATCCTGGGCCTACTTAGTCTATCAGGCATAGACATCAGAGTCGAAGTAGTTCGGACTGGGGAAACGACACATGCTCGCTAGGATATCGCATCCTATGCATACGTATCTTCTCGGACGAGAGAAGAATCAGAGCATTCGTAGCTCGGCTGACACGCACACAAACAAACACAGGCAAACGTGGAGCCCGACTGCCAATCACTGGACTTACATCAGCATCCGAACCAAAACACACGCAAGGGTGGTTAAGACACAAAGGGTTGAAAAAGAAAAAGGGCGCCCGGAGAGATCAGCTCAATCTCCTGCCTACATACTTCATCTGGTATGAAGATCAGGGCGATGTAGTTCCCCTACGCAGGGACAAAAGGATCTAGCCTAACCAGATAACGGAGGGAGACACAACTCTAGGGAGACTACGACTCGAGCCTAGATGTTGTCATGCAAAATCGTCCCTAAGTTAAGGTTTCTAGCTAACTGGCACAAGGGCCAACCTATCCTAGTCAAGACTTGCACAGGAAGCAAGCCACACACACACCAAACTTGCACAGGAAGCAAGGGGGGTCTCGATTGTAACTAGGGCAAGAGAAAAAAAAGGTCTCAATCGCAACGAGGGCGAGAGAAGAGGGAGATCTCAATCGCAACGAGGGCGAGAGAAAAGGATTAGTGTTAGTGGTTAGTCAAACTCGACAAGACATCGCATCTCGTGCCTACGTATCTCATCTGAACATGAGAATCAGAGTTGCCGTAGTTCGGCTACGGAGGGACAAAGGTCTCGATTGCAACTAGGGCAAGAGAAAGGGAAAGTCTCGATCGCAACGAGGGCGAGAGAAAGGAAAAGGCTCGATCGCAACGAGGGCGAGAGAAAGGAAAAGGCTCGATCGCAACGAGGGCGAGAGAAAGGATCGCAACGAGGGCGAAAGCAAACAAGGATTAGTCTAAACTAAACCTAACTTGCACAGGAAGCAAGTCAAACAAACATACAAGCACAGGTAGCACACACTATATACACACAAGGGGCTCACACAAGGGTTAGGTTTTAGTCGAGGGGTCATATCAACCTCAACAAACAAACCTCTGGAATGGGGTGAAGTGTGCTCTTAACCTTGCCATTGAGGGGCTAAGGTGAAGCAGATGAAAGGAGATGAGGGGTGGTGCCTCATTGCTCTTATCCCTGGCCAGGGAGAGCATTTGACAAGAATGTGTGGGTTCAGAAAGGGGGAACCCTTCTACACATTTGATACTGACTCAACTGTGCAATTGCACAAGATCTTGGGTTTTTATCTGTAATGCATCAACACAGTGGTGTGAGCAAAACAGAAGACACACTGAATAGCAGGGGATAGGTTGCTTATCCCTTGGTTCTGCCAATTGCCTCTTCACTTAGGAGGTCTTTGACTCTGTACAAGGACAAATTAAACATACACAAGCATTGCCTCTTAAGGAGGACTTCAGACAGTTGCCTGGCCAAGTAACAGGCCAGGTCTTCCAGACTACATGAAGAAAAAGGAATTATACCTCAAGCAAGTTGCTAAATAGCAAAGCAAAGCAAGTTCAAAGAACTTAAGCAACTAATGGTACCTGAAATAGTCAAACAGATCAGTACACAGTTCAACAGTCAAAGCAAAAGGAAACAGAAGTCAACAGTCAAACAGATAGACAAATGTGCAAAGCACAAGGCACAAGGCTTATGAGCCAAGCAACCTACAAAACAAAGAGGTTAGCTCATGATAAACAATCAAGCTCAATCAAATTTGTATGATCTCTTTGAAGCATTTGTAGCTCAACCTGAAACAATGAACTCAAACATAAGCCAGGAGACCACTAGGACAAGCCTAGGGTCAAAATGAGATGAGAAAGTCAAAGCAGCAAGGGATAGTCAACCAAAATCAAGTTTAAACAATAAAGAAGCAAACTCAATTGGTCCCACATGCATATCATTCATCATCATGATTTCATAAGCAAAGGAAGGCAAAGCATGGTAAATTGGTGCACATAGAAGTCAACAGAAAGACTTGCATCAAAAGTCAACTCAAACATTTTCAAAAATCACCAAATAATTCATGATCAACCCTAACACCTAGCATGGTAAGCATGTAAAATTTCATCACAATTGGACAAGTGGAAGGCAGTCAATGAAAATCATGAAGTCAAAGCAAATTTGAGTATGCTCAATGAAGTCAACAGCAAGACTTATCTCAAAAGCAATCATAATCAATTCCAAAAATTATCAAATAATTCAGGGTCAATCACAATCCATAGCATGGCATACATATGAAATTTCAGCTCAATTGGATCATGGGAAGATGGTCAATTAAAATCAGAAAGTCAAAACAATTTCAAGCATGCCCAAAGAAGTCAAACAAACATGCATCAACTTCAAAAAATCATAACTAAATGAAAACAGATGATAAATGAATGGGATCAACACCAATGCAAAGCTCAAGATGTCTAGTATGCACATGTAAAATTTCATGATCAACCAATAAGATATGAGAATTTCCCAAATGAAATGGCAAGATGTATCACACAAAGTCAACAATTGACTAGGCAGGGAAGACAAATCTCAAACAATTAAAAAATGGCATAATTAAATCCAGGAAAAATCACAAGTCAACTAGACATACAAGAGAGGGATCATGTAAAATTTCACATTAATTGAAGGCCAGGAAGCATGTCAACAAAAATCATGAAATTACATATCATTGGTGTGACACAAGTTGTCACACCCTACTTCAAAAATTCATATCTCACAAACCACATATGATAAAATCATGATCTTTACACCAAAATAAACATGAATGAGTGTAGAACAACCACAAAAATTTCCAGAATCATTGGATACATCCTCCTCATTTCACAAGAGATTTGGCAACATGTATCATTTTTGGTCACATTATACAAACCCTAAGGCCATTTAAAAACCAATGATCAGAAAATTCATTAAAAATCATGACAAAAAACTAGACATCAAACAGGACATGATGCAAAAATTCCCACTGAATTTGGAATTAAAATGAGCAAGTTATGAATTTTTCAAAATTGATGATCAAATGAAATAATATATGAAATAAATGAATTAATATGGATTTAAAATAACCGAGAATGGCAATGCTGTAATTTTGGGACTCCACTAAATGGGACGGCGTCGTTTTGCTCGCTGAAATGAAATGTTTTAATTGGTGCATGAAGCTACAGTGGCATGCAGACGAATAAGACAAAAACAGCTGGCAAGGCTTATGAACATTAGGGTTTATGGGACAGTGATGCATCTTCATCACCTTCAAATCGAATTTCAGAAAAATCCCAGAAATACAAATTGAAAACATAGAAACGTTCAGCAAGGCAAGACAAGCAACAATCCATCATCAGTTTTCATTAAAACATGCTGTGCATCATGAATCGAACCAAAGAACATTCAACACCAAAACTTGCTCATGAACAAAAATTTCCAGAAATGAATAATGAGTACATCAATATGTTCATCCAAGCATAGTAAAGACAAATCCAACATCAATTTTCATGGAAACGCACTATTGAACGAGAATCGAGCAAAAAAAGCATATGACCATCAATCTTCATTTTCAGATTTCTTGCAAACTACTTAACCATTTCACATGAGACAAAGTTCACAGCAATCAGCATACCAAGACCTACACTAAGCATGGAAAAGATTTGAGAAACAAAAGATTCGAAAACCAACCCCTGTTGAAGAGCAGATGAAGATTCAGGTGTTGTTTGGTCTTTAATGCCTGCAACAGTTGCCCTTTAAGGTCCCAAATGAAGAATGTGTGAAGAACTTTGGCTTGAAACACACCAATTTAGCTCTGAATCCGATCTGCCATGGTAGAGTGCCTTTGAAAACAGTTGGGAAAGTGAGCTTCCAGATGTAGAATGATGGCTGAAAAATGCTCACTATGTTGCTTGAATGGTGAATCGAGCAAGGCAAGGCTTGGTTCTTTTGAGAATTTGGCAGATTTTTGGAAAAGGCAAGAAAGATGAATTTAGAGAGAGAGTGAATTTCTGAGTGTTTTCAGCTGCTAGGGTTGCTTCAAATGACAGAAAATGTCTTAAATATGGACTGTTTAAGCAATGTTAATCATGTGTTAATCAAACTTTGCTTAAATGAACCAAATTGCAAAATTGCTAATTTTGCACCAAAGGCAAATGGAGTGTGCAAGTCTGCCCGAGTTTGGGCTTTAGACAAGTCCCAAATATCACCTTAATCAAATCCCAAATGGCCAAAAGTGTTAAAAATTGCTAAATCAAAAAGTCAACTTTGGTCCACACTTGAATTTCACATGTGCTAGGTTCAAAAATGCCATTTTGATTGGCAATGTTTTGGCTCATGAAGTTTATATTTTTGGAAAGAGGAGATGAAATGTGGTTTGTAGGAAAAAACCCCACCAAAATTGGCCAAATGGTTTGAGAGATATGGCCTTTTGAAGTTCAAGATTTTGTGAAAATGATTTGATCATATCTTGACAACCATACATGGGGATTGAGAGTTCTTGGACTTTTTGGAAATGGGAGAACAAAATCTTCAACTTTCATGTTGGGAAAAAATTCATTTGAAGCTTGTATCATGATGCAAGTTTGGGATCAAGAAGTTTCCATTTTTGGCAGTTAAAATTACAGGTCCAGTTTCTATTTTTGGTAATTTTCTGATTGGCTTCAAATTCTTCAATGATGTTGTTTGCCATGATATATGAGGCCTATTGGGACATGAATAAGCTCTTTCAGACCATTTCCATCCATCAAAACCATAAAATCAACCACAGTTGACCAACTTTGACTTTCTAGGGTTTCTGACTGACTGTGCATGAATTGATGACTTCTGAACATCCAACCCTTGACTTAAACACTTCAAATGGACCTCCAAGTCATGTGAACTTGTTGGACAAACCCTAGGGCCTTGGCTCCTTGAGAAACACCCTTGCTTGCTTGGTTGACTGATCTCCTGATCAGTTTGACCTAATTCTTGACTTGCGTGCACTTGAGGCCACTGGGACAATGCAATGCTATGCAATGGACCATGTTATGTTATGACCTAATATGAGAATGTATGTACAATGATAGGTGCAAATTTGAGGTGCTACAGTCGACTCGTCGAACCACGGTATCCACCTCCCAATCTCGTATCAGCCTTCCACTTTTGAGAATTCCCAGACTCGTCTGGACATTTTCTGCTCCATCATCTTGTATTCCAAATCGTTCCGCGCTTGACGAGAACGTACTCCTGGGATGTATACAGAATTTTCAATCTTCCGACTTTGAAGAGTCTTCTTGATTACCATCAAGGATCGTCGTACGTCTCAACGTCTCTTCGGCATTCTTTCCTTCATTCGTTCCTGAGCGAACTCTCTGGGGATTTCTCTTGTCAAAGCTTCCACATCACAACCTGCAAGTGAGTGAAGAATATCTAACAGTACCTGCAAAACAGACCGTCAGATAAAACCGTGCCCCAGGCGTGTCAAGATTTCAACACTGGGGTCACTCAACCTTCCAAATAAGATTTCAAGCTTTCAATCTTATAAACATGCATTGGAAGGGACCTGTATATATAAAAATGCAAAGATTCTTTATCAAAAATAATCAGATGTTCTTGCAATCAAAGCGGTAATGAAAACAAAATCATTTGACTGAATATGCATTTTATTGATTTGAAAGTGTGTGGCTCAAATGAGCAATACAAAGGAAGCAATTCCTGAAAAGAGGTAATTGCGCACAAAAGGAAAAATCTATCCTAATGGCAATGTGAAACCCGTGATCTCATCGAGTTCCAACTCGGTTACACCCCATATGTCCTCAGACTCTCCATGCTTTCTGCCTTCCGAACAAGACGATTCCAATTGATCCCTACCGGGTATTATCCCTGATGCTTTAACCAAAGCGCAAACGATCATGCCAGACGCAGTTGTTCGTTTCAATCCCTCTTTTGCCTGGACCGCCCTCTCGGGTTTTCAGTCCACCGGGATACCCTTTTTTGCCCAAGTCGCCTTTCCAGGTTTTCGACTTGCCGGGTGTACATTTTTCTTTTTATCCCTAATTTTTGCCCGAACCTTTCTTTCTGTTTTTGGTTCGCCGGGATGCCCATTTTTGCCTGGACTATTTTATTCTTTTCGTCCAGCGGGTCTATTTACACGAAGTATTTTTTAACTGCGTCCGCATTCACAGGGGATGGAAAGTCCTCGCCATCCATGGTCGTCAGCAACAAGGCTCTGCCAGAGAAAACCTTCTTGACCACGAATGGACCTTCATAATTCGGTGTCCCTTTGCCCCTCCGATCGTTTTGAGGAGGATGGATCCTTTTCAGCACCATATCACCTACGTGATATATCCGGGGTCGCACCTTCTGTCAAAAGCACGCTTCATCCTTTGCTGGTATAACTGCCCATGACAGATGGCTGCCAACCTCTTTTCTTCAATCAGGCTCAACTCTTCATACCGGGTTCTTATCCATTCAGCCTCTTGCAATTTGACGTCCATCAGGACTCTCAAAGAGGGAATCTGAACCTCAACAGGTAATACCGCCTCCATTCCATATACCAATGAGAAAGGAGTTGCCCCAGTGGATGTACGCACCGACGTTCGATACCCATGCAATGCAAACGGCAACATCTCATGCCAGTCTTTATAGGTTACCACCATTTTCTGCACAATCTTCTTTATATTTTTGTTGGCTGCCTCAACCGCCCCATTCATCTTCGGACGATAGGGAGAAGAATTGTGATGCTCAATCTTGAATTCCCGGCACAGCTCTGCCATCATCTTATTGTTCAAATTAGAACCATTATCAGTAATGATTCTCTCGGGAACCCCATATCTGCAAATGATGTCTCTTTTGAGAAATCTGGCAACAACCTGCTTCGTCACATTCGTATAAGAGGCTGCTTCCACCCACTTGGTGAAGTAATCAATAGCCACTAATATGAATCTGTGCCCATTCGAAGCTGTAGGCTCAATCTTTCCAATCATATCAATGCCCCACATAGCAAACGGCCATGGAGACGACATTAAGCTCAACGGATTTGGAGGCACGTGCACCTTATCAGCATAAATCTGGCATTTATGACACTTCCGCACGAAATTGAAACATTGGGCCTCCATTGTCATCCAGTAATAACCTGCTCTCAGCAGCTTCTTCACCATTGCATTCCCACTGGCATGGGTACCAAACGACCCCTCATGAACCTCTTTCATCAATTGGCTTGCTTCTGCATCATCAACACATCTGAGCAAGACCCAATCAAAATTCCGCTTATACAAAACCCCGTCCTTATTCAGATAGAACACCATGGCTAACCTCCACAGAGTCTTTCTATCTTTCTTGGATGCTCCCTCAGGATATTCCTGCGTCTCAAGATAGCGTTTGATATCAAAATACCACGGCTTCTCATCATCAGGCGCTGTATCAACAGCAAACACATAAGCCGGTCTATCCAGACGTCCAACTTCCACACTGGGGAACTGATTCCACCACTGCACCTTAATCAAGGCGGCCAGAGTAGCCAAAGCATCCGCCAAAGGATTCTCCTCTCTGGGCACATGATGCATCTTCACCTTGGTGAAAAACGTCAACAACCTCCTCGTATAATCTCGATACGGAACCAAATGAGACTGATGTGTATACCACTTCCCGTTAACCTGATTTATCACCAGAGCTGAATCTCCATATATGACAAGGTTCTTGATTCTCAAATCAATCGCCTCCTCAATCCCCAATATGCAAGCTTCATATTCAGCCACGTTGTTGGTGCACTCAAATGTTAGCCGGGCAGCAAAAGGAATGTGAGATCCTTTCGGCGTAACCAAAACAGCACCAACACCGCTTCCATTCACGTAAACGGCCCCATCAAACATCAGAATCCATTCGGATTCAGGGCAAGGCCCCATGAAGTTTATATTTTTGGAAAGAGGAGATGAAATGTGGTTTGTAGGAAAAAACCCCACCAAAATTGGCCAAATGGTTTGAGAGATATGGCCTTTTGAAGTTCAAGATTTTGTGAAAATGATTTGATCATATCTTGACAACCATACATGGGGATTGAGAGTTCTTGCACTTTTTGGAAATGGGAGAACAAAATCTTCAACTTTTACGTTGGGCAAAAATTCATTTGAAGCTTGTATCATGATGCAAGTTTGGGATCAAGAAGTTTCCATTTTTGGCAGTTAAAATTACAGGTCCAGTTTCTATTTTTGGAAATTTTCTGATTGGCTTCAAATTCTTCAATGATGTTGTTTGCCATGATATATGAGGCCTATTGGGACATGAATAAGCTCTTTCAGACCATTTCCATCCATCAAAACCATAAAATCAACCACAGTTGACCAACTTTGACTTTCTAGGGTTTCTGACTGACTGTGCATGAATTGATGACTTCTGAACATCCAACCCTTGACTTAAACACTTCAAATGGACCTCCAAGTCATGTGAACTTATTGGACAAACCCTAGGGCCTTGGCTCTTTGAGAAACACCCTTGCTTGCTTGGTTGACTGATCTCCTGATCAGTTTGACCTAATTCTTGACTTGCGTGCACTTGAGGCAACTGGGACAATGCAATGCTATGCAATGGACCATGTTATGTTATGACCTAATATGAGAATGTATGTACAATGATAGGTGCAAATTTGAGGTGCTATAGCTGCCCCTATTCAATCAACTGGGGACCCGGACGGATGATAGCGATTGCTGTCAGACCTTCAGGGTAAACAGGGATTGAATACAAAAGAACCGTAGAAATTTGCACCGACTGGATATAATACAAGAAGAACCACGTCATTTACCGATGACAACTGCATGACAACTTCAGAAAAGCAAAACCATTTACCGATGGTTAGAAACTGGGAGCTTGATATTTACCGATATCAACTTCAGCAAGACCATTTACCGATGGTTGCTGGGAAAACAAACTTCTGAAAAGAGAAACCATTTACCGATGGTTAAAACTTGATATTTACCGATATCAACTTCAGCCAGACCATTTACCGATGGCTGCTGGGAAAACAACTTGAGAAAAACAGAACCATTTACCGATGGTTAAAACTTGATATTTACCGATATCAACTTCAGCAAGGCCATTTACCGATGGCTGCTGGGAAACAAACTTTGATGTAGAAGAGAAGCAAGACCATTTACCGATGATGGCTTCAAAGAAACTGGACATTTACCGATGCCAACTTAGCAAGACCATTTACCGATGGCTGCTGCAACTGGGAATTCGATATTTACCGATATCGAAGAAAACTGGGTCATTTACCGATGGCATCTCCGCTTGGGGAGGAACAAAATCTTTGTGGCGATACCAGACAAGACGTTTACCGACGACTTCTGGGGATTTTGATTTTACTAACAAGAGAACAAAGAATGACCAGACATTTACCGATGACTGGGGTGAGACTCGATGTTTACCGACATCGAAAGATGATGTTTACCGACATCAAAAGAAAGACCAGACATTTACCGATGACTGGGGTGAGAAATTTATTGGGGAGATACAAACAAATATTCGCAACTGGAAACCAGAGAGGACATTTACAGATGACTCTACTGGGGACTTCTGGCTGGGGAATTATCAGACATTTACCGATGACTGAAATAAAGACTCGATGTTTACCGACACCGAAAGATGATGTTTACCGACATCAAAAATGACCAGACATTTACCGATGACTGGGTGGAACTTGATGTTTACCGACACCGAAACAATGGCGTTTACCGACACCAAAAATGACCAGACATTTACCGATGACTGGGTGAGACTCGATGTTTACCGACACCGAAACAATGGTGTTTACCGACACCGAAAGAAATACACGTGGGTGCTGAAATGACACTTACTGGTATCAAGGCAAGGTTGATCACTTGCTGGGGGTCTCACTGGGGAGAAACAAACCTGCTGTCACCATCGGGTGAGGAAATAAACCTCCGTGGGGATAGCCAACTCTGAATGCTGTCGAAGCAACTGTAGCAGACGTGGTGCCGTGTTTGAAGAAAATGATCCGCCTCTGCCGGGGGATACGATCTGTTGTGGTTTCGAACACATGAATGCATATGTTTGAATTTTTCTATGGCGTAATGCTCCATATGGGATGGAAATGCTACGCAGTTTGCGGATGCAATGATTACTATATGCAATGCAATATGATGAGAACTCTGCGGGGGAAATACACAGGACGACTGTGCTGAGGAATCTTCAAGATAATTCCGCTGGGGGGAACAAATCAACTGCTGGGGAACCAACAATACCAGTCCGCTGGGGGGAAGATAAGGCAACTCGCTGGGGAGTAATAAAGCAACTCTGCTAGGGGAAAACAACGGTCAACTGCTGAGGATAGCCCGATGAATCCACAAAAACTCCGCTTGGGGAAATGAACGCTCCGCTGGGGGAAACTAAAATAGGCAACTCTCTGGGGATAAGGCTCATACAACCTCAGATAAAATGGACTGTGTTGTGGGGAATAACTGTTACTCCGCCGGGGACGACCCACAATACTCACAAGTAGAATCAACTCAGCTGGGGACGCGGATATCAATCTGCTATGGCCACGCGTCCTATCCACTGGCGGGATGGACTCTGCTGGAGAGATAGCTGCTTCGCTGGGGAAGGCTTAAACCACCCATAGTCAGGAGAATGACTCTGTCTGGGACTTACTGGGGAAAATACTCATAGGTGACGACCTGCACAACGGAATAACAGATGCCCCAGGGGAGTACATGGACAAGATACGCTCAAGTGTCCTTAACATTCAAAATGATTTTCAAATGTTTTAATCTTTCTGCACGTCATTGTTTAGCCTTCATGTTTTTAGATGCAATGTTTATCAAAAATTCGGACGTTTTTGCAAACAAAACAGTAAAAGTAAAAACAAGAGAGCAATTTATCTGAATAACGACTTTTATTGATTGAAAGTGTGCCTGAAAAGGCAAATACATTGGGAAGCAATTCCTAGAAAGAGGTAATTGCGCACAAAAGGAAAATAAACTATCCTAATGGCAATGTGAACACGGCATTCACTGTTTCCTAACTCTGTTATAACTCATAGATCATCAATGTTCCTCCCAATTCCTTGCTTTCTGAGAAGACTGACTGGACCGATCACATCCTCGAGATGGTAGCTGACGAAGCATGACGAAGTACAGATGACTCAGACTGTAGTCTTCGCTTTAATCCCTCTTTTGGCTGGATCGCCCTTTCGGGTTTTCAATCCACCGGGATACCCATTTTTGCCTAAGCCGCCCTTGCGGGTTTTCGACTTACCGGGTGTACAATTTTTCATTTTTATCCCTAACTTTTGCCCGAACCTTTTCTTTCTGTTTTTGGTTCACCGGGATGCCCATTTTTGCCTGGACTCTTTTATTCTTTTTGTCCAGCGGGTCAATTTATGCGAAGTATTTTTTGACTACGTCTGAGTTAACAGGGGAAGGAAAATCTTCACCATCCATAGTTGTAAGCATTAAGGCTCCACCGGAGAAGACCTTCTTCACAACATATGGACCTTCGTAATTAGGAGTCCACTTGCCCCTGCTATCTGTACCGGGAGGAAGGATCCTTTTCAAAACCAGATCACCAGTTTGAAATGTCCGAGGACGCACTTTCTGATCAAAGGCTCGCTTCATCCTTCTCTGGTATAACTGCCCATGGCAAATAGCTGCTAACCGTCTTTCTTCGATAAGGCTTAACTCATTAAACCTTGTACGAATCCACTCGGCTTCGTCCAGCTTGACATCTAAGAGTACCCTCAGAGAAGGGATCTCCACTTCAACAGGTAGGACTGCTTCCATACCATACACAAGGGAGTAGGGGGTTGCCCCGGTCGACGTACGTACTGAGGTACGGTACCCATGCAAAGCGAAAGGCAACATCTCATGCCAATCCTTGTACGTAACGACCATTTTCTGCACAATCTTCTTGATATTCTTGTTAGTTGCCTCTACAGCACCATTCATCTTCGGTCTGTAAGGAGAAGAATTGTGATGTTCAATCTTGAAATCTTTGCATAAGTCTTTCATCATCTTGTTGTTGAGATTTGAACCATTGTCAGTGATGATTCTCTCAGGAACTCCATAACGACAGATGATTTCTTTCTTGATGAACCGGGCAACCACTTGTTTGGTGACGTTGGCATAAGAAGCTGCTTCTACCCATTTGGTGAAGTAATCGATCGCAACCAAGATGAAGCGATGTCCATTAGAAGCAGTAGGCTCGATCTTCCCAATCATGTCAATGCCCCACATGGCAAACGGCCACGGCGAGTTCATGACATTCAACGGGCTTGGTGGTACATGCACCTTATCAGCATAGATTTGACACTTATGGCATTTCCGAGCGTACTTGAAACAATCGGATTCCATAGTCATCCAGTAATATCCGGCTCTCAGCAATTTCTTCGACATTGCATGACCACCAGCGTGGGTACCAAACGAACCCTCGTGCACTTCTTGCATTAACATGTCTGCTTCGTGTCTATCCACGCATCTGAGCAAGACCATGTCAAAGTTCCGCTTATACAACACATCATCCTAATTCAAGTAAAAGCTTCCAGCTAGCCTTCTCAGGGTCTTCTTATCATTCTTCGACGCACCCTCAGGACACTCTTGAGTCTTGAGGAAGTTCTTGATGTCATAATACCACGGTTTTTCATCAATCGCCACAACAGACTCGGCTGCAAACACATATGCAGGCCTCTCGAGTCGATTCACCGCAACATGTGGCACATGATTCCACCAATGAACCTTTATCATGGAAGATAAAGTAGCCAATGCATCAGCCATCTGATTCTCATCCCGAGGGACATGACACAACTTCACCTTCTTGAAGAACGTCAGTATTCTTCTGGTGTAATCTCTATACGGAATCAGATGCGGCTGGTTCGTATTCCAATCTCCATTGACCTGATTGATCACCAGAGCTGAATCTCCAAATATATCAAGAGTTTTGATCCTCAGATCAATGGCTTCTTCTATCCCCATGATACAAGCCTCATACTCAGCTTCATTGTTGGTGACGTCGAATGTCAATCTGGCAGAAAAAGGTATATGAGCACCTTTGGGATTGATCAACACTGCCCCAACACCATTACCGTTCATATTCACAGCCCCATCGAACATCAGTGTCCACTTGTCATCAGGATCCGGTCCTTCCTCGACAGGCGGCTCTTCACAATCTTTCGCCTTCAGGTACATGATGTCTTCATCAGGGAATTCAAACATCATAGGCTGATAATCATCGATCGGTTGTTCGGCAAGATAGTCTGACAATACACTACCTTTGATGGCCTTTTGAGACGTGTACTGAATGTCGTACTCTGTTAAGATCATCTGCCAACGAGCGACACGTCCGGTGAGAGCCGGCTTCTCAAAGATGTACTTGACTGGATCCATCTTAGAAATCAACAGAGTAGTATGATTCAACATATACTGCCTTAGTCGGCGAGCAGCCCAGGCCAAAGCACAGCAAGTTTTCTCGAGCAGTGAATATCTTGTTTCACAGTCGGTAAACTTTTTGCTTAGGTAGTATATGGCATGCTCTTTTCGACCAGACTCGTCATGCTGACCCAATACACACCCCATCAAAGTCTCGGTGACTGATAGGTACATTATCAGTGGTCTCCCTGGAACTGGAGGAATCAGGATTGGAGGTTTCTGTAGATATTCTTTGATTTTGTCAAAAGCTTTCTGACAATCATCATTCCATTTGATCGCCTGATTTTTTCTGAGCAGTTTGAAAATTGGTTCACATGTGGCAGTTAGATGAGATATGAACCTTGCAATGTAGTTCAACCTCCCTAAAAACCCACGGACTTGCTTTTCCGTTTTCGGTTCAGGCATCTCTTGAATAGCTTTAACTTTTGCCGGATCTACCTCAATCCCTTTCTCACTGACAATGAAGCCTAGCAGCTTCCCGGATCTCACCCCAAACGTACACTTGTTCGGGTTCAGCCTCAGTTTGAACTTGACCAGTCTGTCAAACAACTTCTGCAAGTTTACCAAGTGCTCCTCTTCTGTCTGCGACTTCGCAATCATATCATCCACGTACACTTCGATTTCGTTGTGCATCATGTCATGAAAGAGAGTCGTCATTGCCCTCTGATAGGTAGCACCGGTGTTCTTCAGTCCGAATGGCATGACTTTGTAGCAGAATGTGCCCCAAGGTGTAATGAATGTCGTCTTTTCCATGTCCTCTGGCGCCATCTTGATCTGGTTATAGCCTGAGAAACCGTCCATGAAAGAGAATACCGAGGATTGAGCCGTATTATCAACCAATACATCGATGTGAGGTAATGGGAAATCATCTTTCGGACTCGCCCTATTCAAATCCCGGTAATCAACACACATTCTGACTTTGCCATCCTTCTTTGGCACGGGAACAATGTTGGCAACCCACGGTGGATAACTGGTAACAGCTAGAAAACCTGCATCCCACTGCTTCTGAACTTCTTCCTTGATTTTGACAGCCATATCAGGACTAGTTCTGCGAAGCTTCTGCTTAACCGACGGGCACTCTTCTCTAAGAGGTAACCGATGCACCACAATGTCTGTATCCAGCCCAGGCATATCTTGGTATGACCAGGCGAATATTTCCACATATTCTTTCAACATCTCAATTAGCCTCCTCTTGACAGAGTCTTCTAAAGCAGCCCCAATCTTGATCTCTCTTCTGGCGTCCTCAGTACCCAGATTAACAATCTCCAACTCTTCCTGATGAGGTTGGATGACCCTTTCCTCTTGCTTCAGTAGTCTGACCAATTCAGCAGGGAGTTCACAGTCTTCCTCACTCTCCTCTTCAGCTTGGTAGATGGGATTATCAAAATCATATGGATCCATAACAGAGTCGCTCACAGTGGATGCCAAGATATCACTTCTGCATGTTTAATGTTTTGTTTTTTAGAAAAAGATTTCAATAAGGTCACAGAAAAGAAAAACAAAAACATTGCCATTTTTATTATTTTGAAAAAAAATGAAAACAAAAAATAGAAAGACAAAGATCTCAAAATTTGATTGCAAAACGTCCTTTATTTATAAACATTGTAAACATGATGTGGCCCTACAATGAACCACTACGCCTTGGGCAGAACGTAGGGTTTTCATGCAAAATGAAAAAACAAAGGAAAATTACTCTGTCAGTAGAGTAACTTGGACCACTTCTTCAGCCGTCCAGTTGTTGATAGACTCGCCTGGTGCACAAGGGCGGACCCAGACATCCAAATCACAATCACTGTCTTCACCATCAGTAGCGAAGACATCTCCATGGTTCATCAGCCCAGCGCTGGTGAAGGTGCTCGGACCTGCTTGTACGCTCTGCTCTACTTGGAGAGGCTCGTACCCAATGCCGAATTTGTCTTCTTTAACCGGAAAGTCAACCATCTTGCCCCAACCTTCAGCTCTGCCAGAGTCTACAACTTCCTTGGCCTGCTTGTACGATGTAATCGAAGCACCTGGCTTCCTCTGCTCAGCACAAGCTACCCCTTCAAGCGCCACAGTCTCAAATGCCTGGCACAGGGTTTCGTGGATCTCGCCATCTACCTCAACATACTTGAATGAGGAGAGATGACTCACCAGAATTTCTTCTTCGCCACATACGGTCACAATCTGACCGTTCCAGACATACTTGAGTTTTTGGTGGAGAGTCGACGAGACTGCCCCAGCTGCGTGTATCCACGGACGTCCCAGCAAACAGCTATAAGCAGGCTGAATGTCCATCACATAGAACACGGTGTCGAAAACTTCCGGACCTATCTTTACCGGCAAGGTGACTTCACCAAACACAGACCGTTTGGATCCATCAAAAGCACGCACAATAAGGTCACTGGGAGTGAGCACAACTCCCTCGACATCAATCTTCTTTAGAATCTGCTTGGGTAGGACATTCAGGGACGACCCGGTGTCTACCAGCACGTGAGATAAAACAGCACCTTTGCACTCCATAGTGATGTGCAAGGCTTTGTTATGATTGCGACCCTCAGGCGTTAGGTCTAGGTCAGTGAAACCTACACCGTGCCTGGTACTCACGTTGGCTAGTACACCCTCTAACTGGTTGACGGATATCTCTTGCGGGACGTACGCCATGTTCAGCATTTTCAACAATGCGTCCCGGTGTGCCTCAGAGCACATCAGCAAAGAGAGTATTGAAATTTTGGACGGAGTTTGGTTGAGCTGATCCACAATTTTGTAGTCACTCTTCTTAATGATCTTCATAAACTCCTCCACATCCCTTTCAAAAGAACCCTCGGCCTCCTTCTGAGTCGGTTCCTCGTCAACCACAGCTTGTTTACCCTTAGCCCTTGCGGATGCCTCAGCATTAGCATCTCTCAAAGGCTGAGGAGAAAACAGTCGTCCACTCCTGGTGAAACCTCCTGGTCCTCCAACATTGTCCACCACAGGACTTGCAACAGCAGGAGTTCTCACCGGAGCACTGATCGTAACTGGCGCTTGTACCACTGGCCTTGCCTGATTACCAGCCCTTCTATCATTGCGATAGGCGTTGTCGTACCTCCATGGAACAGCCCTACTATTTTCAACTTGCCTTCTGCCAGGCGCGACAATAGTAGTTGGTGCACGGATGGTTACCGGAGCTGGAATGGTAATCGGAGTATTGTTTGTTGCTGAGGTACTGACAGTCCCTCGTCCTCGTCCTTCAGACGGCTTGAAATAAATGGTAACAGTAGACACTGACCCATTACCTTTAACGGCCCGGCTGAACTGGAGACAGCCTTCATCAATTAAATTCTGAATACCAGCCTTCAGCTGGTCGCAACCATTGGTAGCTTCTGAACAACCCACACAGTCTTCTTTACAACCCGGGTCAACACCCCCCTTCAGCAAACGGCCCCTGACTACCAACAAAGACGTCTGAACATCTTCCACATTGTCAATCAAATCTTCAACCTCTCCTTCTTCAACATTGTTAACCCTATGCCCACCATGCTGAGGCATAGGATTGTTTACTACGTTCGGTACCGGAGCGAAATTGATTGCCTTAGCATCAATCAAGTCTTGAACTTTATGTTGCAAAGCCCGACATCTTTCAGTATGGTGGCCTGGTGCCCCAGAATGAAAATCACATCGGACGTTTGCATCATAACCCGGAGGTAAAACTGTTGGAGTAGCCATGGTACGCAATTCCACAAACCCTAACCGGAGTAGTTCGGGCAATAATTCGGCGTACGTCATGGGTAACGGGTCAAACCTTCTATCAGCCTGCAGCCTCTGCCTTTGCTGATAAGGACGTTGCTGTTGTTGTTGTTGTTGTTGCGGTTGTTGTTGCGGTTGTTGTTGAACTCTCTGTTGTTGTTGTGGACGAGGTTGAGGTGCAGGAATAGTCACTGCAGCAACCGGACGATACTGTTCTCTGTTTGCATTGGCTCTGTACACACCCCCTCTGTGTTGTACAGCATTGGTCTCTCCTTCTCTACGGCGAGGTGCCCCAGAGAAGGGTTTCTTCGAGGACGACGAAGAACCTGTGTCATGAATCCTCCCAGCTTTGATTAAACTTTCTGTTCTCTCGCCACAGATGACGACGTCAGAAAAACTTCCGAATGGGCAGCTTCCCATCCGGTCCATATATACACCTTGCAGAGTACTGATGAACATGTCAGTCAACTCCCTTTCCAGCATAGGGGGTTGAACTCTCGCAGCTAACTCACGCCACCTCTGGGCGTACTCCTTAAAGCTTTCATTGTTCTTCTGACAAAGACTCTGCAGCTGAGTCCTGGTCGGAGCCATGTCCATATTGTGCTTATACTGTCTGAGGAACGCCTCACCCAGATCTCTCCAGCATCGAATTGAATCCCGCTTCAATTCCATATACCAGTCCAAAGACGCCCCAGATAGGCTGTCTTGGAAGAAATACATCCACATCTTCTCATCATCAGTGTATGCGGATATCTTTCTATAGTATGCCTGCACGTGGGTGCGAGGGCAGGAGGTACCGTTGTATTTATCAAATGACGGTGCCTTGAACTTATGCGGGATTCTCAGACCTTCAACTAATCCCATGTTTGTAACATCAAAACCGAGGGAGTTTTGACATTCCATTGCCCTGATCTTCTCAGCAAGGGCCTCGACTTTGCGATCTCTCGCATCATTTCTGCCCAAAATGTCGTCGTCTTCGCTGAGCATAGTGAACAAATCCTCTTGTCTGTCAACTATCGGAATTCTGTTACGGGCCGGAGCATGGATGACTCTGGCACTAGCAGCATCTGGAGCAATAGGTTGACCATTAACCCGGATACCCCTCAACTCTTTGCCTACAGCATAGTGGTTGACGGGAATAGCAGCAGCAGGAATGTCAGGAACTGGATTTCCTTCTGGTAGAGCCTGGTTGGGCGGTGGAATTGCAGCTTCTTGTCTCTGAACTAGAGCTCGGAGTTCTTCTTGACCTTGTGCAACCCCTTGCATCATGTGCATGAACTGGGCCATGTTAGCCCTCATCTCAGCTAACTCGGCTTGTACTTGGTCCATATTGCGTTGATGGTTGAGTCGCGTTGAGTAGCGGTGTGGTCTTTGATCAGCTATCCTGCCTGAACACAGGAACCCACAGTAAGAAGACGGCACAAGAACACCTGTTATGCAAATGATATGAGTATGATGTTTTAATGATATGCATGATGCACATGATATGCTCATTTCTCAGGCATTCAAAGAGCCTGACCCATCCTCAAAAGATGGCAACCTGCAGCAACAAGAGAACAACAGGATACAAGGAAAATATGAGAACAACAGGGAAATACTGACAACCTTATCTATACATAAGGGTAAAAAGGTCAATACAACCAAGTCAACAAAATATTCGGATAAACAGAGTACAAAGAAAAGAATCCCATCCAACAAGCCTGGAGGTGATTCTCAACAAAAAGATCCAAAGACGGAGTACAAGCAAATGAATCCCATCCAACAAGCCTGGAGGTGATTCTCAACAAATACAAACAAAGATACAATCTAAGACAGACGGTCTTCCGGAATGAGGGTCTTCAGGTAATGGCACTGGTCTATCAACAGTGAGCATTCTGAACATTCTGGTAGAGGAGTGATCTTCTCTTTCAATTGTCTTCTCAGCTCCAAGACTTCTCCCCCAAGATAGTCCTCTGATTTCTGTCTCAACTCCATCTCTTTATTCAACTGAATGTCTTTGTCTTTGAGTTGTTTCTCCAAGTCTCTGATCTTCTTCTGATGGTTGATTTCTGCTCTCTGTAGTCTCAAACATTCCCTATGCTCTGTATCTAACATGGACTCCATCTCCTCATATGATCTCTTCCTACTCCTTACTCTGCTAGCATCTTCTCCTTGCACTTCCCTGAGTTGGTGGGCCAAGTGCAGCTTATCAGCTTTAGCTTTGTACAACTCCATCTGAACGTCTTGCTCTTTCTCTCTCAGACGACGACTCTCCATCAAGGCTTGCTTATAGTGCTCAGCAGGCACACTATCAGCAAGAACCAAAGGTGGTTGCTCCTGCAACGGCTCCATCCTATCATAGGGTAGCAGCAAAGTTTCCACTCTCTTCTTTACCCAATCGGTGTAATCGGGCATTGCAATGGCAAACTTCTTCCCTAAGACGGATCCATCCTTCGCTTCAACAAATCTCCAGGCTCTCCCAATCTGCTCCAATCTAACAGGGTCAGTACGCTTCTCAAAATACACACTCTCAACTATCTCAGCTTCAAGTGGCCTTCTACCCATGACAAACCCTAGCTGGCGAAGAGAAAGAACTGGGTTGTAATTGATGCAACCCTTGGTCCCCACGAGTGGCACGTTCCGGAATTCACCACAACTCATAATAACATTCTTCACATCCATCCGGTATGACTGCCATCTGATGTCATAGGAGGTAAGTGACATGACCCTCTGAGTCCACTTAAGAGTGCTCTGGGTATCCACAAAGGGTCCACTGACAGGCAGGAGTGACATAAACCATCTGAACAGGAGAGGTAAGCAGCACCTGATGGCTCCACCCTTACCGTGCCTACTGTGGATGGCATAGTAAGTATCAGCTAGAAGGGTTGGGACTGGATTCCTTCTGATAAAAATGTTGATGGCAGCATGGTCAACAAAATTTGGCATACTGGGAAATAGGATGATTCCATATATCAAGGCGGCAAGCTGCGCGTGAAAAACTTCCCAATTTCCCTTTTCTGCTTCATCTCTGGCTACTCTCAACAGAAATTTCAATGGCAGACCCACTACTTCCCCACAGGGCTTCCAATTCTCACCAACTTCCTTGACACTCATTCGTAGAGCTCTGGCAATCAATCTGAAGTCAACCTCCTTTGGGACGTCCAAGAAGGGAGTCTGATGCTGTACCGGGACGTTCATCAGAATAGAGTACTCCTCAAGAGTAGGTGCTAGCTGATAATCTTGAAATGTGAAGCATCTGAGCTCTGGATCATAGAACTGTAGTAGTGTCTGCAGAGGCACCGGATCCACTACTGTCTTCAGCACTGTCAAGATATCTCCATACTGTCCAACGAAACTCTTCAGACGATCATCTGTCACAAAGCTACCCAACTCAATCAGTGAAGTCAACGGCTCACGATGGAAACTGTAGGAACAGGTCTTCCGCTTCGGCTCTGAGACTGTTGCCATCTCTATCAGTAGACAAGCTCTGGAATGTACCTGAGAAATGATATGCATGCAGAGATTAGTTTTTTTTTTCTCCTTTTTTTTTTTATTGATTTTTTATTTTGATTTTTTTTTTACTGCGTTTCTTTTGAAAAAATAAATATGCTATGATGCAAATGATGCAGACTGGACTGGCTGGTTGTGCAAACTCTGATCACTAGGTCGAAGCTTCAGTCAAAAATCAGAACCCAAATCCAACTTAAGGTCAACTGAACACACTGTTGTCTGAACTAGAGTCACCAACAGAACCAAGTCACCAACGGTACCTGTAATGATCAACCCTTCCCCACTCACGGGTGTAGTCTAGGCCAGGGTAAAGGCTGAGAGAAACGCAGCATAAATAACCTTTCGCAGAATACCATCATATACACACCCGAAGTATGTAACGACGATACCCCACCAGGGTCTGAACTGCTCGTGATATCAATGTTCCGCTAAGTGGCGCCATACCACCCGCTTCCCATGAATCACTCTATTCCTAGGTTTCCTAGATTTCACTCATGGTCTGGGTATTGGACCTTTTACCTCAACTGACACCCACCCCACACAGAAAAACAGACAACCAGCCAGGCAGTAATGAATAATGAATATGAATGCAAACATTAATGCACACAATCAATGCAATCAATAAATGAAATGAACAACTAATGAAAGCAATAAATACACACAGCACAAAGCAACCAAAACCCTAATCCTAGAGAGCGCTAGGAGAGACTCGCTCAGGGAAGATGGACCAGCATAGGTCAACTTCTCTATATCCCCAGCAGAGTCGCCAGCTGTCGCATTACGCGAAAAACCGGCGGGAAAAGAAAGAAACAACAGAGCCGCCACCGTGCGTTATTTATCCCAAAGAGGGAAAGGAAACGCTCGAAGTAAACCTAGGAAAGAACATGGTCTCGCGACCAAAGAGAATGGGTTCGGGAGTCGGTTATGCGGAGGGAAGGTATTAGCACCCCTACGCATCCGTAGTACTCTACGGGATCCACGCACAAAAGGAAGGAATATGGTTGCTAAAACGCTGCTCACACACACACACACTGGCTGAAAGAGACAAAAGAAACTGACTGAAACTGACTCGGCAGGATATCATATCCTGGGCCTACTTAGTCTATCAGGCATAGACATCAGAGTCGAAGTAGTTCGGACTGGGGAAACGACACATGCTCGCTAGGATATCGCATCCTATGCATACGTATCTTCTCGGACGAGAGAAGAATCAGAGCATTCGTAGCTCGGCTGACACGCACACAAACAAACACAGGCAAACGTGGAGCCCGACTGCCAATCACTGGACTTACATCAGCATCCGAACCAAAACACACGCAAGGGTGGTTAAGACACAAAGGGTTGAAAAAGAAAAAGGGCGCCCGGAGAGATCAGCTCAATCTCCTGCCTACATACTTCATCTGGTATGAAGATCAGGGCGATGTAGTTCCCCTACGCAGGGACAAAAGGATCTAGCCTAACCAGATAACGGAGGGAGACACAACTCTAGGGAGACTACGACTCGAGCCTAGATGTTGTCATGCAAAATCGTCCCTAAGTTAAGGTTTCTAGCTAACTGGCACAAGGGCCAACCTATCCTAGTCAAGACTTGCACAGGAAGCAAGCCACACACACACCAAACTTGCACAGGAAGCAAGGGGGGTCTCGATTGCAACTAGGGCAAGAGAAAAAAAAGGTCTCAATCGCAACGAGGGCGAGAGAAGAGGGAGATCTCAATCGCAACGAGGGCGAGAGAAAAGGATTAGTGTTAGTGGTTAGTCAAACTCGACAAGACATCGCATCTCGTGCCTACGTATCTCATCTGAACATGAGAATCAGAGTTGCCGTAGTTCGGCTACGGAGGGACAAAGGTCTCGATTGCAACTAGGGCAAGAGAAAGGGAAAGTCTCGATCGCAACGAGGGCGAGAGAAAGGAAAAGGCTCGATCGCAACGAGGGCGAGAGAAAGGATCGCAACGAGGGCGAAAGCAAACAAGGATTAGTCTAAACTAAACCTAACTTGCACAGGAAGCAAGTCAAACAAACATACAAGCACAGGTAGCACACACTATATACACACAAGGGGCTCACACAAGGGTTAGGTTTTAGTCGAGGGGTCATATCAACCTCAACAAACAAACCTCTGGAATGGGGTGAAGTGTGCTCTTAACCTTGCCATTGAGGGGCTAAGGTGAAGCAGATGAAAGGAGATGAGGGGTGGTGCCTCATTGCTCTTATCCCTGGCCAGGGAGAGCATTTGACAAGAATGTGTGGGTTCAGAAAGGGGGAACCCTTCTACACATTTGATACTGACTCAACTGTGCAATTGCACAAGATCTTGGGTTTTTATTTGTAATGCATCAACACAGTGGTGTGAGCAAAACAGAAGACACACTGAATAGCAGGGGATAGGTTGCTTATCCCTTGGTTCTGCCAATTGCCTCTTCACTTAGGAGGTCTTTGACTCTGTACAAGGACAAATTAAACATACACAAGCATTGCCTCTTAAGGAGGACTTCAGACAGTTGCTTGGCCAAGTAACAGGCCAGGTCTTCCAGACTACATGAAGAAAAAGGAATTATACCTCAAGCAAGTTGCTAAATAGCAAAGAAAAGCAAGTTCAAAGAACTTAAGCAACTAATGGTACCTGAAATAGTCAAACAGATCAGTACACAGTTCAACAGTCAAAGCAAAAGGAAACAGAAGTCAACAGTCAAATAGATAGACAAATGTGCAAAGCACAAGGCACAAGGCTTATGAGCCAAGCAACCTACAAAACAAAGAGGTTAGCTCATGATAAACAATCAAGCTCAATCAAATTTGTATGATCTCTTTGAAGCATTTGTAGCTCAACCTGAAACAATGAACTCAAACATAAGCCAGGAGACCACTAGGACAAGCCTAGGCTCAAAATGAGATGAGAAAGTCAAAGCAGCAAGGGATAGTCAACCAAAATCAAGTTTAAACAATCAAGAAGCAAACTCAATTGGTCCCACATGCATATCATTCATCATCATGATTTCATAAGCAAAGGAAGGCAAAGCATGGTAAATTGGTGCACATAGAAGTCAACAGAAAGACTTGCATCAAAAGTCAACTCAAACATTTTCAAAAATCACCAAATAATTCATGATCAACCCTAACACCTAGCATGGTAAGCATGTAAAATTTCATCACAATTGGACAAGTGGAAGGCAGTCAATGAAAATCATGAAGTCAAAGCAAATTTGAGTATGCTCAATGAAGTCAACAGCAAGACTTAGCTCAAAAGCAATCATAATCAATTCCAAAAATTATCAAATAATTCAGGGTCAATCACAATCCATAGCATGGCATACATATGAAATTTCAGCTCAATTGGATCATGGGAAGATGGTCAATTAAAATCAGAAAGTCAAAACAATTTCAAGCATGCCCAAAGAAGTCAAACAAACATGCATCAACTTCAAAAAATCATAACTAAATGAAAACAGATGATAAATGAATGGGATCAACACCAATGCAAAGCTCAAGATGTCTAGTATGCACATGTAAAATTTCATGATCAACCAATAAGATATGAGAATTTCCCAAATGAAATGGCAAGATGTATCACACAAAGTCAACAATTGACTAGGCAGGGAAGACAAATCTCAAACAATTAAAAAATGGCATAATTAAATCCAGGAAAAATCACAAGTCAACTAGACATATAAGAGAGGGATCATGTAAAATTTCACATTAATTGAAGGCCAGGAAGCATGTCAACAAAAATCATGAAATTACATATCATTGGTGTGACACAAGTTGTCACACCCTACTTCAAAAATTCATATCTCACAAACCACATATGATAAAATCATGATCTTTACACCAAAATAAACATGAATGAGTGTAGAACAACCACAAAAATTTCCAGAATCATTGGATACATCCTCCTCATTTCACAAGAGATTTGGCAACATGTATCATTTTTGGTCACATTATACAAACCCTAAGGCCATTTAAAAACCAATGATCAGAAAATTCATTAAAAATCATGACAAAAAACTAGACATCAAACAGGACATGATGCAAAAATTCCCACTGAATTTGGAATTAAAATGAGCAAGTTATGAATTTTTCAAAATTGATGATCAAATGAAATAATATATGAAATAAATGAATTAATATGGATTTAAAATAACCGAGAATGGCAATGCTGTAATTTTGGGACTCCACTAAATGGGACGGCGTCGTTTTGCTCGCTGAAATGAAATGTTTTAATTGGTGCATGAAGCTACAGTGGCATGCAGACGAATAAGACAAAAACAGCTGGCAAGGCTTATGAACATTAGGGTTTATGGGACAGTGATGCATCTTCATCACCTTCAAATCGAATTTCAGAAAAAATCCCAGAAATACAAATTGAAAACATAGAAACGTTCAGCAAGGCAAGACAAGCAACAATCCATCATCAGTTTTCATTAAAACATGCTGTGCATCATGAATCGAACCAAAGAACATTCAACACCAAAACTTGCTCATGAACAAAAATTTCCAGAAATGAATAATGAGTACATCAATATGTTCATCCAAGCATAGTAAAGACAAATCCAACATCAATTTTCATGGAAACGCACTATTGAACGAGAATCGAGCAAAAAAAGCATATGACCATCAATCTTCATTTTCAGATTTCTTGCAAACTACTTAACCATTTCACATGAGACAAAGTTCACAGCAATCAGCATACCAAGACCTACACTAAGCATGGCAAATATTTGAGAAACAAAAGATTCGAAAACCAACCCCTGTTGAAGAGCAGATGAAGATTCAGGTGTTGTTTGGTCTTTAATGCCTGCAACAGTTGCCCTTTAAGGTCCCAAATGAAGAATGTGTGAAGAACTTTGGCTTGAAACACACCAATTTAGCTCTGAATCCGATCTGCCATGGTAGAGTGCCTTTGAAAACAGTTGGGAAAGTGAGCTTCCAGATGTAGAATGATGGCTGAAAAATGCTCACTATGTTGCTTGAATGGTGAATCGAGCAAGGCAAGGCTTGGTTCTTTTGAGAATTTGGCAGATTTTTGGAAAAGGCAAGAAAGATGAATTTAGAGAGAGAGTGAATTTCTGAGTGTTTTCAGCTGCTAGGGTTGCTTCAAATGACAGAAAATGTCTTAAATATGGACTGTTTAAGCAATGTTAATCATGTGTTAATCAAACTTTGCTTAAATGAACCAAATTGCAAAATTGCTAATTTTGCACCAAAGGCAAATGGAGTGTGCAAGTCTGCCCGAGTTTGGGCTTTAGACAAGTCTCAAATATCACCTTAATCAAATCCCAAATGGCCAAAAGTGTTAAAAATTGCTAAATCAAAAAGTCAACTTTGGTCCACACTTGAATTTCACATGTGCTAGGTTCAAAAATGCCATTTTGATTGGCAATGTTTTAGCTCATGAAGTTTATATTTTTGGAAAGAGGAGATGAAATGTGGTTTGTAGGAAAAAACCCCACCAAAATTGGCCAAATGGTTTGAGAGATATGGCCTTTTGAAGTTCAAGATTTTGTGAAAATGATTTGATCATATCTTGACAACCATACATGGGGATTGAGAGTTCTTGGACTTTTTGGAAATGGGAGAACAAAATCTTCAACTTTCATGTTGGGAAAAAATTCATTTGAAGCTTGTATCATGATGCAAGTTTGGGATCAAGAAGTTTCCATTTTTGGCAGTTAAAATTACAGGTCCAGTTTCTATTTTTGGTAATTTTCTGATTGGCTTCAAATTCTTCAATGATGTTGTTTGCCATGATATATGAGGCCTATTGGGACATGAATAAGCTCTTTCAGACCATTTCCATCCATCAAAACCATAAAATCAACCACAGTTGACCAACTTTGACTTTCTAGGGTTTCTGACTGACTGTGCATGAATTGATGACTTCTGAACATCCAACCCTTGACTTAAACACTTCAAATGGACCTCCAAGTCATGTGAACTTGTTGGACAAACCCTAGGGACTTGGCTCCTTGAGAAACACCCTTGCTTGCTTGGTTGACTGATCTCCTGATCAGTTTGACCTAATTCTTGACTTGCGTGCACTTGAGGCAACTGGGACAATGCAATGCTATGCAATGGACCATGTTATGTTATGACCTAATATGAGAATGTATGTACAATGATAGGTGCAAATTTGAGGTGCTACAGTCGACTCGTCGAACCACGGTATCCACCTCCCAATCTCGTATCAGCCTTCCACTTTTGAGAATTCCCAGACTCGTCTGGACATTTTCTGCTCCATCATCTTGTATTCCAAATCGTTCCGCGCTTGACGAGAACGTACTCCTGGGATGTATACAGAATTTTCAATCTTCCGACTTTGAAGAGTCTTCTTGATTACCATCAAGGATCGTCGTACGTCTCAACGTCTCTTCGGCATTCTTTCCTTCATTCGTTCCTGAGCGAACTCTCTGGGGATTTCTCTTGTCAAAGCTTCCACATCACAACCTGCAAGTGAGTGAAGAATATCTAACAGTACCTGCAAAACAGACCGTCAGATAAAACCGTGCCCCAGGCGTGTCAAGATTTCAACACTGGGGTCACTCAACCTTCCAAATAAGATTTCAAGCTTTCAATCTTATAAACATGCATTGGAAGGGACCTGTATATATAAAAATGCAAAGATTCTTTATCAAAAATAATCAGATGTTCTTGCAATCAAAGCGGTAATGAAAACAAAATCATTTGACTGAATATGCATTTTATTGATTTGAAAGTGTGTGGCTCAAATGAGCAATACAAAGGAAGCAATTCCTGAAAAGAGGTAATTGCGCACAAAAAGGAAAAATCTATCCTAATGGCAATGTGAAACCCGTGATCTCATCGAGTTCCAACTCGGTTACACCCCATATGTCCTCAGACTCTCCATGCTTTCTGCCTTCCGAACAAGACGATTCCAATTGATCCCTACCGGGTATTATCCCTGATGCTTTAACCAAAGCGCAAACGATCATGCCAGACGCAGTTGTTCGTTTCAATCCCTCTTTTGCCTGGACCGCCCTCTCGGGTTTTCAGTCCACCGGGATACCCTTTTTTGCCCAAGTCGCCTTTCCAGGTTTTCGACTTGCCGGGTGTACATTTTTCTTTTTATCCCTAATTTTTGCCCGAACCTTTCTTTCTGTTTTTGGTTCGCCGGGATGCCCATTTTTGCCTGGACTATTTTATTCTTTTCGTCCAGCGGGTCTATTTACACGAAGTATTTTTTAACTGCGTCCGCATTCACAGGGGATGGAAAGTCCTCGCCATCCATGGTCGTCAGCAACAAGGCTCTGCCAGAGAAAACCTTCTTGACCACGAATGGACCTTCATAATTCGGTGTCCCTTTGCCCCTCCGATCGTTTTGAGGAGGATGGATCCTTTTCAGCACCATATCACCTACGTGATATATCCGGGGTCGCACCTTCTGTCAAAAGCACGCTTCATCCTTTGCTGGTATAACTGCCCATGACAGATGGCTGCCAACCTCTTTTCTTCAATCAGGCTCAACTCTTCATACCGGGTTCTTATCCATTCAGCCTCTTGCAATTTGACGTCCATCAGGACTCTCAAAGAGGGAATCTGAACCTCAACAGGTAATACCGCCTCCATTCCATATACCAATGAGAAAGGAGTTGCCCCAGTGGATGTACGCACCGACGTTCGATACCCATGCAATGCAAACGGCAACATCTCATGCCAGTCTTTATAGGTTACCACCATTTTCTGCACAATCTTCTTTATATTTTTGTTGGCTGCCTCAACCGCCCCATTCATCTTCGGACGATAGGGAGAAGAATTGTGATGCTCAATCTTGAATTCCCGGCACAGCTCTGCCATCATCTTATTGTTCAAATTAGAACCATTATCAGTAATGATTCTCTCGGGAACCCCATATCTGCAAATGATGTCTCTTTTGAGAAATCTGGCAACAACCTGCTTCGTCACATTCGTATAAGAGGCTGCTTCCACCCACTTGGTGAAGTAATCAATAGCCACTAATATGAATCTGTGCCCATTCGAAGCTGTAGGCTCAATCTTTCCAATCATATCAATGCCCCACATAGCAAACGGCCATGGAGACGACATTAAGCTCAACGGATTTGGAGGCACGTGCACCTTATCAGCATAAATCTGGCATTTATGACACTTCCGCACGAAATTGAAACATTGGGCCTCCATTGTCATCCAGTAATAACCTGCTCTCAGCAGCTTCTTCACCATTGCATTCCCACTGGCATGGGTACCAAACGACCCCTCATGAACCTCTTTCATCAATTGGCTTGCTTCTGCATCATCAACACATCTGAGCAAGACCCAATCAAAATTCCGCTTATACAAAACCCCGTCCTTATTCAGATAGAACACCATGGCTAACCTCCACAGAGTCTTTCTATCTTTCTTGGATGCTCCCTCAGGATATTCCTGCGTCTCAAGATAGCGTTTGATATCAAAATACCACGGCTTCTCATCATCAGGCGCTGTATCAACAGCAAACACATAAGCCGGTCTATCCAGACGTCCAACTTCCACACTGGGGAACTGATTCCACCACTGCACCTTAATCAAGGCGGCCAGAGTAGCCAAAGCATCCGCCAAAGGATTCTCCTCTCTGGGCACATGATGCATCTTCACCTTGGTGAAAAACGTCAACAACCTCCTCGTATAATCTCGATACGGAACCAAATGAGACTGATGTGTATACCACTTCCCGTTAACCTGATTTATCACCAGAGCTGAATCTCCATATATGACAAGGTTCTTGATTCTCAAATCAATCGCCTCCTCAATCCCCAATATGCAAGCTTCATATTCAGCCACGTTGTTGGTGCACTCAAATGTTAGCCGGGCAGCAAAAGGAATGTGAGATCCTTTCGGCGTAACCAAAACAGCACCAACACCGCTTCCATTCACGTAAACGGCCCCATCAAACATCAGAATCCATTCGGATTCAGGGCAAGGCCCCTCCTCCGGGATCGGCTCCTCACAATCTTTCGATTTGAGAAACATGATGTCCTCATCAGGGAATTCAAACTTCATTGGTTGATAATCATCAATAGGTTGCTGGGCGAGGTAATCAGACAATACACTCCCCTTAATTGCTTTCTGAGAGGTGTACTGTATATCATATTCTGTCAAAATCATTTGCCACCTCGCAACCCGTCCGGTCAATGCTGGCTTTTCAAAAATGTACTTGATCGGATCCATTTTGGAAATCAACAAAGTGGTATGAACCAACATGTACTGCCTTAGTCGGCGAGCAGCCCAGACCAAAGCACAACAAGTTTTCTCGAGCAGTGAATATCTTGTTTCACAGTCGGTAAACTTTTTACTAAGGTAGTATATGGCATGCTCTTTTCGACCAGACTCGTCATGCTGCCCCAATACACACCCCATAGACCCCTCGAGGACTGTTAGGTACAGAATTAATGGTCTTCCCTCCACGGGAGGCATCAGAATCGGAGGCTCCTGCAAATACTCTTTGATCTTTTCAAATGCCGCTTGGCAATCATCATTCCACCTGACCGTTTGATCTTTTCTCAACAATTTGAATATCGGTTCACACGTGGCTGTTAGATGAGATATGAACCGCGAAATGTAGTTCAATCTACCTAAGAAACCACGAACCTCTTTCTCTGTTCTCGGTTCAGGCATTTCTTTTATCGCTTTTACTTTTGCAGGATCAACCTCAATTCCTTTCTCACTTACAATGAACCCCAGCAATTTACCGGACCGCACTCCGAACGTGCACTTATTCGGATTCAACCTCAGTCTGAACTGTCTCAGCCGGTCAAACAACTTGGCCAAATCTATCAAATGCCCCTCTTCTGTCTGGGACTTTGCTATCATGTCATCCACATAGCATTCAATTTCATGATGAATCATATCATGAAACAAAGTCACCATGGCCCTCTGATAAGTAGCACCGACGTTCTTGAGACCGAATGGCATCACCTTATAACAAAAGGTACCCCACGGTGTAATGAACGTTGTTTTCTCCATATCATCTGGCGACATTTTGATTTGATTATAGCCAGAGAAGCCATCCATGAAGGAAAACACCGAGAATTGAGCCGTATTATCTACCAACACATCAATGTGAGGTAATGGAAAATCATCCTTCGGACTAGCCCTATTCAGATCTCGGTAGTCCACACACATTCTCACTTTCCCATCTTTCTTCGGGACTGGCACGATGTTCGCAACCCATGGCGGATAATTAGTGACAGCAAGGAAGCCAGCATCCCACTGCTTCTGCACTTCCTCTTTAATTTTCATTGCCATATCAGGTCGAGTTCTGCGCAATTTCTGCTTCACTGGAGGACAATCTGTTCTCAACGGTAGCTTGTGCACAACAATATCGGTATCCAACCCTGGCATATCTTGATAAGACCAGGCAAAGATGTCGACATACTCTTTCAACAATACTACCAATCTGCTCTTGACACTTTCCTCCAAAGCAGCCCCGATTTTCACTTCTTTCTTAACCTCGTCGGTACCCAGATTTACCACCTCAATCTGTTCCTCATGCGGCTGAATCACCTTCTCCTCTTGTTTTAACAACCTGGCTAATTCCCCTGGCAGTTCACAATCTTCTTCGTCTTCTTCTTCAGCAAGATAGATTGGATTGTCGAAGTCATATGAGGGTGTAACAGGATTGTTATCAATGAGATCCGGAGAGGAATCGCATCTGCATGAATGTTGATTCATGCATTGCTTTAGAACCGGTGTGACAAAACAAAAAGAAAAATGAAAACATTGCCATTTTTATTTGTTTTTATTTTAAACTGCAAAAATAAATGAAAAACAGGGAACACCGCTTTTAATTGCAAAACATCCTTTATTCATGATGCAAAATCTTGCAAATTTAAACATGAGGTGGCCCTTACAATGAACCATTACGTGTCGGGCAACACATATGGCTTTCATGCATATAAAATGAAAACAAGAAAAATATTACTCTTCAAGGAGAGTGACCCGGATGATCTCTTCGGCCTTTCAGTTCTGGATTTCCATCCCTGGTGTGCACGGCTTTATCCACTGGTCAATGTCGCAGTCACTATCAGTATCTTCACCCATCATGCAGATGTGATCCGGATCCAGCATTCCGGCACTCGTGAAGGTTACCGACGTACGACGTCCTCTTCCTTGTCCAGACGAGCCTCTGCCAGGCTGATACCCAACTCCGAACCGATCTTTCTTTGCAGGGATCTCCATCATTCTTCCCCAACCAGGAGCCTCTCCACTCTTGACCACTTCAGCAGCCTGCCTATATGAAGCGATGGACGGTTTCTCCTCTTCCTGCTTAGCGAACAGAGCATTCTCCACCTTGACGGTTTCGAATGCCTGGCTAGGCGTCTCCCAGATTTCACCATCCATCTCCACGTACTTGAATGAAGACAGGTGGCTGACAAATATATCTTCCTCTCCGCAGACGGTGACAACCTGACCTCCCCAGACATATTTCAATTTCTGGTGCAAAGTCGAGGTAACTGCTCCCGCAGCATGAATCCATGGGCGACCCAACAGGCAACTGTATGCCGGCTGAATGTCCATGACATAGAATGTCGACTTGAACACCTCAGGTCCAATCTTCACTGGCAGCTCAACCTCCCCAAACACGGCCCGTTTTGACCCATCAAACGCCCGCACTATCAAATCAGTCGGGGTCAAAATCAGCCCATCACAGTTCAGTTTTGCCAAGGCCTTCTTTGGCAACACATTCAATGAGGAGCCGGTATCAACCAGCACATGCGAAAGCACGGCCCCTTTGCATTCCATTGCTATGTGTAGCGCCCGATTATGATTTCTGCCGTCCACTATCAGGTCCATATCCGTAAAGCCCAACCCATGGCTAGCATGCACATTGGATACGACCGTCTCCAGCTGATTGATGGTGATCTCCTGAGGAACATAAGCCTTCTTCAAAATTTTCAATAAGGCCTCCCTATGCCCCTCTGAGCTCAGCAACAATGAAAGAATTGAGATCTTGGATGGAGTTTGCTGCAAATGATCAACCAGTTTATACTCCGACTTCTTAATGATCCTCAAGAACTCTTCGGCATCATCATCAAATTTATTTTCCGACCCCGCAGGTGCCGGTGTCACCACAGGAGTACTTCCATTATCCACAGCCTTTCCTTTCGCCCTGGCTAAAGCCTCGGCCTTTTCTTTTTTATCTTTTTCTTCTTCACCTCTTCTCAACGCATCAGGAGCAAACAACCTCCCACTGCGAGTGAAACCGCTGGGACCGGCATTATCCACCTTTAGCACGGTGGTTTCACTTGCAGACTGTTCCTCCAACTTCTCCCCATTGCAATACACTTCCCCACCATAATGCCATGGCACGGCATCATCTTTGTCATAGGGAATTGGCCCAGGTACCGTGATGGTAACTGGAGCCTCCTCACTAAGATTCGACAAATCCACCGGATCATAAAAGATTGTTATGGTGGAGACTTCATCTTTCTCTTCATCAGCCCTCTCAATCATAATAACCCCTTCGTCCATCAAACCCTGGACACACTTCCGCAGAAGCTCACACCCATTCATAGAGATAGTGCACTCAGCACACACGTGGCCGCAGCCCGGATAAACCCCATTCTTCAACAACAACCTCTTGACCTCGGCCAAAGGCGTCTTCAACTGACTCACATCAGACAGCCCAACTCGATTCTCCTCAGAAACGGCGTTCACCCCCCTTTGCCCATGCGCAGGCATGGGATTCGCGTTGACGTTGGGAGATGGTGCGAAGTTAATTGCCTTTGAATCCACTAAGTCTTGAACTGTGTGCTTAAAAGCTTTACAGTTCTCAATATTATGCCCAGGCGCACCTGAGTGGAACTCACATTTGGCATTCTCATCATAACTGGCTGGCCTTTGATCAGGTCTCAAAGGTGCCAGAGTTCTGGTTTGCACGAGGCCCAAATCCTGCAGCTTTTTGAACAAGAAAGCATAGGTCACCGGAGGCCTATCAAATTGTCTGTCCTGTGCTCTGGCCCTGACCTGATAACCAGCCCTCTGCTGTCTCTGTTGAAAGGGTTGTCTCTGTTGTTGTTGCTGCTGCTGTTGCGGTGCAGGTTGAGACTCAGCAGGAATGGTTACTGCAGCATTGTGCTGGAAGTAACGGTCCCTACTGGGTCCTCGTTGTGTATAAACAGCGCTTGTCTCTCCTTCCTTCTTCCTCTGCCCACCATTACCGAACGGTTTCTTTGATCCCGAAGAAGAAGAAGATGCATTACCCTGAATCTTACCCAGTTTTAACCAACTTTCTATTCTTTCCCCTGCCACCACAATATCAGAGAAATTGGTGACAGGACAACCCACCATCCTTTCCGCAAACGGCCCCTGCAGGGTCCCCATAAACAAATCAGACATTTCTCTATCCACCAGAGGAGGCTGAACTCTCGTAGCCAGTTCTCTCCACCGCTGGGCATACTCCTTGAATCCCTCATTGTTTTTCTGAGACATACCCTGCAGCTGGGTACGGCTCGGAGCCATGTCAGCGTTGAACTGGTATTGCTTGAAGAAAGCATCCCCAAGATCCTACCAATTCTTTATATCGGACGATTTCAACTTAGTATACCACTCCAGGGAGCCTCCGGACAGGCTGTCCTGGAAGAAGTACATCCACAGTTTCTGGTCCATTGTGTATGCAGATATCTTGCGGACGAAGGCTTGTAAGTGCGTCTCTGGGCAAGAACTCCCGTTATATCTGTCAAAACTGGGCGCCTTGAACTTCTGTGGGATCACAATCCCCTCTACCAGCCCCATGTTAGACATATTCACCACTCCAGGAGTGGCATAACTCTCCAACACCTTGATTTTCTCAGCCAGCAGCTGGATCTCCTTGTTCTGAGGTGGAGCACTATAAGGCACGAAAGGTTCATTCTGCATCGAGAACTGGTCAGCCTCCCTGTCCTCCTCCTGATCTTCGTTGAACCCATAAAACGGAGGCACAAAATTATCTTTCTGATTCTGACCCGGTTGGCCACCAGCACCACCAAGACCACCAGCATTATTCACGAGATCCACAGTCGTCCTCTTTCCACCGTCTCGGGACCCTTGCCCCTGGTTGGAGACTCCATCCAGGTTAACCCCACTGTTTGCTGCAGAAGCTCGCTCGAGCTTTTCAACTTTGTCTGCCAGAGCCTTCTGACCAACTGCAAAGCCTTGCATGATGTTGATCAACTCGTTCATTTTATCTTTCAGTTCGAGCATATCTGCGCTAGGAATTTCCATGAGTCTGGGAGTATTTCTTCTGGTATAATATCTGTGAGGGCGTGTTGAGTGCAAGGGTACTGTTCTTCGAGCGCGAGCAATGATTCCTGTCACAAACAAGCACGTTAGTAACAAACACCTGCAAAATAAAGCACAGTTATTATGATCAATGCATGGATGCAGTGTCTATCCATATGAAGGACACTTCGTCTCTCGATCCTGGCGTCATTGAGACAAACAGTAATCCGGCATCAATATTCAGTCATTCAGCATTTGATTTCATCGTGCAGATCGGAGATATGCGATTTAGCATGATACCCCCAACCATGTGTGTGCTTGTGTGAGTGCATACGGTAAAGCAAATAAAGCTTGAAAACCAAACACTGAATGAAAAATAGCCATCACATAACCAAAGAGTGCACAAACAGTGCCATAGTCATACATCACATCAGACAAGATTCAACTACAATCCTCCAGAATCAGGAAAGAAATACAAGCAAGTGAATCCCGTCAACAGGCCTGACGGTAATCCAACACAAGTGAAAGATCTAGCTAGATGAGGGTCCCACAGATGGCCCTATCTCATCTTCCATCCTCGCGAACTCTGCGGCGAACCTGAGCTCGGTGTTCTCCTGCTGTAGTCTCCCCACTTCCTTCTGATGAATCTTCATCTGTCTGAAGTAGTGATCTCTCTCTGCCATGTAGTGATCCCTCTCGGCGGTGATCTTCGCTTTCTCTGCTTCCCACTCTGCAGCAAGGCCCCGGGCTCTGACGTCCCTCTGATCTCTCACCAAGATTTGCCTTCTCTTCTCATCTTCAATGACTTTCGAAGCTCTAGCCAATCTCTCTTTGGTGATGTCATGCTCCCGGTTGGATGATGCCAAGGCTTGGCTGATCTTCCCATAGTAGGCTGTATCCATCTCAAAGCGTTTGGCTTCCAGGGCATGTCGCTTGTCTTGATCTTCCATCTTCACTTTGATCTCCTGATTAGCTGCCTGAAACCGAGCAACACTTCTCTCCAATTCAGCTTTCTCTGCAAGTAACTGATCTCTGGCCCTCTTCATCTCAAGGAATTCCTCCATACTGACAGAAGAACTTGGACCCTCAATCATAGGACACACAGGATCACCTCCAGGAAATGGTAGAAATGTAACTTCAATCCTCTTCCGCAACCAATCATCAAATAGAGGAAAATACCGACTGTTGACTTTGCCATAAGGAACCTTGCCCTTCCTCTGAATATCACGCCACTCATCCAATACCTGCCTCAGCTTAGCCTGGTTACCCTCAATCGGGAAATAAAAGGACTCCTGAATCTCTCGCCCGAGAGAAGGACCCTCTACAGCAAACCCCATCTGTCTCCTGAGAAGCACCGGGTTGTAATTAATGCAACCCTGAACTCCCACCAAAGGCACATTAGGTAAGCTCCCACAACTGCATATAAAGTCCCGTCCAGCCAAACCATTATGAGTCCAAGCAATATCATCAGCCCGCAAACCCATCAACCTGAAGGACCACTTGACAGAAGGATCAAGATGAGCAAAAGCACCTCGAGAAGGTAGATACCCCATAAACCACCTGAAGAGCATCTGAGGATAACACCTGATCAAACCCCCACGCCGCTTCTCGTTTCTGTTATGAACCGAGTAGTAGACATCTCCGATCAGAGTAGGAATAGGGTTTCTCTGCATGAACAATCTGATAGCATTGTGGTCCACAAAATTCTTCTGATTAGGAAACAGAACAATCCCATAAATGCTCACAGCGGTCAGAGCACAAACCGTCTTCCAGTTACCCATAGCAGCATGTTCCTTGGCATTAGCCTCCAAGAAACTCAAATGAAAACCGGGTAACTTTCCTTTCTCCTTCAATCCTTCCTTGACCATTTCCGAACTCAAATAAAGAGCACGTGAAATCCCAAGGACATCTGGCTCCGCCCTAGTGACATGGAAAGGAATCTGATCTCGGATCTGAATACCCAGGATGCTAGCATAGTCTTCCATCAGAGGTCCCAACAAATAATCTGGAAACACGAAACATCTCAGCCCCGGATCATAGAACTGGAGAAGAGTATGAATGGCACTTCTGTCACTGTCAGTGAGTCTGAAAACCATCTTCAGGATACTACCGTATGCCTCTCTGAACATCCCCACATGGTCGAGTGTAATCAATGCTATCATCTCCTTCAGCATACCAATCTTTGGGTCGAAGAAACTGTAGGCAATGTTGTCTTTCAGACCGGTCCTCATATCTGAGCAAAAAGTCTCTCAACCAGAATCTCGATCAAAAATGTCCCTGCATATGGATAAACATGTGTTAGATGCAATTAATGCAAAATGTAATGATGCTGATGAATGAATGCAATGCGTTGCCATCCCCCAAGCCATCTGATCATCTGTTGCACTGAATCTGGTCTCTGAACTGATCATAACCATCTGAGGAATGTACAATCATCAATCGGACCCACGGGTTCCGAAATAAACGGAAGAAAGATACATCATCATCATCATCATCCTCTGAGCAGACATACCACCACCATCTGAATCGGCCCGGGGAATCCTGAAATAAACGGATCCCCACTGATAAATATCTCGGCCCAGGGAATCCTGAAATAAACGGATCCCCACTGATAAATAACTCGGCCCGGGGAATCCTGAAATAAACGGATCCCCACTGATAAATACCACGGACAGCACTCCGGCGTCACGACAATAAATGGCCATAAATCCGACTTATAAATAGGACCCACGGAACAAAAAGTCACCATCTGAGCATACATCTGAACATGCATCTGAAAGAATCACCCTCCCCTCACAGGTAAATTCTAAACAGGTCATCCTAAGGCGGACAATAGTCTCGACAATCGGGCGGAGATACTCAATGGGTTTGCCCTTTCGGGTGTGCCATTGTAGCTCCCTTAAGATCGTCTAAACCAAAGATCCGGGAAATGATCGGTCACCAGAGTCAATAGTTCAGATGAAGTAACTCAACCAAAGTGGAATATCCACAGAGGCAAGCACTATCAAATGAACCTCGTCCGGCTTGTGGTACATCACACCGCCAGGCACATGTTGACTTAACATGAAAGAGGCGACATGAGACCACACTAGTCCTAGGTGTATACTCGGGCCTGGGTTTTAGCCCCACTCAGAACACCCACCCCAAACAGAGGATCCACCTGCACAGAGGACGGCAACACGATAGTATGATGCATGCAAATATTTATGCAAATATATACACAGGTTAGAATAATAAATGCAATAAATAACAAAACACAAGCAACCTAAACTATCCTAGAACGCTAGGAAGGACTCGCTTAGGGAAGATGGACCAGCACAGGTCTACACCTTGTGAGTCCCCAGCAGAGTCGCCAGCTGTCGCATCCGCGAAAATCAACCGGCGAGACTCAAATAAAAACACAACACAGAGCCGCCACTGCGCGTTATTTATCCCAAGATAGGGAAAGGAAACGCTCAGAGAAACCTGGAAAGGAAATGGTCTTGCAACCAAAGAGAAAGGGTAAGGGAGTCGGTTACGCAAGGGGAAGGTATTAGCACCCCTCACGTCCGTCGTACTCGACGGGATCCACGCTCTAAGAAAAGAAAAGGTTGCTAAACATCACACACACACACAGGTAACGCAGGTGGGGTAAAGAGAAGGGAGCTCGATAGGACGTCGCATCCTATGCCTACATATCTCGTCTGGAACGAGAATCAGAGCCACTGTAGTTCGGCTTACGCACGCCAAACAACACAAAACGCACAAACAGATGGCAAACATGGAGCCCGACAACCACTCGATGGAATTACGTCAGCATCCGAACCAAAACACAATCAAAAGGGCAAACGTGGAGCCCGACAGCCAATTACTGGACTTACGTCGGCATCCGAACCAAACACGCAATCAGATAACAAGTAAACACACGCAAAAAAGAAAAAGATTGCCCGGAGTGGTCTCGCACGACCACCTGCCTACATACCTCGTCTGGAACAAGGATCAGGGCGATGTAGTTCCCCCTCAAGGGAAAGAAATTCTAGCCAGAAACCAAGGGGAGACACACTACCAGGGAGCTGTACTCGAGCCTAGTGTTATCATGCATCATTGCCCTATGTTGTGGTTTCTACCTACTTGCGCAACAGCAAGCTACTCCTATCCAGGAAGAAAGCAAGCATACAAGCATACAGATCAAAACAATTCAAGCAAACATGTCAAACAAATATTCACATAGCACACACTATAACCAATCAAGTGAGGCTCACACAATGGGTTTGACTGCCGAAGCAAGTCATCTGTACAGGCTGTGTTTGCTCTTAACCTTGCCATTACGAGGCTAAGGTGAAGCAGATGAAAAGGTGAAGTGAGGATGAGACCTCACAGCTCTTATCCCTAACCAGGGAGAGCTTTTAGAAAAAGGAGCGTGGGTCCAGAATGGAGGGACCCTTCTACGCTCAAAGACTCTGACTCGATTGTGCAACAGCACGAGATCTTGGGTTTGTGCCCCAATGCATCAACACACAGCCGTGTGAGCAGAGGGACGACACACAGAATAGTGGGGGATAGATTGCATATCCCTAACTTCCACCAATTGCCTCATAGAGGACTTCACCTGCTTAGGCACAATATTAAATAATCACAAGCATCGCCTCTTAAGGAGGACTTCAGACAGTTTGCCCGGCCAAATAACAGACCGGGTCTCCAGACTACATGAAGAATAGAAGTCCTACCTCAAGTGGTTTAAAAACCAAGCAGCAGCAAGCAAGTTCTTAAAGAACTGTAAGCAACTAAAGGTACCTGAAAACAATCAAGTATCATCAGTACTCAGACAGACAACAATAAACAGCAAATGTTAATCAGTCAGACTATACAGATAACACACAACAAGGCAAGCTATGAGCTCAAGCTCAAGCTTCACAACCTACAAAACAAATTCATGTTAGTTCTTGTAACACCCCGATAATAATAAAATAATTATTTGAATTGAGTTAATAATTTAATTATTAATTTAATTAAATAATTGGAAATTTTATTATTATTATTTTTGGATTATTATTATTGGAAAGTATATATATGTTGGAATAAGGAAAAGTTCTCATTTGGAAAAGCATTTCACGTGAAAACAGAACAGAGAAGCATCGTGAGAGAAAAGGGAAAAAGGGCAGAGAAGAGGAGCTGAAGAGCAAAAGTTGGAGATCGCAAGCTTGAAGCTCAAAGATTCTGCCGGATTGTTAAGGTAAGGGGGGTTTATCGTCAATTAACGGGTATTATGGGATAATATGTCATGGGTAGTGATAAGCTGTTGATTGACCCTAATTGGGAATTGTGAATGCTGAAATTTTGTTGGATGAACCGTGTTAGGAGTTGAAATTTAGTCGGTAATTGAGTCTGTTGTAATTCCCGATCGTATGGCTTTTTACGGAATCGGATTCGGAGGTCCGGAAGTCCTCCAATGGCGGAAAATGCGGAGAATTCTGCATTCTGCCTTGAGTTAGCGCAGGAACAGCTTCTGTCTTGCGTTAACCGGTTAACCCAGGGTGTTAACCGGTTAACACTGTGTTGGATTATGAATATGTGCTGTTTTGTCTGCGTTAACCGGTTAACCCAGGGTGTTAACCGGTTAACACTGTTGTAATTTCTGATATTTGGCTGTTTGTGCTGCGTTAACCGGTTAACCCAGGGCGTTAACCGGTTAACACTGTTAAATTTTGAGACAGAAGGCGTGTTGTGCTGCGTTAACCGGTTAACCCAGGGCGTTAACCGGTTAACACTGTTGCAGAAGTGAAAAATTGTTGTTTTAATTGTTGTGTACCTATGTGAGGGTTGGCCTATGTTGTCTATGGTGTAATAGGGATTAATTCCCGCTGTTTTGAGCAGGAGATGTAATATTAGAATGTACTAATATTGTAGTGGTTGTTTGGCATAATCTGACATGCTTATGTGATGAAATATTGCTGATGTATAATGATGTATATGATGCGGTGAATGTATATATTATGCATGATGTTGTGAATGTATGCAGTTGAGAATAGACTATTCGATGGCGTAGAGTGCGAGCATGTGTCTGTTCTTGAGTTGTTGTTGATGTTGTATTGCTAGGTGATTAGCATGCGTAGTTTAGCCTTTGGGGCTGTAGCTGATTCCCATGGTGAGGAATTAGTGAGTTGTGAATTGTTGTTGATGTTTGCATACTAGATGATTAGTGTGCATAGTCTAGCCTTTGGGGCTGTAGCTAATTCCCATGGTGAGGAATTAGTGAGTGAGGCATTAGATCTCAATGAGTGGGACTAGTGAGCTTAGTAGCCGTATCTGGATTTGATCGGTGAGCTTGAACTATATGTTCGAGAAGAGTCGGTACCGCATTTCATGGAGTCTCATTGCATAATGAATGCATGGTATAGCCTGTGGGGCTGTAGCTAATTCCCATTGTGAGGAATTAGTGAGTAAATCGTTGTGTGTTGTGTTGTTGGTGTTGAATATGGTTTGAGGATTATACATATGATATATATTATTGTTGAATATGATGTTTGGACGGATATTGCCGTTGCTGAATGCGTAGTCTGGTTAGGGTGAATTGATGTGTTATTTACTTAGCATTACATGTTGTTCTATAATGCTTATTATATTGATTGAGGAACTCACCCTTACAACCTATTTTTCAGGTAACGAGAAATGAGTTGAATAGAAGCTAACGCTTGGAGTCTATAGTAGTGTCCTATGGGTCATGCTCTGGTAGATGTAACATCGGGAGGGAACCTTTTCATTGTATTGTTGGAAATTGTTGAATTAGTTTACATGTATGGTGTTACATGTCTCATGCTGATGTTGAATTCTATTCCGTTGCGTATTATGCAACTGTTTTATTTGATAAATAAATGAGCATGACAGGATGTTTTGATAAATGTTGTGAAATGATTGTGTGACACCCTTCGGGGTATAATTACTCTGATTGATAGGTTATTATTTTAAATTAAATATTTTGGGGTATTTAGAAGGGTGTTACATTAGTGGTATCAGAGCATAGTCGGTCGAGTCGAGTCGTAATTATTCTGTTTCCCCTGTACGGTATAGGTGTTGTGTAACCCTATCAGTACTCATTGTTTTAGTTTGTTTGGGTTTTCAGAATAGAGATGGCTGGAAGAGGTAGAGATGATGCTGCGATTGCTGAGGCTCTGGGTATGCTGGCTGGAGTACTTGGAGGGAATCCAAATGTTGTAGGAATGGGAGCTGCTCGTCAACTGAGTGAGTTCCAGAAGAACAATCCTCCAATGTTCAAGGGAGCATACGATCCAGATGGCGCTCAGAAGTGGTTGAAGGAGATCGAGAGGATCTTCAGGGTAACTGAGTGTGCTGATAACCAGAAGGTCAGGTTCGGTACACATATGCTGTCAGAGGAAGCTGATGATTGGTGGGTTGCTACCCGCACTGAGTTGGAATCTGCTGGGAATACTGAGATCACTTGGGCTGTGTTCAGGGAAAGGTTCCTGAGAAAGTATTTTCCAGAAGATGTCAGAGGAAAGAAAGAGATAGAGTTTTTGGAATTGAAGCAGGGTAACAGGTCGGTTACTGAGTATGCTGCGAAGTTCACCGAGCTGTCAAAGTACTATACTCCCTATAATGAGGCTGCTGGAGAATTTTCGAAGTGTGTGAAGTTTGAGAACGGGTTGCGTCCCGAGATCAAGCAGGCGATTGGATATCAGAGGATTAGAGTGTTTTCTGATTTGGTTGACTGTTGCAGGATTTTTGAACAGGATTCCAAGGCTAGAGCAGAGAGCTATCAGCAGAGGGTTGATAGGAAGGGTAAGAATCAGATGGATCGTGGAAAACCGTATGCAGCTGGCAAAGGTTTTCAGAAGCAGAGTGGCATGAAGAGGCCTAGTGGGGGAGACTCTAGTGTTCCTGCTAAGTGTTATAGATGTGGTCGGGCTGGACATCGCGTTCATGAGTGTACCAGTGCTGAGATGAAGTGTTTCAAGTGTGGCAAAGGTGGTCATTTGGCTGCAGAGTGCCGGCTGAAGACTGTAACTTGTTTCAACTGTGGAGAGTTGGGTCATATCAGTCCACAGTGTCCTAAGCCGAAGAAAGAGAATCAGTCGGGAGGCAAGGTCTTTGCTTTATCGGGTTCTGAGACTTCTGCAGATGATCGTTTGATCCGAGGTACGTGTTATATTAATGGCTTTCCTCTTGTAGCTATTATTGACACAGGTGCGACTCATTCTTTTATATCTTTGGATTGTGCTGTGAAACTTAAGTTAGAGATATCTGAGATGTTGGGTAGTATGGTGATTGATACTCCTGCGAAGGGTTCAGTGACTACTACGTCAGTTTGTTTGAATTGTCCTTTGAGTATTTTTGGTAGAGACTTTGGGATAGACCTTGTGTGTCTTCCACTAGTGCAGATTGATGTTATCTTGGGAATGAACTGGTTGGTGTTTAACCGAGTTTCTATTAACTGTTTTGATAAGACTGTGATATTTCCTGAGATTGAGGAAGGCAAGAGTTTGTTTCTATCAGCGAGGCAGGTGAATGAGGAAGTAGCAGATGGGGCAGAGTTGTTTATGCTGTTAGCGACTTTGGAAGCTAAAGATAAACTGGTGATTGGTGATCTGGCTGTGGTGTGTGATTTTCCTGATGTGTTTCCGGAAGAAGTGAATGAGTTACCGCCAGAGCGTGAAGTTGAGTTCTCGATTGAATTGGTACCTGGTACTAGACCGATATCGATGGCTCCGTATCGTATGTCTGCTGTTGAGTTAACTGAATTGAAGAGTCAGTTGGAAGATCTGTTGGATAAGAAGTTTATTCGTCCGAGTGTGTCACCGTGGGGTGCACCAGTGTTGTTGGTTAAGAAGAAGGAAGGTACTATGAGGTTGTGTGTGGACTACAGACAACTGAATAAAGTGACGATCAAGAATCGGTATCCTTTACCGAGGATTGATGATTTGATGGATCAATTGGTCGGTGCTAGTGTGTTCAGCAAGATAGATTTGAGATCTGGGTATCATCAGATACGTGTGAAGACTGAAGATATTCAGAAGACTGCTTTCAGAACAAGGTATGGACATTATGAGTATTCTGTAATGCCTTTTGGTGTGACTAATGCGCCTGGAGTATTTATGGAGTATATGAATAGGATTTTCCATCCGTACCTAGACAAGTTTGTCGTGGTGTTTATTGATGACATTTTGGTGTATTCGAAATCTGAAGAAGAGCATGCTGAGCATTTGAGAGTGGTTTTAGAAGTTCTCCGAGAAAAGCAGTTATTTGCTAAGCTGTCTAAGTGTGAATTTTGGTTAGAAGAAGTTAGTTTTCTTGGGCATGTGATTTCAAGAGGTGGTGTTGCTGTTGATCCTTCTAAGATAGAAGCGGTATCTAAGTGGGAAGCTCCGAAGTCTGTTGCCGAGATTCGAAGTTTCCTTGGCTTGGCTGGTTATTATAGGAAGTTCATTGAGGGATTTTCTAAGTTGGCGTTACCGTTGACGATGTTGACTAGAAAGGGGCAAGCGTTTGTTTGGGACTCAAAATGTGAAGAAGGTTTCCAAGAGTTAAAGAGAAGGTTGACTACTGCTCCTATTTTGACGTTACCGAGTTCGTCGGAACCATTTGAAGTTTACTGTGATGCTTCATTGTTGGGTTTGGGTGGTGTGTTGATGCAGAATAAGCAGGTTATAGCTTATGCTTCGAGACAGCTGAGGGTTCATGAAAGGAACTATCCGACGCACGATTTAGAGTTGGCAGCTGTAGTGTTTGTTTTGAAGTTGTGGAGGCATTACTTGTATGGATCAAGATTTGAGGTTTTCAGTGACCATAAGAGTTTAAAGTATTTGTTTGATCAGAAAGAGCTGAATATGAGACAGAGGAGATGGTTAGAGTTTCTGAAGGATTATGATTTTGGGTTGAATTACCATCCGGGTAAAGCAAATGTAGTGGCTGATGCATTGAGTCGGAAATCATTACATGTGTCTATGTTAATGGTTAAGGAATTGGATTTAATTGAACAGTTTAGAGATTTGAGTTTGGTGTGTGAGAGTACTCACAATAGTGTTAAATTGGGAATGTTGAAGTTAACAAGTGGTATTTTGGATGAGGTCAGAGAGGGTCAGAAATCTGATATGCTTTTGGTTGATAAGTTGACTTTAGCGAATCAAGGCCAAGGTGGTGAATTCAGAGTTGATGAGAATGGTGTTTTGAGATTTGGTGATCGAGTGTGTATTCCGGATGATACAGAACTTAAGAAGAGTATTCTTGAAGAAGGACATCGTAGTGGGTTGAGTATTCATCCTGGAGCTACGAAGATGTATCAGGATTTGAAGAAGTTGTTTTGGTGGCCGGGAATGAAAAGAGAAATTGCAAGTTTTGTGTATTCTTGTTTGACTTGTCAGAAGTCAAAGATTGAGCATCAGAAGCCGTCTGGGCTAATGCAACCGTTGGCTATTCCAGAGTGGAAGTGGGACAGTATCAGTATGGATTTTGTTTCTGGTTTGCCGAGAACAAGTAAGAATTTTGAGGCTATTTGGGTGATTGTTGATAGATTGACGAAGTCGGCTCATTTCATTCCGATCAGAATGGATTATCCGTTAGAGAGATTAGCCGAGTTGTATATTGAGAAGATTGTAAGTTTGCATGGTATTCCGTCTAGTATTGTTTCGGACAGAGATCCTAGATTTACATCGAAGTTCTGGGAAGGTTTGCAGAAGGCTTTGGGAACTAAACTGAGATTGAGTTCTGCATATCACCCGCAGACTGATGGTCAGACTGAGAGGACGATTCAGTCACTAGAGGATCTTTTGAGAGCTTGTGTTTTGGAAAAAGGAGGTGCTTGGGATTGTTATTTGCCTTTGATTGAGTTTACCTACAACAATAGTTTTCATTCGAGCATTGGTATGGCACCGTTTGAAGCTTTGTATGGTAGGAGATGTCGGACACCTTTATGTTGGTATGAGTCCGGTGAGAGTGTTGTGGTTGGACCGGAGATTGTTCAACAAACTACGGAAAAGATTAAGATGATTCAGGATAAGATGAGAATTGCTCAGAGTCGGCAGAAGAGTTATCATGACAAGAGGAGGAAGTCACTTGAGTTCCAAGAGGGAGATCATGTGTTTCTTCGTGTTACTCCGATAACTGGTGTTGGTCGAGCCTTGAAGTCGAAGAAGTTGACACCTCGATTCATTGGTCCTTATCAGATTTTGGAGAGGATAGGAGAGGTAGCCTATCGTATCGCTTTACCGCCGTCGCTTGCGAATTTGCATGAGGTTTTTCATGTGTCTCAGTTGAGGAGATACATTCATGATCCGTCGCATATAGTCCAAGTAGATGATGTACAGGTGAGAGATAACCTGACTGTTGAAACATCACCTATGAGGATAGAGGATCGAGAGTTGAAGCAGTTGCGGGGTAAAGAGATTGCCTTGGTGAAGGTAGCTTGGGGAGGACCAGCAGGCGGCAACGTGACTTGGGAACTGGAGAGTAAGATGAAGGAGTCTTACCCAGAGTTGTTCGCTTGAGGTATGTTTTCGAGGACGAAAACTCTTTTAGTGGGGGAGAGTTGTAACACCCCGATAATAATAAAATAATTATTTGAATTGAGTTAATAATTTAATTATTAATTTAATTAAATAATTGGAAATTTTATTATTATTATTTTTGGATTATTATTATTGGAAAGTATATATATGTTGGAATAAGGAAAAGTTCTCATTTGGAAAAGCATTTCACGTGAAAACAGAACAGAGAAGCATCGTGAGAGAAAAGGGAAAAAGGGCAGAGAAGAGGAGCTGAAGAGCAAAAGTTGGAGATCGAAAGCTTGAAGCTCAAAGATTCTGCCGGATTGTTAAGGTAAGGGGGGTTTATCGTCAATTAACGGGTATTATGGGATAATATGTCATGGGTAGTGTTAAGCTGTTGATTGACCCTAATTGGGAATTGTGAATGCTGAAATTTTGTTGGATGAACCGTGTTAGGAGTTGAAATTTAGTCGGTAATTGAGTCTGTTGTAATTTCCCGATCGTATGGCTTTTTACGGAATCGGATTCGGAGGTCCGGAAGTCCTCCAATGGCGGAAAATGCGGAGAATTCTGCATTCTGCCTTGAGTTAGCGCAGGAACAGCTTCTGTCTTGCGTTAACCGGTTAACCCAGGGTGTTAACCGGTTAACACTGTGTTGGATTATGAATATGTGCTGTTTTGTCTGCGTTAACCGGTTAACCCAGGGTGTTAACCGGTTAACACTGTTGTAATTTCTGATATTTGGCTGTTTGTGCTGCGTTAACCGGTTAACCCAGGGCGTTAACCGGTTAACACTGTTAAATTTTGAGACAGAAGGCGTGTTGTGCTGCGTTAACCGGTTAACCCAGGGCGTTAACCGGTTAACACTATTGCAGAAGTGAAAAATTGTTGTTTTAATTGTTGTGTACCTATGTGAGGGTTGGCCTATGTTGTCTATGGTGTAATAGGGATTAATTCCCGCTGTTTTGAGCAGGAGATGTAATATTAGAATGTACTAATATTGTAGTGGTTGTTTGGCATAATCTGACATGCTTATGTGATGAAATATTGCTGATGTATAATGATGTATATGATGCGGTGAATGTATATATTATGCATGATGTTGTGAATGTATGCAGTTGAGAATAGACTATTCGATGGCGTAGAGTGCGAGCATGTGTCTGTTCTTGAGTTGTTGTTGATGTTGTATTGCTAGGTGATTAGCATGCGTAGTTTAGCCTTTGGGGCTGTAGCTGATTCCCATGGTGAGGAATTAGTGAGTTGTGAATTGTTGTTGATGTTTGCATACTAGATGATTAGTGTGCATAGTCTAGCCTTTGGGGCTGTAGCTAATTCCCATGGTGAGGAATTAGTGAGTGAGGCATTAGATCTCAATGAGTGGGACTAGTGAGCTTAGTAGCCGTATCTGGATTTGATCGGTGAGCTTGAACTATATGTTCGAGAAGAGTCGGTACCGCATTTCATGGAGTCTCATTGCATAATGAATGCATGGTATAGCCTGTGGGGCTGTAGCTAATTCCCATTGTGAGGAATTAGTGAGTAAATCGTTGTGTTGTGTTGTTGGTGTTGAATATGGTTTGAGGATTATACATATGATATATATTATTGTTGAATATGATGTTTGGACGGATATTGCCGTTGCTGAATGCGTAGTCTGGTTAGGGTGAATTGATGTGTTATTTACTTAGCATTACATGTTGTTCTATAATGCTTATTATATTGATTGAGGAACTCACCCTTACAACCTATTTTTCAGGTAACGAGAAATGAGTTGAATAGAAGCTAACGCTTGGAGTCTATAGTAGTGTCCTATGGGTCATGCTCTGGTAGATGTAACATCGGGAGGGAACCTTTTCATTGTATTGTTGGAAATTGTTGAATTAGTTTACATGTATGGTGTTACATGTCTCATGCTGATGTTGAATTCTATTCCGCTGCGTATTATGCAACTGTTTTATTTGATAAATAAATGAGCATGACAGGATGTTTTGATAAATGTTGTGAAATGATTGTGTGACACCCTTCGGGGCATAATTACTCTGATTGATAGGTTATTATTTTAAATTAAATATTTTGGGGTATTTAGAAGGGTGTTACAGTTCTCAACATCAAACACATCCAATTTAATTGACTTGGCTCAATCCCTTTAGGCATTATGCATTTCATCCTGAAAAATCAAGCAAATGTGAGAAACTGGACCTCTAGGCCAAGCCTAGGGTCCAAAAGGGAGAAAAAAGTCTAAACAGCAAAGGATTCTCAACCAAACTTAAATTAACACAAATAGAAAACCAAAGCAATTGATCCCATGATTATATCATTTACCATATTCATTTCATGACCAAAACAAATCAAACTAGTTCAAATGGAACACCAAACATCCAAACAGAACTATTGCATTCAATTCCATATCAAAACAATTCCAAAAATCCTCAAATAATTTACACCTAAACAGGACATAATCAAGGCCTAGCATGTCAAATTTTAGCTTAATTGGACAAAGGAAACCATGTCAATGAAAATCAACAAAAACAGACACAATTATATGAGCCAAATCACAACATCAACACATGCATTCACTTCAAAAATTCATAAGTCAATGAAAACAATAAAGAAATGACTGAGACCAAAACAGGGATGTTCTATCATGTGTCTATAACCAGCAAGCCAAATTTCATGTTCATTCAATACCATATGAGCATTTCACACAAGTTCTACCAACATATATCACATGAACTTGCACATTTGACCAACAGAGATGAAAAATAGCAATCAATTTGAAAATGCCACATAAAATTCCACAAAAATTCACATAGCTTCTTAACATGTTAATGAACACCCCTGCAAAATTTCACATCATTCTAACAAGCCTAAGCCATTCAAATAAATCCAGCAAGTTGACATAATGAGGTGTGACACAAATTGTCACACCTAGGTTCCAAAATTCATAACTCAAACACCAGGAATCCAAAATCCATGAAATTTACATGTAAATAAACATCAACCACTCTACAATTACCACAAAAAATTTCAAGCATTTCTTTGTAACCATGAGAATTTCACAATGGATATGGCAAAGTGTACCAAAATATATCACATGTTAATCAACCCTAAGTCAAACACAATTTTCACCATGCACAACTTCAATCAATAGGTTAATAAAATTCTTCAGTCAATTAGGAAGTCAACAAAAAAAATCCACACATTTTCCTGATTTTTAAAACATTTTTTATGAATTTTTTAAAGTGTTTATGAATTTTAACAATTTTTTAGAATTAAATTAATTAATTGGATTTTCACTAATGGCACAATGGTAATTGTTGGAACAGTACCGCGGGAAACTCCATATTCAAAAGTTTAAACGAAATTATGGATCAAACAGCTTAAATGTCCAGAAACTTCATCTTCCAAGTCCAGAAACGTAAGAACACGATGAACATCGAATCATCACCAAAATGAGCAAATGCATACTCGTTGGAACCGTCTTAACATGTAGAATCCAAATATCAACCTAATTTAACCTACAAGTTCATGTATCTTCTAAATCGATGGAGTTAGGGTTTGGTATCGTAACTTCCAATCCAGATTTCTTAACCTACGTTGCATCATAATCAAAGCTACGCATATCACTGGTTTCTACATGGCACGAGCTTTCAAACGCACATAATAATTAAGCAATTAGTGAAACTCGAAATTCACACACCTGGAGATGACATCGCTGGAATTGGTGTTCTTGAGCTTCGATTTCCACAAACAGATGTAGCAATATCCTCAAGAAGGTGAATGATGTGATCAGGTTCGAGTGAATCAACTTCTAACGCACGAAATCTTGATTTGCCATGAATGATGCAATCTTGCACAGCTGCAAATGGAAGCTCCTTTCAATCCAAACTTCAAAAACAGATGGAGATGATGATGAGAGGAATTGGCAGCAAGAAGAATTTCGCAATTTGAGCTAGAATTCAGGAAGTTCTTGTCAATTGAAGTTCTATGTGTTCTTGAGAATTTGAGAGAATGTGATGAGTTTTTGGATCTGATTTGGTGAAATGTGAATTCTGTTATGATTTGATGATGATTAAGAATATATATGCCAGCTTAATCCATGCTTAACCATGCTAATTAATCAAATGGAAATGATTAGTGAAAATGTCATTTTCACACCAAGGGCAAAAATGTAACTTCATATGCCAGCTCATTGCCAGCTCATGGACAGCTCACACACTCTCAAAATGACATGTGTGAGCTGTTGCAACTTGGCTTATGCTCATTGGATGTGTATTTTGGAAATTCCACATGTGATGGCTTATGTTCATTTTTCCAATTCCATTTCAAAAGTCAATTTTCAAACCACAAGATTTTGGCATGTTATGATGATTCCAACAAGTTTCAAATACCATTTGTGAGGTGTTGCAAAAATCCCCACTCAAAAATTCCAATTATTTCACAAGTTGGACAATTTTGCCCCTGGTTCATTTAACTGTCCAGTTGAAATTTGACTTTTTGCATTGACCATTTTTGAAGAAATCCAATTATGCACCATGAAAGTACATGTCAAATGGAGTTTGTGCATATAAAGAACACCCAATTTGGACACTCCATGTGGAAATTATGCCCTCCTGATTATGGGTCATTTTTGAAATTCACTGGGCCATAATTTGACAACCATACATGGGATTTTCAAGTTCTTGGACTTTTGGAAAGGTGAGAACAAGATCTACAACTTTCATGTTGAACAAATTTTCATTTGAAGCTTCCTTGGACATGTAATTTTGAGATCAAAAACTTTCCATTTTTGGAAACTTCTATTACAAGTCACTTTCTATTTTTGGCAGTTTTTGTCCTGACTTGATTTTCTCCATTCTTGAGCTTTGACATGTCAAATATCACTTGTTCCAACATGAATGAAGTGTATCCAACTCATTTCCACCTCCAAATCCATAAAATCAAGCACAGTTGACCACAGTTGTCTTTTCCAACCGATAGATGAATTTGGCAATGCATAGATCAAACTGAGCCCCAATCTCCTGATGAAATGGCCCACACATGAAACCCTAGCCTCAATTAGCTCAATATAATCATAGAATGAACCCCATATCCATCATAGACCCCATCTCCTGATCATGCCCTGACTGGCCCAATGCAACTGATTAGGGTTGACCAGTGGTCAAAACCCTAATCTCAAGGAATCTGCTTCAATCACTTGATGAAATCCACCCATGATGATGATGTATCATTGCAATCAAGATGAAGACCAATATCCTTTGAGAATCATGAAACCCTAATTCATAGCCCAATCCTCAGATGGCCAATGATCAGTCAATAAAACCTTAGGCTTGCACTTTGACTTTCTCATCTCCTGATCAAGACTTGGGAGGATGACTTGCACAATGTAACCACATGATATGCAATATGCAATGCCTAATGACCTAAAATGATATGCAAAATGATAATGCTAGTCCCAAGAGAGGAGGGCAAATTTTGAGGTGTTACACGTGGCAACTATTAGGCTCGAGCTCTAGTCTCCCTTTTAGTTTGTTTGTTCGTCCTGTGTCCCTGCGTAGGGGAACTACGTCGCCCTGATTCTCATACCAGATGAGATACGTAGGCAGGAGATGAGCAGATCTCTCCGGGCGCCTTTTTTCTTTTTTTGTGTGTGTTTGGCAACTATTAGGCTCGAGCTCTAGTCTCCCTATTAGTTTGTCCTTTCAACCTTTGTGTTCCTTCTGACGTCTCAGCGTCTCTTTTTGTTTGCGTGGCAACTATTAGGCTCGAGCTCTAGTCTCCCTTTTAGTTTGTTTGTTCGTCCTGTATCCCTGCGTAGGGGAACTACGTCGCCCTGATTCTCATACCAGATGAGATACGTAGGCAGGAGATGAGCAGATCTCTCCGGGCGCCTTTTTTCTTTTTTGTGTGTGTTTGGCAACTATTAGGCTCGAGCTCTAGTCTCCCTATTAGTTTGTCCTTTCAACCTTTGTGTTCCTTCTGACGTCTCAGCGTCTCTTTTTGTTTGCGTGGCAACTATTAGGCTCGAGCTCTAGTCTCCCTTTTAGTTTGTTTGTTCGTCCTGTGTCCCTCCGTAGGGGAACTACGTCGCCCTGATCCTCATACCAGATGAGGTACGTAGGCAGGAGATGAGCTGATCTCTCCGGGCGCCCTTTTTTTCTTTTTTTTGTGTGTGTTTGGCAACTATTAGGCTCGAGCTCTAGTCTCCCTATTAGTTTGTCCTTTCAACCTTTTGTGTTCCTTTCGACGTCTCAGCGTCTCTTTTTGTTTGCGTGGCAACTATTAGGCTCGAGCTCTAGTCTCCCTATTAGTTCGCGTGTTCATCCTTTGTCCCTGCGTAGGGGAACTACGTCGCCCTGATCCTCATACCAGATGAGGTATGTAGGCAGAAGATGAGCTGATCTCTCCAGGCGCCCTTTTTCTTTTTCAACCCTTTTGTCTTCAACCCCTCTGTGTGTGTTGTTGTGTGCTTGGAAGCTGATGTAAGTCCATCGAGTGGCATTCGGGTTCCAGTGTGGGTATGTTTTGGTTCGGATGCTGATGTAAGTCCAGTGATTGGCAATCGGGCTCCATGTTTGCCTTTGCCTGTGTTCGTTTGTGTGTGTGTCAGCCGAGCTACGAATGCTCTGATTCTCCTTCGTCCAAGGAGATACGTATGCATAGGATGCGATATCCTAGCGAGCATGTGTCGTTTCCCCAGTCCGAACTACTTTGACTCTGATGTCTATTCTTGATAGACTAAGTAGGCCCAGGATGCGACATCCTGCCGAGTCAGTCTTGTCTGTTTTCTTGTGTCTCCTTCAGCCAGTGTGTGTGTGTGTGCGAGCAGTGTTTTAGCAACCATTTTCCTTCCTATTGTGCGTGGATCCCGTCGAGTACGACGGATGCGTAGGGGTGCTAATACCTTCCCTTCGCATAACCGACTCCCGATCCCATTCTCTCTGGTCGCGAGACCATGTTCTTTCCCAGGTTTACTCTGAGCGTTTCCTTTCCCTCTTTTGGGATAAATAATGCACGGTGGCGGCTCTGTTGTTCTTGTTTTCCCGCCGGTTTTTCGCGTAATGCGACACCGGGCTGGACACAGACATCGTGGTACACCGCTTTCCTCTCAAAGAAGGTTGTCCTCTGGTCAAGCAGAAGCTCATAAGAACAAGACCAGAGATGGTTGTCAAGATAAAGGAAGAAGTGCAAAAGCAGTTGGATGCAGGGTTTCTAGCAGTCACCAATTATCCGTCATGGGTTGCAAACATCGTCCCAGTACCTAAGAAGGATGGAAAGGTACGGATGTGTGTCGACTACCGGGATCTGAACATAGCTAGCCCTAAAGATGATTTCCCATTACCTCACATCGACGTTTTGGTGGATAATACAGCTCAATTCTCGGTATTCTCCTTCATGGATGGCTTTTCTGGCTATAACCAAATCAAGATGGCACCAGAGGACATGGAAAAGACAACTTTCATAACCCCATGGGGCACCTTCTGCTACAAGGTGATGCCGTTTGGTCTGAAAAATGCCTGAGCAACATATCAACGAGCTATGGTGACTCTGTTCCATGATATGATTCATCATGAAATCGAGGTTTATGTGGACGATATGATTGCCAAATCTCAGACAGAAGAAGAACATTTGGTGAATCTGCAGAAATTGTTTGAACGGTTAAGGAAATTCAAACTGAGACTTAATCCGAACAAGTGCGCTTTCGGGGTGAGATCGGGAAAATTGTTGGGTTTTATTGTTAGCGGAAAAGGGATTGAGGTGGATCCTGATAAAGTGAAAGCAATACAGGAAATGCCTGAGCCAAGAACAGAGAAGCAAGTCCGTAGTTTCTTAGGGAGGTTGAACTACATTGCAAGGTTCATCTCTCACCTAACAACCACGTGTGAGCCAATTTTCAAATTGCTGAGGAAAGATCAGGCTATCAGGTGGAATGAAGATTGTCAAAGGGCTTTCGAGAGAAAGATAAAAGAGTATTTGCAGAATCCTCCTATCCTTATGCCTCCAGTCCCAGGGAGACCGCTGATTATGTACTTGACAGTACTTGACAATTCTATGGGTTGTGTTCTCGGTCAACACGACGAGACAGGTAGGAAAGAACATGCCATCTACTACTTGAGTAAGAAGTTCACAGATTGCGAGTCGAGATACTCAATGCTTGAGAAGACATGTTGTGCACTTGCATGGGCTGCTAAGCGATTGAGACAATACATGCTGTCTCACACAACCCTACTGATCTCCAAGATGGATCCAGTCAAATACATATTCGAGAAGCCAGCTCTCACCGGAAGGGTGGCTCGTTGGCAAATGGTACTGACAGAGTATGATATCCAGTATACATCCCAGAAAGCCATCAAAGGGAGTATTCTGTCAGACTATCTTGCTCAGCAGCCAATTGATGATTATGAGTCGATGAAGTTTGATTTTCCAGATGAAGACATCATGTTCCTCAAGATGAAAGACTGTGAAGAGCCAGTTGTTGAGGAGGGACCTGATCCAAACGAAAAGTGGACTTTGTTGTTTGATGGGGCTGTCAATGCTAGAGGAAGTGGAATTGGCGCTGTCATTACTACTCCAAAAGGTGCCCACATGCCTTTCACCGCTCGTTTGACTTTTGAGTGCACAAATAATGAAGCTGAGTACGAGGCATGTATCTTGGGTATTGAGCAAGCCATTGATCTGAGAATCAAGACTCTGGACATCTTCGGAGATTCAGCTCTGGTGATCAATCAAGTGAATGGTGATTGGAATACTCTCCAGCCCACTCTGGTCCCCTACAGAGATTACACGAGAAGACTGTTGACTTTCTTCACAACAGTAAAATTGTATCATATACCTCGTGATGAGAACCAGATGGCAGACGCACTTGCTACTCTATCCTCCATGATCAAGGTAATTCGTTGGAACCATGCTCCCAGGATCGATGTGATGCGCCTTAACAGGGCCGCGTATGTGTTTGCTGCTGAACTGGTAGTCGATGACAAGCCCTGGTATCACGATATCAAGTGCTTTCTGAAGAATCAAGAGTACCCTGCAGGGGCATCCAACAATGACAGAAAGACTTTGAGAAGATTGGCAGGCAGTTTCTTCTTGAACAAAGACGATGTGCTGTATAAGAGGAACTTCGACATGGTTTTGCTCAGACGCGTGGACAGACACGAGGCGGACATGTTAATGTAGGAAGTTCATGAAGGTTCCTTCGGTACTCATGCCGGCGGACATGCAATGGCTAAGAAATTGTTGAGAGCGGGTTATTATTGGATGACCATGGAATCAGATTGCTTCAAATATGCTCGGAAGTGTCATAAATGCCAGATTTATGCTGATAAGGTACATGTGCCGCCAAATCCTCTGAATGTGATGACTTCGCCGTGGTCGTTTGCTATGTGGGGCATTGACATGATTGGAAAGATTGAGCCGACTGCTTCCAATGGGCATTGCTTCATCCTTGTTGCCATAGACTATTTCACCAAGTGGGTCGAAGCAGCGTCGTTCGCGAATGTCACCAGATATGTGGTTGCCCGTTTCATCAAGAAAGAAATCATTTGTCGTTATGGGATTCCCGAAAGAATCATTACTGATAATGGTTCTAATCTCAACAACAAAACGATGAAGGAGTTGTGTCAGAACTTCAACATTCAGCATCACAATTCTTCCCCTTACCGCCCTAAGATGAACGGCGCTGTTGAGATGGCAAATAAGAACATAAAGAAGATTGTGCAGAAGATGGTCGTCACGTACAGAGATTGGCATGAGATGCTACCCTTCGCCTTGCATGGGTACCGTACTTCAGTACGTACGTCGATTGGGGCAACCCCTTACTCCCTGGTGTATGGTATGGAAGCAGTCCTACCTGTTGAAGTGGAGATTCCTTCTCTAAGAGTCCTGTTGGATGTCAAGTTAGACGAAGCCGAATGGATTCGGACAAGGTTCAATGAGTTGAGTCTTATCGAAGAGAAGCGAATGGCAGCCATTTGTCATGGGCAGTTGTATCAGAGTCGGATGAAGAGAGCCTTTGATCAGAAGGTGCGTCCTCGTTGTTTCTGAGTCGGAGATTTAGTGTTGAAAACGACCCTTCCTCCTCAGACAGATCACAGGGGCAAGTGGACTCCTAACTATGATGGACCGTATATTGTCACCAAGGTTTTTGATGGTGGGGCCTTAATGCTTGCAACTATGGATGGTGAAAACTTCACTTCCCCTGTGAACTCAGACGCAGTTAAAAAATACTTCGCATAAAATAGACCCGCTGGACAGTAAAAAGAATAGTCCAGGCAAAAATGGGCATCCCGACGAACCAAGAAAATGAAAAGGTTCGGGCAAAAATTAGGGATTAAAAATGAAAAGATCGTACACCCGGTAAGTTGAAAACCTGAAAAGGCAACTTAGGCAAAAATGGGTATCCCGGTGGATTGAAAACCCGAAAAGGGCGATCCAGGCAAAAGTTAGGGATTAAGCGAATGACTGCATTCTGAGTTAGTTCTGAATCTCATCTCATGTCGATGACTGGAAATTTTCGAAAGGTAGGAAACAGTCCAATCACCTTTTCAGAAGGCTGATCATCTGGAGGATCTTGAAGACGGGCAAGTCATAGCAGAATTGGAACCCAATAGAAATCCATTTCACATTGCCATTAGATTAATTTCTATTTTTATCTTTTGTGCGATTACCTCTTTCCAGGGATTGCTTCCTGATGTAAATGCCTATTCAGAGGCCATTCAATCAATAAAATCATGTTATTCAGTATATCTCTGTTTTCATTTTCATTTTACTGTTTTGTTTGCAAAAATGACGTCCGAATTTTTGATAAACATTGCATCATGACACATAAGGGCTTTACAGGTACATGCTTAATAAATATTTAAAATTGCTGTAAATTTCAAGTGCTTTGGATCGTCTATTCAGAACAGATACCCTCGGGGCATTTCCTTAAAATCCCCTGCAGATGATCGTGAATATCTTCCCCAGTGAAGTCGCCAACAGACGAATTCGGTGTCTTATCCCTGCAGAGCTGATCAGAGTGTTGGATTCTTCAATCCCCAGTAGGTTCTCACCACTGTACTTCCCCAAGCGTTTGTTTCAGGACATACACTCCCCAGTAGAGTTGACAGTGCCAGACTATATATCCCCAGTGGAGTTGACAGTGCCAGACTGTATCTTCCCAGCAGAAGCGGTTGCTCCTCAGGGTTTGATGCCAGATCGATGATCTCGACGCCAGATCCATGGTCTCTTTCCTTGAAGCAGAATCTCGGTACCGTATCGGTGTTTTCTTCCCCTGCTGAGTCATCTCTCGCAGATCGTGGTTGCCAGAACCACTATCGCTTTCCCCAACAGCAGGTTTTCAGTGTCGTTCTCTCCCCAGTCTGAATCTCGGCATTTCGTCATTGCTAGAACACCGTGTGGCGGGTCATTTCCCCACATAATTCTTTGCGTTGTGCATCTCCAGCAGCCTTGCCATGGTCCAGAAGATGGTGATCATTTCCCCAGCAGATCCCCTTGCATCAGCTTGGCATTCTACCCAGCATTTCGCATCCCTGCATGTAGAATCATATTGCATTGCATCCTTCCAAATCGCGTAGCATTTCCATTTTCATGGAGCATTACGCCATTGAAAAATTCAAACATACGCATGTAAGCATAAAACATTCTCGGTATCCCAAGTGATAAGCTAGAAGTTGTTTCCAGTACTCAGACTGAAGATTGTTCATGACTTACCTTTGTTATCCCCAGCAAGTGTCATTGGCCCATGCGCCGCCTCTATTATCTTTCCCTATTTCTGTCGATGCTGACAGGCATGAAGTTTTTCCGGTATTCAGACCGAAGTGGCATTCAGGCCAATTTTCCGGTATTCAGACCGAAGTGGCATTCAGGCCAATTTCCGATATTCAGATCGAAGTGGCGTTCAGGCCAATTTCCGGTATTCAGACCGAAGTGGCGTTCAGGCCAGTTTTCCGATGTTCATATCGAAGAAGTTTCCGACGTTCAGGTCGATGCGACTTGTGGCATTCAGGTCAATTTTCCGATGTTTAGATCGAAGAAGTTTCCGACGTTCAGGTCAATGCAACTTGTGGAATTCAGGCCAATTTTCCGATGTTCAGATCGAAGAAGTTTCCGACGTTCAGGTCGACGCAACTTGTGGCATTCAGGCCAGCCTCTCGGTGTTCAGACCGATATTAATAATCTCATATCTTCCGATGTTCAGATCGAAGTCATTTCCAGTATTCAGACTGATGAGCGGCATTCAGGCCATGGTTATTTCTGTGTTACCATTTATTTTGGTATCCAAGTTAACATTCTTTTTCGGTATTCAGACTGACTCTCACCGTACCAGACGGATTCTTCTTTCAAGACCACCTCTTTGCCGATTCTGATAGACATTGTTACTTCACTTCACTTCAGTGCAAATTTTTGGCCTTTTATTGTACTCAATCCCTTGATACCTCGAAAGCACGGAAGCCGCTGCTATCTTCTTTCCAGGTCTCCGGTTGATTGAATAGGGGCAGCTGTAATACCCCAAAATTTACCCTTCATTTTTCCTAGAATCATACGCTTTACACCTCATGCATGCATTCATTTTTAGGTCATTTAACATTAGATACATTGCATTTCATCATGTCAATCAGAATTAGATCCAAGAAACTTTATTTTTTAAAAAAAATAAAAAATAAAATAAAAAATAAAAAATAAATAAAAATAATAATAAATAAATAAATAAATAAATAAATCTCAGACTTGGACCTCTCTCAAAAGCCCACTAAGCTACCAATATTAGGCTATAAATACTAGAGTTTCAGTGAAACAAGGATGCATTCTATTTCCTATTACCCTGAGGAAAAAGATAGTGAGAGAAGAGCTAACAGAGTTCAGAGCAGCCTCCAAACCCTGAAGGGAACTCAACTGCACAGAATCACCTCTGCCTCACATAAACCCTAAAGATTGTTTTGTAAACCTCACGGGTCCAACTCAATTTCAATCAAGCTCTCCAATTAGGTTTGCCCTATATCCATCATCTTTATGCCTTTAATTTGAATGCTCTAAATGTATGAGGTATTATGGGTGAATTTGATACCCTTTTGATGCATGTCTTTTTTGTGAATTTTAATGGCATGATTCATGTGGTTACATTTTGATTTGGGGGCAACCCTTGATTACCCTATTTTTTTGTCTCTAACCTATTTGTTGAGTTTTTGTGAGGGCTCACATGACTTTTGCAGGGATAACTTGCATGGTTTTCCACTTTGTTTGTGGGATACCCCCTGGAGGTTTCATTCCGATTACCTGTACTAACTCACTTTCTTTGACGGTGTTTAGCTTGGAAGGATCCTTGGGTTTCCCATTCCTCTAACTGTTGTTACTTCGGATCTTTATCCGCGTGGTACTTTTACATTTTTCCCGCATTTAATACTTTCCTAGCTGGAAGACCTCGATAGGAGGCAATGTTTTTGTGTGTTTTTTACAGGTTCCTTCGTCAAGGACTGCCTTTTTGCATGAGTTTACCAAACCCTAACCCTTCATTGATTTTTCTTCTCCTAAACACACGTTTACTCCTTCTACTACAGGTGAGTAAGTCTCCAAAGGTCGAGCATCTGGTAGATTGCGTAGTAACGTCGTTCGTCCAAAACCCACTCCATAACCCCGTAGTTAGCCGAACTACGGCTTGCTCTGATTCTCATTCCAGATGAGATACGTAGGCATAAGACGCGATGTCTTAGCGAGCACACATCCCCCTAACCCATAGGTCAGCCGAGCTACGAAGACTCTGATTCTCATATTCAGATGAGATACATATGCAGTGGATGCGACATCCGCGCGAGTCATTTTCATTTAACCTTTTTTTTTAGTAAACAACACAAGATAAACTCACACCCTTTAGACAAGAACTACAAAAGTGGATCCCGTAGAGTACTACGGATGCATAGGGGTGCTAATACCTTCCCTTCGCATAACCGACTCCCGAACCCAAGATTTGGTTGCGAGACCCCGTCTTGTCCTTTCCATTTCCAGGTTTACTTCGAGCGTTTCCTTTCCCTCCTTTGGGATAAATAACGCACGGTGGCGACTCTTCTGTCATTTTCTTTCACCGGTTGTTTTTTCGCACACTGTATTTTTCAGGTTGCGACAGATTGCATTTATTATTTGATCAACATTGTTTAGATCATAATTTTGAATGCGTTTTGAAATTTGTGTTGTTGTGTAGATCACAAACCATTTGGTTATAATTGGATTTCTAAGAACAACAAACACTACATAAAGCTCTAAACATAGTTGATCGTACACTAAGTGTTCGATAATATGCTTGACTTAATTTTGTGCGTGTTTTGTTCATTGGAGATAGACTTTTCCTATTGTATTGTATCCATCTAGTTGTGATTAGTTGTTGTTGATTAACTTGTGGATTATTATCATTGGATTGACACCTCTATGCATATTCGAGCTTTTTGATAGTAGGTTTGGTTAGACGATTTTTGATCTGGAAAATTTTTGATACTTGCTTCCGGGTTATAAACTTTTTCAAAACCCATTTTGGTTCAAGCTTTAAACTTGTGATCTATTCACCCCTCTCTAGAGCTAGGCCTTTTGTCTAACAAGTGGTATCAAGAGGTCCAGTTTATTCCGTTCTTAAGATTTGCTTATTAGATAATGGCTACCGAACCTAAAGGGGCGTATAATATAGCATCTATCTTTTCCGGTGAGAATTATGGAGATTGGAAAGCTTGTATGCATGTCCATGTCAACTCTGTTGATAAGGGTGTATGGGATGCCATCATTAATGGTCTTAACGAAATTACAATGACCAATGATAAAGGTGTCACCGTACCAAAATCGGAAAGTAATGGGATGATAATGATAGAAAGTTATGGTCACATGATTGAAAGGCACACAATATTCTCATATCCGCTTTAGGTGTTGATGAATATTATTGTGTTTTCCATTGTGAAACCGCCAAAGATATGTGGGAAACATTAAAATCTTCCCATGAGGGAAAACAATGAATCAAGAGTTTGAACTCTTTCACATGAAGCATGGTGAAACCATTGCCGACATGTAAAAGAGATTCACACATCTTATTAACCGATTGAATTCTCTAGGTAAGCCTATTTCCAATTACATTGACACTAATAAGGTTTTGAGATGTCTTAACAGGGAATGGAAACCCAACGTCACCGCTATTAAAGAGGCAAATGATCTTAAAGTACTTGATCTCACTACTTTGTTTGGCAAATTGGAAGAACATGAGCAAGAACTCACTTGCTTGAAAAAACATGAAAAATAGTATGAAAAGAAGATGAAGAAGGAGAAAGGTAAAGAGATGGAGTAAGTGAGGAAGTATATTTCTCTAAAGACTTTAAGCTCAAAGCCCTCAAAATATGAGCAAAGTGATTGTGAAGAAAGGGATGACAAGAATTCAGATGATGATGCTTTTAGGTTATTTGTTAAGAAATGCCAAAGGTATACAAGGAAGAATCAAGTCAAGCACTCCGAAAGGAACTTAGCCAAATTTAGAAAGAAATCCAAATCCTCAAAATATGATGAGAATAGGAAAGGTAAATTTAGAAGCTCTTATTATAATTATGGCGAAGTTGGTCACTATAGACCAGAATGTCCCATGATTAAGAAAGACAAGGAAAAAAGGCATCACAAGAAGTCTAGAAGAGCATATGTTGCTCCTAAGAGTGCAAATGATTCCTCAAGCGATAAAAGCTCTACTTCAAGTGTAAAATCTGCTCAAATTCATCTTATGGCCAATGGAATAAAGAAGAAAAATGTAAGTCCTTATAAACTTGATCTTACTAGTTATTTATATTATTCTCAATTACAAGATGCTTTTGATAATCTTCATAGAGAGGCATTAAATGCTTTTAAGAAGTTAGCTTCACATGAAAAGATATTTTTACAATTAGAAGCTAAGGTCTTAGAATCGGAAAAGAAATTGGAAGCAACTAAGCTATCTATGTTAGATGTTCAAAAGGACAAGATTGAGGATGAAAGGCCTTTTAGGTTTGGTTGTGAATCTTGTCATGATTGGCAAGAAGAAATAAATGTTCTTCGAGTCAAATTAGACAATGCCCTACAACCAAGGATTGCATTTGCCATTGATCCATCTACATTTGGAAGGTATTTGAACCATTCACATAAAAAGCATAAAAATTTCAAAAAGGGTTCAAATGGAAAAAACACGTCTCATCATAACCCATCTTGTCATTATTGTTGCAAGAAGGCTCATACTATTGAAAAGTGTAAATTTAGGATTTTTTTGTTACTAGAGGAGCTTCTAAATGGTTTCCTAAATGCAAACTTGATTTCACTCACTACCAATGACCCAATGAAAACTGGGTACCTATTTTCTTTGTTTAATTACACAGGTAGAATTTCTTGACTCTACGGGAAAGATGTGGTATCTTGATAGTGGATGTTCGATACATATGACGGGTGACATATCTCTATTCATTTACTTTGTGCCAAAGAAGAAGGGGTTAGTCACTTATGGAGATAACAATAAAGGAGTTATACTTGGAAAAGGTAGTGTAGATAATTCGTCATCTACTACTATCTCCGATGTTATACTAGTTGATGGTCTTAAACATGACCTTCTTAGCATTAGTCAACTTTGTAACAATGGATTTAAAGTTACTTTTACAAACACTTGTTGCTTATTTGAACATAAGAAGAAGAAGGATTATATGTTTAAAGGCTTGAAGGTTTATAATACCTATATGCTTAACTTAAGTGATGTATCCTTGGTTGGAACTAAGTGTCTTGGTACCATGAGTGAAAACTCTTGGTTATGGCATAGACGCCTAGCTCACATCAACTTTGATTTACTAAATAAAGTAACCTCAAAAGATTTAGTAATCGGTCTACCAAAAATGAAATTCATAAAAGACCATCTATGTGAGCGTGTCAAATGGGGAAGCAAACGAGGGTCTCATTTAAATAAAAAAAATATAGTTTCAACCTCGAGACCGCTTGAGTTTCTTCATATGGACCTTTTTGGTCCCTCAAGGACCAAAAGCATAGGTGGTAACTATTATGGCTTTGTGATTTTTGATGATTACTCTAGATTTATTTTTTGGTTATGTTTTCGTATAGTAAAGATGAGGTTTATCCGACTTTCAAACAATTTGCTAGATTATTTCAAAATAACATGAACTTGAAATTTTTTCCATCCGAAGTGATCATGGGGGAGAATTTGAAAACCTCCTCTTTGAGAAGTATTGTGAAAAACATGGAATTAAGCATAACTTCTTCCCTCCTAGAACTCCACAACAAAATGGGGTTGTAGAGCGTAAAAACCTTATTTTAGAGGAGTTAGCAAGGACTATGCTTAATGAAGGTAATTTACCAAAGTATTTATGGGCCGATGCCATTAGCATGGCGTGTTATGTCTTGAATAGGATTATAATACATCCTATTTTAGATTAAACACCCTATGAACTACGTAGAAGTAGAAAACCTAATGTTTCTCATCTTTGCATTTTTGGATATAAATGTTTCATTTTGAACAATGGAAAGAATAATCTTGGAAAGTTAGATGCGAAAGCCGATGAAGGTATCTTCCTCGGATATTCACAATCTATTAAATCTTATAGGGTTTATAATAAAAGGATACTTATTACTGAAGAGTCGGTTCATGTTACTTTTGATGAGTCTTTTCCAAAAAATGTTGGGAAAGATGTTTCTTTTCATGACGTAGGTGTATCTTCACAAGATATTCTCAAAGAACTCGATGATGGAATTGATCAACCTAAAATGGTGCAAAATGAGAAAGTTGAAGATGACGATTGTGAAGAAGAAAAGGTGGAAAGTCCAGCTATAGTGGATGTCTTTCCTTTGACTTGGAGAACATCCAAATATCATCCTATTGACAACATACTTAGAGACATCACCAAAGGTGTGACAACATGCTCCAAGATAAGTAACTTTTGTTATCACTTTGCATTCGTTTCACAGGTTGAACCTAAAAATGCTAAAGATGCATTACTTAATGAGCATTGGCTTATGGCCATGCGAGATAAACTAAACCAATTTAAAAGGAATGACATTTGAAACCTTGTCCCTCGTCCAAAACATCATCAAGTAATTGGCATAAGATGGGTTTTTAGAAACAAGCTTGACGAAAACAGAGTGACAACCCATAACAAAGCCCGACTAGTGGCTCAAGGTTATAACCAAGAAGAGGTCATTGACTATGAGGAGACTTATGCTCTGGTCGCTCGCCTCGAGGCTATATGCCTTCTACTAGCCTATGCTTGCTCCAAGAATTTAAAGTTATTTCAAATGGACGTAAAAAGTGCGTTTCTAAATGGTTATATTAATGAAGAAGTGTATGTAGCTCAACCTCCCAGTTTTGAAAATTACAAGTATCCCAATCATGTTTTCAAATTAACATGAATTTTGTATGGTATCAAACAAGTTCCCAGGGCTTAGTATGAGCGACTTAGTAAGTTTTTTATTAATCAAGGGTACTCAAGAGGGAAAGTAGATACTACTCATTTTATTAAGCGTCATGGAAATGATACTCTTCTTGTTCAAGTTTACGTCGATGATATCATTTTTGGATAAACTAATATGCATTGCCAAAGAGTTTTCTAAGCTTATGCAGGGTGAGTTCGAAATGAGCCTAATGGGGGATTTGAATTACTTCCCAGAACTTCAAATCAAGCAACTCGGTGAAGGCACATTCATTTGTCAAACCAAATTTTGCAATGACTTGCTAAAGAGATTTGACATGGAAGATGCAAAGTCGGTTGACACTTCGATGCCTACAAATGGTAACTTGGAAAGGAATGAAAATGGTAAGGATGTTGATGTGAAAAAATATAGAGGTATGATTGGTTCTCTTCTATATCTCATTGCATCTAGGCCAAATATTATGTTTAGCGTTTATATGTGTGCTCGTTATCAATCGGCTCCTAAGGAATCGCATTTAAAAGTCGTTAAACGTATTCATAGGTGTCATTGTGGTACTTCTAAGTACGGGATTTTGTATTCCAAGGGAAGTGATTATAATTTTATTGGTTATACCGGTTAGGATTTTGTTAGTTACAAATCGGATAGGAAGAATACTATGTTAGAACAAGAATTTGGTTCTGTAATTTATCTCTAAGTTTTGATGATAACAAAGGATGAAACATTTTGGTACCCTAATAAAATTCTCTAAGTATGCAGGACTCTAACGATAAATGAATCTGATGAAACAACATCCAACGTCACAAAAAGTCCAAAACAACTGACTTAGAATCAAAGGTATTCGCTCTGACACTGAAGACGACGATGTCCATAACATTTGACATCTGAAGACTCTGATATTCTACATCTGAAGGATCCTACACATGAATTCTCTGATGATCATTACATCTGAAGAATGTTTAATTAGAGATCAATCAAGAACTTCTAAAGAAAACATATTAGGCAACTATCTGAAGAATACAAGATCTAAGAGAAGCATCTGAATTCTGCGCACTCTAATTCACGCCCAACAGATCAGATCAAGACTTAACAACGAAGTATTCCAAATATGGTATGAATTTATATATGGAGAAAATTGAATACTCTCCTAAACTTCTATGGAAAGGACAATAAACTTAATTTCATTTAAGTCCCTTCATTAGCAAGATACCATAATCAATGCTCCATTCAACGGTATCATCTCCAAGCACTATAAAAACGCTTATCTATCTTCATACCAAAATACGAAGCTATCCTACAAGAATTTTGAACATTAAAATTCAATCATTAACTAAATTCTTGTTTTACGTTATCACACGAGTTATTGCTCTTAGTGTGATTTTCTATTGTTCTCACTGTGTTCATATTGCTTATTTAGAAGCACTAAACACTTTCTTGTATTTCTATAATAGTTGTTGTAAAGTTCCTCAAGTGACTTGTGAAGTCTGTAGATTTGGGAGGGCTAAGAGATCATTGTACTCTTAGACGTTGTTGTAATATTTCTAGATTATTGGATTAAGTCCTTATTGAAGGCGAAATCACCTTGGTAGGATGGACTGGAGTAGCTTTGAATTTCAAGCGAACTAGGATAACTTCTGTGTTGTTTGTCTTTAACTTGTGTGTGTGTGTAGAAACTTCAAAAGTTTTTATTGTTTGTGAAAACAATTCAAACCCCCCCCCCCCCCCCTTTCTTGTTTTTTTCTACCTTCAATTGGTATCAGAGCTTCAGCTCTATTATTTATTTTAAAATCAAACACTTAACAGTGTAGAGAGATCCAGCGTGAGAAAAACATAATGACTACCACTAATGAAAGAGATAACTAAAATGTTAAACCTCCAGTCTTCAATGGAGAGAAATTTGATTATTGGAAGGAGAGAATCGAAAGCTTCTTCCTAGGCTATGACAATGACTTATGGGACATGGTTACAAATGGTTATGAACCACCTGTATCTGCTCCTGGGGTTGTCATTGCTAGAAACAAAATGAGTGATGATAAGAAGCGTGACTTCAAGAATCATCATAAAGCCAGAATGATTATGTTGAATGTTATATCCTACAATGAATATGAAAATATCACCAAAAGGGAAACAACTAAATAAATATTTGATTCCCTAAAGATGACTCACGAAGGCAACAATCAAGTGAAAGAGACTAAGGTTATGGCCTTAATCCAAAAATATGAAGCCTTCAGAATGGAGGATGATGAAGTTGTAGAGATAATATTTTCTAGATTTCAAACTTTAATTGCAGGACTCGAGGTTCTGGACAAAGGATACACAACTGCAGATCATGTCAAAAAGATTATTAGAAGTCTGCCAAAGAAATGGAGACCTATGGTCACTGCCTTGAAGTTATCAAAGGATCTGAACAACATAAGCCTGGAAGAACTCATCAGCTCCCTCAGGAGTCATAAGATAGATCTAGAGGAAGACGAACCTCAAAAGAAAAGCAAATCAGTGGCTCTGAAGTCCAGATCAGAAAGACGAAAGCTAGAAAGGAGCGAAGCCTTTCAAGCTGAAGAAGAAGATGACGATGATTCTGAAAAGGACGATTCTGATGATGAATAAGAATTATCTCTTTTATCTAGAAGAGTCAAACAACTCTAGAGAAAAAGGAATAACAACTTCATAAGGCCCAAACATAAGGGAGATCGTTTAGAATCAACCTCAAGAAGCAAACCAAGCAAAGAAGTAACTTTCTATGAATGTAAAGAACCTGGACACTATAGAAACGAATGTCCAAAGCTCAAGAAAGATAGTTCCATATAATAAGGATTCAAGAAAACCTCCTTCAAAACTAAGAAGGGACTCATGGCTATATGGGATGACTCAGAATCTGACGCCTCAGAATCAGACTCTGAAGAGGAAAAGGCAAATGTTGCATTCATGGCTACCATATCTGGAAGTTCATCCGAAAGAGAATTTGACTCTGAAGAGGTATTTGCTGATCTCTCTCGCTCTGATCTAGAAGCCTGTTTATCAGAATCTCTAAGCTCCTATTAGAAGCTTCGACATAAATTCAAGATCCTAAAAAGGGTCCATGAAGAAACTATTAAAGAATGTGATAAGCTTGAGATAGAAGTTTCTGAACTTAAAGGAAACATTTTTTTCCTGGAAAAGGAAAATGAATTTTCAACCAAAAAATGTTTAAAACTTGAAGAAACTCTTTCCAAATATGAAAAGGCGTTTCAAAAATTTCTGAAAAATGGGCTTGAAAGAAGTAAAATGGCTTCTAAGATTTATGCTGTTAGTCACAATAAGAAAAGAGGAATTGGATATGACTCTGATGAAGATGAGCAAATACCTTTGTAATACCTCAAAATTTGCCCCCCTCATTCATGCATTCATTTTTAGGTCATTTAACATTTCATATTGCATTTCATCATGTCAATCGGAATTAGATCCAAGAAGCTTGAATATCATCCAAGACACTTTGTGGGTCCTATCTGGGTGATCAGTCAACACAAGAGAATGGCTTGAGATACTTCCAACATGTTCAAATGGGGTCTATTCATCAGTCAAAACGTTAATCTTGAAGGAGCAAAAGTTTGTTCATGAGTTGTCATGCTCGCTAGGCGAGCAGAATGGGTCGCCTAGCGAGTCCCAAGAAAAGCCACCAGAATCACCTACGCTCAGAGGAATTTCTTGAACTGTCATGCTCGCTAGGCGAAGCCCACGCGTTTTGAAAATAAAAAAAAATAAAAAATAAAAAAAAATAAAAAATAAAAAATAAATAAATAAAATATAACAGAAAAATCTTGGACTTGGACCTCTCTCTTTTGAGCCCACAAAGTCACAAAAATCAGGTTATAAATTCTAGACTTCCATCTCCCAAAAAACCCTGGGAAAAAGATAGTGAGAGAAGAGCTAACAGAGTTCAGAGCAACCTCTAGAGACTGAAAGGAACTCATCTGCAAAGAGCCAATTCCATCTCATATAAACCCTCAGATTGCTTTGCAAATCCAACCGGGCAATTCAATTTCATTCGATCTCTCCAATCAGGTTTGCCCTATTTCCATTACTCTATGCTTTCAATTTGAATGCTCTGAATGTATGAGGTATTATGGGTGAATTTGGAAGAGTGGGTATCGTTAGGTTTTGCATGTGGGCACATGTTTTAGTATGTATGTCATGTCTTGATGTGTGGATCCTCGCCCCCTGACTTTGAATTTTGATACCCTTTTGATGCATGTGTTTGACAAGAGGTTTAGGCCTCCTACACTCGATTGCTTTTTGTGAGCTCTTTTTGTGAATTTTAATGGCATGATTCATGTGGTTACATTTTGATTTGGGGCAACTCTTGATTGCACCCAATCTTGTCACTCTAACCTGTTTGTTTAGTTTTTTTGTGAGGGCTCACATGACTCCTGAAAGGATAGCTTGCTTGGCATTCCACTTTATTTGTGGGACACCATTTGGAGATTTATTCCGATTACCTGTATTGACTTGCTTTCTTTGATGGTGACAGCTCGAGAGATCTCTGGGTTTCTTATTTCTTTAGTTGTTATTACTTCGGATCTTTATCCGTGTGGTAGATCTCTTGATCCTTTATCTTTCCCGCATTTTACCGCTTTCTTAGCTGGAAGACCTCAATAGGAGGCAATGTTTTCTTTTGTTTGTTTACTTTTATGCCCAAAGACCTCCAAGAAGAGGCATCAGTGCTAAACACCTCCCTGAAGAGGCAATTGACGGATAAAAGGGATTAGTAATCAATCCCCCGTTATTCAGTGTGTCGTTCTTTAAGCTCACACTACGTGTCGATGCTTCAGAACAAAAGCCCAAGATCTTTTGTCTGGTCAGTCAGTGGAGAGGGTTCCACCTTTCTGAATCCCCACTTTTTGTCATGAGCTCACCCTGACCAGGGTTAAGAGCTATGAGGTCTTATCCTCATTACCCTTTTGATCTGCTCACCCTGACGTTCAATGTCAGTGGTTAAGAGCCCATTTGATTACCTATTCCATGGCTTGTTTGTCGAGGTTGATATGACCCCTCTTGACTAAAGCCCTACCCATGTATATTTGAGCCCCTCGTTGGTGCGTTTACTTTATGCATATTTGTTTTGTATGGTGTGATCGACTCCCCAAAGGATTGCTAGGCTTCGCATAGTCTCCCGTTTGCATGTCCATTAAGGTAGCGCGGTTCCTTCGTCTAGGACTGCCTTTTTGCATGAGCATCCCTAAAACACCAACAAACTCATTGATTTTTCTTCTCCTAAGAACACGTTAACTCCTTCTACTACAGGCGAGTAAGTCTCCAAAGGTCGAGCATCCGGTAGATTGCTTTCTCTAATGGGCCTTTCCTAGCGTTTGTTTGGCATCTCCTTTTTCAGGTTGCGACAGCTTGCGACTCTGTTGGGGACTTACTTTCTCTAATGGGCCTTTCCTAGCGTTTGTTTGGTTATTGTCTATGGTGTGTTATTTATTTATTGCTTTGCTACGTATTTGCTTGCATTGCATCCTATGTGCGCTTTACTGTCTCATGCATATTGTGCTGGTTGTGTATCTGTTTCACTGTTGGGTGGGAGTCACAAGAGGTAAAAGGCCCAATACACGGGCTATGAGTAAAATTTATGACACCTAGGAAAAGAGTGATTCATAGGAAGCGGGTGGTATGGCGCCACTTAGCGGAACATGGTATCACGAGCAGTTCAGATTCTGATGGGGTATTATCGTTGCATACACCTGGTATGCATATGATGATATTCTTGAAAGGATTGTTTATCCTGCGTTTCTATTGACCTTACCCTGGCTTAGATTACACCCGTGAGTGAGGCGGGAATGAATCATTTACAAGTACTGATGGTGACTTGTTCTGATGGTGACCATGTCCTGTTGGTGACTGTTGTTTGGTTCTGAAGTATGGGTTCTAAGACGATGACTGTGTTCTATGGTTCCCGGTTCCGAATTCATGCTGAAGTTCTGATCCTGTGCCTCGTGATATACAACAAACCCGGTTTTCTGGAGCAGAGTTTTGATCTCGTATTACATTCTTCAGTGGGTTTCTCTTCAGACAGTGCAACCCAACAGATATTCAAGCAGATACAGCAACCTTGATTTGCACATCACTGCATTGCATCACATCATTCTGCATTCATATCATTTAACACATGTTTATCCATTTATGTGGGGTTTATATATTCTTCTTGATTCTAGTCGGGGTTTTCTGGTACTTTTTAAAAGGGATATTTTATCTGATGAGAGACTGGAATCAAGGGGGTAGAATACCTTTGGAATTGATAAACATGTCATTGCATTTGCATATCCATCCGCATGTCTTGCATAACAGGTACCGCCGCAGTGTCCTCACTTTGTTTGGTGCTCCAATGTGGATAGCTGACTCAGGCATTCACTGATATGGTACCCGAAGGAATCAATGATGAAGATGGGGATAGTGATTGCGACATCGATAACTGGGTGCGTCCGAGGATCCCGGGTGAAGTCATCAACAATTGGTCTTCTGAGAAGATTGTCCAAGTCACTTTTCTGGAGGAGTAATTTTCTTTGTTTGTTCATGCATATCCAAGTCTTACATTCCGCCCAGGGCGTAATGACTCATTGTAGGGCTCATCTATGTGGATACTTGCATTTTTTATCATAAATAAAGGACGTCTTTTTGCATTCAAATATTTTGTTCACTGTCTTTCAATTTTTGCAGTTTTCAAAAATCAAAAAAAATATATTTGGCAATGTTTTGTTTAGTTTTCATTCCTTGTTCACACTCATAAGCACATACCATCACTCATGCAGATGCACATCACTGGGTCCTATTGATAACGGTTCTGCTATGGCTCGCTTCGACTTTGAAAATCCAATCTTTCAAGCTGAAGAAGAGAGTGATGAAGACTGTGAACTCCCTGAAGAACTTACCAGGTTATTAAAACAGGAGGAAAGGGTCATTCAACCGCATCAAGAGTCTGTTGAAGTGATTAATCTCGGCACTGAGGACGCCAAGAGAGAAATCAAAATAGGGGCTACTTTGGAAGATAATGTGAAGAAAGGGCTGATTGAATTGCTGCAAGAATATGTTGACATCTTCGCTTGGTCTTATCAGGACATGCCAGGGCTTGACACAAATATTGTGGTACACCATTTGCCTCTCGAAGAAGGTTGTCCTCCGGTCAAGCAGAAGCTCAGAAGAACAAGACCAAAGATGGCTGTCAAGATAAAGGAAGAAGTGCAAAAACAGTTGGATGCAGGGTTTCTAGCAGTCACAAATTATCAGCCATGGGTTGCAAATATCGTTCCAGTACCTAAGAAGGATGGAAAGGTACGGATGTGTGTTGACTACCGGGATCTGAACAGAGCTAGTCCTAAAGATGATTTCCCATTACCTCACATTGACGTTTTGGTGGATAACACAACTCAGTTCTCGGTATTCTCCTTCATGGATGGCTTTTATGGCTATAATTAAATTAAGATGGCACCAGAAGACATGGAGAAGACAACATTCATAACCCCATGGGGCACCTTCTGCTACAAGGTGATGTCGTTTGGTCTGAAAAATGCCGGAGCAACATATCAACGAGCTATGGTGACTCTGTTCCATGATATGATTCATCATGAAATCGAGGTTTATGTTGATGATATGATTGCCAAATCTCAGACGGAAGAAGAACATTTGGTGAATTTGCAGAAACTGTTTGAGCGTTTGAGAAAATTCAAGCTGAGGCTTAATCCGAACAAGTGTACTTTTGGGGTGAGATCTGGAAAATTACTGGGTTTTATTGTTAGTGAAAAGGGGATTGAGGTGGATCCGGCCAAAGTGAAAGCGATACAGGAAATGCCTGAGCCAAGAACAGAGAAACAAGTTCGTGGTTTCTTAGGGAGGTTGAACTACATTGCAAGGTTCATCTCTCACCTAACAGCCACGTGTGAGCCAATATTCAAATTGCTGAGAAAAGATCAGGCTATCAGGTGGAATGATGATTGCCAAAGGGCTTTCTGTAGCGGTGTATTCGTCGCTATATGATCTATCGATTAAATCATAAGCTAAGAGATACATTGAAATTTCGAGTCGCCACCGCACTTTTATTTATCCAAAGGACTGGCTAAAAAGCGAACAAAAGCCTAAGAAGTTTTACACGTAGAAAACTAATAAAAAGATCAGAGATTCTGGGTAAGGGGTAAATTACGCAATGGGAAGGTGTTAGGCACCCACTACGTCCTAGGTACTCCTAGGGAGCCCTTTTCACACTTGTTATGCTAAATTGTTATTTGTTATGACAAAAAATATTGTGCAAACATGATTGGGATGATGAGAAAAGAATATACAAGTTAGTTATTTTTGTGTTATTGGGTTTGAACGGATGAACCCGCTGCCTACGTACCTTCCATCAAAGGTAAGGATCAAAACGCCGTAGTTCGGCTAAAAGATTTCCAAAAGTGGGTTAGGTTCAATTTTAAACACAAACCCTAGGTCTTACGTTATCCACGGGAGAAAACTCAACCTTATACAAACAACAACGTCCACCATGTGAGAACAGCTTCAACTTGCCAGGGAGGGGTTAACCCTATAATAGGCAAGGAAGACTTACAATTCAATCACTAAAGACAGAAGGTGAGATTAACATCAACCACTAAGATAAATCAAACCTATAGCTCATGTATGAAAAGATTAATGGACAAAGCCAAAACAAGTGAATGAGTGAAGTTACTGATTATGATTATGAAAATGGAGTCAAAGTATGATTAAGATCAATTCAAATAAGTATTATGAAAATGGAGTTTGAAAAAAGTCAAGGACTTGAGTCCAGGTTTTTAGTTAGAAAACATGAAAATGTTTGCACAACACTTATGTCAAATTTGAAATTAAAGTGTGAAAAAGTCTAGGACATAATGAATGATGAATGGATGGAGATGGGAAGTAAAACTTCTTAGAAGGTTCACTTCTTGAGATCATATGGGAGATGATTCAAGTGTGTCCTTTGGAATGCAATGGGTAATAATAAACAAACAAAGCAAAGAAAGGCGGATACCGGATGCCAATCACTGGGCTTATACCAATCTCCTAAAACAAAACGGGATATCTGATGCCACTCAATGGTCTTACACTAATCTCCTCAAACAAAGAAATAAAAGCGGATACCGGATACCAATAAATGGATTTACACCAGTCTCCTAAAACAGAAATAGGATATCAGAAGCCACTCAATGGACTTACACTAATCTCCTCAAAACAAAAATGAAACATGGAAATTAACTGCCAATCTGTCTGGACTTAGGTTAACTCCACAGTATGGTCCTAGGAAATCCAATGCCACATTACAGGGACTTACAATGGATCCTCACATACAAGAACAAAAGCAACAATATGATCACAGGTATGCAAATGCCAACTTACAGGGACTTATAATTGCAACCTCTCATACAAACAGATAAAAACAAACTATGATCACAGGAAAGCAGATGCCAACTTACAGGGACTTATAACTGCAACCTCACATACAAAACCAAACAGATCAAATTATGATCACAGGATAACAGATGCCAACTTACAGGGACTTATAACTGCAACCTCACATACAAAACCAAACAGATCAAATTATGATCATAGGACAACAGATGCCAACTTACAGGGACTTATAACTGTATCCTCACATACAAACAGATAAACAGAAGATATGAGTGACCAATGAGGTCTTACACTCTATCCTTCCATATCACAGGAACAAAGGCCAAAACAATGGACTTACAATTGTCCTCAATGGGCAAACAACAATAACAAAAGTCACACAGACAAATGATATGATTGTGCATTAATGGCAATTGATGATGATAAATGCATAACATACAGGCAAACAAGTGCACATGAAGCAATCAATCAATCAATGAATATCAAACAGCACACTCTATAGCCAAACAATGGGGGGCTCACACAAGAGGGTTTGACTATGAAAGTCCACTGTAATGGGTAAAGGTCGCTCTTAACCTTGCCATTGAGAGGCTAAGGTGAAGCAGATGAAAAGGAGATGAGGGGTGTGCCTCATTGCTTCTATCTCAGATCAGAGAGAGCATAAAAGAAAGTGTGGGAGTTCAGAAAGTAGGAACTCTCTCCACATTATTGACTCGATTAGATCTTGGGTATTTATCTCAATGCTTCAACCATGTAATGGGAGCAAAGAGAGGACACACTGAATAGTGGGGGATAGATTGCTTATCCCTACCTTCCACCAATTGCCTTACTTGAAGGACTTTTCCTGCTTGGGACAATTTTAAACACACACAGGCATTGCCTCTTAAGGAGGACTTCAGACAGTTTGCCCGGTCAAATAACAGACCGGGTCTCCAGACTACATGAAGAAGAAAGGTTTATACCTCAAAGCAAATGCTAAATAGCAAAGCAAGCAAGTTCAAAGAACTTAAGCAACTAAAGTACCTGAAAAAGTCAAACCAATTAGTAAACAGTTCAACAGTCAAAATCAAAAGGAAATGAACCAATAGTCAACCACAGAGGGACCAATTGTGCAAGGCACAAAGACTCAAGCATATGAGTCACCTACAAAACAAAGGTTAGCACATTAAACAATCAAACTAAAACACATTTGAATGATCCTCCAGGCATTGGTACTTAACCTGAAACAGATGAACTCAACATAAGCTTAGAAGACCACTAGGACTAGCCTAGGGTCAAAGGTGAAAGAAAAAGTCAAGGCAGCAAGGAAAAGTCAACCCAAACCAAGCCTAAACATTCAAGAAGTAATCTCAATTGGATTCACAATAAAATCATGCATTATGGTCATTTCATACACAAATGAATGCAAAGCATGGCAAGAGAAGCATACAAAAGGTCAACAGCAAGACCTCATTCAAAAGTCAACTCAAACATTTTCAAAAATCATGAAATAAATCACACTCAATCCTAACATCTAGCATGGTATACATGTAAAATTTCATGGCATTTGGATGAGAGGAAGGCAGTCAAGTAAAATCATGAAGTCAAACCAAATTCAAGTAAGCATAATGAAAGTCAACAAGCATGGGTCAACTTCAAAAAATCATATCAATTTGAAAACAGAAGAGAAATGAATGAGATTAACACCAATGCAATGCTCAAGATGTCTAGTTATCACATATGAAATTTCATGATCATACAATAAGATATGAGAATTTCACAAAGGATATGGCAATGTGTAGCACAAAAAGTCAACAAATGACTAAGCATGGAAGAAAATTCTCAAATAAATTGGAAACAGCAAGATTAATTCCAAGAAAATTCATACACAAACTAGACATGTGATAGATGATTCATGCAAAATTTGGGGTCATTTGGATATAGGGAAGCATGTGAACAAAATTCATAAAAATGCATATCATTCATATAGCATCAAATGCAACACATAACTTCAGAAAATCATAACTCTCAATCCACACATGATAAATGCACAAACTTTATATGGAAATGAAGGTCAATGTGTCTAGTTTCACCACAAAAAATTTCAAGCTCATTGGATACAACATGAGTATTTCACAAAAGGAATGGCAAAATGTATCAATTATGCATACATGTCAAGAAAATAATTATCAATTAAAATCCAGCCAATGGAAAATTAATTAAAAATCATGATAAAATAGAGGACACATTCATGAACATGAGGAAAAAATTTCATAATTTTTGGAGTTGAAATGAATTAAAAATGAATTTGGCAAGTTGATGAACATTTGGATGAAGTATGAACAAGATGATATGGTAACAAGGTCAACATGTGGTCAACCGATGGCAGTTTGGTAAATCAGGGCATCACTTATTGGAACGATGCGTTTTGGCCATACGAAATGAAATGTTTTGATTGGCTCTCAGCCAATCAAACAGTATCCGGGCCAATGGAATGAGCAGAATTCTGGGTTTAAGAAAAACCCTAGGGTTTAAGCATGTTTTCAGCATAGCAGCAGGGCATCGTGTTTATCATGTTTAAAAATCATCAAACTAAAATCAAACCAAGCAAAAACACAACAGCATGGCATTATTAACATCAAGCAACATCAACCAATCGACCAAGCAAACAATTAATCGTGGAAATTCTGGACAGGGTAGGTTGTAAACAGCAGCATGTACACATTCATCATCATGCATCTCAAAATTAAATCGTCCAAAACATGAACAAAAGCATCAACCAATAAGCGTGGCCAGGAAGCATCATCATTAAGCAACATTAATCAACAGCCAAACACACATAAACATGGGAATCCTGGGCAGAGTTATGTTCATGTAACAGCAGCAACAACATCATCACTATCATGCATTGAAATTTTCGAATGCCCAGAACTTAAAATTAACCATGCTAAAAGCATCATCAAACATCCATCAACACAAATCCAGCAATGGTTTTCAGTATAACACACTATAGAGTGAGATTCGAGCAAAAAACATTTGTGCACAAAACTTCAGGTCAGCATATCTTCAAACACACACAACCATTTTTACAAACTCATAGCTCAAAATGATCAGCACAAGAAGATCCACATGATACATAGCATGGTTTAGACAAATAAGAAAGTCGAAAATCTTACTTGATTCGAAGAACTCGATGATGCAGTGTTGTTTTGGTTGATTCGAGTGCAAACAGGTGCTCACAATGTTATGGAATGATGGAACCTTGAAGGAAACGCACTCAGTAAGGCTTTGAAGCTTCCAAATCTTGTTTCACCATTAAAGGTCCTTTGCAAAACAGAGCTTGAAAATGTCTATCCAGCTGGGATTCAAGGGTTCAAAGGACTCTCAAATGAGGTTTAGATGATGGAGGAAGCAAAGGTTCCTTTAGTTCTTTGAATGGTTTGTGCAGAAATCCTGTTTTGGCCAAAATGCAAGATGAGAGTGAGAGTGTTTTTCTGTGTTGGCTGCTGCAAAACTAGGGTTGCAATCCAGAAAATGAGACTTAAATATCAGCTGTTTAAGGTCTGCTAATGATGTGTTAAGCTGGTTTTTGTTTAATGACATGATTTGCAACTTTGCTAATTTGTACCAAAGTGGATAATGGAGGTGTGTTTGCTGCTCGAGTGGGCTTTGGCCAGGCTGTAAACAGACTAAAATTCTGCTGTTTTGTGTGTGCTGAAGGATTGCTGTACTTGCTTTACTCTTATGAAGCCAAATGCACAATTTGCCAAGTTTGAATTTTTGTCCAAAATGGTAGTGTAGTGTGGTATGAACATGGTTTTGGAATTGGAACAAGTCACAAATGATATATGAAACATTTCCCAATTGGCCAATTGGTGAAAAAAATCTTAATTCAAAAAGTCAAAGTTTGGTCAAACTTTGAATTTAAATGAAAAAGGTCCAAAAATGCCATTTTGAATGGTAAGGCTTTGATGGATGAAATTTATATTTTTGGAAAGAGGGTGAAAAATGTGGTGTGTAGGAAAAAACCCCACCAAATTTGGCCTTATGGTTTGAGAGATATGGCTCTTTGAAGTTCAAAAATTGGTGAAAATGATTTGATCATATCTTGATAACCACACATGGGATTTGAGAGTTCTTGGACTTTTTGAAAATGGGAAGACAAGATCTTCAACTTTCATGTTGGGCAAAAATCCATTTGGAGCTTGTATCATGATGTAAGTTGAGGATCGAGAAGTTTCCATTTTTGGCAGTTGAAATTACAGGTCCACTTTCTATTTCTGGAAAATTTCTGATTCTACTTCAAATTCTTCCATGATGAGGTTTGACATGATAGATGAGACTTATATAAGCATGAATGAACTCCTTCAAATCAATTCTATCCATCAAATCCTTGATTAAATCAACAGTTGACCAAGTTTGACTTTTCTAGGGTTTTGGATGACTGAACCACTTCTGATGAATTCCAAACCCTAATTCCTTGAGAACTTGACTTCAAATAATGTCCCAAGATGTATGAACTCCTGATTATTGGTCATGATGCCCAAATTCCACAAGAATGGCCATCATCCATTGCTTTGACTGACTGTTGACTGATTTTGACCTAATTGCTGATGATTGCTTCAACTGCAAGCAACAAGGTTAGACTGACAATATTTTTGTACTTTTTGGAAGATAAACATATGAAAAGCAAGAATATACAAATGCAAAGTATGCCTGGTGATCAAGAAGCAACCCACGAGGCAAACCACCCACTAGGAGGGGACTAAGGCATGCAATGATCCTTGAGACCATGATATGATATGTTATGGGCCATGAGGGATCTTAGGGCCCAAAATTGGGGTCTTACAGATGCCCCTATTTAAGGTCATTCTAGCCGGAGAAGTGAAGTTTAGAAATCTTCATCTCGACGCGGTAGAATGGACTTAAATAACAGTAATGAGACGAATTTTGGTCCCTAAGAGACCTCATGATGCAAATGTATGTATGCAAAAGACACAAATTCTGTGGGGAACATGATTCACACAGAAGAAAAGACGATCCATCGGAGTGGTACACTCACCAGGAACAGAGACTCTGATAAGACTCTATGGGGATAATAAAAGAAAAAGAAATGTGTGAACAATACACGACTCCAAACTGGGGAAGACAAAACTGACATAACGTGAACAAACACGACTCTGATTAGGAAATAACAGAAAAAACAGACAGGAGAACTCACTGGGGAGTGAAGAACTCACACTGGGGAAAAGAAACTTCCAAAGGAAAATAAGTCCATTGGAGAAACACAAGCTGACTCCTGGGGAGAAGCAACAAAAAATTCACTGAGGAAGCACCAAAGAAAACGAGATGTTACCAGGCATAAGGGTAACAAACTCAGGAAAATCTGACTCCACAGGGGGACCGAGGTCATAATAGGGAGCAGAAAGGGAGGGAACACCAAGGATACCGGTTACTGGGTATATAAAAGGTGACCGACCAAAGCGTGAATTGGATTTCACTTCCAAAACACTCATCATCCTGAAGAGAGCTAGAAAAGCAAACTTGTTTATAGGATGGATATTCAATTCCACAAGGAAAATGAATCTTACTCTGAGGGGAAAACAATCAAAAGATTGACTCAAGAGCACACGAGATATAATATCCATTACCGTCAGAACGTGGATAGAATACTCAGATGAGACATATTATTCATTACCGGCAGACCGTGAATAACATACTCGAAAGGGAAATTATCCTGAACCGGTTACTGGGTTGTTTATAGGATAAAATCCGAAGACGTGAATTGGTTTTCACTTCCAAAACACTCATCATCCGAAAGGAGGGCTTGAAAAAGCAAATCGACTTACAGGATGGACATTCGAATCCACAACGGGAAAACGAATCTTACTCAACTGGGGACACAAACCCAAAGAGTGCATGAGATATAATATCCATTACCGGCAGACCGTGGATAAGATACTCGCATGAGATATATTATCTATTACCGTCAGAACATAGATAATAAACTCGCATGGTAAGAAACACCAGAGATACCGGTTACTGGGTATATAATAGGTGATCTACCGGAACGTGAATTGGTTTTCACTTCCAAAACACTCATCATCCAAAACACAAACTGGTTAAAGGATGGATATCCGATTCTACAAAGAATACGAATCTTACTCAGTTGGGGAAAATCAACAAAGGATTCCAACTAAAGAGCGCATGAGAAATATTATTCATTACCGGCAGACCGTGAATAATAAACTCGCATGGAAGGTTATCCTTAACCGGGTTGTAGGTTGTTTATAAGATAAAAATCCGAAAAGAAAGGCATCGGGATACCAGAATAGGTATATAATGATAACCAATCAAAAGGAGCAACAGACATTACCGACAAAAGGGTAAATGAAAGGCGAACTGCTGAGGATAAATTGCAAGCATTTGGCAATTATCGACAGAGACTAGTTGGGGATACATTGATAAATAATCAATGATCCGGGGAACAAATCACTAGCATACGGTGAAAAGACCCACTGGGGATGAAATTGCTGGCATACGGCAATTATCCACAAAACTTGCTAGGGATATAAGTGCTGATCTGAGCAACTTATACAAGCAAAGGAAAATCAACATCAAAGACTAGATGAAGATAACCACAAAATTAGGGTTTACATCTACCGAATACGGGGTAGAAGACCAACAACTCCGCGTGGGGATAGAACAAATCACAAATCCGCACGGGAAACCAAAATAGGGTTTATAACAAACCACAAACTGCTGAAGAGCAGGAAAGTAGGATTTTACAACTACCAGTAGTAGGTAGAAAACCAAGAAACTCTGGCTGGAGAATAAAAGGTGTATAACCACAAATTCTGTCAAGAAAGCCAGGAAAAGATAGGACTTACAACTACCGGTTATGAGGGTAGAGGCCCAAAAACATTCCGCTGGGGAACAACCCACTGGGAAACACAAGACATTGACAAATAGCCAATTCGGGAATAATCCGAAAAGACAGACTGAATCAAGACACGTCCTAATGAGGATGTAACTCAAATAGGAAAATCCATCCCAATATATGTGTTGGGAGGAAACGGAAGAAACCGTCATCCACGAGGGTATATCTCAGTGGGGAACTGCAGAAGGAAAGACAACATTTTCTGCTTATGGGGTTGACTCTATATGGAGAGATTTTAAACACCCGACATCTGCTTGGGGAGATCTGTAAAGAGATCTATATCACCCGTTGCAGGAGACACGACAAACAAAAGATATATGGCAAGAAATGCAACATGAATATCTGAATGTTTATGAATATGCATGAATATGCATGATTTATGTTTGATGAATGCTGACAAAACAGACAATTCTAACACAAACAAGTTCAGGAACAAAACGTCCGGTATTATACTTCCAGGGGAAAAACCAACTGGAGAGCCAATCTGCGGAGATCCACATGCTGAAAAGCAAAGATCTGCGAGTACTGTTGAAGAAACAGAGAATCAGAGATATCAGGAAACAACCCAATCAGGGTACGGAAAGTCACAACGGGCAAAACAACCACCAAGACAAATCCGTAGGGGAACAAGAGAAATCCCAAAGTATATCTGCAGGGGATCCCAGTGTCAACTGAGAAACAAAAGAGTGCATAAGCACGAACTGCTGTAGAAGCAAATCCACACAACTCCGCTGGGGGACAACCCACTGAGGGAGAATGATATCATCCAAATAGAATCTAACTGATAAGCAACTCTACTGGGGAAAACTGTCGGCTACTCTCTTGGGGAACAAACCACTGAGGGAGGACAGATCAAACGAAGAGATTCTGCAACGAACCACTCCACTTGGGGAGAATACACAGCAAACTGATCACAACAAGTAGATTCTGCAATACAAGCCACTCTACTGGGGATCACAGATAGTCAGGAAATTAATCCGTTCACTGGAGGCTAGAGCCATCATCCGACCATATCGGGGATTGAAAGAGTTATTCAACAGGCGAAACTGCCACAACAAACATCCTGCAGACTACGCTGAGGAAAAGATGGATGCAATATACTGGGATGTCAACCCAAATCAACCACTGAGTAGGAAAATAAATCCTGCTCTGCTGAAGAGAAATAAACTCTGATGGAGAGATAGCAACAATTCCATAGACGACCTCGCCGGGGAAAAGGTAAAGTACTGGGTATCAAACCACTGACTTACCGAATCTTCAAAAGAAAACAACCGTGCTGAGGAAACAGACAAGTCCTGCTGGCACACTGCATGGGGAAAGCGGTAACAACTCCACTTGCAACCCTGGTGGGGATATTAATGACAGCTCTACTCGCGACTCCGAGGGGAGTATCAATCAACAGTTACACTCATGACTGCGCTGAGGAGACAAATAAAGTCTGGGGTTATACGACCCACTGGAGAGAGTGACGGGGCACCAAGATGACAAACCATCAACCGCCGAAACTCACAAGAAAACACCCATGCTGGGGAAGAACTGCTGCTGGAGAAAACGAAGTCTTCAACAACACTCTGCTTGCGACTATACTGGGGGGAACAACCCCAACAACAACTTTGCTTGAGGAACAACCTCCACAAAGATCTGAAGAAAGAAGATACCACCAAATCAGGAATATGAACGAATGTCTTACCTGTTGGGAATCATGCCACCCTCGGGAGAGCACTGAGATATTCTTGAGTATCCTTTCAATCTTGTGAATGTTCACTTTGTTTAAACAAAAATTTTGAAAAATTTGATTTGTTTAAAACAATGATATTTTATCAATTTAAAACATGCAAAACATTTGTTGAATTGAAACAAATAAGAGTGCAAATAATTGGATAAAAAGCTCAAATTGATTTGATGGAATGGTAGTCTGCAAATGGCAAGACTCCATAGATCTGTACAAATTTGAAATCAGTGATATATATTGGAAGAGGGCTACATTGAACATAATGATCCTTTCTCTACCAATTTGAATCTCGATGTATCTGAAGCTTCAGTTGACGACGAATCGAGAATCTTCTGAAGAAATGACGACTGATGAACCAGAAAGTCTTGTCAGGATGCAGTTACTTGCCAAATCCCTAATTTTTGCCTAGATTGCCCCAGAGTGAGGTACTCAATCTAGCGGGATGCAAATATATATTTTTTCAAGTCTCTAATTTTTGCCTGAATTACCCTTGCGGGTTTTCCACCGAGACGCTCATTTTTGCCTAAGCCGCCCTTTCGGGTTTTCAACTTAGCGAGCTATTCTGTTTTTTCATTTGCATATACTTTTTTTTTTTAGGCAAAGTATCTCTTAACTGCATCTGAATTCACAGGACGAGTGAAATCCTCCCCATCCATTGTTGTAAGCATCAAAGCACCGCCTGAAAAGGCTCTCTTAACAACATATGGACCCTCGTAGTTTGGAGTCCACTTGCCCCTGGAGTCGGGCGCGAAAGACAAAACTTTCTTGAGCACGAGGTCACCTTCTCGGAACACACGAGGCTTGACCTTCTTGTCGAATGCTTTCTTCATTCTTTGCTGATATAACTGACCATGGCACATGGCAGTTAATCGCTTCTCTTCAATCAAATTCAGTTGGTCATAACGACTCTGAATCCATTCAGCATCAGTCAACTAGGGACTTGAGGGTATAATTTTTCTTTTTTCCCTTGGAAAAATTTTGAAAAAATTTTCCTGGTTTTTGATTTTTCATTCTTTTTCACCCTCTTCTCTTCTTTTTATTTTTTTTTTTATTTTTTTTATTTTTATAATCCCCAGTTTGACTGTTTTGCTGATTCTCATGATACAGCTGAATGAGCTTCTTTTGTGCTCAAGAAGGCGGGTAATCTCGTCAGGAATCCCCTTCAACATCATCTTCCTCTGCCTCAGATACAAGGACTTCAAGATTGGGAGATGGCGTTGGATCATTATGTTCAATGGGTTTAGAAATCCCTGCATAATGATTCTGGATAATGAAAAGCTTTTGAATTTTAAACAAGCAAATCATTTATGCAGATGAAAAGATGTTTTATTGTTTTTCATGGTTTTTTGTGATCACTGATTTCATGCAAAAGCAAAAAGTGAAAACAAATGGAAAAACAAATGTTTAAGCAATGCATTAATTGAATGAAAACATCATTGTATTAAATGCTGCCGACAATGTCATCACTTCTCCTTTTGGCATGGGAGAAGGATTTTAAACAAAATGAACAAATCACGCTGACTTATGAATGACCGTAGGAACATCCACAGCGACCCAATTGTGGCAGACACCACCAGGTATGATGAAATTGTTCAGCTCTTCTGCACCTTCTTCTAAGATAGCAGCAGCTTCTTCTTCAGGTTGATCATCATGGATGAATCCTCCACTTGTGAACAAACCTTGCTCATTAAGTGCCCCAGAACATCAGCCAATGCCAGCCCGGGATCGGTTAACCAGGAATAAATCCATCAACAGCACTAAGGCTGGCAAAATCCTCTCTGAATTCACAGCTCTCTTGCTTAGGATGATCCATCAATCTGGCAGAGTTGGCTCTGGTATAATACCGGCAAAGTGCGTCTTCAAAATAAATGAAGATCGCAGGGTCAGACCACGGGGCGGGAGACCGGAACAAAACACCTGCTTATGCAAATGGTGCATGAAGTGTTTATGCACATGCTTGTTTTTTACTTCAAAGGAACCCGAGGGTTTTATTTGCAAACTTTGAAATATTTAAGCATTTTGATCATACATGAAAATATCTCATCAGATATATCAGGTGAAAAAAAAATTTCCGGTTTTTTCATGTTTGAAAATTTTTGCAAATAAACTCCTTTGAGTTCCTTAAAAAAAATTTTTTTTCTGATGACATGAATGCGGATGAATGCGTGAATGTATGAATGCAACAAACACACTCAAGGATCAAGCAAGGCACGCCAAACAAAGGTCGTGGGAAAGCTCTATGTATCCCTAATATCAATCATCCATTTTGGTGGATTTAGGTTTTCACCTTATCGACACCCAAGTTCCATTGATATTAACGGTACATGAACCGGTTCAGACATTCTTAATATCAACCAGCCGCTTTGGTGGATTTTAGGTTTTACACCTGATCCGGGATCCATTGATATTAACAATGTTTGAACGACTCAACCACGAATCACGGGTTTGTTGAGAGTCACGAGCATGGAGTCTCGGTTAAGAACCACCCAAAGGGAGTGTACTAGGGTTTAAACCTGCCAGACATGTTCTATCAGAGGTTCCCATAATCATCGTTCCATCTTTCGAATATTATCGGAGGAACGAATACTCGTATTCCAAGAATATTCTCAAGAGAAACTCTTATGAGTGTAGTATCGCGTAACAATCGTATCAGAACTGACATCTGAACGACCTCCGCACTACGGTCCTAAAAATAGGCCAAGATGGGTTTGGTAAACTAAGGTCCTTGGCTTCTGCGGCACATGATTGAAAGAATAATGCCTAACCACAAATAACTTGTGTGACATTATTAGTTCAACATGACCTCCACCAAGTGAATGGACTCGCAAGTCAACTGGCTAAGGAATACTCCACACCAATCAACAAGACTATGCCATTCTCCTATCCTAGAGTGCACTCGAGTTCGGGTACAGAACTCATCTTACAGGTCACCAAAGCAAACAGCAAATGTATATCAAGCAATTCACACATTACAATCAATACAGTGATCCCAAATTGTACAAAAATATGTCACATGACAGATAATAATATATCACAACAAGGGTGAAAAGTAGGCAATACCACCAAGGATTCTGGTGAGATTTCCCCAGCAGAGTCGCCACTTTTCTGTAGCGGTGTATTCGTCGCTATATGATCTATCGATTAAATCATAAGCTAAGAGATACATTGAAATTTCGAGTCGCCACCGCACTTTTATTTATCCAAAGGACTGGCTAAAAAGCGAACAAAAGCCTAAGAAGTTTTACACGTAGAAAACTAATAAAAAGATCAGAGATTCTGGGTAAGGGGTAAATTACGCAATGGGAAGGTGTTAGGCACCCACTACGTCCTAGGTACTCCTAGGGAGCCCTTTTCACACTTGTTATGCTAAATTGTTATTTGTTATGACAAAAAATATTGTGCAAACATGATTGGGATGATGAGAAAAGAATATACAAGTTAGTTTATTTTGTGTTATTGGGTTTGAACGGATGAACCCGCTGCCTACGTACCTTCCATCAAAGGTAAGGATCAAAACGCCGTAGTTCGGCTAAAAGATTTCCAAAAGTGGGTTAGGTTCAATTTTAAACACAAACCCTAGGTCTTACGTTATCCACGGGAGAAAACTCAACCTTATACAAACAACAACGTCCACCATGTGAGAACAGCTTCAACTTGCCAGGGAGGGGTTAACCCTATAATAGGCAAGGAAGACTTACAATTCAATCACTAAAGACAGAAGGTGAGATTAACATCAACCACTAAGATAAATCAAACCTATAGCTCATGTATGAAAAGATTAATGGACAAAGCCAAAACAAGTGAATGAGTGAAGTTACTGATTATGATTATGAAAATGGAGTCAAAGTATGATTAAGATCAATTCAAATAAGTATTATGAAAATGGAGTTTGAAAAAAGTCAAGGACTTGAGTCCAGGTTTTTAGTTAGAAAACATGAAAATGTTTGCACAACACTTATGTCAAATTTGAAATTAAAGTGTGAAAAAGTCTAGGACATAATGAATGATGAATGGATGGAGATGGGAAGTAAAACTTCTTAGAAGGTTCACTTCTTGAGATCATATGGGAGATGATTCAAGTGTGTCCTTTGGAATGCAATGGGTAATAATAAACAAACAAAGCAAAGAAAGGCGGATACCGGATGCCAATCACTGGGCTTATACCAATCTCCTAAAACAAAACGGGATATCTGATGCCACTCAATGGTCTTACACTAATCTCCTCAAACAAAGAAATAAAAGCGGATACCGGATACCAATAAATGGATTTACACCAGTCTCCTAAAACAGAAATAGGATATCAGAAGCCACTCAATGGACTTACACTAATCTCCTCAAAACAAAAATGAAACATGGAAATTAACTGCCAATCTGTCTGGACTTAGGTTAACTCCACAGTATGGTCCTAGGAAATCCAATGCCACATTACAGGGACTTACAATGGATCCTCACATACAAGAACAAAAGCAACAATATGATCACAGGTATGCAAATGCCAACTTACAGGGACTTATAATTGCAACCTCTCATACAAACAGATAAAAACAAACTATGATCACAGGAAAGCAGATGCCAACTTACAGGGACTTATAACTGCAACCTCACATACAAAACCAAACAGATCAAATTATGATCACAGGATAACAGATGCCAACTTACAGGGACTTATAACTGCAACCTCACATACAAAACCAAACAGATCAAATTATGATCATAGGACAACAGATGCCAACTTACAGGGACTTATAACTGTATCCTCACATACAAACAGATAAACAGAAGATATGAGTGACCAATGAGGTCTTACACTCTATCCTTCCATATCACAGGAACAAAGGCCAAAACAATGGACTTACAATTGTCCTCAATGGGCAAACAACAATAACAAAAGTCACACAGACAAATGATATGATTGTGCATTAATGGCAATTGATGATGATAAATGCATAACATACAGGCAAACAAGTGCACATGAAGCAATCAATCAATCAATGAATATCAAACAGCACACTCTATAGCCAAACAATGGGGGGCTCACACAAGAGGGTTTGACTATGAAAGTCCACTGTAATGGGTAAAGGTCGCTCTTAACCTTGCCATTGAGAGGCTAAGGTGAAGCAGATGAAAAGGAGATGAGGGGTGTGCCTCATTGCTTCTATCTCAGATCAGAGAGAGCATAAAAGAAAGTGTGGGAGTTCAGAAAGTAGGAACTCTCTCCACATTATTGACTCGATTAGATCTTGGGTATTTATCTCAATGCTTCAACCATGTAATGGGAGCAAAGAGAGGACACACTGAATAGTGGGGGATAGATTGTTTATCCCTACCTTCCACCAATTGCCTTACTTGAAGGACTTTTCCTGCTTGGGACAATTTTAAACACACACAGGCATTGCCTCTTAAGGAGGACTTCAGACAGTTTGCCCGGTCAAATAACAGACCGGGTCTCCAGACTACATGAAGAAGAAAGGTTTATACCTCAAAGCAAATGCTAAATAGCAAAGCAAGCAAGTTCAAAGAACTTAAGCAACTAAAGTACCTGAAAAAGTCAAACCAATTAGTAAACAGTTCAACAGTCAAAATCAAAAGGAAATGAACCAATAGTCAACCACAGAGGGACCAATTGTGCAAGGCACAAAGACTCAAGCATATGAGTCACCTACAAAACAAAGGTTAGCACATTAAACAATCAAACTAAAACACATTTGAATGATCCTCCAGGCATTGGTACTTAACCTGAAACAGATGAACTCAACATAAGCTTAGAAGACCACTAGGACTAGCCTAGGGTCAAAGGTGAAAGAAAAAGTCAAGGCAGCAAGGAAAAGTCAACCCAAACCAAGCCTAAACATTCAAGAAGTAATCTCAATTGGATTCACAATAAAATCATGCATTATGGTCATTTCATACACAAATGAATGCAAAGCATGGCAAGAGAAGCATACAAAAGGTCAACAGCAAGACCTCATTCAAAAGTCAACTCAAACATTTTCAAAAATCATGAAATAAATCACACTCAATCCTAACATCTAGCATGGTATACATGTAAAATTTCATGGCATTTGGATGAGAGGAAGGCAGTCAAGTAAAATCATGAAGTCAAACCAAATTCAAGTAAGCATAATGAAAGTCAACAAGCATGGGTCAACTTCAAAAAATCATATCAATTTGAAAACAGAAGAGAAATGAATGAGATTAACACCAATGCAAAGCTCAAGATGTCTAGTTATCACATATGAAATTTCATGATCATACAATAAGATATGAGAATTTCACAAAGGATATGGCAATGTGTAGCACAAAAAGTCAACAAATGACTAAGCATGGAAGAAAATTCTCAAATAAATTGGAAACAGCAAGATTAATTCCAAGAAAATTCATACACAAACTAGACATGTGATAGATGATTCATGCAAAATTTGGGGTCATTTGGATATAGGGAAGCATGTGAACAAAATTCATAAAAATGCATATCATTCATATAGCATCAAATGCAACACATAACTTCAGAAAATCATAACTCTCAATCCACACATGATAAATGCACAAACTTTATATGGAAATGAAGGTCAATGTGTCTAGTTTCACCACAAAAAATTTCAAGCTCATTGGATACAACATGAGTATTTCACAAAAGGAATGGCAAAATGTATCAATTATGCATACATGTCAAGAAAATAATTATCAATTAAAATCCAGCCAATGGAAATTAATTAAAAATCATGATAAAATAGAGGACACATTCATGAACATGAGGAAAAAATTTCATAATTTTTGGAGTTGAAATGAATTAAAAATGAATTTGGCAAGTTGATGAACATTTGGATGAAGTATGAACAAGATGATATGGTAACAAGGTCAACATGTGGTCAACCGATGGCAGTTTGGTAAATCAGGGCATCACTTATTGGAACGATGCGTTTTGGCCATACGAAATGAAATGTTTTGATTGGCTCTCAGCCAATCAAACAGTATCCGGGCCAATGGAATGAGCAGAATTCTGGGTTTAAGAAAAACCCTAGGGTTTAAGCATGTTTTCAGCATAGCAGCAGGGCATCGTGTTTATCATGTTTAAAAATCATCAAACTAAAATCAAACCAAGCAAAAACACAACAGCATGGCATTATTAACATCAAGCAACATCAACCAATCGACCAAGCAAACAATTAATCGTGGAAATTCTGGACAGGGTAGGTTGCAAACAGCAGCATGTACACATTCATCATCATGCATCTCAAAATTAAATCGTCCAAAACATGAACAAAAGCATCAACCAATAAGCGTGGCCAGGAAGCATCATCATTAAGCAACATTAATCAACAGCCAAACACACATAAACATGGGAATCCTGGGCAGAGTTATGTTCATGTAACAGCAGCAACAACATCATCACTATCATGCATTGAAATTTTCGAATGCCCAGAACTTAAAATTAACCATGCTAAAAGCATCATCAAACATCCATCAACACAAATCCAGCAATGGTTTTCAGTATAACACACTATAGAGTGAGATTCGAGCAAAAAACATTTGTGCACAAAACTTCAGGTCAGCATATCTTCAAACACACACAACCATTTTTACAAACTCATAGCTCAAAATGATCAGCACAAGAAGATCCACATGATACATAGCATGGTTTAGACAAATAAGAAAGTCGAAAATCTTACTTGATTCGAAGAACTCGATGATGCAGTGTTGTTTTGGTTGATTCGAGTGCAAACAGGTGCTCACAATGTTATGGAATGATGGAACCTTGAAGGAAACGCACTCAGTAAGGCTTTGAAGCTTCCAAATCTTGTTTCACCATTAAAGGTCCTTTGCAAAACAGAGCTTGAAAATGTCTATCCAGCTGGGATTCAAGGGTTCAAAGGACTCTCAAATGAGGTTTAGATGATGGAGGAAGCAAAGGTTCCTTTAGTTCTTTGAATGGTTTGTGCAGAAATCCTGTTTTGGCCAAAATGCAAGATGAGAGTGAGAGTGTTTTTCTGTGTTGGCTGCTGCAAAACTAGGGTTGCAATCCAGAAAATGAGACTTAAATATCAGCTGTTTAAGGTCTGCTAATGATGTGTTAAGCTGGTTTTTGTTTAATGACATGATTTGCAACTTTGCTAATTTGTACCAAAGTGGATAATGGAGGTGTGTTTGCTGCTCGAGTGGGCTTTGGCCAGGCTGTAAACAGACTAAAATTCTGCTGTTTTGTGTGTGCTGAAGGATTGCTGTACTTGCTTTACTCTTATGAAGCCAAATGCACAATTTGCCAAGTTTGAATTTTTGTCCAAAATGGTAGTGTAGTGTGGTATGAACATGGTTTTGGAATTGGAACAAGTCACAAATGATATATGAAACATTTCCCAATTGGCCAATTGGTGAAAAAAATCTTAATTCAAAAAGTCAAAGTTTGGTCAAACTTTGAATTTAAATGAAAAAGGTCCAAAAATGCCATTTTGAATGGGAAGGTTTTGATGGATGAAATTTATATTTTTGGAAAGAGGGTGAAAAATGTGGTGTGTAGGAAAAAACCCCACCAAATTTGGCCTTATGGTTTGAGAGATATGGCTCTTTGAAGTTCAAAAATTGCTGAAAATGATTTGATCATATCTTGACAACCACACATGGGATTTGAGAGTTCTTGGACTTTTTGAAAATGGGAAGACAAGATCTTCAACTTTCATGTTGGGCAAAAATCCATTTGGAGCTTGTATCATGATGTAAGTTGAGGATCGAGAAGTTTCCATTTTTGGCAGTTGAAATTACAGGTCCACTTTCTATTTCTGGAAAATTTCTGATTCTACTTCAAATTCTTCCATGATGAGGTTTGACATGATATATGAGACTTATATAAGCATGAATGAACTCCTTCAAATCAATTCTATCCATCAAATCCTTGATTAAATCAACAGTTGACCAAGTTTGACTTTTCTAGGGTTTTGGATGACTGAACCACTTCTGATGAATTCCAAACCCTAATTCCTTGAGAACTTGACTTCAAATAATGTCCCAAGATGTATGAACTCCTGATTATTGGTCATGATGCCCAAATTCCACAAGAATGGCCATCATCCATTGCTTTGACTGACTGTTGACTGATTTTGACCTAATTGCTGATGATTGCTTCAACTGCAAGCAACAAGGTTAGACTGACAATATTTTTGTACTTTTTGGAAGATAAACATATGAAAAGCAAGAATATACAAATGCAAAGTATGCCTGGTGATCAAGAAGCAACCCACGAGGCAAACCACCCACTAGGAGGGGACTAAGGCATGCAATGATCCTTGAGACCATGATATGATATGTTATGGGCCATGAGGGATCTTAGGGCCCAAAATTGGGGTCTTACACTTTCGAGAAGATAAAAGAGTATTTACAGAATCCTCCTATCCTTATGCCTCCGGTCCCAGGGAGACCGCTTATTATTTATTTGACAGTACTAGACAATTCCATGGGTTGTGTTCTCAGTCAACACGACGAGACAGGTAGGAAAGAGCATGCCATCTACTACCTAAGTAAGAAATTCATAGACTACGAGTCGAGATACTCGATGCTTGAAAAGACATGTTGTGCACTTGCATGGGCTGCTAAGCGTTTGAGACAATACATGCTGACTCACACAACCTTATTGATCTCCAAGATGGATCCAGTCAAGTACATATTCGAGAAGCCAGCTCTCACCGGAAGGGTTGCTCGTTGGCAAATGGTACTGACAGAGTATGATATCCAGTATACATCCCAGAAAGCCATCAAAGGGAGTATTCTGTCAGACTATCTTGCTCAGCAGCCGATTGATGATTATGAGCCGATGAAGTTTGATTTTCCAGATGAAGACATCATGTTCCTCGAGATGAAAGACTGCGAAGAGCCAGTTGTCGAGGAGGGGCCTGATCCAGATGAAAAGTGGACTTTAATGTTTGATGGGGCTGTCAATGCCAGAGGAAGTGGAATTGGTGCTGTCATTACTACTCCGAAAGGTGCCCACATGCCTTTCACCGCTCGTCTGACTTTTGAGTGCACAAATAATGAAGCTGAGTATGAAGCATGTATCTTGGGTATTGAGCAAGCCATTGATTTGAGAATCAAGACTCTGGACATCTTCGGAGATTCGGCTCTAGTGATCAATCAAGTGAATGGTGATTGGAACACCTTCCAGCCCAATCTGGTCCCTTATAGAGATTACACGAGAAGACTATTGACTTTCTTCACAACAGTAAAGTTGTATCACATACCTCGTGATGAGAACTAGATGGCAGATGCTCTTGCCACCCTATCCTCCACGATCAACGTGATTTGGTGGAACCACGCTCCCAGGATCGATGTGATGCGCCTCGACAGGGCCGCGTATGTGTTTGCTGCTGAACTGGTAGTTGACGATAAGCCCTGGTATCACGACATCAAGTGCTTTCTGAAGAATCAATAGTACCCTGCAGGGGCATCCAACAATGATAGAAAGACTTTGAGAAGATTGACAGGCAGTTTCTTCTTGAACAAAGACGATGTTCTGTATAAGAGGAACTTCGACATGGTTTTGCTCAGATGCGTGGATAGACACGAAGCAGACATGTTAATGCAGGAAGTTCATGAAGGCTCCTTCGATACTCATGTCGGCGGACATGCAATGGCTAAGAAATTGTTGAGAGCGGGATATTACTGGATGACCATGGAATCTGATTGTTTCAAATATGCTCGGAAGTGTCATAAATGCCAGATTTATGCTGATAAGGTACATGTGCCGCCAAATCCTTTGAATGTGATGTCTTCGTCGTGGACTTTTGCTATGTGGGGCATCGATATGATTGGAAAGATTGAGCCGACCGCCTCCAATGGGCATCGCTTCATCCTTGTTCCCATCGACTATTTCACCAAGTGGGTCGAAGCAGCATCGTTCGCGAATGTCACCAGACATGTGGTTGCCCGTTTCATCAAGAAAGAAATCATTTGTCGCTATGGGATTCCCGAAAGAATCATTACTGATAATGGTTCTAATCTCAACAACAAAATGATGAAGGAGTTGTGCCAGAACTTCAACATTCAGCATCACAATTCTTCCCCTTACCGCCCTAAGATGAACGGTGTTGTTGAGGCGGCAAATAAGAACATAAAGAAGATTGTGCAGAAGATGGTCGTTACGTACAGAGATTGGCATGAGATGCTACGCTTCGCCTTGCATGGGTACCGTACTTCAGTACGTACATCGACCGGGGCAACCCCTTACTCCCTTGTGTATGGTATGGAAGCAGTCCTACCTGTTGAAGTGGAGATTCCTTCTCTAAGAGTCCTATTGGATGTCAAGTTAGACGAAGCTGAATGGATTCAGACAAGGTTCAATGAGTTGAGTCTTATTGAAGAGAAGCGAATGGCAGCCATTTGTCATGGGCAGTTGTATCAGAGTCGGATGAAGAGAGCCTTTGATCAGAAAGTGCGTCCTCGATGCTTCCAGGTCGGAGATTTGGTGTTGAAAAGGATCCTTCCTCCTCAGACAGATCATAGGGGCAAGTGGACTCCTAACTATGATGGACCGTATATTGTCACCAAGGTTTTTGATGGTGGGGCCTTAATGCTTGCAACTACGGATGGTGAAAACTTCACTTCCCCTGTGAACTCAGACGCAGTTAAAAAATACTTCGCATAAAATAGACCCGCTGGACAGTAAAAAGAATAGTCCAGGAAAAAATGGGCATCCCGACGAACCAAGAAAATGAAAAGGTTCGGGCAAAAATTAGGGATTAAAAATGAAAAGATCGTACGCCCGGTAAGTTGAAAACCTGAAAAGGAAACTTAGGCAAAAATGGGTATCCCGGTGGATTGAAAACCCGAAAAGGGCGATCCAGGAAAAAGTTAGGGATTAAACGAATGACTGCGTTCTGAGTAGTTCTGAATCTCATCTCGTGTTAATGACTGGAAACTTTTGGAGGATCTTGAAGACGAGCAAGTCATAGCAGAATTGGAACCCAATAGAAATCCATTTCACATTGCCATTAGATTAATTTCTGTTTTTATCTTTTGTACGATTACCTCTTTCCAGGGATTGCTTCCTGATGTAAATGCCTATTCAGAGGCCATTCAATCAATAAAATCATGTTATTCAGTATATCTTTGTTTTCATTTTCATTTTACTGTTTTGTTTGCAAAAATGACGTCTGAATTTTTGATAAACATTGCATCATGAAACATAAGAGCTTTACAGGTACATGATTAATAAACATTTAAAATTGTTGTAAATGTTAAGTGCTTTAGATCGTCTATTCAGAACAGGTACCCTCGGGGCATTTCCTTAAGGTTCCCAGCCGATGATCGCGAATGTTTTCCCCCAACAGTCGAAGTTGGTATCTTATCCCTGCAGAGCTGATCAGAGCATTGGATTCTTCGATCCCCAGCAGCCTCTCACTGCTGTACCTCCCCCAAGTGGTTGTTTCAGAATATACACTCCCCAGTAGAGTTGACAGTGCCAGGCTATATATCCCCAACGGAGTTGACAGTGCCAGACTGTATCTTCCCAGCAGAAGCGGCTGCTCCTCAGGGTTTGATGCCAGATCGATGATCTCGACGCCAGATCCATGGTCTCTTTCCTTGAAGCAGAATCTCGGTACCGTATCGGTGTTTGCTTCCCCTGCTAAGTCGTCTCTCTCGCAGATTATGGTTGCCAGAACCACTATCGCTTTCCCCAACAGTAGGTTTTCAGTGTCGTTCTCTCCCCAGTCAGAGTCTCGGTATTTCGTCATTGATAGAACACCGTGTGGCGGGTCATTTCCCCATAGAGTTCTTTGCGCTGTGCATCTCCAACAGCCTTGCCAGGGTCCAGAAAATGGTGATCATTTCCCCAGCAGATTCCCTTGCCTCGGCTTGGCATTCTACCCAGCATTTCACATCCCTGCATGTAGAATCATATTGCATTGCATCCTCCCAAATCGCGTAGCATTTCCATTTTCATGGAGCATTACGCCATTGAAAAATTCAAACATACGCATGTAAGCATAAAACATTCTCGGTATCCCAAGTGATAAGCCAAAAGTTATTTCCAGTACTCAGACTGAAGATTGTTCATGACTTACCTTTATTATCCCCAGCAAGTGTCATTGGCCCATGCGCCGCCTCTATTATCTTTCCCTATTTCTGCCGATGCTGACAGGCATGAAGTTTTCCGGTATTCAGACCGAAGTGGCATTCAGGCCAATTTTCTGATGTTCAGATCGAAGAAGTTTCCGACATTCAGGTCGATGCAACTTGTGGCATTCAGGCCAGTTTCCGGTATTCAGACCGAAGTGGCGTTCATGCCAGTTTCCGGTATTCAGACCGAAGTGGCGTTCAGGCCAATTTACCGATGTTCAGATCGAAGAAGTTTCCGACATTCAGGTCGATGCAACTTGTGGCATTCAGGCCAGTTTCCGGTATTCAGACCGAAGTGGCGTTTAGGCCAGTTTTCCGATGTTCAGACCGAAGTGGCGTTCAGGCCAGTTTTCCGATGTTCAGATCGAAGAAGTTTCCGACATTCAGGTCGATGCAACTTGTGGCATTCAGGCCAGTTTCCGGTATTCATATCGAAGTGGCATTCATGCCAGTTTTCCGATGTTCAGATCGAAGAAGTTTCCGACATTTAGGTCGACGCAACTTGTGGCATTCAGGCCAGCCTCTCGGTGTTCAGACCGATATTGATAATCTCATATCTTCCGATGTTCAGATCAAAGTCATTTCCAATATTCAGACTGATGAGCGGCATTCAGGCCATGGTTATTTCTGTGTTACCATTTATTTTGGTATCCAGGTTAACATTCTTTTTCGGTATTCAGACTGACTCTCACCGTACCAGATAGATTCTTCTTTCAAGACCACATCTTTGCCGATTCTGACATGCATTGTTACTTCACTTCACTTCAGTGCAAATTTTCGGGCTTTTATTGTATTCAATCCCTTGATACCTCGAAAGTGCGAGAGCCGCTGCTATCTTCTTTTCGGGTCTCCAGTTGATTGAATAGGGGCAGCTGTAATACCTCAAAATTTGCCCCCCTCATTCATGCATTCATTTTTAGGTCATTTAACATTTCATATTGCATTTCATCATGTCAATCGGAATTAGATCCAAGAAGCTTGAATATCATCCAAGACACTTTGTGGGTCCTATCTGGGTGATCAGTCAACACAAGAGAATGGCTTGAGATACTTCCAACATGTTCAAATGGGGTCTATTCATCAGTCAAAACGTTAATCTTGAAGGAGCAAAAGTTTGTTCATGAGTGTCATACCCCGATTTTGGTCCTGAATTTTTTATGTTTGTTTAGCGTGCTTGGCCTAACCTTACTTTGGTTTTTACATGAGGATTGGTCTTGGTCCAAAGTCATGGTGTTTGTTCATGTGCATTATCAGTCATGTTCTTTTCAAAGTCAAACATTCAAGTCATAAGGCAAAACAAGTTGGAAACCAACTTCAAACCATTTGTTAATCCATTTCAATCTATTTCATCCATGTCTAAACCAGTACATATGATTCCATACAAGAAAAATACAAAAAATTGACACTTTTGACCAATTGTTGACTTTGGTCAACAGTTGACTTTTTGGTCAACTTTGACCAAAGTCGACCCAAATCCGAAAACCCTAAAATAAACCCATGTCCATATCCAAATTACACCAAAGGTACTGTTACATGTGGTAAAACAACACTGAAGAGCTTCTTCTCTCTCTCTCTCTCTAAACATACTCTCTTATTCACAAAATTCCATAACAAATCTCTCTGATTTTCTTTCATTCATTTTTCAGAAACCAATCACACATACCAAAAAAACTGTAATAATATAACCATGACCCTTTAGCGTTGAAGAAAAAAAATCTCTAATCATCTTCCTTTGCCATTGGTCAAAATTCAGTTTTTGATTTTGACACAAATAAAAAGGTTTCATTTTTATTCTTACACTGATGGCACCAAATTCAGTTACAATTTCAACTGACAAAGCCAATGTATTTTATGATTCTTCTCAGATTAGTAGTACAAGGAATCCTTTTGCAACAGTTTCCGGTAAAGATGGTGATATACAACAATCTAATCCATTAATTGTTGACTTTGCTTCTCTTAATACATGTAACACGTGTAAAGAAAAGTGTCCCGAGTCTTCCTTGTCCAAGGCAGTTTTTTTTTTTTTTTTTTGCAAAAGGCACAATGGTGTCGAATGTTTTTGTGATAATGATGAAAGTGGTCCTAGAAATGAGGTTGGAGCTTCTTTGAATAACATTGAACTTGGGACTGATTCAGTCATTCAAATAAACGAGACAGTTGATGGAGATTGTATACTACATGATGATGGGAAAAGCAAACAAATAAAGTCCTACAACCTGCAAAACAATAGCACCCACACACACAGAGGCAAGCCGCAACAGTAACTAACATGTTGGAGAATTCAGTACAGAGTTTATTTCATAACTTTGAGAAAGTTGCAAATTTTGTTCAACATCACGTATCTAATTTCATAGGCCATCATATCCAGTCATCAGGATCCTCTGGTATAGGCTCTGCTAATGCCTCCATCAAAGCTCCATCCGCGAACTGTAGTGCGTAACTGGTTGGGCTCCGGTGTCCGCCCGCAGGTTGTAGCAAAACGCATGAGGAGTTTCTTTTGGACCCTGCAGTAGACATTGGTTCAGAGCATCATTAAACAAAAAAAATGAATGGAAGCCACAACAATTTTTGCAAAAAAAAAACCTGCTGGATACCATTGCCCTGTTTGAGCCAACCAAGAACCGTAATGCAACCCATAACAAACCCTGCAGTGACCAAGTTATGAGCCTGTTACGTAACCAGCAGGAAATCATCTAACAATTCCATATCAGGGATTCACTTCAGGTCATACATCAGACCTGCCATGATGGTTTAGCAACAATATGTCAAATCCTGCAATGCAAAATATTGAGCAAGGAACCATCCTGCACAACAACATGATCTTACTGAAAAAAAATTTCATACAAGGATTGTGAGAAGATTGCAAAAGATCTGAATCTTACCTTTAGAGCAACAACAGGAATTAGCAGCAAACCATGACATTTATGGCATCCTAAGTCGGTCTTCCATGCTGGCTAGCCTTGTAAGTTTGTACACAGGGATTTAAACCCTTGATAAAGGCCAATGCGAACTCATTGCAATCATTTCTTCATATCACATAACAAAAGATGCATGGCAGCATTTGGTTCTTTCAAACAATCATAACAGTGCAAAACAAGTTAACTTACCGCAGTACCAAAATCCCACAACACTGAGCCAATACAGGTTATTGACACATTTGCAGACAGTGTGATGTCTGTCTGTTTAACAAAAACTGAAATTATTAGAGGAAGTGTTGATGGAACTGTTCGGATTTTGGCATTCGTATTGGCAGAGAAATATCTGTTAGCTTTGGGCAATCTGTCAACTGTATATCATTGTCAAATGATGGCAACTGCATCCTAGCCGGTTGCCTAGACTCTACTGTGCGTCTTTTGGACAGAACCACAGGTGAACTGTTACAAGAATATAAGGGCCACACTAATAAGTCATACAAATTGGATTGCTGCCTTACCAATACGGATGCTCATGTAACTGGTGGCTCTGAGGATGGCTTCGTCTATTGCCGGGATCTTGTAGATGCATCTGTTGTATCAAAATTCAGGGCTCATGCCTCAGTGGTAACAAGTGCACAGACCAGTCTCAGCAAGAAGGTTAAACAACATGGAAGGGTCAATTTCAGGCAGAAACCTAACCGTTTTGTGGTTAAAGCCGCCGCTAAAGATATCGCCTTTGACCAACATTCACGCTCCGCTATGCAAGCCGGAATTGATAAACTTGCCGATGCTGTTGGCCTCACTCTTGGACCCAGAGGGAGGAATGTTGTGTTGGATGAGTTTGGAAGTCCTAAGGTAGTTAATGATGGTGTGACAATTGCAAGAGCTATTGAGCTTCCTGATCCCATGGAAAATGCTGGTGCAGCTCTTATAAGGGAGGTTGCAAGTAAAACTAATGACTCTGCTGGTGATGGGACTACAACGGCTTCGATTCTGGCTAGGGAAATTATTAAGCTTGGACTTCTCAATGTAACATCGGGTGCTAATCCTGTGTCGATCAAGAAAGGAATTGATAAAACTGTGGCGGCTTTGGTGGAAGAGCTTGAGAAGTTGGCTAGGCCTGTTAAAGGTGGAGATGATATAAAAGCTGTTGCTACTATTTCTGCTGGAAATGATGAGTTGATTGGAAAAATGATTGCTGAAGCGATTGACAAGGTTGGACCCGATGGTCTTTTATCCATTGAGTCTTCTTCCTCGTTTGACACGACAGTTGAAGTTGAAGAAGGAATGGAGATTGATAGAGGATATATCTCCCCTCAGTTTGTAACAAATCCAGAGAAATCAATTGTTGAATTTGAGAACGCTAGAGTCTTGATTACCGACCAGAAGATTTCAGCAATCAAAGATATCATTCCTCTGCTGGAGAAAACCACTCAATTGAGAGCCCCCTTGCTTATCATTTCTGAAGATATCACTGGTGGGGCTTTGGCGACCCTTGTTGTCAATAAGCTGCGTGGTATCCTTAATGTCGCTGCCATCAAAGCTCCAGGATTTGGTGAAAGAAGAAAGGCCCTTCTTCAAGACATTGCTATATTGACAGGTGCTGAGTTCCAAGCCAGTGATCTGGGCCTTCTCGTTGAAAACACCACAATTGAACAACTTGGTTTGGCCCGGAAGGTGACCATCTCCAAGGATTCTACCACTATTATTGCCGATGCTGCATCAAAGGATGAGTTGCAAGCCAGGGTTGCACAACTAAAGAAAGAGTTGTCTGAGACAGACTCAATTTATGATTCTGAGAAACTCGCCGAGAGAATTGCTAAGTTGTCTGGTGGAGTTGCTGTCATCAAGGTCGGTGCTGCCACAGAGACCGAACTGGAGGATCCATCTCCAGAGTTTCCTTCAGGTAGAACAGCTGCAGATCTCGTCTCTAGCAATGGGCACAAAGGACTCTCTGGTTTTTTTTAGCAGAGTCTTCATTAACAAGCCACCTTGAAACCCTCACAGTGGATGATCAACAAAAAGGTGGTAAGCAAGAAGTTCCAGGAATGAAAACAGTACAGACAGTTTTGGAGCGAACTGCAACACCTGTGGTCTATAATGATATGCCTGATGCCTTCTGTCTTAAGGATTCTCTAACCGCTGTCCGCAATGCTACACAAGCTGCCGATCGCATACATCGAGTATTCAGAATGCAGTCCTTTCAGAGGAAGCAGTTAACTCAGTATGAGGATGATGAGTTTGGTTTGTTAGATCAGAGGGTTCTTTCCCTACTAACTTCTAAGTCGTGCAAATCAGGACAAGGAGATGGTTTATTCAATACTGCTGCAACAACAACACACAAAAATCAGTCCAATTCCAAAAAAAAGGGAAAACATATATTCAAGTGAGTTACAGCGGTGAATTTGTTTCTTACCAACAGTGAAGTTTTCACATGGAGAAACAAGCTACTCTTGCAAGGTTGAGTGTTGTTAACAGAAGCCTCAAAGTTGCAAGAAAATTCACTGCAGTAAAATCACAACAACTCAGTAAGATGGTAAAAATTCACAAGCAACAAAATGAAACATTTTCACAGAAGAAGTACAAGGTACATGTTACCTTTTTCAGAGCAAACACCAAAATGGGATAGACAACAGAGCAGCACAAAAAGAAAGCACTTCCAATTCCATACTCTTTTGAGCTCATCCAAACCCTAGCAATGGGATTATAAAAAAGGGAGGAATCAGTAAGAAAAAGAACCTAGAGCACAACAAAACCCTGGAGGCGGAATTGAATCAAAACCCTAAAGATAACTTTTTCAATACAAGATTGCAAAAAGGCAGAAGCGAGAGAAACCCTAGGATCGGATTCGACGGCGAAGGAAGTTACCTGAAGAGAGCGCACCAGTTCTTCGCACCACTATCATAACCGCGCCGAGCTTCGTTTGAGGAGGTAATCATCACATTTCTCTCGACATCCTCATAACATGTGACCTTTTGTTTGCATCTTTTGATTTTGCTCTAGGAGAGGTTCAGCGTTTTTCTTAGTTGTTGTTGTCGTTGCGTTTCGGTTTCGTTGTGAAGGAGATGATAGGATGAGACGAATGTTGGTCATTTTAGTTTAGGTTAGGGGTATTGGTTTTCTCTTTGAGTTTGTCTCTGTTTCGAGTGTGGAGGGAGATGAATGTCTCCAGAGAGAGGAGCGATGCGAGAGAGAGGGAGGAAGACGAACCTCTGTGTTTCCATTTTCTTTTTTTCTTTTTTTAATTTTTCTTTTATTATTTAATTTATTTCATTTTTAACACAAAAATCAAAAAAAAGTATATGCTTTCATTTTCTTTTATTATTATTATTTACTTTTTATTTATTTAGTTTATTTTGTTTTTTTAACAGAGATAATAAAAAACCCATAAAAATGTTTATTTTGTTTTTTTATTTTAAATCTTTTTTTTAGCCTGGTTCATATATTTAACATAGTATATCAGTAGCAAATATTGTTGAGTGGTCTAGTGGAAAGAAGTTAGTTTCATAGTATTAAATGGAGAGGGTTCAATACTCATATGTGGAACTTTTTGCTTTTATTTGATCTTATTTTCCTTTAGTATTTTGTTAATGTCCTTGTTATGTTTATTATAATTTCATTTGTTAATAATGCATAGTTATTGTATTTGAATTTAATTCAAAAAACCATTTTTTCAAACTATAAAAATCATACTTTTCTCGATTTAATATCGAGCCCATTTTTTACACCTTTGTAAGTCGATTGCTTTTTAAGCATCGCCATCAACCTCACATAGCTTACTCTTGGGCTTTCTTACAATGAGCCGGTTTCTTTGCACTTACACTCATACATTGTTTAATGCTTTATTATTCCATTCTTTGATTATTTGATTCGATTATATATTTGTTTATACCTTACTTGTTTGATCAACTGTGGCCTACTTGTATGATGTATGAGGCATATATTTATATTGTTTTGATTGCCATGACAACCCCCATTCATAACAAATGTACCCCTCTCCCATGAAATGTATAATATTTATTCTTTCATTCTTTATTCACCTGTTAATACAAGAATTAAAATGAACATTCGATCATCATTTCAAAACAAGACCAAAACCTCGATCCAACGTCGAGTAATCATTTTTCAAAACCTAACAGAACCAGCACGTATTCATCCACCCTTTTGTAAGTCGATTGCTTTATGCATCGCCATCAACCTTGTAAGTCGATTGCTCTATGCATCGCCATCAACCTTGTAAGTCGATTGCTTCATGCATCGCCATCTACCCTTATCCCTAACACCTCTCCTTGCTCCATTCGTCGATTCTTGTTCCGATTAGGTAGCACCCATTAGGTAGAACCCTTTGTATGATAACATAGGTAGGATTCCCATATCCTTTTGCATGCTAACATTAGGTAGATATTCCCATTTGTAAATCCTAAACACTTAAGTACATATTGCATGACAACTCTAGGGCAGAGCTTCCCCACTTCTAGACCTTTCCGAGCGTCTTCGATCTTGTGGCATGTAGTCCGTTCTATTGCAAAGAGGTAACTGCCTAAGACTCGATTCAGCGAGCTGCGACACCTACTGCCAGGACGTGAACACATTGCCCACTCTCCTTTGACACAACTGGTGTCCTCCTTTTGTAAGTCCATTTTCAGATGGCAACCCCCGTAGGGGAACTACATCGCCCTGATCCTTGTTCCAGACGAGGTATGTAGGCAGGTGGTCGTGCGAGACCACTCCGGGCACCTTTCTTTTTCTTTTGGGTGTGTTTTGGTTCGGATGCTGATGTAAGTCCAGTGATTGGCAGTCGGGCTCCACGTTTGCCCTTTTGTGTGTGTTTTGGTTCGGATGCCGATGTAAGTCCAGTGATTGGCGTTCGGGCTCCACGTTTGCCTTTTTGTGTGTTTTGGTTCGGATGCTGATGTAAGTCCAGTGATTGGCATTCAGGCTCCATGTTTGCCTGCTTGTGTGTTTGTTTGTTTGGCGTGCGTGTAGTCGAACTACGGCAACTCTGATTCTCATGTTCAGATGAGATACGTAGGCACAAGATGCGATGTCTTGCCGAGTTTGACTAACGACTAACAACTAATCCTTGTTTGCTTTCGCCCTTGTTGCGATCCTTTCTCTCGCCCTCGTTGCGATCGAGACATTCCCTTTCTCTTGCCCTAGTTGCAATCGAGACCTTTGTTCCCGTAGTTAGCCGACCTACATTATGCTCTGATTCTCATTCCAGATGAGATATGTAGGCATAAGACGCGATGTCTTGGCGAGCACACTCCTCTTTAACCCATAGGTACCCGAGCTACGAAGACTCTGATTCTCATTCCAGATGAGATACGTATGCAGTGGATGCGACATCCGTGCGAGTCATTTTTCTTTGACCCTTTCTTTTAGTAAATAGTACATTAGATAAACATACACCCTTTAGACAGAAACAACAAGAGTGGATCCCGTAGAGTACTACGGATGCGTAGGGGTGCTAATACCTTCCCTTCGCATAATCGACTCCCGAACCCAAGATTTGGTTGCGAGACCTTGTCTTTTCCTTTCCTTTCTCCAGGTTTACTTCGAGCGTTTCCTTTCCCTCCTTTGGGATAAATAACGCACGGTGGCGACTCTTCTGTCATTTTTCTTTCGCCGGTTGTTTTTTTCGCTTACCGTATTTTTCGGGTTGCGACAGCTGGCGACTCTGCTGGGGACTATATTTTCCCTAAGCGAGTCCCTCCTAGCTTTTGTAGGTTTCTTGTTTATTGGGTGTTTATTCTTTTGTACAGTTATTTATTTTCAGCATTTACCTGCTTTACCTTATTGCATTCATGTACATATGTTTGCTGTATCTGCTGCCGTTTATCTGTTTGTTGGGGTGGGGTGTTCTATGAGAGGTAAGCCCATTACCCAGGCTTGAGTGTACACACAGATTTTTAGAGTGGATGTTCATGAGGCTTGCGTGGCATGTTGCTACGTTAAGTCGTTCGTGAAGAACCACACCCAGACGAGGTTTCTCTTGGATATATTATGTCCTACGGATGTTCCGTAACGACATGATGTTCCTCTAGAAATTGTCGACTCTGGTGACCATTTTCCGAGAACTCAGTCGAGGCCTCTCCTCCGAGACGTGATTATGTTAGCTCTGGTGGGTGCATTTTCGCTGATCAATCCGAGGACCCCGAGACTGGGAACTTGCTTTAGGATATCCTGTTGAGGGGAGTCAGCAGAGGTCTTTTATCCTGTAATAATGCCAAACCTTTAGTGGTAAACGTATTATTCTCGACTGAAGGGCTGAAGCTGACAAACTTCTGTTCTTAGAACCTACCAGTGAGGGGAGGGTTTGATCTCTACAGATACGGTTTCTGCTAGTGGTGCTGTGATGGTGACTTTGGTTCAGCCAAATTTATGGACATTTATTTCTGGGACGCCGGAGTTCTGTCTGTGGTTTATCAATGGGTTCCGTTTATTTCGGATCCCCGGGTTGAATTTGAAAGTACCTGTTCAGAGGATCTGACTGTCATCCGTTCAGTGGATGTTCCTGTGATGATAGTGATGTAATCTCCAGTTCCGTTTATTTCGGAACTCCACAAGTCGGATTTATGGTGACTCGGTTCTCCAGATTTGGGTTCAGATGCCAGTTGATCAGATTGACTTTGGGTTTCAGAGGAATTGTGACTCCAAGTTCAAGCCAAAGCTCCGATCCGGTGTGCCGAGATGCACAACCTGCCAGTCTTGGCTCCATCATTTGCATCATAGCATGTTTATTTTCCAAAAAAAAAATATAATAATGCATGAAAAAAAAACAGAAAAAGTTAACTCGCATACGCATATCCTTTATCAGGATCATTCATGACAAAATAATACCCATATCATGCATATCATGCACATAGCATCCTTGCATTACAGACATGTTTGGAGAGACTTCTCACTTCGGTTCTTGACTGAGAGAGGATTGCTGACCGCCGACCGTATCGTTACTCAACCAGACTCAATCATCAGAAGATTATGGATCAGGTTCAAGCAGAGTTGGCTGAGATGAGGGCAAACATGGCCCAGTTCATGACAACGATGCAAGGAGTTGTTCAGGGGCAAGAGGAGCTGCGTGCCTTAGCCCAGAGACTGGAATCCATGATTCCACCAGTCCACCGTGCTTCACCAGTGGGTGTACCCGTTCATGAGAATGCTGCTGTCACTATTCTCGTCAATGATCATGCCGTGGGCGATGAATTGAAGGGGATCAAAATCAGTGAACAGCCTCTTGCTACAGAGACTGTTAATGTCAGAGCAACTCTTGCTCCGGTTCGCCATCCTGGCTCTTCAAATCCTTCAAGTTCTAAAAAGCCATCCTCTGGGGCACCCAGAAGGGGAGAGGGTGAAACAAACGTTGTGCACCGTCGGAGGAGTGTGAACAAAGGACAGTATCGGCAAGTTGCTGCTGTGACTATTCCAGCCACTCAAACTCAACAACAATAGAGAAGACCAACTCAGCAATATCAGCATCAACAACATCGTCCTCAGCAGCAGACTTACCGGCCTCCCAATGGTAATCAAGCCAGTACGAGTAATGAGAGGAAGATGATTATTTTTGATCTGATCCCTATGTCCTATGCAGAGCTGTATCCCTCTTTGATAGAGCGGAACTTGATTACTCCCAGAGACCCGCCGGCTATACCCGTCAACCCTCGGTGGTGGTATAGGCCCGATCAGCATTGTGTGTATCATTCGGGTGCTCCTGGTCATGACGTGGAAAGCTGCTTTCAGTTTAAGATGAAGGTTCAAGACCTTGTGAGGTCAGGGATTCCGAGCTTTGAAGACTTAGGTCCCCGTGTTAATCAAGCTTGAAGACGGCAAGTCCCGGGTTGGTGATGGTTATTCTTCTGAGGTCTTCAACGAAGAGGTTTGTCCAAAAGCAGAAGTTGCTGATGCAAAGGATACTGACAGTTGTTATCCCTGGTGGGATCTATCACAAATGGGTCACTGTGGGTGTTCCTACAGTTGTTCAAAAGTCAGAGTAATAATCACTTTGTTTAAAAACCCGTCTCCCATGCCAAAAGGAGAAGTGATGACATTGTTGGCAACATTTTGTGCAATGATATTTTCATTCAAATAAATGCATGTTAAACATTTGTTTTTTCCAATTGTTTTCCTTTTTCACTTTTTACATGAAATTGGTGATCACAAAAAACCTAAAAACAGGAATAAAAACAATCTTTTCATCTGCATAACGATTGTCTTGTTTGATTTCCAAAAAGCTTTTCATATCAAAATCATTATGCAGGTTGTTTCTTAAACCCATTGAACACAATGATCTGACGTCATCTCCCAATTGTGAATTCCCTGTATTCGAAGCGGAAGAAGATGATGTTGAAGGGATTCCTGACGAGATTTCCCGACTTCTTGAGCAAGGAAAGAAGATCACTCAGCTGTATCTCGAGAATCAGCAGAACAGCCAACTGGGGCATAAAAGAAAAAGAGAAAAAAGAAAATACAGAGAAAGAAGAGGGTGCAAAATCAAAAGAAATCAGAATCAAAAGAAAGAAAGAAAGAAACAAAAGAAAAAATAGCACCCTCAAAGTCCCAAGTTGACTGATGCTGAATTCGATCGAAAAGAAGAGATCAACTGCCATGTGTCATGATCAGTCATATCAGCAGAGAGTGAAGGAAGCATTCGACAAGAAGGTCAAGCCTCGTGTGTTCCGAGAAGGTGACCTTGTGCTCAAGAAAGTCCTGTTTTTTTTCGTTCCCGATTCCAGGGGCAAGTGAACCCCCAAGCTATGAATGTCCATATGTGGTCAAGAAAGCCTTTTCAGGCGGTGCTCTGACACTTACAACAATGGATGGAGAAGTTCACTCGTCCTGGGAACTCCGATGCAGTCAAGAAATACTTCGCCTAAAGAAAAAAAAACAAAACAGCTCGCTAAGTCGAACACCCCAAAGGGCGACTTAGGCAAAAAGGAGCGTCTCGGTGGATTGAAAACCCGAAAGGGCGATCCAGGCAAAAGTTAGAGACATTGAAAAAGAATTTGCATCCCGCTAGATTGAACACCTCATGCTGGGGCAATCTAGGCAAAAATTAGGGATTTGGCAAGTAACTGCATCTTGACAAGACTGTGCTCTATATCTGTCATCCATCAGGGATTCTCGATTCGTCGTCGACTGAAGCTCCGAATACATCGAAAATTCGGAATGGTAGAGGAAAGGTCATTATGTTCAATGTAGCCCTCTCCAATATATATCACCGATTTCAAACTTGTACAGATCTATGGAGTCTCGCCCTTTGCAGACTACCATTCCATCACATCAATTTGAGCTTTTATCCAATTATTTGCACTCTTATTTGTTCTAACTCAACAGATGTTTTGCATGTTTTAAGTGATAAAGTATCATTGTTTTCAAATAAACAAATTTTTCACAAAAAAAATTGTTCTTAAACAAAGTGAACATTCACGATGATGGAAAGATACTTAGGAGATCCGCAGTGCTCTCCTGAGGGTGGTATGATTACCAACAGGTAAGACATTTGTTCGTATCTCGAGCATAACTGTATCTTTCTCCTGTCGAACCTCTTTTGGTTTCTCCTCAGCAAGGTTGCTCAGTGCAGTGTTGGTTGAAGTTGTTTATCTTCATGTCCCCGGCAGTGCAGTTTTTTTTTCTTCCAAGTCCCTATTAGCACCTATAGTGGGGCATCCCCAGTAGAGTGCTGTTTGAGCCCTATTGTGGGGCATCCCTAGCAAGTTTGCTGTTTGGACGCTTTTTGTGGGGCAGTCCTAGGCAGAGCATTTATTGAAGACTTCAACTTTCCTCTCTCCAGCAGAGCAGTCTTCCTCCCTCCCCCAGCATGGGTGCTATTCTTGGAAGATTCAGTATTTGGTGGATTGACATCCAGTACTCCATCATGTCCTCAGGTAGATCCCCAGCGGAGTTGTTGGCATGATGAGCTTTACCGGTGCCTATCTATCCTTATCAGAGATCTGTTTGCTTCATGGTATCTCTGATCTCCAGCACGAGTGGTCATGGCGCGTCCGCCTGTATGCTGAGCTCTGTTCTCCGGTTGCGACCGACGATCCCTCCGGAAGCCTCTGGTGGCCTTCCTCCCCTGCAGGATGGTGTTGCTCCTTGATATCCCAGTCTCCAGTGGATTTTCTCGGCTCTCTGGTGACTTTGGTTTTCCCTCCGGAAGAGTGGTACCGGATGGTTGATTCCCGGACCTGTGTGTTGAGCACGTCTGTTTGTCAGCATTCATCATTTAGATAAGCATAGCATATTGCATCATTAGTGCATAGCATTTCCAGGATCATGGGGCATTGTGTAAAACAAAAAAAAAAACTCATGCATCAACATTGCAAACATATCCATTAGCCCTAGGCCATGGTGACCAACCGAGTTTGGGTTGTTGGAAAGAGTTTAGCATCGCGCCATTGGATCGGCTTCAGAATTGGGTTCATCAGCATGGTTGAGAAGTTGGTGTTTTCCCAGCAAGTGACTCCTTAGTCGAGTGGGTATCCCCAGCAGTGTTACTCCCCAATTGTTAGCGTCTTGCCAGCTTGGGTCTGTTTCCCTAGCAGATGTGGGTGTGTCTGATCTCTCCATGTAGAGCCAACCCCTTAAGCAGAAAGTGTATATCCTTTCCTGCCATTTCCCCACTGAGATACATCCTCGTGGATGACGGTTGTTTCCGTTCCCTCCCTAACGGGATGGGTTTTCCCTATTGAGTTCTTTCCTCATTAGGATGAGTCCTGTTTCAGTCTGCCTTTTTGGATCGATCCTAAATTGGCTTCCTGTTGGCTGTCTCCCGTGCTTCCCTGGGGCATAAATGAATAGTCGCTCGCTAACCGGCACTCATTCATCTCATCCTTAGCAGAATTTGTGGCTTCTACCTACAAATCGGTAGTTGTAAGTCCTATCTTTGTGGTTTTCTACCTACTAACTGGTAGCTGTAAAATCCCACTTTCATCCCCTTGGTGGAGTTAACCCTGTGTGCTCATCCTATCGATGACTGGTTACTTTTCCGTGGTTTTCTGCCTACTAACCGGTAGATGTAATCCCCTCTTTGTGGTATTGATAGTCTTGTTCCCTCTGGATACTTGCCTTGATCAAGCAGTATTGTCCCTATTGGGTCTTCCCCTTTCTTTTGGGTATTTGCTCCAAGTCAGCAACTTTATCCTCTTTTGATTGGTCATCTTTGGCACGCGTGCCGGCTCACGTATCACTGTTTCGTTATCTTCGCCGATGCTGATAGACATGAAGAATTTTCCGGTGTTCAGACCGAGGCGGTATCCAGACCGAAGTGGCATTCAGGCCAGTTTTCCCGATTTCCAGATCGAAGAAGTTCTCAACAGTCAGGACGAAGAACTTGTGGCATTCAGGCCAGTTTTCCCGGTATCCAGACCGAAGTGGCATTCAGGCCAGTTTTCCCGATTTCCAGATCGAAGAAGTTCTCAACAGTCAGGACGAAGAGCTTGTGGCATTCAGGCCAGTTTTCCCGGTATCCAGACCGAAGTGGCATTCAGGCCAGTTTTCCCGGTATCCAGACCGAAGTGGCATTCAGGCCAGTTTTCCCGGTATCCAGACCGAAGTGGCATTCAGGCCAGTTTTCCCGATTTCCAGATCGAAGAAGTTCTCAACAGTCAGGACGAAGAACTTGTGGCATTCAGGCCAGTTTTCCCGGTATCCAGACCGAAGTGGCATTCAGGCCAGTTTTCCCGATTTCCAGATCGAAGAAGTTCTCAACAGTCAGGACGAAGAACTTGTGGCATTCAGGCCAGTTTTCCCGGTATCCAGACCGAAGTGGCATTCAGGCCAGTTTTCCCGGTATCCAGACCGAAGTGGCATTCAGGCCAGTTTTCCCGGTATCCAGACCGAAGTGGCATTCAGGCCAGTTTTCCCGGTATCCAGACCGAAGTGGCATTCAGGCCAGTTTTCCCGGTATCCAGACCGAAGTGGCATTCAGGCCAGTGTTCCCGGTATCCAGACCAAAGTGGCGTTCAGGCCAGTTTCCGATTTTCAGATCGAAGAAGTTTCTGACGATCAAGTCGATGCAACTTGTGGCATTCAGGCCAGTGTTCCCGGTATCCAGACCAAAGTGGCGTTCAGGCCAGTTTCCGATTTTCAGATCGAAGAAGTTTCTGACGATCAAGTCGATGCAACTTGTGGCATTCAGGCCAGTTTCCGGTATCCAGGTCGAAGTGGTGTTCAGACCAGATTTCCGGTGATCAGACCAACATTGATACTCTCATATTCCGATGCTTAGTGTTCAGACTAATGTGCGGCATTCAGGCCATGGGTATTCCTGTGTTACCATTTATTTTGGTATCCAGGTCAACTTTCTGTTTCGGTACTCAGGCCGATTTTCACCGTACCAGACGGATTCTTCTTTTGGGATTGCTTCTTTGCCAATTCTGACAGGCATTGTTAATTATTTCATAGGAATTCAGGATCAAAATTCGGATCTTCTTAGTATTTAATCATCTCCCACTATGATCATATGAAGAGTGTCCTGTCTCATATTCTCTAGTTGAAGACGCTTAAATAGGGGCAACTGTCATACCCCGATTTTGGTCCTGAATTTTTTATGTTTGTTTAGCGTGCTTGGCCTAACCTTACTTTGGTTTTTACATGAGGATTGGTCTTGGTCCAAAGTCATGGTGTTTGTTCATGTGCATTATCAGTCATGTTCTTTTCAAAGTCAAACATTCAAGTCATAAGGCAAAACAAGTTGGAAACCAACTTCAAACCATTTGTTAATCCATTTCAATCTATTTCATCCATGTCTAAACCAGTACATATGATTCCATACAAGAAAAATACAAAAAATTGACACTTTTGACCAATTGTTGACTTTGGTCAACAGTTGACTTTTTGGTCAACTTTGACCAAAGTCGACCCAAATCCGAAAACCCTAAAATAAACCCATGTCCATATCCAAATTACACCAAAGGTACTGTTACATGTGGTAAAACAACACTAAAGAGCTTCTTCTCTCTCTCTCTCTCTCTAAACATACTCTCTTATTCACAAAATTCCATAACAAATCTCTCTGATTTTCTTTCATTCATTTTTCAGAAACCAATCACACATACCAAAAAAACTGTAATAATATAACCATGACCCTTTAGCGTTGAAGAAAAAAAATCTCTAATCATCTTCCTTTGCCATTGGTCAAAATTCAGTTTTTGATTTTGACACAAATAAAAAGGTTTCATTTTTATTCTTACACTGATGGCACCAAATTCAGTTACAATTTCAACTGACAAAGCCAATGAATTTTATGATTCTTCTCAGATTAGTAGTACAAGGAATCCTTTTGCAACAGTTTCCGGTAAAGATGGTGATATACAACAATCTAATCCATTAATTGTTGACTTTGCTTCTCTTAATACATGTAACACGTGTAAAGAAAAGTGTCCCGAGTCTTCCTTGTCCAAGGCAGTTTTTTTTTTTTTTTTTTTTGCAAAAGGCACAATGGTGTCGAATGTTTTTGTGATAATGATGAAAGTGGTCCTAGAAATGAGGTTGGAGCTTCTTTGAATAACATTGAACTTGGGACTGATTCAGTCATTCAAATAAACGAGACAGTTGATGGAGATTGTATACTACATGATGATGGGAAAAGCAAACAAATAAAGTCCTACAACCTGCAAAACAATAGCACCCACACACACAGAGGCAAGCCGCAACAGTAACTAACATGTTGGAGAATTCAGTACAGAGTTTATTTCATAACTTTGAGAAAGTTGCAAATTTTGTTCAACATCACGTATCTAATTTCATAGGCCATCATATCCAGTCATCAGGATCCTCTGGTATAGGCTCTGCTAATGCCTCCATCAAAGCTCCATCCGCGAACTGTAGTGCGTAACTGGTTGGGCTCCGGTGTCCGCCCGCAGGTTGTAGCAAAACGCATGAGGAGTTTCTTTTGGACCCTGCAGTAGACATTGGTTCAGAGCATCATTAAACAAAAAAAATGAATGGAAGCCACAACAATTTTTGCAAAAAAAAACCTGCTGGATACCATTGCCCTGTTTGAGCCAACCAAGAACCGTAATGCAACCCATAACAAACCCTGCAGTGACCAAGTTATGAGCCTGTTACGTAACCAGCAGGAAATCATCTAACAATTCCATATCAGGGATTCACTTCAGGTCATACATCAGACCTGCCATGATGGTTTAGCAACAATATGTCAAATCCTGCAATGCAAAATATTGAGCAAGGAACCATCCTGCACAACAACATGATCTTACTGAAAAAAAATTTCATACAAGGATTGTGAGAAGATTGCAAAAGATCTGAATCTTACCTTTAGAGCAACAACAGGAATTAGCAGCAAACCATGACATTTATGGCATCCTAAGTCGGTCTTCCATGCTGGCTAGCCTTGTAAGTTTGTACACAGGGATTTAAACCCTTGATAAAGGCCAATGCGAACTCATTGCAATCATTTCTTCATATCACATAACAAAAGATGCATGGCAGCATTTGGTTCTTTCAAACAATCATAACAGTGCAAAACAAGTTAACTTACCGCAGTACCAAAATCCCACAACACTGAGCCAATACAGGTTATTGACACATTTGCAGACAGTGTGATGTCTGTCTGTTTAACAAAAACTGAAATTATTAGAGGAAGTGTTGATGGAACTGTTCGGATATTTGGCATTCGTATTGGCAGAGAAATATCTGTTAGCTTTGGGCAATCTGTCAACTGTATATCATTGTCAAATGATGGCAACTGCATCCTAGCCGGTTGCCTAGACTCTACTGTGCGTCTTTTGGACAGAACCACAGGTGAACTGTTACAAGAATATAAGGGCCACACTAATAAGTCATACAAATTGGATTGCTGCCTTACCAATACGGATGCTCATGTAACTGGTGGCTCTGAGGATGGCTTCGTCTATTGCCGGGATCTTGTAGATGCATCTGTTGTATCAAAATTCAGGGCTCATGCCTCAGTGGTAACAAGTGCACAGACCAGTCTCAGCAAGAAGGTTAAACAACATGGAAGGGTCAATTTCAGGCAGAAACCTAACCGTTTTGTGGTTAAAGCCGCCGCTAAAGATATCGCCTTTGACCAACATTCACGCTCCGCTATGCAAGCCGGAATTGATAAACTTGCCGATGCTGTTGGCCTCACTCTTGGACCCAGAGGGAGGAATGTTGTGTTGGATGAGTTTGGAAGTCCTAAGGTAGTTAATGATGGTGTGGCAATTGCAAGAGCTATTGAGCTTCCTGATCCCATGGAAAATGCTGGTGCAGCTCTTATAAGGGAGGTTGCAAGTAAAACTAATGACTCTGCTGGTGATGGGACTACAACGGCTTCGATTCTGGCTAGGGAAATTATTAAGCTTGGACTTCTCAATGTAACATCGGGTGCTAATCCTGTGTCGATCAAGAAAGGAATTGATAAAACTGTGGCGGCTTTGGTGGAAGAGCTTGAGAAGTTGGCTAGGCCTGTTAAAGGTGGAGATGATATAAAAGCTGTTGCTACTATTTCTGCTGGAAATGATGAGTTGATTGGAAAAATGATTGCTGAAGCGATTGACAAGGTTGGACCCGATGGTCTTTTATCCATTGAGTCTTCTTCCTCGTTTGACACGACAGTTGAAGTTGAAGAAGGAATGGAGATTGATAGAGGATATATCTCCCCTCAGTTTGTAACAAATCCAGAGAAATCAATTGTTGAATTTGAGAACGCTAGAGTCTTGATTACCGACCAGAAGATTTCAGCAATCAAAGATATCATTCCTCTGCTGGAGAAAACCACTCAATTGAGAGCCCCCTTGCTTATCATTTCTGAAGATATCACTGGTGGGGCTTTGGCGACCCTTGTTGTCAATAAGCTGCGTGGTATCCTTAATGTCGCTGCCATCAAAGCTCCAGGATTTGGTGAAAGAAGAAAGGCCCTTCTTCAAGACATTGCTATATTGACAGGTGCTGAGTTCCAAGCCAGTGATCTGGGCCTTCTCGTTGAAAACACCACAATTGAACAACTTGGTTTGGCCCGGAAGGTGACCATCTCCAAGGATTCTACCACTATTATTGCCGATGCTGCATCAAAGGATGAGTTGCAAGCCAGGGTTGCACAACTAAAGAAAGAGTTGTCTGAGACAGACTCAATTTATGATTCTGAGAAACTCGCCGAGAGAATTGCTAAGTTGTCTGGTGGAGTTGCTGTCATCAAGGTCGGTGCTGCCACAGAGACCGAACTGGAGGATCCATCTCCAGAGTTTCCTTCAGGTAGAACAGCTGCAGATCTCGTCTCTAGCAATGGGCACAAAGGACTCTCTGGTTTTTTTTAGCAGAGTCTTCATTAACAAGCCACCTTGAAACCCTCACAGTGGATGATCAACAAAAAGGTGGTAAGCAAGAAGTTCCAGGAATGAAAACAGTACAGACAGTTTTGGAGCGAACTGCAACACCTGTGGTCTATAATGATATGCCTGATGCCCTCTGTCTTAAGGATTCTCTAACCGCTGTCCGCAATGCTACACAAGCTGCCGATCGCATACATCGAGTATTCAGAATGCAGTCCTTTCAGAGGAAGCAGTTAACTCAGTATGAGGATGATGAGTTTGGTTTGTTAGATCAGAGGGTTCTTTCCCTACTAACTTCTAAGTCGTGCAAATCAGGACAAGGAGATGGTTTATTCAATACTGCTGCAACAACAACACACAAAAATCAGTCCAATTCCAAAAAAAAGGGAAAACATATATTCAAGTGAGTTACAGCGGTGAATTTGTTTCTTACCAACAGTGAAGTTTTCACATGGAGAAACAAGCTACTCTTGCAAGGTTGAGTGTTGTTAACAGAAGCCTCAAAGTTGCAAGAAAATTCACTGCAGTAAAATCACAACAACTCAGTAAGATGGTAAAAATTCACAAGCAACAAAATGAAACATTTTCACAGAAGAAGTACAAGGTACATGTTACCTTTTTCAGAGCAAACACCAAAATGGGATAGACAACAGAGCAGCACAAAAAGAAAGCACTTCCAATTCCATACTCTTTTGAGCTCATCCAAACCCTAGCAATGGGATTATAAAAAAGGGAGGAATCAGTAAGAAAAAGAACCTAGAGCACAACAAAACCCTGGAGGCGGAATTGAATCAAAAACCCTAAAGATAACTTTTTCAATACAAGATTGCAAAAAGGCAGAAGCGAGAGAAACCCTAGGATCGGATTCGACGGCGAAGGAAGTTACCTGAAGAGAGCGCACCAGTTCTTCGCACCACTATCATAACCGCGCCGAGCTTCGTTTGAGGAGGTAATCATCACATTTCTCTCGACATCCTCATAACATGTGACCTTTTGTTTGCATCTTTTGATTTTGCTCTAGGAGAGGTTCAGCGTTTTTCTTAGTTGTTGTTGTCGTTGCGTTTCGGTTTCGTTGTGAAGGAGATGATAGGATGAGACGAATATTGGTCATTTTAGTTTAGGTTAGGGGTATTGGTTTTCTCTTTGAGTTTGTCTCTGTTTCGAGTGTGGAGGGAGATGAATGTCTCCAGAGAGAGGAGCGATGCGAGAGAGAGGGAGGAAGACGAACCTCTGTGTTTCCATTTTCTTTTTTTCTTTTTTTAATTTTTCTTTTATTATTTAATTTATTTCATTTTTAACACAAAAATCAAAAAAAAAGTATATGCTTTCATTTTCTTTTATTATTATTATTTACTTTTTATTTATTTAGTTTATTTTGTTTTTTTAACAGAGATAATAAAAAACCCATAAAAATGTTTATTTTGTTTTTTTATTTTAAATCTTTTTTTTAGCCTGGTTCATATATTTAACATAGTATATCAGTAGCAAATATTGTTGAGTGGTCTAGTGGAAAGAAGTTAGTTTCATAGTATTAAATGGAGAGGGTTCAATACTCATATGTGGAACTTTTTGCTTTTATTTGATCTTATTTTCCTTTAGTATTTTGTTAATGTCCTTGTTATGTTTATTATAATTTCATTTGTTAATAATGCATAGTTATTGTATTTGAATTTAATTCAAAAAACCATTTTTTCAAACTATAAAAATCATACTTTTCTCGATTTAATATCGAGCCCATTTTTTACACCTTTGTAAGTCGATTGCTTTTTAAGCATCGCCATCAACCTCACATAGCTTACTCTTGGGCTTTCTTACAATGAGCCGGTTTCTTTGCACTTACACTCATACATTGTTTAATGCTTTATTATTCCATTCTTTGATTATTTGATTCGATTATATATTTGTTTATACCTTACTTGTTTGATCAACTGTGGCCTACTTGTATGATGTATGAGGCATATATTTATATTGTTTTGATTGCCATGACAACCCCCATTCATAACAAATGTACCCCTCTCCCATGAAATGTATAATATTTATTCTTTCATTCTTTATTCACCTGTTAATACAAGAATTAAAATGAACATTCGATCATCATTTCAAAACAAGACCAAAACCTCGATCCAACGTCGAGTAATCATTTTTCAAAACCTAACAGAACCAGCACGTATTCATCCACCCTTTTGTAAGTCGATTGCTTTATGCATCGCCATCAACCTTGTAAGTCGATTGCTCTATGCATCGCCATCAACCTTGTAAGTCGATTGCTTCATGCATCGCCATCTACCCTTATCCCTAACACCTCTCCTTGCTCCATTCGTCGATTCTTGTTCCGATTAGGTAGCACCCATTAGGTAGAACCCTTTGTATGATAACATAGGTAGGATTCCCATATCCTTTTGCATGCTAACATTAGGTAGATATTCCCATTTGTAAATCCTAAACACTTAAGTACATATTGCATGACAACTCTAGGGCAGAGCTTCCCCACTTCTAGACCTTTCCGAGCGTCTTCGATCTTGTGGCATGTAGTCCGTTCTATTGCAAAGAGGTAACTGCCTAAGACTCGATTCAGCGAGCTGCGACACCTACTGCCAGGACGTGAACACATTGCCCACTCTCCTTTGACACAACTGGTGTCCTCCTTTTGTAAGTCCATTTTCAGATGGCAACCCCCGTAGGGGAACTACATCGCCCTGATCCTTGTTCCAGACGAGGTATGTAGGCAGGTGGTCGTGCGAGACCACTCCGGGCACCTTTCTTTTTCTTTTGGGTGTGTTTTGGTTCGGATGCTGATGTAAGTCCAGTGATTGGCAGTCGGGCTCCACGTTTGCCCTTTTGTGTGTGTTTTGGTTCGGATGCCGATGTAAGTCCAGTGATTGGCGTTCGGGCTCCACGTTTGCCTTTTTGTGTGTTTTGGTTCGGATGCTGATGTAAGTCCAGTGATTGGCATTCAGGCTCCATGTTTGCCTGCTTGTGTGTTTGTTTGTTTGGCGTGCGTGTAGTCGAACTACGGCAACTCTGATTCTCATGTTCAGATGAGATACGTAGGCACAAGATGCGATGTCTTGCCGAGTTTGACTAACGACTAACAACTAATCCTTGTTTGCTTTCGCCCTTGTTGCGATCCTTTCTCTCGCCCTCGTTGCGATCGAGACATTCCCTTTCTCTTGCCCTAGTTGCAATCGAGACCTTTGTTCCCGTAGTTAGCCGACCTACATTATGCTCTGATTCTCATTCCAGATGAGATATGTAGGCATAAGACGCGATGTCTTGGCGAGCACACTCCTCTTTAACCCATAGGTACCCGAGCTACGAAGACTCTGATTCTCATTCCAGATGAGATACGTATGCAGTGGATGCGACATCCGTGCGAGTCATTTTTCTTTGACCCTTTCTTTTAGTAAATAGTACATTAGATAAACATACACCCTTTAGACAGAAACAACAAGAGTGGATCCCGTAGAGTACTACGGATGCGTAGGGGTGCTAATACCTTCCCTTCGCATAATCGACTCCCGAACCCAAGATTTGGTTGCGAGACCTTGTCTTTTCCTTTCCTTTCTCCAGGTTTACTTCGAGCGTTTCCTTTCCCTCCTTTGGGATAAATAACGCACGGTGGCGACTCTTCTATCATTTTTCTTTCGCCGGTTGTTTTTTTCGCTTACCGTATTTTTCGGGTTGCGACAATGAGCTGTCATGCTCGCTAGGCGAGCAGAATGGGTCGCCTAGCGAGTCCCAAAAAAAGCCACCAGAATCACCTACGCTCAGAGGAATTTCTTGAACTGTCATGCTCGCTAGGCGAAGCCCACGCATTTTGAAAAAAAATAATAATAAAAAAAAAAAAAAAAAAAAAACGAAAAAAAAATTAAAAATTAAAAAAACGAAAAACGAAAAGAATCAATAAATAAATAAATAAATAAATAAATAAAATATAACAGAAAAATCTTGGACTTGGACCTCTCTCTTTTGAGCCCACAAAGTCACAAAAATCAGGTTATAAATTCTAGACTTCCATCTCCCAAAAAACCCTGGGAAAAAGATAGTGAGAGAAGAGCTAACAGAGTTTAGAGCAACCTCTAGAGACTGAAAGGAACTCATCTACAAAGAGCCAATTCCATCTCATATAAAACCTCAGATTGCTTTGCAAATCCAACCGGGCAATTCAATTTCATTCGATCTCTCCAATCAGGTTTGCCCTATTTCCATTACTCTATGCTTTCAATTTGAATGCTCTGAATGTATGAGGTATTATGGGTGAATTTGGAAGAGTGGGTATCGTTAGGTTTTTCATGTGGGCACATGTTTTAGTATGTATGTCATGTCTTGATGTGTGGATCCTCGCCCCCTAACTTTGAATTTTGATACCCTTTTGATGCATGTGTTTGACAAGAGGTTTAGGCCTCCTACACTTGGTTGCTTTTTGTGAGCTCTTTTTATGAATTTTAATGGCATGATTCACGTGGTTACATTTTGATTTGGGGCAACTCTTGATTGCACCCCATCTTGTCACTCTAACCTGTTTGTTTAGTTTTTTTGTGAGGGCTCACATGACTCCTAAATGGATAGCTTGCTTGGCATTCCACTTTATTTGTGGGACACCATTTGGAGATTTATTCCGATTACCTGTATTGACTTGCTTTCTTTGATGGTGCCAGCTTGAGAGATCTCTGGGTTTCTTATTTCTTTAGCTGTTATTACTTCGGATCTTTATCCGTGTGGTAGATCTCTTGATCCTTTATCTTTCCCGCATTTTACCGCTTTCTTAGCTGGAAGACCTCAATAGGAGGCAATGTTTTCTTTTGTTTGTTTACTTTTGATCCCAAAGACCTCCAAGAAGAGGCATCAGTGCTAAAGACCTCCCTGAAGAGGAAATTAACGGATAAAAGGGATTAGTAATCAATCCCCCGTTATTCAGTGTGTCGTTCTTTAAGCTCGCACTACGTGTCGATGCTTTAGAACAAAAGCCCAAGATCTTTTATCCGGTCAGTCAGTGGAGAGGGTTCCACCTTTCCGAATCCCCACTTTTTGTCATGAGCTCACCCTGGCCAGGGTTAAGAGCTATGAGGTCTTATCCTCATTACCCTTTTGATCTGCTCACCCTGACGTTCAATGTCAGTGGTTAAGAGCCCATTTGATTACCTATTCCATGGCTTGTTTGTCGAGGTTGATATGACCCCTCTTGACTAAAGCCCTACCCATGTATGTTTGAGCCCCCTCGTTGGTGCGTTTACTTTATGCATATTTGTTTTGTATGGTGTGATCGACTCCCCATAGGATTGCCAGGCTTCGTATAGTCTCCCGTTTGCATGTCCATTAAGGTAGCGCGGTTCCTTCGTCTAGGACTGCCTTTTTGCATGAGCATCCCTAAAACACCAACAAACTCATTGATTTTTCTTCTCCTTAGAACACGTTAACTCCTTCTACTACAGGCGAGTAAGTCTCCAAAGGTCGAGCATCCGGTAGATTGCGTAGTAACGTCGTTCATCCAAAAACACAACCCTTAACCCGTAGGCAGCCGAACTATGGTTTTCTCTGATTCTCATTCCAGATGAGATACGTAGGCAAAAGACGCGATGTCTTAGCGAGCACACTCCTCTTTAACCCATAGGTAGTCGAGCTACGAAGACTCTGATTCTCATGTTCAGATGAGATACGTATACAGTGGATGCGACATCCGTGCGAGTCATTTTCTTTTGACCCCTCTTTTAGTAAATAGTACATTAGATAAACCCACACCCTTTAGACAAGAACAACAAGCGTGGATCCCGTAGAGTACTACAGATGCGTAGGGGTGCTAATACCTTCCCTTCACATAATCGGCTCCCGAACCCAAGATTTGGTTGCAATACCTTGTCTTTCCCTTTCCTTTTTCCAGGTTTACTTCGAGTGTTTCCTTTCCCTTCTTTGGGATGAATAACGCACGGTGGCGACTCTTCTGTCATTTCCTTCTCGCCGGTTGTTTTTTTCGCATCTCCTTTTTCAGGTTGCGACAACCTTATGTAGAGGGTAAGCCTAAATCTCCTTTTTCATATCATTACACACATGCACAAACACAAAGATTTAATAATGCTAGAAAACCAAAAGATTATGGGTACCAAAAGATAAAATGGTATATGTTGCATATATCTTGTGCAACAGAGTTAAGACACCAATCATGGTACCTGTACTCTGGATGCTCGCAACATATGACGGGAAGAAAGCATATGTTTCAAAGCCTGGAACTTACAGACGTTGGCTTCGTAGGCTTTGGAGGAAATCAGAAAGGAAGAATCAGAGGATCTGGAACGATTGGCAATGGATATCTTCCCTCTATTTCTGATGTTCTTTACATAGAAGGGTTAATGCATAACTTGTTATCCATAAGTCAATTAAGTGATAATGGTTATGATATAATCTTAAATCAAAAAATGTGCAAAGCCATTAATCAGAATAATGGGACAGTTCTTTTTACTGGTAAGAGGAAGAATAACATTTACAAAATTAATCTTTCAGATCTAAAAGATCAAAATGTAAAATGTTTAATGTCTGTATATGAAGAGCAATGGGTGTGGCATAGACGTTTGGGTCACATTAGCCTGAGGAGGATTTCTCAGCTAAATAAACTTGAGTTAGTCAGAGGCCTACTTAAGCTGAAGTTTTCTTCAGACGCTCTTTGTGAGGCATGTCTGAAAGGAAAATTTTCTAAAACAACTTTCAAAAATAAAAATGTTGTTTCTACCTCTAAGCCTCTAGAACTTCTTCACATTGACTTGTTTGGACCTGTTAAGACAACTTCAGTGAATGGTAAAAAGTATGGACTTGCCATTGTTGATGATTATAATCACTGGATATGGGTAAAATTCATAAGACACAAGAATGAGTCACACTCTGTGTTTACTAGTTTCTGCTCAAAAGTGCAAAATGAATTTGACTATAAAATCATTAGAGTCAGAAGTGATCATGGTGGTGAATTTGAAAATAAACTTTTTGAAGAACTTTTTGATTCTAATGGAATATCCCATGATTTCTCCTGTCCTAGAACTCCACAACAAAATGGAGTTGTAGAAAGTAAGAATAGGACTCTCCAAGAAATGGCCAGAACCATGATCAATGAAACAAATGTAGCTAAGCACTTATGAGCTGAAGCAGTGAATACATGTTATATTCAAAATAGAATCTCTATTAGACCTATTCTGGAGAAGACTCCTTATGAACTGTGTAAGGGAAGAAAACCTAACATTTCCTACTTTCATCCTTTTGGATGTTCTTGGTATATCCTGAATACTAAAGATAATTTGAACAAGTTTGATCCTAAAGCACAAAAATGTATTATGTTGGGATACTCAGAACGCTCTAAAGGCTATAGAGTATATAATACATAAACATTAATTGTGGAAGAATCAATACATGTCAGATTTGATGATAAGCTTAACTCCGAAAAGTCAAAGTTAGTTGAGAACTTTGTAGATTTGGAGATAACACTTGCAGGCTCTGGCGAAAGGACTAAAGAATCTGAAGAAGCAGAAAAAAGAAACATCAGATGCACCTGAGATGTCAATCAATCAGAAGAAATCAAGAAATAGACAAAATGTTTCTAAAGAATTAATTCTGGGAAACAAGAACGAACTTGTTAGAATAAGATCAACATTCAAAGGTTCTGAAGAAACACTTATGGGACTAGTATCTCTGATAGAGCCAACATCCTGTGAAGAAGCACTTCAAGACAAAGAATCGATTCTGGCAATGAAAGAAGAACTTGATCAATTTGCAAAGAACGACGTATGGATCTTGTACCAAAACCCAGAGGAACCCACGTGATCGGAACCAAATGGGTGTACAGAAACAAACTCAATGAAAAAGGTGAAGTGGTCAGAAACAAAGCACGACTTGTGGCACAAGGTTATAGTCAACAAAAAGGCATTGACTACAATGAAACCTTTGCTCGAATCACCAGGTTAGAATCTATCTGTCTACTTGTACCTTTTGCTGTAAATTACTCCATCAAACTATATCAGATGGATGTTAAAAGTGTGTTTCTGAATGGATATATTTATGAAGAAGTGTATGCTCATCAGCCTCCTGGTTTTGAAAACTCAAAATATCCAGAACACGTTTTTAAACTGAAAAAATCTCTTTATGGTCTAAAACAAGCTCCTAGAGCTTGGTATGAAAGACTGAGTTCTTTTCTTCTAGAAAACGATTTTATTATAGGCAAAGTCAACTATACACTCTTCTATAAAAATATCAGAAACGACCTTATGATCTGTCAGATATATGTTGATGACATAATTTTTGGTTCTGCTAGCCCCTATGTATGTCAAGAATTTTCTGAGCTAATGTAGACCGAATTTGAAATGAGTCTGATGCAAGAACTAAAGTTCTTTCTGGGAATTCAAATTAATCAAACATTAGGTGCCACCTATGTATTTCAAAGCAAATACATAAAAGATATTCTGAAGAAGTTTGAAATGTCAGAAAGCAAACCAGCAAAGACTCCCATGTGTAACACCCTTCTAAAATACCCCAAATATTTAATTAAAACAACAATTATATATATCAGAGTAGATATGCAATTAAGGGTGTCACACAATCACTTCACACCATTCACCAAAATAACTGTCATGCTCTTTTATTAATTCAAAACATAAGCATTTGCATAATACATAGCGGATAGAAATCTCATCAATCATTGTAAAACATGTAACACATTACATGTAAAATGGTTCAACAACCAACAATAAGACAATTAAAAACATCCCATCCCGATGTTACATCTATCAGAGCATGACCCACTAAGGAGACTACACTAGACTCCAAGCACTAGCTTCTACTCAATCACTGCTCGTTACCTGAAAAATAGTTGTAAGGGTGAGTTCTTCAATCGATATAATAAGCATTATAAAATATCATGTAATGCTAAGTAAATAACACATTAATCACCCTAATCATATCACACATTCGGTAACGGCAACCTCCACTCAAACATCATAATCATGCTCAACATAAACATCAAAACACCCGTATAATATTGGAACACATCCATTCATATTATACACCAGACATACATTATGCAATGAGACTCCATGCATGCGGTACCGACTATTCGTGAACATATAGTTCACCTCACCGATCAAATCCAAATACGGCTACCAAGCCCACTAGTCCCACTCATTTGAGACCTAGTGACTCACTCACTAATTCCTCACCACGGAAATTAGCTACCACCAACTCACTAATTCCTCACTATGGGAATTAGCTACCACCATACAGACTACAATATGCATGCTAAATCACCTAGCAATGCAAAATCATCAACAATAATCCACAATGATTTACTCACTAATTCCTCACCATGGGAATTAGCTACCACCATAAAGGCCACAATATGCATGCTAATTCACCTAGCAATGCAACATCATTAACAACAATCCACAATGGACATATGCTCACACTCTAAGCCATAAAACAGTCCATTCACCAACACATGCATAATATATACATTCACAACATTATGCATATTTTCACACATCATCAGCACATGTATCAAAACATCATATCATGTCAAATAATTAATCACAGTATTAGCACACTCCACTAATACCTATATTGCTCAAAACAGCGGGAATTAATCCCTATTACATCATACGCCAATATAGGCCAAACACCAATTATGCACACATTATTCAAATATTAATTTTTCCAATTTCCAACAGTGTTAACCGGTTAACGCCCTGGGTTAACCGGTTAACGCAACACAGAACACGCTTTCTGGCAAAACTCAACAGTGTTAACCGGTTAACGCCCTGGGTTAACCGGTTAACGCAGACAGAACAGCAATTTCTCAGAAACCACAACAGTGTTAACCGGTTAACGCCCTGGGTTAACCGGTTAACGCCCTGGGTTAACCGGTTAACGCAAGCAAAACAGCAATATTTTCACAGTTCATAACAGTGTTAACCGGTTAACACCCTGGGTTAACCGGTTAACGCAAGACAGAAAGCTGTTCCTGCGCTAACACGAAGCAGAATGCAGAATTCTCCGCATTTTCCGCCGTTGGAGGACTTCCGGACCTCCGATTCTGATTCCGTAAAACGCTATACGTTCGGGAAATTACATCTCACACAAATCCAGATTCAATTACAGCTTTAACACAACTTATCCAACACAATTTTTCAGCATTCAACATCCCAATTAGGGTCAATTCAACGGTTTATCACTACCCATTACATGTTAACCCATAATACCCATTAAACGACGATAAACCCCCCTTACCTGAGTTAATCCGACAATCCTTTAGCCTCAAGCTCTTCTCTTCTCCAACCTTCTTCCTCTTGCTCTGCCTCTTTGCCCTTTTCCTCTTTTTGAGCCGCTTCTCTGTTTTCACGTGAAAACTCTTTTTACCAAAAAAAATGGAACTCTTTTTCCTTATTTCCAACTTATATATTTTCCAATAATTATTATTCCAATAATAATAATAATAATAATCCAATAATTCCAATTATTTAATTAAATTAATAAATATAATATTAACTTAAATTAAATAATTATCTTATTTTTATCGGGGTGTTACAACTCTCCCCCACTAAAAGAGTTTTCGTCCTCGAAAACATACCTCAAGCGAATAACTCCGGATAAGACTCCTTCACCTGACTCTCAAGTTCCCAAGTCACATTGCCACCTGCTGGTCCTCCCTAAGCTACCTTCACCAAAGCAATCTCTTTACCCCGCAACTGCTTCAACTCTCGATCCTCGATCCTCATAGGTGATGTTTCAACAGTCAGGTTATCTCTCACCTGTACATCATCTACTTGGACCACATGCGACGGATCAGGAATGTACCTCCTCAACTGAGACACATGAAAAACCTCATGCAAATTCGCAAGTGACGGCGGTAAAGCGATACGATAGGCTACCTCTCCTATCCTCTTCAAAATCTGATAAGGACCAATAAATCGAGGTGTCAACTTCTTCGACTTCAAAGCTCGACCAACCCCAGTTATCGGAGTAACCCGAAGAAACACATGATCTCCCTCTTGGAACTCAAGTGACTTCCTCCTCTTGTCGTGATAACTCTTCTGACGACTCTGAGCAATCCTCATCTTCTCCTGAATCATCTTAATCTTTTCCGTAGTCTGTTGAACAATCTCCGGTCCAACCACAGCACTCTCACCGGACTCATACCAACATAAAGGCGTCCGACATCTCCTACCATACAAAGCTTCAAACGGTGCCATACCAATGCTCGAATGAAAACTATTGTTGTAGGTAAACTCAATCAAAGGTAAGTAACAATCCCAAGCACCCCCCTTTTCCAAAACACAAGCCCTCAAAAGATCCTCTAGTGACTGAATCGTCCTCTCAGTCTGACCATCAGTCTGCGGATGATATGCAGAACTCAATCTCAGCTTAGTTCCCAAAGCCTTCTGCAAACCTTCCCAAAACTTCGATGTAAATCTAGGATCTCTGTCCGAAACAATACTCGACGGAATACCATGCAAACTTACAATCTTCTCAATATACAACTCAGCTAATCTCTCTAACGGATAATCCATTCTGATCGGAATGAAATGAGCCGATTTCGTCAATCTATCGACAATCACCCAAATAGCTTCAAAATTCTTAATTGTCCTTGGTAAACCAGAAACAAAATCCATACTGATACTATCCCACTTCCACTCTGGAATAGCCAACGGTTGCATTAGCCCAGACGGCTTCTGATGCTCAATCTTTGACTTCTAACAAGTCAAACAAGAATAAACAAAACTCGCAATTTCTCTTTTCATTCCCGGCCACCAAAATAACTTTTTCAAATCATGATATATCTTCGTAGCTCCAGGATGAATACTCAGGCCACTACGATGTCTGTAACACCCTTCTAAAATACCCCAAATATTTAATTAAAAATAGCAATATATCAATCAGAGTAATTATGCATTTAAGGGTGTCACACAATCGTTTCACACCATTCACCATAATAACTGTCATGCTCTTTTATTAACTCAAAACATAAAGCATTTGCACAATACGCATCGGATAGAAATCAAATCAATCATGCAAAACATGTAACACATTACATGTAAAATTATTCAACAAGGTAAAACATCCCGTCCCGATGTTACATCTATCAGAGCATGACCCACTAAGGAGATTACACTAGACTCCAAGCATTAGCTTCTACTCAATCACTGCTCGTTACCTGAAAAATAGTTGTAAGGGTGAGTTCCTCAATCGATATAATAAGCATTATAAAATATCATGTAATGCTAAGTAAATAACACATTAATCACCCTAACCATATCACACATTCGGTAACGGCAACCTCCACTCAAACATCATAATCATGCTCAACATAAACATCAAAACACACGTATAATATTGGAACACATCCATTCATATTATACACAAGACATACATTATGCAATGAGACTTCATGCATGCGGTACCGACTATTCGTGAACATATAGTTCACCTCACCGATCAAATCCAGATACGGCTACCAAGCCCATTAGTCCCACTCATTTGAGACCTAGTGACTCACTCACTAATTCCTCACCACGGAAATTAGCTACCACCAACTCACTAATTCCTCACTATGGGAATTAGCTACCACCAGACAGACTACAATATGCATGCTAAATCACCTAGCAATGCAAAATCATCAACAATAATCCACAATGATTTACTCACTAATTCCTCACCATGGGAATTAGCTACCACCATAAAGGCCACAATATGCATGCTAATTCACCTAGCAATGCAACATCATTAACAACAATCCACAATGGACATATGCTCACACTCTAAGCCATAAAACAGTCCATTCACCAACACATGCATAATATATACATTCACAACATTATGCATATTTTCACACATCATCAGCACATGTATCAAACGTCATATCATGTCAAATAATTAATCACAGTATTAGCACACTCCACTAATACCTATACTGCTCAAAACAGCGGGAATTAATCCCTATTACATCATACGCCAATATAGGCCAAACACCAATTATGCACACATTATTCAAATATTAATTTTTTCCAATTTCCAACAGTGTTAACCGGTTAACGCCCTGGGTTAACCGGTTAACGCAACACAAAACACGCTTTCTGGCAAAACCCAACAGTGTTAACCGGTTAACGCCCTGGGTTAACCGGTTAACGCAGACAGAACAACAATATTTTCACAACTCACAACAGTGTTAACCGGTTAACGCCCTGGGTTAACCGGTTAACGCAAGCAAAACAGCAATACTTCACAATTCCTAACAGTGTTAACCGGTTAACACCCTGGGTTAACCGGTTAACGCAAGACAGAAAGCTGTTCCTGCGCTAACACGAAGCAGAATGCAGAATTCTCCGCATTTTCCGTCGTTGGAGGACTTCCGGACCTCCGATTCCGATTCCGTAAAAAGCTATACGTTCGGGAATTTACAACTCACACAAATACAGATTCAATTACAGCTTTAACACAACTTATGCAACATAAATTTCCAGCATTCAACATCCCAATTAGGGTCAATTCAACGGTTCATCACTATCCATTACATGTTAACCCATAATACCCATTAAACAACGATAAACCCCCCTTACCTGAGTTAATCCGGCGAATCTTTAAGCTTCAAGCTTTTCTCTTCTCCAACCTTCTTCCTCTTGCTCTGCCTCTTTGCCCTTTTCCTCTTTTTGAGCCGCTTCTCTGTTTTCACGTGAAAACTCTTTTTACCAAAAAAAATGGAACTCTTTTTCCTTATTTCCAACTTATATATTTTCCAATAATTATTATTCCAATAATAATAATAATAATAATAATCCAAAAATTCCAATTATTTAATTAAATTAATAAATATAATATTAACTTAAATTAAATAATTATCTTATTTTTATCGGGGTGTTACAACTCTCCCCCACTAAAAGAGTTTTCGTCCTCGAAAACATACCTCAAGCGAATAACTCCGGATAAGACTCCTTCATCTGACTCTCAAGTTCCCAAGTCACATTACCACCTGCTGGTCCTCCCCAAGCTACCTTCACCAAAGCAATCTCTTTACCCCGCAACTGCTTCAACTCTCGATCCTCAATCCTCATAGGTGATGTTTCAACAGTCAGGTTATCTCTCACCTGGACATCATCTACTTGGACTACATGCGACGGATCAGGAATGTACCTCCTCAACTGAGACACATGAAAAACCTCATGCAAATTCGCAAGTGACGGCGGTAAAGCGATACGATAGGCTACCTCCCCTATCCTCTCCAAAATCTGATAAGGACCAATAAATCGAGGTGTCAACTTCTTCGACTTCAAAGCTCGACCAACCCCAGTTATCGGAGTAACCCGAAGAAACACATGATCTCCCTCTTGGAACTCAAGTGACTTCCTCCTCTTGTCGTGATAACTCTTCTGACGACTCTGAGCAATCCTCATCTTCTCCTGAATCATCTTAATCTTTTCCGTAGTTTGTTAAACAATCTCCGGTCCAACCACAACACTCTCACCGGACTCATACCAACATAAAGGCGTCCGACATCTCCTACCATACAAAGCTTCAAACGGTGCCATACCAATGCTCGAATGAAAACTATTGTTGTAGGTAAACTCAATCAAAGGTAAGTAACAATCCCAAGCACCTCCCTTTTCCAAAACACAAGCCCTCAAAAGATCTTCCAATGACTGAATCGTCCTCTCAGTCTGACCATCAGTCTGCGGATGATATGCAGAACTCAAACTCAGCTTAGTTCCCAAAGCCTTCTGCAAACCTTCCCAAAACTTCGATGTAAATCTAGGATCTCTGTCCGAAACAATACTCGACGGAATACCATGCAAACTTACAATCTTCTCAATATACAACTCAGCTAATCTCTCTAACGGATAATCCATTCTGATCGGAATGAAATGAGCCGATTTCGTCAATCTATCAACAATCACCCAAATAGCTTCAAAATTCTTACTTGTCCTCGGTAAACCAGAAACAAAATCCATACTGATACTATCCCACTTCCACTCTGGAATAGCCAACGGTTGCATTAGCCCAGACGGCTTCTGATGCTCAACCTTTGACTTCTGACAAGTCAAACAAGAGTAAACAAAACTCGCAATTTCTCTTTTCATTCCCGGCCACCAAAATAACTTTTTCAAATCATGATACATCTTCGTAGCCCCAGGATGAATACTCAGGCCACTACGATGTCCTTCCTCAAGAATACTCTTCTTAAGCTCGGTAACATCCGGAATACACACCCGATTACCAAATTTCAAAAACACCATTCTCATCCACTCTGAATTCACCACCTTGACCTTGATTCACTAGAGTCAACTTATCAACTAAAAGCACATCGGATTTCTGACCCTCTCTAATCTCATCCAGAATACCACTCGTTAACTTTAACATTCCCAATTTAACACTATTGTGAGTACTCTCACACACCAACTCAAGTCTCTAAACTGTTCAATTAAATCCAATTCTTTAACCATTAACATAGACATATGCAATGATTTCCGACTCAATGCATCAGCCACTACGTTTGCTTTACCCGGATGGTAATTCAAACCAAAGTCATAATCCTTCAGAAACTCTAACCATCTTCTCTGTCTCATATTCAGCTCTTTCTGATCAAACAAATACTTTAAACTTTTATGGTCACTGAAAACCTCAAATCTTGACCCATACAAGTAATGCCTCCATAACTTCAGAACAAATACCACGCTGCCAACTCTAAATCGTGTGTCGGATAGTTCCTCTCATGAACCCTCAGTTGTCTCGAAGCATAAGCTATAACCTGCTTATTCTGCATCAACACACCACCCAAACCCAACAATGAAGCATCACAGTAAAACTCAAATGATTCCGACGAACTCGGTAATATCAGAATAGGAGCAGTAGTCAACCTTCTCTTTAACTCTTGGAAACCTTCTTCACATTTTGAGTCCCAAACAAACGCTTGCCCCTTTCTAGTCAACATCGTCAACGGTAACGCCAACTTAGAAAATCCCTCGATGAATTTCCTATAATAACCAGTCAAACCAAGAAAACTCCTTATCTCAGAAACTGACTTCGGAGCTTCCCACTTAGATACCGCTTCTATCTTAGAAGGATCAACAACAACACCACCTCTTGAAATCACATGACCAAGAAAAATAACCTCTTCTAACCAAAATTCACACTTAGACAGCTTAGCAAATAACTTCTTTTCTCGTAGAACTCCTAAAACCACTCTCAAATGCTCAGCATGCTCTTCTTCAGATTTCGAATACACCAAAATATCGTCAATAAACACCACAACAAACTGATCTAGGTACGGATGGAAAATCCTATTCATATACTCCATAAACACTCCAGGCGCATTAGTTACACCAAAAGGCATTACAGAATACTCATAATGTCCATACCTCGTTCTGAAAGCAGTCTTCTGAATATCCTCAGTTTTCACACGTATCTGATGATAACCCGATCTCAAATCTATTTTGCTGAACACACTCGCACCAACCAACTGATCCATCAAATCATCAATCCTCGGCAAAGGATACTGATTCTTGATCGTCACTTTATTCAGTTGCCTGTAGTCCACACACAACCTCATAGTACCTTCTTTCTTCTTAACCAATAACACTGGTGCACCCCACGGTGACACACTCGGACGAATAAACTTCGTATCCAACAGATCTTCCAGCTGACTCTTCAATTCAGCTAACTCAACAGCAGACATACGGTACGGAGCCATCGACACCGGCCTAGTACCAGGTACCAAATCAATCGAGAACTCAACTTCACGCTCTGGCGGTAATTCATTCACTTCTTCCGGAAACACATCAGGAAAATCACACACCACAGCTAAATCGCAAATCACCAGTTTATCTTTAGCCTCCAAAGTCGCTAACAACATAAACAACTCTGCCCCATCTGCTACTGCTTCATTCACCTGCCTCACTGATAGAAACAAATCCTTTCCTTCCTCAATCTCAGGAAAGATCACAGTCTTATCAAAACAATTGATATAGACTCGGTTAAACACCAACCAGTTCATACCCAGAATAACGTCAACCTGCACTAGTGGAAGACACACTAGGTCCATCCCAAAGTCTCTACCAAAAATACTCAAAGGACAATTTAAACAAACTAAAGTAGTAGTCACTGAACCCTTCGCAGGAGTATCAATCACCATACTTCCATGCATCTCAGATATCTCTAACTTAAGTTTCACAGCACAATCCAAAGATATAAAGGAATGAGTAGCACCTGTGTCAATAATAGCTACAAGAGGAAAGCCATTAATATAACACGTACCTCGGATCAACCGATCATCTGCAGAAGTCTCAGAACCCGATAAAGCAAAGACCTTGCCTCCCGACTGGTTCTCTCTCTTCGGCTTAGGACACTGTGGACTGATATGACCCACCTCTCCACAGTTGAAACAAGTCATAGTCTTCAACCGGCACTCTGCAGCCAAGTGACCACCTTTGCCACACTTGAAACACTTCTTTTCAGCATTGGTACACTCATGGACACGATGTCCAGCCTGACCACATCTGTAACACTTAGCAGGGGCACTAGAGTCTCCCCCACTAGGCCTCTTCATCCCACTCTGTCTCTGGAAACCTTTGCCAGCTGCATACGGTTTCCCACGATCATTCTGATTCTTGCCTTTCCTATCAACCCTCTGCTGATAGCTCTCCGCTCTGGCTTTGGTATCCTGTTCAAAAATCCTGCAACAGTCAACCAAATCAGAAAACACTCTAATCCGTTGATACCCAATAGCCTGCTTGATCTCGGGACGTAACCCGTTCTCAAACTTCACACATTTCGAGAATTCCCCAGTAGCCTCATCATAGGGAGTGTAATACTTCGACAGCTCTGTGAACTTAGCAGCATACTCAGTAACAGACCGGCTGCCCTGCTTCAATTCCAAGAACTCTATCTCTTTCTTTCCTCTGACATCCTCTGGAAAGTACTTCCTCAGGAATCTCTCTCGGAACACAGCCCAAGTGATCTCAGCATTCCCAGCAGATTCCAACTCAGTGCGGGTAGCAACCCACCAATCATCTGCTTCTTCTGACAGCATATGCGTACCGAACCTGACCTTCTGGTTATCGGCACACTCAGTCACTCGGAAGATCCTCTCGATCTCCTTCAACCACTTCTGAGCACCATCTGGATCGTATGCTCCCTTGAACATTGAAGGATTGTTCTTCTGGAACTCACTCAGTTGACGAGCAGCTCCCATTCCCACAACATTCGGATTCCCTCCAAGTACTCCAGCTAGCATACCCAGAGCCTCAGCAATCGCAGCATCGTGTCTACCTCTTCCAGCCATCTCTATTCTGAAAGCCCAACAAGCTAAAACAATAAGTACTGATAGGGTTACACAACACCTATCCCGTACAGGGGAAACAGAATAATTACGACTCGACTCGACCGACTATGCTCTGATACCACTAATGTAACACCCTTCTAAAATACCCCAAATATTTAATTAAAATAGCAATATATCAATCGAGTAATTATGCAATTAAGGGTGTCACACAATCGTTCACACCATTCACCATAATAACTGTCATGCTCTTTTATTAACTCAAAACATAAAGCATTTGCACAATACGCAGCGGATAGAAATCAAATCAATCATGCAAAACATGTAACACATTACATGTAAAATTATTCAACAAGGTAAAACATCCCGTCCCGATGTTACATATCAGAGCATGACCCACTAAGGAGATTACACTAGACTCCAAGCATTAGCTTCTACTCAATCACTGCTCGTTACCTGAAAAATAGTTGTAAGGGTGAGTTCCTCAATCGATATAATAAGCATTATAAAATATCATGTAATGCTAAGTAAATAACACATTAATCACCCTAACCATATCACACATTCGGTAACGGCAACCTCCACTCAAACATCATAATCATGCTCAACATAAACATCAAAACACGTATAATATTGGAACACATCCATTCATATTATACACAAGACATACATTATGCAATGAGACTCCATGCATGCGGTACCGACTATTCGTGAACATATAGTTCACCTCACCGATCAAATCCAGATACGGCTACCAAGCCCACTAGTCCCACTCATTTGAGACCTAGTGACTCACTCACTAATTCCTCACCACGGAAATTAGCTACCACCAACTCACTAATTCCTCACTATGGGAATTAGCTACCACCATACAGACTACAATATGCATGCTAAATCACCTAGCAATGCAAAATCATCAACAATAATCCACAATGATTTACTCACTAATTCCTCACCATGGGAATTATCTACCACCATAAAGGCCACAATATGCATGCTAATTCACCTAGCAATGCAACATCATTAACAACAATCCACAATGGACATATGCTCACACTCTAAGCCATAAAACAGTCCATTCACCAACACATGCATATATATACATTCACAACATTATGCATTTTTCACACATCATCAGCACATGTATCAAACGTCATATCATGTCAAATAATTAATCACAGTATTAGCACACTCCACTAATACCTATACTGCTCAAAACAGCGGGAATTAATCCCTATTACATCATACGCCAATATAGGCCAAACACCAATTATGCACACATTATTCAAATATTAATTTTTTCCAATTTCCAACAGTGTTAACCGGTTAACGCCCTGGGTTAACCGGTTAACGCAACACAGAACACGCTTTCTGGCAAAACCCAACAGTGTTAACCGGTTAACGCCCTGGGTTAACCGGTTAACGCAGACAGAACAGCAATATTTTCACAACTCACAACAGTGTTAACCGGTTAACGCCCTGGGTTAACCGGTTAACGCAAGCAAAACAGCAATACTTCACAATTCCTAACAGTGTTAACCGGTTAACACCCTGGGTTAACCGGTTAACGCAAGACAGAAAGCTGTTCCTGCGCTAACACGAAGCAGAATGCAGAATTCTCCGCATTTTCCGCCGTTGGAGGACTTCCGGACCTCCGATTCCGATTCCGTAAAAGGCTATACGTTCGGGAATTTACAACTCACACAAAATACAGATTCAATTACAGCTTTAACACAACTTATCCAACATAAATTTCCAGCATTCAACATCCCAATTAGGGTCAATTCAACGGTTCATCACTACCCATTACATGTTAACCCATAATACCCATTAAACGACGATAAACCCCCCTTACCTGAGTTAATCCGGCGAATCTTTAAGCTTCAAGCTTTTCTCTTCTCCAACCTTCTTCCTCTTGCTCTGCCTCTTTGCCCTTTTCCTCTTTTCAGCCGCTTCTCTGCTTTTCACGTAAAACCCTCTTTACCAAAAATGAAACTCTTTTTCCTTATTTCCAACATATATATTTTTCAATAATTATTATTCCAATAATAATAATAATAATAATCCAAAAATTCCAATTATTTAATTAAATTAATAAATATAATATTAACTTAAATTAAATAATTATCTTATTTTTATCGGGGTGTTACAATGTCCTTCCTCAAGAATACTCTTCTTAAGCTCTGTAACATCCGGAATACACACCCGATTACCAAATTTCAAAACACCATTCTCATCCACTCTGAATTCACCACCTTGACCTTGATTCACTAGAGTCAACTTATCAACCAAAAGCACATCGGATTTCTGACCCTCTCTAATCTCATCCAGAATACCACTCGTTAACTTTAACATTCCCAATTTAACACTATTGTGAGTACTCTCACACACCAAACTCAAGTCTCTAAACTGTTCAATTAAATCCAATTCTTTAACCATCAACATAGACATATGCAATGATTTCCGACTCAATGCATCAGCCACTACGTTTGCTTTACCCGGATGGTAATTCAAACCAAAGTCATAATCCTTCAGAAACTCTAACCATCTCCTCTGTCTCATATTCAGCTCTTTCTGATCAAACAAATACTTTAAACTTTTATGGTCACTGAAAACCTCAAATCTTGACCCATACAAGTAATGCCTCCATAACTTCAGAACAAATACCACAGCTGCCAACTCTAAATCGTGTGTCGGATAGTTCCTCTCATGAACCCTCAGTTGTCTCGAAGCATAAGCTATAACCTGCTTATTCTGCATCAACACACCACCCAAACCCAACAATGAAGCATCACAGTAAACCTCAAATGATTCCGATGGACTCGGTAATATCAGAATAAGAGCAGTAGTTAACCTCCTCTTTAACTCTTGGAAACCTTCTTCACATTTTGAGTCCCAAACAAACGCTTGCCCCTTTCTAGTCAACATCGTCAACGGTAACGCCAACTTAGAAAATCCCTCGATGAACTTCCTATAATAACCAGCCAAACCAAGAAAACTCCTTATCTCCGAAACTGACTTCGGAGCTTCCCACTTAGATACCGCTTCTATCTTAGAAGGATCAACAGCAACACCACCTCTGGAAATCACATGACCAAGAAAACTAACCTCTTCTAACCAAAATTCACACTTTGACAGTTTAGCAAATAGCTTCTTTTCTCGTAGAACTCCTAAAACCACTCTCAAATGCTCAGCATGCTCTTCTTCAGATTTCGAATACACCAAAATATCGTCAATAAACACCACAACAAACTGATCTAGGTACGGATGGAAAATCCTATTCATATACTCCATAAACACTCCAGGCGCATTAGTCACACCAAAAGGCATTACAGAATACTCATAATGTCCATACCTTGTTCTAAAAGCAGTCTTCTGAATATCCTCACTTTTCACACGTATCTGATGATACCCTGATCTCAAATCTATTTTGCTGAACACACTCGCACCAACCAACTGATCCATCAAATCATCAATCCTCGGCAAAGGATGCCGATTCTTGATCGTCACTTTATTCAGTTGCCTGTAGTCCACACACAACCTCATAGTACCTTCTTTCTTCTTAACCAATAACACTGGTGCACCCCACGGTGACACACTCGGACGAAAAAATTTCTTGTCCAACAGATCTTCCAACTGACTCTTCAATTCAGTTAACTCAACAGCAGACATACGGTACGGAGCCATCGATATCGGCCTAGTACCAGGTACCAAATCAATCGAGAACTCAACTTCACGCTCTGGCGGTAATTCATTCACTTCTTCCGGAAACACATCAGGAAAATCACACACTACGGCTAGATCGCAAATCACCAGTTTATCTTTAGCCTCCAAAGTCGCAAACAGCATAAACAACTCTGCCCCATCGGCTACTTCCTCATTCACCTGCCTTGCTGATAGAAACAAACTCTTCCCTTCCTCAATCTCAGGAAAGATCACAGTCTTATCAAAACAATTGATATAGACTCGGTTAAACACCAACCAGTTCATACCCAGAATAACGTCAATCTGCACAAGTGGAAGACACACAAGGTCCATCCCAAAGTCTCTACCAAAAATACTCAAAGGACAATTCAAACAAACTGAAGTAGTAGTCACTAAACCCTTCGCAGGAGTATCAATCACCATACTTCCATGCATCTCAGATATCTCTAATTTAAGTTTCACAGCACAATCCAAAGATATAAAGGAATGAGTCGCACCGGTGTCAATAATAGCTACAAGAGGAAAGCCATTAATATAACACGTACCTCGGATCAAACGATCATCTGCAAAAGTCTCAGAACCCGATAAAGCGAAGACCTTGCCTCCCGACTGGTTCTCTTTCTTCGGCTTAGGACACTGTGGGCTAATATGACCCAACTCTCCACAGTTGAAACAAGTCACAGTCTTCGGCCGGCACTCTGCAGCCAAATGACCACCTTTGCCACACTTGAAACACTTCCTCTCAGCACTGGTACACTCATGGACACGATGTCCAGCCTGACCACATCTGTAACACTTAGCAGGGGCACTAGAGTCTCCCCCACTAGGCCTCTTCATTCCACCCTGTCTCTGGAAACCTTTGCCAGCTGCATACGGTTTCCCACGATCATTCTGATTCTTGCCTTTCCTATCAACCCTCTGCTGATAGCTCTCCGCTCTGGCCTTGGTATCCTGTTCAAAAATTCTGCAACAGTCAACCAAATCAGAAAACACTCTAATCCGCTGATATCCAATAGCCTGCTTGATCTCGGGACGCAACCCGTTCTCAAACTTCACACATTTTGAGAATTCCCCAGTAGCCTCATCATAGGGAGTGTAATACTTCGACAGCTCTGTGAACTTAGCAGCATACTCAGTAACAGACCTGTTACCCTGCTTCAATTCTAAGAACTCTATCTCTTTCTTTCCTCTGACATCCTCTGGAAAATACTTCCTCAGGAATCTCTCTCTGAACACAGCCCAAGTGATCTCAGCATTCCCAGCAGATTCCAACTCAGTGTGGTTAGCAACCCACCAATCATCTGCTTCTTCTGACAGCATATGCGTACCGAACCTGACCTTCTGGTTATCGGCACACTCAGTCACTCGGAAGATCCTCTCGATCTCCTTCAACCACTTCTGAGCACCAGCTGGATCGTATGCTCCCTTGAATATTGGAGGATTGTTCTTCTGGAACTCACTCAGTTGACGAGCAGCTCCCATTCCCACAACATTCGGATTTCCCCCAAGTACTCCAGCTAGCATACCGAGAGCCTCAGCAATCGCAGCATCGTCTCTACCTCTTCCAGCCATCTCTATTCTGAAAGCCCAACAAGCTAAAACAATAAGTACTGATAGGGTTACACAACACCTATCCCGTACAGGGGAAACAGAATAATTACGACTCGACTTGACCGACTATGCTCTGATACCACTAATGTAACACCCTTCTAAAATACCCCAAATATTTAATTAAAACAACAATTATATATATCAGAGTAGATATGCAATTAAGGGTGTCACACAATCACTTCACACCATTCACCAAAATAACTGTCATGCTCTTTTATTAATTCAAAACATAAGCATTTGCATAATACGCAGCGGATAGAAATCTCATCAATCATTGTAAAACATGTAACACATTACATGTAAAATGGTTCAACAACCAACAATAAGACAATTAAAAACATCCCATCCCGATGTTACATCTATCAGAGCATGACCCACTAAGGAGACTACACTAGACTCCAAGCACTAGCTTCTACTCAATCACTGCTCGTTACCTGAAAAATAGTTGTAAGGGTGAGTTCTTCAATCGATATAATAAGCATTATAAAATATCATGTAATGCTAAGTAAATAACACATTAATCACCCTAATCATATCACACATTCGGTAACGACAACCTCCACTCAAACATCATAATCATGCTCAACATAAACATCAAAACACCCGTATAATATTGGAACACATCCATTCATATTATACACCAGACATACATTATGCAATGAGACTCCATGCATGCGGTACCGACTATTCGTGAACATATAGTTCACCTCACCGATCAAATCCAAATACGGCTACCAAGCCCACTAGTCCCACTCATTTGAGACCTAGTGACTCACTCACTAATTCCTCACCACGGAAATTAGCTACCACCAACTCACTAATTCCTCACTATGGGAATTAGCTACCACCATACAGACTACAATATGCATGCTAAATCACCTAGCAATGCAAAATCATCAACAATAATCCACAATGATTTACTCACTAATTCCTCACCATGGGAATTAGCTACCACCATAAAGGCCACAATATGCATGCTAATTCACCTAGCAATGCAACATCATTAACAACAATCCACAATGGACATATGCTCACACTCTAAGCCATAAAACAGTCCATTCACCAACACATGCATAATATATACATTCACAACATTATGCATATTTTCACACATCATCAGCACATGTATCAAAACATCATATCATGTCAAATAATTAATCACAGTATTAGCACACTCCACTAATACCTATATTGCTCAAAACAGCGGGAATTAATCCCTATTACATCATACGCCAATATAGGCCAAACACCAATTATGCACACATTATTCAAATATTAATTTTTCCAATTTCCAACAGTGTTAACCGGTTAACGCCCTGGGTTAACCGGTTAACGCAACACAGAACACGCTTTCTGGCAAAACTCAACAGTGTTAACCGGTTAACGCCCTGGGTTAACCGGTTAACACAGACAGAACAGCAATTTCTCAGAAACCACAACAGTGTTAACCGGTTAACGCCCTGGGTTAACCGGTTAACGCAAGCAAAACAACAATATTTTCACAGTTCATAACAGTGTTAACCGGTTAACACCCTGGGTTAACCGGTTAACGCAAGACAGAAAGCTGTTCCTGCGCTAACACGAAGCAGAATGCAAAATTCTCCGCATTTTCCGCCGTTGGAGGACTTCCGGACCTCCGATTCCGATTCCGTAAAACGCTATACGTTCGGGAAATTACATCTCACACAAATACAGATTCAATTACAGCTTTAACACAACTTATCCAACACAATTTTTCAGCATTCAACATCCCAATTAGGGTCAATTCAACGGTTTATCACTACCCATTACATGTTAACCCATAATACCCATTAAACGACGATAAACCCCCCTTACCTGAGTTAATCCGGCAATCCTTTAGCCTCAAGCTCTTCTCTTCTCCAACCTTCTTCCTCTTGCTCTGCCTCTTTGCCCTTTTCCTCTTTTTGAGCCGCTTCTCTGTTTTCACGTGAAAACTCTTTTTACCAAAAAAAAATGGAACTCTTTTTCCTTATTTCCAACTTATATATTTTCCAATAATTATTATTCCAATAACAATAATAATAATAATTCAATAATTCCAATTATTTAATTAAATTAATAAATATAATATTAACTTAAATTAAATAATTATCTTATTTTTATCGGGGTGTTACACCATGCACCCCACTTGCATTCTGGAGAAAGAAGAGGTAAGTCAAAAGATCTGTCAGAAACTCTATCATGGTATAATATGTTCTCTTCTCTATCTGACTGCTGCACGTTCAAATATATTATTCAACGTGTGTCTCTATGCCAGATTCCAGTCAGATCCAAGGGAATCTCATCTAACTGTTGTTAAGAGAATCCTAAGGTATCTAAAAGGAACACCTAACCTGGGCCTGATGTATAAGAAAACATCAGAGTATAGGCTCTCTGGGTATTGTGTTGCAAATTACGCTGGAGACAAATTGGAACACAAAAAAACATATGGAAATCGTCAGTTTCTGGGAGGAAACCTCACCTCATGGGCTAGCAAAAGACAATCAACCATTGCACTCTCAACTGCAGAAGCAGAATACATTTCAGCTTCACTATGCAGCACTCAGAATCTCTAGATGAAGAATCAACTAGAGGACTTTCAGATATATGGGAGTAACATTCCTATCTTTTGTGACAATACTATTGTCATATGTTTAAGTAAGAATCCTATTTTGCACTCTAGAGCAAAGCACATAGAAATTAAACATCATTTTATCCGAGACTATGTTCAGAAAGGGGTAATAACTTTAAAATCATTGATACATACCACCAATGGGCTGATACCTTCACAAAACCCTTAGCTGAAGATAATTTCTCCTTCATTCTGAAACATTTAAACATAGCAGATTGCCCAGAGTGATTCTAAACTTGTGTTTCTCCTCTGACGTGTCAAAATAGGCTTTGACTTAAATCTACCGCTGGCATCTGGTTTTGGTTTTGATACTTCTACCAGATAGATGTAATCTAAATTAGAAACCCTCTGAATAAAAAAAATCTCTTGGTATTCTTGATGTCAGAAACATCAACATGTGGCCTCTCTAGCGTCTAACCTTGGATCTTCTAGACAACTGTCTAGCACAGAACTCAAGAGCCAGACCGTTGAAATCTCCTCAAGAAGTGTGCATATTTTTGGGATTAGACATCCATCATTAGCTAAAATTAATTCTCCCCAAGCGTGTCAACTCAGAATATGCGCTAATTAATTGTGTTGTTTCCTATTCTCTAATAACGTTGTCGTTTTGCATGTTACATAATGTGTTTATATATTTTTCGCAACTCTCACTTTCATACTTTTCACTCACAAACCTACATAAACCCTTTGTGCTCAAACTATCTCCAAGCTCTTCAAAAATCTTTAAGTTCATTAACTTCCTCCAAATGGATTCTCAACAATAACAGGTTTACAACTACTCTCAACAAATGGAAGCAAATGAACATCCTGTTGAAGCTTCACAACATACCTCTATTGAAACTGCTACAACAGCAACCACTGTTTACAAGGAACCCCACGTCCATGATCGTCAACCTCACATCAACCTTGCAACACCCTTTGAGAAACTAGAAGTTCTCTATGAGTCTCTGGTGGATTTTGAAAACATGAAGCGAAATGGTGTCGATCTTACTGAAGATATGCATAAGCAAGGTTGGTGAAATTACTTTAAGAGGCTCTATGGTCCCATTTACACATTCCTCGTCAAAGAGTTCTGGAGATTCGCAGGTTGTGATGACTATTGCATAGTCTCTTATGTCCGAGGAGTTAAGATGGTTATCATTGAGAAGCCAATTGCAAAACTTCTGAATATGGAGAAAACTGGGGGCAGAAGAATTTACAACATAAACCCTAGGGCAAGATACATGTCCCTGGAGATTATCCCAACCATCTTCAAATAGAACTCTGAAGGGAAATCATCCAAGAACAAGGAACTTTACCAGAATCTAAGGGTCTGGTTGAAGATCATTCTGGGTACCATCCACCACCATCCAGCCTCAAACTCTTCTGACTACATCAATACAGATCAAAAGTGTATCTTGTATTGTCTCCACAAAGGACTCAAGCTGAATCTACCAGCGCTACTATTCAAGTATCTGAAGGATTTAATCAGGGATACCAGAAATCACATGAAGCCCCAAAACTACATTCCTTTGGGGAGGCTCATCCCTGATGTTCTGATTGAAAGCGGACTGGTAGATCATCTGATATTCTACAATCTGATGGAAGATTTGATGGTAGATATTGGCAAACCTCTGGACGCAAGAAATCTGAAGAGTATGAGAGTCATTGAAAGAGTCTTAGTCAAGCCAACTTTGGACACCTCCTGGGAAGCTCTGAAGGATCAGAGATAGATACCCAATGGTCTCTATCTGTTCTCCAAGATAGAACCTCTAGAGGTCATCGCCCATTACCTCCAGGACCTGGAATCTCAAGGGGGGGGGGATATCTCAGAGTTCTCAATGGACTGGCTTCCAGAGCAGCCACCCAACTTTATGAAGCGGAAAAGAGAGCCTTATGAGAAGTCCAAGAAGTCAAAGACTCTAAAGCTGGGAGAACCGTCTACATCTAGATCGTCGGCGCCTTTGGACTCCTCTATCTCAAGTAAGTCTTAACCATATTGAACTCCCTCTAATTCAAATTTAAAGTAATTATCTTCCTCCCTACATTAACCATTTTCCACCTATACCCCCTTTGAACCTACCATATCAAATCCACATACCTATGAACATCACAACTCTAACCCTTCCTCACCCCCTCCACGAAAAGTCAGCCTCACTACCACAACACTCCCCACATCTGACCTTTCCCCTCTAAATGAATCATTCTCATCTCTCTCCCCAACTCCCTCTTCACCACCATACTACAATATATCCTCTGACTCTGAACATCCAGAAAACCCCAACCTTTCATCCCTAACATTGGCCCGACTACAAGCCATTGCACTATCTAACCAACCTCCATCTATCACAGATACCTTTGTGCCTTCTCCCTCTGAACCTCAAAGAGAACCATATTCTGAACCTTCATCTGAACCCCAAACTGAACAACCATCTGATGCCCCAACTAGACAACCCTTTGAACCTCCCATTGAAACCACCTACACTTCACCAGAACCCATCAATCTAGCTTCTGAACCTGAACCAACCTTCCCCACCCTGGAAGAGTCAGTTGCTTTATTTTCTGAATCCTCAGCTATGAAACTCAGATCACTGTCTGAATAGTCTAAACTAAGTGGTAATCCCTCTGAAGTGAGGAATCACTGGAATGGATTTCTCAGATGAATGACATATGAGGTCTTCAAGCTGAAAGGCCTCCCTAAACAAGTCAGAAATGACTACATCAGAGACGCTGAGGAGAGCCTAGAGGCTCGTCTAGCCAGAGAAGCTGAAAAGAAAGCATGCTAGGAAGCTGAAGAAAAGGCAAGACTGGAAGCTGAAGAGAAAGCAAGAAAAGAAGTCGAAGAAAAGCCCGCCACTAAGGCTGCTACTGCTGAAGCTGAAGCCAAAGCCAAGGCTAACACTGAAGAAGCAGCACACATTACTGCGAAAGAAGCTGTTTAGGAAACATAAGTTTCTCTGACTTAGGGTGAGTCCTCCAACTCTGATCTTGCCTCGCTAGTGCTCAAGACTCTGGAAGAACTCCAGAAGGAACAACAATTGGTAAGAGTCAAACTAGATCAACATGACTTTGTCAACTCCAGTATTCAGACTCTCCTGACTCAGCTGCTTCAGAGGATGCCTCCTCCTCCAAACCCTTAGGCACACTAGGCTTTCTACTTTGTGTTTTTGTTCTTCCAAGTGTTTTAGATTCTATGTTTTTCCTTCTCTGTACCTTTTTTACTTTATCCAATGAAGTTTTATTTTGCTCTATATGTTTCTTGGTTATGTCTTTTTGAGTCTGACAAAAAGAGGGAGAAATAATTAAACAACCTTCTTATGAAATCAATATTGAAATCTCATAATGCACTGCTTACATTCTAAACATCTAAATATATTGCACAGTCTAAGTTCTTGCAGGAGGTATATGAGTAAAACATATGAGAAACAAGCTAAGTAACATAAGAGGCTCTGGTAAGAAACTCTAAACTTTCTAAAGTATCAGATTCATGGGGAGCTTGCTTATCTCAGAGGGAGTAATAATTTATCTGACTCTAAAATTACCTTCCTTTAATTGTTATGAAGTATCATTGTTTCATCAACGTTTGAAGTTTTGTCGTCATCAAAAAGGGGGAGATTGTTAGAACAAGAATTTGGTTGTGCAATTTATCTCTAAGTTTTGATGATAACAAAGGATGAAACATTTTGGCACCCTAATAAAATTCTCTAAGCATGCAGGACTCTAACGATAAATGAATCTGATGAAACAATATCTAACGTCACAAAAAGTCCAAAACATCTGACTTAGAATCAAAGGTATTCGCTCTGACACTGAAGACGATGATGTCCACAACATCTGACATTTGAAGACTCTGATATTCTGCATCTGAAGGATCCCACACATGAATTATCTGATGATCATTACATCTGAAGAATTTTAATTAGAGATCAGTTAAGAACTTCTAAAGAAAACACATCAGGCAACTATCTGAAGAATACAAGATCTAAGAGAAGTATCTGAATTTCGTGCACTCTGATTCACGCCCAACATATCAGATAAAGACTTAACAACGAAGTATTCCAAATATGATATGAATCTATATATGGAGAAAATTGAATACTCTTCTAAACTGCTATGGAAAGGACAATAAACTTAATGTCATTTAAGTCCCATCATTAGCAAGATACCAACATCAATGCTCCATTCAACAGTATCATCTCCAAGCACTATAAAAAGGCATGTCTACCATCATACCAAAATACGAAGCTATCCTACAAAAATTCTAAACATCAAAATTCAATCATTAACTAAAATCTTCTTTTATGTTATCACACGAGTTGTTGCTCTTAGTGTGATTTTTTATTGTTCTCACTGTGTTCATATTGCTTATTTAGAAACACTAAACATTTTCTTGTATTTCTATAATAGTTGTTGTAAAGTTCCTCAAGTGACTTGTGAAGTTTGTAGACTTGAGAGGGCTAAGAGATCATTGTACCCTTAGATGTTGTTGTAATCTTTCTATATTATTGGATTAAGTCCTTATTGAAGGTGAAATCACCTTGGTATGGTGGACTGGAGTAGCTTTGAATTTCAAATGAACCAGGATAACTTCTGTGTTGTTTGTCTTTAACTTGTGTGTGTGTAAAAACTCCAAAACTTTTTATTGTTTGTGAAAACAATTCAAACCCCCCTTTCTTGTTTTTCTCTACCTTCATACTAATGAAACTTGCCACATGTTTTCAAATTCCTTAGTTAGTTGGCATAGCAAGAAACAGGTTTCCGTTGCTTTGTCAAATGTCGAGGCGGAATACGTAGCAGCCGACAGTTGTTGTGCTCAAATTTTGATATTAAACTACAACGTATTCCTATTATGTGAGACAACACTAGTGCCATTAATCTAATAAAAAACCCGATGTTACATTCTCGCACTAAATATATTGAGATTCGTCACCACATCCTACACAATCATGTTGAGAAAGGCGATGTCGTATTTGAGCATGTTGATAATAAAATCAACTTGCAGATATTTTTACAAAACCACTTGCGACCGAATCACTTTTCAACATTCGAAGGGAATTGGGGATTCTTGACATCTCAAATCTTGTCTAAATATGATTTGTTGCATGCAATATATATATATATATATATATATATATATATATATATATATATATATATATATATATATATATATATTGTCTCTAACCTTCTTTGAAAGTTACATAAGAGTTCATTCTTCATCAATTTATAAGTAAGGTACTATCATTCCATTTTCCCTTTTATGTGTAAAATTTTCCTTTTGCATGTTGTTATATTCTAAATGATTGATATTCTTGATGTATAAGACAGTTCATGAATGTTCACTTCCGAAAATGTCTGATTGATGTATGTTAATTTATATGCTTATATTGACTTTATGTTTATCTTCTTCATGCTTGAAATATATAGTTAGTGCATTGGCTTGTTATCTTTTTTCTCATGAATTGTGATTGAACATGTTATAATGTTATCAAAATTCTTGTTGTGTGTCATTGTTATGTTTTCATCTCTATTTTTGGTTTGAGTGGTGGTATATTATTTTTATCTCCTTGCTAGAGCACATGCATGTGCAGCATTCCGGAAGCACCAAAGGCATATGTCATGTAATCATGTCGCTTTTACAGCAACTCAAGAGTTTTGATTATATTGTATCCTTCATATTCCATGTTTGTTATGTTATTTGGCATAAGTTGTGACAATTATGTTCTATTGTTGCATTATTGTCTTTTATTTATGTTTAGGCATTTTTTTCAATATGTAAATCATTTTATGTGAATGCTATCGTATTGATGGACTTATATTTGCAAACCGCCTATGTGTGTTATATTGATTTATGCGTGATTTAAAATACTTCTCATGAATTACTTTGTTTCTTTTTGATGTTGTCAAAGGGGGAGAAACAAGATGAAGTTGGGATGCATATATTCAGGGGAAACTTTTCATTGCAAACACATCGTCTCAAGTTTTGCCATCATCAAAAAGGGGGAGTATGTGAGTGTAACTTTCATTAGATGTGTTTTGTATGATGTCAAAACTAGGATACTTTAGCGTTAATGTATATTGAACGACATCCTTTGATTCTCTATGTGCATCTTAGCATTAGGAAGCATAAAAGCATTTGGAAACAACTTGGAAAATGCCTCATGCATCAAACATGCATGAAAAATCAATTATTGTGAAAAATGGTATTATAGGTCGACACATGCAATTACAGATCGATCTATGGAAAATTTTTCTTGGCTATAGGTCGACACATGTGTTCTATAGATTGATACATATGCTACAATATTAAAGTCTATAGCTTTTGTCTCATGTTCCGACTCTTCAGGTCGACGCATAGGGAACATAACAGTCATAAGTTGACAAATGACCTTAGATAGGTCGACCTATGCATCGAACAGGTCGACACATGGATTTTATAGGTCGACCTATAAGATGTATTTTTTCAAAAATTCATATTTTTCTCAAAGTCCTTTGCATTCCTTTTTGCCATAGGTCACTCATACATATAAATACTTCATACATGCATCAACCTCTAGTAAGGTTTCTAGAGTGAGTAAAAAACATGAATCCAGGATTTTAAAGCATTCTCATCATCTTCAACTCCATCTATGCATACACACAATCAAACTAAACATAATCATTTTTTGATTGGCTACCATATAGATTAGGGTTGATAATGTCCAATTAGGTTTGTTGTGATGAGAATATTGGGTTGAGAACTTTGAGGGATTCAAATCAGAAAACCGAATTGGGGTTTTCCTTCAAGATCTTTTAAGGTTTGAAGGTTATGGACAAGATTGTGCAATTCGGATCCGATCGAATGAAAGCCTTGGGACAAGGGGTGCCTTGCAAGGGAGTAGCGTGAGACAGTGGATCGCGTTGGAAAATCTTGGGTTTCAACAAGTGTACGTCTGTGATTAATTCAACCGGTGAAAGCCTTTGGACAAGGAGTGCCTTGCAAGGAAGTAGCAAGAACAAGTGAACTGAAGCGACATTGTTGGTTACTTGATCAATCTTTGATCAAGGGTTTTGGAGGTGGTAGAGTCAACATCAAACTTAGGGTTTGTAGAGTTCGATTCCTTCATCTCTTGTATACACATATTTTGTAAAGTAAGATATAATATAATATCTCAATTCGAATTCGAATTGAGAACAGACGTACCCATAGCGATGTCGATTAGGGATCTGTCTAAATAAAGCCTTGCTCTCTCTCTCTCTCTCTCTCTCTCTCTCCTCTCTCTCTCTCTATATATATATATATATATATATATATATATATATATATATATATATATATATATATATATATATATATATATATATATATAATATATATATATATATATATATATATATATATATATATTTTGTTGTTTACAAATTGTCGATTACATTGATCATTTGATCAACATTGTTTGAACCATAATTTTAAATGCATTTTTAAATTTGTGTTATTGTGTAGATCACAAACCATTTGGCTGCAATTGAATTTCTAAGAACAACAAACACTACATAAAGCTCTAAACATAGTTGATCGCACACTAAGTGTTCGACAAATTGCTTGACTTAATTTTTTATGTGTTTTATTCATTAAAGATATACTTTTTCTATTGTATTGTATTCAACTAGTTGTGATTAGTTGTTATTGATTGACTTGTGGATTATTATCATTGCATTATAACCTCTACGCTATTCGAACTTTTTGATAGTATGTTCGGTTAGACGATTTTTGATCCGGAAAATTTTCGAAACTTGCTTCCGTGCTATAAACTTTTTCAAAATCAATTTTGATTCAAGTTTTAAATTTGTGATCTATTCACCCCTATAAATATAAATCTATCGTCTAACATGAATAACTACTATAATAGCGACAATAACTTCTGAGGAGAATGTGACGGTGACAAAAATTTAATTAAGTTTGGATCTTTACCCATACTAATACCATGTAAGATATTGAGAGATATTAAGATCTACCATTTGAAAACATCACTATATTGATTGTATTATATAAAAAAAAGATTTACATATCATTACATGTTATAATCAATAAATATGTGATTTATATACAAATATAATCTAAAAATAAATAATATTTTATCGGTCATTTTTGTATATCTTTATAATTGTAATAGTGACATATTCTATAAAAATTAGGACTTTTCTAATTTGTATTCTTAAAATATATATTAACAAATTCAAAAGTTAAAAAATATGTTTTTTTATTTAATAAATATCCGTGTAAAATAACTATATACATTTGTCCAATAAAAAATTAATACTTCACCCTATCGTATCATTATTTAAAAATATATATATGTGCGGAATTAACTTCGATTCCATTTTCTAACTTTTTAAACTCTTAAAAAGTTTAATGTACAAACTTAAATATAATATTTTTAATTTTTATATTGATTTTTTTAACAAATATCAAAAGTTAATATTGACCCAAAAAAACTAATTATGACGGCAACAAGAAAAAAAAAGAATATAAATTTAATTTAGAGAGATATTTATAACAAGGTTTAAAACGGGCGAGAAATCTCACATCGACGAACTTTCCTTCTTCCCCAAATTTCTTGTAAAATTTTCTTTCTCATAAATTACTCAATTACTTAACTAGTACCACTGCGTACAATAATCGATCTTCATCTCAACACAATTAGGGTTTTCTTTCTTCCAATTATGGCCGCCAATTCCCTTAGAGCTGGTTCTTCTTACGGCGGCGCCGTCCCTTTCCGATCGAGGTATCTCCCTCTCTATATCTCTATCGCTATCTCTCTCCCTCCGAATTCATGTATATGTAGTGAATTGTGTATGTGTTGGATTGCAGAGATGGACTCAGCACCCGACCCGGTGCCGCATCGGAAGAGATCCAATTGCGGATTGATCCCATGGACTTGGACGATGAACTCACCGGTCTTCATCATCAAGTTAGAAGGTTGAAACATGTAAGTTTCCGCTATTTTTTGGGTTTTAAACCACTTTTTCACTTTGTAGTTGTTATTTTGTTGCATATGTATGCAATTTTGAAGCTATATTGTTGATTTTTAGATTTGATGATAAGTTGAAACTGGTTTGAGATAACTTTGATTAATGAAAAACCTTATTCATTAAGGTTCCAAGGATTCTTTATAACAACAACAAGGTTTTATGCGGGGATATCTTTTATTCACAAAAAAACTGTAGTTAATAATAGATATCACTCTTATATTAGGATGATTGTTTGTTTTGTTAGTTATCTTGTAAGTATAGATAGTGGATGCTTGGATCTGCGGTGAAAAAAAATTATTTTGAGTGAATTGATTATGCAAAATTGATTTTGATTAAAAGTGAGTTGAAGGTAAGGTAAATGATTTATATTTGAATAAATTCATGCAAAAGTGACTTGGACAATAAATTTAAGTGTAAGAATCACGTTTAAACTTAAAAGTTACAAATTCTATTTTCAAGTAGAATCTATTATGAAAAGCATAATCAATTTTACTTGAGAGCAACCAAACACATCAGAATCAATTCTACACATCCAGAAGGAATTCTTGGCACTTCAAACGTGAAACCATACATACACGTAGTCATTGCCACTTCCTTACTTTTTTTATCATGCACTTGCTTTGCTTCTTAGTTCGTACATTTGTTTCTTTTCTAAGTACTGCTAAAGAAATTGGTGGAATCTTAATGCTTTTGAGGTTGGAACAGGGGATGTGATTATCTACACTTTTTAGGTTACTTTATTCTTCGAGAAGAAATATGTTATATGTGCATTTTCTTGTCCTAAAAAATATTGTCAATAAAGAGAACAATATGAATATGCTTGTTATATCATGGATGTATGCATGCTAGCTGACTTTTTCCTTTCCCCATTTCAGAAAATAATATTTGGTAGAATTAAAATATATTTATAAGAGAGATGCCAGCATCAAACACTCTAACATACTCTTTTAACACACACCAATAATAATTAGCCAAGTCATCCCCTCTCTTCAATTTTTTACTGATTACTGATTATACAGGTTAACAAACAATAATCTCTTTCTATTAAAAAAAATTAAATAAAAAAAAATCATTGCAATCCAAGTCTCCAGTTTTGCTGTACCACTCTCTCCATTATCCATGGCTTCTTCCAATCTGTCTAATATTTATCTCACGCTCATTTGTCTCATTTCACGCTCTTTTGTTCTGAGATTCAATGGCTTTTTCTGTATTTATCATCTTTGTTGCAGACTTAGGGTCATCTATGTCATTGTCACGAAGAATCTAAATAGTTTTCATGCTAGATGTTCCATTTTTATGACTTTAAAATGTGTTCCATTTTTCGGTTTTCTGAATTGAGTTCTATTTTTTGTTGAAAAATTAAGGGATATGCATTTGTAGAAAGTTTTCCTCTTAAATCATGTTATAACTGGATTTGAAGTGATGGGGCTACTTGAGTTTAGGATTATTTGCAAGTGGAAAATTATTTTATATGTAGTCACTTTTAGGAATTTTATTAAAATGAGAGTTATATACATAAGAAGTTAATGGATTGAAAGCACAACAATTTTGTTTGGTATGAGGCATTTATCTAGTACTATTGCTAAGGAGACAGAACATGAAAAGACTGTTGGTTGAGTAAAGAAGATGAAGCATTGAAATCTAATTAATAAAATAATAATAAAACAAATGATTATTCATTTCACATTAAAATCATTAATAACCTTCCACCAAAAAAATCTAGTTGTTATCAAGTCAAAAATTAAAGATAGCGGATGACTTGGCTAGTTATTATTGGTGTGTTAAAAGAGTGTGTTAAAAAAGAAGTGTGTTAGAGGGTTTGGTGCTAGTATTTCTCTGTATAATTGCAAATTTGCAGCATATATGCTTGATGTTGTAGTAACTTAAGGAAAATTAAGATAAATTTTCAACTATTACGGTTAATGGATTCTTCAGTCATGAGAGCTTAACTTATCAAACTATGCTATGCTAATTATTCCTTCTAGAAGTTTGTTAGCCTTAACTTAACTCCTCAAGTTAGTTAAAAGGTAAGAATTGATCCGGCCTTGGCAAGATTGATCTGTTCATATCTGTAGTTGACGTTAGATATCTGGACACTGTTTCTCGCATGGGAAAAGACATAGGAAGCGCGGACAAATATGGGTGGCCCAATAACAGAGGTCTTATTAAATAAGTATATGTGTACTTGTAGCCTTGTAGTCCAAAATGTCTAAGGTCCACATGGAGTCACCCAAAAAGGGAAATTAGAGATGGGAGAAAGTTAGTTAAGAGAGAGGGAGAGAGAGAGTTTGTTATATAGGAAGGAGGATAGAATAATGAGGTACCGGGGAAATTATTGTCGAGTTAGTTGAGGTCAGAGAGTATCCTTCTCTATAGGTGCATAGCTCTGGGCAGTGTGATTGTTATTCCACCAATTATATTTTCCATTTCCAAAAATATCATACTGATACATTCTCCATTATTTCCCTTTATTCAGTATTTTATCCATTAATTCCTTAATATTCTGTTTGGGTTCCTATCAGATCTTAACAGTTCCTGTTATTGAAACTAGTTTGATGAAATTATATTACATTTCTAAACTTATTTCCTCTCCCTTTTTTCTTCTTCTTCTATGCTTTGTTGTTCTCATGCTATAAATAAAATATTTCTGGCACAGGTTGCTGAGGAGATAGGGACAGAAATGAAGTATCAGAAAGATTTTCTTGAACAACTGGTATTTAATTTCTTGGACAATCTCTTGTTTTGTTTTTGTTTGTTGGCTCAAGCTCATGTTTTTTGTAGTGGGAAAAAATGAATACACCTGTTCATATTCAGGCAAAATAGATTTATTCTGAAATGTTGATCAATTTATCTACTCTTTAGCAGGTAAATGTCCCTCCAACTGTCTTGTTAACATTTTAGTTTTATCTATTTCAATACAGCAAATGACAATGATAAAAGCTCAAGCTGGAGTGAAGAATAATCTCAGAAGATTGAACAAGAGCATTATCCAAAGTGGTTCGAACCATATTGTTCATGTCGTTGTTTTTGCGTTAATCTGTTTTACTATAGTGTACTTTTGGTCTAAAATATCAAGAAAATGAGACTTGAGAATTTAAAGCCCGCTCCCTGGTTGAAAGACTTTACTTGAGGCTTCTTAAGATGATGAGTCGATGACTCGTGATTTTGTAACTTTGTTGTAAAGAGAGAACTTCGAAATACTTCAGTGGTTTTAAAATGTATCTGTATATGGCATGGTTAAAGAAGCTATTATATTTGAAAGAAGAATGCACAGTTTGCTAGCTCGTTTTACTGTGATTTACTATTGGAATGGGGGCTTTGTATCTTGTTTTAGATCCCTGGTTGTGATTGATTGTGAGGAATTCCTTGACATGTTCAATGGAATGTCTCATAGAAAGAGAAACAATGTGTGCTCTGCTGAATTCTGTGTTCTTTTTTAAAGATTTGTGAAGCATTTTCTTAAAAAATTGGTTAGTGAAACGAAGTTCAAAGCACTAGTGTGCTTTCACAAATAATTTTGTTAATATACAAATGTTTGTCTAGTTCTCTATTTCAGTAGAAATTGCCAACCATTTGGAATTGGAAATATCTAAACATGGTAAATATTCCCAACCATTTGTCTGAATTAGAGGTCAGGAAGAGTTGGGTTGGGATGAGTTATATCCAACCCTTTTAACTATTTTGATGACTTTAACTCGTTTTTAAATCTGAATAAATTCAATAATTTATAGATTAGTTTAGACCAGGTTAATTAAAGATGAAATTGAATTAATCAAAAATATATAATTTTTTTATCTAAATAACCCATTTATTCAAATAAATACCCAAAACAACTCACTTTTCAACCTATTTCCAAAACTAACCAATTTTTAAACAAACAAAAATTTCAAAATAAAGGAGGTGTCAATCCAATTGATTTTGTGTATAATACATAAGAGGAGACGTCAATTCAATTGCCGACATTCTACAAACACGTAGGAAAGAGAATGTACTCTCTCTTCTATATATTTGTACAACATCGTCAATTGGATTCTCCTCTTATGTGTTGTACACATACATCAATTGAATTGACGTCTCCTTTGTTTTGAGATTTTTTTTATTTGAAAGTTGATTAGTTTGAAAAATAGGTAGAAAAGTGAGTTGTTTTGGATATTTATTTGAAAAAATGGGTTATTTAGATAAAAAAAAATTATGTTTTTAAAGATTTCATTAGAAAAGTTTGATTTAGTAACTAAACATAATAAATAGGAGTGTTCAAATGATCGAGATCAGACTATGGTTCTACGCCAGACATTTTTTTTAGTTCAAGAATTAAACTAAATTAATAAAATTCAATGTTAATTAGTTCAAAATTTTACCTATGGATCCGTATGATCGAACTTATCATAATTAATCCGCATAGTTCACAATTTATAAGAAATAAAAAAAATTGAGGATTTTATATTATTTTAAAAAATTAGTTAATGTAAATTACTTCTTAAAAAAATATTTTGTCACATTTGTTTTTCATATATCAAAATAATCTAATCTATGCATATAAGTTGTTTATTTGATATGGTTCGATTTGAACTTTATTGGAAAAGTGTATAAATTCAATCTAATTCAATTCATATATTTGAGGAACACTTATCCCATCACATGGGTGCGCCCACACCTCTGAAAACTAAAAAAATGTTTTTATTGATGTTCAGAGATGCATCTCTAAACGCACTTTAAATTAAACATGTCTTCGTAATGTAGCCACACACACCATTATTTTCAAAATCTAGTCTGGAGATTTTCTCCGTAAATTTTATGGGGTGAATACGGAGATGCATCTCGGTAAAAATCCTTGAATTCATTTTAAGTTATTGAAAGCGTGTATATTGCACATAACAATGAACGTTTTAGAGATGCATCTTCGAAAATTTCCAGAATGTTGTCTAGGCAACAACATTGTTCTAACTATGACAATTTTTAGGCCAACTTATATTTTAGGTCATTTTGAATCATAAATTAGAAAAAACATACATTAATTGCTCAAACAAACTACACATACATCAAAAAAGTTATACATTAAATTAAATTAAAAATGTACTGATCATACATAACTTGTTCCGAAAGTACATAATATAATACTACCAAACCTAAACTACTGTGTATCTCTAACTCACTACTTCTCCGCCTGTACTCCAAGGCATTCCGGACCTCGACAATAATACCTACTACGAGAGCCAACTAGAGACTACCTTCTTCAAAAGTCTTGTCTATATATCCAATATTACCATATCCACAATACGCCAACAAACACTGCGTACGTCCTAGGTGTGGTCATCCATAGTCTCTAGTACCTCTTGATTAGAAGACATAAGTGATCTTCAAGGAGTGTCTAGTGCACAATAAGATGTGAAACCCTATAGAACCATGTCATGTAGACGTCTGCATAAGCCTAATGTATAGAAGATGACACCATGTGATAGTTCTCTACTATCAAATAACTATAAAAATCCTCAAGTATAACATTAAGATCTCTACGGCGGATGATGGGAGGAGCATACTCTGAAGGGTGTCTAAGAATAACCTGCAAATATCCAAACTGACGCATCAGTCGTTTGGGCAGATACAAATACATTAGAGCTGACCCACAAGCTAGTCATCAAGAGTATAACAAAATAATGCCCATCTGACGCGTCTCACGGTGACCACCATATGAACAGAAGGAAATCCCATATGCTACATGACGATCAAGATACACCGAGAATGCCTCGATCGCCTGATTCCCTTTTAGCATGGCAAATTCACAAGCACGTGGCAAATCCTCAGTGTAGTCAGGCACATGTCTCCCCCCCCCCCCCCCCCCCCCCCCAATGCGAGGAAAGTGAGAGATGATCCATCCCTGAAAATGGTTCAGATAAAATATTAATAATAAGTATAAAAAAGAATTATGAAAATATTAGTAATAATAAATTACCCTAAGAATTATGAAAAATATTAGTAACTACTTTGGTTGCATTTGGGCAACCATTGAAAAATGCCTTTAGGAACCAAAAATCTCCTAAATTGGCGCTTAGCAATAGTATGTCCCCTCTTGCAACAATATAGACAATTTAAGTTCAGATGAGAGTTGTTTTTGCTAGCTTGATTCTTTACCACATAAGTGTACTTTTGATAAGGATTATTCATGTTACTTCTAAAATGTGATTGATCAATAGCAAATGTAACTTTAGGTTGTAAAGCATTGTCTAATTTAGCTTGAAGAGTTCTAACCTCTCTTTGCCAAATGTGACAAGTTTCACATCCAAACCATCTAAACCAAAATCCCTTATCATCTTCAGTTTTTCCCTTCGTAACCTCTATCATAGATTTCTTAAGAGTTTCTAATTCCTTTTTGGAATCAGGAATCTTCTTTTCTAAATAACATAAAATTTTCTTATTTGAGGCCAAACGTTTAAAAGCTTCCTTGGCTTCATTGTGTAGAGTACTAAAGGCATTTTCAAATCAAAATAAGACATTTTATCAACATGATCATACTTAGAATGACTTCCATTCTTTTTCTTCTTTTGATGAGCCGTAAGACAAATATTGACATTTTCTTCTTCATCACTTGAGTTATCATCGCTTGAGGACTCACTATCGCTCTCCCATGCAATGTATGCTCTTCTATCTTTGCTAGATTTGTTGTGACATTTGTCTCTTTCTTTGTCTTTCTTCAACAAGGGACAATCCCACTTATAGTGACCGACCTTTCCGCAATTATGGCATGATCCTTTTGACTTAGTTGTCTTACCTTTCTCTCGATTCGGGAATTTTGATTGTCATCTATAGTTGACAAGATTTTTATCCGAATGTTGAACTTCATTCTTTCTAAGGTATCAGTTATACCTCCTTACGAACAACCCCATGTCTTCATTCAAATCTTTATCATCATCACTTGATTCACTCTCACACATATCATTGGTGGATGACTTATATCTTGAAGCCTTTAAAGAGATAGACTTCCTTTCAGTGTCCTTAGCTTTCTCCTTCTTTTCCTTCTTTTGACTCTTCTCATGTTTCTCAAGGTTCATGAGCTCTTGCTCATGCTCTTGAAGCTTACCAAACAATGTTGTAATGTCCAAAGTTCTTAGATCATTGGCTTCCTTAATCGCGGTGCCCTTTGGTAGACAATCCCTGTTAAGACATCTTAAGACTTTGTTAGTAGAAACATCATTAGGGGTAGTTCTATCAAGAGCATTTAACCGATTGATTAGATGAGAAAATCACTTTTGAATATCAGTAATGGTTTCACCATCCTCCATATGAAAAATGTCAAATTCTTGAGTTAAAGTGTTGATTCTAGCTAGTTTGACATCATTGGTTCCCTCATGGGTAATTTGCAATGAGTCCCACATAGCTTTAGCACTAATACAATGGGAAACCCTATAATACTCATCAACACCTAAGGCGGCGATGAGCATATTTCCGACTTTCCAATCATAGCTATACTTTTTCTCATCTTCTTCATTCCATTCTGCTTAAGGTTTAGGTATAACAACACCATCCGCATTGGTCATGGTTATTTCCATAGGTCCATCTTGGATGACGTTACTTACCTTCTTATGAATAGAGTTGATATGGATCCGCATACAATCTTTCTAATAATTGTAGTTTTCACCGCTAAAAATAAGCGCCCTATTGTACGCCCCTTTAGGATCGTTACTCATTTTCTAAAAAGTTATATGCGAAGCACTAGATGAACCGGCGCTCGTGATACCACTTGTTAGATGATAGTATCGATTTAGAAGGGGGGTTGAATATATCAGTATTTGAAATTTAGCGCTTTTTAAAAATGTTTTCAATGGTTGCGAAAGCTCCCTAGATTACAATCGTTTAAACGATTCGTTAATGGAAAGATCAGATATGCGTGAAACCGAATGGAATAACTACGATAGAGATAATCAACCACTATCTAAATCAATCGATTAACTACCACAATCCTTGATATTGTTACCTCTAATAATGCATTAACACAATAAGAGAGCAATTAAAATATTAATAGATTTGTGTGAGATTAATTTTATCGAATACTTGGTGAGCACTCCTCACCAAGTCTCAATTTCACTCAAATTGAATGTGCAAAATTTTACTCAATTGCAATCAAAGTGATTGCACCAATTTATCAAACAACTATTATGCACAACGATCAAGCGAGATTGATTTTACTATTAATTTCACACAAAACTTAATTAATGCAGGATTTAAAGAGTTAAGAGAAAGAGAGAACAACACCGAATTTGTTTAGGAAGTTCCCATACCGTCCTTTCTTAGGGTACGTCTGCCCTCAATTCTAAATTTAGAATTGAGATATATTTATTATTAAGTTGCAAAGTTTATACAAGAGAACAAATGATCACCACTAATCAAACCCTAGTGTTGTTGCAGATCCTATTCGCTTCTCTCCCCTTGATTCGAGTTGAACCAAGTCCTTCAAGCGCTTCGAACAAACCTCCGGTTAGAATTACCTTATTGCAAGAACTCCACATTCTCCAAAACTTCAGCTCGACTGATTTCGATCGTAACTCGCTTGAACCCTAAGCTTTCTTCACAATCCTCCGATTATCGTTACTTGTTTGACTGAACCCTCCCTAGATTACAATCATCTAAACGATCCGTTAATAGAAAGATCGGATATGCCTGAAACCGAATGGAATAACTACGATAGAGATAATCAACCATATCTAAATCAATTGATTAACTATCACATTCCTTGATATCGTTACCTCTAATAATGCGTTAACACACTAAGAGAGCAACTAAAATATTAATAGATTTGTGTGAGATTAATTTTATCGAACACTTGGTGAGCACTCCTCACCAAGTCTCAATTTCACTCAAATTGAATGTGAAGAACTTTCTCAGTTGCAATCAAAGTGATTGCACCAATTTATCGAACAACTACTATGCATAAAAATCAATGGAGATTGATTTTACTGTTAATTTCACACAAAACGTAATTAATGAAGGATTTAAAGAGTTAAGAGAAAGAGAGAACAACACCAGATTTATTTAGGCAGTTCCCCTACCGTCCTCGCTTAGGGTATGTCTTCCCTCAATTCTAAATCTAGAATTGAGATATATTAATTATTAAGTTGCAAAGTTGATACAAGAGAACAAATAATCACCACCAATCAACCCCTAGTGTTGTTGCAGATCATATTCGCTTCTCTCCCCTTGATTTGAGTTGAACCAAGTCCTTCAAGCGCTTCGAACAAACCTTCGGTTACAACTACATTAATTGCAAGAACTCCACGTTCTCCAAAACTTCAGCTCAACTGAATTCATTTGCAAGTCGCTTGAAACCCAAGCTTTCTTCACAATACTCCGGTTACCGTTACTTGTTTGACCGAACCAACCGTTCTTCAAACTTTTCACTCAGCTGAATCTGTGAAGTAAAGGTTAGTGCAAAAACCCCAATTCTTGGAGGATAAAACCCTAATGGTTTTATTCAAGAAAAACCCACACAAAGCCTCAACCCAAACTAAGATTACACAATCATATTTGGACGTTATCACCACAGTAATGCACAATGATCAACAAAAATTGTAATGTGTAATTGTTGAGAAATGCAATGGAGAATGAAAATGAAGAGCACTTTGGTTTATATCTTTCACTTTTCTTGTTAGATGTTGAAGAAGAGACTCTAGAATATTTATATGATACACGGACCAAATAATATACGTAACCGAATTATTTTGCAAAATTACACAGTAGAAAATTGATTCCAAGCAGCGACCACTCGACCTGTTCACACATGTCACTCGACCTGTTCGGACCCGAGGAAAAATTATTCAAGTGAAACAGGCGATGAGTCGACTCAAACAGGGGATGAGTCGACTCAAACAGGGTTTTTCCAGAGTTGAGTCGACTCATGACTCGACCTGTTCAGACCCGTGGCAACATGGTTCAAATGAAACAGCCAATGAGTCGACTCAAACATGTTTTTTTTCCAGAGTTGAGTCGACTCATGAGTCAACCTGTTCAGACCCGAGAGTTACGCTTCAAGTCACGAGTCGACTCATGACTCGACATGTTCAGATCCGAGAGTTACACTCCAAGTCATGAGTCAACTCAAAATTCTGAAACTGTCAAAAATGAGTTTTTGATATTTTGGTCAATTCAAACCATTTTCTTATGAACTTAAGGTACCAATGATGATCAAGTGCATTATTCACATCTATGAAATGCTCCTATATGCATGGACTCATTTCACTTATACTTTGAGCATGTTGGAGGATGAATGCAGTGTCAAAAATGAGTTTTTGATATTTTGGTCAATTCAAACCATTTTCTTATGAACTTAAGGTACCAATGATGATCAAGTGCATTATTCACATCTATGAAATGCTCCTATATGCATGGACTCATTTCACTTATAAGTTGAGCATGTTGGAGAATGAATGCATTCTATGATATGATGACACCGTACAAAGCACACATTATGATCAACTAAAAAAGTTTGACATCATTAAAATAAGGACAAGGGATCTTTGCCCTCACAGTAATTGTTTCTTTCACTACTGAATAAAGTGTCACCAAATTTCTTCTTTATTTACATACAAAAATAAGTGTGAGTAAGGGGTGTTGTCACAAACACCATGAGTTTAAGAATAAAGGATTGAAAACCCCACATCAAAGTCACACAAATAGAGACAACAAACTGCAAAGAGGTAACATGGCCTCACCCCCTTTTGGTAACTAGACACTCTAGAATGCATGAGATGAGTCCTTATTATGCCAAACTCAAATCCAGTACAAACTTGTGGTCAGGGAAAAAGAGCATACACTTGATCGAGGTCACTCCTCATACAGATCCAAAACACTTCCAAGCACGACCACAAATAATGGCCAAATTTCAAAGAAGATAGATTGATAGTCGATGCAACACACTAGAAAGGTAAGTACCATGATAAGAGGATAAATAAATAATAAATTACACTAAAATAGATATAATTCATTAAACAATAAACAAAACCAAGGAAAAAGCAACTCTTAGAAAAAAGAAAAAAAAGAAAAAGAAAGGAAAATGTGAGTCTGGCTCGTCACCAAGATTCACCGGCCTCTCATTTACAATTTCTTGCTCAGGATGGATTTGCTCTCAATATATGTGAACTTTGGAGTTGGAAAAATCCACTTGCCTAAAATAATTTTCAAATGAAACTTTGAACAAGGAGTAACCATGCTCTACGAAATTTGCATACTCTTTGGACAAGTCGATATTCTTAGATGCAACGTCATAAGGTCCTTTTGATCCTTCTTCCATCCGTCCCAAGCTTCTTTCAAAGATGCCTCCAACTCCCTTATTTTCTCGTGAGAAGAATATAAATCTTCATTTTCATTATCACTTTAGGCCTCATTGTCAGATAACGCCTTGTGGGTAGACAATAATGCGTCATCCTTCTCATTTATCCCCTGGGTTAGGGATTGCACCTTCTCAGCTAATAAATGGGAACACCCGAAAACTTTCACCGCATCATTGATTTCTCTTAAGAGATTTCCCGGCTTGATGATCTCGTCAAGAATCTAGTATTTCTGTAACACCTCAAAATTTGCCCTCCTCTCTTGGGACTAGCATTAACATATTACATACATTTTTAGGTCATTAGGCATTGCATATTGCATATCATGTGGTTACATTGTGCAAGTCATCCTCACAGGTCTTGTTCAGAAGATGAGGAAGTCAAAGTGCAAGCCTAGGGTTCATTGGACTGGTCATTAATCATCTGAGGAAGTGCAAGTTCAAATTAGGGTTTCATGGTTCTCAAAGGATATTGGTCTTCATCTTGATTACAATGATACATCATCATCATCATGGTTTGATTTCATCAAGTGTTGAAGCTGATTCCTTGAGATTAGGGTTTTGACCACTAGTCAACCCTAATCAGTTGCTTTGGGCCAATCAGGGCATGACTAGGAGATGGGGTCTACAATGGAGATGGGGATCATCCCATGGTTTTATGGAGCTTATTGAGGCTAGGGTATCACCCTTGAGCCATTTCATCAGGAGATTGGAGCTCAGATTGATCTACGCATTGCCAAATTCATCTATTAGTTAAAAAGTCAACTGTGGTCAACTGTACATGATCTGATGGATTTGGAGGTGGAAATGAGTGGGATATGCCTCATTCATGTTGGAACAATTGTTATTTGACATCTCAAAGCTCAAGAATGGAGAAAATCAAGTCAGGACAAAAATTGCCAAAAATAGAAAGTGACTTGTAATGGAAGTTTCCAAAAATGGAAAGTTTTGACCTCAAAATTACATGTCCAAGGAAGCTTCAAATGAAAAATTGTTCAACATGAAAGTTGTAGATCTTGTTCTCACCTTTCCAAAAAGTCCAAGAACTTGAAAATCCCATGTATGGTTGTCAAGTTATGGTCCAGTGAATTTCAAAAATGACCCATAATCAGGAGGGCATAACTTCCACATGGAGTGTCCAAATTGGATGTTCTTTATATGCACAAACTCCATTTGACATGTAATTTCATGGTGCATAATTGGATTTCTTCAAAAATGGTCAATGCAAAAAGTCAAATTTCAACTAGACAGTTAAATGAACCAGGGGCAAAATTGTCCAACTTGTGAAATAATGGGAATTTTTGGATGGGGATTTTTGCAACACTTCACAAATGGCATTTGAAACTTGTTGGAATACTCATAACATGCAAAGGCTTCATGGTTTGAAAATTGGCTTTTAAAATGAACTTGAACAAATGAACCAAGTGCCATCACATGTGGAAATTCTAAAATACACATCCAATGAACATGAAACAAGTGGCAATAGCTCATGACAGGTGTTTAGGAGGTGTGTGAGGTGGCAATGAGCTGTCATTAGCTGGCATGTGAAAGTACATTTTTGCCCCTAGTTTGGAAAATGACACTTATGCTAATCATTTGCATTTTGGCTAATTAGTGTGATTAAGCATGGATTAATCATGAGTATATATTCTTAATCACAACCAATTCATAACAGAAAATCACAATTCCCCAAAATCAATCTCAAATTCTTCAAATTCTCTCAAATTCTTCAAGAACACATCAAAGCCAAATTCACCAAATCTCTCTCAATTCTTGATCAAATTCGAAGATTCTTTTTGTGTTGATCTCCATTCTTCATCATCTTCAACTGTTTTTGGAAAGTGGATTGAAAAGAGCTTCAAATCGCAACTGTTCATGTGAGCTCCATCAATGGTGAATCAAGATTTCCTGCATTAGAAGCTGATTCACTCGAACCTGATCATATCATTCACCTTCTTGAAGTTTGTTCTGTATCTGTTTTGGACCTACAGGCCTTGAAACATCAAAATCAACACTGTCTTCAAAATTAAGGTCAGAATTCGAGTTTCATGTTTTTTTAATTGGTCATATGCGTTGTATAGCTTGTTTGATGTAGAATTCAATGATGTGAGTGGTTTGTAAAACGGATAAACATAGAGGAAGTTATGTTGAATTTTAGGTAGAATGCCAAAACCTAGTTTGCTCGATTCGAAGGATTTAGGAGGAATTGGACGAAATCATGTTGATATTTAGAATCCTAAGAGTTAGACCTTTCCAACGCCTATCCATTTGTGGATTTTGGTGAAGGTTTCGTGTTCTTCATGTTCATGTGGTTGCTGGCAATTTCTGAAAAAAAAAGGTTGAAGAACAGCTTTTGATCCGTGTTTTCGTTCAAATGTTTAAAAATGCTGTTTACCGCGCCACTGTTTGATGTATTTACACAATTGCCATTAATGAATTCAATTAATTTATAATATATTCAAATAATTATTAAAAAATCATAAACACCTTAAAAAATTCATAAAAAATAATTGGAAAGTCCAAAAAATGTGAGGATTTTTTCTATGGATTCCAAATTCCCTGTAGAATTTTATGGACATGAATTTGCAAGTTGTGCTTGGAGAAAATTAGGTTTGACCTAGGGTTGTTTGACATGTATGTATTTTTGACACATTTTGCCATTCCTATTGTGAAATACTCATGCTTTGAAAGAAATTCTTGAAAATTTTTGTGATGATTGTGGACAGGCCAATGGTGATTTACATGTAAATTTTGTGAATTTTGGATACCTGGTGATTGAGTTATGAATTTTTGAATCTAGGTGTGACAATTTGTGTCACACCTAGTTAGGTCATCTTTCTGGATTTATTTTCATGACTTATGCTTGATGGTTTGACTTGAAATTTTGTATGGATGTTCATTAACATGTTAAGATGCTATGTGTGTTTTTCTGGATTTTTCCATTGCATTTTCAATTTGATTGGTATTTTTCATCTCTGTTGGTCAAATGTGCAAGTTCATGTGACATATGTTGGTAGATCTTGTGTGAGATGCTCATATGGTATTGAATGGCCATGAAATTTGGTATGGTGATTGTAGACACATGATAGGAAATCCCTGTTTTGGTCCCATTCATTTCTTTATTGTTTTCATGGACTTATGAATTTTTGAAGTGAATGCATGTGTTGATGTTGTGATTTGGCTCATATAATTGTGTCTGTTTTTCTTGATTTTCATTGACATAGTTCCTTTTGTCCAATTGAGCTGAAAATTGACATGCTATACCTTGAATAGGTCTTGTTTAGGTGTAAATTATTTGAGGATTTTTGGAATTGTTTTGATATGGAATTGAATGCAATAGTTCTGTTTGGACTTTGGATGTTCCATTTGACCTAGTTTGGCTTGATTTGTGCATGAAATAAATATGATGAATGATATAAACATGGGATCAATTGCTCTTGCTTTTGAATTGCATTAATTTGAGTTTGGTTGGAGATTGTTTGCTGTTTAGACATTTTTGTCACTTTTGGACCCTAGGCTTGGCCTAGTGGTCTAGTTTCTTACATTTGCTTGATTTTTCAGGATGAAAAGCACAATGCTCAAGGAGATTGAATCAAGTTAATTCAATTGAGTTTGTTGGATGTTTGTACACTAACATAACTTTGTTTTGTAGGTTGTGAAGCTTGAGCTTGAGCTTATAGCTTGCCTTTGTGGGCATTAATCTGTATAGTCTGACTGATTAACATTTGCTGTTTACTGTTTGTCTGTCTGAGTACTGATGATGCTTGATTGATTTCAGGTACATTTAGTTGCTTACAGTTCTTTAAGAACTTGCTTGCTGCTGCTTGGTTTTTAAACCACTTGAGGTAGGACTTCTATTCTTCATGTAGTCTGGAGACCCGGTCTGTTATTTGGCCGGGCAAACTGTCTGAAGTCCTCCTTAAGAGGCGATGCTTGTGATTGTTTAATATTGTGCCTAAGCAGGTGAAGTCCTCTATGAGGCAATTGGTGGAAGTTAGGGATATGCAATCTATCCCCCACTATTTTGTGTGTCGTCCCTCTGCTCACGCTGCTGTGTGTTGATGCATTGGGACACAAACCCAAGATCTTGTACTTTGTACAATCGAGTCAGAGTCTTTGAGCGTAAAAGGGTCCCTCCATTCTGGACCCACGCTCCTTTGTCAGAAGCTCTCCCTGGTCAGGGATAAGAGCTGTGAGGTCTCATCCTCACTTCACCTTTTCATCTGCTTCACCTTAGCCTCGTAATGGCAAGGTTAAGAGCGAATAATACCCATGTACAGACGACTTGCTTCGGCAGTCAAACCCATTGTTTGAGCCCACTTGATTGGTTATAGTGTGTGCTTTGTGAATATTTGTTTGACATGGTTGTTTGAAATGCTTGATGATTATATGCTTGTATGCTTGCTTCCTTCCTGGATAGGAGTAGCTTGCAGTTGTGCAAGTAGGTAGAAACCTCAACGTAGGGTAATGATGCATGACAACACTAGGCTCGAGTCCAGCTCCCTGGTAGTGTGTCTTCCCTCGGTTTCTGGCTAGATTTTCTTTCCCTTGAGGGGGAACTACATCGCCCTGATCCTTGTTCCAGACGAGGTATGTAGGCAGGTGGTCGTGCGAGACCACTCCGGGCAACCTTTTTCTTTTTTGCGTGTGTTCACTTGTTATCTGATTGTGTTTGGTTCGGATGCCGACGTAAGTCCAGTAATTGGCTGTCGGGCTCCACGTTTGCCCTTTTGAGTGTGTTTTGGTTCGGATGCTGACGTAATTCCATCTAGTGGTTGTCGAGCTCCATGTTTGCCATCTGTTTGTGTGTTTTGTGTTGTTTGGCGTGCGTAAGCCGAACTACAGTGGCTCTGACTCTCGTTCCAGACGAGATATGTAGGCATAGGATGCGATGTCCTATCGAGCTCCCTTCTCCTAACCCCACCTGCGTTCCCTGTGTGTGTGTGTGATGTCTTAGCAACCTATTCTTTATTTTAGAACGTGGATCCCGTCGAGTACGACGGACGTGAGGGGTGCTAATACCTTCCCCTTGCGTAACCGACTCCCTTACCCTTTCTCTTTGGTCGCAAGACCATTTCCTTTCCAGGTTTCTCTGAGCGTTTCCTTTCCCTATCTTGGGATAAATAACGCGTAGTGGCGGCTCTGTGTTGTGTTTTTATTTGAGTCCCGCCGGTTGATTTTTCGCGGATGCGACAGCTGGCGACTCTGCTGGGGACATACAAACATGTTGACCTATGCTGGTCCATGGTCCCTAAGCGAGTCTCTCCTAGCGTTCTAGGATTAGTTTAGGTTGCTTGTGTTGTATTATTTATTGCATTTATTATTCTAACCACTGTATATATTTGCATTAAATATTTGCATGCATCATTCTATCATGTTGCCGTCCTCTGTGCCGGTGGTTCCTCTGTTTGGGGTGGGTGTTCTGAGTGGGGCTAAAACCCAGGCCCGAGTATACACCTAGGATTAGTGTGGTCTCACGTTCCTCATTTGCTGAATCAGTATATTGTTGTAACGTGACATACCACAAGCCGGACGAGGTTCATTTGATAGTGCTTGCCTCTGTGGATATTCCGCTTTGGTTGAGTTACTTCATCTGAACTGTTGACTCTGGTGACCGATCATTTCCCGGATCTTTGGTTTAGACGATCTTAAGGGAGCTACAATGGCACACCCGAAAGGGCAAACCCATTGAGTATCTTTGCCCGATTGTCGAGACTATTATCCGCCTTAGGGTAACCTGATTAGAATTTACCTGTGAGGGGAGGGTGGTTCTTTCAGATGCATGTTCAGATGGTGACTCAGATGGTGACTTTTTGTTCTGTGGATCAGAGTCCTATTTATAAGTCGGATTTATGGTCATTTGTTGCCGAGACGCCGGAGTGCTGTCCGTGGTATTTATTAGTGGGGATCCGTTTATTTCAGGATTCCCCGGGCCGAGTATTTATCAGTGGGGATCCGTTTATTTCGGAATTCCCCGGGCCGATTCAGAGGTTATGGGTATCTACTCAGAGGCTGGTGATGATGATGATGTATCTGTCTTCCGTTTATTTCGGAACCCGTGGGTCAGATTTGTGGTTACACACTCCTCAGATGATTATGATCAGTTCAGGGACCGGTTTCAGGGCAGATGATCAGATGGCTTGGAGGATGGCAACGCATTGCATGCATTCATCAGCATCATTACATCTTGCATTAATTGCATCTAACACATGTTTATCCATATGCAGGGACATTTTTGATCGAGATCCTGGTTGAGAGACTTTCTGCTCAGATATGAGGACCGGTCTGAGAGACAACGTTGCCTACAGTTTCTTCAACCCAGAGATTGACGAGTTGAGAGATATGATAGCATTGATTACACCCGACCATGTGGGGATGTTTAGAGAGGCATACGGTAGTATCCTGAAGATGGTTTTCAGACTCACAGACAGCGACAGGAGCGTCATTCATACTCTTCTCCAGTTCTATGACCCGGGGCTGAGATGCTTTGTGTTTCCAGACTATTTGTTGGGGCCTCTGATGGAGGATTATGCTAGTATTCTGGGTATTCCGATCCGAGATCATATTCCTTTCTATGCTATTAGAGGGGAGCCTGATGTCCTTGGGATTTCCCGTGCTCTTTATTTGAGTCCGGAAGTGACCAAGGAGGGTTTGAAGGAGAAAGGAAAATTACCCGGTTTTCATTTGAGTTTCTTGGAGGCTAAAGCCAAGGAACATGCTGCAGTGGGTAACTGGAAGACGGTTTGCGCAGCGATTGCTGTGAGCATTTATGGGATTGTTTTGTTTCCTAATCAGAAGAATTTTGTGGACCATAATGCTATTAGGTTGTTCATGCAGGGGAACCCTATTCCTACTCTGATCGGAGATGTCTATTACTCGGTTCATAACAGGAACGAGAAGCGGCGTGGGGGTTTGATCCGGTGCTGTGCTCAGTTGCTATTCCGATGGTTTATGGGATATTTGCCTTCCCGAGGTGCTTTTGCTCAGATTGATCCCACTGTCAAGTGGTCCTTCAGATTGATGGGTTTGCGGGCTGATGATATAGCATGGACTCATAATGGTTTGGCTGGACGGGATTTCGAATATAGCTGTGGGAGATTTCCCAATGTGCCTCTCATAGGAGTTCAGGGTTGCATTAATTACAACCCGACACTTCTTAGGAGACAGATGGGGTTTGCCGTGGAGGTTCCTCCTCTCGAGCGGGAGATTCAGGAGTCCTTTTACTTCTCAGCTGAGGGCGATCCGGCCAAGTTGATACAGGTGTCCGGGGCATGGCGCAACATTCAGAGGAAGGGTAAGGTTCCGTTTGGCAAAGTCAACAGTCGGTATTTTCCTTTGTTTGAGGATTGGTTGCGGAGGAGGATTGAAGTTACATTTCTACCATTTCCGGGAGGTGATCCTGTGTATCCTATGATTGAGGGTCCAAGTTCTTCTGTCGGCATGGAGGAATTCCTTGAGATGAAGAGGGCCAGAGATCAGTTGCTTACAGAGAAAGCTGAATTGGAAATGAATGTGGCTCGAATTCAGACGGCTAATCAGGAGATTAAAGTGAAGATGGAAGATCAAGGCAAGCGACATGCCCTAGAAGCGAAGCGCTTTGAGATGGATACTGCTTATTATGGGAAGGTTAGCCAAGCCTTGGCATCGTCCAACAGGGAGCATGACATCACGAAGGAGAAGCTAGCCAGAGCTACAAAGGTCATTGAGGATGAGAAGAGGAGGCAGATTCTCGTAAAGGATCAGAGAGACGACAGAGTCAGAGTTCTCATTGCTGAGTGGGAAGCCAAGCTGAAGGCCAAGGAATCAGAGAATGTGAAGATTGTCGCCGAGAGAGATCATTATATGGCAGAGAGAGATCATTACTTCAGGCAGATGAAGATTCACCAGAAAGAGGTGGGGAGATTACAGCAGGAGAATACCGAGCTCAGGTTCGCCGTTGAGTTCGCAAAGATGGAAGACGAGGTAGGGCCATCTGTGGGACCCTCATCCAGCTAGATCTTTCATTTGTTGTGGATTACCGTCAGGCTTGTTGACGGAATCTATTTGCTTGTATTTTCTTTCCCGATTCTGGAGATTGGTATCTGGTTTGATGTATGACTATGGCACTTTTTGTGCGTTTTGTTATGTGATGGTTGTTTTCAGTCGATGATTGATCTTCAAGCTTTATTTGCTTTACTGTATGCACTCACACAAGCACACACATGGTTGGGGGTATCATGCTAAATCATATATCTCTGATCTGTATGATGAATCAAATGCTGAATAACAGAATATTGATGCCGGGTTGTTATTTGTCTCGATGAAGCCAGGATCAAGAGACAAAGTGTTCCTCATGTGGATAAACATTGCATTCATGCATAATAACTTGTTTTTTGTTTTGCAGATGTCAGTTTTTAACCTGTTTTGATTGACGCAGGAAGGATGAATCCGCCCAACGACGATATGCTCGAATTGAAAGAGATGGTGAGGGATTTGTTCAGTGTTGTGCAAGGGCTTGCCTTGGGGCAGAAAGCCATGGCTGAAAGATTGGAAAAGATTGAGAAGTGGCTAATGGTGGAGAAAGTTCTGGGAAAGGCTCCGCCATTCGAAGTAACAAATCCCTCTGTCGCTAGGATAAAGAAACCCCCTAACGGTGGTCAGCTTAAGAAGGAGGTCGAGCTAAATGGCGTGCCAGCAAAGAAAGAACGTGGTAAGGATCGCTATCACCCTTATACGTCCACTGCGACTGTTCCAGTTGGTTATTCAGCTGCACCACAGGGATATCCGTCACCTCACCCGGGAGCACAGAGAGTTGGGAACCAAGTAAGAGGAAAGGGGGTTGATCGTCAATTTGATAAGCCACCCATACCGTATGCTCTTCTGTTGAAGAAGTTGAAAGATCTTGGAATGGTACAATTGAGGACATTAGTTCCACTAGGACCTGATCAGAGGCCTACCAACTACGATGAGAATGCCAAGTGTGAATTCCATTCCGGTGCATCTGGGCATAACCTGGAGGGTTGTAGAGCTTTTAAGCATGCTGTCCAAGATTTGGTGGATTCTAAGGCTATCAATTTTGCGTTGATGTCGGATGTTAATGCTAACCCCATACTGATGCATGGCCCTATGGGGGTGAATGTGATGTCCAAAGACAAGAGGAAAATAGATGAAACGAATGGGGATCAGTTAAAAGCTCCAAGGCCTGTGGTCCCAAAACCTCGGAAGAAGGAGGGAGCCTTCCCTAGTGTTGATACTTGTTGTGCGGTCGTCGCCGCAGAGAGGGGTGTACTGATGGGGGATATGACCCAGAAGATGAAGGGGGTGGAAATGGACGGTGGAAAATTTGAAACACCCAATCTGGTAGCTGGAGCTATCAAGGTGAAAAATGCCATCGGTGTTGGAAAAGAGAAAAAACCGTCCGTGTCTTCTTACAAACAGGCACTGGAAATGTTGAGAAATGGAGGGATTCCAGGTTGGGGAAAAATTATAGGCATTGTGGTAAAGTCGGATATGTTTGGGATTGGCTATCAGCCAGGTCAAGATTCGTCTGAGCAGAACAAAGGACGTCGTTCGTCGTTCACCTTTGTCAGTGCTGGAATGTTGGATTCGGATCACGCCTGTGCGGTAGGTGGAGAAACTGACAGTGACTGGGAGATTGATCAATGGATAAGATCGTGCGTACCAGGAAGCTGGAAGGCTTGAAAAGGAATCAGCACTGTCACTCATCCGGAAGAGTAATGATTTCTGTTTTGATTTTATTTGCATGAAAGCCATACGTTTTGCCCGAAACGTAATGGTCCATTGTAAGGGCCACATCATGTTTAAAATTTGCAAATTCTGCATCATGAATAAATGGATGTTTTTCAGTCAAAAAATGGTGTTCCCTGTTTTTCATTTATTTTTGCAGTTTAAAAACAAATAAAAATGGCAATGTTTATTTTCATTTTTCTTTTTGTGTTTTGTCTCGTTCCGACTTCGAAACAATAATTCTCCGGATCTCGTTGATAACAATTTGGTTACACCTCTGTATGACTTCGACAAACCGATCTATCATGCCGAAGAAGAAGGCGAAGAAGATTGTGATCCGCTGGAATTAGCCAGGTTGTCAAAACAAGAGGAGAAGGTGATTCAGCCGCATGAAGAGCAGATTGAGATTGTTATTCCGAGTACCGCCGAGGTCAGGAAGGAAGTGAAAGTTGGGGCCGCTTCAGAGGCGAGTCGAGAGCAGAATGGTAGTCCTGTTGAAGGGACATGTGGATACCTTCGCCTGGTCATGTCAGGATATGCCAGGGACGGATACCGACGTTGTTGAGCACAGGCTACCATGGAGGAAGATTGTCCTCTAAAGAAGCAGAACGCCAGTGCCTGTATCAGAGAGCCATGGTGACTTTGTTTCATGATATGATTCATCATGAAATCCAATGCCATGTTGATGACATGATAGCAAAGTCCCTAACAGAAGAAGGGCATCTGGCAGACCAGGGCAAGTCGTTTGACCGATTGAGACAATTCAAACTGAGGTTGAATTCGAATCAGTGCACTATCAGAGTGTGGGGCCGGTAAGCCGATGGGGTTCATTGTAAGAGAGGAATCGAGGTTGGTCCTGCTAAAAAATAAAAAAAAAATAATAAAAAAAAAATAAATAAAAAAAAAACAAAAAACAACAAAAATGCCTGAACCGAGAATGGAATGAGAGGTTCATGGTTTCCTAGATAGATTGAACTACCTGTCATGGTTCACATCTCATCTAACAGCCACGTGTGAACCTATATTCAGATGAAAAAAAAAGATCCAACGGTCAGGTGAAATAATGATTGCCAAGGGGCATCGAAAAGATAAAAGATAAGTGGCAGGAACCTCTGGTTCTGATACCTCCTATGGAAAGAGATTGTTAATCTGGAACTTGACAAGCCTTCGAGGGGTCTACGAGGTGAATTGGGTCAGCATGACGAGTCTCGTCGAAAAGAGCATGCAATTTACCTTAGCAAAAAGTTTACCGACTGTGAAACAATACATTCACTGCTCGGGAAAACTTGATGTACTTTGGCATAGGCTGCTCGCCGACTGAGACAGTATATGCTGGTTCATACCACTTTGTAGATTTCGAGATGGATCTGATCAGGTAGATTTTTGAAAGAGCCAGCAATGACCGGACGGGTTGCGAAAGGGCCAATGATTTTGATTGAATAGGACATACAGTATACTTCTCAGAAAGCAATCAAGGGGAGTGTATTGTCTGATTACCTCGCCCAGCAACTCGTGGAGGATGATCAACCGATGAAGTTTGAGTTCCCTGATGAGGGCATCTCGAGGTGCTCTAATCGAAAGATTGAGAGTAACCGACCCGGAGGAGGGGCCTGACCCTGAATCCGAACGGATTCTGATGTCTGATGGGGAGGTTAAGGTGAATGAGCTTTTGTTGCCCGGATAACGTTTGAATACACCGATGGTGTGATTGAGTAGGAAGCTTGTATCCTGGGTATCGAACGTCGGTGCGTACGTCTACTGGGGCAACTCCATTCTCATTGGTATATGGGATGGAGGCGGTATTACCTGTTGAGGTTCAGATTCCCTCTCTGAGAGTCCTGATGGACGTGAAATTGCAAGAGGCTGAATGGGTAAGGACCCGGTACGAAGAGTTAAGCCTGATTGAAGAAAAGAGGCTAGCAGCCATCTGTCATGGGCAGTTATACCAGCAAAGGATGAAGCGTGCTTTTGACAGAAAGGTACGACCTCGGGTATATCATGTAGGTGATATGGTGTTGAAAAGGATCCTTCCTCCTCAAAACGATCGAAGGGGCAAACGGACACTCAGTCATGAATCCCCAGCATGGTCAAGAAGGTTTTCTCTGGTGGAGCCTTGTTGATAACGACCATGAATGGCGAGGATTTTCCATCCCCTGTGAATGCGGACGCAGTTAAAAAATACTTCGTATAAAGAGACCCGCTGGACGAAAAGAACAAAATAGTCCAGGCAAAAATGGGCATCCCGGCGAACCAAAAACAGAAAGAAAAGGTTCGGGCAAAAATTAGGGATAAAATGAAAAATTGTACACCCGGCAAGTCGAAAACCTGAAAAGGCGACTTGGGCAAAAATGGGTATCCCGGTGGACTGAAAACCTGAAAGGGCGGTCCAGGCAAAAGAGGGATTGAAACGAACAACTGCGTCTAGCATGATCGTTTGCGCTTTGGTTAAAGCATCATGGATAATACCCGGTAGGGATCAGTTGGAATCGTCTTGTTCAGAAGGCAGAAGCACGGAGAGTCTGAGGACATATGGGGTGTAACCGAGTTGGAACTCGATGAGATCACGGGTTTCACATTGCCATTAGGATAGATTTTTCCTTTTGTGTGCAATTACCTCTTTTCAGGAATTGCTTCCTTTTGTATTGCTCATTCGAGCCACACTTTTTCAATCAATAAAATGCATATTCAGTCAAATAATTTTTGTTTTTGTTTTTCATTACCGCTTTGATTGCAAAAACATTCGATTATTTTGATAAAGAATTTTGCATGTTAAGACATACAGGTTCCTTCCAATGCATGTTTATAAGATTGAAAGCTTGAAATCTTATTTGGAAGGTTGAGTGACCCAAGTGTTGAAATCTTGACACGCCTGGGGCACGGTTTTATCTGACGATCTGTTTTGCAGGAACTGTTAGATATTTTTCATTCACTTGCAGGTTGTGATGTGGAAGCTTTGTAACAAATCCCCAGAGAGTTCGCTCAGGAACGAAGGTATGGGAGAGGATGACGAGGAGACGTTAAGACGTACGACGATCCTTGATGATATCAAGAAGACTCTTCAAAATCGGAAGATTAGAAAGTCTGTAGAAATTCCCCGCAGGGTTCGATCAGGAACGAGTGCATGAAGGGATGACGAGAAAACGTTGAGACGATCAACGACCTTTGGAATTAACCAAGAAGACTCTTCAAAAGTCGGAAGATTGAAAAGTATGTATAAGTCCCAGGAGTACGCTTTCCGTCGAGCGCGGCGCGACCTTGGAATACAAGATGATGGAGCAGAAAAGGTCCAAAAGAGTCTGGGAATTCTCAAAAGTGGAAAGCTGATACGAGTTTGGGAGGTGGATACCATGGTTCGACGAGTCGACGGGTGTTCTATACCAACTTTTCTCATTTCCCCAGCGGGATCCCCAAGCAGAATTAAAGGACCAAATCCCTAGCAGATCCAAGGTCTGTGGATTCCCCAGCCGAATCAGGATGGTTATTCCCGGCAGGTTTACAATGATGTTTCTTCAGCAGCCAGACCTGAAGGTTGCTACTCCCCGAGTGGAGCGGGTTTCAATGAAATATATCTCCAACAGTGTTCCTTCTACCAGTGGATTGGACGAGTTTCCGTAGCAGACGGATATTTACATCCCCAGCTGAGTGGATTCTATCTATGGATTGCATGGGTTATCCCCAGCTGAGTTGATTCTACCTATGGATTGCATGGGTAATCCCCAGCGGAGTGGCATTCGCTTCCCTAGCAGGGTCAGGATGGTTATCCCCAGCAGGTGTCAAATTGATGTTTTCCCCAGTCGCCAGGTCTGGAGGTGGTTGTTTCCCGGTAGAGTATCAGTGAGCATTTCCCCAGAGAAGTCGTTGGGTATCTGTGAGGGCTTCCCAAAGCAGAGTCGGGATTGATATCCCTAGCAAGTTGAAGACTGTTGTATCCCCACAGAGTGGTGGTGGTGCGTATCCCCAGCAGTTTCTCGAGCGGATTGGGTGCAAAGGAGTTTCTTCCCCAGCAAGGGTTACCTTTTCCCAGCAGTGTTATTCCCCAGCAGGGTGGAGATCGGGGTGTTGACGAGTTCCTCAGCAGAGTGTCTCTTGCTCCTCAGAAGAATCCCTTGAGGGGGATGCCTTTTATGCATTCGTCATGTAGAATAAGCATAGCATATTGCATAGAAAAATAATAAATCGCGTAGCATTTCCATAATTATGGAGCATTACGCAGAAAAATCAATCATGCATCATTGCAAGCATAGGCTAGTCTCAAGCCGTGGTTACCGTTTGAGGAGTGGTTTCACTGGTTGGGGGATCAACATCAGCAGTGCAAGCATCAGTTACTCGGGCCGTGGTTACCGCTTGAGGTTTGTTGTACCCCAGTAGTGCAATACTGAAGGAAGCTTTTTCTGTCAGACAGAGATGGAGATGTGACGTGTTCAGCGCAATTCAAGCCGTGGATACCGCTTGATATTTGGTTTCACCGGATGGTGAAGATGTTACTCGGATGAGTTCAGCCTCATGACGCGATCAGCGCGATTCAAGCCGTGGTTACCGCTTGAAGATTTGGTTTCACCAGATGGTGAAGATGTTATGTTACTCTGAGGAGTTTATCATCAAGACGTCAGATCAGCAATGTTCCCCAGTAGTGCGATATTGGAGGAAATGTTTCCGTCGGACAGGGACGGAGATAACATCAGAAGACGTTACGCGGTCAGCGCGATTTCGGGGTTCAAATGGAGAAAGGGAAATATGGAGACATTTTCTGGAGAGCGGGGTCCAAATGGAGATTGGAGTTGAGGATTACATCCGGGATGAGGTCCTCAGGATTGTCTTCTGTTCATGTGTCACCTTAGACTTTGGCGGAGCCCAATGAAGGTCGTTATAGGTGTCTTCGGAAGAAGAGATGCACATGTTACCTTCCTTTTGTGAAGGTATACCCTCTGATATGTCGCCCTCAGAGTGGTGTTTGGTGTTATTTCCGACGTTGCCAGCGGAATTATCACAAGAAATTGGAGATCGGGGTTCAAATGGAGAAAGGGAAATGTGGAGACATTTTCTGGAGATGGGGTTCGAATGGAGAAAAGGAGATGTTGCGGCATTTTCTGGAGAATGGGGTTCATATTGGCGATCGCGAGTTATCGTCAGGCGACTGGGGTTCAAATCGGAGAATGGGGTTCATTATTTTGGCAAACAGGAGAACGGGGTTCAAATGCAGGGATCTGAGGATCATTTGCGCAAGAGAAAATTTCGGGGTTCAAGAAAATGAAAAATAGAGAAAATTTTGGGGTTCAAGAAAATGAAAAATAGAGAAAATTTTGGGGTTCAAGAAAAACAGAAAAAAAAGAAAAGAAGAAAGAAATAATAATCCCGAGCGGATGCGGTGATGAGGCCGACTTTCTCCATACCAGACGAATTTTCTTTCAAGATTGTGTTCTTCGCCGATTCTGACAGGCGTTGTTAATTATATCCCATCAGAGTGCAAATTGTTCGTCTGTTCTTGGTATTCAATCACTCTTCATCCTGATCATCTGAAAGCCGAGGCTATTCATATCGACAGGTTCACAGTGGATTGAATAGGGGCAGCTGTAACACCTCAAAATTTGCCCTCCTCTCTTGGGACTAGCATTAACATATTACATACATTTTTAGGTCATTAGGCATTGCATATTGCATATCATGTGGTTACATTGTGCAAGTCATCCTCACAGGTCTTGTTCAGAAGATGAGGAAGTCAAAGTGCAAGCCTAGGGTTCATTGGACTGGTCATTAATCATCTGAGGAGGTGCAAGTTCAAATTAGGGTTTCATGGTTCTCAAAGGATATTGGTCTTCATCTTGATTACAATGATACATCATCATCATCATGGTTTGATTTCATCAAGTGTTGAAGCTGATTCCTTGAGATTAGGGTTTTGACCACTGGTCAACCCTAATCAGTTGCTTTGGGCCAATCAGGGCATGACTAGGAGATGGGGTCTACAATGGAGATGGGGATCATCCCATGGTTTTATGGAGCTTATTGAGGCTAGGGTATCACCCTTGAGCCATTTCATCAGGAGATTGGAGCTCAGATTGATCTACGCATTGCCAAATTCATCTATTAGTTAAAAAGTCAACTGTGGTCAACTGTACATGATCTGATGGATTTGGAGGTGGAAATGAGTGGGATATGCCTCATTCATGTTGGAACAAGTGTTATTTGACATCTCAAAGCTCAAGAATGGAGAAAATCAAGTCAGGACAAAAATTGCCAAAAATAGAAAGTGACTTGTAATGGAAGTTTCCAAAAATGGAAAGTTTTGACCTCAAAATTACATGTCCAAGGAAGCTTCAAATGAAAAATTGTTCAACATGAAAGTTGTAGATCTTGTTCTCACCTTTCCAAAAAGTCCAAGAACTTGAAAATCCCATGTATGGTTGTCAAGTTATGGTCCAGTGAATTTCAAAAATGACCCATAATCAGGAGGGCATAACTTCCACATGGAGTGTCCAAATTGGATGTTCTTTATATGCACAAACTCCATTTGACATGTACTTTCATGGTGCATAATTGGATTTCTTCAAAAATGGTCAATGCAAAAAGTCAAATTTCAATTGGACAGTTAAATGAACCAGGGGCAAAATTGTCCAACTTGTGAAATAATGGGAATTTTTGGATGGAGATTTTTGCAACACTTCACAAATGGTATTTGAAACTTGTTGGAATACTCATAACATGCAAAGGCTTCATGGTTTGAAAATTGGCTTTTAAAATGAACTTGAACAAATGAACCAAGTGCCATCACATGTGGAAATTCTAAAATACACATCCAATGAACATGAAACAAGTGGCAATAGCTCATGACAGGTGTTTAGGAGGTGTGTGAGGTGGCAATGAGCTGTCATTAGCTGGCATGTGAAAGTACATTTTTGCCCCTAGTTTGGAAAATGACACTTATGCTAATCATTTGCATTTTGGCTAATTAGTGTGATTAAGCATGGATTAATCATGAGTATATATTCTTAATCACAACCAATTCATAACAGAAAATCATAATTCCCCAAAATCAATCTCAAATTCTTCAAATTCTCTCAAATTCTTCAAGAACACATCAAAGCCAAATTCACCAAATCTCTCTCAATTCTTGATCAAATTCGAAGATTCTTTTTGTGTTGATCTCCATTCTTCATCATCTTCAACTGTTTTTGGAAAGTGGATTGAAAAGAGCTTCAAATCACAACTGTTCATGTGAGCTCCATCAATGGTGAATCAAGATTTCCTGCATTAGAAGCTGATTCACTCGAACCTGATCATATCATTCACCTTCTTGAAGTTTGTTCTGTATCTGTTTTGGACCTACAGGCCTTGAAACATCAAAATCAACACTGTCTTCAAAATTAAGGTCAGAATTCGAGTTTCATGTTTTTTTAATTGGTCATATGCGTTGTATAGCTTGTTTGATGTAGAATTCAATGATGTGAGTGGTTTGTAAAACGGATAAACATAGAGGAAGTTATGTTGAATTTTAGGTAGAATGCCAAAACCTAGTTTGCTCGATTCGAAGGATTTAGGAGGAATTGGACGAAATCATGTTGATATTTAGAATCCTAAGAGTTAGACCTTTCCAACGCCTATCCATTTGTGGATTTTGGTGAAGGTTTCGTGTTCTTCATGTTCATGTGGTTGCTGGCAATTTCTGGAAAAAAAAGGTTGAAGAACAGCTTTTGATCCGTGTTTTCGTTCAAATGTTTAAAAATGTTGTTTACCGCGCCACTGTTTGATGTATTTACACAATTGCCATTAATGAATTCAATTAATTTATAATATACTCAAATAATTATTAAAAAATCATAAACACCTTAAAAAATTCATAAAAAATAATTGGAAAGTCCAAAAAATGTGAGGATTTTTTCTATGGATTCCAAATTCCCTGTAGAATTTTATGGACATGAATTTGCAAGTTGTGCTTGGAGAAAATTAGGTTTGACCTAGGGTTGTTTGACATGTATGTATTTTTGACACATTTTGCCATTCCTATTGTGAAATACTCATGCTTTGAAAGAAATTCTTGAAAATTTTTGTGATGATTGTGGACAGGCCAATGGTGATTTACATGTAAATTTTGTGAATTTTGGATACCTGGTGATTGAGTTATGAATTTTTGAATCTAGGTGTGACAATTTGTGTCACACCTAGTTAGGTCATCTTTCTGGATTTATTTTCATGACTTATGCTTGATGGTTTGACTTGAAATTTTGTATGGATGTTCATTAACATGTTAAGATGCTATGTGTGTTTTTCTGGATTTTTCCATTGCATTTTCAATTTGATTGGTATTTTTCATCTCTGTTGGTCAAATGTGCAAGTTCATGTGACATATGTTGGTAGATCTTGTGTGAGATGCTCATATGGTATTGAATGGCCATGAAATTTGGTATGGTGATTGTAGACGCATGATAGGACATCCCTGTTTTGGTCCCATTCATTTCTTTATTGTTTTCATGGACTTATGAATTTTTGAAGTGAATGCATGTGTTGATGTTGTGATTTGGCTCATATAATTGTGTCTGTTTTTCTTGATTTTCATTGACATAGTTCCTTTTGTCCAATTGAGCTGAAAATTGACATGCTATACCTTGAATAGGTCCTGTTTAGGTGTAAATTATTTGAGGATTTTTGGAATTGTTTTGATATGGAATTGAATGCAATAGTTCTGTTTGGACTTTGGATGTTCCATTTGACCTAGTTTGGCTTGATTTGTGCATGAAATAAATATGATGAATGATATAAACATGGGATCAATTGCTCTTGCTTTTGAATTGCATTAATTTGAGTTTGGTTGGAGATTGTTTGCTGTTTAGACATTTTTGTCACTTTTGGACCCTAGGCTTGGCCTAGTGGTCTAGTTTCTTACATTTGCTTGATTTTTCAGGATGAAAAGCACAATGCTCAAGGAGATTGAATCAAGTTAATTCAATTGAGTTTGTTGGATGTTTGTACACTAACATAACTTTGTTTTGTAGGTTGTGAAGCTTGAGCTTGAGCTTATAGCTTGCCTTTGTGGGCATTAATCTGTATAGTCTGACTGATTAACATTTGCTGTTTACTGTTTGTCTGTCTGAGTACTGATGATGCTTGATTGATTTCAGGTACATTTAGTTGCTTACAGTTCTTTAAGAACTTGCTTGCTGCTGCTTGGTTTTTAAACCACTTGAGGTAGGACTTTTATTCTTCATGTAGTCTGGAGACCCGGTCTGTTATTTGGCCGGGCAAACTGTCTGAAGTCCTCCTTAAGAGGCGATGCTTGTGATTGTTTAATATTGTGCCTAAGCAGGTGAAGTCCTCTATGAGGCAATTGGTGGAAGTTAGGGATATGCAATCTATCCCCCACTATTTTGTGTGTCGTCCCTCTGCTCACGCTGCTGTGTGTTGATGCATTGGGACACAAACCCAAGATCTTGTACTTTGTACAATCGAGTCAGAGTCTTTGAGCGTAAAAGGGTCCCTCCATTCTGGACCCACGCTCCTTTGTCAGAAGCTCTCCCTGGTCAGGGATAAGAGCTGTGAGGTCTCATCCTCACTTCACCTTTTCATCTGCTTCACCTTAGCCTCGTAATGGCAAGGTTAAGAGCGAATAATACCCATGTACAGACGACTTGCTTCGGCAGTCAAACCCATTGTTTGAGCCCACTTGATTAGTTATAGTGTGTGCTTTGTGAATATTTGTTTGACATGGTTGTTTGAAATGCTTGATGATTATATGCTTGTATGCTTGCTTCCTTCCTGGATAGGAGTAGCTTGCAGTTGTGCAAGTAGGTAGAAACCTCAACGTAGGGTAATGATGCATGACAACACTAGGCTCGAGTCCAGCTCCCTGGTAGTGTGTCTTCCCTCGGTTTCTGGCTAGATTTTCTTTCCCTTGAGGGGGAACTACATCGCCCTGATCCTTGTTCCAGACGAGGTATGTAGGCAGGTGGTCGTGCGAGACCACTCCGGGCAACCTTTTTCTTTTTTGCGTGTGTTCACTTGTTATCTGATTGTGTTTGGTTCGGATGCCGACGTAAGTCCAGTAATTGGCTGTCGGGCTCCACGTTTGCTCTTTTGAGTGTGTTTTGGTTCGGATGCTGACGTAATTCCATCCAGTGGTTGTCGGGCTCCATGTTTGCCATCTGTTTGTGCGTTTTGTGTTGTTTGGCGTGCGTAAGCCGAACTACAGTGGCTCTGATTCTCGTTCCAGACGAGATATGTAGGCATAAGATGCGATGTCCTATCGAGCTCCCTTCTCCTAACCCCACCTGCGTTCCCTGTGTGTGTGTGTGATGTCTTAGCAACCTATTCTTTATTTTAGAACGTGGATCCCGTCGAGTACGACGGACGTGAGGGGTGCTAATACCTTCCCCTTGCGTAACCGACTCCCTTACCCTTTCTCTTTGGTCGCAAGACCATTTCCTTTCCAGGTTTCTCTGAGGGTTTCCTTTCCCTATCTTGGGATAAATAACGCGCAGTGGCGGCTCTGTGTTATGTTTTTATTTGAGTCCCGCCGGTTGATTTTTCGCGGATGCGACAATTTCTATATGACTAGGGCACATATACATTCCTCTAACACTTCCATCTTCTTCAAAAGATGACCAACCACAAATATGTCCCTTTTTCGGGCACCGAGAGCCATGACGAAAACTGCCTTGTGCATTTGGTGTGCTATTTTAGGCATTTCTTCATGAAGTAAAACCTCAGCTTTGTTCGAAAAATAGGTATAGTTCTCGTCAAAGACAAAAGAACAGAGCTCATTAGTCATCTTGGGGCCTGAACAAGCCAAGAGTAACAATGACACACTTTCCAAGGTCATTAATGGAATCCCATTGGGACATGAACTATCAAAATTCAACTACACTCTTCGAGGCTTTTTAAAGAACGAATCCCTAGAAAGGCATGCTCCGTCGAATTCTTCCTTTGGGGGATCCTCTCCAATTATGTGTAGCATCGAATTCAGAGAGTCATACAGTGCAGATTGATCAAGATGGTTATGCACCTCTGACCGCAACGAAAAAGAAGGGGCGGAAGAGGCCAGATCAACACGGACCCAAGAAGTATGAACCTCATTTGGTACAGACATAACAAAAACTCCATAAGGAGAAGGAGTAGTTATCAGTGTCTTCTTCATTTGTAGCATCATTTTGTAGGAACCCATTTTATATACAAACTAAACCATAAGACACTTACTTCAAAGCATCAAGACAAAGAAAAGAGAACCTTCTACGACTCATAAAATATGTGACATTTTTCCTCTTTGGTGGCTCTATGTATCATTTCTTCTACTTCCTCGATAACTCTCCAGAAGATCCAATGCTATCAGCAAAACCCAAACCTTGCCAAAACGCTACCGGTATGTTCTTTAAATAAGTTTCCTCCTCAGACTGGTCATCAGAGAGATAGACATAGGTTCTTGATTTGGATAAAAAGTGTTTATAACTCCAGAACTTTGGAAATCAGTCAGAACATCTTGAAGGCTCGCTAGAATGAGCATCACATATACTTAGGTGGGAGACCATAGTGAGGGGCATAAACAAGAATTAATGACCCTTGAAATTCTTTATACGGTCAATATACACCTCAAACATTTTCATACCCTTCCTAAGGGAGAGAAAATATTGGCCCCACTTTGAGTCAGATGAGTTACGTTTGATATTTAAAAAATGGAAGAAACGTGTCAAGGTTGGCACACTCCTCTTATATTCACACCAATGCTGGAAGACCTTAACGTAGCCCTAGCTCACTAAATACAAATGTAAATGGGAAACCCCATGGTTATTGAGGACACCCACTTTAAAATCATTGAAGTGAAGTTGGATACCAATCCAAGTAAACAAACAATAATGAAGAGAAAGGACACATTTTTATTACATACTGCATAACCTATTATTTTCCTCTGGGGGAAGCACCCCCTAGTCTGGGAAGGAAACCACCCTGGTGAAGGCAAGATCCAGATCCCTTTTAAAAATTTTATAGATAGTTTCTAGCGTCTCTAACTCATCAAACTCTTCCTCTTCAATAGACTGGAGATTAGTCCAGGAAGAAGGAGATGACATCAAAAGGAAGCTCGGTAACATCAATCCCCATTTCACCAATTACCAATGAGGACTTGGGGACAACTGTTTTGGATCAGTCACAAACCCAAAGATGAGGGGCCATTTCTAAATCATCCATCCAACAAACAAAGGAACAAATGATACATCGCTAGTGACTAAATACTTGATCTAAGCCACTTGTCTATTTTATTTTGTCAAATATGATCAGACTTCACACATCTCACGTCGAGCCAAACGAAAGCATGTTAAATCGTCTATAATATATAAACTCTAAGACGCTTCATTTCATATATCATCTCATTTACTCTCAAACTACATTCTTGAAACTTCATTGACTTTAACATTAAGGTGCTAACTGTTGGAAAAAAAAGTAAGGCATAGAGAAAAAAGAGAAACACAATCACAACACAAGAACATAACGTGAAAACTCCAAAACTGGAGAAAAAACCACGGTCGTTGTCAATAAACAACCAGAGAAACCACTATGTGAAAATTGTTACAACACACAATATACCCTCAACTAAACTAGACCCTCAGTATCCACATCCTCCAAAGTAAATGTTTAACTACATCTCACAACACTCTAATACAAGAGTATAAGAGAACAAAGAAAGTAAAATACAAGTTTAAAGTGTTTTTACTGGTGCGTATTGCAATGAAGAACTTAAATCATGTATATAGTCTTGGACTCCCTCTTCCTTCACAAAACTAAGTGATGTGAGACTTCAAAGAACATGTATCCTATATATAGCATTAGACTCTCTCCTCATTCACAAAACTAAGCGATGTGAGACTTCTTCGACATGTAGATTTTCAACCAACCCTAACAATTTCCACCTTGATTGAAAATAATACATAAGGTTTCATTTTCTTCATTGACAATCATACTCCACCATAAAGAGTATCAACATGTATATTTTCAACCAACCCCAACAATAAAAAGAGAAAGTCCAAGGCTATATATAGGATTCAAGTTCTTCATTCCAAGATGCACCAGTCAAAAGCACTTTAAGCTTGTATTTGACTTTTATTGTTCTCTTATACTTTTGTATTATAGTGTTGTGAGATGTAGTTAAATATTTATTTTAGAGGGTTTGGATGTACTACGGGTATGAGTTAGTTGAGGATATATTATGTGTTGTAACAATTTTCACATAGTGTTATTCTCTGGTTGTCTATTGACAACGACCGTGATTTTCTCCGATTTTGGAACTTTCACGTTAAAAAAAACTGCTGGGGAGTCAGGGAAAGTCGGGAGCACCAACGAGACTAATGCTCCAGGACCACGAGAGGGAGACGCCACGTCTCAACCCAAAACCTTAAGGTGTTAGGTAAATGGATCATCTCTCTTATCAGTCCAACATTTCACTCATTCGTAGGCGATGTGAGACTTTAACCACTCACCCTTGCGCCCAACATTCTCCCCCATATTCTATAACATGATCTAACACCGGATCTAACTTCTGCTCCCCAAACAAGCCGAACCACAACTCTGATACCATTGTTGGGGAGTCTGGGGAAGTCGGGAGCATCAACGAGACTAACGCTCCAGGATCACAAGAGAAGAAAACACCACATCTCAACCTAAAACCTTAAAGTGTTAGGTAAATGATTCATCTCTCTTATAAATTCAATATTCCACTTATTCATAAGTGATATAAGACTTTAACCATTTACACTTGCATTCGACACTAACTTTAAAGTTCTACCTTTCTGTCATACTTAAAGCTCTCGTATTATACCATAAGAACTTGTTCTCTTAATGTAACCAGACTCGGCCTTTACCATGAGCAAGAAGTGCTATACACTGGGCCCCAAATTTTGAGGGGTCCACATATTTTTTTTAATTACTACAAATATATATTTTACACCTGTTATTTTAAAAATAGGTGTTAAATCATAATGTTTTCAAAATCTATTTTACATCAGTTTGTTAAAAATAGGTATAAAAATATATATATTTTTTCAAAATTTATGATTTTGTACTGTTTTTTTTTTAAATCGATATAAATTCATATTCTTTTAGGCCAATTTTTTAAATTAGATCGGGATCCCCGGATTGATTTGGCCGACCCTAAATGTAACATATTTCTTTTTCCACTTTCAAACAAGTATAAATGTCAATTTCAAAACAATTTATTTAAATATAAAATATTGTATGTATCAATTCATGATATTTTATTTATTAAAACAAACTTCATAGCAACTTTGAAAAAAAAAACTACAAAAGGGTTACGGTGACAAACTTGTAAGAGCAGCTCCAACGGTAGATTTTTCACGCAGGCGATTTTTTATTGATTGGAGTTGGTCAAGCTGGCCAACATAGCAAACATAGCAATGCAATGCAAAGCATTGGTTACTTAAATAAAATAATAATAAATTGATAGTTTGTAAATACTTTACAATTAAATAATATATTATTTTTGTTTGATAGCTTATTCGTTCAATTGTTATGGGCCCACTATGAGATTTTTCAAAGTTGTACCAGTGGAAACAAAAACTCAACGAGCTATTTTGAATGAACCATTAGATAGAGATCACTCATCTAAGTGATTTTGAAGCAACGTGGTCTTGTTTTCAACACACTTATAATAAAAAATAGAGTAAAAAATTAGTAGATTAAAATTGGAAGATCCATACGATTATAAGAAATAACTTAAAAAATGAAGCTAAAATATTGAAAGCAACCAATTTATAACCTTTTTGTCTTCTCTTTCAAAATTAATAGAGTAAACAATTTACTGATATCGAGAGAATATAAAATATAGAGGTTGAAGATTTTTTTTTATCAAAATACATTAATTTTTAAAATAAAAATTTCAAAATAATCTTGATTTTAATTCTTTTTCTCCAAATTATCTCATTTTAAAAAGGAGGCGCCAATCCAATTGGCATTTCCTCTTAAACTTAGAGAGGAGGCGTTAATTGGATTGGTTAGGGCTCATAATGTTTTCAATCCAATTGACGCACATGCGTAAAGTTTAAAGGGAGACGCCAATTGGATTGACATCTTTGTGTGTTTTGTAATTTTTTCCAAAAAAGTCTACATGATACATAAAGTCGAAATCAGACCAATTCATATTAATATTAATTTCTATTTACACAAAAAAGACTAATGTTGATGACCGGGATCACCTAATCGACATTCGGTCCCACATCCCCTAGCTACCTGAATCTGTGACCCTAACCCACATTGATGATTCACCCCAGGTGTTTGAGCATCTGAGGATCCAAGAACATCACTACCAACTGCATGAGATTGCCTGTTGAGATAGTCAGACAAATCATTGTAGTCTTGTGTATGCATCGAAGGTGTACCGCCATAGCTGAGTTCATGACCCATGCCAGAGTAGTTGGGTTGTGTTTGACTTGTTGGAGGGCGACCGAGACAATTGAAGGGAGACATTGATGTGAATGATGCGTCGAGGAAAGGTTGAAAAGATTGTTGTGGTGTTTGGTAGAGATAGGGTTGTTGAAGGTTTTAGTTTTGAGATGTTTGGGCTTCTTGACTATGGTAGGAGGAGGGACAGTTGATGTTAAATGATCGTTGAATGTTTTGGCTATGGCGGATTTGGTAGGGTGATGCGTTTGGTGCGAAGCGATGTTGGGTCTTTGGTTGATGATCTAGTTGTTGGTGGTGGTACGGGGTATGCTCTTGGTATTGTGGTTGGGTGTATGGCATGTTAGGGTTGTATGTTTGTGTGTTTGTGGAACAAAAAGTTTGACGGATATGAGGTTGTGTGTAGCCGGTTTGACAATGTTGTTGGGGGTTAGATGTTGAGCCTTCAAGTGTGTATGTTGACTGGCGTGGGTCGTATAGGTACATATCCTCAGCGATGAACTCAAAACCAACCGATCTGTACCAAGTCATATAAGTACGACTTGGTTTTTCTTCAGTTGGCATCACATCGTCAGTTAAGACATGGTCATGGTGGTGCTTCCATCTGCGGCACTCAGATCTAATGAAGCTTTGCCATGGGTTAAAGTTCTATTGGTCGTTAACTTTGCGTAGATGCCATTCTCCTAGGTTTGTAGGGGGGTCTGGGATGTGTTGAAGCATACCGAACTGCAATTTCACACGATTGCTGTTATGCATCTCCACAGTGGTGAATCTTATGATCGGTGTGCATGCAGCCCATACGGCTGCATCTTCTTCGTTGATTTCATGGTCATTATCCAGATTTAGGTATGGACGCCAAATGAACTGAAATGTAAACATATGTTAGATTATAAACTTGGTAGAAGAAATTAACAAATTATTACGAAATGATTAGGTTATTATCCATACATCTGCCGGTCGAAGGTGATCCAAGAGATTGTGATACTGGGTAATATAGTGTCTATGACATCTGTTATAACTCATACCACGAGCAGACCATCTGCACCATAAAGGTAAAAATATTAGTTAGAGATAATAATCGGTAAAGTAAGTAAATATAGACCATTTTAAACAACTTACTTTTGTGCATACGAGAATGTGAAAGGGTTGTTGTTGACGGGCGCTAGGGACGGTAGTCTTGACCAACCCTATGCTTGGAGCAAAACAACACATCCAGAAAAGGTAGATGTGTCTTTGTGTGAATTTTTAGACAAAGAGTTATACAGATAGGCCAGACAAGCGGATCCCCAACTTTAACTTCCTATTCTATCTACATGTCTTAGTAAAGGTAAATACATAACATGCATACTAGAACCACTACCTTCGGGAAATAAAAAAGAACCAATTAAAAGCATAATATAACACCTAATTTTTATTATTCGAGCCTCTTCGGTAGAATGCTCATCTAAATGTAAGCTGTTATAGTATGCCTTAAGGCATGAAATGAGTATACCTTGACCTCTTGAGTTATCATCTAACAAATCAGCATCCAAGAGGTCCATGCAAATTGAATTTGCATAGTTGGTTTTACCATTTACAGCTTTACCTTCGATAGGCAGTCCCAGTGGCATGTAAACGTCTTTTAACATCACGGTACACTCACCGGTTGGAAACCAGAATGTGTGTGTCTCGAGACGCCATCTTTCACATAACACAAGAATGAATTTATTATCCACCTACCAAGACATTATTTTGCTTATATTCCCAAAACTGACGAGTTCGACATACGATTGAATCATCGGGTCCATGTGTACATATTCGTGGACCCGAGTTCGGAACCTTGAAACATCCTATAAAAGAAAAAACACAACACGTTACTAAGTTGATATGTTATTAAAAGGTATTCTATACAAGTAACAAAAGAATTAAACGCTTACATAAGTTGCTATGTTTGCAACCGTTCCTCTGTGCGATTCGTCCATTGTGAGGATAAACATCTTGTCGAAGATGAAAGAGGTTGTTTCAGATGAAAGATTTAATGTTGTTGAGGAAGTAGTGAGTATTGGTGTTTGAAAAATGAGAGAGTTCCATGCCTATTTATAAGGCGTGGCATGCAAAAGTGTGGATGCATGGAAAATTGTGAATGCATGTGCTAGCCAAATGGTTTGGCGCCCATGTTCATTTTCCACATGCCAACGCCAATCAAATTGGCGCCTCCCCTAGGCTCATGCATTCTACATCTTGACCTAGCCAGGCGCATGCATGGCTCTGCATGCTTGGTTACGAGGTCTGCATGCAAGACATGGTGCCGCCAATTGGAATGGCGCCAATGTGTAAGCATTACAAGCAAGCGCTAAATGGATTTGCGCTAGGGCTTGCATGTTTGAGACATGGCTTCCCTCTGGCTTGCATGCTTGATACATCACTTTCGTCTTGCTTTCATGTTTGACATATCACTTATGACTTGCTTGCATGCTTGACACATCACTTTCGTCTAGCTTTGCATGTTGGACATATCACTTACCTATTTAAGTGTCTTACTATCTACATTCAATCATCAACACAAATTCATCTGCACCAAAAAATTAATTTTCATCTGCACAACAAATACTACAATGTCATCTTCACCAAAATATAATATCAATGTTCACTGCAATGGTGAGACATACGAGTCTGAGTTATACAGGTTTTGTTTTCGAAACACCGATACCATCCGACTTACGATCAAGAGAAATTCAAATTTCTTGCATTTAAAAAAACGAATTGAATCCTGCATAGTATCTGGTATTGTTTCAAAGATCACGTACCAAAATCCAATTTTTTTTAGAACAGTCAATGCAAGTTTTTTCTGCTGAAGGTAAGGGATGATGAAGATGTTGAATATATGTTTGTTAGTCATGAACATTCCGGTTGTAACTGTATTGAGTTGTATATTACTCTTCAACCAAGTATACCATGTCAGCAATCTCAAATAACTAATCAAGTTGAATCTGATGAATTTGAATCAGAAAACTCAGATGACGCCGACCCAGAAGCAGAAGTCAACATCGTTGATGAAGAAGAAGAAGAGACTGAGACATAGGTCAATCATATGTTGAACAACAACATTGAAGATGATGATCAACCAACGCCATTACCTCCAAGTGATGTATACAATCCACCTTAACATATGACAAACATGGATCTGCATGATGATGAAACATCCAACAGTGTTTTTTATAACCTGTATCCACGATCAGAAGGCGAGTTAAAGATGGGAGATGTGTTCCGCACTAAAGAAGAATGTGTGCGAGCTATCAAAAAATTTCACATCAATAACTATGTTGATTTCACAGTGAAACACACTGATTCGAGAAGGTATGTCATCAAATGTCATAACATCCTTTGTAAGTTTCGGTTGGCTGCGTCTCACAAAAAGAAAAGCGACTCTTGGGAGATAGCTTCAATAGACCCACCTCACAGTTGAATTGCAACTAACGTTGAACAAGATCACCGTAAGTTAAGTGTTGCATTGATATGTCAAGATATTTTGCCGCTTGTTAACAAAGACCCATCAGTGAAGGTGAGTATAGTAATATTTCATATCAAAACAAGATAATTATACTCCATCTTACAAGAAAGCATGGATTGCAAGGACAAAGGCTGTTGAACAAGTATTCGACAACTGGGAGGATTCATACAAAGAATTGCATGATTTTTATGGACCCTAAAAACATACGTACCAGGAACTATTGCAATTATGGAGACATTACCAGCATTTACGCCAGACGGAACCTGTGTTGCTGGAAATATAATCTTTCACCGCCTCTTTTGGGCGTTTGATCCGTGCATAAAAGGTTTTGCATTCTGCAAACCTATTATTCAAATTGATGGAACATGGTTATACGGAAAATACAAGGGTACTTTGCTTATGGCGGTTGCACAAGATGACAACAACAATGTCTTTCCCATTGCCTTTGCCCTGGTTGAAGGTGAAACTGCTGGTGGTTGGGGTTTCTTTCTTCGACATCTCAGAACACATGTGGCTCCACAAGCCAATCTCTGTTTGATTTCTGATAGACATGCTGCCATTGAGAGTGCTTACAATAATCATGACAACGGATGACATGATCCTCCTTCTACCCATGTCTATTGTATTAGACATATTGCACAAAACTTCATGCGTGCAATCAAAGATAAGAACCTTCTCAAAAAAGTGGTGAATGTTGGGTATGCTCTAACTCAGCTGTCATTTCAATATTACCGTGATGAAATTAGACTGTCAAATGCAGATGTAGGAAGATGGGTGGATAACATACCAGTAGAGCAATGGACAAGGGCATTTGACGAAGGCTGTCGATAGGGTCACATGAAAACAAACCTTGTGGAATGCATGAACGGCGTATTCAAAGGGATTAGAAATATACCAATAACCGCTTTTGTCAGATCAACCTACTATAGGTTGGCTTTTACCTTCGCAACCAGAGGTGAAAGATGAAGTGCAGTGTTAATGTCTGGGCAAGTATTCAATGAGTGTTGTATGAAAGTGATGAAAGAAGAGAGCATCAAATCTAGCACACACGCGGTAACAGTCTTTGACCGTCATAGGAAAAATTTCAGCGTATAGGAAACAATGGACCATAATGAGGGGAGACCAAATTTATCCTATGTTGTCAAACTAAACAAAAGTTGGTGCGACTGTGGAAAGTTCCAGGCCTTCCGTATTCCTTGTTCCCATGTCATTGCGGCATGCGCACATACTCGCCAGGACGCTTACAACCATCTATCTGATGTTTACAAGGCCATTACCGTCTTGAATGTGTATAACAAAAGCTTCTCAGTGCTACCAATGGAGGAATACTAGCCTCCATATGAATGTGACATAGTTTGGCACAACGATGAGATGCGAAGAAAGAAAAAAGGACGGCTAAACAACACGCATATTAGAATAGAAATGAATATGACTGATAAAATGATAAGACTATGTAGTATATGTCGTCAACCAAGACACAACAAGAACAATTGTCCCAATCGAGGAGCAACATCTTCATCATAAGATAATATCTCCTTTTAAATTTTGTAACCTTGGATTTTTATATATCATTAATTTTTTGTTACAACAAGGTCAACAACAAACATCACTACAACATAAGCAAACTTAAAACAGAATATTCCTAACTGATTACAACAATCAAATTGATGTCATCTCGTCCAAAAATCATTTCCCTAGCATCCTTATCAGTTTTGACTCGCGCCCAACCAAATATACTGTCGAGTCTCTCAATACTTCTAATTTTTCCCCTTCTGGTATTTTTCCATCTAACCAACAAACCAACTCCCTCTTCAATTGATTGAAACTAGTGATGTTCCAGAAGATCATCAACATCGGAGTTTTGTCTCTCGAATAAACCACATTTCCATAGCGGCGACGAACACCAAACATGTTTGTAGAATGATGAAATGAGATGTGGAAAAATGATTCACACAACATCTCTATTTATAAAAAAAAATTGCATTTTGCACTGAGGCGCCAGACCAATTGGATTGGCAGCACCATGTGCCCTAGCCAATCCAATTGACGTCTCCTCTCTAACTTTAGGAGCTGACGTCAATTGGTCTGGCGCCTCCTCTTAGAAGTTGAGTAAAAGCGGGGTAGTTTGAAAAAAAAATTGAAATCAGAATTTTTTTGAATTTTTTTTAAAAATATTGAGATATTTTGATAAAAAATTCGAGGTTTAAAGTTTGAATTCTTAACCTGCGATCAATATCTTTGCGAACATAAACATCTATAAGATGGTGGATTTTAACATTGACGAGCTATAAACTTGTCCATTACACATTAGTTAAGTTGTAAGTCATTCATATTATAGAGAGAAAAATGGATGGTCAAGATTCAAATATAACAAATTGAATAGTCTATATTCTTTTAATTCTTTTTTAATTTATATATTGATCTTGCTAAAAGCGTATGATTATAATGAAAATTTAATAACGATCCTTGTTTTTTTTTATTTACAAAATTATCTTATTTAGTTATTTTGTTAATAAAAATTTGAGTTAAATATGATTAGATCCTTTAAAATATTTAAATATTCCCTTTAATTTTTTTAATATTAGTCAAACTTTTTATCCCTATTTTTAATTTTCTATATTAACTTTCATTAATAGAAGCTTCTCAATCTTTACACATTTACAATGACCAATGATGTATCTTTAAAATAAATAAATAAAAACAATTTTCTATCATTATTAGATGTTCTTGTTATTAATCATTCCTCTAAAAAAAAATTAAGAGACAAATTCATTTTCTGTATCAAGGTATTTTTTATTTATTAAAACACATATTATGTTAGGGAGTAAGGAGGAACATGTTAGGTGTGTAACTTCAAAGAATTAAGTGATGTGGGACTTCAAAGAACATGTATTATATATATAGCCTTAGACTTTCTCTTCATTCACAAAACTAAGCGATGTGAGACTTTTTCAACATGTATATTTTCAAACAACCCTAACAATCTTCACCTTGATTGAAAATAATACATAAGCATTTATTGTCTTCACCGACAATCATACTCCGTCATAAAGAGTATTAACATGTATATTTTCAACCAATTTTAACAATTTTTACCTTGATTGAAAATACTACATCAACTTTCATTGTCTTTACCGACAATCATACTCCACCATAAAAAGTATAGTCACTTGAAACTACACCATTCCAATAATTTTCACATTGTCTTCACCGACAACCATAGTTTTAAAAACTATCATACTCTCTCATGAAAAATATATTTCACTTGAAGATAAACCACTTCAAAAATTTCACATTGTCATCACCGACAATCATATATTTTATCATGAAGAATAAATTTAACTTACAGTTAAACCACTCCAAGCATTCCACGTTGTCTTCACCGACAATCATAGTTTTTAAAAAACTAGCATACTCCATCTAAAGAAGATTATAATTCACTTGAAGCTAAACAAACCCCTTCAATAATTTTCACATGTAGAAAACTAAGTTGAAACATTATGGTGCAACTTCCTTTTTAGCAAGAAGCTCTTCAACCACCAACATAATCTTGCACCTTGTGTATTCTTGATTGTATCAACACATCTTTGACTTGAACTTTCCACAAATCAAAAAAATTCTTCCATCAATTTTCTCTAGTCCAAATTGTACAACAAAATTTTTGACTGCAACTCAACAACTCTTTCACAATACTACCTTTCTTTTCTGATGTGGAAGATCAGACAAAACTGAAACCACAGAGCAATACTAAGAACATTTATCCCTAGATCAAACCAAAAGCTTTGATACCAGTTGTTGAGGAAAAAAACAAAGCAAAGCATAGAGAAAAAAAGGAAGAACACAATACAACACAAAAACATAATGTGGAAACTCCAAAACCGGAGAAAAACCACAATCGTTGTCAAATCACAACCAAAGAATAACACCATGTGAAAATTGTTACAACACATAATATACCCTTAACTACCCAGACCCCAGTACACCCGCACTCTCCAAAATAAATATTTAACTACATCTTACAACACTCTAATACAAGAGTATAAGAGAAAAAAGAAAGTCAAATACAAGCTTAAATTGCTTTTGACTGATGCATCTTGGAATGAAAAACTTGAATCCTATATATAGCTTTGAACTCCCTCTTCCTTCACAAAACTAATCGATGTGGGACTTCAAAGAACTTGTGTCCTATATATAGCATGAACTCTCTCTTCATTCACAAGAATAAGTGATGTGAGACTTTTTCAACATGTATATTAGGCATGACAACATAACCCGTACCCGTTGGTACCCACCTGAACCCGTCCCGAAGTTGACGGGGAAAATCCTCTTTGTCTGAGTTTGAGTTTTCCCCGATTATAAAATATGGGGACGAGTCGGGTAATGGGGACACAAGTACCCACCCCGAACCCGTCCCCGAACCCGCCCTAGTTTATTTTATTATGTACATTATTATTTATTTTTGATAATTTAGAATATTAAATAAGTGGTCAATGTTTTGATATTTTAATTTTAATTTATTATTTAAAATATTTAAAATGTATGTATGGAATTTTTGTAGATTGTTTTATTTTATCATTTGAAATGTAATTTTATTTTGAAAAAAATAAATATTTCTATTAAAAAAATTGATTTCACTAAATGAATGGTGGCGGAACGGGGATACCCGAACTCAACCCGAACCCGTTTGAGACGAGTTTGAGTTTTAATTCTCCGTCCTCATTTGGGTTTGGGGAGGGGAACGGGGATTATTTAAGGATTCGGGTTTGGATGAGGTAAAAATCGTTTCTGACTCGGCCCGTTGTCATGCCTAATGTGTATTTTCATACAATCCCAACACACATGTTAGATAATAAACGCTTTAGTGGTCTGAACTAATTTATTTAAAAAGAACAATGTCAATGAATTGCATAATGGTTATGCCTTATTTCTAAGCCTGCGTTTTAGCTATTGCATGTGTGGTAATTAATTATGTTATGAATGTGGATCTACTTGAAATAAAGACGATCATTATCATTGTGCAACTCAATAAACATTGCATGGTGATTGAAATTGAAAAGTACTACAACGTTATAGCAATTAACTTTTTGATGCTATATTTTGAAATGTGATTTTCATATTTAATTTTGAGTATGAATTTATTTGCTTTCTTGTTTCAGGAATTGAAGCCTAGTTATGCTGGATCATTTGGTTTGTCTTCAGTGTTGTTGCTTGACAGTTTGTATTCTTTTTGTTGGCAACTACAAATTGTTTGTGTTTCTTAAACATGTTCATGAAAAATGTTTCATATTTAATTATAGTATTGTTGTTAAATATTTTTTTTTTACTCTCTAGAGTTTTTGATTTTATTTTTAAAATAATCACATTTTTTAAATTATATATTAAAATAATCATCTTTTTAGTTTATTTATCAAACTAGTCATGTTTCAGTTAGAAGACAAGAGCAGACGTCTATCCTTATGACGCATGCTTTGATTGTTTACACATTGGCGCCATTCATCATGGCGCATGCATGTTCCTATCGCCACTGTATGTGGCGCATGCATGCATCCACTTGGTGCATGAACCACTGCATGTGGCTACTCTTTTATTTGTCAAGTCTATAAATACAGTATCCCCTCCCCATCATTTTTCACACATTTTCTTACTATCTCATTCTATTTTTCTTCAATCTCCTTCCATTTTTATTTAAAATGTCTTCATATATGTGTCATTAAATTTACAAGAGAAATACCGATTTAATTTATTCGGCAGTAAAGCCTCTTACAAAGATCAGACTCTGGAATACAGAGGCGTTAGAACATTTTAATAGGAGCATGATTCATTAGTTAGATGGAGACATTGCGAAGGGTGAAAAGATAAGAAGAATTCAAAGGTTTGTTACCACGTTCAATCAAAATGGAGAAATTCTTTTCTGGGACAATGTTAAAACTGACAGAGATGTTCACATGATGATGTATAGTTCACATGATGGTTGTAATCACATAGTTATGTTGTTTAGTCGTTGTATTTGTTTGTTATGTTGTTTAAATTATTGTTTAGTTTTTTTTTTATTGTAACCGAATGTTATGATATTTATGAAATGAAAGTTGTTTTTAATATAAAGAAAAAATGTTACATTTAAAATGATGTTTATGTGTTTGGTCCAATATTGGGACAGTTTGTACGATTACCAAATAACCCTCCCAACAACCAACCATACACCATTACCAAACCCAAGAACAATGTCAACTCACCCAAACCAAACGGTCAACCTCACAACGTCACCATACCATATGCACTCAACCACCAACCCCGCAACCAATACATGCTACATACCCAAACACAAAACCAAGAGCCTGACCAATACCACCAACAACCATACGCAGCCACCACATCTGTCTATAACCCCGATAGTTCATATGATTTCACCTCATCCCACCATAGCCCTCCACCAATGAACACCCAAATATCCCACCGCCAGAGCACCCAACCACTGTATGACTTTCTTACATCACAAGAACCATTATTTCGTTTTCAAAACGATTCAATGTCCCAATTCAACCAACCATACCGTCCACACATAACCCAACCACAATGACCCAACTACGACAACATGGACACTAAACTCAATTACGGCAGCGTCGTTGGTGGCAACCCTCGTAGCTATTGGGGAAAAATGATGGAATATATGTCACATACACCAGGATGTGGAACAAGAGAATGTTTCAAACGGACGGGTCATTGATTTTTTATTCAATTGTTGTGTATTTGAATTTTATAACATAATATTATGAATTAGTTTTAATTTTATTTTTTATTTCAGTTTTTTAAAATTATAATTACTAAAATTTAAAAATAAATAAATAAAGGAGTAGCCACATGTAATGGCACATGCTCCTAGTAGATGCATGCATGCGCCACTTGCAGTGGCATGATGTGAGTGTTGTTGCCACCACTATTGACGCCTGTGTAAAATTCCAGTGCATGCGTCAACCCTTGTGGCTACTCCTCTTAAAACATGGTTAGTTTGATATTTAAATTAGAAACGTGGTTATTTTAATATATAATTTGAAAATTGTGGCTATTTTAATTATTATTTTTGGCAAAATAGCCTTTTTCGCCCCGTATGTTTACCACGAGGTTCATTTTGGTCCCTTAATTTTTAAAAGGCTCATTTTCGCCCCTCAACTGTATTAAATGTACGATGTTTATCCTTTGCAGAGAAAACACACTAACGTTGTTAAACACGAAAGTGTTAACATCCATGCCAACTCCATGTAGGATATCTTCTTTTTTAAAGATATGTGCAGCGCACGCCTTCTTCTTCGTGTGAATTAGGGTTTCGCGCATTTTGCCTTCATCTTCTTCTGTAATCTATTGTTCACGCTGCAACATCTATTGTGAAAAAGTGAGTTACATTCCGAATCGATTGTGAAGAAGTGAGTTACAATTTCGAATCTATTATGAAGAAGTGAGTTACAGTTACCTTCATCTTCTTTCTGTAATCTATGAATAATGACTCATAAAATTTCTTCTTCGTCGCAAAAGGTGTCTGAGTATGGCGGAGAAGTGAGTTACAGTTTCAAATCTGGGTTTGATTCTTCTTCTTCGAAAAATCAATGGAGACCTAACAGTTGGTGTGGTGATTTTACTATACTCAGAAGGGAAAAAACAACCAAAAAGTTTGGGAAACAATTTTGGGGATGTCCATATTATAAGGTATGATATATCTTGTTAAGTTTGCAGTTTCGATTTTACATAGTGGGTAATGTTGTATGTAACCTATGCAAGGGAATACAAGTAATGGATGTGATTATTTTGATTGGTTTTGTGTTGAAGTGAAAGATGACAGGGACATGTTTATCAAGAATCAAAAAAAAGAGGTTGTAAATCTTAGCAAAAGAGAATGAAGATCAACATCAGAAATTGCTTAAATATGAAGGATTAATTGAAGAACTTTAGGGGGGGGGGGGGGCTCCCAATAACACAATGAAGTGGAAGACATTTTGGAGAAATTCATTTTTTGTTTCTTTAAGTGTATTAATCTATAATTTGTTAATGCAATTGTACAATGAAATGGAATTGAATTGTTCTATGGGATGAATGAATTATATCTCTACAATATTGTTTTATGAGATCAATGAAATAGAATTGTATAATGTTGTATCACATGGTATAGTTACTGGTATAATTTGTCTATCAAAATGAACACTATAATTAGTTTTTCATTGCACTATAACCTAACTGGTATAATTTGTAACTTAATTGGTTATAATTTACACTATAACCTAACTGGACAAATTGATATAATTTAGCTGTTATAATTTGTATATTTGGCCACAACAGAATATTGGCAAAATAGGTCTTTCAACATACATTCTGGAAAACAATAGATAATCTCAGTAAACATTACATTATGAGTATACAGAACATAGCATTATGAGTATACAGGACATAGCATTATGAGTATACCTTACAATCCACATGTTGGTGTAGTCATTAATCCTTACAATCCTAATAACCAAAACATTACATTATGAGTATACAGAACATAGCAGTTCATAAAGTACCAAAACATAACAGTTTGTAAAGTACCTCTTCATAATGTTGGGCAAGATGACATCATCAGTAATGTTTGCAAATCTCATTCTACTTTTTGCCCACCTTTCTATTATGTATGTTCTGATCTCTTCTAGCATTGCCATTATAGGCTTAGCTCTTGCTTCAATAATAACACTATTGAAGGCCTTCTACATGTTGTTTAACACAATATCACACTTAGAGGTTGTCTTACATTAAGATTTGCTCCAAAACCTAGGAGGTGTTTTCATCATGTGCTTGAACGCTTCCTCATTAACATCTCTCATTTCTCTCATTTCCCTTTCCCAAGATTGTGAATATGTTGACTTAACATCTTTCCATATAATCTCTTTCAACTTCTTTCCAGAAAATCTCTTCCTAAAATTGTTGTACAAATGGCGTACACAAAACCTCTATTCCACACCCGATAAAAGCTCACCCATAGCTGGCAAGATACCCTAATAAATAAATACAAGAGATTCATTATCACAAATCCAAAACACTATAATCATGCACAAAATAAATACAAGAGATTAATTATCACAAATTCAATATCTTATGTTGGTATGATATGAAGGTATATGTACAACATTGGCTTCTACCTCCAAGATCCTCAATCAATAGTTCTAGAAACCATGTCCAATTGTCCTTTGTTTCACCTTCAACAATTGCAAAGGCTATTGGCATCATTTGGTCGTTTGGATCTTTTCCTATGGCTACCAATATTTGTCCTCCACATAGGCGCTTCAAAAACCAACCGTCAAGCCCAATTATAGGTCTACATAATTTTAAACTCTCTTTGCAAGCTGCATAACAAATGTAGATCCTTTGGAAGTGAGGCCTATTGTCACTTGCATTGTCTGGAACAGGTTGAACATTAATCTTGACAGTTGAACCAGGATTTGTTTTAAGGATCTCACGTGCATAGTCATAAATTCTTGTATACTGTTCTAGAAAGGAGCCATCAACCAATCCTCTTGTTGCACACCTAGCCCTAACATCCTTAGTCTTGTTTACACCAACATTCCATTTCCTTTGGGATTTTTCCTTGATGTCCCTAATTTTCAGATTTGGATTATCTTTCAAAGTGTTTTGAATTCTTTTACTTAACCACTTTGTAGTCATGACCTTCACATTATATGATCTACTACAATTATGCTTATCCACTAAAATCCTCAATTGCCAAGAATCTTCATATGTTAACTTGCAACGATATGCATTCCAATCACACCCTTTTTTACATATCACCCTTACCCTTTGTTTATCATTTTTAGAGAACCTCAAATCCCTTCCTAACTGGAATGTATATGAAGTAATTGCCTCCTTAAAATCATTCTTTGTTGCAAAATAGGTTCCTAATTCCCATTTGTAGTCTGACATGTTCTTGGGCATTTTAAAAACATGATACTTCTTTCTATGATAGTTACTTTCATCATCAATTTCACACCCACTCTCCAATTCCTCACTAGCACCTTCACATTCCTCACTATGTTTTTTGCCTTTACCTTCTGCCTCTTTGTCATAACCTAATAGATATGTAATATCCCTTTCCACTAAACCATCAATGTCTTCATCTGAGTCTTAAAAGGCAACATCTAAGGAACTTTCGTACGGGAAACTCACATCATCATTATCACCCATATCATCAGCCCCATTAACATCAACATGATTATCTCTACCCTACCCCCACTCATGTCCTTAGCCCCATTAACATCAACATTTGTGCCTCCAACCTCAACCTTATTCAAGTCACTTAAACCATCTGATTTACCATTGAGAACTTCTTCAACCAATTTTCTAATGACATCTTCAGTTTCATCAACATTAACTACAACCTTAACTATGTTTTCAGTTTCATCCTCTATAGGTCCATCATAATAATCAGGTTGAGAAACTGAATGTTGTACATAGAAATGAACACTCTTATGTACCTTACGTAAATCAACTATCTCTTGGGCACCTTTATCATCACTCAAAATAAACAAACCAATTGTTGGGTCCTTGTATATTACTGTTCCATATTCCTCATATCCCAGTTCTTTAACAATTCCCAACACCTCAAAATAACTCCACTTATCAACATCACACTTCACCTCAGCAACTGAACCCCTATAACTTGACTTATCATCACCTTCGGAAAATAATCCATGGTGTATAACTACATGCGTATATTCATCCATAATATACCTAAAAATTACAACATTTTGAATCAGGAAAACAAAACCCTAAATCCATGACAAACCCTAAAATGCAAACCCAGATGAACCCTAAAATAGAATTGAGCGAAGATTAAAAAGAAGAAAAAGAACATTACCAGTATTCTCTTTAGAAATCCCGTTTCTTTGTGCTTTCTTCGTTCTTCAATGGTTCACTTCCTTCGTCAAAGAATGTATTCGTCGTTCTATAGAGTGAGGTTTGAGAGAACTTCAGAGAAATGTGAGAAAAATGAGAAATTTGGATATACCTTTTTTATGTATTACATTGCCAGGTCATCATAAACTAATACATGTGTGTGCCACCTTTGCATCTCAATTGATCTTGACTAACATTTTGGACGGTAAAGATAAACGTGAACCACTTTGAATAACTAAGAGATCAAAATTGTCCTTTTTAAAATTAAGGGACCAAAACGAACCCTACACAAAACATAAGGGACAAAAAAGGATATTAAACCAAAAAAAAATCACAATTTTCATTATACTATGGATCGTTTTTCCCCATACCCAAGTTGTGATGTAAAGATGATAATAACACTTAGTTCTAAGGGTGCAACTTGATAACGAAACTGAATGCAAGTTAAATCAGGGGTATAACTTAATAACAAAATTGGATGCAAGTTAAATCAACGGTGTAACTTAATAACGAAACTGGATGCAAGTTAAATCACCAACAACAAATTGGCTCAGTAGTACACAAACTTGTTAAACAACCAAGGTACTAGATGGAAAGATTAAAATGTCAATTGTTTGAACTATATTAGTCTTTTTTTAAAGTTAAGGAATGTAAAGATAAGGGACACAAAAGTATTTAACTAAAATACATGCAAATATAAAATATTTATTCTTGAAATAAAATATCTTTGACCCTTAATAATAATTAAAAAAATATATTTTTTACCTTTAATTATTAAAGAATTAATGTATTAGAACTATATTAATTTTTTTAATGAACTTTAAAAAGTAAATTTTTTATTATATTTAAGTAAAAAAAATTATATTAAAGATTAGAATCTTGTACAGCTTCTTATATTAAAACCAGATGGAGTAACTTGTACAGCTTCTTATATTAAGACCAGATGGAGTAACTTACAGGCTCTCTTAAAATGTTAAAAGTCAACTTGTCCAACATGCACAAGTTTCCTCAATGCCACCCTATAATAAATAAATGTATACTATTCCTTATAGAATGTTAAAAGTCAACTTGTGCTACATGCACAAGTTTTCTCAATGCCCTATAAGAAATAAACCACTATTTTTAAATATTTCGGTAAGCAAGTGCACCACTTCGAGTCTCTAAATCAGTTCAAACTCCTATTTTTAATTCCACTTTCTTTAACACTCGTAAATATTTAGAATAGACTATCATTTCTTAATGTTATATACTGATCGAGTCAACTCTAACACAAGACATACAAAGAGTGGTCAAAAAGTCACCAAAAGTGAAAACAAAATCACCCTAAGCTAGCTAAACTACAACCAATCCAATTAAACACTTCAAAATTTCTCATCCAATAGGATACAAGGTATTGAAGACCATCATTTTAAAATGTTGCTCTCAACCCTCCCTTGAAAGCTTCTACGTTGTTTCACATGACTTCATTTTCTCTTGTGAATTTGTGGTATACCATTTCTCAACAAAATAGATAGATCAATTCTAAATAAATTGATGTTTCATAAAATGAAATCAATAAAAACTTGCAATCACGTACCTCTTTAACTATTCCCATCATACAAATGAGTGATCAACAGAGCTGCACCCAACAAACCAAAAAATTGCCTCTGATAGAAACTGACTCCCAAACCACACAATATGGTGGTCGGGTCGCTAAACTTGGACCAACAAACACTAGATAACCTATAAACACACTAATTTAAAATAGTCTTCTAACCTCCAACCAAATAAAAAGTTAGCACTCATTTCAAAAATACAAAAACAAATAAACTTCAGAATCAAACTCAACAAGTGCATAAAACTGCCTTAAAACAAAAGCATCTCACATTATTTTAGATCTCAGCATATAGCCAACAAAAGACTGAAAGGGCTTGCTTGTAGTTTTGCAATTCCTATCAACACTTCTCTAAGCTAAAATTCCCCAAGGAATGAAGCTTTTGTATTAACCCTTTAGTGTTTAGATCAACAAATAAAATCCAAGACAAAAAATAAACAAATATTGACTAGAAGAGGCTACAACAACAACAACAATCAAGCCTTATCCCACTGTGTGGGTTGACTAGAGGCTAAAATGATTATTTTTATAGGCTTGCAATGGAATTTGTCTATTATGGAGAAAGCAATAGTAATGTAAAGAAAGAAAAAATAACCCTAAAATGGTTAAGTTTGAAGATATCTCCTCTCATACAGACCAATTACTTGATCAGCCACAGCCCACATAATGGCTTGTCCAGGTGGGATCCTCATGAGCCGAGGTAACAGACCTTTCCATAAGGCAACAAGTCCTTCTTCTGCATGTATTGTTCTGATGGCATGGATCATACCCTTATACCTTACTTCACCTCCCTCTTTAACCTGAGCCATCAACCTTGTTTTCACTACATCAAAAGGACCGGTGCAAATAGGACCTGCCGTACCTGCAAGGAATCCTGAAATCATGGACTGCCATGGTAGAAGAACTTTACCGTCGCCTTCATTTTTCTTCCATAAAAGCACATCAAAAGCATTTTTTGCAGTAAACATGACAGATTGATTTGTCCCGTTACGCATTATGGTAGGTGTAACACCAGCCCAAAGCCCACGTAAACCTTCTTCCTTTATGATCATTCCCGCACAATGCACAGGACCTCTATATTTTAAAAGCTCGTGGCTTAGCCCTTTCTGCTGTTGCAACCTTATCTTCACCACCTGCAGAAAAACACAAGGTATTTCATACGAGCTTGGAATTCCACATGCCAAGGACAGACTATGAATGGATGTTTGTGATGTTATATGCTGATTAGCCATTAGTGCAACCACTTAGACAACTAAATAATAAGCAGCTTTTAATCATAGTTGCAACACATGAGATAAACTTGTTACAATAAGCATGTTTTACAAGACCTGTCAAAGTTATTTTTGTAAAAAATAAGAATTATTATTTCCCAGTTAATATGAGGAGGCCTATCAATAGATACACTGGAAACTGAATTAAAAGAGCTATTGTATGTACATGATCTAATACTGAGACTGCCGCCCCTTACTATGAAATTGCCCGTCCCATGGAGAAGAATGAAATTCAGCTAGCTAAGAAGTAACTTTTGAGGATTGAGATGACATCACCACTCTTCCCTTCTACCATAAACACAGCATAGAAAAGGAAAAAACCTGGATGAGCATTAGTATCTATTGTGAGAACCTGTAGGATTGCCCTGAGAGGCACATCATCAATTGTATCTCCCAGCAACAACTTTAGACAGAGCATTAGCTGCTAAATTTCCGTTTCCCTATCATGTTCAATTTCTAAATTACATCCTAAAATTTTGACACCAATTACTACCATTCACTCCAACTATTTGCCCCAAAACTAGAAACGATCCCAAAAATATTTTACACTCCTTGATCAGTCAAACAGTAATTCAGAATTGTTATACCACTAAAACTGTCAGAGTGGATATAAATAAAAGGGTAGAGTGTGATGTCTTTGATTATTGTTTCTTTAATTTCACCATCTAATACCATAACTGAGAAATGCAACAAATGTCAAATACTACTACCCTGGCCTGGTTTCCTAGTCAAGGCCTGTATAGCAGACTGAAACCCAATTAGACGTGAATGTCATCACTCTTTGCCTATATTGAGGGTAATCCGTATCATTTTCATCAGTGTTATCAAATATTAGCCATGGCAGTGCAATGGCAGAGTGCGGTGGCCAATTTGTAAGGATGGATGCGCCATGGAATTTTACGGCAGATATGAAAGATTTTTGGCTACCTGCCATCGATATTTTCATATCTGGAGACTCCAACTTCCCACAATAATTTTGATTACTACTGAGTCAGGTCCTATTGGTATCTATGATACGGTTTCATAGCCCTTTGCAAGTACATCACCACTTCCTATCCAACACAAAATCATCACCGTTCATCCACACCAGAATTTCAGCTTAAACAACTACCAATTTATTTTACATGAAATCAGTCTCAAGGCATATTGCATATGTAAGCATTTCTCTTCATGTATTATATATTCTTGATTGTTTAATTCAAATTTAATTTAATAATAAGCTATAGGCTCTTAAAAAATCACTAATTGAATATACAAAAATAAAATAAAAATCTCAAACCTCAAATGGCGTAACGATCACAACAGCCTCAAGCACCCCAGCGCCAAACCCAGAAAGAAGCCGCCCATGATTACTGATCTTTCCGGTCTCAGAATCCTTAAACGCAGACTGAAGTAACGCATTTGAACCCATTCGAAGTGTATACTTCAATGTCAAATGTGTGGCAAAAGGTGTTAAACCCTTCCACAAAGCCCGTACCCCCTCGGATCGTGCAATTGTATTCCCACAATGAAGAATTCCCTTGTAATTCCCTGACCTATCAAGCTGCAGTCTGGTCTTGATCACATCAATTGGTTGGAGACAAGCAGCCTCCATAATCCCACCGAGTGAGCCAGAAATTGCCTTCATGTAGGGTGGAATCGATTTCTTGGGAATCGAATTGGTGTTACTGTTTTCTTGAGCAGCATCTTGATTCATGTTTGATGGAGGCTAAACTTGTTCTGCTTCAAGCTTCAATAGATAAATGTCAACGTAAATAAACAAGTAACATGCTTTAAAAAGGCTTACTTAATATCCATGTCAGTAACATTTTTAATTATTCATTAACTCTATTTTAAAGCAAAAACAGAGTAAGAAGCAAGTTTTAAAAAATGGTCCAATACCGCGACCGCTATAAAACGGTATCGATACCCCGATTTTATGATAGAGAATAAATTGATTAATTCACACTGCAACGACCGCAATCACAATTACAACATATCTACAGACCGAAATCGCGAAAGCTGTTATGCGACCGGAACGCGGCTGCTACCATTATTTAAAACCTTGGTGAGGAGACTGAAATTGCAAAAGCCTCTACGCGACCACGAAATTATTTAAAACCTTAGTAAGGAATGCAAAAAAAAACATACTTTTGAACCCTAAATGGTTGTGATAAAGCTCCTTTAATTCCCTATGTAAAATTTGCACATCCAAGAAAGTAAAAATAAGATCAACGAGAGAATAAATTAAGTTGATTTAAAAATAAAAAAAAAAAACTTTATCAAAGTAGTAAAAAAATGAAGCATCTGCATAATTATGAAGAATGCAAAAGTGATTAACTATAAAAGTGAAGAGCTGCATGTATATATATAGAAGAAAAAGGAAAAAAACTAACTCAACAGTTTTAACGAACTAATAACTAAACAGAAAAATCAACAGCTAACTAACTATACGAGTATAATTAACAGCACCGATGAAGAATCTTGTAAAAAAAATTGGAATTATATTCAGCATTGATGAAACTAAGCATGATATAATGAAAATCTGGTAACTCGATGTGAAATTCTACAATGATTGAAACTACATTGAATTCGATACAGAAATGGTTCCGCGAAGGTTGAACCTGATGATGCAGCTACGGCGAGAGCTGCGTCGGAAGAATGAAAAACGGGATATGGTTCAGTTCAGTGACTCTGAAACATAGTATTGTTTTTTATTAGGGTTTTTTTGTTATGGTTGATGAACGAAGAGGGATTCGGATTTGGTGAGGTTAGAGCGGGAAAGGTGCATAACTATGGATCCATTTCGTCCGTTAGATATATCAAGGTCCAGATCTGCAGGACGGTGGCAGCTTCTGGGACGACGACGGGTTTGTTAGATAAGCGGGTCAACTTCTCTTGCTGACTTTTTATTTTATTTTTGTAATCAATTAAAAAATATTAACATTCCATATACTTAAATTTAATTGGGTGTTGAGAATGTCATGTCATATTTTAATATTTTTTAATTATATAATTTAGTAGTTAGAATTGTTCTTTTAAGATGAAATTTTATAAGATATTGCAGATACACTTTTTATATTTAATATTTATATAACTAACTGTGATCGGTTTAATCGGTTTAAAGAATTAAATTTGTTTATATTAATTCATAGCGAGGTAAGCGGGTCAACCTAATTGTTTTCAATTTTCATTGCTTTTCTTAATGAAATTTTTTCAAGTTACCTTTTTGTTTTTTAAGTTTCGGTTCATCTTTTAAATTCTCTTTTTACACTAATAAATTGAAGATGTTTAATTCAGTTTTTTATTGGACACTTTATTTTATTAAACTTTATTTACTTTTCATTATTATATATTTTTGAATTTCATATTTCAATCAATTATTGATGCAAAAAGAGGATGTAAAACCATTATAAAATTGCAATGATTTGGTCTTCTGATTTTTTCCCCTCAAAATCATCCTTAAGTAAGAAGTAGAACACAAATTTGTGGATGCTAGCATAGTAATGATACTAGTTAATAAAATTAGGAGTCCTACATTTAATTTTTTATATCAATATTTATCCTAACACATTTCATCATATTTATATGATCAATAGTACTTTTTAATAAAATAATATTAAAATTTTATTTTAAATAAAAATATTTATACAAAATATTTTTTAAATTAATTTCGTAATAAAAATATAATATATATTATTAATCAATTTATTATTGATTAATTATAAAAATATATATTATTAACCACGTATTTTTCTGACTACTTCTTTAATATAATTAAATACATAATATTAACAAAATTCTGACATTAATTTATATATTAAACAATTTTATAAACTAACATCTACATAATATTAATCAATTTTATTTAGTATTTATTGTTTATAATTTTTTTAAATTTATTAATCAAATTATAAATTAATGTCAAAATTTTGTTAATATTATATATTTTATTGTTAATTAAGTAGTGAAGTTGATTAATAAGCTATCGAAAAATATATGGTTAATAATATATATGTATATGGTTAATACAATAATAAATTGATTAATAATAAATATTATATTTTTTTTTACAAAACTAATTTTAAAAAAATATTTTTTTATTTAAAAACACTGTTCACCATATAAATGATTTTAACTGCATCTACTTGACTAGTTCATGTAACTAGAGAGAAACTCTCTCCATTGCTTTATTTTATTTTATTTTGTTAATTTTAACCTAATACTTGAATTTCTTTATTAAACTAAACTTACTAATAATTTTATTTTGAGTTTAATAGAAATGCATCGTAAAATTTTTTTACATTATTAGTTAATAAAAATATGTCATTCAACTATATCATACAAATAATTTTCAATTTTCAATTTTATTTAATAAAATATATATTTATCATTAATTAATAATATAAAATTAATTTATACTATCGATACACTATCTCTTTATCATTTCACTTATATTTCATTAAAGTCTTATTTATTTTAGTACAATATATCAAGTGTCACCTGAAAAATGTAAAGTGAATGTTTTAGTCTATAAACATTTACTTGTATTATAAATCAAGAGTAAAAATATTTTTTTAGTCTAATAATTTAATGAATTTCATATCTTAAATGTTAATAAGTAAGATACTAACTTAATTGAATTAACTGAATATAAAATATCTATTTAGCATAGTGTTAAATACATAAAGCATATAGTATGGTTTGCCTCTGCGGCAAAACAATTAATTAGTAGTAGTAGTAAATAGTTTTGATGAATAATGAGTAGTAGTTGCATTGTAATGAAACAAAAGCCAAGCAATGATCCAAATCCCCCACATAGACATACCTTTCCGCTTATTCTTATCTCCGCATGCATTTGTAAGACACCCCTACTTACATATATGTTGTTGACTAACTTTGTAGCCATTTGAGATTTTTCTCACTTTATTTAGTGCTATACCTACAACCTTTAGTTCTAATTTCATAAACTTACAATAAAAAGGGTGAACTTGTTGAACGAGTCTCTATAAAAGGAGGGCCCAACAAAATTAATGGTGGTAAGAAATTCCATTTCCCAATAGGCCCGGTTGAGGTGCATCTTTACCAAATTGGGCTCCACCATTAATTAAATTTTCTTTTTTTACATTTTTTAAATGCATCCTATACACTATTTATGCACCACGTGAAAATCCTAAAATATTTTAAAGACTTTAGATATGTATCTTCAGACGTATCTCATACAATACAACTCATTTGTTTTTGAGCTACATCCCATTTTAATGATTTAAATTATTTTGAAAATGCAATTCCGAAATTTTTCTGGAAATACATTTTTAAAACTCACAGAATTACTTTTTTTTCTTAGAAAGTGATTCTGCCTAGATGATGAGGCATTGATATGTTCTGCAAAGCCACTCACATAAAATGGATCTGGAGCCATATACATTGTGAATGCTGAGAAGCCAAGGTTTTCAGTAGCTTTGTTTCTCTTCCCAGATAATGAGGCATTGATATATCCTGCAAAGCCATTCACAAAAAAATGGATCTAGAGCCATATACAGAGAATTTACATATACATAATACTATAGAAAGTTATGGAGTTGGGACTTGGATCAAGAACATTGTTTGGAATTTTTCCAGAACAAATAACTTTAAATATGCAGTTGGAACTTGGATTAAGAACATTGTTTGGAACTTTTCAAGAATAAATAACTTTAAATATGGAATTGGCACAAAACAAGGGGAATAAATATGAGGGCGATATTAATTTATCAAATCCTTATTATGAAGCCATGTAGAATTTTATATTTTTAATTGCTTTTTCTAATTTTATTTTTTTAGTTATTAATATGCATTTGCATTTTGCAAATTAAGCAAATTATGGAGTCACTTTTTAAGAAAAAAGTAATTATGTGAGTTCTGGAAATTATTTTCGGAGGAATTTCAGAAATGTATTTCTGGAATAGTTTAAGTCATTAAAATGAGGTGTGACTCAAAAACGAATGAGTTGTGTTGCATGAGGTGCATCTGGAGATGTATATACAAAATTTGAGGGGTATTTTCGGATTTTTCGCGTGATTCCTGAAAAACATATAGGGTGCATTAAGAAATCCTCTTTCTTTTTAAGTTTCATGCATCTTTCTTAAGGAAGTTGTTTGGTAGAGATCTCATATACATGTATGTATTATGAGAAAGAGGATATAGAGAAAAGAATGTGATAGGCGTGATACTTAAATTAAGGAGGTACAACTCTTACTTAACACTGAGAAACATATAACAAGTCCAAGAAATGCTTGAATTTGTCATTGATGATTGACTTGGTCAAGATATCAGATGCATTCTCTGAAGTATGAACCTTTTCAAGTAATATGTATCCAAATGCAAGTAACTTTTTGATCTTGTGAAACCTCATACCATGTGTTTGACGTTGTCATGACACACTTGATTGTTTATCAAATAAATGACACTATGACTATCACAATGCAACCAAATTCTACATTACTCAACACCTAATTTTGTCATCAATCATGTAAGCAATAAGGCTTTTTTGGCAACTTCGCCTACCGCCATGTACTCTGCTTCAATTTTCGACATGAACACTATTAAGTTGATGATTTTTAACAAAAAGGTCCCCTTGCTAAAGTAAAAACATATCCTGTTGTAGACCTCCTATCACCGAAATCATCAGCATAGTCTGAATCAATATATCATACAATTGAAGGATCACCTGCTTACTGCTAAACATGATACCATCTTTGAACATGTGACTTCTGTTAGACGATAGACCTAGATCTAGAGGGGAGGTGAATAGATCCCAAGTTAAAAATTTATCCGAAATTTGACTTAGAAATATTTATGGCACAAAAACATGTTTCAAATATTTTTCAGATAAAAAATCCTCTAACCGAACCTACTATTGAATAGCCTAGATATGTGTAAAGGTGTCAATGGTATGATAATAATTCACAAGTTGATTAACAACACTTTAAACAACAAATGAATACTCTACTATAGTAAAGATCTATCTGCAATGATAACAACACACAAAAAACTAGTTGAAACAATTTGTCGAACACTTTGCGTGCGATCAACAAAGTTTGGATGTTTGTATAGTGTTTGTAGTTCTTAGAAATCCAACCACTATCAAATGGTATGTGATTACTACAACAACACAAATTTCATAAATGATTAAAAAATTATTATTCAAACAATGTTGATCAAGAGATCAAAGTAATCCATAATTTGTGAACCAAAAAATAAAAGAGATAAAGAGAGAGAGAGAGAGTATACAAGGATTTGTTTAGGCAATTCCCCAATCGACCTCGTTATGGGTACATCTACCCTGAATTCGAATTCGAATTGAGATATTATTATAATAAATCTTACTTTGCAAATGTATGTATACAAGAGATGAGAGATCAAATCTCACAAACCCTAAGTTTGTTCTTGACTCTAACACCTCCAAAAACCTTGATCAAAGATTTATCAAGACACCAACAATGCCACTCCAATTCACCTGTTGTTTCTACTTCCTTGCACGACCTTCTTGTCTCAAGGCTTTCACCCGGCTAAATTAATCCCAAGCGCACACTTGTTGAACCCAAGATTTGTCAAGATGATCCACCATTTCACGCTACTTCCTTGCATGACACACCTAGTCTCAAGGATTTCACTTGATCGGATCCGAATTGCACAATCTTGTCCAAAACCTTCAAACCTAAAGATCTTGAATGAAAACCCCACCTCGATTTTTTTATTTGAATCCCTCAAAGATCACAACCCAATATTATCGGTACAACAAACCTAATTGGACGTTGTCAATCCTAATATAGATGACACCCAATCAAAAAATGATTATGTGTAGTTTGATTGTGTGTATGCATAGATTGAGTTGAAGATGATGAGATGCTTTGAAATCCTGGATTCATGTAGGTTTTACTCATTCTAGAAATATTACTAGAAAATGATGTATGTATGAAGTATTATATGCATGGGTGATTTATGGAAAGAAGGAATTCAAAGGACTAGAGAAAAATATTAATTTTTGAAAAATTACATCAGATAGGTCGACCTGTAAAAGTTATGTATCAATATGTTCGATGCATAGGTTGACCTGTCTAAAATCATGTGTTGACATATGACTATTATGTGCCCCATATGTGTCAATCTGAAGACTCAGCACATGAGACAAAAGCTACAAGCTTTAATACTGCATCATAAGTGTCGACCTATAGAATGCATGTGTCAACCTATAGCCAGGAAAAGTTTTCCACATGTCTACTTGTAATTGCATGTGTCAACCTATAATTTTATTTTTCACAAAAATTGATTTTTCATGCATGTTTGATGCATGGGACCTTTTCCACGTTGTTTCCAAATACTTTTATGCTTTCTAATGCTAAGATGCACATAGAGAATCAGATGATACCTCCAATATACATTGACGCTAAAGTATCCTAGTTTTGACATCATATAAAACACATATAATGGAAGTTTCACTCACATACTCCCCCTTTTTAATGATGGAAAAACTTGAGACGATGTGTTTGCAATGAAAATCTTCCCCTGAGTATATGCATCCCAACTTCATCTTGCTTCTCCCCCTTTGAAAACATCTAAAAGAAAAGAAGCAATCCATGAGAAGAATCTTAAATCACGCATAAACCAATATAACACACATATGCAATTTGCAAAGATAAGAGCATCAATATGATAACACTCACATAGAATGATTTGCATATTGAAAAAGAATTTATAAACATAAATAAAAGACAATAATGCAACAATATAACATAATTGTCACAACTTATGCTAAATAAAATAACACAAACATGAAAAATGAAGGATACAATGTGATAAAAAAAACTCTTGAGTTGCTACAAAAGAGACACGATTACGTGACACATGCCTTTGGTGCTCCCGAAATGTTGCACACGCATGTGCTCTAGCAAGGCAATAAATGAAGTACCACCATACAAACCAAAAACAGAGATGAAAACATAACAATGACACATAATCAAGAATATTGTTAATAATGTAACATGTTCAATCATAATTCATGAGAAAATAGATACCAAACCGATGAACCAATCACTATATTTCAAGTAAATGAAGATAGCATAAAGTCACTATAAGTATATAAATTGGTATACATCAATTAGACATTTTTGAAAGTGAACATACATGAACTATCTTATATGTCAAGAACATCAATTATATAGACCATAAACAACACACGAAAGGAAAATCATACACGAAAATGAAAATTAAACGATAGTACCTTGCTTGTGAAATGATGAGGAATGCACTTTTATGAAGTATTCCTTTAAAGAAAGGTTAGATGGACATCATATATTCAAAGTGCATTAACATAACATCTATGCAAGTGTTGGTATGTCAAGAATCTCTAATTCTCGTCGAATGTTAAAGAAGGGTTCGGTCGCAATTGGTTTTGTAAAGATATCGGCAAGTTGATTTTTACTATCAACATGCTCAAAAACGACGTCGCCTTTCTCAACATGATCGCGTAGGAAATGATGATGAATCTTAATATGCTTAGTACGAGAATGTAGCACCGGGTTCTTAGTTAGGTTAATGGCACTAGTGTTGTCGCACATAATTGGAATACGACTTAGTTTTATATCAAAATCAAGTCATTGTTGTTTAAGCCACAAAATTTGAGCATAATAACTATCGACCGTTGTAGCGGGGTATTCGTTACCATTAGAGATATTGACTAAATCCAAGGTAAATCATACAAGTCGAGTCGCCACCGTACTTCTATTTATCCAAAGGAATGGTTAGAAAGCGAACAAAAACCTAAAAGTTTTATCGAATCAAAAACTAGTAAAAATGTCAGAGATTTGGGTAAGGGGGTTGGTTATGCAATGGGAAGGTGTTAGGCACCCAAAGCATCCTAGGTACTCCTAGGGAGCCCTTTTCACATTTGTTGTAAGGTTGTTGTTTTTTTTTGTGAAAATTTATTTGTGCAAACATGATTGAAGGGATGAGAAAAGAATATACAAATTTATTTACATTTTGTGTTTGAATGGATGAACCCATTGCCTACGTACCATCTTAAAAAAAGATTAGGATCAAAACCTCGTAGTTCGGGGTAACAAAATTCAAAAAAAAAAGTTGGTGAATTGATTGGTCCAAAAACCTTAAGTTCTTTTGTTATCAGAGGGAGAAAACTCAACCTAAAACCACAAATCCACCATGTGAGGATAGCTTCAACATGCTAGTGAGGGGTTAACCCTATAATAAGCATGGAAGACTCATTGTCCATCACTAAGGATAAAGGTGAGTATTATATCTACCTCAAGGATAATTCAAACATAATAGCTAATGGTTATAAAAAAAGGATTTGATTAAGAAGGTGGCCATTGAAACCACAAAAAGTATTTGAATGGGTTATATTTACCAATTTAAAGTATTTACAAAAATATGGTCAAAGTGGATTAAAAGGTTCAATTCAGAATAAGTATTATGAAAAATAAGTTTTGAAAATCAAAAGCATAAGGCTTAGGTTTCTAATGTTGAAAACAAAAGTTATTGTTTGCACAAAAAGTTTTGGCTTGGGTTAGAATGGGAAAAAAAGGGTTAAATTCCTAAACATACAAGAGATAAGGGAAAAGAAAATAAAACCACATTAGGAGTTCCCCTCTTGAGATCATATTGATGATCCAAGTAGCTCCCATCCTTTGGAATAAGCAGTCACAAACAAATATCTCAAGCCATTAAGCACAGGTAATCGGAATAAACCTCCAGGGGGTATCCCACAAATAAAGTGGAACACCAGGCCATCTCTGCAAGAGTCATGTGAGCCCTCACAAAAAAATCAACAAATGGGTTAGAGAAACAAGATAGGGTAATCAAGAGTTGCCCCCAAATCAAAATGTAACCACATGAATCATGCCATTAAAATTCACAAAAAAGCTCACAAAAAGCAACCAAGGGCAGGAGGCCTAAACCTCTTGTCAAACACATACATCAAAAGGGTGTCAAAAAATTTCAGGTTGAAAGTATAAAGTATTGGAAATAGGGCATACCTGATTGGGGAGGATCGATTGAAATTGAGTTGCACCCGTGAGGTTTGCAGAGCAATCTGAGGGTTTATATGAGAGGGAATTGGTTCTTTGCCGATGTGTTCCCTTCAGCCTCTGGAGGTTGCTCTGAACTCTGTTAGCTCTTCTCTCACTTTCTTTTTCCTGCCAGGGTAATAGGAATGACATCTCTTTGTTTCACTGAAATTCTGAACTTATAACCTAGTTTTTGTGGACCTGTGACATCTCTCACTTTCTTTTTTTTTGTTATATTTTATTTATTTATTTATTTATTTTAATTTTTTTTTCTTTTTTCTTTTTTTTTCGTTTTTCTCTCTTTTTTTTTAATAAACAAAAGTAAGAGAAACAATGATGTATAATTCAAGCATGCTTGGTGATCTCAAACCAATCACAAGGAGTCCCACCCAAAGGCAAAGGGAACCAAGATGCTCATGATCCTTGAGGCTATGCAAATGCAATGTTATGATGCCATGAGGGATCTTAGGGTCAAAATTGGGGTCTTACAGATGCCCCTATTTAAGGTCATTCTAGCCGGAGAAGTGAAGGTTAAAATCTTCGTCTCGACGAGGTTGAATGGGCTTAAATAATAACAAAGAGACAAATTTTGGTCCCTAAGAGACCTCATGATGCAGATGTATGTATGCAAATAGTACGAACTCTGTGGGGATATGTGTCCACAAAGAAGAAAAGACATCCGGAGAAACTGACAATCCATATGAGAAATACACTCAATGGAATAGAGACTCTGGGGACTCTTATGGGGATAGGAGAGGGAATAAAATGTGTGAGCAGGTCACGACTCAACGCTTGGGGAATAGAATTCCAAAGGGAAAATATCCAATGGAAAGACCCGAGCTGACTCAAAGGTGCATGTATTGGGGAATATGCCAATACAGCAAAAACTATCCACAACGAATACTTCGGATAAAAATCCGGATGAAAACAATCCACTAAGGGACTTCGCTGGGGATGCCAAAAAGGACACTCCTGGGGAAGCAGCGGGACGAGGTATTACCGGTTACTGGGTAATAAGCTCAAGGAGACATGTGATCTGATCGTCGGTATGAGGGTGAGATACAACATGCTAGGGAAGAATGAATATCTAAGACCGGTATAAGGGTGAGAGATATCAATCAACCAAATCATCTGAGGAAGACCTAAAAAGGTATATCTCAACTCAGGAAAATCTGACTCCACAGAGGACAAAAAGTCATAATAGGGAGCAGAGAGGAGGGAACACCAGGGATATCGATTACTGGGCATATAATAGGTGACCAACTAAGGCTTGAATTGGGGAATATTCCCAAAACACTCATCATCCAAAAGAGGGCTAAAAGCAAACTCGATGATAGGATGGATATTCGACTCCGTAAAGGGGGTACGAATCTTACTCGACTGGGGAAGAACAAAAGCTTCGACCAAAGAGTGCATGAGATATACTATCTATTACCGTCAGAACATAGATAATATACTCGCATGGACGATTATCCACAACCGGTTACTGGGTTAATAAAGGATAAATCGACCGAAAAGAAAAGGCATCGGGATACCGAAACTAGGTATATAATGATTACCAATTAAGGCGTGAATTGGGGAATATTCCCAAAACACTCATCATCCAAAAAGAGGGCAAAAAGCAAACTCGATTATGGGATGGACATTCGACTCCGAAAAGGAGGTACGAATCTTACTCAACTGGGGAAGAACAAAAGGCTTCGGCCAAAGAGTGCATGAGATATACTATCTATTACCGTCAGAACATAGATAATATACTCGCATGGACGATTATCCACAACCGGTTACTGGGTTAATAAAGGATAAATCGACCGAAAATAAAAGGCATCGGGATACCGAAACTAGGTATATAATGATGACCAATTCAGGGGAGGAACAATCGTTACTAACAACAACAAGATAGACGAGAGATGACCCGCTGGGGATAAATTGCGTAATTAGAGTAATTATCCAAGAGATATATCACCGGTTACTGGGTGGTATACTAAAAAATTAAGGAATGTCAATATCAAATTTTGTATAAAGATAACCAACAAGGAGGGAATTACATCTACCGGTATGAGGGTAGAGAACCACAAAAGAGAGTACCCGTCATCGGTTAGGATGAACAACAATCAAGGTTTAACTCTGCACGGGGACAAAATGGGGTTTACAACTACCGGTTACTGGGTAGTAGACCACATAAATATGACTTACAACTACCGGTATGAGGGTAGAGAACCACAGACTCCGCCGGGGTAATAATTACTAATTATTGAGCGATTATTCATTTACCACGGGGAAACAGGAAAAGAGTCTCAAGAGTCCGATCTAGGATCAAACTAGATAGGCACACCAAATCAAGACTTGTCCCGGTGAGGATATAACTTAATGGGGAAAACCATCCTAGTATATGTGTTGGGAAGGAACAAAAACAATCAACATCCACGAGGATATAACCCGTGGGGAATATGGAAGAAAGGATAGACGCTTTCTGCTTATGGAGCTGACTCTATATGGAGAGATCAGACACACACGTCTGCTTGGGGAAGTATATCACCAAATAGCAGGAGACAACAAACAACGATATATGGCAAAGAATGCAACTTGAATACCTGAATGTTATAATTATGCATGAATATGCGTGGTTTATGTATGATGTATGCTGACAGACAGACATATCTAACACAACCAGGTCCAGGAATTAACCACCCGGTACTACATCTCAAGAGAGAAAGCCGAGTTCACCGGAGAGTATCCAATCTGCTGGGGATCAGAGATACCAAGAAGCAAAGAACTCTACAGGGGATGAATCATCAATCATTCCAGCTGGGGACGAGAGTTATCACAGACAAGGTTCACCACACCAACAACTCTACTGGGGAATCTATCCGAGGAGATAAAGGATTTATCGGGATCAACCACCAAATACCGCTCTTGCCCAAAGAGATCCAAGCTGCTGAGGAAGAAAGATTTCTACTCTGCTGAAGGGAAGAGAGGTGACTCTTAACAAGCAATCCACTTGGTAGGATAAACCACAAGGGGTTCCGGAGGGAGGAGATACAGTCATGCCAAGAATATGGACAAAAATCTTACCCTGTTGGGGATCGTACCACCCTTTGGAGAGCACTGAGGATCTCCTAAGTATCCTTTCGTCATTGTGAATGTTCACTTTGTTTAAAAACAAATTATAAAAAATTTGATCGTTTAAAACAATGATATTTTCTTAATCAAAACATGCAAAACATTTGTAGAATAGAAACAGATAAGAGTGCCAATAATTGGATAAAAGGCTCAAATTTATTTGATAGAATGGTAGTCTGCGAATGGCAAGACTCCATAGATCTTTACAAATTTGAAATTGGTGATATATATTGGAAAAGGGCTACATTGAACATAATAACCATTTCTCCACCAATTCTGAATCCGATGTATTTGAAGCTTTGGCTGATAATGAGCAAGGATATCTGACGGACGACAGTTGTAGAACAAAGTCTTGTCAGGATGCAGTTACTTGCCAAATCCCTAAGTTTTTGCCTAGATTGCCTCAGGATGAGGTACTCAATCTAGCGGGATACATATATCATTATTATATATTTTTTGTGTCTCTAAGTTTTGCCTGGACCGCCCTTTCGGGTTTTCAATCCACCGAGACGCTCATTTTTGCCTAAGCCACCCTTTCGGGTTTTCAACTTAGCGAGCTATTCAGTTTTTTTTTATTATTTTTTTTAGGCGAAGTATTTCTTGACTGCATCTGAATTCACAGGACGAGTGAAATCCTCCCCATCCATAGTTGTAAGTATCAAAGCACCGCCTGAAAAGGCTCTCTTAACAACATACGGACCCTCATAGTTCGGAGTCCACTTGCCCCTGGAATCGGGCGCGAAAGACAAAACTTTCTTGAGCACAAGTTCACCTTCTCGGAACACACGAGGCTTGACCTTCTTATCAAAAGCTTTCTTCATCCTCTGCTGATGTAACTGACCGTGGCACATGGCAGTCAATCTCTTTTCTTTTATCAAGTTCAGCTGGTCATAACGACTCTGAACCCATTCAACATCAGTCAACTTTGCCTCCATCAAGACTCTCATTGATGGGATCTCCACCTCTACTGGGAGTACCGCCTCCATGCCATAAACAAGAGAGAAAGGGGTTGCCCCTGTTGAAGTGCGGACAGATGTACGATATCCATGTAAAGCAAATGGCAACATCTCATGCCAATCTTTGTACGTAACATCCATCTTCTGGATAATTTTCTTGATGTTCTTATTAGCAGCTTCAACAGCCCCATTCATCTTAGGTCTGTACGGAGAAGAATTATGATGTGCAATCTTGAATTCACTACATAGCTCTTTCATCATCTTGTTATTCAAGTTGGATCCATTATCAGTAATGATCTTATCTGGCACACCATATCGGCATATGAGTTGATTCTTGATAAACTTCACGACCACCTGCCTGGTCACATTTGCATACAACGCCGCTTCAACCCACTTGGTGAAGTAATCAATTGCTACGAGAATAAATCTGTGTCCATTGGACGCTTTCGGCTCTATCATGCCAATCATGGCAATTCCCCACATGGAGAAAGGCCATGGTGATGAGATCACATTCAAAAGTGTCGGGGGAATATGAATCTTATCAGCATAAATCTGACACTTGTGGCATTTCTTCACAAATTTGCAGCAGTCAGACTCCATTGTCAGCCAATAATAGCCTGCTCTCAACATCTTTCTAGCCATGGCATGTCCATTGGAATGAGTACCAAATGAACCCTCATGGACCTCAGTCATCAACAGGTCTGCTTCGTGTCTATCCACGCATTTGAGCAAAACCATGTCAAAATTTCTTTTGTAAAGCACTTCGCCATTGAGGTAGAAACTGCCTGACAATCTCCTCAAAGTCTTCCTATCTTTCACAAACGCCCCAGGCGGGTAAATCTGGCTCATAAGGAAACATTTGATATCATAATACCACGGCTTATCATCTTTTACTTCTTCTACTGCAAATACATGAGCTGGTCTGTCCAAGCGCATCACGGTGATATTGGGAACTTCATTCCAATATTTAACCACAATCATTGAAGCAAGCGTAGCAAGAGCATCTGCCATCCGATTCTCATCTCGAGAAATATGATGGAAGTCAACCTCAGTAAAAAACGTTGAAATCCTCCTCGCATAATCTTTGTATGGAATGAGGCCAGGCTGATTCGTCTCCCATTCACCCTTAATCTGATTAACAACGAGGGCCGAATCACCATATACATCAAGATGCTTGATCCTTAGATCAATACATTCATCCAATCCCATAATACAGGCTTCATACTCAGCCATATTATTCGTGCATTTGAAAGTTAGCCTTGCTGTAAAAGGAATATGCGCGCCCTGAGGAGTAATAATCACGGCCCCAATACCATTTCCATACTGATTTACAGCGCCATCAAACACCATACTCCATCTGGAACCAGGCTCTGGCCCTTCATCAAGTGTAGGCTCATCGCAATCTTTTACTTTCAAATACAGAATTTCCTCATCCGGGAAGTCATACTGAACTGACTGATAATCTTCAATGGGCTGATGTGCCAAATGGTAAGCCAAGATACTAACTTTAATAGCCTTCTGAGCTCGATACTCAATATCATACTCAGATAACAACATCTGCCAACGGGCAATTCTCCCTGTTAAAGCAGGCTTCTCGAAGATGTACTTGATTGGATCCATTCTGGATATCAACCAAGTCGTATGATTTATCATATACTGGCGTAAGCGCTTAGCAGCCCAAGCCAAAGCACAACATGTCTTTTCAAGCATTGAGTATCGAGACTCACAATCAGTGAACTTCTTACTCAGGTAGTAAATAGCATACTCCTTCTTCCCTGATTCGTCTTGCTGACCAAGGACACAACCCATCGAGTCTTCAAGAACAGTCAGATACATGATCAAAGGTCTTCCCTCTACAGGTGGAGACAGAATCGGAGGCTTAGACATATATTCTTTAATACTGTCGAAAGCTTTCTGGTAATCCTCGGTCCAATCATGGGACTGATCTTTCCGGAGGAGCTTGAATATAGGCGCACATGTGGCAGTCATGTGGGATATGAATCTGGAGATATAATTCAAACGGCCAAGAAAACCTCGGACTTGCTTCTCAGTTTTGGGCGCAGGCATCTCTTGTATTGCTTTGACCTTTGCAGAATCGACCTCAATACCTCTTTCACTAACGATAAAGCCCAATAACTTGCCAGAACGGACTCCAAATGTACACTTGTTGGGATTCAGACGAAGCTTATATTTCCTCAAACGCTGAAAAAGCTTCAACAGGTGCTCTACATGTTCAACTTCCGTTCTTGACTTAGTAATCATATCGTCAATATATACCTCAATCTCCTTGTGCATCATATCATGAAACAAGGTGGTCATAGCTCGTTGATACGTGGCTCCGCGTTCTTCAAACCCGAAGGGCATCACTCGATAACAGAATGTTCCCCAAGGTGTGATGAATGTTGTCTTCTTCATATCCTCGGGTGCCATCTTAATCTGATTATATCTGGAAAATCCGTCCATAAACGAGAAGACATTGAATTTAGCTGTATTGTCTACCAACATATCAATGTGTGGTAGAGGGAAATCATCTTTCAGACTAGCTTTATTCAAGTCTCTATAGTCCACACACATCCGGACTTTTCCATCTTTCTTAGGCACGGGCACAATATTGGCCACCCATTGAGGATATATAGAAGTCACCAGGAACCCCGCATCAATTTGCTTCTGAACTTCCTCTTTGATCTTCACTGCCATATCAGGATGAGTTCTTCTGAGTTTATGCTTCACAGGCATGCACTCAGGCTTTAGAGGTAGGAAATGTTGCACAATATCAGTATCTAGACCAGGCATGTCTTCATATGACCAGGCAAAGACGTCAACATATTCTCGTAGCAACTTAATCAACCCCTTCTTAACAGATTCTTCCAGAAGTGCCCCAATCTTTACCTCTCGCACACAATCTTCAGACCCCAAGTTGACTGTTTCCAGATTTTCAAGATGCGGCTGAATGATCTTCTCTTCATGCTCAAGTAGCCGGGTGACCTCATCAGGAATCTCTTCAACATCATCTTCCTCTGCCTCAAATACAGGGAATTCAAAATTGGGAGATGGTGTTGGGTCATTATGTTCAATGGGTTTAGAAATCAACCTGCATAATGATTTTGGATATGAAAAGATTTAGAATTCAAACAAGGCAAATCATTATGCAGAGGAGAAGGTTCATTTTATGTGATCACGAATTTCATGCAAAAACAAAAAGGGAAAATAAATGGGAAAAACAAACATTTAGCATGAATTTATTGAATGAAAATATCATTGTATTTATGTTGCCAACAATGTTATCACTCCTCCTTTTGGTATGGGAGAAGGGTTTTTAAACAAAGTGATCATTACGTTGACTTATGGACAACTGTTGGAATATCCACAGCGACCCAATTGTTGCAGACCCCTCCAGGGATGATGAAATTGCCAGAATCCTTTGTATCTTCTTCTAAGACGGCAACAGCCTCCTCATCTAGACCAGTGTGGATGAAACCTCCACTCTTGAATAGCCCTTGCTTGTTGAAAGTACCAGAAGAAAAACCTATGCCAGCCCGGGACTCGTTGTCTTCTAACTCAATCATTTTTCCTAAACCAGTGGTTGCACCACGCTCAATGGCCAACTTTGCATCTTTGCAGGAAGCAAATGAAGGAGTTCTCTTCTCAATAGGCTCAGCTATAGATAAAGCTTGGAAAGAAGTTCCAATTTCAACCTCAGCATCTATATAAGAGAAGGAAGACAAATGGCTAACCAGGAGAGCCCTTTCTCCCCTACCACCACCAGCTTCTTGTTCTTCTCAAATTTCAGTTTCTGGTGTAGGGTGGACGTCACGGCGCCTGCCTCGTGAATCCATGGTCTGCCTAAGAGACAACTATATGATGGGTGAATGTCCATAACCTGGAAGGTAATATGAAAATCACTTGGTCCGATCTTGATTGGGAGATCAACTTCCCCAATCACAGTTTTGCGAGACCCATCGAAAGCCTTCACAACTACTCCACTCTGCCTCATGGGAGGCCCTTGATATGACATTTTTGAGAGAGTGGACTTTGGCAATACGTTCAATGATGACCCAGTGTCCACCAGTACATTGGACATGGCGTCGTCTCTACAATTCATAGATATGTGTAAAGCCAAGTTGTGGTCTCTTCCCTCCTCAGGGAGATCAGAGTCACAAAAGGTCAGGTTGTTACAAGCAGTAATATTTGCAACAATGCTATCGAATTGCTCCAAAGTGACATCGTGATCCACATATGCCACATCCAACACCTTCTGCAGAGCCTCTCAGTGTGGTTCTGAATTTAAGAGTAAGGATAACACAAATATTTTGGATGGCGTTTGTAGAAGTTAGTCTACGACATTGTACTCACTTTTCTTGATGAGCCTCAGCATCTCGTCACAGTCTTCTTTCACATTGCCACTCGGGCCAACAGACGTAGGAGTTTTCAGTACGGAGGAGGGCTTAACAGCAAGTGCCGGATTCGGAGAATTCACAGCGTTCCCAATCGTGCGTTCAACAAAATCAGCATTAATTTGAGGCTTCAGCGGCGCTGAAAACACACGGCCACTACGGGTCAAACCGCTAACATCGACAATATTCACAACAAAAGAAGAGGGCAAGGACACCTCTTTCCCATTCTCTACTGCTACGGCGTTGTAGCGACAGGGAACTGCTTTTTCAGAAGAGTAAGGCATAGGACCAGCAGGCTTAATGATCAGAGGGGGAGAAGCCTTCTGCTTGCTACCATTGTACTTGACGATAACAGGCTCGGGTATCCGGAACACTGGGGAGATCACATTGACCTCAGGCTCATTTTCATCAACACTCTTGTTTTGAAGGATCTCAATGACTCCTTCGTCCAGCATTTCTTGAACATCCTTGCGCACCTGGCAACAACCCAATCGGTTAACAGAGCAGACTCGACATCTATCATGGTCATGCTCATAATGACTGTAGTCACACAACAAACGATGCATCTGGACCAGAGACTGTCGAATATGACTGACATATTTGACCTTGTACTTGCCAGGGCACCCCTAGACCATGTTAACAGATTTCCCATGCTCGGGCAATGGGTTCTTCTTCACATTAGGACCTACATCCTCAAAACACAGAATTCCACACCTCATAAGGTCCTGAACCTTGGTCTTCAAAGGGTAACGATTCTCCACGTCATGGCCGGGAGCACCAGAATGGTAAACACAATGTAACTCAGGCTTATACCACCATTGGGGGTTAGCAGGTATAGCCGGTGGGTCTCTCGGAGTAATCAACTTCCTATCTATCAAAGAGGGATATAACTCTGTGTACGTCATAGGAATAGGATCGAAGGTGACCCTTTTCCTCTCGTAACTTGTATTGGTCTGATTACTGTTTCGAGGCTGGTAGGCCTGCTGTTGCGGACGAAGCTGTTGTTGCTGATATTGTTGATTGTCTCTGAAAACAGGTGCTATATGAGCCACCTGATGTTGGTTACCGGCGGGACGCTCGGTCTTCCTCATCACAAAGGGTCTTCTTGGTCTCTCATGGGAGGTCACATCATGTGCCTCTCCATCTTTCTTCTTTGCAAACGCCCCATAACGTTTGGCGGAAGAGCCTTCTTCTCTGGTTAACCGTCCTTCACGGACCCCTTCTTCTAGACGCGTCCTCATATTTATCATCTCGGTGAAGTCAGAAGGAGCGCTAGGAATCATCCACTCATAATAAAAAGAACTTAAAGTCTTCAAAAAGATCTTAGTCATCTCTTTCTCTTCTAGCGGAGGCACGATCTGTGCTGCCACCTCTCGCCACCTTTGGGCATACTCCTTAAATGTTTCTTTATCCTTTTGGGACATGGCTCTCAATTGATCTCTATCGAGGGCCATATCCACGTTGTACTTGTACTGCTTGACGAAGGCCTCGCCAAGATCATTGAAGGATCGGATGTTCGCGTTCTTTAAACCCATGTACCAACGCAAAGCGGCACCAGACATATTGTCCTGAAAGTAGTGGATGAGTAGTTGGTCATTATCGGTTTGAGTTGACATCTTCCTGGCATACATGAACAGGTGGCTGAGAGGACAAGTATTTCCTTTGTACTTTTCAAAGTCAGGGACCTTGAATTTCACAGGGATCTTCACATTTGGAACCAAGTAGAGTTCGGCAGCAGACTTGCCGAAAAGATCCTTTCCTCTGAGAGTTTTCAATTCCTTGCGAAGCTCAAGAAACTGATCGTTCATAGCATCCATCTTCTCATAAACATCTGGACCCTCAGACGGCTCAAAATGATAGATGGTGTCGTCTACACTGGGCAAAGTATGCACGACAGGAGGAGGAACAGCAAGGACCGGGCTAGATGCCGGCATAGAAGCAAAGGCTGGAACGAGACCCTCAGGCATGAAATTGGGAGGCATCCCCCACGGGAACCCGGTTGGCATGGCTGTTGGAACAAAGTGCGTACTGGCAGCGGGCACAATTGAGGAGACAATCTCGGAGATAACCGTCCTCTGGGGAGGAGTTGAGGGTGTCGGAGAAGACTGACTCTGGGCAGCCATGAGTGACTCCATTAGGGCAGTCAATCTGGCCACTTCCTCTTTCAGCTCGCGGTTCTCTTTCTCTAAGTGATCCATCAGTCTTGAAATGTTGGCTCTAGTGTAGTACCGGTGAGTCAGTTTGTCTTCAAAATAAATGAAGGACACGGAGTTAAACCACAGGGCAAGGGACCGGAAACAAAACCTGCTTATGCATATGATTTGTTTTTTATTTCAAAGGAACTTTAGAGTTTTATTTGCAAATTCTGGAAATATTTAGCATTTTATCACATATGGAAATATCTCATCAAATAATATCAGGGAAAAGAAGTGCAGTATCGTCAATCATATACAAGAGAAAAGGAAAATAATCATCCTATGGATCCCTAGAAACAATCATCTAAAGCTCGGGACACAGGAAGATAAGATGCGCGAAGCCTCTTCACCTCCCTCTCGTAGGCTGCCTCCATATCGACCTTCTCTTTGGCGAGTCGATCATACTTCCTCTTCCAGAACTTAGAAGACTGAGGAAGTAGAGAAGTCCATACATCATCAGGGTCATCAATAACCTGATGCTCAAGAAACTCAATCAACGCATCCTTCTCCTTAATCTGCTGAAGCAACTCTTCACGTTCTTGGATCCAGGCACGTGAACGGTCTTCGTCTCTCAACTCCTCTACTCCTTGATTAGGGAGGGTTGAAGGCCCAGCCATAATCATAGGTGTAGGTCTCGGATACTCGTAAGGCATGAGATACTCAGACGCCCTCTTCCTAACCCAAACAGTGTAAGGCTCCAAAGCGATGCAATTCTTAGGACCCAACTCTTTCCTTCCTTTCCTATGAATCTTGCGCCAAGCGCGGACCATCCTAGCTTTCAAGCCTTGGGGATCTTTACCATCCTGAAAGAATACACCCTCTAACAGAATGTTATTGGGTTTATCCTTTAAGGGGAACCCAAGCTACCGACGTGCCAAAACAGGATTGTAGTTAATCCCACCACATGTACCAAGAAGAGGTACATTGGAGAATTCGCCACAAGAGTCAATAATATGCACACCATCACACACATGGTTATACCAAGAGATATCATCATTAGTGAGAGACATAAGTCTCGTGGACCACCGTAGACATCCCTTATTCTCCTTGAAGGCGACCGTATGCGGTAAGTGAGAAATAAACCACTTATACAATAGAGGCAAACAACACACAATGGTGCCACCACCCTTTGCATTCCTCATATGCAAAGAGAAATAGGTATCACCCAACAGAGTCGGAACGGGATTAAGAGTAGAGAAAATCCTAATAGCGTTCACATCCACAAACTTGTCGATGTTGGGGAATAATACTAGCCCATAGATGAGAAGTACAAATATGTCCTCAAAGGCGTCCTCACTCATGGCCTTCCCATACATAGTAGCTTGATCAATGAGGAACTCAGAAGGGAGACCTTGAATTCCACCTTTGGTAGTCATATGAGCACCAACCAGAGATTCATCTATGTGCAACATGTCTGCTATCTCTTGTGAAGTAGGAATACTCTCCAAGCCACTAAACGACACCTGATCCAGAATAGGTATACCCACAAGATAAGTATACTCCTCAAGGGTAGGCAAAAGCTGGAAATCCGGAAACATGAAGCAACGGTACAAGGGATCATAAAACTGCACCAATACACTCATCAATCCTTCATCCACCTGAGTGGTCAGAAGAGGAAGAAGCTTCCCGAAACGAGCCTTGAAACCCAAGGGATCTAATACATAAGATGTCAAATTCCTTAACTCTTTCAAGTCTGGTTGTCTGAAACTGTACTTCTTTGTATTCCTTCTTTGTCTTTCCATGTCTGAAAATTTTGCAAATAAACCCCCTTAAGTTCCTTGAAAATTTTCTTATTATTTTGATGATATGAATGCAAATGGGTGCATGAATGCATGAATGCAACTATCACACTCAAGGATCAAGCAAAGCACACCAAACAAAGGTCATGGGATGGATCATGTTATCCTTAATATCAACCATCCATTTTGGTGGATTATGGTTTACACCTTATCAACACCCAAGTTCCATTGATATTAAGGATACCTGAACGGATCAACCATGAATCAAGGGTTTGTTGCAAGTCACGAGCATGGAGTTTAGGTTAAGAACCACCCAAAAGGGAGTGTACTAAGGTTTAAACCTGCCAAACATGTTCTACAAGAGGTTCCCATAGTCATCATCCCATCTTTTGGATATTATCGGAGAAACGACTACTCGTATTCCAAAAATATTCTCAAGAGAGACTCTTATGAGTGTAGTATCGCGTAACAATCGTATCAAATCTTACACTTGAACGACCTTCGCACTACATCCTAAGCATAGGTCAAGATGGGTTTGGTAAACTAAGGTCCCTGACTTCTAAGGTCTATATTGGAAAAGTAATGTCTAACCACAACTTACTTGTGTGACATTATTGATCCCAACATAACCTCCACCAAGTGAATGGACTTGCAAGTCAACTTGCTAAGGAATAACTCCACACAAGTCGACAAGACTATGCCATTCTCCTATCCTAAGTGCACTCGAGTTCGGGTATAGAACTCATCTCACGAAGATCACCAAGCATACAAGGAATTAATATTCAAACAATTCAATCATTACATACAATACAGTAATCCCAAATTGCACAAAAATATGTCACAAAAAAAATAAAATTAAAAATACAATACAATACAACAAATATGAAAAGTAGGCAAAACCCACTAGGATTTATCATTCCCCAGCAGAGTCGCCATTTTTCTGTAGCGGGGTATTCGTTACCATTAGAGATATTGACTAAATCCAAGGTAAATCATACAAGTCGAGTCGCCACCGCACTTCTATTTATCCAAAGGAATGGTTAGAAAGCGAACAAAAGCCTAAAAGTTTTATCGAATCAAAAACTAGTAAAAATGTCAGAGATCTGGGTAAGGGGGTTGGTTATGCAATGGGAAGGTGTTAGGCACCCAAAGCATCCTAGGTACTCATAGGGAGCCCTTTTCACATTTGTTGTAAGGTTGTTGTTTTTTTTTTGTGAAAATTTATTTGTGCAAACATGATTGAAGGGATGAGAAAAGAATATACAAATTTATTTACATTTTGTGTTTGAATGGATGAACCCATTGCCTACGTACCATCTTAAAAAAAGATTAGGATCAAAACCTCGTAGTTCGGGGTAAAAAAATTCAAAAAAAAAAGTTGGTGAATTGATTGGTCCAAAAACCTTAAGGTCTTTTGTTATCAGAGGGAGAAAACTCAACCTAAAACCACAAATCCACCATGTGAGGATAGCTTCAACATGCTAGTGAGGGGTTAACCCTATAATAAGCATGGAAGACTCATTGTCCATCACTAAGGATAAAGGTGAGTATTATATCTACCTCAAGGATAATTCAAACCTAATAGCTAATGGTTATAAAAAAAGGGTTTGATTAAGAAGGTGGCCATTGAAACCACAAAAAGTATTTGAATGGGTTATATTTACCAATTAAAAGTATTTACAAAAATATGGTCAAAGTGGATTAAAAGGTTTAATTCAGAATAAGTATTATGAAAAATAAGTTTTGAAAATCAAAAGCATAAGGCTTAGGTTTCTAATGTTGAAAACAAAAGTTATTGTTTGCACAAAAAGTTTTGGCTTGAGTTAGAATGGGGAAAAAAAAGAAGGGTTAAATTCCTAAACATACAAGAGATAAGGGAAAAGAAAATAAAACCACATTAGGAGTTCCCCTCTTGAGATCATATTGATGATCCAAGTATCTCCCATCCTTTGGAATAAGCAGTCACAAACAAATATCTCAAGCCATTAAGCACAGGTAATCGGAATAAACCTCCAGGGGGTATCCCACAAATAAAGTGGAACACCAGGCCATCTCTGCAAGAGTCATGTGAGCCCTCACAAAAAACTCAACAAACAGGTTAGAGAAACAAGATAGGGTAATCAAGAGTTGCCCCCAAATCAAAATGTAACCACATGAATCATGCCATTAAAATTCACAAAAAAGCTCACAAAAAGCAACCAAGGGCAGGAGGCCTAAACCTCTTGTCAAACACATACATTTAAAGGGTGTCAAGAAATTTCAGGTTGAAAGTATAAAGTAGTGGAAATAGGGCATACCTGATTGGGGAGGATCGATTGAAATTGAGTTACACCCGTGAGATTTGCAGAGCAATCTGAGGGTTTATATGAGAGGGAATTGGTTCTTTGCCGATGAGTTCCCTTCAGCCTCTAGAGGTTGCTCTGAACTCTGTTAACTCTTCTCTCACTTTCTTTTTCCTGCCAGGGTAATAGGAATGACATCTCTTTGTTTCACTGAAACTCTGAATTTATAACCTGGTTTTTGTGGACCTGTGGGCTCAAATGAGAGAGGCCCAAGTCCAATTTTTTTTTGTTATATTATATATATAATATATATATATATATATATTTTTTTCGTTTTTCTTCTTTTTTTTTTGTTTTTGTTTTTTTTTTGTTTTTTAATAAACAAAAGTAAGAGAAACAATGATGTATAATTCAAGCATGCTTGGTGATCTCAAACCAATCACAAGGAGTCCCACCCAAAGGCAAAGGGAACCAAGATGCTCATGATCCTTGAGGCTATGCAAATGCAATGTTATGATGCCATGAGGGATCTTAGGGTCAAAATTGGGGTCTTACAACCGCTATGTATTTTGCCTCGGCAGTTGACAATGCAACCGAAACTTGTTTCTTGCTATGCCAACTAACTAAGGAATTTTAAAATATGTGATAAGTCCCACTAGTACTTTTCCTATCCAATTTACAACCGGAAAAATTGGAATCGGTGTAACCAACTAAGCTATAATCACTTCCTTTGGAATACCAAAACCCATAATTCGAAGTACCATGTAGGTACCTAAAAATATGTTTGACGACTTTGAGATGGGATTCCTTAGGGGTCGATTGATATCGAGCACACATACAGACACTAAACATGATATCTGGCCTAGATGCAATGAGATATAGAAGAAAATCGATCACACCTCTATATTTCTTCACTTTTACATCCTTACCATTTTCGTTCCTTTCCAAGTTACCGTTTGTAGCCATCGGAGTGTCAATCGACTTTGCATCAACCATGCCAAATCTCTTTAGCATGTCCTTGCAATACTTGGTTTGGCAAACAAATGTGCCTTCATTATGTTATTTGATTTGAAGACCTAGGAAGTAATTTAACTCTCCCATGAGGCTCATTTCAAACTCTCCCTGCATAAGCTTAGAAAGCTCTTTGACAAATTGCATATTAGTTGATCCAAAAATAATGTCATCCTTGAACAAGAAGAGTATCATTTCCATGGCGCTTAATAAAAAGAGTAGTGTCAACATTTCACCTTAATTACCCTTGATTAATCAAAAACTTTCTTAGTCGCTCATACCAAGCCCGAGGTGCTTGTTTAAGACCATACAAAGCTCGTTTTAATTTGAAAACATGGTTGGGATACTCATGATTTTCAAAGCCGAGAGATTGGTCAACATATACCTCTTCATTAATGTAACCATTCAGAAACACATTTTTCACGTCCATTTGAAATAATTTGAAATTCTTAGAGCAAGCAAAGGCAAGAAGAGAGCATATGGCCTCAAGTCGGGCGACCAGAGCGTAAGTCTCTTCATAGTCAATACCCTAATCTCGATTATACCCTTGAGCGACTAATCGGGCCTTATTTTAGGTTATCACTCCATCTTCGTCAATCTTGTTCCTAAAAACCCATCTTGTGCCTATTACTTGATGATGTTTTGGATGCGGGACAAGGTCCCAAACATCATTCCTTTTAAATTGATTTAGCTTATCTTGCATTTCCATGAGCTAATGGTTATCAAATAATGCATCTTTAGCATTTTTAGGCTCAACCTGTGACACAAAAGAGAAGTGATAACAAAAGTTACTTATCTTAGAGCGTGTTGTAAAGCCTCTTATGATATCTACAAGAATATTATCAATATGGTGATCTTTGGATGTTCTCCAAGTCAAAGGAAGGTTATCCACTGCAGCCGGACTCTCCTCCTTTTCCTCTTCTTAATCATCATCTTTTACTTTCTCATTTTCATCCGTTTGAGGTTGATCAATCCCTTCACCGACTTCCTTGAGAATGTCATGCGAAGAAACACCTATATCATGAAAAGGCATACCTTTCCCAACATTTTTCGTAAAAGACTCATCAAAAGAGACATGAACAACTCCTCAATAATAAGTAGCCTCCTGTTATAGACCATATATGCCTGACTAGATTGTGAGTATCCGAGGAAGATACCCTCATCGGCTTTAGCATTGAATTTACCTAGATTGTCCTTTCCATTATTCAAAATAAAGCATTTACATCCAAAGACATGAAGGTGAGAAACATTTGGTTTTCTACCTCTAAGTAATTCATAGGTGATTTTGTTTAGAATATGACGTATCAAATTCCTATTCAAAACATAACACACCGTGCTAATAGCATTGACCCAGAAGTACTTTGGTAAATTACCTTAATTAAGCATTGTCCTCGCTAACTCCTCTAAAACTCAGTTTTTACGCTCCACAACCCTATTTTGTTGTGGAGTTCTAGGAGCCGAGAAGTTATGCTCAATACCATGTTTTCACAATACTTTTCAAAGAGAATATTTTCACACTCTCCTCCGTGATCACTTCAGATGGAATTAATTTTGGAACAATCTACCAAATTGTTTGAAAGTCGGGTAGGTCTCATTTTTACTAGACAAAAACATAACCCAACAAAATCTAGAATAATCATTAACTATAACAAATCCATAATAGTTTCCACCTAAGCTTTTGGTCCTAGAAGGACCAAAAAGGTCCATATGAAGAAGTTCAAGAGGTATAGATCTTGAAACAACATTTTTTGATTTAAAAGAGACCTTCGTTTACTTCCCCATTTGACATGTTTCACATAGGTGGTATTTTTGGAACTTCATTTTAGGAAGACCAATTACTATATCCTTTGAGGTTACTTTGTTTAGTAAGTAAAAATTAATATGAGTTAAGTGCCTATGCCACAACTAAGAGTTTTCACTCATGGTAGTAAGGCATTTAGTACCAACCAAGGACATATCATCTAAATTTTGCATATAAGTATTATTGACTCTCAAGCCCTTAAACAAAAAATCCTTCTTCTTATTATGCTCAAATAAACAACAAGTATTAGTGAAAGTGACTTTAAAACCCTTGTCACAAAGTTGGCTAATGCTAAGAAGGTTGTGTTTAAGACCATCAACAAGCATTACATCAGAGATAGTAGTAGATGAGGGATTACCTACACTAACTTTCCCAAGAATAACTCATTTGTTGTTATCTCCATAAGTGACGAACCCCTTCTTCTTTGGTACAAAGTCAATGAAAAGCGATATGTCACCCGTCATATGCCTTGAACAACCACTATCAAGATATCACATCTTTTCGGTAGATTCAAGACACTCAACCTGTAGATTTAAACAAAGGAAATAGGTACCCAATTTTTATTGGGTCCTTGGAAGTCAGTGAAGTCAACATTGCATTTAGGCAACCATTGAGAGGCTCCTTTAGGAACTAACATCTTCCTAAATTTACACTTTTCAACGATATGACCCTTTTTGCAACAATAATGACAAGATAGATTACGATGAGATATGCTTTTACCATTCAAATCCTTTTTGAAATTTTTATGCTTTTTGTATGAATGATTCAAAGACCTTTCATACTTAGAAGGATCAATAGAAAATGCACTCTTAGGTTGTAAGGTATTGTCTAATTTGACTCGAAGAGCATTTATTTCTTCTTGCCAATAATGACAAGATTCACAAGCAATTTTAGAATAATTTTCATCCTCAATCTTGTCATTTTGAACATCTAGCATGGATAGCTTAATTGCTTCCAACTTCCTTTCAGACTCTAAGAGCTTAACTTCTAGTTGCAAAAATATCTTTTCATGTGAAGCTAATTTCTTAAAAGCATTTAATGCTTCTCTATGAAGATTATCAAAAACACTCTGTAATGGAGAATAAGATAAATCACTAGTAAGCTCAAGTTTAGAAGGACTTACTTAATTCTTATTCCTTCCAGTAGCCATAAGACAAATCCGGGTCGATTCTACACTTGAAGTGGAGTTTTCATCGCTTGAGAAATCCCTTGCAGTCTCACAAGCTACATAAGCTCTTCTAGATTTACTAGACTTCTTGTGATTCCCTCTTTCTTTGTCTTTCTTAATCATGGTACATTCCAGTCTATAGTGACCAATTTCACCATAATATAACAAGAGCTTATAAATTTACCTTTTTTATTCTCACCATCTTTTGAAGACTTGGACTCCTTTCTAAATTTGGCTAAGTTTCCTTCAGAGTGCTTGACTTTATTCTTCCGAATATACCTTTGGTATCTCTTGACAAATAACCCAACATTATCATAATCTGAGTTCTTGTCATCCTTTTCTTCACACTCACTAGGCTCATTATTTGAGAACTTAAAACTAGAAGTCTTTAGAGCAATGAAATTCTTCACCTCTTCCTTGTCTTTACCTTTCTCTTTCTTCATCTTATTTTCATACTCTTTTTCATGTTTTTCCAAGCAAGTGAGTTCTTGCTCATGTTCTTTTAATTTACCAAACAAAGTAGTAAGATCAAGTGCTTTAAGATCATTCGATTCTTTAATCACGGTGACCTTGGGTTGCCATTCTCTATTAAGACATCTTAAAACCTTGTTAGTAGCAATAACATTGAAGATGGGATTACCTAGAGCACTCAATATATTAATAAGATGTGTAAATCTCTTTTGTATGTCGGCAATGGTTTCACCATGCTTCATACGAAAGAGTTCAAACTCTTGGTTTAATATGTTGATTCTAGCTTGTTTGACCTCATTAGTTCCCTCATGGGCAACTTCTAATATGTCCCACATAGATTTGGTGGTACCACAATGAGAAACACGATAATACTTATAAACACCTAAAGCAGATATGAGAATATTTTGTACTTCCAAATCATGTGACCACAACCTCTTATCATTATGATTCCATTGAATTTCCGGTTTTAGTATGGTGACACCTTCATCATTGGTCATTGTAATTTCATTTGGACCATTGATGATTGCATCCCATATACCCTTGTAACGGAGTTGACATGGATACTCATACAAGCTTTCCAATAGCCATAATTTTTGCCGGTGAAAATAGGTGCTCTATTATATGCCTTTTTAGGTTCAGTAGCAATTACCTAATAAGATAATCTTAAGACCAGAAACAACCGGAGCTCGTGATACCACTTGTTAGACGATAGGTCTAGATCTAGAGGGGGGTAATTAGATCCCAAGTTAAAAATTTATCCGAAAGTTTGGCTTAGAAAGATTTATGGCGCGGAAGCAAGTTTCAAATATTTCCCGGATCAAAAATCGTCTAAGCGAACCTACTATTGAATAGCCCGGATATTCGTAAAGGTGTCAATGGTATGATAATAGTTCACAAGTTTATTAAAAACACTTTAAATAACAAATTGAATACTCTACTATAGTAAAGGTTTATCTCCAATGATAACAACACACAAAAAACTAGTTGAAACAATTTGTCGAACACTTTGCATGCGATCAACAAAGTTTGGATGTTTGTATAGTAAATGTAGTTCTTAGAAATCCAATCACTACCAAATGGTATATGATTACTACAACAACACAAATTTCACAAATGATTAAAAAATTATCATCCAAACAATATTGATCAAGAGATCAAAGTAATCAAATATATATATATATAATATATATATATATATATATATATATAATATATATATAATTATATATATATATATATATTATATATTATATATATATATATATATATATATATATATATTATATATATATAATATATATATTATATAATATATATATATAATAGATAGATAAATAGAGAGAGAGAGAGAGAGAGAGAGAGAGAGACCGAGAGAGAGAGAGAGAGTACACAAGGATTTGTTTAAGCAGTTCCCCAATTGACATCGCCATGGATACGTCTGTCCTTAATTCGAATTCAAATTGAGATATTATTATTATAAATCTTACTTTGAAAATGTATGTATACAAGAGATGAGAGATTAAACTAACAAACCCTAAGTTTGTTATTGACTCTAACACCTCCAAAATCCTTGATCAAACATTAATCAAGACACCAACAAAGTCGTTTCAATTCACCTATTGTTGCTACTTCCTTGCACGACCTCCTTGTCTCAAGGCTTTCACCTGGCTAAATTAATCCTAAGCGCACACTTGTTGAACCCAAGATTTGTTAACACGATCCACCGTTTCACGCTACTCCCTTGCACGACACACCTAGTCTCAAGGCTTTCACTCAATCGGATATGAATTGCACAATCTTGTCCAAAACCTTTAAACCCTAAAGATCCTGAAGGAAAACCCCATCACGGTTTTCTGATTTGAATCACTCAAAGATCTCAACCCAATGTTCTCGGTACATCAAACCTAATTGGACGTTATCAATCCTAATCAAGATGACACCTAATCAAAAAATGATTATATGTAGTTTGATTGTGTGTATGCATAGATTGAATTAAAGATGATGAGATGCTTTGAAATCCTGGATTCATGTAGGTTTTACTCACTTTAGAAACCTTACAAGAAAAGGATGCATGTATGAAGTATTTATATGCATGGGTGATTTAGGGCAAAAAGGAATGCAAAGGACTTGATAAAAATATGAATTTTTGAAAAATTACATCGGATAGGTCGACCTGTAAAAGTTACGTGTCAACCTGTTTGATGCATAGGTCGACCTGTCTAAAGTCACGTGTCGACCTCTAACTGTTATGCGCTCCCTATGTGTCGACCTGAAGACTCGGCACATGAGACAGAAGCTACAAGCTTTAATACTATAACATACATGTCGACCTATAAAATGCATGTGTTGACCTATAGCCAGTAAAGTTTTTTCATAGATCGACCTGTAATTGCATGTTTCAACCTGTAATGTTATTTTTCACAAAATTTGATTTTTTATGCATGTTTGATGCATGAGACCTTTTCCAAGTAGTTTCCAAATACGTTTATGCTTGCTAATGCTAAGATGAACATATAGAATCAGAGGATACCGTCCAATATACATTAACGCTAAAGTATCCTAATTTTGACACATACAAAACACATCTAACAGAAGTTGCACTCACAACTTCATACACAAAAGATAGGTGAATTATGGAGGTTTGAAAATCCCTAATTTAAAACAAAATCACTTATGAAATCAGAGTTTAAAGACATTTTATAAAAAATGTTTGAATATGCATCAAAAAATCGAAATAAAGAAATTAATTGGAAAATGAAAGAGATAAGGGGAGAGAGAATTGTTGTTACCGAGGTTTCGGGAATAAACTAACTAGGCGTTCAAAAAGGTGTGCCTCTTAAAATAAAAGGCAAACACAGAGTTGCCATCGAATTTTATTTATTCCTAATAGGAAAGGGTAAATAGTCAATAAAATCTTTAAGGAAGTGAATGCACAAGGAATGCAATGTATATGTGGATATGGATTGGTCTCGCAACCAAGTATGGGTTCGGAAGTTGATTACACAAGGGGAAAGTATTGAAGGTGTGAAAAACATAAGAAATGAGGGTTTGAATTGGGTTTTACAAAACAAAAGCTTTTTGCCAACTCAAGAACACCACTTAAATGTAAATAATAAAGATATAAAAACACAAGTATTTTTATCCTGGTTCGCTTGAAACTCAAAGCTACTCCAGTCCACCTGCCAAGGTGATTTTGCCTTATACACAAAGACTTAATCCATTATAATCAATTGATTACAATAATCACAAAGAGTAACCTTCTTTGTCTTCTTAAGGATCTGACTATACCCTAGTCTCCTTAAGGACTCACAAAGAATAACCTTCTTTATCTTCTCAAGGATCCGACTATACCTTAGTCTCCTTAAGGACTCATAAAGAATAACCTTCTTTGTCTTCTTAAGAATCTGACTATGCCCTAGTCTCCTTAAGGACTCACAAAGAATAACTTTCTTTGTCTTCTTAAGAATCTGACTATACCCTAGTCTCCTTAAGGAATCAAACAAACAGTTTGAATAATATTTGGTGTGTTACAAGTAGCTTCTACACAAATAGATTTTACACAAATGATAAACAAATACTTAAAGAAAAACTGTATAGAAAGATGATAGCTTTTCACAAATAAAATTTGTCAAGTTTCGCAACACTTTAGTATTCTTATTTCTCTTCAAGTATCCAAGTTCCACTTATATAATAAGAAGACTATTGGAGAGAAAAATGGGGAAACTAAATAGAGCGGCTGTTCACTATTGGATGGTTAAAGGAGTGATACTGCATACTATCCTTCGCCCACAAATTCAGTGACATGTGTGATGTATAGTACAGTCCTTTCCCATGAAATTAGGTAGTGGAAATAATATTTGATTTGTACTATGTACTATTTGATCACATACCTATTTGATCTTATCTTCAAGTTTATTGGCTTATGATGAAAGTTGATGAAGGATGACATGAAGAAACACAAAGCTGGATTCAGAAACTTCAGAATCTTCGGTCAGAACCTTGACAACATCGGTAGTCTGGCTTGAGATCTTTAGTATCTTCAGAATCTTCAGAGTCTTCAGAGTCTACAGTCAGAACCTTGATAACCTCAACGTCTGGCTTGAGATATTCAGAATCTTCAACTGAGTAACCCAACTTTAGAAGCTTTCCATTCTCCAGAAGCTTTATGATCAGATTCATGTACAGAAGCACAAACTGAGAGAATGTTACAATAGCAACATATCATCTCCTCAAAAGCTTCTCAGGAGTGAATCATCACAGAAGCAGAAAGATCATTGTTGCATCAACTTTAACATCTTTAGAACTTCTTATGACTGGCACAGAAGTGGAATTAGAACTCATTATTTATAAACTGATGACATTGCACATTGTAAGACCCCAATTTTGACCCTAAGATCCCTCATGCAATTCCATCATAAGCATTAGCATTGGGATCATACCTTGGCATCCTCCTTACCCCTCTTTCATTGGGTTTGTTTTGGGAGAGATTACCAAGCACTTTGTGATTATATAATACTTATATTTTATCATTTCACTAACCAAAATACCAAAAATATGTCTTTGTATTTATCTAACTCTTTTGTAGGAAGGGCATGATTCCATTGATTCATCAAGTTCACATCTAGGGTTTGAGACCCTCATGAACAAAGAGCACAACCAAGAATTGATTCAAGAATGGTTATGAACATCATATATTAATCCCAATGTTCTCTACATATTATATTGATCAAGTTTTCTTCAAGAGTTTGAGGGTGATTTGCCTTGGAAACCCTAGTTTGACTAGGTATCTTGAGTAACTTCTCCAACAAGCTATCTCACCAATTGATCAAATTTCTCAAGGGAAACTTCAAAATTCATCATATTATGCATATATGATCTACCATGAGCCAATAAAGTTAAGAAAATTGGAAGTTAGCAAGTTGGTTGATGGTGGTTGGGTAGATGAATTCATCTAATCAAAACTAGGTCTCCCTAGACCCTATCTCCTACAATTTTCACCATATGAAAATGATTCCAAGATAAAACTTACTCTAAATGACATTCCAAACAAATTTCATGTTGAGACCTAGATATAGTTTTTATTGGAAAATCATTTTCTATGTTGAAACATTATAGGTCATTTTGTCTAAACCCTAATTTGAAAGTCAACTTCCCAAGGCAATAACTTGCTCAATTTTTATGAGATGAAAGATTTCCAAGTTGCACAATAAAATTCAATGTGTCTACTTCAACTTTGATGTTTGGAGTGGAAGCTAATTCAACTTTTTTGAGCATGTGATATGAGGTTACATTATAGGTCACTTTTGACCTATACCATTGATCAAGTGATTTTTCCAAACTTCAAAAATGCATAACTCTATCATTTTAAAACCAAATTACATGAAATGGGTGACCGTTTTGAAGGCCTTTGAGAGAGCTACAACGTTTATGAATACACTTTTCTCATTTGAAGCTCATATAAAAAGTTTAGTAAGGTGGAATATTGAGACATATGGCTTGACACTTAGAAAAATTTTGATATGTCAAAATTTTCCAAACTTCCACCTTAAATTTCTCCAACTTCCAAGCTCCAAATGAAAAAATGTTGAACATGAAAGTTGTTCCTCTTGATCTCACCTTTCCAAAGAGATCAAATTCATTCATTTTGGACAAGGAATGTATAGGTTGTTCATGGCATGAACATGGTGACATCACTTGGCAAGGATCAAACTTCAAATTCAAATGCACACTTGCCTTGCAATCCAAGCTCAATTCAGACTATCTAACATTCATTTGTGGACTTATTGCAATGATCTCATGGGCCTGTACACGCTCATGCACCCATGTATCACCATTTTGCAAAAATTGGAAAGTGATTTCAAGTGTGCAAATATCAATGATTTCAGTTATAAATAGAGCTTCAATTGCTCAGAATTTGACACACATTCGTGCCAGCTTTGATCCTCCATCTCAAACCCTCACTTTGCAAAGGATAAGCCTGAGAAATTCTTTTGAATTTGAGGTTGAATTTCCACTATTTTGAAATTCAAATCTCCAAGAATCCATAGCCTTTCAAGCATATAATCCTTCTTCTGTAAGCAAGTGGAGTGAGACCAAGCACAAGCAAGATCAAGATCAGTTGAATCCAGACCTCCATTGAAGGTATTTTCCAGAAATTTTGAACTCTTCGATTCTCTCAAATTCTTGCTCAATTCTATTGATTCTTTGGTTGTCAGAAGTCCTACCAATGTAGGCAAGAAGATTGAGTTGCTTTGAGGCCAAATCGAAGCAACTCAGTTCATGTACCTCAAATTTCAACTCCATGTATCTCTCAATATACTTGGAGTTAGATTGAATTGAGGCCAGATTCGAGCTCAGTGCCATTTTTACTTTAAAATCATGTCCCTGTTTTTAATTTTGGTGATGGTTGATGGTGGACCAGTCCGATGAGGTCCACCGGAGAAGAAGACCAGAGCTACAGCTCTGGCCATGCGCTGGCATGTCTCACAACCACAAGATCCATGTAATTTGTTTTAATCTGGAGCGTGCGTTTTGATTACCAATGTTGCCACGCGCTGACTTGAGTGCACGGTGGAACGCGTGTTCCTGGCCACTTGATCTACCACCTCAATTAATAAGGGAGATCAAGTGGTCCACGTTTTTCCTGATATTTTAATTTTCATTTTATTTGCTTTATTTTCAATAATTCATATTAAATTTAATATTGATCTAAAAAATATGGGACTTTCATCAAAAAATTTCAAATATTTTTCTCTTTCATATTCTGAATTAAAATTATTTTTTGGATCATTATTAATATTTTTCATGAATTAATTGATTTTGAATTTGTTTTTAATGGTTTAAAAATATTTTTAAATGTCCAAAAATTATAAAAAAAATTCTCCAAGGTCATTTGACCTTGTTTGACCTATGATAAATCTCATGGCCACTTCTTTGGTGTTTTGATGAGGTTTTAGGAATTGGACAAACCATATTTAATTTAAATTTATTATTTTATTATTTTTAATTTGAATAAATGCCAAATAAATTTGTTGACCAATTGTGATGACTTGTTTATGTTTAACTCTTGTTGTCGGGCCTTGGTCAAGATTGATTTGACTTTGTCAAATTAATACCATTGGATTTAGGGGATTGGTGGAATGTACATTCCATCTCCCAAAATGAATGGATGATATTAATTTGGTAAAAGTCCTCCTTTGACCAATTTGTGATTTCATTCATTCTCCTCTCACTTCATCTTATTCCCTTTCTTCATTCATTCATTCCATTTGGCCTATGACATCTCAAAGTCCTAATGCTAGTTGATTCAAAAATTGACATGAGTATGGATGAGATTAGGCCACACCTTTTGCATATTCTTTTTGTGTGTGGTATGTTTCATGAGCATAGTCCATTATACTATGTCTCTAACATGCATTAACACCAAAATTCTATTGCCCGAACTCAAATAGTTGTGACTTCTACATAAGTCCAATTACGATTGCTTAACATAGCGCTAAATTTGTGACACAAAAGGCATAAGCATTCTAGTTAGTGAAATTGTAAGTCTCCCCTCTTTCATGGTATTGTGTGGACACTTGGCCTTCTTTCCTTCCTTTGGAAAATGTTTTGGCTCATGGATTCATGCTTGTGATAAGTGAGTTGAGTGTTCTCCAAAGAATGTCTAGAAATGAAAAGCAAAAAGCAAAACAATACTAACTTCTAACCTATTAACTACTAACTTTTAATTTCAAGCTTTTACTTTAATGCAATTTACTTTTAGCACTCTATTTCATTTGCCATTGTTCATATCATTCTAATTGTTCATGTTAATGCAATTTTCACTTTGTCCATTTGGACCATATTGTGTGATATATTTTTGTTTGTGTACTTTGCTTGTTTGTGTGGTCTTTGACCATCAATGTACATAATAATAACAAAAACCCTAAAAAACTTTTGAGTGGACTGTTGGCTTGATCTTAGACAAATGGACTTAGAATCTAGGCAACCTTCCTATGCTAATGGACTTGGCCAATGCCAACTTGTTGAGAAATCAAGTGCTTGCAATTTGAAACTTCATCTGATGCATCTTTGAAGACATCTCTAAGTTCATATGCAACATGATTATTGTGAAGATGTTATTTTGAACCTGTGACTTGTGGAATTCATTTGTTGCATGGGCTATTTTAAAGAAGATCATGGAATGGATAAGCTTGGATGAGGCCATCTTTATTTGATGCCTTGCTCTTCAAGATAATATAATTGTGCATTTGTGTGTTGCTTGATTCTAAAAGTCCAAGGGAATTCTGGGTTTCTATTGACATTCTTGTCTGTTGGATTGCTACCCATTTGGTCAGATCTTTTCAACTCTAAACTTTTAATTTTGTACATAGGATAGTCTCTTCATCTTCTCCCCATTACTTTAATTTCAAAATCTCTCCCTCCATGTTTTCGAAACCTTCTTTGTGTGAACCACTTTTGTTCTAAACTTTGACCACTTTTGCAAAAAGATAGAAAATTTGGCCTTATTCCATTGCATTTTCAAAATTCTTTTCTTAAATCAGACTTGTAAATAAACTTAACTATACTTGACTTAAACTTTCAAAAAAAATCCAAAAAGAACTAACTCATTCAAACCATTTTAGGCTTTTGTGCCTTTCAAACTTAAATTTTGTTAAAATCAATGCATCCATTTTGAAATTTGTATCACGAACTACGAGGTTTTGATCCCTCATTTTTATGTTGGTATGTAGGCACAAGACCGAAGGTCTTGTCAAACACAAAAATATAATTAATGAATTATTTTCTCATCCCCCCATTCTATTTGTTTGTAAACATCACTTTATACAAATACATATGCACACAAAAAGGGCTCCCTAGGAGTACCTAGGACACTTTGGGTGCTAACACCTTCCCTTTGTGTAACCAACCCCCTTACCTATGATCTCTGACTTTTTATTAGTTTTGATTTGAAAACTTCTTGCTTTTGGGTTTTGTTCGTACTTTTTCCCTTTTCCCTTGGAAACAATAAAAGCGCGGTGGCGACTCTTATTATTTGATCTCTAGCTTGTCAATAACTTGATGATCATGAATTTCCCGCTACACAAATTAAGTGGTGACTCTGATGGGGAGTAGTCTCTAGTGGGTTTAGCCTACTTTTTGTGTGAATATATTTGTATATATGTGATGTTTGTATATATGTATGTGTGATATAATCTGCTTGTTGTGCTTGGTGATCTCTGAGTGGTGAGATAAGTTCTAACCCGAACTTGAGTGAAATTAAGATAGGAGGATGGTATAGTCATGTTAGACTTGTGTGGAGTATTCCTTAACAAGTTGGCTTGAGATCCATCTGCTCAGTGGAGACTCCTTTGGATTTGGAAATGTCACACAAGTATTTGTGGTTAAGCATTACTATTTCTAATTGGGTCTGAGAAGCTGAGGACCTTAGAACATTTAACCCATCTTGGCCTATTTAGGATGTAGTGTGGAAACTGTTCAAGTGTAGACTTGATCACAATTGTTACGCGATACTACACTCAGACGAGTTTCTCTTGAGAATATTATGGGTCGACGAGTCAGTCATCTTAACCTGTAATATCCGATAGATGGAATTAAGACTCTGGGAACTTTTTAGAACATGATCTACAGGTTTTTATCCTTAGTTTACTCCTTTGGGATGGTTCTTACCCAGAATCCATGCTCGTGACTTGCAACAAACCCTTGATTCTTGGTTGATCTAATCAAATCTTGTCAATATCAATGGAACTTGGGTGTTGATAAGGTGTAAACCATAATCCACCAAAATGGATGATTGATCTTGACAATGACTTGATTCATCCCTTGACCTTTGTTTGCCTTGTGTTTGATCCCTTATTTATGATTGTTGCATTCATGCATTCATGCGCATCATAACATTCATCACACGAAAATTTCAAGGAACTAAGGTGTCATTTGCAAATATTTTGAGACCATGGATTATGGACGAAGGAACACTAAGAAGTACAGTTTCAGATGTCCCGATTTGAAAGAGTTAAGGAAGCTAGCATCTTTTGTATTAGATCCCTTGGACTTCAAACAACGTCATGGGAAGCTTCTGTCTATCTTGTCTGCTGATGTGGTTGAAGGACTTTTGAGTGTGCTAGTGCAGTTCTATGATCCTCTCTACCATTGTTTCACTTTCCTAGATTTTTAGCTTGTGCCTACCTTGGAGGAGTATTCTCATCTTTTGGGGATACCTGTTTCTAGTATAGTGCCTTTTAGTGGATTGGAGGAGATTCCCCAATCTAGTATTATTGCTGAGGCTCTTCACTTGAAGAAGTATGAGATAGAGGCTCATTGGGTGAAGAAAGAAGGGTTATTTAGGTTGCCATCTGTTTTCCTCGTCAAGGAAGCTACTACTTTTGCTCAAGCTGGTAGTGTGGACGCTTTTGAAGCTATCTTTGTGTTGCTCATCTATGGATTAGCTTTGTTCCCTAACATTGACGTTTTTGTTGATGTTAACGCCATTAGACTTTTCTTGATTGGGAATCCCGTGCCTACTTTGTTGGGTGATATGTATTTCTCTTTGCATCTAAGGAATTCTAAGGGTGGTGGAACTATTGTCTGTTGCATTCCTCTTCTGTACAAGTGGTTTATTTCGCACTTGCCTCAGACGCCTGCTTTTGTGGAGAACAAACAATGTCTAAGGTGGTCTCAGAGACTTATGTCTCTCACTAATGATGATATAGTTTGGTATGATCCGTCCTTAAGCAGTTTGGAGATTATTAATAGTTGTGGTGAATTCTCTAATGTGCCTCTCATTGGTACACAAAGAGGAATTAACTACAACCCTGCTTTGGCTCGTCGTCAACTTGGGTTCCCCTTGAGAGACAAACCTAATAACACTTTGTTAGAAGGTCTTTTCTATCAAGAGGGTAAAGATCCCTAACATTCGAAGCAGAAGATTATGCATGCTTGACATAATGTGCATAGGAAAGGAAGATTCGAGCTTGGTCCGTGCAATTGTATAGCTTTGGAAGCTTACACTCTTTGGGTGAAGAAGAGAGCTATGGAGTTGAAGATGCCTTATCCTTGTGAAAGACCTATGTCTATGGTTGTGGTTGAGCCATTAACTCTCCTTAACTAAGATGTAGAGGAGTTAGAAGACGCGCTCATCAAGATGAAGCAAGAGAAGGATATGTGGAAAGAGCGTTTCCGTGCTTTGAGCAAGAAGCATGAAGAGTTGCAGTTGGAGTCTAAGGACAAAGATGCACTTATCGAGCTACTTGAAGACCGAGTGACGAAGAGACAGAGAGAGCCAGAGGTTTCATCTTCTAGCATGCCTCAACCTTCCGTTGCTTGGAAGAAGATTGTTGATCAGCTTGTCCTCAAGAAGACTCAGATGAAGGCTTCTTTTGAGACCGAGATCCGTCGCATTCGAAGGAAGTATGCGCCTACAACCAGATCTTCTAACATTGTTGTTAGGGATCCTTAGGATGACTAGTCTCCTTTTCTCTTGTATTTTTCATTTGGTTTATGAAATTATACTCAGTGTAATCCTTCCAATTTATATAAATAAAAAGAGATTTTTGGTCATATCAAATTGTTGTAATAGCCATTTAAATATTATATATTTGCAAATGATATAGTAAGTTCCTTGAAATAAAAATAATCAAGCATTGCATTTCATGCATCATTCGCATAAGCAGGTTTTCTCCAGATGTCTGATTGGTGTTTCTTCTGTGCTTTAGCCAAGCGGACTCACCGGTACAACACCCGAGCCAATCATCAGAAAGTCATGGAACACCTAGAGCAAGAGAACAGAGAGCTGAAGGACGAGATCACCCGCATGACTGCCATGATGGAGTCAGTTCTTGCTGCTCAGAGTCAAGCTTCTCCAACACCTGCAACTCCTCCTGCGAGGACTGTTACTTCAGAGGTGACTATCTCTACCATGCCTGCTGCTACCGCCTACTTCGCGCCGAATATTCCTGCCGGATTCTCGCGGGGAATGCCGCCCAACTTTGTGCCCGAAGGCTTTGCACCTACATTTTCTTCCATGCCGGCATCTAGCCCGGTCATGTCCGTGCCACCTCCCGTTGTGCACACTTTGCCTCGCGTAGAGGATACCATCTATCGTTCCGAGCCGTCTGAGGGTCCGGATGTGTATGAGAAGATGGACGAAATGAAAGATCAGTTTCTTGAGTTGCGCAAGGAATTGAAGACGCTGAGAGGTAAAGATCTGTTTGGGAAGAGTGCTGTCGAGTTATGTTTGGTGCCCAATGTCAAAATCCTGGTGAAGTTCAAAGTGTCTGACTTTGAAAAATATAAGGGGAATTCTTGTCCACTCAGTCATCTTGTGATGTATTCCGCAAGATGTCAACTCATACCGACAATGATCAATTGCTTATTCACTACTTCCAAGATAGCCTGACTGGTGCTGCACTCCGTTGGTACATGGGGTTGGATAGTGCAAGCATTCACACTTTCAACGACTTAGGAGAGGCTTTTGTGAAGCAATACAAGTATAATATGGATATGGCACCGGATGGAGACCAGTTGAGGTCGATGTCTCAGAAGGACAAAGAGACATTCAAAGAGTACGCGCAAAGATGGAGGGAGTTGGCTGCCCAGATCACTCCTCATTTGGAGGAGAAAGAGATTACAAAAAATTTCTTGAAAACCCTGAGTTCATTTTATTATGAACACATGATCGCTAGTGCCCCCCGGTGATTTTACCGAAATGGTAAATATGGGGATGAGACTTGAGGAAGGAGTCCGTGAGGGACGGTTGTCAAAAGATGAGGCGTCAACGAGTAAGAGATATGGTAGTAACTTTGGTAAGAAGAAGGATAGTGAAACCAATGCAGTAATCAGTGGGAGGCAGAGGAGGCCTCAGATTAGAAGAAATCCACCACCCCGTCAACATCATCATCATCAAGTGTCATCAGTAATTTCGATATTTTCTAATCAACAAGCAACACCAATTCAACAACAACATCAACGTCAACAACAACAACGCAACAAAGAACGAACACCTACAACAACAATACCAACAACAATCATCATCAATAGAACTTTGAGAGGAAGAAGGTCTCTTTTGACCCGATTCCTGTGTCGTAAGCAGAGCTGAATCCTTCGCTAGTTCTAAAGAACTTGATTCAACCGAGGAACCCACCGCAAATCCCAGAACCACTTCCCTGGTGGTATAAACCTGAGCTCCGTTATGCCTTTCATCAAGGAGCACCCGGACATGATATTGAAAACTGCTATCCATTGAAGTATGAGGTTCAAAAGCTTAAGAAGAATGGTATGGTGTCCTTTGAGGACCGTGCGCCAAATGTGAAAGCAAACCCTTTGCCCGCTCATGGGAACTCTTCAGTGAATATGGTGGACGGTTGTCCTAGAGAATTCAAGGTTTTTGACATTCGGTTTATACGAATATCTTTGGTGTTGTCATACCCCAAAATTCACCATACCCCGATACAATTTTCATCTGATCCATGACCCTACTGCACATGCATACATTCATTATTTTAAAAAAAGGTTATAAAAAAAAACAAAAATTTATAAAAAAAAAACAGGGTAACCGGTTACCCTAATAAGGGTAACCGGTTACACAGGCCAAAAACTGACTTTTTGGCCATTTTAGGATTGTGTAATCGATTACCCTAATTAGGGTAACCGATTACACCTGCGTAGACAACAGAAGTGACTCATTTTTTTTTACCCAGGGGACCTTTTCTTTCACCCACTTCAACCCCTTTGCTTCCCCTATAAATAGAGCACTATCCCCACTCATTTTTCAAGCTTGAAAGCCACAAAAACCTCTGTCCAAATCACATTCAAGCTCCCTCTTTTCAACCTAAACCCTAACTCACCCAAACCCTCTTTTCTCCTTTGAACCACCCAACCACCATGTAAAAAATCCACTATCTCCACTAACAAAAAACAGTAGCAAACTTGTAACCTTCACTTACATAATCATTCACCACCACCACATAAACATACAACTTTCTTCCCTTCCATTTTTCTACCACAACAACCATAACTACCCTCTTCCAAGCTTTTTGCTTCATTCTCAAACCCAAACACAACAAAACCTATTTTTGACACCACAATCTTAGTAATATTTTGGACTCAAACTCCTTGATATTTTTGGTTTTGTTTTGTGTTTGAAAATGAATTTTTACTCTTGGGTTGTATTTTGAGAGATATTTGAGTCAACTTTGAGACAAGTGGTTTTTGTTGGGTTTACACCCTTTTGGGGATTTTTTGCTCTTACTACTTTTTATCCACCATTTTCAATAAAACTCTGTTTCTTGTTATCATTTATATTTATTGGTTGATGAGATCTATTAAATCATGGCTATGGTTGTTTAGAGTTTATAAAACCTTCAATGTTTCAAACCTATTAATGATTGATCAATAGATCCTTCATGATACTTTGAGGCATTGATAGGTTACCTCTATTTCAACCATGTTTGGGTCATTTGATACATATATGAAACCATTCTCTTTACATTAACTTGTTATTCTATTTGCTTATTGTTATTCTACTAACCACTAACCATTAACTACTAACTTCTAACATTTATATTATTGCACTTTACTTCCTTGCAATTTATTTTATTGTTAACTAACCATGGACTTAGGGTTGCATAACTTTCTTTGTTACAAATCTATTGTTAGTTGATTTTTCAATCATCTTCAATACTTTGCATCAATGATAAGCTATCCCTTAATGTGTCATTTACATTCACTAACCATTATTATTGTGATATTGTCACTCTTTATCTTGTGATTTACTTCTATGTCATTACCTTGTAATTTACATTCAAGTACTCATTATCATCATCATCGTACAAACTCATCATGCATGCTTATTTACTTGTTATTTATTTTATTGTCATCATACATCAAAAATAACATAAACATGATAAAATTATAAGACCAAAAATATTCACTCCACTCTTAATCAACTTAGACTTAGAGGATTTCATCTTAGGACCTTTGCTTGGAGGCCTTCCTTTACTCTTTGTGATACTTTGTAAACACTTGGATTTTCATCCGTAACTTACATGCATGTTGTAAGAATGGCATCATGGCACCACCTTAGGGGGACATGTTTATAAGACCATTATCCTTTGTTTAGCTTAGGTCACTTTTGCACACAAAAGGCTTTTTCTTGGGCTACCTTACAATGAGACTCTTTAATTTCTTGTTGGTTACTTTGCATTCATGTTGCATAAGCCAAATTTCATAATCAAAATAAAACAAACCCTTGATTCAACGCCAAGTGGCATTTTCATAATCAAATCCAAAAATGCTTAATAATTACGATTATTATTGTGCCCCACGAGCCTTAAATGGTGGAGAATGAGTGAGAATGGAGCATTCCTACCCTTACTCTGATTATTTTGGACGCAAGACGCTTGACTTGTTGTCTAGAATAATTACCTCCGCCCATAGACTTTAGTACAATATAATCACAAACACTCATTTCATAAAACCCTTATTCAAGGTAAAAATAATACAACTCATCAAACTCAATTTTTTGCCTTAGGGCATCTTCCCGAAAACCCTTTTTTCAAAGGTAAAATCAACCAACACACAAACATTTTCTACTTCGAACTACGGAGCTCTGATTCCTCATCCCCGAATGAGTGATACATAGGCATTAGGGCCCCAATCCTTGGCGAGCACTATAATAACAAAAACACCCCCTTCTTTTAACACATTCTTTTGAAAATAAAACAATAACAGATAAATCCCATGTATGTAAAACAACCCAAATGGTTCCCATGGAGTACCATGGACGTAAGGGGTGCTAATACCTTCCCCTTACGTAACCGACTTCCGAATCCAAATCTCGGTTGCGAGACCGATTCCTTATTCTCTTTTAGCGCTTCCCATGTGCGTCTCTCTTCCGAGGGTTTTATAGACTATTTCCCCTCTCCTCTCTGATAGAGGTAAACTAAATAAAATTCGGTGGCGACTCTTCTGAATTTGCCTCTCTTTGGCATCTCTTTAGTCCCGGTTTCGTTATCGTGAAATCCCGGTAGCGACAGCTGGCGACTCTGTTGGGGTAACGATTTTCCCTAAGCAAGTCTATCCTAGTTTGGGTTGTTCCTCTTTTACGTACATGGAGATTTATTTGTTATATATTTTTTCTATATATATTGCTTTCTTTGCTAACCTGTGCATATTTTATTTGTTTGCCTGTAGGTCTGAAACCCTGACTCTGTGACGAAGAATTTTAGAAGCAATAATGATTGCAAAGGAAAAAAAAACCTTGTGTGGAATACTTCCCACCCGAGTCTGAGAGTTTGCTTGAGATAGGGGAGGTTGAGTAGTATTGATCCGCGAGGCGCCTTCCTCGTTAGGGTCGTACGAGAACCTCACTTAGTGGTAGATTCTCTTAAGGGGATTGATGACCGTCGTGCTTTCGACGTAAGCATCTTTTCTTTTACTAGAGTCAATGACCCTAAGACCCCTTTTAGAACCTTTAAAACTATGGCTAGCCTAGACCGATGGTCGCGTAGTATAGGCCACCGAGGTACCTTCCTCGTAAGGGTCGATACGAAGATCTCACTTAGAGTAGATGACTTTGATGGAGCAGTCGCTTGACAAGTAAATTGACATAAGCGGTTGACAGTCAAGGAAGTCCATGACTCTAGGGGCAGTGTCTTACACCCAATTTTCCAAAAGCCTTAGATCACACAAAGCGAGAACCTTGGTTTACTAAGCAGTCATTATTAACTCCATGCTTCGTCACGATGGTCCAAAACCATGAACCCATGCTTGAAAACCCTGTGAAAATGATAAATCAATCATTCATTCATAAACAAACATCGCATTCATGCATCATTTGCATCTCATAAGCAAAACCTTATACCACCTTCTGTTTCTACCCCACTAGATGATTTCTCGACGTACGCTTAGAACTAGAAGCATGTCTCAAGCCACTGTGGAAGAACTCCAACAAGACCAAGCTGCATTGAAGGAAGAGATCAACCAACTAAAGACTCAGATGAGCTTGGTTATGGAAATCTTGCAAACACTATTGAAAAAGGAAGGAAATCCTACACCAACCTCCAGGACGGAAATGGTCTCCCCTATGCCTTTGTCCGACTCCACCTTACATCATGAGTTGCCTGAGGCATACCGTCCCCAATCCAAACTGCTGAGGTTTCTTAATCAACAGCCAGTATACGCTCCTTAGCTATCTCTGGGGAACCAAATGCAGAATCAGAATTGGTACTTAAGTGGAAGGAAAAACTCTTATGCTCAACGAGGTCAGAAAAAATCAAAGAGGACAGAGAAACAGTTTGACCCAGTTCCCATGTCATATGGTCAAATTCTACCGCTTCTTCTCAACAAATCATTGGTGCAGTTAAGGGTACTAGGACCTCCTCCAACACATCTTCCCTTGAACTACGACATGAATGCTAGGTGTGAGTTCCACTCAGGAGCACCCGGACACTCGATCGAGAGTTGTAAGGCTTTCAAATACAAGGTCCAGGAACTGATTGATTCAAAGGCTATCACATTCACACCAAACGACCTGGATATACTGAGCAACCTTATGCTGCCACATGAAGGCACTTCTGAAATGCCACAACCAGTGCCAATGGATGAGGAACAAGAAGCTGAATAAGAGCCTCCTTGGGGACTATCATACATAAGTTCCTACAAGCATGATGACACCGGTCTATGGTAGAAACAAGGCTAATCACGCCAACAATTATATTATCATTCATTTGTCTTCATGTGTAACTTTCTTGCTTATCATTGTAATATTCACTCTTAAAAACTTGTTTTTGCAACAATGAAATGAATATGCATGTTTTAAGTCAATCCAATCGTGTTCACTCTTATCTTACTTTCGTTTAAAAATGAAACTTAGAAGGAGAATGATGAATATAAGGTACAATAGCTCATTGCATGTATGCTTTTGAATAAACACCTTGCGGATGATGTAAGGCATTGTTTCAAATCCCGAAATACTGGAGGTATAAGGATGATAATCCCTAGTCAACCCCTTTGAGCCTATAAGTAGGAGTTTTCTTCCAAGCAGAGAAACCCTCACATCTTAAACCCGGGGCAGGGTAGTCTTCAGCTAATTTGACCATGCGTTCAATTCTTAAAAGGAAAAAGTAGGGAGTGTCCCATTTGAGGATCAACCACATCCTAGGGAGTGTCTTTCCTAAAGGACAACCACATATTTTCCCTCACGAGAGGTCGAAATCAGAAATCCAATGGTTGTCCCTCGCCAACAAAACAAGTGAGACAGTCACAAATCCTTTCAAACCAAATCAACAAACGTCACACGATTTGTTCCAAAAAAAAATCTCTAAAAAAAAAAAGAGAGAGAAAAATCCCGCTAAGTCAAAACTTGAAAATAAGTGGCTTAGGCAAAAAAATTAGGGTATCCCGATGGACTGTAAGAAAAAAAACCAGTCCAGGAAAAGTTAGGGAAGTCGAAAAACAAAAAAAGCAGAAGAGGAATCAAAAACAAAAATCCTTAGCAAGAACAAATTCGTGTGACTGCAAACACAAAAACAAAGAGGCGAGTGACTGTCATTCCCAAAACCTTGTGGGTTCTCTTACAACCACTCCCATCATTCTAAGAGACGAACTCTGTGTCAAACTAGTTGAACATAGGAATGAAGGATATCAAGAAGAATGGACGGGCTAAATAAATTTTTGAGTCATAAATCCTTTGTTTCTTAAACTGGGAACCATCCCACATTACAACCCTCAAAAGACCTAATTGAAGCAAGGTCTATTTTGAAAGCATATTACATTAGAGCTTGAGTCGAAACTGACTCCTATTTGTTTTACTAAGTATCAATATGACTTTTGTAGCTAGTGATCCATTCACTATATGTCATCTTTTCAGTGGACATACTTGGATTTCTAAAAACTGCCATAAACATAACATTAGCATAAATAGTTTTACTTGTGAATAAGCATTGACATCAAGAGCATTTTCACAATGAATATGACTTGAGAAGTTTTGGTCACCCAAAAGAGGCAAATTTCCTGAGGACTCCGATGAGCAAAGGTCATCCCCTTAGATTAATCTCACCAAGAGGGAAAGGTATCTGATAACTCCGTTGAGCAAGCCACTTCAAGATTCAGTCCGTCTGGGACAACCACGTCGAGATTAGGCAAATCTCTCCAAAGGCAGTTGGCCAAGGGCATTCCCTCAAAAATCAACCAGTCACGGGAAAAACCCATTCAAGGTTTCATACTAGGGAAGACCACCTCAAAAGCATGAGAAAGTCAAAACACTCCAAGAGATGGATGAATAGGGGTAGGCAGACCCAAGACGTTGGGGCATATTAGATCAAGATCACTTTACCCATGGTTTGCTTCATAACTTGTAACTGGGGCAATCCATGTAGATACCTAACAGATTGGGGCAAGACTGGCCATTAAGAGGAAGCATTTCCTTATATTTTGGATTTTTATGCTCAGATCAAGCATGGGGCATCAGAATATCCAGACCAAGCTCACTACATTAGCCAAGTTCAAAGAAAATGTCGGGAAGTCATGCTAAACACATCATCCCATAATTTGTCAACAATGAACCATGAAGCCAAGCAAAAATATTTCCCAGTTCCAACCATTCTTGACCCACCTCAAGGACATTTGTTGAATTATACAAAACCATTGCATCAGTCACTATGCACCAACCCTGTCGCTTCACTCATACATATCATGCATCATGCATAACATGAAGCATTTCCCAACAAGAATAATGAAGCCAAGCCACGCTTGATACCTTCCAAAATTAAAGCCTATTTGGCAAACCCAAAAAAATCTAATCATCATCAGATCCAGCCTGATCCCGTCCAAACCAAAATCCAAAAGCCCAATCATTATTGGCACCTCCCAAAACAAATCTCTATCATTGACCATAAAGCCCAATCGCTATTGGCATCTCCAAAACCGAAAGCCCACTCCACATTAGCCATCACTAGAAATAAAAGCCCACTTTGCTGGCATCTTCATAAACTCAAATCCAATCGACATTGGTACCTAGAAAGTCTCACCTCCCAAAAGGGAGATCAATCCAAAGACAATCAATATCCATCTTTTATTACCACATGCACTGTATACAATAAACACACATGACCTTCTTTCAAAATAAGGAAGTTGCATATCAAAAAGCTCTCTCACAAAAATGAGAAATTCTCATTAACATGCACCATACGCATACATAACATAATAAATCCTTCTCATCAACCCTTTGACGAGGACATAACCTACCTTAATTCTTTTTCGTCAACCCTTTGACGATGACATTTATCTTTCCGTCAACCCTTTGACGATGACAAATTCTTTTCCGTCAACCCTTTTGATGAAGACAAATTACCTTTTCCGTCAATCCTTTGACGAAGACAAATTCTTTTCCGTCAACCCTTTGACGAAGACAAGTTCTTTTCCGTCAACCCTTTGACGATGGCAAATTCTTTTTCGTCAACCCTTTGACGAAGACAAATTCTTTTCCGTCAACCCTTTGACGATGACAAATTATTTTCCGTCAACCCTTTGACGAAGACAAATTACCTTTCCATCAACCCTTTGACGATGACAAAATTTTTTCCGTCAACCCTTTGACGAAGACAAACTCCTTTCCGTCAACCCTTTGATGATAACAAACTTTTTCCCGTCAACCCTTTGACGAAGACAAATTACCTTTCCGTCAACCCTTTGATGATGACAAATTCTTTTCCGTCAACCCTTTGACGATGACAAATTACCTTTTCGTCAACCCTTTGACGAAGACAAATTACCTTTCCGTCAACCCTTTGATGAAGACAAATTCTTTTCCGTCAACTCTTTGACAAAGACAAATTCTTTTCCGTCAACCCTTTGACGTAGACAAATTCTTTTCCGTCAACCGTTTGACGATGACAAATTATTTTCCGTCAACCCTTTGACGAAGACAAATTACCTTTCCGTCAACCTTTTGACGAAGACAAATTATCTTTCCGTCAACCCTTTGACGAAGACAAATTACCTTTTCGTCAACCCTTTGACGATGAGAAACTTTTTTCCATCAGCCCTCTGATAACGACATTTTACAACAGTTTCTTTCTGTCAACCCTTTGAGGAAGACAAATTACCTTTCCGACAACCCTTTGACGAAGACAAATTACCTTTCTGTCAACCCTTTGACGATGACAAACTCTTTTCCGTCAACCCTTTGATGACGACCCCCCTTTTTCCATCAACCCTTTGATGACGATACCCTTTTCCATCAACCCTTTGATGACGACACCCTTTTCCATCAACCCTTTGATGATGACACCCTTTTCCATCAACCCTTTGATGACGACACCCTTTTCCATCAACCCTTTGATGATGATCTCTCATTGGAAACATAAATCCCCACAAAAATCCAAATACCCAGTTGCAGTCCCACATGCATTGCATGCATCACTTCATGCATAATTTTTCCCGCCGAAACGGAAAGTCCCACTAAAGCTCAACCATACTTGGCACAATCCATAGACCATGCATTTGCATACCCCAGCAGCCCGAGCATACATCGACTTTCTGCGTACATCGACATTTTACATACATAACATTGCATCATAACATACTCTTCATATTGGGACAAGTATGTTTAGCATAAGTTGGATTCAAGCCTTTCTCGAAAGTGCAAGGATCCCCGTGAACAAACCCCAACAAGTTTCCCCAAAGTATCTCTTTTTATTTGCCTTTTGCAAATATTGTTGGCCCTTTGTCAGTACCTCGCCTTTTGCAAGACCCCTCTGCTTTTTCCAAGGGAAAACCCTGTTTGCCTTTTTACAAGCCTCCTTGTTGCCTTTTGCACGAGAGAGTTTACCTTTATCAACTTTGCATGTTAAGAAAAAATGAGAGATTGGACGATTGACCTATTCTCCTATCGTTTGTCTTAAAACACCTGATGTAGGTTTGGCAAGTCCCAAGTGGTAGCCATATTTCAAAAATTTCATCCCCGCCGTTGTGCCTGAGAGATATAATGAGTTTTTCGTGCCTACCATAAATTTTCCTCTACCTTGTGTATGATAACCACCATATCTATTCACCTACCTTTTGCAAGTACTCCTGTGCCTTTTGCACACTTTCAAAAATCAAACCTTCCCAGCCGTTGCTAGAGATTGACACTTCTCAAACTCAAACCTTTCCAGCCGTTGCTAGGGATTGACACTTTTCAAACTCAAACCTTCCCAACCGTCTCTAGGGATTGACACTTTTCAAATTCAAACCTTCCCAGCCGTTGCTAGGGATTGACACTTTCAAAATTAAAATCTCCCCAACCGTTGTTAGGGATTTATATCTTTAGATTTCAGGTATTCCAGCTATTGCTAGGAAGTGTTACTGAAGTAAAACCTCCCCAGTCGTTCCTAGGGATCTACATATTTAGATTTCAGGTATTCCAACCATTGCTAGGAAGCGTTACTAAACTAAAACCTCCCCAGTCGTTGCTAGGGATCTGCATCTTTAGATTTCAGGTATTCCAACAGTTGCTAGGAAGCGTCACTGAACTAAAACCTCCCTAGTCGTTGCTAGGGATCTACATCTTTAGATTTCATGTATTCCAGCTATTGCTAGGAAGCGTCACTGAACTAAATTCTTCTCAGCCGTTGTTAGGGATTTTCACTATCTTTTACATAAGAAACTTATCCCCAACGAAGTCATATTCCCTCTCATCTTTCTTCTTGACCTTTTGTCATGAAGATTTTCTCTTTGTTTTCCAGTTGAAGAGATACTTATGTTACACATCATAACATACATTGCATATCATACACATCATGACATAACCATCATACAACTGACCCATGTCCTCCCCACATAATACCATAAACTATCCTCAACAGATGATTTCGTATCAAGTTTATTTTCCAGCCCATGAACAACCTTCACAAATACCCATCACTTCATATCACATTCATTTCATTCCCAGTAGGGTGAATTTTTGGATATTTTTATGTAGTTAATCCTCTCTTACCCTGGATGTGTGGAAGCCGTTGCTATCTAAACATTCAGGTTCGAGAAGATTAAATATGGGCATCTGTCATACCCCAAAATTCACCATACCCCGATACAATTTTCATCTGATCCATGACCCTACTGCACATGCATACATTCATTATTTAAAAAAAAAATTATAAAAATAAAACAAAAAATTATAAAAAAAAAACTGGATAACCGGTTACCCTAATCAGGGTAACCGGTTACACAGACCAAAAACTGACTTTTTGGCCATTTTGGGATTGTGTAACCGATTACCCTAATTAGGGTAACCGATTACACCTGCGTAGACAACAGAAGTGACTCTTTTTTTACCCACAGGATCTTTTCTTTCACCCACTTCAACCCCTTTGCTTCCCCTATAAATAGAGCACTATCCCCACTCATTTTTCAAGCTTGAAAGCCACAAAACCTCTGTCCAAATCACATTCAAGCTCCCTCTTTTCAACCTAAACCCTAACTCACCCAAATCCTCTTTTCTCCTTTGAACCACCCAACCACCATGTACAAAATCCACCATCTCCACACAACAAAAACAGTAGCAAACTTGTAACCTTCACTTACATAATCATTCACCACCACCACATAAACATACAACTTTCTTCCCTTCCATTTTTCTACCACAACAACCATAACTACCCTCTTCCAATCTTTTTGCTTCATTCTCAAACCCAAACACAACAACAACCTATTTTTGACACCACAATCTTGGCAATACTTTGGACTCAAACTCCTTGATATTTTTGGTTTTGTTTTGTGTTTGAAAATGGATTTTTACTCTTAGGTTGTAATTTGAGAGATATTTGAGTCAACTTTGAGACAAGTAGTTTTTGTTGGGGATACACCCTTTTGGGGATTTTTTGCTCTTACTACTTTTTATCCACCATTTTTAATCAAACTTTGTTTCTTGTTATCATTTATATTTATTGGTTGATGAGATCTATTAAATCATGGCTATGGTTGTTTAGAGTTAATAAAACCTTCAATGTTTCAAACCTATTAATGATTGATCAATAGATCCTTCATGATACTTTAAGGCATTGATAGGTTACCTCTATTTCAACCATGTTTGGGTCATTTGATACATAGATGAAACGATTCTCTTTACATTAACTTGTTATTCTATTTGCTTATTGTTATTCTACTAACCACTAACCATTAACTACTAACTTCTAACATTTATATTATTGCACTTTACTTCCTTGCAATTTATTTTATTGTTCACTAACCATGGACTTAGGGTTGCATAACTTTCTTTGTTACAAATCTATTGTTAGTTGATTTTTCAATCATCTTCAATACTTTGCATCAATGATAAGCTATCGCTTAATGTGTCATTTACATTCACTAACCATTATTATTGTGATATTTTCACTCTTTATCTTGTGATTTACTTCTATGTCATTACCTTGTAATTTACATTCAAGTACTCATTATCATCATCATTGTACAAACTCATCATGCATGTTTATTTACTTGTTATTTATTTTATTGTCATCATACATCAAAAATAACAAAAACATGATAAAGTTATAAGACCAAAAATATTCACTCCACTCTTAATCAACTTGGACTTAGAGGATTTCATCTTAGGACCTTTGCTTGGAGGCCTTCCTTTACTCTTTGTGATACTTTGTAAACACTTGGATTTTCATCCGTAACTTTTATGCATGTTGTAAGAATGACATCATGGCACCACCTTAGGGGGACATGTTTGTAAGACCATTATCCTTTGTTTAGCTTAGGTCACTTTTGCACACAAAAGGCTTTTTCTTGGGCTACCTTACAATGAGACTCTTTAATTTCTTGTTGGTTACTTTGCATTCATGTTGCATAAGCCAAATTTCATAATCAAAATAAAACAAACCCTTGATTCAACTTCAAGTGGCATTTTCATAATCAAATCCAAAAATGCTTAATAATTAAGATTATTATTGTGCCCCACGAGCCTTAAGTGGTGGAGAATGAGTGAGAATGGAGCATTCCTACCCTTACTCTGATTATTTTGGACGCAAGACGCTTGACTTGTTGTCTAGAATAATCACCTCCGCCCATAGACTTTATTACAATATAATCACAAACACTTATTTCATAAAACCCTTATTCAAGGTACAATTAATACAACTCATCAAACTTATTTTTGTGCCTTAGGACATCTTCCCGAAAACCCTTTTTTCAAAGGTAAAATCAACCAACACACAAACATTTTCTACTCCGAACTACGGAGCTCTGATTCCTCATCCCCGAATGAGTGATACGTAGGCACAAGGGCCCCAATCCTTGGCGAGCACTATAATAACAAAAACACCCCCTTCTTTTCACACATTCTTTTGAAAATAAAATAATAAAAGATAAATCCCATGTATGTAAAACAACCCAAATGGTTCCCATGGAGTACCATGGACGTAAGGGGTGCTAATACCTTCCCCTTATGTAACCGACTTCCGAATCCAAATCTCGGTTGCGAGACCGATTCCTTATTCTCTTTTAGCGCTTCCTGTCCACGTCTCTCTTCCGAGGGTTTTATCGACTATTTCCCCTCTCCTCTCTGATAGAGGTAAACTAAATAAAATTCGGTGGCGACTCTTCTGACTTTGCCTCTCTTTGGCATCTCTTTAGTCCCGGTTTCGTTATCGTGAAATCCCGGTAGCGACAGGTGCAGATGCACAAGGATATCTGTATGGTGAGTGACTGTGAACATGACCATGATGGTTGTGTTTTTTGTAGTGTGAATCCAAGAGGGCGTGATGTAGTGAAAAGGGACATCCAACGTCTGATGGATGAAGGCATGATCCAGATTGTTCAATCCCGTCATGTAGATGACCACGTCAATGCCATAGTGCCCGTTTTCAAGCAACAAGAGTGGTTGGTAATTCAATATGATAGCAGCAACAATAATAATGTCAGTCTAAGATCAGTACCGCCGTTGGTAATACGGTTAGCGGGCCCAGTCCCGTATTCATCTGATAAGGCTGTACCGTACCAGTACAATGCTACAATGATAAAGAATGGTCAAGAGGTCCCGTTACCTACGACTAGTTTAGTAGTGAGCATTGCCGATGTAACGAAGGTGACCTGCAGTGGTCGAGTGTTTGGGCCGGTGGTCCCAAAAAGTAAAGAGGAAATGATTGTTGGTAAGAAGGCGGAGGTGCCTAATGTAGATCCAGTTGGTTGTTCCAAGGATAAGTCTGGTGAATCCAACAACTTGAAAGCCAATGATGATGATGAGGTACTTCGATTAATAAAAAGGAGCGAATTTAATGTGGTTAAGCAGCTGCTCAGGACCCCCTCAAAAATTTCAGTGTTGTCTCTGCTTTTGAATTCTGAAGCACACAGAGAAGCACTACAGAGAGTTCTTGAACAAGCATACGTAGAGCATGATGTTATTGTGGATCAGTTTGATCACATCATGGCTAACATCACTTCATGCAATAATTTGAGCTTCTGTGATGAAGAACTCCCTGAGGAGGGAAGAAATCATAACCTGACTTTACATATTTCAATGAACTGCAAGGAAGATGCTTTGTCAAACGTGCTTGTTGACACCGGTTCGTCACTAAACGTGCTTCCGAAGTCAACTTTGTCAAAGCTATCTTACCAAGGAGCGCCTATGAGGTATATCGGTGTAATTGTCAAAGCCTTTAATGGTTCGCACAAGACAGTAATTGGTGAAGTGGACCTTCTAGTCAAGATAGGTCCGAGTGATTTTCAGATTACTTTTCAAGTAATGGATATCCACCCGGCCTATAGCTATTTATTGGGAAGGCCATGCCATGGATTCATGAGGCAGGGGCTGTTACCTCCACTCTGCATCAGAAATTGAAATTTGTCAAGAATGGCAATGAACAACACTTAGCTGATGTGCTAGAGGATAGCGAAGAGGAAGACTGCACCAACTTTGTAACGCATGGAAAGACATGCAACAATTGGACTGCCGTTGATATTCCTGTTATTTTGCATCGATCTAAGTAATTGCATTTATATTTTAAAATCCTTCTCCTATGCCTAAGGGAGAAGTGAACATTGTTTGGGCATTTTAAATTGATCATCAATAAAATTAATTCTATTCATCCACATCTTTGATGTTTATTTTTACTTTTTGCTTTATTCTGAAAATGGTAATCACAAAAAACATAAATAAACAATATAATTGTCCATCTGCATAATATTTGGTCACAAATTCACTTCTCTAAAATCAAAATATCAAATCATTATGCAGGTTGGTTCCTAACCCCATTGAATACAATGGTTTTTCTCCTTCTCCAAATTTTGAATTCCCTGTGTTTGAGGTCGAGGAGGAAAGTTATGTGGAAGTGAGTGATGAATTGACACGTCTTCTTGAGCAAGATGAAAAGATTATTCAGCCGTTTGAAGAGCAGATTGAGCTAGTCAACTTGGGTTCCGAAGATGATGTGAAGGAAGTCAAGATTGGGTCTTGACTGTGTCCAGATGCTAAGAAGGGGTTGATTGATCTTCTTCGAGAATATGCAAATGTGTTTGCTTGGTCCTATCAAGACATGCCTGGGTTGGATTCTGAGATTGTGGAGCCTTGATTGCCGTTGAAGCCAGAATACCCTCTAGTCAAGCAAAAGTTGAGAAGAACGTATCCTGATATGGCTGTGAAGATCAAAGAGGAAGTGCAGAAGCAAATTGATGTCGGTTTCCTTGTGACCGATGAGTATCCGCAATGGGGGGCCAATTTTGTTCCAGTGCCGAAGAAAGATGGAAAAGTCCGCATGTGTGTTGACTATAGAGATTTGAATAAAGCCAGTCCGAAAGATGATTTCCCTCTGTCACACATTGATATGTTGGTAGACAATACTGCTAAATTCAAAGTGTTTTCGTTTATGGATGGATTTTCCAGATATAATCAGATCAATATGGAACCCGAAGATATAAAGAAGACCAAATTTATTACACCCTGAGGAACATTCTGTTATAGAGTGATGCCTTTCGGTCTAAAGAATGCTGGTGCAACTTACCAGAGAGCAATGACTACTCTTTTTCATGATATGATGCATAAAGAGATTGAAGTTTATGTCGATGACATGATTGCTAAGTCGATTGATGAAGAGGAACATGTTGAGAATTTTTTGAAGCTATTCCAGCGTTTGAGGAAGTATAAACTCCACTTGAATCCCAATAAGTGTACTTTTGGTGTTTGTTCTGGTAAGTTGTTGGGCTTCATTGTTAGCGAGAAGGGTATTGAAGTTGATCCTGCCAAAGTCAAAGCAATACAAGAGATGCCTGCGGCCAAAACTGAGAAGCAAGTCAGAGGTTTTCTCGGCCGCTTGAATTATATTTCCAGATTCATTTCCCACATGACTGCCACATGTGCGCCTATATTCAAGCTTTTTCGGAAAGATAAGTCTTGTGATTGGACTGAAGACTGCCAGAAAGCTTTTGACAGCATCAAAGAATATTTGCTTGAACCCCCTATTTTGTCTCCCCCTGTTGAAGGAAGACCGTTGATCATGTATTTGACTGTGCTCGAAGATAGTATGGGTTGTGTTCTAGGTCAGCAAGAGGTGACTGGAAAGAAAGAATTTGCAATTTACTACCTCAATAAGAAGTTCACCGACTATGAGACTCGGTATTCTATGCTTGAGAAAACTTGTTCCGCATTGGCTTGGGCTGCTAAGTGTCTGCGTCAGTACATGTTGAATCATACCACTTGGTTAATATCCAAAATGGATCCAATCAAGTATATATTTGAGAAGCCTGCTTTAACTGGGAGAATTTCCCGTTGGCAGATGTTGTTATCAGAGTATGATATCGAATACCGATCTTAGAAAGCGATCAAAGGTAGTATCTTGGCTGACCATTTGGCTCACCAACCAATTGAAGATTACCAGTCAGTGCAGTATGATTTTCCTGATGAAGAGACTTTGTACTTGAACATGAAAGATTGTGACGAACCATTGCTTGAAGAAGGGCCAGAACCTGGTTCCCTTTGGGGCATGGTATTTGATGGAGCTGTTAATCAATATGGAAATGGCATTGGGGCAATGATTATTACTCCTCAAGGCACGCATCTACCATTTACAGCTAGATTGACTTTCAAGTGTACAAACAACATGGCAGAATATGAAGCTTGCATTATGGGGCTTGAAAAGGCCATGAATCTCAGAATTAAGTATTTGGATGTTTTCGGTGATTCCGCTTTGGTTGTGAATCAGATCAAAGGAGAATGGGAGATAAATCAACCCGGTTTAGTACCATATAGAGATTATGCGAGAAGGATTTCAACATTCTTTACAAAGGTTGAATTTCATCATATTCCTCGAGATGAAAACCGGATGGCAGATGCTCTTGCAACATTGGCATCAATGATTTTAGTGAAGTATTGGAATGAAGTTCCCAATTTGTCTGTGATGCGTCTTGATAGGCCAACTCATGTGTTTACTGTTGAAGAGATTAAAGACGAGAAGCCATGGTATTACGACATCAAGTGTTTACTCCAAAGTCACATTTACCCGCCCGGGGCATCTTTGAAAGATAACAAGACTTTGAGAAGATTAGCCGATAATTTCTACTTGAATGGTGATATACTGTACAAGAGAAACTTCGACATGGTTTGGCTCAAATGCGTGGATAGACACGAAGCAGACTTGCTGATGACTGAAGTGCATGAAGGTTCCTTTGGTACTCATTCCAATGGACATGCAATGGCAAAGAAGATGTTGCGAGAAGGTTACTATTGGCTGATAATGGAATCTGACTGTTGCAAATTTGTGAAGAAATGTCACAAGTGTCAAATTTATGCTGATAAGATTCATGTTCCTCCGACACTATTGAATGTTATCTCTTCCCCATGGCCCTTCTCCATGTGGGGAATTGATATGTTTGGGATGATCAAGCCCAAAGCTTCGAATGCACATTTTTTCATTTTGGTGGCAATTGACTACTTCACAAAATGGGTTGAAGCGACATCATATGCAAATGTAACCAAGCAAGTTGTTGTAAGGTTTATCAAGAATCAGATTATATGCCGTTATGGTGTGCCAAGTAAGATCATTATTGATAATGGATCGAACTTGAATAATAATATGGTGGAAGCTCTTTGTAAAGACTTCAAGATTGCACATCATAATTCTTCTCCCTATAAACCCAAGATGAATGTGGCTGTTTGTAGCAGGGTATTCATTACCATTAGAGATATTGACTAAATCTAAGGTAAACCATACAAGTCGAGTCGCCACCGCACTTCTATTTATCCAAAGTAATGGTTAGAAAGCGAACAAAAACCTAAAAGTTTTATCGAATCAAAAACTAGTAAAAATGTCAGAGATCGGGGTAAGGGGGTTGCTTATGCAATGGGAAGGTTTTAAGCACCCAAAACATCCTAGATACTCCAAGGGAGCCCTTTGTGAAAATTTGTTTGTGCAAACATGATTGAAGAGATGAGAAGAGAATGTACAGATTATTTACATTTTTTTTGTTAGGATGGATAAACCCATTGCCTACGTACCATCTTAAAAAAGATTAGGATCAAAACCTCGTAGTTCGGGGTAAAAATCTCAAAAATGAGTTGGTGAATTGATTGGTCCAAAAGCCTGAAGGTCTTTTGTTATCCAAGGGAGAAAAGTCAACCTAAAACCACAAATCCACCATGTGAGGATAGCTTCAAGATTCTAGTGAGGGGTTAAACCTATAATAAGCATGGAAGACTCATTGTCCATCACTAAGGATACAAGTGAGTATTACATCTACCTCCAGGATAACTCAAACCTAATAGCTAAAGGTTATGGAAAAGTTTTGATTAAGAAAGTGGCCATTGAAACCACAAAAATATTTGAATGAGTTGTATTTACCAATGAAAAGTATTTACAAAATATGGTCAAAATTGATTTAAAGGTTCAATTCAAAATAAGTATTATGAAAAGAAAGTTTGAAAATCAAAAGCATAAGGCTTAGGTTTCTAATGTTTGAAAAGAAGTGTCAAATGTTTGCACAAAAGTTTTGGCTTGGGTTAGAGTGGAGGGAAGAAGAAGAATGGCTAAAGTCCTAATCATGCAAGAGATAAGGGATAAGAAACAAGACCACAAAATGAGTTCCTCTCCTGAGATCATATTGATGATCTAAGTAGCTCCCATACTTTGGAATATGTGTAGCACCTCAAATTTGCACCCTCATTCATGCATACATTTTCATTTTTTAGGTCATTGACATTACATTAACATTGCATAGTACATTGCATCCCATCAGTCAAAACTGGCATCAAGAGAATTCATCTGTGCAAAGAAAGCATTTCCATGAGATGAAAGCCCTATGGTTGTTCTAGAGAGCTTATATGAGCTAAGGTTCATTTTGAAGCAATTTGACCAAGTGTTAGAGGCTCAAAGTCCACGGTGCAGTTTCAGGTCATCTAGGGCCCATAAAAGTCAACTGAAAGTCAACTGAGGGCTAGAAGGTGGAGAAATGGGTTGAGACACTTCACTCATGTCCCAAAGAGGTTTATTCAACATGTCAAACTCACACCTTGAAGAATTTGAAGCCAAATCAAAAGTTTCCAAAAATGGAAAGTGACTTGTAATTTCAAGTTTCCAAAAATGGCAAGTTTTTGGACCACTTTCAACTTGACATTCCAACATCAAAGAAGCTTCAAATGAAATTTTTTCCAACATGAAAGTTGGAGATCTTTTTCTCCTATTTCCAAAAAGTCCAAGATCATGAGCATCTGATAAATGGTTAAGAAGATATGATCAAATCATTGCCAAGTGTGCATGGAACTTCAACAAGCCATAACTTTTGATCTAAAACTCCAAATTGAGTGCCTCTTTTGGCAAATTGCTTCTTTTGACCTATAATTTCCAAATCTATCATGGCATTGCATGGAAAAATCTCATATGATCATTGGTGCATACATGTGATTTTTGGAGGGAAAATCATTAATTTGAATTTGGGGCATTATATGAGCTTTTTAACCATTCCAACATGTGCATGAGATGATTTTAAGAGTATTTGAATGGTGCATGTGCACTGTTCACGTGGGATTTCCATGCATGAGGTGAAATTGCAATTTGGTCATACACCTCTTTTCTTCTTAAAATTTCATTAGCCAAGGATAATTGTCATTAGCATGGTAATTAACACAGCATATAAAAGGATAATCCTAACAGAATTTCTCACAATGGATCATTCTAGATCTAGATTCAAACTTTCCCTCAAAAATTTCTCTCCACCATAATTCAAATTTTTTCCACATAACACCTTGATTTTCTTGCATATTTGTATTCTCTGATCATCATTTAGTATAGATCAAGCTTTGATTTGCAGAATTTGGTGAAGAATTAAGCATATGAAGCTCAAGAACATGGCAATGGAAATTGAACTTTGAGCTAGATCCAAGCCTTTCCAAGAGTTGATTCGTTCTTCAGAAGTCATAACAAGCTTGATAGAAGAGATTTGGACGTGGCTAGACACCTGAATCCACTGCTGCCATTGTTGGATCTTCAAGAGGTAGGTTTTTCGAACCTCTTAATTCTCCATTCTCTTGCCATGTTTAGGTAGAGCTTCTTACGCTGATCATTCTGATATAAAAATCTTGAAAAACGGTTGAGTATTCATGGAGATAGGTTGAGTTGAAAGTTTGAGTGCATAAAAGTTTTTGCTCGATTTGCATGATATATGATGTTTTAGGCCAAAGCAATAATGGATTCGTGTTGTGCTCATTGAGATCTTTCGAATGGTGTACCTGGTTGCAAAATCTGGAAAAAAAATTGTTGTTAGTCACTATTCATCCACCGTCTCAACGAAGGAGACGGTGGTTTCCACCGCTAGCGCCATCGCCTGCAAAAGCAGGCTAGGGCTTACCTGTCCGTCCACGCGAGCTGCCTGTTGGCCAAACGAGTGGATACGATTCCATTGACCTGCGCCACATGGCCTTTGACTGGTGACTGGATGCCAACGCATTAAGTGAAGCGCATCGTTTTGGACGCTCCTCACTTCGATCCCCAGCGAACACATCTTCGCTTCCTCTTGTTTTCTTTGTCCCAAAACGCAGGCATTTTAATGTGTCCCTGGTTCGAACCATGGCTGTAGCGTCTTTCCAATTTCATTTTCAATAACATTTCCAATTATCTCACATTTTATTTCACTATTTTTATCCAATTTCAAAAAATCATAACTAATTGAAAATAACTCCAAATTGAATGGAATTTTTTGCTACATGATTCTTGAGATGTCTAGTATTTTTGTGGTGTGATTTCATGATTTTATCTCTTCTGGATTTTTAATGGTGTTTAATTGTTTGAACATGTACACAATTATGCCATGCCTCATTCAAATTGGTGTGAAATGCTCAATACTTGTCCAATTGCCATGAAATTTTATATGCTGCTTCCTAACATGTTGTAGGATGTTTGAGATTTTATTTGGAATTTTTAGCATTTTCCTTCTCTGTTTGGGACACATGATTGTATGGTGTGACAATGTGTGTCACACAATTTGATGTTGATCTTATTCATTTTCATTGCCTTGCCAAATGAGCTTTTCTGATTCTAATTTTTTGCACCATGCTTGTGTTCAATATGCTGAGTCTGTATATAAAATTTCATGATCATTGGATGTGTTTCTGTTTTAATGTACATGTTCTCACTTTGTATGTCCAATTGATGAGCATGTTGTGTGTCCTTGCCTTATCTTGTTCATTACATGGCCTTGCTTGATGCTTTTGACTTGGTCCTTTTTAGGACATGTTCATGATAGGTTAAACATGCTTCATGTTGAATATGGGTTTCTATTTTGACTTTTTGCCTTACCTTTGACCCTAGCCTTGGTGCTAGTGGCTTGTACTCATCTTTTGAGTTTTGCATTTCAGGTTCAAGCTTCTAGTCTTGATGGTTGATGTTGATCTCATAAATTGAGATGCAAAATGCTTTGTTCCACTAACATTTGTTGTGTTGTAGGTTCCTTGGAGATGAACTCACTTGAGTTGTTTACTTATTGGCTTGACTTGTTGTGTCTATTGGAACCACTGTTTGTTTGTCTGTTGATAGTTTGTCTGAATACTATACTGATTGTTTGGTTGTTTACACAGGTACCTTAGCTGCTTTAAGTTCATTATTTGAACTTTGCTTTGCTTGTGGTTGGCATACCACCTAGGTAAACATTCTTGTACTCCATGTAGTCTGGAAGCCCTGTCGTTTATGTTTGGCAGGCATTTGGCTGAAGTCCTCCTTAAGAGGCAATGACCGTGTTTGTTTACTTTTGTGCCATGTAATTCAAGTCCTCCTAAGTGAAGAGGCAATTAGAAGATAGAAGGGATGTGCAATCCATCCCCTGCTATTCAATTGAGTCTTTCATCTTGCCCGCACTACGTGCTGATGCATTTTGAATAAACACCCAAGATCTTATATAGAGTCAGTCATTGTGGAATAGAGTTCCTCATTCTGGACTCCCACACCTTCTTTGATTCAAGCTCACCCAGGCCTGGGTTAAGAGCCATGAGGTCTTACCCTCATCACCTTTCATCTGCTCACCCTGACGGTCAATGTCAGTGGTTAAGAGCCTTCAGATGCCCCTTCCAGCCGGCTTGTTTGTCGAGGTTGATATAACCCCTTGACTAAAGCCCAGCCTTGTATGAGCCAATTGTTTGCATATAGTGTGTGATACATGTTCACCTGTTTGCTTACTTGCTGTTTAGGCTAGCTGGCTTCCTGTGCGAGTTAGGATTAGAGACCTCAACATAGGGATCGTTTGCATGACAACTTCTAGGCTCGAGTCGTAGTCTCCCTAGTAGTCTGTTATCTCCCTAGTCTCTGGTTAGGATAGCTTTTTCCCTGTTAAGGGGAACTACGTCGCCCTGATCCTCATACCAGATGAGGTACGTAGGCAGGAGATTGAGCTGATCTCTCCGGGCACCCTTTGTCCTTTTTCCCTCTTGTGCCTGTGTTTGGAGTCTGATATAAGTCCAGCGATTGGCATTCGGTTTCCCGGTGTTGTGTGTGTATTTGGAGTCTGATATAAGTCCAGCGATTGGCATTCGGTTTCCCGATGTTTGTGTTTGTGTGTTCGGAGTCTGATGTAAGTCCAGCGATTGGCATTCGGTTTCCCGTTGGTTTGTTTTGTGCGGAGTTGGATGTAAGTCCATTGATTGGCATTCCGCTTCCTGTTGTGCGTTTCGTTAGACGTCTCAGCGTCTCGTTTCAGTGTCTTTGTTTGGTGTGCGTTAGCCGAGCTACGAGTGCTCTGATTCTTACTCTGGTTAGAGAAGATACGTATGCATAGGATGCAATGTCCTAGCGAGCACGTTCCCCATATCCGCTTCTTCCGTCCTTCCTGTGTTTCATTCTATCCTGTGCAGTTTTTGAGTAGTTATTTAGCAACCTTATTCTATTCTCTTGAGCGTGGATCCCGTCGAGTACGACGGACGTGAGGGGTGCTAATACCTTCCCCTTGCGTAACCGACTCCCGATCCTAGCAATCTCTGGTCGTAAGACCATTCCTTTCCCTCTTTCAGGTTTACTTCGAGCGTTTCCTTTCCCTCCTTTGGGATAAATAACGCACAGTGGCGGCTCTGTGTCTTTTCCCGCCGGTTTTTCGCGTAATGCGACAATATGCAAGCATAATAAAAGTAAGCTCAAGCAATCAACAAATCAAACAAGCTTCTTAGAAGATCCCCAATGCCTTTTGTATCTTTCACTTTGGATGAACATGGCAATGATCCTTCAAGTTGAGTTCTCATAGAATTCCCTAGCACAAAAGCACACACATCAAAAGTTCCATGAAGTAAATCAAGAATGGACAAGAGTGAGTTTAGAGGTTTGGTCCTATTAATCCATCTTCAACATTAAGGTCCTTTTACTCCAATTTGCATAGGGAAAGTCCTAGAAACTAAGTCCATTTGTCCATTTCTTTGCATTTGGTCCACAACAATCAAAACAAAACACAAGCACAATGATATATACACAATTATGTGCTCAAGTGAGCAAAAGGCAAATTGCATTGACATAAACATGTGCTCAAGTGAGCAAAGAGCAAAATAAATGAATAATATGTACAAGAATAGTAAATTGCATAAATGTAAAGAGCAAGAATTAAATGTTAATGGTTAATGGTTAATGGTTAATGTTAGTAGTTAGTGTGCCATAAGGCAAATTTAGCGCTATGTTAAGCAATCGTAATTGGACTTATGTAGAAGTCACAACTATCTGAGGCCGGTTAATAATAATATAGGCAACAACAGAAGTTAGAGGTCTTGATTAGTGAATCAAACTCCAACAACTTGCCATACTAAAAAGAAGATGAGCAATGATCTTGTATTGATTTAGGTCCTTTGCATGATTTAGGAAGCAATCTATCCTTAATGCAAAGCCATTCACTTGATTCATGATCAAGATGAATTAGATTTGAATCAAGGAAGATTAAACCTCCATGTATCAATGCTAACCACCAATCTTTAACTCATTGATCAAAAAAGAAAAGAAGAAGAAGAAGATGATGAAGAATATAAATGAAGAATTAAAGTGCATTAAATGAAATGGAATGAGATAATCAACAAGCTATGACCAAAGATAGAGAAGATCAAGGTCAAACAATAGAAAACAGAAGCAAAATGAAGATTAGAAGTCAAGAAATAAACAAAATATTTTTGGCATTTTTAATATTTAAAATAAAACTTGAATTAAAATATTAAAGAAATGTCAAACTTCAAACTCACTTCAAATCAACTTTGAAAAGTCCAAGTGAATTATCCCAAGTTCAACAAGGTCAAACAAAGTTTGACAAAAAATTTCAGCATTTTTAAAAGTCAGAAACTATTTTTAATCAATTAAGAAAGCATAAAAATAAACCTAACTGAACTAAAATCTCAAATAAATCTCAAATCAATTAATAAATTAATGAGAATATTTTTCATAGTGTAACACCCCAAAATTTTCCCTCCTCATTCATGCATTCATTTAGCATTTCATATTGCATTTCATCATGTCAATCATAATTGGATCCGGAAAAAAAAAAAACGAAAAAAAAAAAAAACCGAAAAAAATAAAATACTTTTTTACAAAAAAAATAAATAAATAAATAAAATATAATAAAAAAAATTTTGGACTTGGGTCTCTCTCATTTGAGCCCACAAAACCATGAAGTTCAGTATATAAATACCAAGGCTTCACTTGAGAAAAAGGAAGAGAAGCAAAATACTCGGAGGTTTTCTTGAAACAAAACCCTGGACAAAACCTGAAGAGAAACCTGACAGAGAACTCAGAGCAGCCTCCAAACCCTGAAGGGCCTCACGGGTGCAACTCAATTTCAATCAAGCTCTCCAATCAGGTTTGCCCTATTCCCATTATTTTACGCCTTCAATTTGAATGTTCTAAATGTGTGATGTATTATGAATGGGTGAAACCTATGCCTTGAATGTTTAATCACATGATTTCTGAAGTGTATGCCACAGGGTTTGAGGTTTCTGAAACCATACTGTTATCCATGAAAAAAATGCTTATGGTGTTTCACTAACCCTTTTGTTGAGTTTTTGTGAGGGCTCACATGACTTTTGCAGGGATAACTTGCGTGGTTTCCCACTTTATTTGTGGGATACCCCCTGGAGGTTCATTCCAATTACCTGTACTGACTCACCTTTCTTTGATGGCATTAGCTTGGGAGATCCCTGGGTTTCTTACTCCTTTAATTGCTGTTACTTCGGATCTCTATCCGTGTGGTACTTTTACCTCTTTTCCGCATTTTATCGCTTTCTTAGCTGGAAGACCTCGATAGGAGGCATTTGTTTTCTTTTGTTTATTTACTTCTGAGCTCCTTGTTGGCTCATTTACTTTATACATGTTTGTTTTGTATGTGTTCGTATCCCTGCAGGTAGCGCGGTTCCTTCGTCAAGGACTGCCTTTTTGCCCTTGAGCATCCCAAACCCTAAAACCCAAAGCAACACGTTAACTCCTTCTACTATAGGCGAGTAAGTCTCCAAAGGTCGAGCATCCGGTAGATTGCGTAGTGACGTCGTTCGTCCAAAACCCAATCCATAACCCCGTAGTTAGCCGAACTACGGCTGGCTCTGATTCTCATTCCAGATGAGATACGTAGGCATAAGACGCGATGTCTTAGCGAGCACACATCCCCCCAACCCATAGGTAGCCGAGCTACGAAGACTCTGATTCTCATATTCAGATGAGATACGTATGCAGTGGATGCGACACCCGCGCGAGTCATTTTCATTTAACCCTTTTTTTTTGGCAAACAGCACAAGATAAACCCACACCCTTTAAACGAAAACTACAAAAGTGGATCCCGTAGAGTACTACGGATGTGTAGGGGTGCTAATACCTTCCCTTCGCATAACCGACTCCCGAACCCAAGATTTGGTTGCGAGACCCCGTCTTGTCCTTTCCTTTCTCAGGTTTACTTCGAGCGTTTCCTTTCCCTCCTTTGGGATGAATAACGCACGGTGGCGACTCTTCTGTCATTTTCTTTCGCCGGTTGTTTTTTCGCGCACTGTATTTTCAGGTTGCGACAACTGGCGACTCCACTGGGGAGTAAGAAGTTGACCTCTTGCTGGTCCATCTTCCCTAAGCGAGTCCCTCCTAGCTTGTGTGATTTTCTTGTTTATTGGGTGTTCATGCTTTTGTACATTTATTTACTTACTTGCTTGCATTCATCTGCTGTATCTGTTGGAGCTGTTGTTTGTTTGTTGGGATGGCATGTTCTACGAGAGATAAGCCCATTACCCAGGCTTGAGTGTACACACAGGTTTTAGAATGGATGATCATGAGGCTTGCGTGGCATGTTGCTACGTTAAGTCGTTCGTGAAGAACCACACCCAGACGAGGTTTCTTTTGGATATATTATGTCCTACGGATGTTCTGTAACGACATGATGTTCCTCTAGAAATTGTCGACTCTGGTGACCACTTCCCGAGAACTCAGTCGAGGCCTCTCCTCCGAGACGTGATTATGTTAGCTCTGGTGGGCGCATTCTCGCTGATCAATCCGAGGACCCCGAGACTGGGAACTTGCTTTAGGATGTCCTGTTGAGGGGAGTCAGTGGAGGTCTTTTATCCCGTAATAATGCCAAACCTTCAGTGGTAAACGTATTATTCGCGACTGAAGGGCTGAAGCTGACGAACTTCTGTTCTTAGAACCTACCAGTGAGGGGTGGGCTAAATTCAGGAAACCTTAACCTCCAACCAACCCGGTTTTCTGGAGCAGAGTTTTGGTCTTGTATTATATTCCTCAGTGAATTTCTCTCCAGGCAGTGCAACCTGATAGATGTTCAAGCGGATCCAGCAATTCTGATTGACATGCCTTTGCATTGCATAACATCATCTGCATATTTGCATCCAACATCTCATGCTTATTCATTTGCAGGGTATTCCCTTTCAAAACGGGGGTGCCTTAAAACTGAACAAGCAGTGCATCGCATACCATGCATATTAACCCTTGTCTGTTTTGCAGGTGTCACCGCAGTGTCTAATGTTTGTTCCCTGTATCAGGCAGTTATTGGTCCCAAGCGAGTCCACAGGTACCCGACAAAGGAAAATCGTCCACAGCTAGCGATGGACCAAGTACAGAAAGAGCTGGCTGATATGCGTGAAAGGATGGATCAGTTCATGACATTGATGATTGGTATGGCAGAAGGCCAAGCGAAGCTGAGGGAATTGGTTGAGCAACCGAGACCCGATCCAGAGGTGGAGATACCAAATGCTGAGGGGAATGCTGATAACCCTATGAACACTGGTAACGCGGGTAACGCAAATGCTGATGGAAACCCGGGTAATGTTGGCAACACAGGGAATGTTGGGAATGGTATTGGCGGAAGGCACGATGTGAATCAAGGAATTCGGATTAACGGGCGCCCCGTTACTGAAGATTATCAGTGTGATAAATTTTCTTTGCACGACGAGGCCCTCGAGACCACTCGCCGTATGGATGAGCTTGCTGAGAAGCTCAAATCTTTGGAGTCTCAAAATTCCTTAGGCTTTGATGTCACAAATCTTGGTCTGGTTCAGGGAGTAAGGATTCCTCACAAGTTCAAACCCCCTACTTTTGAGAAATACAACGGGGCTTCTTGCCCACGCACTCATCTCCAATCTTATTTGGGAAGGTTGGGAGCTCACACGGAAGATGAAAAGCTGTGGAAGTACTATTTTGAAGACAGTCTAACTGGAGCTTCTCGTGAATGGTATTCTCATTTGTCTCGTACTACCATCAAGAGCTGGAAAGACTTGGCAGAGGCTTTTGTCAAGCAATATCAATACAACTTGGACATGGCTCCGAATCGGACCTTGTTGCAAGGTATGTCCCAGACTGCCAAGGAGACCTTTAGAGAGTATGGTCAGCGTTGGAGACAGATTGATGCGTCCGTCCAACCCCCTATGTCTGAAAGGGAGATGGTGGACATGTTCATGAACACTCTTCAAGGCAATTATATTGAGAGATTGGCTGCTTGCCCGTCAATCAGCTTTGCAGAGATAGTAATTGCTGGAGAAAGAATCGAGAGTCTGTTGAAGATGGGCCGAATTCAAGACAATAATGCTTCCAACTCATCAGGTCCCAAGAGACCATTTGCTGGTAACGGTCAGCGAAGAAAAGAAGGCGAGGCAAGCATTGTGTGTGCCGGCAGAGGCAGGGGTAGAGGACGCCCTAATTATTATCAAGATCAAGTGGCCGCAGTCACTATTCCAACACCTGTTCCTCAACCGCAATATCATCCGCAACAACAACCCAGGTACAACAATCAACAACAAGGAGGTAATCCGGGTCAGCAGAGACACTATCAACAACGTCCAAGGCAGACGGACCGGGTCATCGAGCCAATCCCAATGCCTTATTCAGTATTACTTCCCAAGCTGATTGACATGAATCTGGTTACGTTGAGAACTCTGGCCCCACCAATCGATCCCAATAATTTGCCTAGAGGTTATGATGTCAACGCCAAATGTGCTTTTCACTCCAACGCACCTGGCCATACTACAGATAATTGCAAGGCTCTCCAGTTAAAGGTACAAGATTTGAGAGATGCCCAGGCTATCAATTTTGCTCCGGTGCCTAATGTTATCCAGAACCCGATGCCGGCTCACGGCGGGCAGAGGATTAATGCTGTTGATAGTGGGGAAACTTTGAATTTGGTTTTTGATGTGACTAAGGTGAAGACTTCGCTATCGGTGGTTAAAGACCGACTTCTGAAAGGACAGATTTTCCCGGGCTGTGGGGAAGAATGCAGAATTTGTCAAGCTGCCGAAAACGGATGTGACAGTTTGAGAAGGGGTATTCAGCAGCTGATAGATGAAGGTTGTCTTCAGTTCGATCAGGCCCGTCCGGTGAAGAATGATGTATCGACGGTGACGTTTTATTTCACTCCTGAAGAAATATATGTTCCCGAGAGACTCGCTCCGACAATAATATATTTCCCAGAAAGTACAGAACCAGCAGCGGTGAACATCGAAAGTTCAGCACTAGTCGCAATTTACTCTGACAGCCCTCAACCGACTTTGGTTGGTCCAATCACCATCACGGTACCAGGACCTGTTCCGTATGAGAAAGATAGTGCTATCCCGTGGCACTATGGGGCTGATATCTACTGCCAGGGGCAGAAAGTTAACGAAGAAGACATTGACATTGGTAGCTCCGCTATAGACAATGTTGGAGGGGTTGGTGGCTTCACTCGCAGTGGACGCCTATTTGAACCATCAACATTACGCGCGAATACTGAAGCCGAGGCAGCTGCCAAGGCTAAAGGGAAACAGGTATCCACCGAAGAGGTTACTACTGAGGAAGATCCTCCTAAGACCGCATTCGAGAAGGAAGTGGATGAGTTTATGAGGATTATCAAGAAAAGTGACTACAAGGTAGTCGACCAGCTAAATCAGACACCCTCAAAGATCTCCATTCTCTCACTATCGCTGTGCTCTGAGGCGCACAGAGCAGCCTTGTTGAAAGTACTGAATATGGCCTACGTTCCACCGGAGATAACTGTTAACCAGCTGGAGTCGGTAGTTTCCAATGTAAACGCTAGCCGGGGGCTAGGTTTCACCGATAATGACCTGACACCTAAGGGCAGGAATCACAACAAAGCCTTGCATATCACAATGGAGTGCAAAGGGGTAGTGCTTTCCCATGTTTTGGTTGATACAGGCTCTTCTCTGAATGTTCTTCCAAAGAAAGCCTTAACGAAGTTGGATTGCGATGACACCATCCTGAGGCCAAGTAACTTAGTTGTGAGGGCTTTTGATGGCTCTAAGAGAGCTGTTTTTGGCGAAGTTGAGTTGCCAGTTAAGATTGGACCACAGGTTTTCAAGAGCACCTTTTATGTGATGGATATCCAGCCTGCCTATAGCTGTCTGCTAGGTCGGCCTTGGATTCATGCTGCCGGTGCTGTTACATCTACCATCCACCAGAAGCTCAAATATGAACTAGAAGGTCAGATCGTCACTGTATGTGGTGAAGAGGATATTTTTGTTAGCCACCTGTCTACATTTAAGTATGTAGAGATGGATGGCGAGATGCATGAGATGCTGTGTCAGGGCTTCGAAACTACAAACATCAATGAGGTCGCGCCCGAAGCTGTCTTTTCACCTGAGTTTGAGAAGGTCGGGACTTCTATCTCTTCATACAAGCAAGCTGTCGAAGTGGTTAAAGCTGGTAATGCCCAAGGCTGGGGAAAATTTGTGGAGCCAGTCATCAAAGAAGACAAGTTTGGATTGGGGTATGCTCCGGGATCTCAGAAGAATGAAACCGGTACTCTCTCCAGCGGGGGTTTGGTTTCCCCCCACATCGTCAATGCTGCAGATGAAGACAAGGCTGACAGCGACTGTGACTTAGATAGCTGGATTCGCCCGTGTGTCCCGGGAGAAAAGCTCGACAATTGGTCGTCTGAAAAAACCGTCCGGGTTACTCTGCTGAAAGAGTGATTTTTATTGTTTTCCTTTATTACATGCATAATAAAGTCTTACACTTTGCCCAAGGTGTAACGGCTCATTTGTAGGGCCATCCATTTAGTTACGTTTCGCAATTATTTTTATCATCAATAAAGGACGGCTTTTGCAAACAATTTTGTGTTCTCTTTCTTTAAGTTTTTTTTACTTTTTACAAAAAAATGGCAATGTTTCTTTTTTCGTTTTTCCTTTCTTTCAAAAAAAAAATCTCTCATTCTAAGGTAAAGCATGATCCTCCATCATGCAGAGCCGACCACTCGGATCTCACTGCTAACGACACTGCTATGGCCAAGTATGACTTCGACAATCCTATCTATCAAGCCGAAGAAGGGGTTGAGGAAGATTGTGAATTTCCTGAAGGGTTAGCCAGATTATTTAAACAAGAGGACCGAGCTATTACACCTTATCAGGAGGTGATTGAGACCGTCAACATCGGTACCGCAGACGGCAAGAAAGAGATCAAGATCGGGGCCAGTCTACAGGCCGAGAGGAAAGACCGTTGATCATGTACTTGACTGTGTTAGAAAGGTCATTGGGTTGTGTGCTCGGTCAGCATGACGAGTCAGGTCGAAAAGAGCATGCAATATACTACCTTAGCAAAAGTTTACCGACTGTGAACAAAGATACTCATTGCTCGAGAAAACTTGCCGCGCTTTGGCATGGGCTGCTCGCCGACTAAGACAGTATATGTTGACTCACACGACTCTATTGATATCAAAAATGGATCCAGTCAAGTATATTTTTGAAAAGCCACCACTTACCGGAAAGGTTACTAGGTGACAAATGATACTGACAGCGTATGACATCCAATACACTTCACAAAAAGGGAAGTGTCTTGTCAAACTATCTTGCAGAGCAACCGATTGATGATTACCAACCTATGAGGTTTGACTTTCCTGATGAGGACATCATGTTTCTCAAATCGAAAGATTGAGAGGAACCACTCCCGGAGGAGGAGCCTGACCCTGAATCCAAATGGGTTATGATGTTTGATGGGGCGGTCCACGTCAATGGTCGCGGAGTTGGTGTAGTGTTGATCACACCGGAAGAGGGTTCATATGCCATTTGGTGCCAGAATAACTTTTCCCTGCACCAACAATGAAGCCGAATACGAAGCTTGTATCCTAAGACTTGAGGAAGCCGTCAATATACAGATTAAAACCCTGGATGTATACGGGGATTCAGCTTTGGTCATCAATCAAACCAACGGGAAATGGTATACACCTCAGCCTCATCTGGTTCCTTACAGAGACTACACGAGAAGATTGTTAACTTTCTTTTGAAGAAAACCAATTTGCTGATGCTTTGTTTACCTTGTCTTCGATGATTAAGGTGCTATGCTGGAACTACGTACCCAGAATTGACGTATCTCGGTCAGAGACAAATGAAGAAAGCATTTGGTCAGAAAGTGCGCCCTCGGGGGTATCAAGTCGGTGAATTGGTACTCAAAAGATATCTTCCTCCCAACACAGATCACAGGGGCAAATGGACACCGAACTATGAGGGTCCGTATGTGGTTAAAAGGATTTTCTATGGCGGAGCTTTGATGCTAACAACCATGGATGGCGAAGGATTCCCGTCCCATATTGACTCAGACGTAGTTAAAAAAAAATACTTCGCATAAAATAGACCCGCTGGACGATAAAAAGAATTGTCCAGGCAAAAAAAGGGCATCCCGACGAACCAAAAAAAAAAGAATAAAGAGGTTCGGGCAAAAATTAGGGATATAAAAAAAGAGTACACCCGGTGAGTCGAAAACCCAAAAGGGCGGCTCAGGCAAAAATGGGTATCCCGATGGATTGAAAACCCGAAAAGGGGGCGATCCAGGCAAAAGTTAGGGAATAAGCGAATGATTGTGATCTGAGTTCATCAGTGTTATATCACCGTTTCATTCAATCCGGCAATCTTCGAAGGTTAAAGATCGACTAATCATCCACTTCAGAAAGCAAGATGAGCAGAGCGTCTTGAGGACATACGAGCCATAGCAGAGTCGAAACTCGGTGGGACCCCGTATCCCCATTGCCATTAGGATAGTTCTCTTTTTATAGCGATCACCTCTTTTCAGGGATCAGCTTCCTGATACCCTCGCCTATTCCTGGCACAAATTTTCTCCCCATTAAGAGTCGAATAATTCAGTTAAAGAGCCTCTTTATTTTTCATTTATCAGTTTGTTTGCAAAAATGTCCGAATTTTTGATAAAACATATTGCATATGAACATAATGGTGGCTTTTGCAGATGATTTGCACAGGAAAACATTTAAAATTGCTTTGAATGTGCTTAATCCCGAACGGTGAATTCAAACCGAGTAATTCCCCCGAGGCATACATGTATTTTTGGTTGCAGGTCACAGGAACCGGATGCCAAGTCATGAATCCTCATCCCCAAGCGGTTGACAAAGTCTCTCCTCAGCAGAGCATGTTCCCCAACAGAGTTGACAGTATCCACACTGTCTATCCCCAATAGAGTTGACAGTATCCACACTGTCTATCCCCAGTAGAGTTGACAGTATCCAGACTATATATCCCCAACGGAGTTGACAGTGTCAGACTGTATCTTCCTAGCAACAGCGGAGTGGTTGCATACCCAACGGACAAGAGGGTGGTGTTCCCAGTGTTCATCTCATCCCCACCAGATTATTTCTAACAGATTTGTTCTAATCCCCATCTTGAGGACGATTAGCAAGTTCATATCCCCAGCAAAGGCCGTTTCCTACGACATTTCCCCAAGAAGTGTTTTCCCCACAGACTCTCCTCACAGAGCCTCGCCGAACAAAGTTTCCATAGTTGATACTCCCCCCCCGCAAGGTCAACTTTTCAAGCAGCCGATTTATTTTTGGTGGCTCATTGGCCCCGGCAGACGGATCATTCCCCACAGAGCATTCAAGGATTGATACAGCGATCTGTTCCCTACCGGAGTTTGCTTCCCCAAGCAGATTTCTTTTTACACCATGCATAACATTTGCATTTGCATGCATATCATATCAAGCATACACATAAGCTGATAAACAGGTTCTTCCAAGCAAGCTGAAGAATTACTTTACAACCAAGGTCATGAGATCCAGCCAGAGGATCAAGCGTGAGTGATCCAGCCTGAGGGTCGTTTTGAAGATTCAGCCTGAGAATCGTTTTCCAGTGATCCAGCCTGAGGGTCACTTTGAAGATTCAGCCTGAGAATCGTTTTCTAGTGATCCAGCCTGAGGGTCATTTTGAAGATTCAGCCTGAGAATCGTTTTCCAGTGATCCAGCCTGAGGGTCATTTTGAAGATTCAGCCTGAGAATCGTTTTCCAGTGATCCAGCCTGAGGGTCATTTCGAAGATTCAGCCCGAGAATCGTTTTCCAGTGATCCAACCTGAGGGTCATTTCGAAGATTCAGCCTGAGAATCGTGTTCCAGTGATCCAGCCTGAGGGTCATTTCGAAGATTCAGCCTGAGAATCGTGTTCCAGTGATCCAGCCTGAGGGTCATTTCGAAGATTCAGCCTGAGAATCGTGTTCCAGTAAGCCAGCCTAAGGCTCAATTTGAAGATTCCCCAGTGAAGTCGCCTACAAGCTTTATTTCCCCAGCAAGCCCAAGTCTAATTGAGGAGTCGTTACAACATGTTCTAGCCCGAAGAATATGTACGAAGCCCAAAAGTGGAATATACTCGAAGCTGCATATCTAATATGAAGGTTGGGTGTAGATGTCAAAAGAGGGTCAACCAGCGCATGCCTCAGATGCGGGATCCTAATGATGGGAATTTATCATCAAAACAATCCAGATCTAGCCAGAAGATCGAAATAGATTCAGCCAGAGAATCGAAACAATTCAGATCTAGCCAGAAGATCGAAGTAGATTCAGCCAGAGAATCAAAGGAAATAGATTCAGCCAGAGAATCGAAACGAAAGAGATCTAGCCAGAAGATCGAAGAAGATCTAGCCAGAAGATCAAAATCGTATCCAGCCCGAGGATCAAAATTAATATCCAGCCAGAGGATTGAAACTCCAGATTAAGCTAGAGGATCGGAAGAAAAATAAACAGCACGGTGTATTTCCGCGTTTTTGTGGTGTTCTTGGAGCGCAAATTTTCGGTCTATCTTTGGTATTCAATCACAGCTCACCCCGTTGTCTGATAAGCTGTTCGCTTTCATCCTACTCGGTTTAGCTGATGATTGAATAGGGGCAGCTGTAACACCCCAAAATTTGCCCTCCTCATTCATGCATTCATTTAGCATTTCATATTGCATTTCATCATGTCAATCAGAATTAGATCCGAAAAAAAAAAAAAACGAAAAAAAAAAAGAAAAAAAAAACGAAAAAAAAAAAAAATTTTACAAAAAAAATAAATAAATAAAAATAATAATAAAAAAATAAATAAAATATAATAAAAAATTTTTGGACTTGGGTCTCTCTCATTTGAGCCCACAAAACCATGAAGTTCAGTCTATAAATACCAAGGCTTCACTTGAGAAAAAGGAAGAGAAGCAAAATACTCTGAGGTTTTCTTGAAACAAAACCCTGGACAAAAACCTGAAGAGAAACCTGACAGAGAACTCAGAGCAGCCTCCAAACCCTGAAGGGCCTCACGGGTGCAACTCAATTTCAATCAAGCTCTCCAATCAGGTTTGCCCTATTCCCATTATTTTACGCCTTCAATTTGAATGTTCTAAATGTGTGATGTATTATGAATGGGTGAAACCTATGCCTTGAATGTTTAATCACATGATTTCTGAAGTGTATGCCACAGGGTTTGAGGTTTCTGAAACCATACTGTTATCCATGAAAAAAATGCTTATGGTGTTTCACTAACCCTTTTGTTGAGTTTTTGTGAGGGCTCACATGACTTTTGCAGGGATAACTTGCGTGGTTTCCCACTTTATTTGTGGGATACCCCCTGGAGGTTCATTCCAATTACCTGTACTGACTCACCTTTCTTTGATGGCATTAGCTTGGGAGATCCCTGGGTTTCTTACTCCTTTAATTGCTGTTACTTCAGATCTTTATCCGTGTGGTACTTTTACCTCTTTTCCGCATTTTATCGCTTTCTTAGCTGGAAGACCTCGATAGGAGGCATTTATTTTCTTTTGTTTATTTACTTCTGAGCTCCTTGTTGGCTCATTTACTTTATACATGTTTGTTTTGTATGTGTTCGTATCCCTGCAGGTAGCGCGGTTCCTTCGTCAAGGACTGCCTTTTTGCCCTTGAGCATCCCAAACCCTAAAACCCAAAGCAACACGTTAACTCCTTCTACTACAGGCGAGTAAGTCTCCAAAGGTCGAGCATCCGGTAGATTGCGTAGTGACGTCGTTCGTCCAAAACCCAATCCATAACCCCGTAGTTAGCCGAACTACGGCTGGCTCTGATTCTCATTCCAGATGAGATACGTAGGCATAAGACGCGATGTATTAGCGAGCACACATCCCCCCAACCCATAGGTAGCCGAGCTACGAAGACTCTGATTCTCATATTCAGATGAGATACGTATGCATTGGATGCGACATCCGCGCGAGTCATTTTCATTTAACCCTTTTTTTTGGCAAACAGCACAAGATAAACCCACACCCTTTAGACGAAAACTACAAAAGTGGATCCCGTAGAGTACTACGGATGCGTAGGGGTGCTAATACCTTCCTTTCGCATAACCGACTCCCGAACCCAAGATTTGGTTGCGAGACCCCGTCTTGTCCTTTCCTTTTTCAGGTTTACTTCGAGCGTTTCCTTTCCCTCCTTTGGGATGAATAACGCACGGTGGCGACTCTTCTGTCATTTTCTTTCGCCGGTTGTTTTTTCGCGCACTGTATTTTTCAGGTTGCGACACATAGATCTATCATCATTCAAAGAGGTTGAGAAATTATTTTGGTATTTTTTGGATCTCAAAAACTATTTAAAATGAATTAAAAATAACCAGAAAAGAGAAAATTATTAAAAAATAGCAAATGATAAAATAAAAAATATTAAAAATCATTTTTAGAAACTAGAAATTAAAAGAGAAATAATGCAATTGGTCCCATAATTTTTGGACCAATAATGAAAGAGATATGGATTTTAGAAATAAAATGGAATTAAAAGAAATAAAAGAAAATAGAAATCAGAAATTAAAAATAAGAAAAAAGAGAGAGGCGTTGGATGATAGCTCATTAATTGAGCTGGCATATCACATGGCTCTCAGGCGCGCATCCACCATACATCCAAGTCAATGAGAAACACGAATAATAAAATAAAGTCATAACATTGGACATCCTAGATCTAAGCTGGAAATGAAAATGGACGGCCACGATTGGATATGGAGACCAGACGGTGGCCAGCGCCACCGTCTTCTCCGGTGAGAGCTCAAATTTGTAGAAGAACAAATGTGCACCAAAACGCACGATCCAGGTACCAAATGAAACGTGGAGTGATGTACATCACTCCTATGCCACTCAATTCCACTCTAGATCCCTATTGAGAGAGAAATCAGAGATGGAACTTTGGTGGTGTTCAACTAAACTTGCTTGATTTCAGAAATTAAGAACACAATAATGATGCCTCTATGCAGAGGACTTCAGATCACACAAAATCAAGGCAAATGGAGCAATATATGAGTTGTTTCGAAGCAAAATGCAGTTGAGCAAAACCTTGGAATTGAGATGAATTGAGTCACTATCTTTGAGTTCTTTTGCAAACAGAAGCTTCTATGGATCAAGGTGAAGAGGTCTAGGAACTTTAGATCTTAAGAAAACAGTCGAGGAAACTGAATTCTAGATCTGAAATTTTTAGAGAAAATTTATGATTTGTTCCTTTGGTATGGGTGTGGATTCAATTCAGCATAGGTTTAGGCGCCTTTAGGTTGAGAAATGAGAGCTCACATGCCATGTATTTATAGCCAAAGCCATCTGATATGCATGAACAAAGTGTGCATGGGAGAAGAGGGCCTCCATGCATGGGCCTGTACAGGCGCATGGAGGGCCCAATTTTGATTGGAATTGATTCCTTATATCATAATTAGAAGGAATGGACGTGCAGATATGATATCATGAGCTCATGCAATGTGTTTGAAATGAATTTCCTAAAATGCACTAAAAGGTTCTCTTCTTCGAAAATGATATTTCTAAAATTGAAACATATGCTTATGGGTAATGGTTGGAAAGCTTGTTGCATAAGGAACAAATGCTATGTTGATCAAAACTCCAATTGGGCCTTGGAAATTAATGAAAATTGAGCTTGAAGTGTAGGGTGCAAAACATGCATATGTGAAATTTCCAAATTTGGCCAATGTTCGAGCCCCTCTGTCTCAATGATGCAAGCTCCAAATGATAAAATATTAAACATGAAAGTTGTAGATATTTTCAAGAAAATCAATTTGGACTTAAAGTTTGCATAATTTGGATTTTTGATGAAGAAGTTATGGCCACTTGAAGTTGGACTTTTTCACATTTCAATACATTTGGCCCAAAGTGACCTATAATGTTTTGCATTATCACATGTATTTATTTTGAGATTTTTCAATTTTGCTCAATATAACATTTTAAGTAGACACATTAAGCTTTCCAATTCATTAAGTCTCACCTAAAAATCATGAAAAATGAATGAGTTATGTTCTTGGAAAGTTGACCCAAAATTAGGGTTTCAGTCAAAATGACCTATAATGTCTTGAAATGGATGATGACCTTCCAAGCTTCAAATAAATTTTTTATGAACATGAAAGTTGTTCATATTGTTCTTAAGAACATTTTTGCTCTTGGGGTCATCTCCATTTTACCAACACATAAAAAGTTAGGTCTTAGTGTATTTCAAAATAGTTATATGAATTGACTGATCAACTTCTCAACTCCACACCTCATATCTAGATGAATGGATGATTTAGGACACTCAAATAAGTTCAAATACGCATGAAGTGATGAATTAAAGAACTTCCCTTGATTGTATTTGACCATGGGCCGAGGTTGCTTCATGAGCAAGGCACAATTGATGAACATATGAATTAGGGTTTCCTTGGGAAACAAGCCTCAAACCCCTTGACTTGCTTTGATCAAAATGATGAATTAAGATACTTGGGAGGCATATTTGATGGATGAGAGCTTTGGTAAACATTACCATGCTTGCTTTCATCTTCTCTTGCCCATATCATTGCACAAAGGGCCTCCTAGAAGCCTTTAGACCTTGTGACTGCTCAAGTTACAAACAAAATAGGTTAGTGATATATTTTTGTGCTTTTGGTTAGTAAATAAAATGAGAAAAGAAATAATATACAATTCAAGCATGCTTGGTGATCTCAAGCCACTCACAAGAGATCCCACCCAAAGGCAAAGGGAACCAAGATGCTTATGATCCTTGAGGCTATGTGAAATTCTAGTTAACAGACTTTCGATGTCACACGGGATGTTATGACATCCAATTCTACGCAGACAGGAATGTATACAACAGGTAAATGTAAATAACAGTAAATAACACAGACAATTGCTTACCCAGTTCGGTGACAAACACACCTACGTTTGGGGGCTACCAAGCCAGGGAGGAAATCCATTATTAGTAGTATTAATTCAGGCCTTAAACCAACTGTTTAATCCTATCACTTAATACCTACCCAATGCAATTTCAATCTAAACTAAGACCAAAGTTCCTACTCACTCCCCCTCAATCACCACAGTGATTACAACCTTTAATTAGTTTAAAGTTAAATGGCGAAGTTATACTTCAAACAACTCTTGATTGTGCTTACAAGCTTTAATCAAGAAACACAACACTCTCACTTAAAAGCTTAGAGTGACACAACACTTACAACTCAATGAACACCCTAGTCCAATGCAATCATTTAGGTGATAATTGCTTGGCTCACAAGTACAACCTAATACAAAACACAATAAAAATACAGCTATGAAATACAATGATGTATTTAAAGCTTCACACTTCGAAATCCCTGAGTTGCTGAAAGTAGGATTGCCATCCTTTTATAATGCAGCACTTGGGCCTTGTACTTGTATTTCCTAAAATTAAGGTTAAGCAAGTTAACCTAATTTCCACATATTAGGGTGCTAACAAATAGGCTATTTGTTAGGTCTATTAATTGTAGCTCAGTTGTTAGTTTCCTGGATTTTAGCTCAGCTGTTGGATTCCTGAAAAATAGCCTGAGAAAAATACTGAAACAGAAAAACTAACTAGCCTACACTTTAGAATATGCTGTCAGGAATGACTGTCATAACATTCAGTTTGACGTCCAGAACATAGGCCATATGCTAGGTCTGTTATTCTCCTGAAACACAGACTGTACTAAATGCTGAACTGTAACAGAAAGACCAACCAGTCTATAATTCAGTATCAGCTGTCAGAGATAAATGTCATAACATTCATTTTGACATTTAGACAATAGGCCATATGCCAGGTCTGTTATTCTCCTGAAAAACAGACTGAAATAAATACTGAACTGTAGCAGAAAAACCAACCTGCCTATAATTCAGTATCTGCTGTCAAGGATGAATGTCATAACATTTAGTTTGACATTCAGACAATAGGCTATGTGCTAGGTCTGTTGTTCTCCTGAAAAACAGCCTGAAATAAATACTGAACTATAACAGAAAAACCAACTAGCCTATAGTTCAGTATCTGCTGTCAGGAATGAATGTCATAACATTCATTTTGACATCCAGACAATAGGTTGTGTGCTAGGTCTATTATTCTTCTGAAAAACAGCCTGAGATAAATACTGAACCATAACAGAAAAACCACCTAGCCTATAGTTCAATATCTGCTGTCAGGGATGAATGTCATAACATCCAGTTTGACATTCAGTAAGTCCTGTATTGAATGACTGTCATAACAGAACAGAAAATCAGCCTGCTGTTAGTTTCCTGAAAATCAGCCTGAGATAAATAACAGAAAAACCAACTGGCCTGTCAGGAATGAATGTCATAACATTCAGTTTGACATTCAGAGAATGCTGTCATGAATGACTGTCATAACAGAACAGAAAATCATGTATTATCTAATCCTACAGCATACTACTTAAGCATGTCATGACATCAGTCAAGACATCTAAGTACTGTAGCGGGGTATTCGTTACCATTAGAGATATTGACTAAATCCAAGGTAAATCATACAAGTCGAGTCGCCACCGCACTTCTATTTATCCAAAGGAATGGTTAGAAAGCGAACAAAAACGTAAAAGTTTTAACAAAAACTAGTAAAAAGAGAAACATAGATCTGGGTAAGGGGGTTGGTTATGTAATGGGAAGGTGTTAGGCACCCAAAACATCCTAGGTACTCCTAGGAAGCCCTTTTCATACTTGTTGCAAGGATGTTGTTTTTGTGAAAATTTTGTTTGTGCAAACATGATTGAAGAGATGAGAGGAGAATATATAAGTTTATTTACATTTTTGTGTTTGGATGGATAAACCCATTGCCTACGTACCATCTTTAAAAAGATTAGGATCAAAACCTCGTAGTTCGGGGTAAAAATCTCAAAAATGAGTTGGTGAATTGATTGGTCCAAAAGCCTTAAGGTCTTTTGTTATCAAGGGGAGAAAACTCAACCAAAACCACAAATCCACCATGTGAGGATAGCTTCAACATGCTAGTGAGGGGTTAACCCTATAATAAGCAAGGAAGACTCATTGTCCATCACTAAGGATATAGGTGAGTATTATATCTACCACAAGGATAACTCAAACCTAATAGCTAAAGGTTATGAAAGATTTGATTAAGAAAGTGGCCACTGGAACCACAAAAGACATTTGAATGGGTTATATTTACCAATTAGAAGTATATACAAAAATGGTCAAAGTTGATTTAAAGGTTCAATTCAAAATAAGTGTTATGATAAGAAATTTTGAAAATCAAAAGCATAAGGCTTAGGTTTCTAATGTTGAAAAAAAATGTTAAATGTTTGCACAAAAGTTTTGGCTTGGGTTAGAGTGGAGAGAAGAAGAAGAAGGGCTAAGTCCTAAGCAAAACAAAAGGTGAGGGAAAAAGAAACAAAACCACAATGGGGTTCCTCTCTTGAGATCATATTGATGATCCAAGTAGCTCCCATCCTTTGGAATAGGCAATCACAAAAAGCATAAGCAATCATCAGACAAGCCTCTTAAGAGATCCTCAATGTATCTTGTATCTTTCACTTTGGATGAACATGGCAATGGTCCTCCAATTAAGCTCAAGTAGAATTCCCTAGCACAAAAGCACACACATCAAAAGTTCCATGAAGTAAATCAAGAATGGACAAGAGTGAGTTTAGAGATTTAGTCCTTCTAATCCATACTCATCATCAAGATCCTTTTACTCCAATTTTTGCATAAGGGAAGTCCTAGAATCTAAGTCCATTTCTTCATTTCTTTGCATAGGGAAAGTCCTAGAAACTAAGTTCATTCCTTTGCATTTGGTTCTCAACAATCAAACAAAACACAAGCACAATAGTATATACACAATTATGTACTCAAGTGAGCAAAATGCAAATGGCATTAACATAAACATGTGCTCAAATGAGCAAACAGAGAAAAAGCAAATGGGCAATATGTGCCAGAATAGTAAATTGCATAAAAGTAAAGAGCAAAAAGTAAATGTTGATTGTCAATAGTTAGTGTTAGTAGTTAGTGTGCCATAAGGCAAATTTAGCATGCTATGTTAAGCAATCGTAATTGGACTTATGTAGAAGTCACAACTATCTGAGGCCGGTCAATAATAATGTAGGCAACAACACAAGTTAGAAGTCTTGATTAGTGAACCAAGTTCCAACAACTTGCCATGCCAAAAAGAAAATGAGAATTGATCTTGTATTGGTTTAAGCCTTTTGCATGATTTAGAAAACAACCTATCCTTAATGCAAAGCCATTCACTTGATCAATTTATCAAGATGAATTAGATTTGAATCAAGGAAGATTAAGTCTCCCTAATCAATGCTAACTTATCAACCTTCAACTCATTGATCAAAAAGAAAGAAGAAGAAGAAGATGGAGAATGGATAATGAAAATGGAAATATCAAAATGCATAAAGTGCAATAAGATGTACCAATCCATATGTATTGACCAAATGACATTGAAACTCAAAGTCAAACAATGATAAATCAGAAATGAGATGAAGATTGGAGGTCAAACAATAAGCCAAATATTTTTTGCATTTTTCAATATTAAAATAAACTTGAATTAAAAATAATGGAAAGTTCAAACTTCAAAATCACTTTAAATCAACCTTGAAAGGTCCAAGTAATTTATCCCAAGTTCAACAAGGTCAAACAAAGTTTGACAAAAAATTTCAGCATTTTTAAAAGTCAGAACCTATTTTTAATCAATTAAAAATGAATAAAAATAACCTTATTGAACTAAAATCTCAAATAAATCTCAAATCAATTAGAAAATTGATGAGAATATTTTTCATAGATTCATCATCATTCAAATAGGTTAGGAAAATATTTTTGTATTTTTTGAATATCAAAAACTATTTAAAATGAATTAAAAACAACCAGAAAAGAGAAAATTCACCAAAAATATCAAATGATGAAATAAAAAATATTAAAAATCGGAAATAGAAACTAGAATTTATTTGGAGACTAATGCAATTGGTCCCATAATTTTTGGATTAAAAATGAAGAAGATATTGATTTTTGAAAATAATTGGAATTAAAAGAAATAAAGAAAATAGAAATCAGAAATTAAAAAAATGGAAAAAGGAGAAGCGTTGGATCAGAAGCTCATTAATTGAGCTGGCGCATCAAACGGATCACATGCGCGCGTCTACCAAACACTCGAGTCAACCGAGCAACACGCTACCATTAAAAAAGTCATAACAATGAAGGATCCCGATTAGATCTGGAAAAGAGATCGCACGGCCTGGATTTGATCTGGGGTTGGGACGGCCACCGGAGCCACCGTCTTCTTCGGTGAGCCTCATAATTCCGGCCAGAGTTGCAGAGAAAAAATATTAACCAAATGAAGCGATCTAGGCATCAATCGAAAGAGGAAGTGATGTACATCACTCCTATACCATTCACTTCCACTCTAGATTCCTATAAATGGAGAAATCAGAGATGGAAGTATGATGGTGTTCATCATGAAATTTATGTTTTTGCAAAATTGAAAGCACAAATCAGTTGCCTCTATTGAGAGGACTTCAGCCAAACCAAAGAACTCAAGAAATAAGCAAGGATCAAAGAGTTTCGAAGAGAAAAAGTTCTGATATCCACCTTTGAAATGCAGGTATGGAGAGCACGATCCTTCACAACCAAAGCTTGCAATGAGATCTAGTGATGAAGAGGAAGCAAGGCTGAGGAATTATAGGTCTGAAAATCCACCAAGGTAGTTGAAATTCAGATCTGAATTTTTTAGAAGAAAATTGAAATTCCTTTAGTGATGGCTATAGAGAGATTTGTGCAGCATAACAGGTTGAGTCAGGGATCCATTTTGAATGGAATAGGGTCTCTATTTATAGAGGGAGTGACAAGGAAATGATGAATTAATCCGTGTGCATGAACATGGATAATCCTTGCATGGGCTTGCATGACCATGCACAAGGCCCAAAAACAATGCCAAATGCAAGCTGAGCTCAGTCTGGAATGAAATGGACGTGTGATCTGCTTTGAATTTGCTTGTGTATCAAGATTTCATGTGCATTCCATAATTGAACCTAAACATTCACCTCTTCGAAAATGCCAATTAGAAAATCCAAACATAAGCATGTGAGTAATGGTTGGAAAGGTCTTGATGTAAGGAACAATTATTATGTTGGGCAAAAATCCATTTGAAGTGTGGAAATTAGTGAATTTTGAGTTTAAAGTGTGATGTGCAAAACATGTCAATGCAAGGTTTCCAAATTTGGCCAATGTTCAACCCCTTCTGTTTTGATAATACAAGCTTCAAATGAAAAAACCTCCAACATAAAAGTTGTATATCTTTTCAAGACAATAAAAATGGACTTACAGTTTGCATCATTTGGATTTTTGATGAAAGAGTTATGGGCACTTGAAGTTGGACTTTTTTGCCTTTTAATGCATTTGGTCCAAAAGGACCTATAATGTTTTGCATTATCACATGTATTTTCTTTGAGATTTTGAAATTTTGTTCAACATAAAATTTGAAGTAGACATATTAAGCTTTGCAATGAAATTGATCCCACCTCAAAATAATAAACAATGAATGAGTTATGTCCTTGGGAAGTTGACCCAAAATTAGGGTTTCAGTCAAAATGACCTATAATGTATTGGAATGGGAGATGGATTTCCAAGCTTCAAATCAATTTTTGATGAACATGAAAGTTCTTCATATTGTCTTTAAGAACATTTTTTATTTTGGAATCATCTCCATTTGACCAACACATAAAACGTTAGGTCTCAGTGCATTTCAAAATAGTCAGATGAATTGACTGATCAACTTCTCAAGTCCACAACCCACATATTGATGAATTGATGATTGAGGATACTCATATAAGTTCAAATATGCATGGAATGATGAATTAAAGAACTTACCTTGATTGTATTTAACCATGGGTTGAGGTTGCTTCAAGAGCAAGGCATTGTGGTGCATAGATGAATTAGGGTTTCCTTGGGGCACAAACCTCAAACCCTTTGACTTGATTTGATCAAAATGATGAATTGAGATGCTAGGGGGGAATACTTAATGGATGACAGCTTTGGGAACCATTACCATGCTTGCTTTCATCTCCTCTTGGCCATATCATTGCACAAAAGATCTCCTGGAAGCTTTGGACCTTGTGATTGCTCAAGCTACAAACAAAAGATGTTAGTGACATATTTTTGTGCTTTTGGTTAGTAAACAAAATAAGAAAAGCAACGATATACAATTCAAGCATGCTTGGTGATCTCAAACCACTCTCAAGAAGTCCCACCCAAAGTCAAAGGGAACCAAAATGCTTATTGTAGCGGGGTATTCGTTACCATTAGAGATATTGACTAAATTCAAAGTAAATCATACAAGTCGAGTCGCCACCGCACTTCTATTTATCCAAAGGAATGGTTAGAAAGCGAACCAAAACCTAAAAGTTTTATCGAATCAAAAACTAGTAAAAATGTCAGAGATCTGGGTAAGGGGGTTGGTTATGCGAAAATTTATTTGTGCAAACATGATTGAAGGGATGAGAAAAGAATATACACATTTATTTACATTTTGTGTTTGAATGGATGAACCCATTGCCTACGTACCATCTTAAAAAAAGATTAGGATCAAAACCTCGTAGTTCGGGGTAAAAAAATTCAAAAAGAAGTTGGTGAATTGATTGGTCCAAAAACCTTAAGGTCTTTTGTTATCAAAGGGAGAAAACTCAACCTAAAACCACAAATCCACCATGTGGGGATAGCTTCAACATGCTAGTGAGGGGTTAACCCTATAATAAGCATGGAAGACTCATTGTCCATCACTAAGGATAAAGGTGAGTATTATATCTACCTTAAGGATAATTCAAACCTAATAGCTAATGGTTATAAAAAAAGGGTTTGATTAAGAAGGTGGCCATTGAAACCACAAAAAGTATTTGAATGGGTTATATTTACCAATTAAAAGTATTTACAAAAATATGGTTAAAGTGGATTAACAGGTTCAATTCAGAATAAGTGTTATGAAAAATAAGTTTTGAAAATCAAAAGCATAAGGCTTAGGTTTCTAATGTTGAAAACAAAAGTTATTGTTTGCACAAAAAGTTTTGGCTTGGGTTAGAATGGGAAAAAAAAGGGTTAAATTCCTAAACATACAAGAGATAAGGGAAAAGAAAATAAAACCACATTAGGAGTTCCCCTCTTGAGATCATATTGATGATCCAAGTAGCTCCCATCCTTTGGAATAAGCAGTCACAAACAAATATCTCAAGCCATTAAGCACAGGTAATCGGAATAAACCTCCAGGGGATATCCCACAAATAAAGTAGAACACCAGGCCATCTCTGCAAGAGTCATGTGAGCCCTCACAAAAAAACTCAACAAACAGGTTAGAGAAACAAGATAGGGTAATCAAGAGTTGCCCCAAAATCAAAATGTAACCACATGAATCATGCCATTAAAATTCACAAAAAAGTTCACAAAAAGCAACCAAGGGCAGGAGGCCTAAACCTCTTGTCAAACACACACATTAAAAGGGTATCATAAAATTTCAGGTTGAAAGTATAAAGTAGTGGAAATAGGGCATACCTGATTGGGGAGGATCGATTGAAATTGAGTTGCACCCGTGAGGTTTGTAGAGCAATCTGAGGGTTTATATGAGAGGGAATTGGTTCTTTGCCGATGAGTTCCCTTCAGCCTCTGGAGGTTGCTCTGAACTCCGTTAGCTCTTCTCTCACTTTTTCTTTCTTTAGCCAGGGTAATAGGAATGACATCCTTTTTGTTTCACTAAAACTCTGAATTTATAACCTGGTTTTGGACCTGTGAGCTCAAATGAGAGAGGCCCAAATCCAAAAGTTCATTTTTTTTTTGTTTTTTTTTTTTATTTTTTTTTTTATTTTTTTTATTTTTTTTTATTTTTTTTTTTATTTATTTATTTATTTATTTTTTTTCGTTTTTTTTTCTTTTTTTTTTCGTTTTTTTAAGTAAACAAAAGTAAGAGAAACAATGATGTATAATTCAAGCATGCTTGGTGATCTCAAACCAATCACAAGGAGTCCGATCCAAAGGCAAAGGGAACCAAGATGCTCATGATCCTTGAGGCTATGCAAATGCAATGTTATGATGCCATGAGGGATCTTAGGGTCAAAATTGGGGTCTTACAGATGCCCCTATTTAAGGTCATTCTAGCCGGAGAAGTGAAGGTTAAAATCTTCGTCTCGACGAGGTAGAATGGGCTTAAATAATAACAAAGAGATAAATTTTGGTCCCTAAGAGACCTCATGATGCAGATGTATGTATGCAAATAGTACGAACTCTGTGGGGGATATGTGTCCACAAAGAAGAAAAGACATCCGGAGAAACTGACAATCCATATGAGAAATACACTCAATGGGACAGAGACTCTGGGGACTCTTATGGGGATAAGAGAGGGAATAAAATGCGTGAGCAGGTCACGACTCAACGCTTGGGGAACAGAATTCCAAAGGGAAAAATATCCAATGGAAAGACCCGAGCTGACTCAAAGGTGCATGTATTGGGGAATATGCCAATACAGCAAAAACTATCCACAACGGATACTTCGGATAAAAATCCGGATGAAAACAATCCACTAAGGGACTTCGCTGGGGATGCCTAAAAGGACACTCCTGGGGAAGCAGCGGGACGAGGTATTACCGGTTACTGGGTAATAAGCTCAAGGAGACATGTGATCTGATCGCCGGTATGAGGGTGAGATACAACATGCTCGGGAAGAATGAATATCTAAGACCGGTATAAGGGTGAGAGATATCAATCAACCAAATCATCTGAGGAAGACCTAAAAAGGTATATCTCAACTCAGGAACATCTGACTCCACATAGGACAAAAATTCATAATAGGGAGCAGAGAGGAGGGAACACCAGGGATACCGGTTACTAGGCATATAATAGGTGACCAACTAAGGCGTGAATTGGGGAATATTCCCAAAACACTCATCATCCAAAAGAGCACTAAAAGCAAACTCGATGATAGGATGGATATTCGACTCCGTAAAGGGGGTACGAATCTTACTCGACTGGGGAAGAACAAAAGGCTTCGACTAAAGAGTGCCTGAGATATACTATCTATTACCGTCAGAACATAGATAATATACTCGCATGGACGATTATCCACAACCAGTTACTGGGTTAATAAAGGATAAATCGACCGAAAAGAAAAGGCATCGGGATACCGAAACTAGGTATATAATGATGACCAATCAAGGCGTGAATTGGGGAATATTCCCAAAACACTCATCATCCAAAAAGAGGGCAAAAAGCAAAATCGATTATGGGATGGACATTCGACTCCGAAAAGGGGGTACGAATCTTACTCAACTGGGGAAGAACAAAAGGCTTCGACCAAAGAGTGCATGAGATATACTATCTATTACCGTCAGAACGTAGATAATATACTCGCATGGACGATTATCCACAACCGGTTACTGGGTTAATAAAGGATAAATCGACCGAAAAGAAAAGGCATCGGGATACCGAAACTAGGTATATAATGATGACCAATTCAGGGGAGGAACAATCGTTACTAACAACAACAAGATAGACGAGAGATGACCCGCTGGGGATAAATTGCGTAATTAGAGCAATTATCCAAGAGATATATCACCAGTTACTGGGTGGTATACTAAAAAATTAAGGAATGTCAATATCGAATTTTGTATAAAGATAACCAACAAGGAGGGAATTACATCTACCGGTATGAGGGTAGAGAACCACAAAAGAGAGTACCCGTCATCGGTTAGGATGAACAACAATCAAGGTTTAACTCTGCACAGGGACAAAATGGGGTTTACAACTACCGGTTACTGGGTAGTAGACCACAGAAATATGACTTACAACTACTGGTATGAGGGTAGAGAACCACAGACTCCGTCGGGATAATAATTACTAATTATTGAGCGATTATTCATTTATCATGGGGAAACAGGAAAAGAGTCTCAAGAGACCAATCTAGGATCAAACTAGATAGGCACACCAAATCAAGACTTGTCCCGGTGAGGATATAACTCAATGGGGAAAACCATCCCAGTATATGTGTTGGGAAGGAACAAAAACAATCAACATCCACGAGGATATAACCCGTGGGGAATATGGAAGAAAGGATATACGCTTTCTGCTTATGGAGCTGACTTTATATGGAGAGATCAGACACACACGTCTGCTTGGGGAAGTATATCACCAAATAGCAGGAGACAACAAACAACGATATATGGCAAATAATGCAACTAGAATACCTGAATGTTATAATTATGCATGAATATGCGTGGTTTATGTATGATGTATGCTGACAGACAGACATATCTAACACAACCAGGTCCAGGAATTAACCACCCGGTACTACATCTCAAGAGAGAAAGCCAAGTTCACCGGAGAGTATCCAATCTGCTGGGGATCAGAGATACCAGGAAGCAAAGAACTCTGCAAGGGATGAATCATCAATCATTCCAGGTGGGGACGAGAGTTATCACGGACAAGGTCCACCACACCAACAACTCTACTGGGGAATCTATCAAAGGAGATAAAGGATTTATCGGGATCAACCACCAAATACCGCTCTTGCCCAAAGAGATCCAAGCTGCTGAGGAAGAAAGATTGCTACTCTACTGAAGGGAAGAGAGGTGACTCTCAACAAGCAATCCACTTGGTCGGATAAACCACAAGGGGTTCCAGAGGGAGGAGATACAGTCATGCCAGGAATATCGACAAAAATCTTACCCTGTTGGGGATCGTACCACCCTTGGGAGAGCATTGAGGATCTCCTAAGTATCCTTTCGTCATTGTGAATGTTCACTTTGTTTAAAAACAAAATATAAAAAATTTGATCGTTTAAAACAATGATATTTTCTTAATCAAAACATGCAAAACATTTGTTGAATAGAAACAGATAAGAGTGCCAATAATTGGATAAAAGGCTCAAATTTATTTGATAGAATGGTAGTCTGCGAATGGCAAGACTCCATAGATCTTTATAAATTTGAAATTGGTGATATATATTGGAAAAGGGCTACATTGAACATAATGACCATTTCTTCACCAATTCTGAATCCGATGTATTTGAAGCTTTGGCTGATAATGAGCAAGGATCTCTGACGGACGACAGTTGTAGAACAAAGTCTTGTCAGGATGCAGTTACTTGCCAAATCCCTAATTTTTGCCTAGATTGTCCCAGGATGAGGTACTCAATCTAGCGGGATACATATATCATTATTATATATTTTTTGTGTCTCTAACTTTTGCCTGGACCGCCCTCTCGGGTTTTCAATCCACCGAGACGCTCATTTTTGCCTAAGCCGCCCTTTCGGGTTTTCAACTTAGCGAGCTATTCAGTTTTTTTTATTATTTTTTTTAGGCGAAGTATTTCTTGACTGCATCTGAATTCACAGGACGAGTGAAATCCTCCCCATCCATAGTTGTAAGTATCAAAGCACCGCCTGAAAAGGCTCTCTTAACAACATACGGACCCTCATAGTTCGGAGTCCACTTGCCCCTGGAATCGGGCGCGAAAGACAAAACTTTCTTGAGCACAAGGTCACCTTCTCGGAACACATGAGGATTGACCTTCTTATCAAAAGCTTTCTTCATCCTCTGCTGATATAACTGACCGTGGAACATGGCAGTCAATCTCTTTTCTTCTATCAAGTTCAGCTGGTCATAACGACTCTGAACCCATTCAGCATCAGTCAACTTGGCCTCAACCTCCGATCTAGACTTAGCGATCATATCGTCAACGTATACCTCAATCTCCTTGTGCATCATATCATGAAACAAGGTAGTCATAACTCGTTGATACGTGGCTCCAGCGTTCTTCAAACCGAAGGGCATCACTCGATAACAGAATGTTCCCTAAGGTGTGATGAATGTTGTCTTCTCCATATCCTCGGGTGCCATTTTAATCTGATTATATCCGGAAAATCCATCCATAAACGAGAAGACTTTGAATTTAGCTGTATTGTCTACCAACATATCAATATGTGGTAGAGGGAAATCATCTTTCGGACTAACTTTATTCAAGTCTCTATAGTCCACACACATCCAGACTTTTCCATCTTTCTTAGGCACGGGCACAATATTGGGCACCCATTGAGGATATATAGAAGTCACCAGGAACCCCACATCAATTTGCTTTTGAACTTCCTCTTTGATCTTCATTGCCATATCAGGATGAGTTCTTCTGAGCTTCTGCTTTACAGGCATGCACTCAGGCTTTAGAGGTAAGAAATGTTGCACAATATCAGTATCTAGACCTGGCATGTCTTCATACGACCAGACAAAGATGTCAACATATTCTCGTAGCAACTTAATCAACCCCTTTTTAACAAATTCTTCCAGAAGTGCCCCAATCTTTACCTCTCGCACACAATCTTCAAACCCCAAGTTGACTGTTTCCAGATTCTCAAGATGCGGCTGAATGATCTTCTCTTCATGCTCAAGTAGCCGGGTGATCTCATCAGGAATCTCTTGAACATCATCTTCCTCTGCCTCAAATACAGGGAATTCAAAATTGGGAGATGGTGTTGGGTCATTATGTTCAATGGGTCTGGAAATCAACCTGCATAATGATTTTTGGATATGAAAAGCTTTAGAATTCAAACAAGGCAAATCATTATGCAGATGAAAAGATTGATTTTATTCTTATTTGGGGTTTTATGTGATCACCGATTTCATGCAAAAAGCAGAAAGGGAAAATAATTGGAAAAACAAACATTTAACATGAATTTATTGAATGAAAATATCATTGTACTTATGCGCCATCAATGTCATCACTCCTCCTTTTGGCATGGGAGAAGGGTTTTTAAACAAAGTGATCATTATGTTGACTTATGGACAACTGTTGGAATATCCACAACGACCCAATTGTTGCAGACCCCACCAGGGACGATGAAGTTGCCAGAATCCTTTGTATCTTCTTCTAAAACGGCAGCAGCCTCCTCATCTAGACCAGTGTGGATGAAACCTCCACTCTTGAATAACCCTTGCTTGTTGAAAGTACCAGAAGAAAAACCTATGCCAGCCGGGGACTCGTTGTCTTCTAACTCAATCATTTTTCCTAAACTAGTGGTTGAACCACGCTCAATGGCCAACTTTGCATCTTTGTAGGAAGCAAATGAAGGAGCTCTTTTCTCAATAGGCTCAGCAATAGATAACGCTTGGAAAGGAGTTCCAACTTCAACCTCAGCATCTATATAAGAGAAGGAAGACAAATGGCTAACCAGGAGAGCCCTTTCTCCCCCTACCACCACCAGCTTCTTGTTTTTCACGAATTTCAATTTCTGGTGTAGGGTGGACGTCACGGCGCCTGCCTCGTGAATCCATTGTCTGCCTAAGAGACAACTATACGATGGGTGAATGTCCATAACCTGGAAGGTAATATGAAAATCACTTGGTCCGATCTTGATTGGGAGATCAACTTCCCCAATCACAGTTTTGCGAGACCCATCGAAAGCCTTCAAAACTACTCCACTCTGCCTCATGGGGGATCCTTGATATGATAGCTTTAAGAGAGTGGGCTTTGGCAATACGTTCAATGATGACCCAGTGTCCACCAGTACATTGGATATGGCGTCGTCTCTACAATTCATAGATATGTGTAAAGCCAAGTTGTGGTCTCTTCCCTCCTCAGGGAGATCAGAGTCACAAAAGCTCAGGTTGTTACAAGCAGTAATATTTGGACCAATGCTATCGAATTGCTCCAAAGTGACATCGTGATCCATATATGCCACATCCAACACCTTCTGCAGAGCCTCTCGATGTGGTTCTGAATTTAAGAGTAAGGATAACACAGATATTTTGGATGGCGTTTGTAGAAGTTGGTCTACAACATTGTACTCGCTTCTCTTGATGAGCCTTAGCATCTCATCACAGTCTTCTTTCATATTGCCACTCGGGCCAACAGAAGTAGGAGTTTTCAGTACGGAGGAGGGCTTAACAGCAAGTGCCGGATTCGGAGAATTCACAGCGTTCCCAATCGGGCGTTCAACAAAATCAGCATTAATTTGAGGCTTCAGCGGCGCTGAAAACACACGGCCACTACGGGTCAAACCGCTAACATCGGCAATATTCACAACAGAAGAAGAGGGCAAGGACACCTCTTTCCCATTCTCTACTACTACGGCGTTGTAGCGATAGGGAACTGCTTTTTCAGAAGAGTAAGGCATAGGACCAGCAGGCTTAATGATCAGAGCGGGAGAAGCCTTCTGCTTGCTACCATTGTACTTGATGATAACAGGCTCGGGTATCCGGAACACTGGGGAGATCACATTGACCTCAGGCTCATTTTCATCAACACTCCTGTTTTGAAGGATCCTAATGACTCCTTCGTCCAACATTTCCTGAACATCCTTGCGCACCTGGCGACAACCCAATCGGTTAACAGAGCAGACTCGGCATCTATCATGGTCATGCTCGTAATGACTGTAGTCACATAGCAAACGATGCATCTGGACCAGAGATTGTCGGATATGACTGACATACTTGACTTTGTATTTTCCAGGGCACCCCTGGACCATGTTAACAGATTTCCCATGCTCGGGCAATGGGTTCTTCTTCACATTAGGACCTACGTCCTCAAAACACGGAATTCCACACCTCATAAGGTCCTGAACCTTGGTCTTCAAAGGGTAACAATTCTCCACGTCGTGGCCGGGAGCACCAGAATGGTAAATACAATGTAACTCGGGCTTATACCACCATTGGGGGTTAGCAGGTATAGCCGGTGGGTCTCTCGGAGTAATCAGCTTCCTCTCTATCAAAGAGGGATACAACTCTGCGTACGTCATAGGAATAGGATCGAAGGTGACCCTTTTCCTCTCTTAACTTGTATTGGTCTGATTACTGTTTCGAGGCTGGTAGGCCTGCTGTTGCGAACGGAGCTGTTGTTGCTGATATTATTGATTGTCTCTGAAAACAGGTGCTATATGAGCCACCTAGTGCTGGTTACCGGCGGGACGCTCGATCTTCCTCATCACAGAGGGTCTTCTTGGTCTCTCATGGGAGGTCACAGCATGTGCCTCTCCATCTTTCTTCTTTGCAAACGCCCCATAACGTTTGGCAGAAGAGCCTTCTTCTCTGGTTAACCGTCCTTCACAGACCCCTTCTTCTAGACGCGTCCCCATATTTATCATCTCGGTGAAGTCAGAAGGAGCGCTAGCAATCATCCGCTCATAATGAAAAGAACTTAAAGTCTTCAAAAAGATCTTAGTCATCTCTTTCTCTTCTAGCGGAGGCACGATCTGTGCTGCCACCTCTCGCCACCTCTGGGCATACTCCTTAAATGTTTCTTTATCCTTTTGGGACATGGATCTCAATTGATCTCTATCGGGGGCCATATCCACGTTGTACTTGTACTGCTTGACGAAGGCCTCGCCAAGATCATTGAAGGATCGGATGTTCGCGCTGTTTAAACCCATGTACCAACGCAAAGCGGCACCGGACAGACTGTCCTGAAAGTAGTGGATGAGTAGTTGGTCATTATCGGTTTGAGTTGACATCTTCCTGGCATACATGACCAGGTGGCTGAGAGGACAAGTATTTCCTTTGTACTTTTCAAAGTCAGGGACCTTGAATTTCACAGGGATCTTCACATTTGGAACCAAGCAGAGTTCGGCAGCAGACTTGCCGAAAAGATCCTTCCCTCTGAGAGTTTTCAATTCCTTGCGAAGCTCAAGAAACTGATCGTTCATAGCATCCATCTTCTCATAAACATCTGGACCCTCAGACGGCTCAGAATGATAGATGGTGTCGTCTACCCTGGGAAAAGTATGCACGACAGGAGGAGGAACGGCAAGGACCGGGCTAGATGCCGGCATAGAAGCAAAGGCTGGAACAAGACCCTCAGGCATGAAATTGGGAGGCATCCCCCACGGGAACCCGGTTGGCATGGCTGTTGGAACAAAGTGCGTACTGGAAGCGGGCACAGTAGAGGAGACAATCTCGGAGATAACTGTCCTCTGGGGAGGAGTTGAAGGTGTCGGAGAAGACTGGCTCTAGGCAGCCATGAGTGACTCCATTAGGGTAGTCAATCTGGCCACTTCCTCTTTCAGCTCGCGGTTCTCTTGCTCTAAGTGATCCATCAGTCTTGAAATGTTGGCTCTAGTGTAGTACCGGTGAGTCAGCTTGTCTTCAAAATAAATGAAGGACACAGAGTTACACCACAGGGCAAGGGACCGGAAACAAAACCTGCTTATGCATATGATGCATGCAATGTTTGTGCATATGATTTGTTTTTTATTTCTAAGGAACTTTAGAGTTTTATTTGCAAATTCTGGAAATATTAAGCATTTTATCACATATGGAAATATCTCATCAAATAATATCAGGGAAAAGAAGTACATCGTTGTTAATCATATACAAGAGAAAAGGAAAATAATCATCCTATGGATCCCTAGAAACAATCATCCAAAGCTCGAGCCACAGGAAGATAAGATGCGCGAAGCCTCTTCACCTCCCTCTCGTAGGCTGCCTCCATATTGGCCTTCTCTTTGGCGAGTCAATCATACCTCCTCTTCCAGAACTTAGAAGACTGAGAAAGTAGAGAAGTCCATACATCATCAGGGTCATCAATAACCTGATGCTCAAGAAACTCAATCAACGCATCCTTCTCCTTAATCTGCTGAAGCAACTCTTCACGTTCACGGATCCAGGCACGTGAACAGTCTTCGTCTCTCAACTCCTCTAATCCTTGATTAGGGAGGGTTGAAGGCCCAGCCATAATCATAAGTGTAGGTATCAGATACTCGTAAGGCATGAGATACTCAAACGCCCTCTTCCTAACCCAAACGATCTCTGGTGTCTTTTCCTTTCGAGTATATTATTCACGGTCTGCCGGTAATGAATAATATGTCTCATGCGCTCTTTGGTCGGAGTCCTTTGTTGATTCTTCCCCAGCTGAGCAAGATTCGTATTCTTTGTAGAATCGAATATCCATCCTTTAACCAGTTTGTGTTTCGGATGATGTGTGGTTTGGCATATATACCAATCCACGTTTTCGGTAGATCACCTATTATATGCCTCGGTATCTCTGGTGTTTCTTACCATGCGAGTTTATTATCTACGTTCTGACGGTAATAGATAATATATCTCATGCGAGTATTCTTATCCACGGTCTGCCGGTAATGGATATTGTATCTCATGCACTCTTTGGGTTTGTGTCCCCAGTTTGAGTAAGATTCGTTTTCCCGTTGTGGACTCGAATGTCCATCCTGTAAGTCGACTTGCTTTTTCAAGCTCTCCTTTCGGATGATGAGTGTTTGGGCATATATACCAATTCACGCTTCGGTCGGTCACCTATTATATACCTCGGTATCCCTGGTGTTCCTTCCTTTCTGCTCCCTATTATGACCTCGGTCCCTTGTGGAGTCAGATTTTCCTGAGTTCATGTACCTTTTCCAGGTCTTTCTCAGATGTTGGTTGATTGATATCTCTCACCCTTATACCGGTCTTAGATATTCATTCTTCCTGAGCTTGTTACCCTTATACCGGTAACATCTCATTTCTTTGGTACTTCCTCATTGAAGTTTCCTGTTGCTTCTCCCCAGGAGTCAGCTTGTGTCTTTCCAATGGATTTATTTTCCTTTGGAATTCTTTTCCCCAGTAAGGTCTCTAGTCTGTTTTCTGTTCTTCTAATCAGAGTCGTGTCTTGTTCACGCATTTCTTTTTCTCTTACTATCCCCAACAAGAGTCTTGTTAGAGTCTCTGTTCCTGGTGAGCGTATTACTCCGATGGATCGTCTTTTCTTCTGTGTGAACTATATTCCCCACAGAGTTTGTGTCTTTTGCATGCATACATTTGCATCATGAGGTCTCTTAGGGACCAAAATATGTCTCATTACTGTTATTTAAGCCCATTCTACCGCGTCGAGATGAAGATTTCTAAACTTCACTTCTCCGGCTAGAATGACCTTAAATAGGGGCATCTGTAAGACCCCAATTTTGGCCCTAAGATCCCTCATGGCCCATATCATATCATATCATGGCCTCAAGGATCATTGCATGCCCTAGCTTCCCTCCTAGTGGGTGGGTTATCTTGTGAGTGTGTTTCTTGATCACCAAGCATGTTTTGCATTTGTATATCATGGCCTTTCATATGTTTACTAACCAAAAGTACAAAAAATATTGTCATCTAACCATGTTACTTGCAGATGAAGCAATCATCAGTCAAACAGTCAAATCAGTCATTGGGCAATGGATGGTGGCCATTCTTGAAGAATTTGGGCACCATGATCATTCATCAAGGGTTCATATGAATTGTGATATCATTTGGAATCAAGGTCTCAAGGGATTAGGGTTTGGAATTCATCAGAACATGGTTCAGTCAAGCAAAACCCTAGAAAGTCAACCCTTGGTCAACTGAGCATTTAATCAGTGATTTGATGGTGGGAATTGGTTTGAGAGATCTCATTCATGTCCATATAAGCCTCATATAACATGTCAAACATTCATATGGAAGAATTTGAAGTCAAACAAGAAATTTCCCAAAATAGAAAGTTGACCTGTAATTGGAATTTGCCAAAAATGGAAAGTCTTGATCCTCAAAATTACATCATGATACAAGCTTCAAATGAATTTTTGCCCAACATGAAAGTTGAATATCTTGTTCTCCCATGTATGGTTGGCAAGTTATGATCAAATCATTCTCAAAAATTTTTGAACTTCAAAAGGCCATATCTTCCAAACCATTTGGCCAAATTGGGTGGGGTTTTTTGCTACAAGTCACATTTGATGCCCTCTATCCAAATATGTCATCACAATTTACCAAAAACTCACCAATCAAAATGGCATTTTTGAAGTGGTTTGAATTATTTCAAGTAGGGTGAAAAAATTGACTTTCCAAAATAACCAATTCCAATCATTTTTACCACTTGCAATAGTTCAGAAAACTCATTTGGAATGTGGTATAAGGCCCAATTCGCAGCTGTTAGTTCAGGCACATGCAGTTTTGAGTGGAAATCATCAAATTAGCAAAACACCTCAAATTACCAAATTCCAATTACCACATAACTTAATCATGCTTAGCTTCACTAAACAACATATATATTCATCATTTTCCCTCAGAAAACCCTAGCCACACTCTCACAAACCAGATCAAAATATCAATTTCTCTCAAACACTCATTTTCTTCATTTTGCATTTTTACTGAAAAACTCAAAAGAGCACAAGCCCTGGTCGATTGTTTCATCATATTTCAACCATTTGGAAGCATTTGCAAGGATCATTTCCCAGCTGTGAAGCCTCTTGTGCTACTGTTACTTCCAAGCTCCATCCATGGCAACCTTCGATTTGAGCAAAACCCAACATTGCTGAGCCAAAATCCTTCTTTCATTCATCATCTTGGACCTTAGTGTGCATCTGTTTCAGCTGTTTGAGGCCAAAGAACCACGAAAGCATCACTGCCTTGCAGATTTGGTAAGTTTTCGAATCACACCATTTCCAAAATCATGATGTGTTTTGAATAGATCTTGCAATGCTGATTGTTTTGAGCTTTACATCGTGAAAAATGGTTGCATATTGAGAGAGATATTTGGATTCAAAGTTTCATATGTGAATGTGTTTTTGCTTGGTTCTCTCTTGTTAGCATAAATTAATGAAAATGGATGTTGGATTTGTGATGTGTGTTGCTTGCTGATTCAAATGGTATACTCATTTGTCAAAACTGGAACATTTGTTCTTCATCACGATGAACTTGGCACTGTACACCATAAACCCTAATAATTTTGATAAACCCAGAATGCGTTTGATCTTTGGAATCGTGTTTGGCTTGTTGATTCGTGTTATTTGCATGATTTCTACTATTCCATTGCCATGCACCAATAGGAACAGGACACCTCCTTAAGTGAAACGGTGCGTTTCACTTAAGGGAACCAGTTATTACAAAAATGCCACCGGTCGTTCTATTTAATTGATTAAATCATTTATTTTCTCAATTTTTATTCCATTTGCCATGCCAATCTTACAAAAATCATAGAGCATTCATTATTTATCCAAAATTCATGAGACTTTTTGCAAATTGTTCATCTTGATCCCTAGTTTTTTATCATGATTTTTCCAGAATTTTTGCATGAAGGGATTTTTAATTGTGCTAGGGTTTGTGACATGTGCTCATTTTTTGTACACTTTGCCAAATCAATTGTGAAATGATGATGCTTTATCCAATGCCTTTGAAATGTTTTGAGCTTAAACTAGACACATTCATGGTGATTTTGGTGTAGAGTTTGTGAATTTATCATTGCTGGTTTGTGAGTTATGATTTTTTTGAATTAGGGTGTGACAATTTGTGTCACACCATTGATATCCAACTTCATGATTTTCATTACCATGCTTCTTGAACTCAAATTGGCTTGAATTTTTGCATGAATGTACCTATGGATGTATAGTTTACATGTGATTTTTTGTGGAATTATTGATGGCATTTCCTAATTGTTTGGGATTTTCTCCCCTGTTTGGTCATATGTTGACTTTTTGTGACACATCATCTCATATTGTTTGTGAAATTCTCATACTTAATTGGATGAACATGAAATTTGATATGTGATTAGTAGACATCTTAAGCTTTGTCATGGTTTTGATCCCATTCATTTCTCATATGTTGTCACTGATTTATGATTTATTGAAGTTGGTGTATGTTTGGTTGACTTCTTTGAGCATGCTTGAACTTGCCTTGCCTTTCTGATTTTCATTGACCATCTTCCCTTGATCCAAATGAGCTAAAATTTGATATGGTTATCATGCTATGGATTAAGTCTGATCATGAATTATTTGATGATTTATTGAATTGTTTATGATTGGTTTTGAGTTAAGTCTTGCTGTTGACTTCTATGAGCTTCTATATGCCATGCCTTGACCTAATTTGCTTGTGAAATGATAATGGTGAATGATATGAACATGGAACCACTTGAGTTTGCTTCTTGATTGTTTTAATATGATTTTGATTGGATTTCACTTGCTGTTTTGACTTTCTCACCCCTTTTTGACCCTAGGCTTGTCCTAGTGGTCTTGTTGCTCATGTTTGAGTTCATTTTTTCAGGTTAAGCAACAAATACCCAAAGAGATCATTACAAATTGATTGAGTTTGATTGTTTATCATGACTAACTTTTTTGTTTTGTAGGTTGCTTGGCTCATATGCTTTGAGCCTTGTGCATTGCACATTTAACTGATTATGTTGACTGTTGATTTCTATCTCCTTTTGCTTTGACTTTGAGTTGTGTACTGATTCTGTTTGACTGTTTCAGGTACCTTTAGTTGCTTAGTTCTTAAGAACTTGCTTTGCTTTGCTTTAATAGCAATTTGCATTGAGGTATAATCCCTTTTCTTCATGTAGTCTGGAAGACCTGGCCTGTTACTTGGCCAGACAATTGTCTGAAGTCCTCCTTAAGAGGCAATGCTTGTGTGTGTTTACATTTGTCCCAAGCAGGAAAAGTCCTTCAAATAAGGCAATTGGTAGAACCCAAGAGATAAGCAACCTATCTCCTACTATTCTGTGAGTCTTCTCCTTGCTCCCATTACATGGTTGTAGCATTGAGATCTTAACCCAAGATCTATAGAGTCTAACTTGTGGAGAGAGTTCCATCTTTCTGAACTCCCACACCTTCTGATATTCAATGCTCTCCTTGACCAGGGATAAGAGCAATGAGGCACACCCCTCATATCCTTTCATCTGCTTCACCTTAGCCCCTCAATGGCAAGGTTAAGAGCAGCATTAACCCTATTCCAGTTGGCTTCAATGCCTAACCCTTTGTATGAGCCTAATTGTGTGGTTATAGTGTGTGTTGAATGACTTTGATTGATTTGATTACTTCATATGCACATGTTTGCTTGTATGATTTATGCATTTATCATCATTAATTGTTCATTAGTGCATGATCATCTCATTTGTCTTTGTGACATATCTTTGTTGTTTACCCATTGAGGACAATTGTAAGACCATTCATTGGCCATTGTTCCTATGATATGGAAGTGAGTATAAGACCATTTCATTGGCCACTCATTTTTCTCTTTGCTTGATGCATTTGTTCGTTGTATGTGAGGATGCAATTATAAGTCCCTGTGATGTGGCATTTGTATTCCCAGGACCATACTGTGGAGGTTAGAGTAAGCCCAAATAAATTGGCATCTGACATTCATGATTTGCTTTTGTTTGATTTATGTGAGGATGCAATTGTAAGTCCGTGTAATTTGGCATTTGTTTTCCTATGATCATATGTTGGAGTTTAGAGTAAGCCCAGATAGATTGGCATCTGACATCCAAGTGTTTGCCTTGTTGGAGATTGGTATAAGCCCAGATAGATTGGCATCTGACATCCAAATGTTGTCTTTGTGGTAGGAGATTAGTATAAGTCCATTGAGTGGCCTCTGATATCCAGTTCTGTTTTAGGAGATTGGTGTAAATCCATCTATTGGTATCCGGTATCCACTTTTGTTTGTGAGATTGGAGTAAGACCATTGAGTGGCATCCGGTATCACTTATTTGCTTATTAATATTGCTCATTGCCCATTCCAAAGGACACACTTGAATCATCTTCTATATGATCTCAAGAGGTGAACTTTCTAAGAAGTTTTACATTCCATTTTCATCCATTCATCCCCATTATGTCCTAAACCTTTTCACACCTTACTTTCAAACTTGAGATAAATATTGTGCAAACATCTTCATATTTTCAAATTAAAAACCTGGACCCCAAGTCCTTGACTCTTTCAAACTCCATTTTCATAATACTTCTTTGAATTAATCTTAATCATACTTTGACTCTACTTTCATAATCATAATCAATTAATTTCACCCATTCAATTGTTTTGGCTTTGTCCATTTTTAATCTTTTCATAACATGAGCTATAGGTTTGATTTATCCTAGTTGGTTGATGTCAATCTCACCTATTTGTCCTTAGTTGACTGAATTGTAAGTCTTCCTTACTTATTATAGGGTTAACCCCTCACTAGCAAGTTGAAGCTTTTCTCACATGGTGGACTCGTTGTTTGTATAAGGTTGAGTTTTCTCCCGTGGATAACGTAAGACCTTAGGGCTTGTGTTTAAAATTGAATCCACTAACTTTTTTTTGGAAATCTTTTAGCCGAACTACGGCGTTTTGATCCTTACCTTTGATGGAAGGTACGTAGGCAACGGGTTCATCTGTTCAAACCCAATAAAATTGTATATTCTTTTCTCATCATCCCAATCATGTTTGCACAATACTTATGTCATAACAAATAACAATTTAGTACAACAAGTGTGAAAAGGGCTCCCTAGGAGTACCTAGGACGTAGTGGGTGCCTAACACCTTCCCATTGCGTAATTTACCCCTTACCCAGACTCTCTGATCTTTTTATTAGTTTTCTACGTGTAAAACTTCTTAGGCTTTTATTCGCTTTTTAGCCAGTCCTTTGGATAAATAAAAGTGCGGTGGCGACTCGAAATCTTTGTATACCTTGCTTATGATTTAATCAATAGATCATATAGCGACGAATACACCGCTACAGAAAAGTGGCGACTCTGCTGGGGAATAAGATCCTTGGTGGTATTGCCTACTTTTCACTCTTGTTGTGCTATATTGTTATCTGTTATATGACATATTTTTGTACAATTTGGGATGACTGTATTGATTGTAATGTTTGAATTGCTTGATGTACAATTGCTATTTGCTTTGGTGATCTGTGAGATGAGTTCTATACCCGAACTCGAGTGCACTCTAGGATAGGAGAATGGCATAGTCTTGTTGACTGGTGTGGAGTATTCCTTAGCCAGTTGACTTACGAGCCCATTCACTTGGTGGAGGTCATGTTGGATTAATAATGTCACACAAGTTATTTGTGGATAGGCATTATTCTTTCAATCATGTTCCGCAGAAGCCAAGGACCGTAGTTTACCAAACCCCTCTTGGCCTATTTTTAGGAACGTAGTGCGGAGGTCGCTCAGATGTCAGTTCTGATGCGATTGTTACGCGATACTACACTCATAAGAGTTTCTCTTGAGAATATTCTTGGAATACGAGTATTCGTTCCTCCGATAATATTCGAAAGATGGAACGATGATTATGGGAACCTCTGATAGAACATGTCTGGCAGGTTTAAACCCTAGTACACTCCCTTTGGGTGGTTCTTAACCGAGACTCCATGCTCGTGACTCTCAACAAACCCGTGATTCGTGGTTGAGTCGTTCAGACACCGTTAATATCAATGGAACCCGGATCAGGGGTAAAACCTAAAATCCACCAAAGCGGCTGGTTGATATTAAGGATGTTCGAGCCGGTTCATGTACCGTTAATATCAATGGAACTTGGGTGTCGATAAGGTGAAAACCTAAATCCACCAAAATGGATGATTGATATTAGGGATACAATGAGCTTTCCCATGACCTTTGTTTGGTGTGCTTTGCTTGATCCTTGAGTGTGATTGTTGCATTCATGCATTCATGCATTCATCTGCACTTCATGTCATCAAAAAAGAAATTTTCAAGGAACTTAAAAGGGTTTATTTGCAAAATTTTCAGACATGGAAAGACCAAAAAGGCATACAAAGAAGTACAGCTTTAGACAGCCCGATGTAAAAGAGTTAAGGAATCTGACATCGTATGTGTTAGATCCCTTGGGTTTCAAAGCTCGTTATGGGAGGCTTCTACCTCTGCTGACTACCCAGGTTGACGAAGGGCTGATGAGTACCTTGGCTCAGTTCTATGATCCCTTGTATCATTGCTTCTCTTTTCCGGACTTCCAGCTATTGCCTACTTTGGAGGAGTATTCTCATCTCATTGGGATTCCGATTCTGGATCAAGTGCCGTTCAGTGGCCTAGAGGATATTCCATCTGCTCGAGAGATTTCCGGCTTGTTGCACATAGATGAAGATCTGATTAGAGCTAATCTGACTACCAAAGGCGGAATTCAGGGTTTTCCTTCCGAGTTCCTCATCGATCAAGCTACCTTTTATGGGAAGGCCATGAGTGAGGATGCCTTTGAGGCTCTGTTTGTGCTGCTCATCTATGGATTAGTGCTATTTCCCAACTTCGACAAGTTCGTAGACATGAATGCTATTAGGATCTTCTCAGTTCTTAATCCAGTTCCGACTTTGTTGGGCGATGCTTATGTTTCCTTGCACTCCAGGAATGCGAAAGGAGGAGGAGTTATTGTCTGCTGTCTACCCCTGCTGTACAAGTGGTTTATTTCGCACTTGCCGCAGATAGTTGCTTTCAAGGAGAACAAGGGATGTCTACGGTGGTCTCAGAGACTTATGTCTCTCACCAATGATGATATCACCTGGTATGATCGCGTGTATGATACCGTCCAGATCATCGACTATTGTGGTGAATTCCCTAATGTGCCTCTTCTTGGCACATGTGGTGGGATCAGCTACAATCCTATGCTCGCACGTCGTCAGCTTGGGTTCCCCCTAAAGGATAAACCCCATAACATTCTGTTAGAAGGCGTATTCTTTCTGGAGGGTAAAGATCCCCAAGGCCTGAAAGCCAGATTTGTCCGTGCTTGGCGCAGTATTCGCAAGAAGGGTAGGAACGAGTTGGGTCCAAAGAACTGCATTGCTTTGGAGCCTTACACCTCTTAGGTCAGACAGAGGGCTGCCACCTACTTGATGCCGTACGATCATCTGAGACCTACACCGTTGGATGTGGTTGGGCCTTCAACCCTCCCTACCCAACGTGTAGAGGAGTTGAGAGAAGAAGACCTTTCACGTGCTTGGATCCGTGAAAGAGAAGAATTGCTGCAGCAGCTCAAGGAGAAGGACGCTATGATTGAATTCCTCGAGCACCGAGTGATCGACGATCCGAACGACGCTTGGACATCTCTGCTTCCTCAGTCTTCCAAATTCTGGAAGAGTAAGTATGATCGACTTGCAAAGGAGAAAGCAGACATGGAAGCGGCCTATGAGAGAGAGATCAAGAAGTTGTGCACTTCTCGTCTTCCAGCATCCCGAGCTTCTAGGGATCCATAGGATGTCATTTGCCTTTTCTCTTTGTAATAATCAGAATGCTGTACTTCTTTGTCTCAATATTTTGAATGAAATATTTTCCAAGAGTAATTAAAATGCTTTAACAATTCAAAATATTGCAAATAATACCCTAAGGGTTCCTTGAAAATAAACAAAGCATCTGCACAAGCATTTCATGCATCATTCTTGCATAAGCAGGTACCCTTTGTTTCTGGTCTTCTTGTCCTAACCTCTGTTCTTCATTTATTTTGAAGACAAGCTGACTCACCGGTATTATACGCGAGTCAACTCTGCGAGAGTCATGGAGCAACTAGAACAAGAGAACAGATAATTGAAGGAAGAGGTCGCCAGACTCGGCGCTTTGATGGAGCAACTCCTCGCTGCTCAGAATCAACCTACTCCGCCTCCTGCAACTCCTGCTCAAAGGACAGTCATCTCAGAAATCTCCACTTCGACTGTGCCAGTCAGCGCTCATGCGCCCAATGCTATGCCGCCCGGGTTCCCTTGGGGGATGCCTCCAGGTTTTATGCCTGATCTGCCAGCTCCAACCTTTGCTCACATGCCGGCATCTAGCCCGGTCCCTGTTCTCGCTCCTCCTGTCGTGCATACCATGCCAAGGGTAGACGACACTATCTATCACTCTGAGCCATCTGAAGGCTCAGACGTTCATGAAAAGATGGATGCCATGAACGACCAATTCTTCGAGCTGAGAAAGGAATTGAGGACTCTTCGAGGTAAAGATTTGTTCGGCAAGTCTGCAGCCGAGCTCTGCCTTGTTCCCGGTGTGAAAATACCAATCAAGTTCAAAGTGCCTGACTTTGAAAAGTACAAGGGGAACACCTGTCCACTCGCTCACCTGGTCATGTACGCCAGGAAGATGTCGACTCAGACTGATAATGATCAACTCCTGATTCATTATTTCCAAGACAGTCTATCCGGTGCTGCGCTCAGATGGTACATGAGCCTGGACAGTGCCAATATCAGATCTTTCAACGACCTTGGCGAAGCTTTCGTCAAGCAGTATAAGTACAACGTCGATATGGCGCCTGACCGAGATCAACTCAGGTCCATGTCACAGAAGGACAAAGAATCGTTCAAGGAGTACGCCCAGAGATGGCGAGAGCTGGCAGCTCAAATCACTCCGCCGCTGGAAGAGAAAGAAATGACCAAGATCTTTCTGAAGACTCTTGGCTCATTCTATTATGAGCGGATGGTAGCAAGCGCTCCCTCTGATTTCACCGAGATGGTGAACATGGGGATGCGTCTCGAAGAAGGTGTCCGTGAAGGACGGTTGGCGAAGGATGATGGTTCTTCCTCTAAACGATATGGGGCGTTTAAGAGGAAAGAAGGGGAAGCACACGCTGTGCAGTCTCAGCCAAAGCATAGAAGACCCTCTGTTCAGAGGAAGCCTGCACGTCGTGCCGGTCATCAGCACCAGGTGGCTCATATAGCACCTGTATTCAAAGATAATGCTCAACAATATCAACATCAACAATATCAGCATCAGCAGCAATATCAACAACCGCAATACCAACAACAACAGCAACGTCCACAGCAACAGGCTTACCAGCCTCGTGGAAGTACAACCAATCAAGCTAACGTGAATTATGATAGGAAGAAGATCAGCTTCGATCCAATTCCTATGACATATGCAGAGCTTTATCCTTCCTTGTTGGAAAGGAAATTGGTTTCTCCCAGGGATCCTCCTGCCATTCCTGCAAATCCACAATGGTGGTATAAACCAGACCAGCATTGTGTCTACCATTCCGGTGCTCCGGGCCATAATGTGGAAAATTGCTACCCACTCAAGACTAAGGTTCAAGACCTTATGAGATCTGGGATTCTGAGCTTTGAAGATTCAAGCCCGAACGTCACCAAGAACCCATTGCCTTCGCATGGGAAGTCTGTCAATATGATTCAGGAATGCCTTGGGAAGTACAAGGTCAGGTATGTGAGCCATATCAGGCAGTCGTTGGTTGAATTACATCGGATGCTGTGTCAGCACAGCTACTTGGAGCATAACCACGACAAGTGCCGCGTCTGCTCAATTAACCGCTTGGGTTGCGACCAAGTACGCAATGAGCTTCAAAAGTTGTTGAATGAGGGTACCATTGAGATTCTGCAGAATCGCAATGTTGACAAAGACGAACCTGAAGTGAATGTGATTTCACCAGTGTTCAAGCTGCCTGAACCGGTTGTTATTCGCTACAATAGCAACAAGCCGAAGGCTTCCCCTTCTTTGATCACTAAACCTGCCGGCCCTGTGCCCTATTCATCTGATAAAGCTGTGCCATTCCGATACAACCCTGTTGCTGTCCAAGATGGGGTAGAAGTGCCTTTGCCTTCCACTTCCGTAACCACTGTCGCTGATGTAAGTGGGTTGACCCGAAGTGGTCGTGTATTTTCTGCACCTGCCAAAGCCCCTGTTGTTTCTGACACTGTTGAACGTCCTATGGGGACAGCTGTCAAAGTTCAGAATCCGGCACTTGATGTCGCCAAACCATCCTCCTCCGTACAAAAGACTCCCGTTTCTTCAGTTGGCCCGAGTGGCATTGTTGATGAAGAATCTGATGAGATGCTGAGGCTCATCAGAAAGAGTGAGTACAACATTGTAGACCAGCTTCTACACACGCCCTCCAAGATTTCTATTCTTTCTCTGCTGCTGAATTCAGAACCCCATAGGGAGGCTCTGCAGAAAGTCTTAGACTTGGCGTATGTGGATCACGACGTCACCCTTGAGCAGTTTGATAGCATCGTTGCAAACATTACCGATTGCAACACTTTGAGCTTTTGTGACGCTGATCTCCCTGAGGAGGGAAGAGACCACAACATGGCTTTACATATCTCCATGAATTGCCAATCAGATGCAATGTCTAATGTGCTAGTGGACACTGGATCTTCTCTTAATGTATTGCCAAAATCCACACTCTTTCGACTGTCATACCAAGGTCCTCCTATGAGGCAGAGTGGGGTTGTTGTGAAAGCATTCGATGGGTCGCGCAAGACCGTGATTGGGGAAGTTGATCTCCCAATCAAAATTGGACCATGTGATTTCCAAGTTACTTTCCAAGTAATGGATATCCACCCATCTTATAGCTGTCTCTTAGGCAGACCATGGATTCACGAGGCTGGCGCCGTGACATCCACCCTACACCAGAAGCTGAAATTTGTCAAAAATAAGAAACTGGTCGTGGTAGGGGGAGAAAAGGCTCTCCTGGTTAGCCATCTGTCTTCTTTCTCGTACATTGACGCAGAGGATGAAGTTGGAACTCCATTCCAAGCTTTATCTATTGATGAACCAATAGAGAAGAAATCTCCTTCATTCACTTCCTACCGTGATGCTAAGCTGGCCATTGAGTGTGGTGCAGTTGCTGGTTTAGGGAAAGTGCTTGAACTTGAAGACAACAGATCCCGGGCTGGCATTGGTTACCATTCTGGGGCATGCAATGAGCAAGGTTTGTTCACAAGTGGAGGATTCATCCATGCTGATCAACCTGAAGAGGAAGCTGCTGCTATCTTAGAAGAGGATGCAGAAGACGTGAACAATTTTGTTATTCCTGGTGGTGTCTGGCACAATTGGGTCGCTGTAGATGTTCCTACAGTCATCCATAGATCAGAGTAATTGTTCACTTTGTTTAAAACCCTTCTCCCATGCCAAAAGGAGAAGTGATGACATTGTTGGCAAAGCATATATACAATGATGTTTTCATTTAATTTTTGCATTGTTTAACATTTGTTTTTCCTTTGTTTTCACTTTTTGCTTTTGCATGAAATTAGTGATCACAAAAAACCATAAAAACAAAAAAATAAAATCAAACATTTTTTTCATCTGCATAATGATTTGCTTGTTTAAATACTAAAGTTTTTTCCTTAACCAAAATCATTATGCAGGTTGATCCTAAAACCCATTGAACATAATGATCCAACGCCATCTCCCAATTTTGAATTCCCTGTATTTGAGGCAGAAGAAGATGACGTTGAAGGAATTCCTGATGAGATCATCCGTCTCCTTGAGCACGAAGAGAAGATCATTCAGCCGCATCTTGAAGACTTGGAAACAGTCAACTTGGGGTCTGAGGATTGTGTTCGTCTGGTGAAGATTGGGGCACTTCTTGAAGGGTCTGTCAAGGAAGATTTGATCAGCTTACTACGAGAATATTCAGATATCTTTGCTTGGTCCTATGAAGACATGCCGGGTTTAGATACAGATATTGTGCAACATTTCCTGCCTTTGAAGCCTGAGTGCGTGCCTGTGAAGCAGAAGCTCAGAAGAACTCATCCAGATATGGCAGTGAAGATCAAAGAGGAAGTTCAGAAGCAAATTGATGCGGGGTTTCTGGTGACTTCTACATATCCTCAATGGGTGGCCAATATTGTGCCTGTTCCTAAGAAGGACGGAAAAGTCCGTATGTGCGTTGACTACAGAGATTTGAATAAAGCTAGTCCAAAAGATGATTTTCCTCTACCACACATCGACATGTTGGTAGACAATACAGCCAAATTCAAAGTTTTTTCCTTTATGGACGGATTTTCCGGATATAATCAAATCAAGATGGCACCAGAGGATATGGAGAAGACAACATTCATCACACCTTGGGGAACATTCTGTTATCGAGTGATGCCTTTCGGTTTGAAGAACGCCGGAGCCACGTATCAACGAGCTATGACTACCTTGTTTCATGACATGATGCACAAGGAGATAGAAGTCTACGTTGATGATATGATTGCTAAGTCCCGAACGGAAGTTGAACATGTTGAGCATTTGTTGAAGCTTTTTCAGCGTTTGAGGAAGTTCAAACTTCGTTTGAATCCGAACAAATGTACATTTGGAGTCCGTTCCGGCAAGTTGTTGGGTTTTGTGGTAAGCGAAAGAGGTATTGAGGTTGATCCTGCAAAGGTCAAAGCAATACAAGAGATGCCCGCACCCAAAACTGAGAAGCAAGTCCGAGGTTTTCTTGGCCGCTTGAATTACATTTCCAGATTTATATCCCACATGACTGCCACATGTGCGCCGATATTCAAGCTCCTCCGGAAAGATCAGTCTCATGATTGGACCGAGGATTGCCAGAAAGCTTTCGACAGTATCAAAGATTATCTGTCTGAACCTCCGATTTTGTCTCCTCCTGTGGAAGGAAGACCTCTGATTATGTACTTAACAGTTCTTGAAGACTCAATGGGTTGTGTACTCGTTCAACAAGATGAATCAGGGAAGAAGGAATTTGCTATCTACTACCTCAGTAAGAAGTTTACTGATTGTGAGTCTCGGTACTCTATGCTTGAGAAGACGTGCTGTGCTTTGGCTTGGGCTGCTAAGCGTTTGCGCCAGTACATGATAAATCATACAACTTGGTTGATATCCAGAATGGATCCAATTAAGTATATCTTCGAGAAGCCTGCTTTAACTGGGAGGATTGCCCGTTGGCAGATGTTGTTGTCTGAGTATGATATCGAGTATCGAGCTCAGAAAGCTATCAAAGGTAGTATCTTGGCTGACCATTTAGCGCACCAGCCGATTGAAGATCATCAGTCTGTTCAGTATGACTTCCCTGACGAGGAAATTCTGTATTTGAAGATGAAAGATTGCGATGAGCCTACACTTGATGAAGGTCCGGAACCTGGTTCCAGATGGACGATGGTGTTTGATGGCGCTGTTAATCAATATGGGAATGGAATTGGGGCAGTGATCATTACTCCTCAAGGTTCACACATTCCGTTTACAGCAAGGCTAACTTTCAAATGCACGAATAATATGGCGGAGTATGAAGCCTGTATTATGGGACTTGAAGAATGCATTGACTTGAGAATCAAGTATCTTGATGTCTATGGTGATTCGGCCTTGGTTGTCAATCAGATCAAGGGTGAATGGGAGACGAATCAGCCAGGTCTCATTCCGTACAGAGATTACGCAAGAAGGATTTCGACATTCTTCACAGAAGTTGAATTTTATCACATTCCTCGAGAGGATAATCGGATGGCAGATGCTCTTGCTACGCTTGCTTCCATGATTGTGGTCAGATGGTGGAATGATGTTCCCAATATTACTGTGATGCGCTTGGACAGACCCGCTCACATATTTGCAATCGAAGAAGTGAAAGATGACAAGCCTTGGTATTTTGATATCAAGAATTTCCTCCAGAACCAGGTCTACCTGCCTGGGGCATCTGTGAAAGATAGGAAAACTTTGAGAAGGTTGTCAGGCAGTTTCTACCTCAGTGGTGAAGTGCTGTATAAGAGAAATTTTGATATGGTTTTGCTCAGATGCGTGGATAGACACGAAGCAAACCTATTGATGACTGAGGTCCATGAGGGTTCATTTGGTACTCATTCCAATGGGCATGCCATGGCTAAGAAGATGTTGAGGGCAGGCTACTATTGGCTGACAATGGAGTCTGACTGTTGTAAGTATGTGAAGAAATGTCACAAGTGTCAAATTTATGCGGATAAGATTCATATTCCTCCGACACTCCTGAATGTGATTTCATCACCATGGCCTTTCTCTATGTGGGGAATCGACATGATTGGCATGATTGAGCCGAAAGCGTCCAACGGACATCGGTTTATTCTCGTAGCAATTGACTACTTCACCAAATGGGTCGAAGCTGCTTCGTATGCGAGTGTAACCAGGCAGGTGGTTGTGAAGTTTATCAAGAATCAGCTGATTTGCCGTTATGGTGTGCCAGAGAGGATCATTACTGATAATGGATCCAATCTGAATAACAAAATGATGGATGAGTTGTGCGCTGAATTCAAGATTGCACACCATAATTCCTCTCCCTACAGACCTAAGATGAATGGGGCTGTTGAAGCTGCTAATAAGAATATCAAGAGGATTATCCAGAAGATGACTGTCACGTACAAAGATTGGCATGAGATGCTGCCATTTGCTTTGCATGGATATCGTACGTCTGTACGCACTTCAACAGGGGCAACCCCTTTCTCTCTTGTTTATGGCATGGAAGCCGTTCTCCCAGTAGAGGTGGAGATCCCATCAATGCGAGTCTTGATGGAAGCCAAGTTGACTGATGCCGAATGGATTCAGAGTCGTTATGACCAACTGAATTTGATTGAAGAGAAGCGATTAACTGCCATGTGTCATGGCCAGTTATATCAGTAGAGAATGAAGAAAGCATTCGACAAGAAGGTCAAGCCTCGTGTGTTCCGAGAAGGTGACCTCGTGCTCAAGAAAGTTTTGTCTTTCGCGCCCGATTCCAGGGGCAAGTGGACTCCAAACTACGAGGGTCCATATGTTGTTAAGAGAGCCTTTTCAGGCGGAGCATTGATGCTTACAACAATGGATGGGGAGGATTTCACTCGTCCTGTGAATTCAGATGCAGTTAAGAAATACTTTGCCTAGAAAAAAAAAGTATATGCAAATGAAAAAAACAGAATAGCTCGCTAAGTTGAAAACCCGAAAGGGCGGCTTAGGCAAAAATGAGCGTCTCGGTGGAGAACCCGCAAGGGTAATCCAGGCAAAAATTAGAGACTTGAAAAATAGAATATATTTGCAACCCGCTAGATTGAGTACCTCACCCTGGGGCAATCTAGGCAAAAATTAGGGATTTGGCAAGTAACTGCATCCTGACAAGACTTTCTGTTCGCCAGTCATCATTTCGTCAGAAGATTCTTGATTCGTCGTCAACTAAAGCTTCGAATACATCGAGATTCAAATTGGTAGAGAAAGGATCATTATGTTCAATGTAGCCCTCTTCCAATATATATCACTGATTTCAAATTTGTACAGATCTATGGAGTCTTGCCATTTGCAGGCTACCATTCCATCAAATCAACTTGAGCTTTTTATCCAATTATTTGCACTCTTATTTGTTTCAATTCAACAAATATTTTGCATGTTTTTAATTGATAAAATGTCATTGTTTAAACAAAACAAATCTTTTCAAAATCATTTTTCAAACAAAGTGAACATTCACAAGATTGAAAGGATACTCAAGAATATCTCAGTGCTCTCCCGAGGGTGGCATGATCTCCAACAGGTAAGACATTCGTTCATATTCCTGGTTTGGTTGTATCTTCTTTCTTCAGATCTTTGTTGGGGTTGTTCCTCAAGCAGATTTGTTGTTGGGGTTGTTCCCCAGTATAGTCGCAAGCAGAGTGTTGTTGAAGATTTCGTTTTCTCCAGCAGCAATCTTCCCCAGCATGGGTGCTTTTCTTGTAGAAGTTTCGGCGGTTAATGGTTTGTCATCTTGGTGCCCCGTCACTTTCTCCAGTGGGTCGACATTCCCAGACCTTATTTGTCTCCTTAGCACAGTCACGAGTAGAGATGTTATTAATATCCCCATCGGAGTCGCGAGCAGAGTTGTTGTCACTCTTCCAGTGCAGTTGCCAGCGGAGTTGCCCGTTTCCTCAGCACGATCGCTTTCCTTTTGAAAGGCTTGGTAAGTCAGTGGTTTGATACCCGGTACTTTACCTTTTCCCCGGCGAAGTCGTCTGCGGAATTGTTGCTATCTCTCCATCAGAGTTTTTCTCTTCAGCAGAGCAGGATTTATTTTCCTACTCATTGGTTGGTTGGGTTGATATCCCAATTTGTTCATCCATCTTTTCCTCAGCATAGTCTGCAGAGTGTTTGTTGTGGCAGTTTCGCCTGTTGAATACTCCTTCAAATCCCCAGTATGGTCGGATGATGGCTTTGGCCTCCAGTGAACGAATTGATTCCCTGACTGTTTGTGATCCCCAGTAGAGTGGCTCATATCGCAGAATCTACTCGTTGTGATCAGTTTGCTATGTGTATTCTCCCCAAGTGGAGTGGTTTGTTGCAGAATCTACTTGTATGATCTGTCCTCCCTCAGTGGCTTGTTCCCCAAGAGAGTAGCCGACAGTTTTCCCCAGTAGAGTTGCTTATGCAGTTAGATTCTATTTGGATGATATCATTCTCCCTCAGTGGGTTGTCCCCCAGCGGAGTCATGTGGATTTGCTTCTACAGCAGTTCGTGCTTGTGCAATGCACCTTTTGTTTCTCTGTTGACACTGGGATCCCCTGCAGATACCTTGGGACTTCTCTTGTTCCCCTACAGATTTGTCTTGGTGGCTACTTTTGCCCGTTGCGACTTTCTGTACCTGGATTGGGTTGTTTCCTGATATCTCTGATCCTCTGCTTCTTCAGCAGTACTCGCAGATCTTTGCTTTACAGCATGTAGATCTCCGCAGATTGACTCTCCAGTTGGCTTTTCCCCTGAAAGTATGATACCGGGCGTCTGATTCCTGGACCTGTTTGTGTTAGAACTGTCTGTTTTGTCAGCATTCATCAAACATAAATCACGCATATTCATGCATATTCATAAACATTCAGATATTCATGTTGCATTGTTTGCCATATATCATTTGTTTGTTGTTCCCTGCTTTTGGGTGATACAGATCTTCTCTATAGATCTTCCCTTAGCAGATGTTGGGTGTTATAAATCTCTCCGTATAGAGTCAGCCCCATAAGCAGAAAATGTTGCCTTTCCTTCTGCAGTTCCCCACTGAGATATATCCTCGTGGATGACGGTTTCTTCCGTTTCCTCCCAACACATATATTGGGACGGATTTTCCTATTTGAGTTATATCCTCATTAGGACGTGTCTTGTTTCAGTCTGTCTTTAGGATTACTCCCGAATTGGCTATTTGTCAAAAGTCTTGTGCTTCCCAGTGGGTTGTTTCCCCAGCGGAATTTTTCGAGCCTCTACCCTCATACCGGTAGTTATAAGTCCTATTTTTCCTGGCTTCTTGGCAGAATTTATGGTTATACACCTTTTATTCCCCAGCCAGATTTGTTGGTTTTCTACCTCAGTCGGTAGTTGTAAATCCTACTTTCCTGCTCTCCAGCAGTTTGTGGTTTGTTATAAACCCTGTTTTGGTTTCCCGTGCGGATTTGTGATTTGTTCTATCCCCACGCGGAGTTGTTGGTTTTCTACCCCGTATTCGGTAGATGTAAACCCTAAATTTGTGGTTATCTCCATCTAGTTCTTGATGTTGAGTTTCCTTTGATCGGATAAGTTGCTCAAATAAGCACTTATATCCCCAGCAAATCTTTTGTGGATAATTGCCGTATGCTAGCAATTTTATCCCCAGTGGGTCCTTTCACCTTTTGTCAGTGATTGCGTTCCCCGGATAGTTGATTGTCATCATTATATCCCCAGCCTGTTGTTGTGGATAATACCTGTTTATGCAATTCATCCCTGGATCATTGATTTTCACCAGTGAATCCTCAGCAGATCGCCTTTCATTTACCCTCTTGTTGGTAATGTCTGTTGCTCCTCTTGATTGGTCATCATTATATACCTAGTTTGGTATCCCGATGCCTTTCTTTTCGGTTGATTTATCCTTTATTAACCCAGTAACCGGTTGTGGATAATCTTCCATGCGAGTATATTATTCACGGTCTGCCGGTAATGAATAATATATCTCATGCACTCTTCAGTCGAAGCATTTCGTGTTTTCTTTGTTGAGTAAGATTCGTTATTTCCCTTTGTGGAATCGAATATTTCTTTGTTGTCGGATAATTGCCGGATGCTTGCAATTTATCCCTTTGAGTTGTCTTTCGTTTACCCGGATGCTTGGTATCGATTGTCTCTCTTTTTGGTTAGTCACCTATTATATACTTCGGTATCTCTGGTGTCTTTTCCTTTCGAGTATATTATTCACGGTCTGCCGGTAATGAATAATATGTCTCATGCGCTCTTTGGTCGGAGTCCTTTGTTGATTCTTCCCCAGCTGAGCAAGATTCGTATTCTTTGTAGAATCGAATATCCATCCTTTAACCAGTTTGTGTTTCGGATGATGTGTGGTTTGGCATATATACCAATCCACGTTTTCGGTAGATCACCTATTATATGCCTCGGTATCTCTGGTGTTTCTTACCATGCGAGTTTATTATCTACGTTCTGACGGTAATAGATAATATATCTCATGCGAGTATTCTTATCCACGGTCTGCCGGTAATGGATATTGTATCTCATGCACTCTTTGGGTTTGTGTCCCCAGTTTGAGTAAGATTCGTTTTCCCGTTGTGGACTCGAATGTCCATCCTGTAAGTCGACTTGCTTTTTCAAGCTCTCCTTTCGGATGATGAGTGTTTGGGCATATATACCAATTCACGCTTCGGTCGGTCACCTATTATATACCTCGGTATCCCTGGTGTTCCTTCCTTTCTGCTCCCTATTATGACCTCGGTCCCTTGTGGAGTCAGATTTTCCTGAGTTCATGTACCTTTTCCAGGTCTTTCTCAGATGTTGGTTGATTGATATCTCTCACCCTTATACCGGTCTTAGATATTCATTCTTCCTGAGCTTGTTACCCTTATACCGGTAACATCTCATTTCTTTGGTACTTCCTCATTGAAGTTTCCTGTTGCTTCTCCCCAGGAGTCAGCTTGTGTCTTTCCAATGGATTTATTTCCTTTGGAATTCTTTTCCCCAGTAAGGTCTCTAGTCTGTTTTCTGTTCTTCTAATCAGAGTCGTGTCTTGTTCACGCATTTCTTTTTCTCTTACTATCCCCAACAAGAGTCTTGTTAGAGTCTCTGTTCCTGGTGAGCGTATTACTCCGATGGATCGTCTTTTCTTCTGTGTGAACTATATTCCCCACAGAGTTTGTGTCTTTTGCATGCATACATTTGCATCATGAGGTCTCTTAGGGACCAAAATTTGTCTCATTACTGTTATTTAAGCCCATTCTACCGCGTCGAGATGAAGATTTCTAAACTTCACTTCTCCGGCTAGAATGACCTTAAATAGGGGCATCTGTAAGACCCCAATTTTGGCCCTAAGATCCCTCATGGCCCATATCATATCATATCATGGCCTCAAGGATCATTGCATGCCCTAACTTCCCTCCTAGTGGGTGGGTTATCTTGTGAGTGTGTTTCTTGATCACCAAGCATGTTTTGCATTTGTATATCATGGCCTTTCATATGTTTACTAACCAAAAGTACAAAAAATATTGTCATCTAACCATGTTACTTGCAGATGAAGCAATCATCAGTCAAACAGTCAAATCAGTCATTGGGCAATGGATGGTGGCCATTCTTGAAGAATTTGGGCACCATGATCATTCATCAAGGGTTCATATGAATTGTGATATCATTTGGAATCAAGGTCTCAAGGGATTAGGGTTTGGAATTCATCAGAACATGGTTCAGTCAAGCAAAACCCTAGAAAGTCAACCCTTGGTCAACTGAGCATTTAATCAGTGATTTGATGGTGGGAATTGGTTTGAGAGGTCTCATTCATGTCCATATAAGCCTCATATAACATGTCAAACATCATCATGGAAGAATTTGAAGTCAAACAAGAAATTTCCCAAAATAGAAAGTTGACCTGTAATTGGAATTTGCCAAAAATGGAAAGTCTTGATCCTCAAAATTACATCATGATACAAGCTTCAAATGAATTTTTTCCCAACATGAAAGTTGAATATCTTGTTCTCCCATTTTCAAAAAGTCCAAGAACACTCAATTCCCATGTATGGTTGGCAAGTTATGATCAAATCATTCTCAAAAAATTTTGAACTTCAAAAGGCCATATCTTCCAAACCATTTGGCCAAATTGTGTGGGGTTTTTTGCTACAAGTCACATTTGATGCCCTCTATCCAAATATGTCATCACAATTTACCAAAAACTCACCAATCAAAATGGCATTTTTGAAGTGGTTTGAATTATTTCAAGTAGGGTGAAAAAATTGACTTTCCAAAATAACCAATTCCAATCATTTTTACCACTTGCAATAGTTCAGAAAACTCATTTGGAATGTGGTATAAGGCCCAATTCGCAGCTGTTAGTTCAGGCACATGCAGTTTTGAGTGGAAATCATCAAATTAGCAAAACACCTCCAATTACCAAATTCCAATTACCACATAACTTAATCATGCTTAGCTTCACTAAACAGCATATATATTCATCATTTTCCCTCAGAAAACCCTAGCCACACTCTCACAAACCAGATCAAAATATCAATTTCTCTCAAACACTCATTTTCTTCATTTTGCATTTTTGCTGAAAAACTCAAAAGAGCACAAGCCCTGGTCGATTGTTTCATCATATTTCAACCATTTGGAAGCATTTGCAAGGATCATTTCCCAGCTGTGAAGCCTCTTGTGCTACTGTTACTTCCAAGCTCCATCCATGGCAACCTTCGATTTGAGCAAAACCCAACATTGCTGAGCCAAAATCCTTCTTTCATTCATCATCTTGGACCTTAGTGTGCATCTGTTTCAGCTGTTTGAGGCCAAAGAACCACGAAAGCATCACTGCCTTGCAGATTTGGTAAGTTTTCGAATCACACCATTTCCAAAATCATGATGTGTTTTGAATAGATCTTGCAATGCTGATTGTTTTGAGCTTTACATCGTGAAAAATGGTTGCATATTGAGAGAGATATTTGGATTCAAAGTTTCATATGTGAATGTGTTTTTGCTTGGTTCTCTCTTGTTAGCATAAATTAATGAAAATGGATGTTGGATTTGTGATGTGTGTTGTGTAACACCCTTCTAAAATACCCCAATAATTTAATTAAATATCAAAATACAACATCAGAGTAATTATGCAGTTAAGGGTGTCACATAAACACTTCACACCATGTTCCAAAATAACAGTCATGCTCTTTATTTAATCAAATAAACATTCGCATAAATCGCAGCGGATATAAATCAAATCAATCAAAACATGTAACACATTACATGTAAAATGGTTCACAACCAACAGTAAAACATTTAAAACATCCCTTCCCGATGTTACATCTATCAGAGCATGACCCACTAAGGAACTACTCTAGACTCCAAGTACTAGCTCCTACTCAATCACTGCTCGTTACCTGAAAAACAGTTGTAAGGGTGAGTTCCTCAATCGATATAATAAGTATTATAAAATATCATGTCATGTTAAGTAATTTAACACACTTCATCACCCTAATCCAAACATATATTCAGTAACAACACATCAACTCAACATAATACTCAACACCAACACAAACACACGTATAATATTGGAATACATCCATTCATATTATACGCCATACATATATTATGCAATGAGACTCCATGCATGCGGTACCGACTATTTGTGAACATATAGTTCAACCTCACCGTCCAAATCCAGGCACGGCTACCAAGCTCACTAGTCCCACTCATTTGAGACATAGTGACTCACTCACTAATTCCTCACCATGGGAATTAGCTACCACCCCAAGGGCTATGCTATGCACGCTAATCACCTAGCATGCAAACATCAACAACAATCAAAATGATTTACTCACTAATTCCTCACCATGGGAATTAGCTACCACCATAAAGGCCACAATATGCATGCTAATCACCTAGCAATGCAACAACAACAACCATTCAAGAATAGACATATGCTCACACTCTAAGCCATAAAACAGTCTATTCACAAATGCATACATAACTGATACATTCACAGCATCATGCATACCATCACACATCATCAACACATTTTATCACAAAAGCATATCATATCATGCCGCATAATCAAACACAGTATTAGCACACTCTACTAATACCTATACTACTCAAAACAACGAGAAATGATCCCTACTACGTCATACATCAGCTAAGTTACATCACTCAGCCTAAACAACCAAAAACTGCACAACAACAGTTCAGAAAAACCACAAGTCTGCCCATACGCGTATTGCCTATGCCCATACGCGTATTGCCCATTCCTGACCAAGTCCATACGCGTATTGCCCACGCCCATACGCGTATGCTACGCGTACCACATTCTCATACGCGTACCAACAGAGACAATTTCACGTTCAAAACATCATCTTCCTCACCCATACGCGTAAGGCCTCATCCATACGCGTACCAGCCATATCATACGCGTATTGCCTAGTGCCATACGCGTATGACCAGAAACCAGAATTTCCAGATCTGCAATGGCTTTCTCTGCTACGAGATCGATTCAATTCAACCTTCCACAGTCCAAATTTTACACACAATTCATTCATCTCATCTAACACGAATCATACACTTTCGATTTCACAATTTGCTAACCTTTCTACCTCTAATTCCTACGAATTTCTTCAATTTTAATCCAAATTTCGTTCATCCCAAAAGTTCACAAATTCATCATACATCATTCAATCAGAGGCAAATCAATGGTTTCTCACTACCCATCACATATTATCCCATAATACCCATTAATCGATGATAAACCCCCCTTACCTGAGTTAATCCGGCAATCTCTGAGCTCCAAGCTTTTCCTTCCTTCAACCTTCGTTCTCTGGCTCTTTGCCCTTTTTCCCTTTTCTGTCTCCTTTTCCTTTTCACGTGAAAAATAACCTTTTTACTAACTGAGACCTTTTCTAAATTCCAACTTTTATTCCAATAAAATAATAACCCAAATAATAATAATTCCAATAATAATATTCCAATTATTTAATTAAATTAATAATTATATTATTAACTCAATTTAAATAATTATCTTATTTTATCGGGGTGTTACCTGTTGCTTGCTGATTCGAATGGTATACTCATTTGTCAAAACTGGAACATTTGTTCTTCATCACGATGAACTTGGCACTGTACACCATAAACCCTAATAATTTTGATAAACCCAGAATGCGTTTGATCTTTGGAATCGTGTTTGGCTTGTTGATTCGTGTTATTTGCATGATTTCTACTATTCCATTGCCATGCACCAATAGGAACAGGACACCTCCTTAAGTGAAACGGTGCGTTTCACTTAAGGGAACCAGTTATTACAAAAATGCCACCGGTCGTTCTATTTAATTGATTAAATCATTTATTTTCTCAATTTTTATTCCATTTGCCATGCCAATCTTACAAAAATCATAGAGCATTCATTATTTATCCAAAATTCATGAGACTTTTTGCAAATTGTTCATCTTGATCCCTAGTTTTTTATCATGATTTTTCCAGAATTTTTGCATGAAGGGATTTTTAATTGTGCTAGGGTTTGTGACATGTGCTCATTTTTTGTACACTTTGCCAAATCAATTGTGAAATGATGATGCTTTATCCAATGCCTTTGAAATATTTTGAGCTTAAACTAGACACATTCATGGTGATTTTGGTGTAGAGTTTGTGAATTTATCATTGCTGGTTTGTGAGTTATGATTTTTTTGAATTAGGGTGTGACAATTTGTGTCACACCATTGATGTCCAACTTCATGATTTTCATTACCATGCTTCTTGAACTCAAATTGGCTTGAATTTTTGCATGAATGTACCTATGGATGTCTAGTTTACATGTGATCTTTTGTGGAATTATTGATGGCATTTCCTAATTGTTTGGGATTTTCTCCCCTGTTTGGTCATATGTTGACTTTTTGTGACACATCATCTCATATTGTTTGTGAAATTCTCATACTTAATTGGATGAACATGAAATTTGATATGTGATTAGTAGACATCTTAAGCTTTGTCATGGTTTTGATCCCATTCATTTCTCATATGTTGTCACTGATTTATGATTTATTGAAGTTGGTGTATGTTTGGTTGACTTCTTTGAGCATGCTTGAACTTGCCTTGCCTTTCTGATTTTCATTGACCATCTTCCCTTGATCCAAATGAGCTGAAATTTGATATGCTTATCATGCTATGGATTATGTTTGATCATGAATTATTTGATGATTTATTGAATTGTTTATGATTGGTTTTGAGTTAAGTCTTGCTGTTGACTTCTATGAGCTTCTATATGCCATGCCTTGACCTAATTTGCTTGTGAAATGATAATGGTGAATGATATGAACATGGAACCACTTGAGTTTGCTTCTTGATTGTTTGAATATGATTTTGATTGGATTTCACTTGCTGTTTTGACTTTCTCACCCCTTTTTGACCCTAGGCTTGTCCTAGTGGTCTTGTTGCTCATGTTTGAGTTCATTTTTTCAGGTTAAGCAACAAATACCCAAAGAGATCATTACAAATTGATTGATTTTGATTGTTTATCATGACTAACTTTTTTGTTTTGTAGGTTGCTTGGCTCATATGCTTTGAGCCTTGTGCATTGCACATTTAACTGATTATGTTGACTGTTGATTTCTATCTCCTTTTGCTTTGACTTTGAGTTGTGTACTGATTCTGTTTGACTGTTTCAGGTACCTTTAGTTGCTTAGTTCTTAAGAACTTGCTTTGCTTTGCTTTAATAGCAATTTGCATTGAGGTATAATCCCTTTTCTTCATGTAGTCTGGAAGACCTGGCCTGTTACTTGGCCAGGCAACTGTCTGAAGTCCTCCTTAAGAGGCAATGCTTGTGTGTGTTTACATTTGTCCCAAGCAGGAAAAGTCCTTCAAATAAGGCAATTGGTAGAACCCAAGAGATAAGCAACCTATCTCCTACTATTCTGTGAGTCTTCTCCTTGCTCCCATTACATGGTTGTAGCATTGAGATCTTAACCCAAGATCTATAGAGTCTAACTTATGGAGAGAGTTCCATCTTTCTGAACTCCCACACCTTCTGATATTCAATGCTCTCCCTGACCAGGGATAAGAGCAATGAGGCACACCCCTCATATCCTTTCATCTGCTTCACCTTAGCCTCTCAATGTCAAGGTTAAGAGCACCATTAACCCTATTCCAGTTGGCTTCAATGCCTAACCCTTTGTATGAGCCTAATTGTGTGGTTATAGTGTGTGTTGAATGACTTTGATTGATTTGATTACTTCATATGCACATGTTTTCTTGTATGATTTATGCATTTATCATCATTAATTGTTCATTAGTGCATGATCATCTCATTTGTCTTTGTGACATATCTTTGTTGTTTACCCATTGAGGACAATTGTAAGACCATTCATTGGCCATTGTTCCTATGATATGGAAGTGAGTATAAGACCATTTCATTGGCCACTCATTTTTCTCTTTGCTTGATGCATTTGTTCGTTGTATGTGAGGATGCAATTATAAGTCCCTGTGATGTGGCATTTGTATTCCCAGGACCATACTGTGGAGGTTAGAGTAAGCCCAGATAAATTGGCATCTGACATTCATGATTTGCTTTTGTTTGATTTATGTGAGGATGCAATTGTAAGTCCGTGTAATTTGGCATTTGTTTTCCTATGATCATATGTTGGAGTTTAGAGTAAGCCCAGATAGATTGGCATCTGACATCCAAGTGTTTGCCTTGTTGGAGATTGGTATAAGCCCAGATAGATTGGCATCTGACATCCAAATGTTGTCTTTGTGGTAGGAGATTAGTATAAGTCCATTGAGTGGCCTCTGATATCCAGTTCTGTTTTAGGAGATTGGTGTAAATCCATCTATTGGTATCCGGTATCCACTTTTGTTTGTGAGATTAGAGTAAGACCATTGAGTGGCATCCGGTATCACTTATTTGCTTATTAATATTGCTCATTGCCCATTCACTACGCCAAATAAGGGAAAAAAGGGCGCTTTTTTTGGCCTATAACAGCGCTTTAAAGCGCCCTCTAATCTGGCGCTGGCATAGGTAAAGACAGCGCTTTTTTTCCTAGTGAAAGCGCTGTCTAAAGTGGCTCTTTAAGACCTTTAAGGGCCACTTTAGAGGGCGCTTTTTCAAAAAAACGCCCTCTAAAGTGGAAACATTTAAGGGGTTTAGAGGGCGCTTTTACTGGAAAGCGCCCTCTAAAGTGGAAACTTTTAAGGGTTTAGAGGGCGCTTTCCAGTAAAAGCGCCCTCTAAACCCTTAAATGTTTCCACTTTAGAGGGCGCTTTCCAGTAAAAGCGCCCTCTAAAGTGGGTGGTTATTAAATTTTTTTTTTTTAAAAAGCGCTATATTTTTTTTTTATTTTAGACAACCTGTATATTGAAGCAGTACACCCAAAACTATATAATTTGAAGCCCTTTTTCACACATTGCATTCAACAAGCCTTATATACAACAACCCATACATATACAACAATCCACTGATATATAATCGTTTAACTTCTAAAGATTCTATATACAACCAATTCATAACTTAAAAAGAAATAAAACTAAGTAGCAAAAGCATCTCTGAGATGTATGTTTTTTTTGGTAGCAGCAGTCTTCTTAGCAACAACCTCTTTTTGTTCAATATCAATAGCATGAACCTAAAATATCATAAAATTAGTTAGGTGATGTATAAGATCAAGAATTAACATTTTCTATGCATAAATATCATATAATTGTGTTTATACCTTTTTCTTTTATGCAACTGACTCGATTTGCTGCGTAATCCCCTTATATTTTTGGTCCCTTATCTTTTGAAGATAGAATTGATATATGTTTAGATGGACATGTTCCATTGTCGTAGAGGGATACTTTCAAATATCCAGCATCATCATCTACGCGAATGAGGCTTGACGACAATAGAGCATCTCCATGTAAACAAATATCAATTGATACTTCCGAGCATCCCTTGCCCCTTGCACGAATGATTGACTTCATAATAGCCATTTTACCTGTAAAAAAGAAAACAATTAAAATCAGATGACAAATGTAAAAACAATTAAAATCATAAATATCATATAATTGTGTTTATACCTTTTTCTTTTTATGCAACTGACTCGATTTGCTGCGTAATCCCCTTATATTTTTGGTCCCTTATCTTTTGAAGATAGAATTGATATATGTTTAGATGGACATGTTCCATTGTCGTAGAGGGATACTTTCAAATATCCAGCATCATCATCTACGCGAATGAGGCTTGACGACAATAGAGCATCTCCATGTAAACAAATATCAATTGATACTTCCGAGCATCCCTTGCCCCTTGCACGAATGATTGACTTCATAATAGCCATTTTACCTGTAAAAAAGAAAACAATTAAAATCAGATGACAAATGTAAAAACAATTAAAATCATAAATATCATATAATTGTGTTTATACCTTTTTCTTTTTATGCAACTGACTCGATTTGCTGCGTAATCCCCTTATATTTTTGGTCCCTTATCTTTTGAAGATAGAATTGATATATGTTTAGATGGACATGTTCCATTGTCGTAGAGGGATACTTTCAAATATCCAGCATCATCATCTACGCGAATGAGGCTTGACGACAATAGAGCATCTCCATGTAAACAAATATCAATTGATACTTCCGAGCATCCCTTGCCCCTTGCACGAATGATTGACTTCATAATAGCCATTTTACCTGTAAAAAAGAAAACAATTAAAATCAGATGACAAATGTAAAAACAATTAAAATCATAAATATCATATAATTGTGTTTATACCTTTTTCTTTTTATGCAACTGACTCGATTTGCTGCGTAATCCCCTTATATTTTTGGTCCCTTATCTTTTGAAGATAGAATTGATATATGTTTAGATGGACATGTTCCATTGTCGTAGAGGGATACTTTCAAATATCCAGCATCATCATCTACGCGAATGAGGCTTGACGATAATAGAGCATCTCCATCTAAACAAATATCAATTGATACTTCCGAGCATCCCTTGCCCCTTGCACGAATGATTGACTTCATAATAGCCATTTTACCTGTAAAAAAGAAAACAATTAAAATCAGATGACAAATGTAAAAACAATTAAAATCATAAAAGTCATTTTACCTGTAATAAAGAAAATAATTAAAATAAACAAAAACAATTTCAGAAGAGTTCAAACACATTCGGACCTAGGTTTCTAATGATACTGGTGTTGACACAAAATCATATGTTCATAGGTCGTATAACCCTAACTACTGGGTAATGTAGTCCCATTGCATGCGCTATCATGGTCACTAAAAACCAACCGTCAATAACATAAAACAGGTCGAAAACAAATGTAGTCCCATTGCATGCGCTATCATGTTCATAGGTCGTATAACCCTAATAAACCCAAACTATTTAAATGACTATGAATATTGAAACTTTACAGGTCGAAACAAACGTAGCATAGACAACAATAACATAAAACAGAAATTGGGCAAAGCTAAAACAAAGCAATAACATAAAACAGAAATTGGGCAAAGCGTGTACCTTTGATTGGTAGAAGGAGGAAACGCGCAGTAATAATGTAGATCTAACAGAGGTGGAAGGAAAACGCCTTAGAACCCTAACGTGAAAAAGAACGAAAATATATAACAGATAAGGAAATAACAAAACGCGCAGTATTTTATAATTTTAATGTTTACTAAAGGGGACATTAGAGGGCGCTTGTGGAAAAAAAGCGCCCTCTAAAGGGGGCCTAAGAGGGCGCTTATGGAAGCGCTCTCTAAGGCTTTCCAGAAGCGCTTTATAAGCTGGAAATGCACATGGACTTATAACAGCGCTTTATACAAAGCGCCCTCTAAGGGTAACCTTAGAGGGCGCTTTACAAAAAGCGCCCTCTAAGGGTAACCTTAGAGGGCGCTTTATAAAAAGCGCCATGTACTGTTGTCCCTCTATCTCCTCCTTATTTTTTCGCTTCACCTTAGAGGGCGCTTTATTACAAAAGCGCCCTCTAAAGTGCGCTGTCTATTGCTCCTTATTTTTCGCTTCACTTTAGAGAGCGCTTTTGTAATAAAGCGCCCTCTAAGGTGCGCTGTCTATTCCAGTTTTTGGCGTAGTGATTCCAAAGGACACACTTGAATCATCTTCTATATGATCTCAAGAGGTGAACTTTCTAAGAAGTTTTACATTCCATTTTCATCCATTCATCCCCATTATGTCCTAAACCTTTTCACACCTTACTTTCAAACTTGAGATAAATATTGTGCAAACATCTTCATATTTTCAAATTAAAAACCTGGACCCCAAGTCCTTGACTCTTTCAAACTCCATTTTCATAATACTTCTTTGAATTAATCTTAATCATACTTTGACTCTACTTTCATAATCATAATCAATTAATTTCACCCATTCAATTGTTTTGGCTTTGTCCATTTTTAATCTTTTCATAACATGAGCTATAGGTTTGATTTATCCTAGTTGGTTGATGTCAATCTCACCTATTTGTCCTTAGTTGACTGAATTGTAAGTCTTCCTTGCTTATTATAGGGTTAACCCCTCACTAGCAAGTTGAAGCTTTTCTCACATGGTGGACTCGTTGTTTGTATAAGGTTGAGTTTTCTCCCGTGGATAACGTAAGACCTTAGGGCTTGTGTTTAAAATTGAATCCACTAACTTTTTTTTGGAAATCTTTTAGCCGAACTACGGCGTTTTGATCCTTACCTTTGATGGAAGGTACGTAGGCAACGGGTTCATCCGTTCAAACCCAATAAAATTGTATATTCTTTTCTCATCATCCCAATCATGTTTGCACAATACTTATGTCATAACAAATAACAATTTAGTACAACAAGTGTGAAAAGGGCTCCCTAGGAGTACCTAGGACGTAGTGGGTGCCTAACACCTTCCCATTGCGTAATTTACCCCTTACCCAGACTCTCTGATCTTTTTATTAGTTTTCTACGTGTAAAACTTCTTAGGCTTTTGTTCGCTTTTTAGCCAGTCCTTTGGATAAATAAAAGTGCGGTGGCGACTCGAAATCTTTGTATACCTTGCTTATGATTTAATCAATAGATCATATAGCGACGAATACACCGCTACAACCACATGTACCAAGAAGAGGTACATTGGAGAATTCGCCACAAGAGTCAATAATCTGCACACCATCATACACATGGTTATACCAAGAGATATCATCATTAGTGAGAGACATAAGTCTCGTGGACCACCGTAGACATTCCTTGTTCTCCTTGAAAGCGACCGTCTGAGGTAAGTGAGAAATAAACCACTTATACAACAGAGGCAAACAACACACAATGGCGCCACCACCCTTTGCATTCGTCATATGCAAAGAGAAGTAGGTATCGCCTAACATAGTCGGAACGGGATTAAGAGTAGAGAAGATCCTAATAGCGTTCACATCCACAAACTTGTCGATGTTGGGGAACAATACCAATCCATAGATGAGAAATACAAATATGGCTTCAAAGGTGTCCTCACTCATGTCCTTCCCATACATAGTAGCTTGAGCGATGAGGAACTCAGAAGGGAGACCTTGAATTCCCTTTTTGGTAGTCATATGAGCATCAACCAGAGATTCATCTATGTGTAACATGTCAGCTATCTCTTTAGAAGTAGGAATACTCTCCAAGCCACTGAACGACAACTGGTCTAGAATAGGTATACCCACAAGATAAGCATACTCCTCAAGCGTAGGTAAAAGCTGAAAATCCGGAAATGTGAAGCAACGGTACAAGGGATCATAAAATTGCACCAATACACTCATCAATCCTTCATTCACCTGAGTAGTCAGAAGAGGAAGAAGCTTCCCAAAACGAGCTTTGAAACCCAAGGGATCTAATACATAAGATGTCAAATTCCTTAACTCTTTCAAATCTGGTTGTCTGAAACTGTACTTCTTTGTCTTTCCATGTTCGAAAATTTTGCAAATAAACCCCCTTAAGTTCCTTGAAAATTTTCTTATTATTTTGATGATATGAATGCAAATTTGTGCATGAATGCAACAATCACACTCAAGGATCAAGCAAAGCACACCAAACAAAGGTCATGGGAGGGATCATGTTATCCTTAATATCAATCATCCATTTTGGTGGATTATGGTTTACACCTTATCAACACCCAAGTTCCATTGATATTAAGGATTCATGAACGGATCAACCATGAATCAAGGGTTTGTTGTAAGTCACGAGCATGGAGTTTAGGTTAAGAACCACCCAAAAGGGAGTGTACTAAGGTTTAAACCTGCCAAACATGTTCTACAAGAGGTCCCCATAGTCATCATCCCATCTTTTGGATATTACCGGAGAAACGACTACTCGTATTCCAAAAATATTCTCAAGAGAGACTCTTATGAGTGTAGTATCGCGTAACAATCGTATCAAATCTTACATTCGAACGACTTTCGCACTATATCCTACGAATAGGTCAAGATGGGTTTGGTAAACTAAGGTCCTTGGCTTCTAAGGTCTATATTGGAAAAGTAATGTCTAACCACAACTTACTTGTGTGACATTATTGATCCCAACATAACCTCCACCAAGTGAATGGACTTGCAAGTCAACTTGCTAAGGAATAACTCCACACAAGTCGACAAGACTATGCCATTCTCCTATCCTAAGTGCACTCGAGTTCGGGTATAGAACTCATCTCACGAAGATCACCAAGCATACAAGGAATTAATATTCAAACAATTCAATCATTACATACAATACAGTAATCCCAAATTGCACAAAAATATGTCACAAAAAAATATACAATACAATACAACAAATATGAAAAGTAGGCAAAACCCACTAGGAAAATTATTTGTCCCCGGCAGAGTCGCCATTTTTCTGTAGCGGGATATTCGTTACCATTAGAGATATTGACTAAATCCAAGGTAAATCATACAAGTCGAGTCGCCACCGCACTTCTATTTATCCAAAGGAATGGTTAGAAAGCGAACAAAAACCTAAAAGTTTTATCGAATCAAAAACTAGTAAAAATGTCAGAGATCTGGGTAAGGGGGTTGGTTATGCAATGGGAAGGTGTTAGGCACCCAAAGCATCCTAAGTACTCCTAGGGAGCCCTTTTCACATTTGTTGTAAGGTTGTTTTTTTTTTTTTGCGAAAATTTATTTGTGCAAACATGATTGAAGGGATGAGAAAAGAATATACAAATTTATTTACATTTTGTGTTTGAATGGATGAACCCATTGCCTACGTACCATCTTAAAAAAAGATTAGGATCAAAACCTCGTAGTTCGGGGTAAAAAAATTCAAAAAAAAGTTGGTGAATTGATTGGTCCAAAAACCTTAAGGTCTTTTGTTATCAAAGGGAGAAAACTCAACCTAAAACCACAAATCCACCATGTGAGGATAGCTTCAACATGCTAGTGAGGGGTTAACCCTATAATAAGCATGGAAGACTCATTGTCCATCACTAAGGATAAAGGTGAGTATTATATCTACCTCAAGGATAATTCAAACCTAATAGCTAATGGTTATAAAAAAAAGGGTTTGATTAAGAAGGTGGTCATTGAAACCACAAAAAGTATTTGAATGGGTTATATTTACCAATTAAAAGTATTTACAAAAATATGGTTAAAGTGGATTAAAAGGTTCAATTCAGAATAAGTGTTATGAAAAATAAGTTTTGAAAATCAAAAGCATAAGGCTTAGGTTTCTAATGTTGAAAACAAAAGTTATTGTTTGCACACAAAGTTTTGGCTTGGGTTAGAATGGGAAAAAAAAGAAGGGTTAAATTCCTAAACATACAAGAGATAAGGGAAAAGAAAATAAAACCACATTAGGAGTTCCCCTCTTGAGATCATATTGATGATCCAAGTAGCTCCCATCCTTTGGAATAAGCAGTCACAAACAAATATCTCAAGCCATTAAGCACAGGTAATCGGAATAAACCTCCAGGGGGTATCCCACAAATAAAGTGGAACACCAGGCCATCTCTGCAAGAGTCATGTGAGCCCTCACAAAAAAACTCAACAAACAGGTTAGAGAAACAAGATAGGGTAATCAAGAGTTGCCCCCAAATCAAAATGTAACCACATGAATCATGCCATTAAAATTCACAAAAAAGTTCACAAAAAGCAACCAAGGACAGGAGGCCTAAACCTCTTGTCAAACACACACATTAAAAGGGTATCAAAAAATTTCAGGTTGAAAGTATAAAGTAGTGGAAATAGGGCATACCTGATTGGGGAGGATCGATTGAAATTGAGTTGCCCCCGTGAGGTTTGCAGAGCAATCTGAGGGTTTATATGAGAGGGAATTGGTTCTTTGCCGATGAGTTCCCTTCAGCCTCTGGAGGTTGCTCTGAACTCTGTTAGCTTTTCTCTCACTTTCTTTTTCCTGCCAGGGTAATAGGAATGACATCTTTTTTGTTTCACTGAAACTCTGAATTTATAACCTGGTTTCTGTGGACCTGTGGGCTCAAATGAGAGAGGCCCGAGTCCAATTTTTTTTTTTGTTATATTTTTTTATTTTTTTTATTTTTTTATTTTTTTTAGTAAACAAAAGTAAGAGAAACAATGATGTATAATTCAAGCATGCTTGGTGATCTCAAACCAATCACAAGGAGTCCCACCCAAAGGCAAAGGGAACCAAGATGCTCATGATCCTTGAGGCTATGCAAATGCAATGTTATGATGCCATGAGGGATCTTAGGGTCAAAATTGGGGTCTTACACTTATGATCCTTGAGGCAATGCAAGTGCAATGTTATAACGCCATGAGGGATCTTAGGGACAAAATTAGGGTCTTACAGATGCCCCTATTTAAGGTCATTCTAGCCGGAGAAGTGAAGGTTAAAAACTCCGTCTTGACGGGGTAGAATGAGCTTAAATAATATCAAAGAGACGAATTTTGGTCCCTAAGAGACCTCATGATGCAGATGTATGCATGCAAAATCGGTAAAACTCTGTGGGGATATGCGTCCACAAAAGAAAAAGAAATCCGAAAAAACTAAAAAAAATCCGAAGGAGTAATACACTCACTAGGGAGACGGGGACTTTGAGGGAGTAAAGGGTAAAAATGCGTGAGTAGGTCACGACTTGAGACTTGTTGAGAGACACAGAGAGAATCCATGAAATGAATCAATGGAAGAACTCGAGCTGACTCGAAGATGCATGTATTGGGGAATATGCCAATACAGCCAAAAATTATCCGCGACGGATACTTCGGATAAAAATCCGGACTCAGGTGGGGATGTCCTCTAAGGACTCAACTGAGGAAAATCCCAACAGAAATCTCCTGGGGAAGCAACGGGATGAGGTGTTACCGGTTACTGGGTAATACGCTCAAAGGGATGTGATCTGAACACCGGTATAAGGGTGAGAGAACAACACGCTCGGGAAGAATGAATATCTAAGACCGGTATAAGGGTGAGAGATATCAATCAACCAAACCATCTGAGGAAGACCTAGAAAGGTATATTTCAACTCAGGAAAATCTGACTCCACAGGGGACAAAAAGTCATAATAGGGAGCAGAAGGAAGGAACACCAGGGATGCCGGTTACTGGGCATATAATAGGTGACCAACCAAAGCGTGAATTGGGGAATACTCCCAAAACACTCATCATCCAAAAAAAAAGAGGGCAAAAAGCAAACTCGATTACGGGATGGACATTCGATTCCATAAAGGGATACGAATCTTACTCAACTGGGGAAGAACAAAAGGCTTCGACCGAAGAGTGCATGAGATATATTATCTATTACCGTCAGAACGTAGATAATATACTCGCATGGAAGATTATCCACAACCGGTTACTGGGTTAATAAAGGATAAATCGACTGATAAAGAAAGGCATCGGGATACCGAAACTAGATATATAATGATGACCCATCAAGGGGAGCAACAATCATTACCGGCAACCGGTATGAAAGATGACTTGCTGGGGATAAAATTGCCTAATCAGAGCAATTATCCAAAAGAATGAGGGAATATCACCACCGAATATTGGATAAGGATAACCGTCAAGGAGGGGATTACATCTACCGAATACTGGGTAGAAAACCACGGAAGAGTAACCGTCATCAATTAGGATGAACAAAAAGGTTAACTCTGCAAAGGGGAGAAAATAGGGTTTACAACTACCGGTATAAGGGTAGAAAACCACAGACTCCGCCGAGGATAAGATGAATGATTACCGATTACTGAGCAATTATTCATTTATACCACGGGGAAACATAGGAAACAGTCACAAGAGGCCAATTTAGGATCAAACCAAAGAGGCAAACTGAATCAAAACTCGTCCTAATGAGGATATAGCTCAATAGGGAAACCTATCCCAATATATGTGTTGGGAGGAAGCAAAAACAACCGTCGTCCACGAGGATATAACTCAGTGGGGAACACGGAAGGAAAGATAAACACTTTCTGCTTAATGGGCTGACTCTATATTGAGGAATCAGACACTGACATCTGCTTGGGAAATGCTTCACCAACTAGAAGGGAGTAACAATCAAAGATATATGGCTAAGAATGCAATATGAATATCCGAATGTTTTAAAAATTATATGCACACATGCGTGGTTTATGTATGATGAATGCTGACAAACAGACATTTCTAACACGAACAGGCTCCAAAGAAATAAGCACACAAATATCCGATACTACATCTCAAGAGAGAAAGCCACGTTCACCGGAGAGTATCCACTCTGCCGGGATCAGAGATACCAGGAAGCAAAGAACTCTACAGGGGATGAATCATCAATTATTCCAGCTGGGGGACAGGAGTTTACGGCACAGATAAAAATCCTCCGCATAAGCAACTCTACTGGGGAATCTATCCAAGGGATAAAGGGATTCTGGGGATCAACCACCAAGTATTGTACCCACCAAGGAGATCACATCTGCTGAGGAGGAAAGGTTGCTACCGCTGAAGGGGAGAGTGGTGAATATCTCAACAAGCATTCCACTCAGTAAGATAAGCCACAAAAGGCTCCGGAGTAAGAAAATACATTCATGCCAGGACAATGAACAAATGTCTTACCCTGTTGGAGATCATACCATCCTTGGGAGAGCACTGAGGATCTCCTAAGTATCTTTTCGTCGTTGTAAATGTTCACTTTGTTTAAAAAACAAGTTATGAAAAATTCATTTCTTCAAAACAATGATATTTTTTTCAATTAAAACATGCAAAACATTTGTCGAATAGAAACAAATAAGAGTGCAAATAATTAGGTAAAAGGCTCAAATTTATTTGATGGAATGGCAATCTGCAAATGGCAAGACTCCATAGATCTTTACAAGTTTGAAATTGGTGATATATATTGGAAAAGGGCTACATTGAACATAATGACCATTTCTCCACCAATTCTGAATTCGATGTATTCGAAGCTTCGGTTGATGACGAATGAGCAAGAATCTCTGACAGATGACAGTTGTAGAACAAAGGTCTTGTCAGGATGCAGTTACTTGCCAAATCCCTAATTTTTGCCTAGATTGCCCCAGGATGAGGTATTCAAATCTAGCGGGATGCATATATTCCTTTTTTTTTTCATGTCTCTAACTTTTGCCTGGATCGCCCTTTCGGGGTTTCAATCCACCGAGACGCTCATTTTTGCCTAAGCCTCCCTTTCGGGTTTTCAACTTAGCAAGCTATTCTTTTTTTAGTTCTAGGCGAAGTATTTCTTGACTGCATCTGAATTCACAGGACGAGTGGAATCCTCCCCATCCATAGTTTTAAGTATCAAAGCACCGCCTGAAAAGGCTCTCTTAACAACATATGGACCTTCATAGTTTGGAGTCCACTTGCCCCTGGAATCGGGCGCGAAAGACAAGACTTTCTTGAGCACAAGGTCACCCTCTCGGAACACACGAGGCTTGACCTTCTTATCAAAAGCTTTCTTCATTCTCTGCTGATATAACTGACCATGGCACATGGCAGTCAATCTTTTCTCTTCAATCAAATTCAGTTGGTCATAACGACTCTGAACCCATTCAGCGTCAGTCAACTTGGCCTCCATAAAGACTCTCATTGATGGGATCTCCACCTCTACCGGGAGTACAGCTTCCATGCCATAAACAAGAGAGAAAGGGGTTGCCCCTGTTGAAGTGCGGACAGACGTACGATATCCATGCAAAGAAAATGGCAACATCTCATGCCAATCTTTGTACGTGACAACCATCTTTTGGATAATCTTCTTGATATTCTTATTAGCAGCTTCAACAGCCCCATTCATCTTGGGTCTGTAAGGAGAAGAATTATGATGCACGATTTTGAACTCACTACACAGCTCTTTCATCATTTTGTTATTCAAGTTAGATCCATTATCAGTAATGATCTTATCTGGCACACCATATCGGCATATGAGTTGATTCTTGATAAACTTCACGACCACCTGCCTGGTCACATTTGCATACGATGCCGCTTCAACCCACTTGGTGAAGTAATCAATTGCTACGAGAATAAATTTGTGTCCGTTGGACGCTTTCGGCTCTATCATGCCAATCATGTCAATTCCCCACATGGAGAAAGGCCAAGGTTATGAAATCACATTCAGAAGTGTCGGGGGAATATGAATCTTATCTGCATAAATCTGACACTTATGACATTTCTTCACATATTTGCAGCAGTCAGACTCCATTGTCAGCCAATAGTAGCCTGCTCACAACATTTTTCTAGCCATGGCATGTCCATTGGAATGAGTACCAAATGAAACCTCGTGGACCTCAGTCATCAACAGGTCTGCTTCGTGTCTATCCACGCATCTGAGCAGCACCATGTCAAAATTTCTCTTATAAAGCACATCACCATTGAGGTAGAAACTTCCCGATAATATCCTCAGAGTCTTCGTATCTTTCACGGATGCCCCTGGCGGGTAAACCTGGTTCTGAAGGAAACACTTGACATCATAATACCATGGCTTATCATCTTTCACCTCTTCTACTGCAAATACATGAGCTGGTCTGTCCAAGCGCATTACGGTGATATTGGGAACTTCATTCCAAAGTTTAACCACAATCATCGAGGCAAGTGTAGCAAGAGCGTCTGCCATCTGATTTTCATCTCGAGGAATATGATGGAAGTCAACCTCAGTAAAGAACGTTGAAATCCTCCTCGCATAATCCCTATATGGAATGAGACCAGGATGATTCGTTTCCCATTCACCCTTAATCTGATTAACAACGAGGGTCGAATCACCATAAACATCAAGATGCTTGATCCTTAGATCAATACATTCCTCCAAACCCATAATACAGGCCTCATATTCAGCCATATTATTTGTGCATTTGAAAGTTAGCCTTGCTGTAAAAGGAATATGTGTGCCCTGAGGAGTAATAATCACTGCCCCAATACCATTTCCATACTGATTTACAGCGCCATCAAACACCATACTCCATTTGGAACCAGGCTCTGGCCCCTCATCGAGTGTAGGCTCATCACAATCTTTCATTTTCAAATACAGGATCTCCTCATCTGGGAAGTCATACTGAACTGATTGATAATCTTCAATCGGCTGATGTGCCAAGTGGTCAGCCAAGATACTACCTTTAATAGCCTTCTGAGCTCGATACTCAATATCATACTCAGATAACAACATTTGCCAATGGGCAATCCTCCCGGTTAAAGCATGCTTCTCAAAGATGTACTTGATTGGATCCATTCTGGATATCAACCAAGTCGTATGATTGATCATATACTGGTGTAAGCGCTTAGCAGCCCAAGCCAAAGCATAACATGTCTTCTCAAGCATTGAGTATCGAGACTCACAATCAGTGAACTTCTTGCTCAGGTAGTAAATAACATACTCTTTCTTCCCTGATTCGTCTTGCTGACCAAGGATACAACCCATTGAGTCTTCAAGAACAGTTAGATACATGATCAAAGGTCTTCCTTCCACTGGCGGAGACAGGATCGGAGGCTCAGACAGATACTCCTTAATACTGTTAAAAGCTTTCTGGCAATCCTCGGTCCAATCATGGGACTGATCTTTCCGGAGGAGCTTGAATATCGGCGCACATGTGGCAGTCATGTGGGATATGAATCTGGAAATATAATTCAAGCGGCCAAGAAAACCTCGGACTTGCTTCTCAGTTTTGGGCGCATGCATCTCTTGTATTTCTTTGACCTTTACAGGATCAACCTCAATACCTCTTTCACTGACAATAAAGCCCAATAACTTGCCGGAACGGACTCCAAATGTACACTTGTTGGGATTCAGGCGAAGCTTGTACTTCCTCAAACGCTGAAAAAGCTTCAACAAGTGCTCTACATGTTCAACTTCCGTTCTTGACTTAGCAATCATATCATCAACATACACCTCAATCTCCTTGTGCATCATATCATGAAACAAGGTGGTCATAGCTCGTTGATACGTGGCTCTGGCGTTCTTCAAACCGAAGGGCATCACTCGATAATAGAATGTTCCCCAAGGTGTGATGAATGTTGTCTTCTCCATATCCTCGGGTGCCATCTTAATCTGATTATATCCGGAAAATCCGTCCATAAATGAGAAGACATTGAATTTAGCTGTATTGTCTACCAACATGTCAATATGTGGTAGAGGGAAATCATCTTTCGGACTAGCTTTTTTCAAGTCTCTATAGTCCACGCACATCCGGACTTTTCCATCTTTCTTAGGCACGGGCACAATATTGACCACCCATTGAGGATATGTAGAAGTCACCAGAAACCCTACATCAATTTGCTTATGAACCTCCTCTTTGATCTTCACTGCCATATCAGGATGAGTTCTTCTGAGCTTCTGCTTTACAGGCACGCAGTCAGGCTTCAAGGGTAAGAAATGTTGCACAATATCAGCATCTAGACCGGGCATGTCTTTATATGACCAGGAAAAAACATCAACATATTCTCGTAGCAATTCAATCAACCCCTTCTTAACAGACTCTTCAAGGAGTGCCCCAATCTTCACTTCTCGCACACAACCCTCAGACCCCAAGTTGACTGTTTCCAGGTTCTCAAGATGCGGCTGAATGATCTTCTCTTCATGCTCAAGTAGACGGGTAATATCGTCAAGAATCTCTTCAACATCATCTTCTTCTGCTTCAAATACAGGGAATTCAAAGTTGGGAGATGGTGTTGGGTCATTATGTTCAATGGGTTTGATAAACTTGCATAATGATTTTGGATATGAAAAGCTTTAGAATTCAAACAAGGCAATCATTATGCAAATCAAAGATCGATTTTATTTTATTTTTAGGTTTTATGTGATCACCAATTTCATGCAAAAAGCAAAAAAAGGGAAAATAATTGGAAAAACAAAACATTTAACATGAATTTATTGAATGAAAAAATCATTGTATTAAGGCGCCAACAATGTCATCACCCCTCCTTTTGGCATGGGAGGAGGGTTTTCTAAACACAATGAACATTACTCTGACTTGTGGATAACTGCTGGAATATCCACAGCGACCCAATTATTGCAGATTCCCCTAGGGATGACGAAGTTGCCAGAATCCTCTTCGTCCTCCTCCAAAATGGCAGCAGCTTCCTCATCTTGACTGGTGTGGATGAATCCTCCACTCTTGAACATCCCTTGCGTGTTGAAAACCCCAGACGAATAACCTATGCCAGCCCGAGACTTGTTGTCTTCTAGCTCAATCATTTTCCCTAAGCCAGCAGTTGCACCACGCTCAATGACCAACTTTGCATCTTTGTAGGAAGCAAATGAAGGAGTTCTCTTCTCAATAGGTTCAACAATAGATAAAGCTTGGAAAGGAGTTTCAACTTCATCCTCAGCATCTATGTATGAGAAAGAAGACAAATGGCTAACCAGGAGAGCCTTTTCTCCCCCTACCACCACCAGTTTCTTATTCTTCACAAATTTCAGTTTTTGGTGTAGGGTGGATGTCATGGCGCCTGCCCCGTGAATCCATGGTCTACCTAAGAGACATCTATACGATGAGTGAATATCCATAACCTAGAAGGTAATATGGAAATCACTCGGTCCGATTTTGACTGGGAGATCAACTTCCCCAATCACGGTTTTGCAAGGCCCATCGAAAGCCTTCACAACTACCCCACTCTGCCTCATGGGAGGCCCTTGATATGACAGTTTTGAGAGAGTGGATTTTGGCAAAACGTTCAGTGATAACCCAGTGTCCACCAGCACATTGGACATGGCGTCATCTTTGCAGTTCAAAGATATATGCAATGCCAAGTTGTGGTCTCTTCCCTCCTCAGGGAGATCAGAGTCACAGAAACTCAAATTTTTACAAGCGGTGATGTTTGCAACAATGATATCGAATTGTTCTATCGTGACATCATGATCCATATATGCCACATCCAAAACTTTCTGCAGAGCCTCTCGGTGTGGTTCTGAATTTAAGAGCAATGATAACACTGATATTTTGGATGGTGTTTGTAGAAGCTGGTCTACAACATTGTACTCGCTCCTTTTGATGAGCCTTAGCATCTCATCACAGTCTTCTTTCATATTGCCGCTTGGGCCAACAGAAGTAGGATTTCCCAATGTAGAGGAGGGCTTAACAACAGGTGCCGGATTCGGAGTGCTCAAAGCATTCCCAATCGGGCGTTCGACAGAATCAGCATTAGCCTGGGGCTTGGGAGGTGCTGAAAACACACGACCACTGCGGGTCAAACCACTAACATCCGCAATGTTAACAACAGAGGAAGATGGTAAGGACACTTCTTCCCCATTTTCTACCGCAACAGCATTGTAGCGATAGGTGTAAGACCCCAATTTTGTCCCTAAGATCCCTCATGGCATCATAGCATAGCATTGCATTAGCCTCAAGGATCTTTAAGCATCTTGGATTCCTTACCTTTGGGTGGGAAATCTCCTGTGAGTGGTTGAGATCACCAGACATGCTTGCATTATATATCATTGTTTTTCTTGTTTTAATCACTAACCAAAAGCACAAAAATATGTCATCTAACATTTTGTTTTGCAGTCTAAGCAATCACAGGTCAAGCACTTCAAAAGCATCATTTGTACAAGAACTGATGGTATTTTCTTGGTGTGAGGACCACATGATCATCATATTGAGCTTATATGAGCTAGGGTTCATTTTGAAGCAAATTCCCCAAGTGGTAAAGGCTCAAATTCATCAAGGCATGTCAAGGTCATCTGAGGACCAAATAATCAACTGTGCAGTCTACTGAGGGCTTTGAGGTGTGGGATATGATTTGAAACATCCCATTCATGTTCAAACAAGGCCTATTCATCATGTCAAACATCTATCTTGAAGATTTTGAAGTCATTGCAAAAGTTTCCCAAAATGGAAAGTGACCTGTAATTTCAAGTTTCCAAAAATGGCAAGTTTTTGATTCACATTCAACTTGACTTTCCAACATCAAAGAAGCTTCAAATGAATTTTTGGTGAACATAAAAGTTGAAGATCTTTATCTCCTCTTTTCAAAAAGTCCTATATCATGTCCATCTGATGATTGGTTGAGAAGTTATGGCCAATTGATCACAAAGTATGCATGGAAGTTCAACATAGCATAACTTTTGATTCAAAACTCCAAATTGGTCCACTCTTTTTGCAAATTGCTCCTTGTGACCAAGACTTTCCAAATCAACCTTTGCCTTATATGAAAGAAGATCACATGACCATTTGTGCATACATATGCATTTTGGAGGGAAATTCAATAATTTGAAATTGGATGATCATACAAGCAAATTACCACTTCCATCTTGATTATGGAATGATTTTAAGTGAAAACAAGGCTCAGCATGGCACTGTTCACGTGTGGATTGTACATGCTAAGCACACTATCCAATTTTGCAAAACACCTTACATCTCCTTAATTTTTGATTAGCCATTGCCTAATTGGATTAACAGCATGATTAGTGGATCATATATAAGCTAAATCGTAACTGCATTTCAAAGGAGAACAATTTCAGATCTCAAAATTCACATTCCCTCCAAAATTCTCTCTCTTCAATTTTCATTTTTCTTCACACAAACCTTGAATCTCTTTGCATATTCATGATCCTTGTGGAATTCTGAGGAAGATTCATCCATTATTCGTGGCAATTGAGCAAGATCTTGAGCAGAACAAGTGCATGAACATCTTGATGGAAGCTTGAAATTCAGCTAGATCTAAGAGGTTTCAGTGGATTCTTTGCACACAAAGCTTCAAGGCACGCATAGAGGAGTAGATCTGGAGTTCCATAGCAGCTGAGGACACGATTTTTGATCACTGCATCTCAAGTAAGTTGAAATTCGACCATCTCATTTCTCCAATTTCTTGCCATGAATGTATAGATCTCGTATCACTGAGCATGCTGGTATAATTTGTTTTGAAAATGGATGGATATTGATCATGATATGTTGATTTAAAGTTTGGTTGATGAAAATGTTTTGCTTCGATCCGTTCGATTCATGAGGTTTTAGGCTAAGTGAATATGATATTTGTGATCCACATTGCAAGAGCTTTCCAATGGTATATGGCACGATGAATTCTGGAAAATTTCACGTTGGATTCCGTCGGAGCTAGCCGGGGAAGACGACCGGAACTACTATTCTGGCGTCTGCAACAGTCCCTAGGGTTTGTGCTCAAAACACAAAGTTTTGGTTATGTGAACGCTTGGAACCTTGCACGCATCAGTTCAATTCTTGGCATATGCATTTTGTGAATTTTTGAATCCTCATTTCATGCCTTGCTTACATGGGTTCGATACTTGGCCTTTGCGCTTTGTGAATTTAATTTGGATTTTCGCTTCTTAACCTTCAGTGCTTGCGCACATCAGTTCGATCCTTGGCATTGCATTGTTTCTGATTTTATTTTGAATATCTTCTTTTCCCTTGGAGCGTGTGTTCGAGCCTGGCCTCATGCATGCTGATTTTATTCAATTTCATTTTCCATATTATTTCACATTATTCCATTTTATTTCTTCATCATTCAAAAAATCATAAAAAATAGCACAATGCTTCAAATTGATCCCAATTTTTTTTCACATTTTTGTTTTGACCTCTAGTTTTTTATAACATTCATTTCATGAATTGTTTGACTCTGGATTTGTAGTTTGGAATTTTTGTTTGAATCATGTGCTAAATTGATATGCTATGTTCAATGCCTTGTGAAATGCTCATCATTAATCCAATTAATCTGAAATTTGGCATGCTTAATCTTCACATGTGATATGATTTTTGAGCTTTCGTTTGAGATTTTTATCATATGCTATCACTGTTTTGGACACATGAAGATTTGTTGGGACAATTTGTGTCACATTTTTGGTATTCAATTTATGCATTTTTGTTTACCTATCATTTAAACTCTTCTGGATCTAATTTTTTGCATGATGTTTGTTAATAACATGATGAGTTCACATAAAAAATTATATGGTCATTGGATGCTTTTCGATTTTGATTTGGATTTTCTAATTTGGATGTCAAACTTTGTGCACATTGTTTGCCTTTGCATGACATGAATTGTTTGAAGCATTTGCCTTGTGAATTGATCTTGGTCCTTTTGAGGACATTTTCTTAATGGTTTGAACTTGCTTTGTGCAAAAGATTGACTTTTGTTTTGATCATTTGGTTTGATTTTGAACCTAGTCTTTGTACTAATGCTTTGTACATAAACTAATTGTGCTTTGTGTTTTAGGTTTGGACATTTAGCATTGATGATTGGTTTGGTCTCACTTTGTGAGATACAAATGAGTTGAATTCTAACACATTGCTGTTTTGTAGGATTCTAATTGATAGGCTTGATCTCATTGCTTCATTTGAGTGCTTGAGCATTGTTCATTGAGTTGTAAATATTGGATGGTTTCACTGTCTGTTTTCTGATTGGTTGTCTAAAATACTAACTGATTAGCTTTTGTACAGGTACATTAGTTGCTAGCTTTTAGCTCTTGCTTGAGCTTTGGATTGTGGTTGATACACCACTTAGGTAGATACTTTCTTACTCCATGTAGTCTGGAAGTCCTGTCACCTTTTTGGCAGGCATTTTGGCTGAAGTCCTCCTTATGAGGCTCTGTTTGTGATTGTTTACATTTGTGCCAAAGACTTCTAAATGAGGCATGTTACTTGATAAGTCCTCCTAAGTGAAGAGGCAATTGACAGATAGAAGGGATTAGCAATCAATCCCCTGTTATTCAGTGAGTCTTTCATTATGCTCGCACTACGTGCTGATGCTCTTGAACAAGTACCCAAGATCTTGTTTAGAGTCAGTCAAGTGGAATAGGGTCCCACATTCTGGATCTCCACACTTTCTTTATCATGAGCTCACCCAGGCCAGGGTTAAGAGCATGAGGTCTCATCCTCATTTCCATATTTGATCAGCTTCACCCTAACTCTCAATGCTAGTGGCTAAGAGCTCACAGATCACCTGAATACAGTTTGGCTTGTTTGTCGAGGTTGATATGACCCCTCTTGACTAAAGCCCACCTATTTGATTTTGCCTCTTGTTTGTATATAGAGTGTGATGCATTGTTTGCTTGATTGCTTTGCATGTGTTTGTTTTTGCTCATTTGTTTGTTTGTTAGGAGTCGGAAGTAAGTCCATCTATTGGCATTCTGTTTCCTGTTTGTTTTGAGGAGTTAGATATAAGTCCATCCATTGGCATTCTGTTTCCTGTTTGTTTTGAGGAGTTGGATGTAAGCCCATCTATTGGCATTCTATTTCCTGTTTGTTTCGAGGAGTCGGATCTAAGTCCATCTATTGGCATTCTGTTTCCTGTTTGTTTTGAGGAGTTAGATATAAGCCCATCTATTGGCATTATGTTTCCTGTTTTGTTGTTAGGAGTTGGATGTAAGTCCATTGATTGGCATTTTGTTTCCTCTTTCTGTGGTTCTCTTATGAGATTTGCTTATTGTTTACACCTTGTGTTGCCTTATTCCAAAGGAACTTACTTGGATCATCTCTATGATCTCGAGAAAGGAACTCCTATTTGTGGTTTTATTTCCTTATCCCTCACCTCTTGCATGCTTAACCTTGATCCTTTTTCATCCTTAACCCAAAAACCAAAAACTTTTGTGCAAACATTTTCACTTGTTTCCAACATTAGAAACCTAGGCCTTATGCCTTTGATTTTCAAACTTTCTTTTCATAACACTCATTTTGAATTGAATCTTTAAATCAACTTTGACCATTTTTGTACATATTCCTAATTGGTTAATGCAACCCACTCAAATGTGCTTTTGTGGCTCCATGTCCACGTCTTAATCAAGTTTTTCATAACCTTTAGCTATTAGGTTTGAGTTATCTTTGTGGTAGATGTAATACTCACTAGCATGTCGAAGCTATCCTCACATGGTGGACTTGTGGTTTTTCAGGTCGAGTTTTCTCCCTTTGATAACAAAAGACCTTAGGGCTTTTGGACCAATCAATCCACTCACTGTTTTGAAATCTTTTACCCGAACTACGGGGTTTTGATCCTTATCTTTCATGAGAGGGTACGTAGGCAATGGATTCATCCATCCAAACACAAAATGTAAATAAACTTGTATATTCTTTTCTCATCTCTTCAATCATGTTTGCACAAAATATTTTCATAAATAATAACCTTTTGCAACAAGCGTGAAAAGGGCTCCCTAGGAGTCCCTAGGATGTTGTGGGTGCCTAACACCTTCCCATGACATAACCAACCCCCTTACCCAGATCTCTGACCCTCTTTTACTAGTTTTTTTGTAAAACTTTATAGGTTTTTGTTCGCTTTCTAACCATTCCTTTGGATAAATAGAAGTGCGGTGGCGACTCGACTTTGTATGATTTACCTTGGATTTAGTTAATATTTCCAATGGTAACGAATACACCGCTACAATAGGGAATTACTTTCTCAGAAGAGTATGGTACTGGTCCGGCTGGCTTGATGGTCAAGGCAGGAGAAACCTTCTGCTTGCTACTATCATACTTGATAATAACGGGCTCGGGGATTCGAAATACTGGAGAAATTACGTTGACCTCGTCAGCATCTTCGTCAACATTTCTGTTTTGAAGGATCTCAATAACTCCTTCATCCAACATTTCCTGAACATCTTTGCGCACTTGGCGACATCCTCTTTGATTGACAGAACAAACTCGGCATCTATCATGGTCATGCTCATAATGACTATACTCATAGAGCAAACGATGCATCTCGACCAGAGATTGTCAAATATGACTGACATATTTGACATTGTACTTGCCAGGGCAGCCCTGGACCATGTTGACAGATTTCCCATGCTCGGGCAATGGGTTCTTCTTCACGTTAGGACCTACGTCCTCAAAACACAGAATGCCACACCTCACAAGGTCTTGAACCTTGGTCTTCAAAGGGTAACAATTTTCCACGTCGTGGCCGGGAGCACCAGAATGGTAAACACAGTGTAATTCAGGCTTATACCACCACTTGGGGTTAGTAGGTATAGCCGGTGGGTCCCTCGGAGTAACCAACTTCCTCTCTATCAAAGAGGGATATAACTCTGCATACGTCATTGGAATAGGATCGAAGGTGACCCTTTTCCTCTCGTAACTCGTGCTGGTTTGATTACTGTTTCGAGGCCGGTAGGCTTGCTGTTGCGGACGGTGTTGTTGGTGCTGATATTGCGGATGTGGTTGCTGATTGTTGTTATATTGCTGATACTGCTGATTATCTCTGAAAACAGGTGCTATATGAGCCACCTGGTGCTGGTTACTGGCAGGACGCACGGTCTTCCTCCTCACGGAGGGTCTTCTTGGTTTTACATGGGAGGTCACAACATGTGCCTCTCCATCTTTCTTCTTCACAAACGCCCCATATCGTTTGGTAGAAGAGGCTTCTTCTCTGGTCAGACGTCCTTCTCTAACCCCTTCTTCTAGACGCATCCCCATATTCACCATTTCGGTGAAGTCAGAAGGAGCGCTAGCAATCATTCACTCATAATAAAAAGAACTCAAGGTCTTCAAAATGATCTTGGTCATCTCTTTCTCCTCCAGCGGGGGCACGATCTGTGCTGCCAACTCTCGCCACCTCTGGGCATACTCTTTAAATGTTTCCTTGTCCTTCTGGGACATGGCCCTCAATTGATCCCTATCGGGAGCCATATCCACATTGTACTTGCATTGCTTGACGAAGGCCTCGCCAAGATCATTGATGGATCGAATGTTCGCACTGTCTAAACCCATGTACCAACGTAGAGCGGCACCGGACAGACTGTCCTGAAAGTAGTGGATGAGCAATTGGTCGTTGTCGGTCTGAGTTGACATCTTCCTGGCATACATGACCAGGTGGCTGAGAGGGCAAGTATTTCCTTTGTATTTTTCAAAGTCAGGGACCTTGAATTTTACAAGGATCTTTACATTAGGAACCAAGCAGAGTTCGGCAGCAGACTTGCCCAAAAGATCCTTTCCTTTGAGAGTTTTCAATTCCTTGAGAAGCTCAAGAAATTGATCGTTCATAGCGTCCATCTTCTCATAGACATTTGGGCCCTCAGACGGCTCAGAACGATAGATGGTGTCGTCTACTCTGGGCAAAGTATGCACGACAGGAGGAGGAACAGCAAGGACCGGGCTAGATGCCGGCATAGAAGCAAAGGTCGGAGCAGGACCCTCGGGCATGAAATTGGGAGGCATCCCCCACGGGAATCCGGCTGGCATGGCCGTTGGAGCAAAGTGTGCACTGGCTGCAGGCACAGTCGAGGAGACAATCTCAGAGATGGCGGTCCTCTGGGGAGGAGTTAAAGGTGTCGGAGAAGATTGGCTCTGGGCAGCCATGAATGATTCCATCAAGGCGCTTAATCTGGCCACTTCCTCTTTCAGCTCGCGGTTCTCTTGTTCCAAATGATCCATCAGTCTTGAAATGTTGGGTCTGGTGTAGTACCGGTGACTCAGCTTGTCTTTGAAATGCATGAAGAACACAGAGTTAGACCACAGGATAGGAAGCCGGGAACAAAACCTGCTTATGCACATGATGCATGCAATGCTTGTGCATATGATTTTTTCTTTTATTCCAAAGGAACTCTAGGGTTCTATTTGCAAATTTTTGGAAATATTAAACATTCATCACATATGGAAACATCTTATCAAATAATATCGGGGAAAAGAAGTACAACATTGTTAACCATATACAAGAGAAAAGGAAAATAGTCATCCTATGGATCCCTAGAAACAATCATCCAAAGCTCTGGACACAGGAAGATAAGATGCACGAAGCCTCTTCACCTCCCTCTTGTAGGCTGCCTCCATATCTGCTTTCTCTTTGGCGAGTCGATCATACTTCCTCTTCCAAAACCTGGAAGACTGAGGGAGTAGAGAAGTCCATGCATCATCAGGATCATCAATAACCTGATGTTCGAGGAACTCTATCAAAGCATCCTTCTCCTTGATCTGCTGAAGCAACTCCTCCCTTTCACGGATCCAAGCACGTGATCGGTCTTCGTCTCTCAACTCCTCTACTCCTTGGTTAGGGAGGGTTGAAGGCCCGGCCATAACCAAAGGTGTAGGTCTCGGATACTCATAAGGCATGAAATACTTGGACGCTCTCTTCCTAACCCAAGCAGTGTATGGCTCCATAGCAACACAATTCTTAGGACCCAACTCTTTCCTTCCTTTTCTATGAATCTTGCGCCAAGCGTGGACCATTCTGCTCTTCAAGCCTTGGGGATCTTTACCCTCCTGGAAGAACACACCCTCTAACAGAACGTTATTGGGTTTATCCTTTAGGGGGAACCCAAGCTGGCGACGTGCTAAAACAGGGTTGTAGTTAATCCCACCACATGTACCAAGAAGAGGTACATTGGAGAATTCTCCACAAGAGTCAATAATCTGCACACCATCATACACACGGTTGTACCAAGAGATATCATCATTAATGAGAGACAGAAGTCTCGTGGACCACCGTAGACATCCCTTGTTTTCCTTGAAGGCGACCATTTGCGGTAAGTGAGAAATAAACCACTTATACAACAGAGGCAAACAACACACAATGGCGCCACCACCCTTTGCATTCCTCAGATGCAAAGAGAAATAGGTATCAATCGAACAGAGTCGGAACGGGATTAAGAGCAGAGAAAATCCTAATGGCGTTCACATCCACAAACTTGTCGATGTTGGGGAACAACACTAGCCCATAGATGAGAAGTACGAATATGGCTTCAAAGGCGTCCTCACTCATGGCCTTCCCATACACAGTAGCTTGAGCAATGAGGAACTCAGAAGGGAGACCTTGAATTCCACCTTTGGTAGTCATATGAGCACCAACCATAGATTCATCTATGTGCAACATGTCTGCTATCTCTTGAGAAGTAGGAATACTCACTAAGCTACTGAACGACAACTGGTCTAGAATAGGTATACCCACAAGGTAGGCATACTCCTCAAGTGTGGGCAAAAGCTGGAAATCCGGAAACGTGAAGCAACGGTACAAGGGATCGTAAAACTGCACCAATACACTCATCAACCCTTCATCCACTTGAGTAGTCAGCAGAGGAAGAAGCTTCCCAAAACGAGCCTTGAAACCCAAAGGATTTAATACATAGGATGTCAGATTCCTTAACTCTTTCAAGTCTGGTTGTCTGAAACTGTACTTCTTCGTATTCCTTCTTTGTCTTTCCATGTCAGAAAATTTTGCAAATAAACCCCTTAAGTTCCTTGATAATTTTCTTCATTAATGATGATATGGATGCAAATGAGTGCATGAATGCAACAATCACACTCAAGGATCAAGCAAAGCACACCAAACAAAGGTCATGGGATGGATCATATCATCCTTAATATCAATCATCCATTTTGGTGGATTATGGTTTACACCTTATCAACACCCAAGTTCCATTGATATTAAGGACACATGAACGGATCAACCATGAATCCAGGGTTTGTTGTAAGTCACGAGCATGGGGTCTCGGTTAAGAACCACCAAAAGGGAATGTACTAAGGTTTAAACCTGTCAAACATGTTCTACAAGAGGTTCCCATAGTCATCATCCCATCTTTCGGATATTATCGGAGAAACGACTACTCGTATTCCAAAAATATTCTCAAGAGAGACTCTTATGAGTGTAGTATCGTGTAACAATCGTATCAAATCTTGCATTTGAACGACTTTCGCACTACATCCTAAGAATAGGCCAAGATGGGCTTGGTAAACTAAGGTCCTTGGCTTCTAAGGTCTATATTGGAAAGAGTAATGTCTAACCACAACTTACTTGTGTGACATTATTAATCCCAACATGACCTCCACCAAGTGAATGGACTTGCAAGTCAACTTGCTAAGGAATAACTCCACACAAGTCAACAAGACTACGCCATTCTCCTATCCTAAGTGCACTCGAGTCCGGGTATAGAACTCATCTCACAAAGATCACCAAGCATACAAGGAATCAATATCAAGCAAATCAATCATTACATACAATACAATAATCCCAAATTGCACAAAAATATGTCACAAAACAATACAATACAACAAGCATGAAAAGTAGGCAAAACCCACTAGGCATAGAGTCCCCAGCAGAGTCGCCACTTTTCTGTAGCGGGGTATTCGTTACCATTAGAGATATTGACTAAATCCAAGGTAAATCATACAAGTCGAGTCGCCACCGCACTTCTATTTATCCAAAGGAATGGTTAGAAAGCGAACAAAAACCTAAAAGTTTTAACAAAAACTAGTAAAAAGAGAAACAAAGATCTGGGTAAGGGGGTTGGTTATGTAATGGCAAGGTGTTAGGCACCCAAAACATCCTAGGTACTCCTAGGGAGCCCTTTTCATACTTGTTGCAAGGTTGTTATTTTTGTGAAAGTTTTATTTGTGCAAACATGATTGAAGAGATGAGAGGAGAAGATATAAGTTTATTTACATTTTTGTGTTTGGATGGATAAACCCATTGCCTACGTACCATCTTATAAAAAGATTAGGATCAAAACCTCTTAGTTCGGGGTAAAAATCTCATAAATGAGTTGGTGAATTGATTGGTCCAAAAGCCTTAAGGTCTTTTGTTATCAAGGGGAGAAAACTCAACCAAAACCACAAATCCACCATGTGAGGATAGCTTCAACATGCTAGTGAGGGGTTAACCCTATAATAAGCAAGGAAGACTCATTATCCATCACTAAGGATATAGGTGAGGATTATATCTACCACAAGGATAACTCAAACCTAATAGCTAAAGGTTATGAAAGATTTGATTAAGAAAGTGGCCATTGGAACCACAAAAGACATTTGAATGGGTTATATTTACCAATTAGAAGTATATACAAAAATGGTCCAAGTTGATTTAAAGGTTCAATTCAAAATAAGTGTTATGAAAAGAAAGTTTGAAAATCAAAAGCATAAGGCTTAGGTTTCTAATGTTGAAAACAAATTTTAAATGTTTGCACAAAAGTTCTGGCTTGGGTTAGAGTGGAGAGAAGAAGAAGAAGGGCTAAGTCCTAAGCAAAACAAAAGGTGAGGGAAAAAGAAACAAAACCACAATGGGGTTCCTCTCTTGAGATCATATTGATGATCAAAGTAGCTCCCATCCTTTGGAATAGGCAATCACAAAAAGCATAAGCAATCATCAGACAAGCCTCTTAAGAGATCCTCAATGTATCTTGTATCTTTCACTTTGGATGAACATGGCAATGGTCCTCCAATTAAGCTCAAGTAGAATTCCCTAGCACAAAAGCACACACATCAAAAGTTCCATGAAGTAAATCAAGAATGGACAAGAGTGAGTTTAGAGATTTAGTCCTTCTAATCCATACTCATCATCAAGATCCTTTTACTCCAATTTTTGCATAAGGGAAGTCCTAGAATCTAAGTCCATTTCTTCATTTCTTTGCATAGGGAAAGTCCTAGAAACTAAGTCCATTCCTTTGCATTTGGTTCTCAACAATCAAACAAAACACAAGCACAATAGTATATACACAATTATGTACTCAAGTGAGCAAAATGCAAATGGCATTAACATAAACATGTGCTCAAATGAGCAAAGAGAAAAGCAAATGGATAATATGTGCCAGAATAGTAAATTGCATAAAAGTAAAGAGCAAAAAGTAAATGTTAATTGTCAATAGTTAGTGTTAGTAGTTAGTGTGCCATAAGGAAAATTTAGCGCTATGTTAAGCAATCGTAATTGGACTTATGTAGAAGTCACAACTATCTGAGGCCGGTCAATAATAATGTAGGCAACAACATAAGTTAGAAGTCTTGATTAGTGAACCAAGTTCCAACAACTTGCCATGCCAAAAAGAAAATGAGAATTGATCTTGTATTGGTTTAAGCCTTTTGCATGATTTAGAAAACAACCTATCCTTAATGCAAAGCCATTCACTTGATCAATTGATCAAGATGAATTAGATTTGAATCAAGGAAGATTAAGTCTCCCTAATCAATGCTAACTTATCAACCTTTAACTCATTGACCAAAAAGAAAGAAGAAGAAGAAGAAGTTGGAGAATGGATAATGAAAATGGAAAGATCAAAATGCATAAAGTGCAATAAGATGTACCAATCCATATGTATTGACCAAATGACATCGAAAGTCAAAGTCAAACAATGATAAATCAGAAATGAGATGAATATTGGAGGTCAAACAATAAGCCAAATATTTTTTGCATTTTTCAATATTAAAATAAACTTGAATTAAAAATAATGGAAAGGTCAAACTTCAAAATCACTTCAAATCAACCTTGAAAGGTCCAAGTAATTTATCTCAAGTTCAACAAGGTCAAACAAAGTTTGACAAAAAATTTCAGCATTTTTAAAAGTCAGAAACTATTTTTAATCAATTAAAAATGAATAAAAATAACCTTATTGAACTAAAATCTCAAATAAATCTCAAATCAATTAGAAAATTGATGAGAATATTTTTCATAGATTCATCATCATTCAAATAGGTTAGGAAAATATTTTTGTATTTTTTGAATATCAAAAACTATTTCAAATGAATTAAAAATAACCAGAAAAGAGAAAATTCACCAAAAATATCAAATGATGAAATAAAAAATATTAAAAATCAGAAATAGAAACTAGAATTCATTTGGAGACTAATGCAATTGGTCCCATAATTTTTGGATCAAAAATGAAGAAGATATTGATTTTTGAAAATAATTGGAATTAAAAGAAATAAAGAAAATAGAAATCAGAAATTAAAAAAATGGAAAAAGGAGAAGCGTTGGATCAGAAGCTCGTTACTTGAGCTGGCGCATCAAACGGATCACATGCGCGCGCCTACCAAACACTCGAGTCAACCGAGCAACACGCTACCATTAAAAAAGTCATAACAATGAAGGATCCATATTAGATCTGGAAAAGAGATCGCACGGCCAGGATTTGATCTGGAGTTGGGACGGCCACCGGAGCCGCCACCGTCTTCTCCGGTGAGCCTCATAATTCCGGCCAGAGTTGCAGAGAAAAAATATTAACCAAATGAAGCGATCTAGGCATCAATCGAAAGAGGAAGTGATGTACATCACTCCTATACCATTCACTTCCACTCTAGATTCCTATAAATGGAGAAATCAGAGATGGAAGTATGATGGTGTTCACCATGAACTTCATGTTTTTGCAAAATTGAAAGCACAAATCAGTTGCCTCTATTGAGAGGACTTCAGCCAAACCAAGGAACTCAAGAAATAAGCAAGGATCAAAGAGTTTCGAAGAGAAAAAGTTCTGATATCCACCTTTGAAATGCAGGTATGGAGAGCACGATCCTTCACAACTAAAGCTTGCAATGAGATCCAGTGATGAAGAGGAAGCAAGGCTGAGGAATTATAAGTCTGAAAATCAACCAAGGTAGTTGAAATTCAGATCTGAATTTTTTAGAAGAAAATTGAAATTCCTTTAGTGATGGCTATGGAGAGATTTGTGCAGCATAACAGGTTGAGTCAGGGATCCATTTTGAATGGAATAGGGTCTCTATTTATAGAGGGAGTGGCAAGGAAATGATGAATTAATCCGTGTGCATGAACATGGATAATCCTTGCATGGGCTTGCATGACCATGCACAAGGCCCAAAAACAATGCCAAATGCAAGCTGAGCTCAGTCTGGAATGAAATGGACGTGTGATCTGCTTTGAATTTGCTTGTGTATCAAGATTTCATGTGCATTCCATAATTGAACCTAAACATTCACCTCTTCGAAAATGCCAATTAGAAAATCCAAAGATAAGCATGTGGGTAATGGTTGGAAAGGTCTTGATGTAAGGAACAATTGTTATGTTGGGAAAAAATCCATTTTAAGTGTGGAAATTAGTGAATTTTGAGTTTAAAGTGTGATGTGCAAATCATGTCAATGCAAGGTTTCCAAATTTGGCCAATGTTCAACCCCTTCTGTTTTGATGATGCAAGCTTCAAATGAAAAACCCTCCAACATCAAAGTTGTAGATATTTTCAATACAATCAAAATGGACTTACATTTTGCATCATTTGGAGTTTTGATGAAAGAGTTATGGGAACTTGAAGTTGGACTTTTTTGCCTTTTATTGCATTTGGTCCAAAAGGACCTATAATGTTTTGCATTATCACATGTATTTCCTTTGAGATTTTGAACTTTTGTTCAACATAACATTTGAAGTAGACATCTTAGGATTTCCAATGCATTTGATCTCACCTTAAAATCATAAAAAATGAATGAGTTATGTCCTTGGTAAGTTGACCCAAAATTAGGGTTTCAGTCAAAATGACCTATAATGTATTGGAATGGGAGATGGTTTTCCAAGCTTCAAATAAATTTTTTATGAACATGAAAGTTGTTCATATTGTCCTTAAGAACATTTTTTCTTTTGGAATCATCTCCATTTGACCAACACATAAAACGTTAGGTCTCAGTGCATTTCAAAATAGTCAGATGAATTGACTGATCAACTTCTCAAGTCCACAACCCACATCTTGATGAATTGATGATTGAGGATACTCAAATAAGTTAAAATATGCATGGAATGATGAATTAAAGAACTTCCCTTGATTGTATTTGACCATGGGCTGAGGTTGCTTCAAGAGCAAGGCATTATGGTGCATAGATGAATTAGGGTTTCCTTGGGGCACAAACCTCAAACCCTTTGACTTGCTTTGATCAAAATGATGAATTGAGATGCTAGGGGGGCATACTTGATGGATGAGAGCTTTGGGAACCATTACCATGCTTGCTTTCATCTCCTCTTGGCCATATAATTGCACAAAAGATCTCTTGGAAGCTTTGGACCTTGTGATTGCTCAAGCTACAAACAAAAGATGTTAGTGACATATTTTTGTGCTTTTGGTTAGTAAACAAAATAATAAAAGCAATGATATACAATTCAAGCATGCTTGGTGATCTCAAACCACTCTCAAGAAGTCCCACCCAAAGGCAAAGGGAACCAAGATGCTTATGATCCTTGAGGCAATGCAAGTGCAATGTTATAACGCCATGAGGGATCTTAGGGACAAAATTAGGGTCTTACAAGTACAGTAAGTGTTTTAACACAAAATGCAGCCAATTAAAAACATCTAAAAACTCCCCCTTTGGTAAATTTTTGGCTAAAACAACTTGGCATCACAACAGAGTTCACAGCAGCGGAAAACACACATCCAAGCAGAGAATTAAATTGGCTAATACACTCAGCACTCATAGAAGTTAAACTTCAAACTGCAACAACACAAGTAGAATGCACACAGCACCATAACCTCTTGTTTAGAGGACCTTCAAACAGCAGCAGCACAAGTAGAATGCACACAACACCATAACCTCTTGTTTAGAGGACTTTCAATGAAATCTGTTGTCCTGGGGTACATTTGTTACTCCCCCTTTTTGTCAAAAATGTTGCCAAAGCAACACTTAATATTACAGACCAATAAAAATAAAATTACAAGCAAATTTCAGAAACACACACTTGATTTTACTTCACAGTTTCAATCAAGAATACACACTCTTGATCTTGCTTCATAGCTTTGATCAAGACTACACCCACTTGATCTTTCTTCACAGCTTTGATCAAGTAGACTCACACTCTTGCTTCACAGCTTTAGAGTGACGAATTTCAGCCACAAATCAGATCTTCAATCAAACACAGATTGCCATTAAGTGTGCAATCACAAAACACCAGACATTCACACTGAATGTTCTGTGTACAGGATGTCATGACATCGGGTCTGACATCCTGGAAAAATCCTGCATAATTCCGTAATTCCTTTTATAGCTTCCAGCAGGTACAATCATATCAGATGCCATGACTTTGTGTATGGCTTCTTGAAGAACTCCTGCATGAACATGTTCTTGAACTCCAGCAGGTACATATCTTATAAGATGCCATGACCTTGTGTATGACATTCTGAAACAAATACTGCATGAACATGTTTTTGAACTCCAGCAGGTACATAGGATATCTTATGTTAAGACATCACACATAACATCTTGTGAACACTCTTTGTTTTACCAAAATTGCTCCCCCTTTGGCAAGTTTTGGCTAAAACATATATCTTTCCTTTTTGTTCACAAGGTAAACTATCAGCAGTTAAACAACATAACAGTAGTTTAAACAGTAGCAGAAGTGTCGCACCTCGAAAAATGGGGATACGACTTTAAAGCGAAGCGCGATCGCACGCTCGCAATGATGGACTGAACAGAGTCGCCACCGAACTTTATTTATTCCTAAAAAGGAAAGGGGAAATATCGATAAAACCTCTAAAAGAAAGGATAAGATATGGTCATCGCAACCAATATCAGGGTTCGGGAGTCGATTATGCAAGGGGAAGGTATTAGCACCCCTCACGTCCGTTGTACTCAACGGGAACCATTAGGTTAGTTGTGTGCGTTAGTGTTAGTTGAAATATTAGGATTTTCGAATTATTAAGTGGGAAAGAAAGAAAGGATGAGAAGAGAATGTTTTTGGATTTTTGACGAAGGACTAAACCTAAGTTTTTTATTAGTGGGCCTGACAAGATTTACAAATCCTGCTCCTACGTATCTCAAAAGAGAAATCAAGGCTTACGTAGTTCTGGGTAGAAAAATGTTTGTTTGTTTGTCGATTTTAGCGAAAGTTATACTATATTAATCGACGAAAACATTGTTTTACCCAAAACAGATGAGGAGTGGACGCATACCACACATCGAACAGATTTATAAATCTACATTCGGAAAAGCGTCACTTATCTCGACTCAACAATCGTGGCCGAAACATTGTTTTGCATCACCTTAAGACAATATATCTTTCATTTATGAAAAAGGTTTTTGATTATTCGCACGGCGGCGAGAAAAGAGTTTGATTGGTTGGATGTATTTTGAGTGATGGCGAGAACTTGGATGAGCGAGATATCCATTTCGAATCCTAGTCTCAGGTGTGCACGGTATACACCATGTTTCATTTCCATCTTTATTGGCAAAAGTTTTTAATAAAGATTAGTATTTTTAGGTTTGATTGAGAAAGGGTATGAAGAAACCGCATTGACAAATTTAGACGATGGCGAGAGTTAAGATAGGCGAGGCATCCGCCTCGAATCTGAATCTCAGGAGTGCACGGTATACACCATGTTCCATTTCCATCTTTATTGAAAAAGTATTAAGGTAGGAATCAAGTGTTTTCTAGTTTGAAAGACGAGTACTTAGGACTTGCAAGCTCTTACAACTTGAGTCTAACACTCGGGACTACGTCTGGACATTCCACCCAGGCAATCTGTTTCTTTCCAATATTGCTAAGAAAATGATTCGAATATTTACGAATGTTTTAGAGGGAAGACGAATATTTATGGCTTGCAAGCTCTTACAGCTTGAGCCTAATATTCGAGATTATGATTGGATATTCCATCCAGGATAATCTTTTTCTTCACATTTTATTTAGAAAAGATTTGAATATTAAAGTGTGGAAGAGAAGACGAATATTTACGACTTGCAAGCTCTTACAGCTTGAGCCTAATATTCGGGATTATAACTGGATATCCCATCCAGGATAATCTTTTTCTTCACGTTTTATTTAGAAAAGATTTGAATATTAGAGTGTGGAAGAGAAGACGAATATTTACGGCTTGCAAGCTCTTACAGCTTGAGCCTAATATTCGGGATTATAACTGGATATTCCATCCAGGATAATATTTTTCTTCACGTTTTATTTAGAAAAAAGATTTGAATATTGCACTTGGTTTAAGAGAGGTCAATTGGTACCTGATCAAGGTTTAATTCAAATAAATTGAGACGAGATTTAAATTGAAATTGGAATGGTTTAAAATGAATTGAATTTAGACGTGATTTAAATTGAAATTGAAGTGATTTTAAAATGAATTAAATTCTAAAATAAATTAAAATTGAAAAAGTAATTTAATTTATGATAAGTGGTTTTAAAATGAATTGAATTTTAAATTAAAATTGAAAAAAAATAATTTAATTTTTGATAAGTATTTTTTAAAAATGAATTGAATTTTAAATTAAAATTGAAAAAATAATTTAATTTTTGATAAGTATTTTTTAAAATGAATTGAATTTTAAAATAAAAAATAATAATTTAATTTATGATCAAAATGAAATCCTATTCATAGTTTCTTCTACTACCACCACATTAATCAATACTCCAACCATATCTCTTTCCTCTAAATGTTGGTATTACAGAACAAAATCCTAAATCACTCCAATTTTGATTTTCTCCTTAAACCGTCATTAACTCGATATCGAGAAACAAAAACGACCTATAAAAAAACAAAACTTGAAACAGGAGGTCAACGTTCATCTACCGTTTATGAATAACATGCTCAAACTTTCTATTTCACATGATAACTTAAACAAAACTAATAAGCACGAACCGGTCTCAATCTCAGTGGTTTCCAAACAAACATCATAACCACAATGATAAACTTCATTCGAAAGTGAACACGGTCGAATTTAAAGCAAAGAAAACGACAGTTTGAAAGAGCCAAAACGCAATATCATTATGTACTTTTAATGTATGAAATCATATATGGAAATCTATCCATACCGACTCGAACAGATAAACGAATGCGCAATAATGGAATAATGGAGATGCAATATAATCAATCAACATTTTCGGACTCCAATCCAACATAAGTGCAAAAGAACATAAGCAATCTTAATAGAAAATAAACACAGCAGCTCTATAATTCAATCAGAACCGAAATGCATAATGAATGAGCAGTATAATCAACTTATTTCTTAAATGAAATCCGAGTAGCTAACGATACGGTCAATTTCGATTCGTTACCGTCAGTGGGAAACTGCTAGTGTAGCGTTGATCTTGCCACTGCTGTGTGTCAGTCAATGCTTCGTGACTGGATCCGCTCTTCGAACCTAACCATAACTTCCATCAACTCTGGAACCTGTAACCTCAATCCTTCAACCTGCATCTGAGATAGATTGCAACCTTCAATCAGCATTTGAGATTCACCAGTTTACAACCTTAAATCTTCACTCTTCAAATTCGCTCATCCCTCTCCAATCCTTGAAATCCTCTGCATCGCCATCATCATCGTCTTCACACATTAAGGAGACGAATCTCTGGACTTCTTTAACAAACGCCACATCTAAAGAGCCGTCGGAGCTACTCCGGCAGGTAAGCAACCCTCCAGTTCTTGTTTGGTTTTCTCCTAAATCACAATCAAAGTGAAGTTTCAAGCTTCAGATTTAAATCCCTACCCATGTAGGTTTCAATTCCCTCGCCGCATCATTTAATTTCCGGATCTAGAAATTTAGGGTTTACTTGAGTTGTTCTTCAATCCAGACTTAGGGACGGGAATTAGAGGCGTAACGGCCTTAGAGAGTGGAGGGTTTTATTGATTTGTGAGGAAAGGGTGCGTGATGTTCGCGGTAGAGGAGTTATTGGTGGTTTGGGGTTTTAATGGTAGTGGAGATGGAAGATCGGAGTCGTGGTGGATTGTTGGGTTCGTTGTGAGGGAGAATCGTGACAGATGGTAGTGGTGGAAGACGAAGGAGGTGGAGACGTATGGTGAATCGTGGGCGGTGAAGTTGTTGATATTCACGGAGGAAGAAGAAGGAGGTGGGCGGAGGTTTTATTGAGGACGAAGTGAGCGGTTGGTGAGGTGAGTGGAAGTTTTATGTGGAGAATGAGATGGAGCGAGGTGACGACGATGAAGGGTCACCGGCGGTGGGTTTGGAAGAAACAGGCGGTGGAGTTGTTGTTGCTGTCGTGCGTGAGGGGTTGTGGTTGAGATTGGGATTGGGAAATGAGTGGTGGAGAGAGGGTGGAGAAGATTGAGGGTTTCGTGGAGTGAAGAAGGTGGGTGGAGGCGGAGAGTGAGGGTGAAGAGAAAAGGGTGGCGGCGTATTTAGGGTTGGAGTGAGGAAGATGAGGAAATGAGTGAGGTTTTTGAGGAGGGAGACGAAAAGTCTCTTACTTTTCTCCCTTTTTTATTTTCAGAGAGATGGAGTAGTCATTATGAGAGAGAGAGTTCTCTTCCCCCCTGTAGCACCTCAAATTTGCACCTCCCATTTGTACATACATTTTCATTTTTAGGTCATTAACATTGCATTGTCATTGCATAGTCCATCATGTCATCAGTCAAGACTGGTTAGAAGATTCAACTGTGCAAGGCAGCAAGAGCATTCTCCATGAGATCAAACCCCTAGGGTTGGTACAAGGAGTTCACATGACCCAAGGATCATTTTGAAGTGGTTTGGCCAAGAATTGAAGGCTCAGAACTCATCAGTCCATGTGCAAATCATCTGATACCTGAAAAGTCAACAGAAGTCAACTGTCAAGTCAACTATGGATTTGGAGGTGGGAAATGGTTAGTGATGCCTCATTCATGTGCAAACAAGTCTCATTTGACATCTCAAACATTAACATTGAAGAATTTGAAGTCAGATCAAGACTTTCCAAAATAGCAGGTGACCTGTAATTTGAATTTTCCAAAAATGGAAAGGTTTTAGACCAACTTCAACTCAAGATTACATCATAAAGAAAGCTTCAAATGAAATTTTGTCCAACATGAAAGTTGAAGATCTTTCTCTCCCATTTCCAAAAAGTCCATGATCATGAATTTCTCATGTGTGGTTGAGGAGTTATGGTCCAATCATGGAAAAGTGTGGTTCAAACATCAAATGAGCATAACTTTCAAACAAAACTCAAATTTGGGTGGTTCTTTTTGTACTTTGATCCTTGTAACATGTATTTTTCAAGCATACTATCACTTGGCATGAAATCTCATTGCATGATCATTGGTGCATTCATGAAGATTTTTGGGAAAAATTTCATAAACTCATTTTGATTGAACATATGCATACCAAATCAATTTCAAACCTTGCATGGGATGTTTTTAAGTGGATTTTGGGCCAGAGCATGCACTGTTCACGTGCATGAGGTGCATGAAGTAGGAAATTGCATTTTTGCACTTACACCACAAAGCTTATTAATCTCGCTTGCATTTGGCCTAAACCTTTCTTAAACATGATTAGCATGGAGTATATATGCTTAATCATAACTGTTTTGATCAGAATCATCAATTCTAGATCTAGAATCACCAAATTCTCAAAATTTTCTCTCACATTTTTTTGCAAAACTCTTCAAACTTAAGCACTTTTCATTGATCCATTCATCATCCTGAGGTATTGTTGAGCACATTTGGACGAGAATTCAAGAGAAATCGTGGCTGTTTGAGCTAGGTGCAAAGAGTGAAGCATTCATGGCAGTTGGAGATTCAGCTGAATTCATGAGCATTTGAGCTTCCATTTCATCATCATTCATCTCAAGAAGCATATTGGAGAAGATCTGAAGCGTGGCAAGGCTTGGAAGCAAGTGAATCCAATTCTGTTCATCAAGAGGTTGGTTTTTCGACCTCTTTAATTCTCCAAATCATTATGCTAGTTGTATAGATCATTGAATGGTGATGAATCTGAGCTTTAAATGGAGTGATTTGGTGCTCTATTCACAAAGTTACATGCAATTGAAGTTTGGATGTTGATTCTTGATTCCTTCGATCCATGCGTGTTTGTATGTTTTTTCATGAAATGTTTATGGATCTTGATTGTATGTTGCATGATGATTCGAATGCTGTGTTTGATTTTCATTTCTGGAACATTTGGCAAAAATCTGGAAAAATTGGATGAAGATCTTCATGATCTTCATCGTGTTCATATGCTTTCCAGAATTGCTGGAGATTTTCCTACGGATTTTGCCATGAAACGCATGTGATTTCCTGCGGATTCTGGAATGCGCGCCAGGCTAGGGTTTGGTGGTGAAACGTCACCGTTTTGTATGGCGCGCGCGTTTGGATTTGAATGTGGTACCGGTTCGATACTGGCTGGGGGCATTCCTTATTGCCTTACATTTTCTCATATTCCATTCATTTGCCATGCTTGCTTCATATTTTCATTTCAATTTTTCTCAACTTCTAAAATTCACAATAAATTGAAAAATAATCCAAATGACCTCCAATTTTTTGCATTATGTTCCTCATTCTATCTACTTTTTTGTGATTATCAAAATGAAAGTTGTGCTTGGCTGGATATTTTTTGGTGCTAGAATGTTTGAGTACATGTCCATATTTGACCTTGCCATGGTTATCATGTTGTGAAATGCTGGTCTTTGATCCAATGAATGTGAAATTTTGCATGATGAAACTAGACACATTGCTTGACATTTTGGTGTTGATTTGGCATTTTTATCACTTGTCATTTCTGTTTTATGAATGTGCTAAGTTGGTGTGACAATTTGTGTCACACCTTGTGATGTTCAACTTGAATGATGTGTTTGCCATGCCAAATGATATCCTATGCTCCTGATTTTTTGTGTGATGCATGTTATAGACGTTGTGATTGCTCATGAATTTTGTTGGAATTATTTGAACCATTTCTGATTTAATTGAGATTTTTCATTCTGGTTGGTCACATTTGAGCTTTAAAATTGCCTTGAAATTCAATTGATCATGAAATGCTTTTGGTTAATGATATTGATATGAGACCTTTTGGAATGTGTCAAGATGTGATTGAGGATGATTCATGTTAAATTTCAAGTTCTGTTTTGAATGTTTGACCTTCTTTTGACCCTAGGCTTTGACCTAGTGGTTTGGACTCACTGTTTGGGTTGTGGATTTCAGGTTAAGGTGCACATTGCCATGATTGGAGTGGTTCACTCATTTGAGTTGATTAGTTGATTGATGTTGGCTAATATTGAGTTGTTTTGTAGGCTTTGAGAACAAGTTGCCTAATGGCTTGTGCCTTGCTCATTGTGGCCTAATGCTTTGTCTGTCTGTGTACTATTGCCTGATGACTGTTGTCTGTTTGATTGTCTGAACTGTGAACTGATTGGTTTAGATTTTTCAACAGGTACCTAAGTTGCTTTGAGTTCTTTTGAACTTGCTTTTGCTTTGCTTGGTTGCTTAACCACTGAGGTATAATTTCCCTGACTTCATGTAGTCTGGAAGACCTGTCCTGTTATGTGGGCAGGCACCTGTCTGAAGCCCTCCTTAAGAGGCAATGCTTGTGAATGTTTACTTTTGTGCCAAGCAGGTAAAGACCTCTTTAGAGGCAATTGGCAGATAACAGGGATGTGCAATCCATCCCCTGCTATTTAGTTGTGTCATTCACCTTGCTCACACCATTGTGTTGATGCATTGTGGATAAAAGCCCAAGATCTTTGTTGTGTCAGTCATATATGGAGAAGAGTTCCTACATTCTGAACTCCCACACTTTCACTTGTCTGAAGCTCTCCCAGGCCAGGGATAAGAGCTATGAGGTCTTACCCTCACTTCCCATTTCATTTGCTTCACCCTAACTCTCAATGTTAGGGTTAAGAGCTAACCACACCCGATTCCAATTGGCTTGTGTTTCACAGCCTAACCTTGTATGAGCCCCATTGTTTGCATATAGTGTGTGTGCTTGCTTTTTGTGCTTGTATGTGTTTGCCTGTGCTGTTTAGGGTAGCTTGCTTCCTGTGCAAGTTGGATAGAAACCTTAACATAGGGATCGTATGCATGATAACTTCTAGGCTCGAGTCGTAGTCTCCCTAGTAGTTTGTGTCTCCCTTTGTCTCTGGTTAGGATAAAAGTTCTCTCCCTGTTTAGGGGAACTACGTCGCCCTGATCCTCATACCAGATGAGGTACGTAGGCAGGAGATTGAGCTGATCTCTCCGGGCAACCTTTTGCTTTTTCAACCCCTTTGTGTGAGTTGGAGTCTGACATAAGTCCAGCGATTGGCAGTCGGTTTCCTGTGTGTGTTTGTTTGTCGTGTGCTTGGAGTCTGATGTAAGTCCAGCGATTGGCATTCGGTTTCCATGTTTGCCTGTTTGTGTAGGAGTCCCGAACTACGTCGACTCTGATGTCTGTGCCTGACAGACTACGTAGGCCCAGGATGCGATATCCTGCCGAGTCCTGTTTCTCTTGTCTTTCTGTGTGTTCCTTCCAGCCTTGTGTGCAGTTTGTGATCAGTTTTTAGCAACCTTATCCTTTCTTTTGTGCGTGGATCCCGTCGAGTACGACGGATGCGTAGGGGTGCTAATACCTTTCCTTCGCATAACCGACTCCCGATCCCATCTTTCTCTGGTCGCGAGACCATGTCTTTTCCAGGTTTACTTTGAGCGTTTCCTTTCCCTCTTTTGGGATAAATAACGCACGGTGGCGGCTCTGTTGTTTCGTTTTCCCGCTGGTTTTTCGCGTAATGCGACAGCTGGCGACTCTGCTGGGGACTACAGAGAAGTCGACCTCTTGCTGGTCCATCTTCCCTAAGCGAGTCTCTCCTAGCGCTCTCTAGGATAGGGTTTGGTTGCTTTTGCTGTTTCATTTATTGCATTCATTTTGTTTATTGTTTGCATTTATGTTTGCATACATCATATATTCATCTGTGCTGGCTGTGCTGTGTTTGTCTCTCTGTTGGGGTGGGAGTTACATGAGGTAAAAGGCCCAATACCCAGGCTATGAGTGAACTCTAGGATACCTAGGAATAGAGTGATTCTTGGGAAGCGGGTGGTATTGCGCCACTTAGCGGAACTTGATATCACGAGCAGTTCAGATCCTGATGGGGTATTATCGGTACATACTTCGGGTGTGTACATGATGATATTATATGAAAGGGTTGTTTATCCTGCGTTTCTCTCGACCTTACCCTGGCCTAGATGACACCCGTGAGTGGGGAGGGAATGATCATTATTACAGGTCTTGTCTGTATCATTTGCATCATAGCATGTTTATTTTCAAAAAAAATATGTAATGAAAAAAAATTGAAAAAAAAAAGAAAAGAAAAGAAAAGCTAATCTCTTCATGCATATCATTTCTCAGGTTCATTCAGGGGTCTATTCACTGTGAGAGATGGCATCCGTTCCAGAGTTGAAGCGGAAGACTTGCACCTACAGTTTTCACCGTGAGCCATTGACATCTTTGATAGAGTTGAGCAACCTTGTGACTGGCGGTAATCAGAAGGTGTTTGCTGATCAATATGGGGATTTGTTGACACTGTTGAAGATGGTGGTAGATCCAGTGCCGTTGCAGACTCTTCTACAGTTCTATGATCCAGAGCTCCGTTGCTTCACTTTCCAGGATTATCAGCTAGCTCCTACTCTTGAAGAGTACTCCATTCTGCTGAATGTCCCGATCCAGTATCAGGTTCCTTTCTTGGATGTTCCGAAGGAGGTTGATTTCGGAGTTGTTGCTAGAGCTCTTCATCTGAGTGTCAAGGAAGTGAGTGACAATTGGAAGTCGAGTGGTGATGTGGTAGGGTTGCCTTTGAAGTATTTGTTGAGGATGGCTAGAGAAGAAGCGAAGAAAGGAAATTGGGAAGCTTTTCATGCTCAGTTGGCTATCATGATTTATAGGATTGTCTTGTTCCCGAGTATGCCTAACTTTGTGGACCTTGCTGCAGTCACTATCTTCATTGGAGGAAACCCGGTTCCTACTTTGTTAGCTGACACTTACTATGCTATTCACAGTAGGCATGGTAAGGGTGGAGCTATCAGATGTTGTCTCCCATTGTTGCTCAGATGGTTCTTGTCTCTCCTGCCGGTCAGTGGACCTTTTGTGGATGCTCAGAGCACTCATAAGTGGACTCAGAGGGTTATGTCTCTTACCTCTTATGATATCAGCTGGCAATCTTACCGGATGGATGTGCGTAGTGTCATCATGAGTTGTGGAGAGTTTCGTAATGTGCCACTTATAGGGACTAAGGGTTGCATCAACTACAACCCGGTTCTTTCTCTTCGCCAGTTGGGGTTTGTGATGAATGGAAGACCACTTGATGCTGAGATAGCTGAGAGTGTGTATTTTGAGAAGCAGAGTGACCCTGATAGATTGGAGCAAGTAGGAAGAGCTTGGAAGACCATTGGTGTCAAGGATGGAGCTGTCCTGGGGAAGAAGTTTGCTGTTGCTATGCCTGACTACACTGATTGGGTCAAGAAGAGAGTTGAGACTTTGTTGTTGCCCTATGATAGGATGGAGCCATTGCAAGAGCAACCACCTTTGATCCTTGCTGAGAGCGTACCTGCTGAGCAGTACAAGCAAGCCTTGATGGAGAATCGCCGGTTGAAAGAGAAGGAACAAGATACCCAGATGGAGCTTTACAAAGCCAAAGCTGATAAGTTGAACTTGGCTCATCAACTCAAGGGCGTGCAGGGTGAAGATGCTGCTAGATTGAAGAGCAAGAAGAGATCCTATGAGGAGATGGAGGCCTTGTTGAATGCAGAACATAGTGAGTGCCTGAGGTTGCAGAGAGCTGAAGCCAGTTATCAGAAGAAGATCAGAGACCTGGAGAAGCAACTCAGAGACAAAGACATCCAACTGAAGAAGGAAGTTGACTTGAGACACGCATCAGAGAGCCAACTTGGAGGAGAAGTTGTGGAGCTCAAAAGACAACTGAAGGAGAAGCTCACTCCTTTGCCTGAGTGTTCAGAGTGTGACCTGTTGATAGACCAGTGCCATTATCTGAAGACGCTCATTCCGGGAAGACATTTGTCTTAGTTTGTATCTGATGTTTATGTTGAGAATCACCTCCAGGCTTGTTGGATGGGATTCATTGTTGTACTCTGATCATTTGAACCTGTGTTGTATGATCCTTGTTGCTCATATCTATAGAGTTGGCTGTTGATGTTTCACCTTGTGCTCAGTTATCTTGTGTATGTTGCTTCTTTGTTGTTTGTATTGCAGGTTGCCATTTCTTGAAAGATGAATCAGGCTCTTGAATGCCTGAGAAATGAACATATCATGTGCATCATACGCATCATAAGCATCATACACATATCATTTTGCATTACATGTGTTCTTGCTCGAGACTTCTCACTCTGGTTCCTGTGTCAGGCAGGATAGCTGATCAACGTCCGCACCGCTACTCAACCAGATTGAATCAACAGAGGAACATGGACCAGGTTCAGGCAGAGTTGGCTGAGATGAGGGCTAACATGGCCCAATTCATGACCATGATGTAAGGGGTCGTTCAAGGGCAAGAGGAGCTGCGTGCCTTAGCCCAGAGACAGGAAGCCGTTCTGCCACCCAATCGTGCTTCATCAATGGGTGCACCTGTGACCGATAATGCTGCCGTTGTTGCTCCCGTCAATGATTATGCCGTGGGTGATGAGTTGAGGGGTATTCGGATTAATGGACAGCCTCTTGCTGCAGAGACTGTTAATGCCAGAGCAACCCGTGCTCCCGTGCGCCATCCTGCTCCGCTGGTTGACAGGCAGGAGGACATGTTTACTCTCCTCGGTGAGGATGATGAAGTTGTGGGAAGAACCGATGAAAGAGATAGGAAGGTTGATGCCCTAGCTGAGAAGATCAGAGCCATGGAGTGTCAGAACTCTTTGGGTTTTGATGTCACGAATATGGGGCTGGTAGAAGGATTGAGAATTCCCTACAAGTTCAAAGCACCCTCATTTGACAAATACAATGGTACTTCTTGTCCTCGCACCCATGTGCAGGCATATTATAGGAAGATCTCTGCCTATACGGACGATGAAAAGATGTGGATGTACTTCTTCCAGGATAGCTTGTCTGGAGCTTCCTTGGATTGGTACATGGAGCTGAAAAGAGAATCCATTCGTAGTTGGAGAGATCTAGGTGAAGCCTTCTTGAGGCAATACAAGCATAATATGGACATGGCGCCGAGCCGGACTCAGTTGCAGAGTCTATGTCAGAAGTCTGGAGAGAGTTTCAAGGAGTACGCCCAGAGATGGCGTGAGTTGGCTGCAAGAGTACAACCCCCTATGCTGGAAAGAGAGTTGACCGATATGTTTATCGGAACCTTACAAGGTGTATTTATGGACCGGATGGGGAGCTGCCCGTTCGGTAGTTTTTCAGACGTCGTGATTTGTGGAGAGAGGACGGAGAGTCTGATTAAAGCTGGGAAGATCCAGGATGCTGGTTCCTCATCTTCAAAGAAACCGTTTGCTGGGGCACCTCGCAGGAGAGAGGGTGAAACCAATGATGTACAACATCGAAGAAATGTGAACAGAGGTCAATACCGCCAGGTTGCCGCTGTAACCATTCCAGCACCTCAACCGCGTCAACAGCAACAACAGAGAGTTCAACAACCACCACCACAACAACAACAACAACAACAGCAACGTCCGTATCAGCCTAGACAGAGGATGCCTGATCGTCGTTTCGACCCGTTGCCAATGACCTACGCTGAATTGCTGCCCGAACTGCTCAGGTTCGGGTTTGTTGAATTACGTACGATGGCTCCGTTGACAAAGATACCACCTGGGTATGATGCCAACGTACGTTGTGATTTCCACTCTGGTGCACCGGGGCACCATATAGAGAACTGTCGGGCTTTTCATCATAAGGTCCAGGACTTAATTGACGCCAAAACTATCAATTTTGCTCCTGTGCCGAATGTTGTGAACAACCCTATGCCTTAGCATGGTGCGCACAGAGTAAACAATGTGGAGGATGGGGAAGCTGTTGACTTGATAGTTGATGTTGAAGATGTTCAGACTTCATTACTGGTTGTGAAGGATCGTCTGTTGAGGGGGGGAGTGTTCCCGGGCTGTTATGAGGGTTGTTCAGATTGTGAAGGTTCAGTGAATGGTTATGCACAATTGAGGGCTGGTATTCAGAATTTGATTGATGAGGGTTGTCTGCAGTTTAGTCGGGCCGTGAAAGATTGTGGGATGGTGTCAACTGTCACCATCTACTTCAAACCTGAGGGACGTGGCCAGAGGACTGTCAGTGCATCTTCAACCGTTGGTACTCCTGTTACTATATCTGCTCCAGTAACTGTCAGTGCTCTCACTACTATCGTTGCTTCAGGAAGAAGGGTCGTTGAGAACAGTAAGGTTGTGCCATGGAAGTACAACAACGCTTACCGTAGCAACAGAAGGGCTGAAAGTCAGAGCAGACCGGTTAATCAAGCTCTTGTAACAATTGGTTTGCCAGCTAGAGTTCCTGTGATTGCAAGTCCAGTGGTGGACAATGTTGGGGGACCAGGAGGGTTCACCAGAAGTGGTCGTCTATTTGCTCCCCAACCTTTGAGGGATAGCAATGCCGAGGCTCTTGCCAAAGCTAAGGGTAAACAGGCCGTGGTTGATGAGGAACCCGCTCAGAAAGAGGCGCCTGAGGGTTCGTTTGAGAAAGACGTGGAGGAGTTTATGAAAATAATCAAGAAGAGTGACTACAAGATTGTAGATCAGCTGAATCAGACTCCGTCCAAGATTTCTATACTCTCATTGCTGCTATGCTCTGAGGCACACCGTAATGCCCTGTTGAAAATGTTGAATCTGGCTTACGTGCCTCAAGAGATCTCTGTCAACCAGTTGGAGGGGGTTATTGCTAATGTGAGTACCAGGCATGGTTTGGGGTTTACAGATTTGGACTTGACGCCTGAAGGTCGCAATCATAACAAGGCCCTGCATATTACTATGGAGTGCAAAGGCGCAGTATTGTCTCATGTGTTGGTGGATACTGGCTCGTCTTTGAATATGATGCCTAAGAAGATCCTGAGCAAGATTGATGTGGAAGGGGTTGTCCTTACTCCGAGCGATCTGATTGTTCGTGCTTTTGATGGATCCAAACGGTCTGTTTTTGGTGAAGTCACATTGCCGGTGAAGATTGGCTCTGAGGTATTTGATATTATCTTCTATGTGATGGACATCCAGCCAGCATATAGTTGCTTATTGGGGCGTCCCTGGATTCACGCAGTTGGGGCAGTTTCGTCAACTCTCCATCAGAAGCTGAAGTATGTCTGGAACGGTCAGATTGTGACTGTGTGTGGTGAAGAAGACATTCTGGTGAGTCACCTATCCTTTTCAAGTATGTAGAGGTGGATGGTGAGATCCATGAAACGTTATGCCAGGCATTCGAGACCGTTGCTCTTGAGAGGGTGGCTTTCGCTGAGCAGAAGAAGCCAAGCGCCTCAATTACATCGTACAAGCAAGCTATGGAGGTTGTCAACTCTGGTAATGCAGAAGGCTGGGGAAAGATGGTGGATTTGCCTGTCAAGGAAGACAAGTTCGGTATTGGTTATCAACCCCTACAAGCAGAGCAGATTGAGCAGACAGGTCTGAGTACCTTTACCAGCGCTGGGCTGATGAATCATGGAGACGTCTTTGCAACCGGTGGTGAAGACTGTGATAGTGATTGTGATCTGGACAACTGGGTTCGCCTGTGTGCACCAGGGGAGTCGATCAACAACTGGACGGCAGAAGATGTGGTCCAAGTTACTCTTCAAACAGAGTAATTTTCTTTTGTTTTTCATTTTGCACAAAACCCTACGTTCTGCCCAAGGCGTAGTGGTTCATTGTAGGGCCTCATCATGTTTTTGCAATGATATCATCAATAAAGGATGTTTTGCAAACAATTTTGTGATCCCTGTCTTTTTGTTTTGTTTTTCATTTTTCAAAAATAAAAATGGCAATGTTTTTGTTTTTTGTGACTTTCTTGAACTCTTTTTCTAAAATAAAGCATTAAACATGCAGAAGTGATCTTACGGACTCCACTATGAACAGTTCTGTTATGGCTCAGTATGATTTCAATAATCCCATCTACCAAGCTAAAGAGGAGAGTGAGGAAGACTGTGAACTCCCCAAAGAACTAGTCAGATTATTGAAGCAGGAGGAAAGGGTCATCCAACCTCATCAGGAGGAGTTGGAGATTATCAACCTGGGTACTGAGGACGCCAGAAGAGAGATTAAGATCGGGGCTGCTTTGAAGGAAGACGTCAAGAGAAGGTTAATTGAGATGCTGAGAGAATATGTGGAGATATTCGCCTGGTCGTATCAAGATATGTCTGGGTTGGATACCGATATTGTGGTGCATAGGCTACCTCTCAGAGAAGATTGTCCTTTAGTAAAGCAGAAGCTTCGGAGAACTAGTCCTGATATGGCTGTTAAGATCAAGGAAGAGGTTCAGAAGCAATTGGATGCGGGTTTTCTGTCAGTTACTACTTATCCCCCTTGGGTGGCCAACATTGTTCCCGTGCCGAAGAAGGACGGCAAAGTCAGGATGTGTGTCGATTACCGGGATTTGAACAGAGCAAGTCCGAAGGATGACTTCCCATTACCTCACATTGATGTATTGGTTGATAGTACGGCTCAATCCTCGGTTTTCTCTTTCATGGACGGTTTCTCAGGCTATAATCAAATCAAGATGGCGCCAGAGGACATGGAAAAGACGACATTCATTACACCTTGGGGCACGTTCTGCTATAAGGTGATGCCATTTGGGCTGAAGAATGCCGGTGCTACCTATCAGAGGGCTATGACGACTCTCTTTCATGACATGATGCACAAAGAGATTGAAGTGTACGTGGATGATATGATTGCGAAGTCGCAGACAGAAGAGGAGCACCTGGTAAATTTGCAGAAGTTGTTTGACAGACTGAGAAAATTCAAACTGAGGCTGAACCCGAACAAGTGTACGTTTGGTGTGCGATCCGGGAAGCTGTTGGGCTTCATTGTCAGTGAGAAAGGGATTGAGGTTGATCCCGCAAAAGTAAAAGCTATTCAAGAGATGCCTGAACCGAAAACTGAAAAGCAGGTTCGTGGGTTTTTAGGGAGATTGAACTACATTGCTCGGTTTGTATCTCACCTAACTGCCACGTGTGAACCGATATTCAAATTGCTAAGGAAGAATCAAGCAATCAGGTGGAATGATGATTGTCAAAAAGCTTTTGACAAGATAAAAGAATATTTACAGAAACCTCCAATCCTTATACCTCCAGTTCCTGGGAGACCTCTGATAATATACCTGTCAGTGACTGAGAACTCGATGGGGTGTGTATTGGGACAGCATGACGAGTTTGGTCGAAAAGAGCATGCCATATACTACCTTAGCAAAAAGTTTACCGACTGTGAAATCAAATATTCACAGCTTGAGAAAACTTGTTGTGCTTTGGCCTGGGCTGCTCGCCGACTGAGGCAGTATATGTTGAACCATACCACTTTGTTGATTTCTAAGATGGATCCAGTAAAGTACATCTTTGAGAAGTCGGCTCTCACCGGACGTGTTTCCCGTTGGCAGATGATTCTAACAGAGTATGATATCCATTACACGTCGCAGAAGGCCATCAAAGGTAGTATTCTGTCGGACTACCTCGCCGAGCAACCGATTGATGACTATCAGCCGATGATGTTTGAATTCCCTGATGAAGACATTATGTACCTTAAGATGAAAGATTGTGAAGAGCCTCTTGTCGAGGAAGGACCGGATCCTGATGACAAGTGGACGCTGATGTTTGATGGGGCTGTGAATGTGAATGGCAACGGTGTTGGGGTAGTGCTCATTAATCCAAAAGGTGCTCATATACCTTTTTCTGCCGGACTGACTTTTGACGTGACCAACAACGAGGCTGAGTATGAGGCTTGTATCATGGGGATAGAAGAAGCCGTCGATCTGAGGATCAAAACACTTGATATATATGGAGATTCAGCTCTAGTGATTAATCAGGTCAATGGAGATTGGAATACCAATCAGCCGCATTTGATTCCTTACAGAGATTACACCAGAAGAATACTGACATTCTTCAAGAAGGTGAAGTTGTATCATGTCCCCCGGGATGAAAATCAGATGGCTGATGCCTTGGCTACTTTGTCGTCTATGATCAAAGTTCATTGGTGGAATCATGTGCCACATGTTGCGGTGAATCGACTCGAGAGGCCTACGTATGTGTTTGTAGCCGAGTCTGTTGTTGATGAGAAGCCGTGGTACTATGATATCAAGAGCTTCCTCAAGAGCCAGGAGTATCCTGAAGGTGCGTCAAAGAATGACAAGAAAACCCTGAGAAGGCTAGCTGGAAGCTTTTATCTGAATCAGGATGATGTGCTGTACAAGAGAAACTTCGACATGGTTCTGCTCAGATGCATGGATAGACACGAAGCAGACATGTTGATGCAGGAAGTGCATGAAGGATCTTTTGGTACCCATGCTGGTGGTCATGCAATGTCTAAGAAATTGTTGAGAGCCGGTTATTACTGGATGACTATGGAATCTGATTGTTTCAAGTATGCTCAGAAATGCCATAAATGCCAGATCTATGCTGATAAGGTGCATGTACCACCAAGCCCTCTGAATGTCATGAATTCGCCTTGGCCGTTTGCCATGTGGGGCATTGATATGATTGGGAAGATTGAGCCTACTGCTTCTAATGGACATCGCTTCATCCTGGTTGCGATTGATTACTTCACCAAATGGGTGGAAGCAGCTTCCTATGCTAATGTTACCAAACAAGTGGTTGCCCGATTCATTAAGAAGGAGATCATCTGTCGTTATGGGGTTCCCGAGAGAATTATTACTGATAATGGTTCGAATCTCAATAACAAGATGATGAAAGAGCTTTGCAAAGATTTCAAGATTGAACATCACAATTCTTCTCCTTACACACCGAAGATGAATGGTGCTGTAGAGGCGGCAAACAAGAATATTAAGAAGATTGTGCAGAAGATGGTCGTGACGTACAAGGATTGGCATGAGATGCTGCCTTTCGCTTTGCATGGGTACCGTACCTCAGTACGTACGTCGACCGGGGCAACCCCTTACTCCCTTGTGTATGGTATGGAAGCGGTCCTACCTGTTGAAGTGGAGATTCCTTCTCTGAGGGTCTTGTTGGATGTCAAGCTTGACGAAGCCGAGTGGATTCGAACAAGGTTTAATGAGTTAAGCCTTATCGAAGAGAGACGGTTAGCAGCTGTGTGCCATGGGCAGTTGTATCAGAGAAGGATGAAGAGAGCCTTTGATCAGAAAGTGCGTCCTCGAAGCTATCAGACTGGTGATCTAGTTTTGAAGAGGATCCTTCCTCCCGGGACAGATAACAGGGGCAAGTGGACTCCTAATTATGAAGGTCCATATGTTGTTAAGAAGGTTTTCTCTGGTGGAGCCTTGATGCTTACAACTATGGATGGTGAAGATTTTCCGTCCCCTGTTAACTCAGATGTAGTCAAAAAATACTTCGCATAAATTGACCCGCTGGACAAAAAGAATAAAAGAGTCTAGGCAAAAAAGGGCATCCCGGCGAACCAAAAAAAAAAGAGAAGAAAAGGTTCGGGCAAAAGTTAGGGATAAAAAATGAAAAGAATTTGTACACCCGGTAAGTCGAAAACCTGCAAGGGCGGCTTAGGCAAAAATGGGTATCCCGGTGGATTGAAAACCCGAAAGGGCGATCCAGGCAAAAGAGGGATTAAAGCGAAGGCTACAGTCTGAGTTATCTGTACTTCATCGCGCTTCGTGGTCTACCATCCCGAAGGATAGGATCGGTCTTGTCATTCTTCTCAGAAAGCAAGGAGTTGAGGAGAAACTGATGATCTGTGAGTCATAACAGAATTGGGAAATAGTGGATGCCGTGTTCGCATTGCCATTAGGATAGATTTTTTCCTTTTGTGCACAATTACCTCTTTCTAGGAATTGCTTATCGATGTATTCGCCTTTCCAGGCCCATTTTCAATCAATAAAAAGTCGTTATTTAGATAAAATTGCTCTCTTGTTTTTATTTTACTGTTTTGTTTGCTAAAAACGTCCGAATTTTTGATAAACATTGCATATAAAAACATGAAGGCTGGACAATAACGTGCAGAAAGATAAAACATTTGAAAATCATTTTGAATGTTGAGGACACTTGAGCGTATCTTGTCCATGCAATCCCCTGGGGCATGTTTTGTCGTGCTGTTTTGCAGGTCATCACCTTGGGATTCCTGGCTGAAGCAGATAAGCCAAGGTTGATTCCTCAGCAGTGTGAGAGGGTGGGGATGTTCCCCAGCAGATGAAACAGGTTCAGGACTTGTCTCCCCAGCATATTCAAGATCAGGAATTCCTCAGCCGGGTTGAGGATGAATCCCCAGCAGGCCTGGAAGTGGGTGTATCCCCGGCTAGTTTGAAGATTGTTAATCCCAACAGAGTGGGAAGGTTGCTGTATCCCCAGCGGAGGTGTCAGCGGAGTATTTTATTCCCCAGCAGTCTGGATTGAAGTACTGCTATCCACGGCGTGGTCATGAGCGCTTTTCCCCAGCGTGGTCGTGAACGCTTTTCCCCAGCATGGTCAGGTCGGTTATTTCCCAAACAGAGTTATGCATTTCCCCATCAGGGTGTGGAATGTTTTCCCCTAGTGGATCTCCCTAGCAGAGGGTTTGTGTTGATGGTTTTCCCCAGCAGGTTCCCCGAGTGGATCAGGTTCGGCGAAAATTATCTCCGGTAGAGTTTATCCTACCTGTGGATTGGTTGTTCTCCCCAGTAAGTCGCCATTGATTGTTTTCCTAGCAGAGTCCCCGAGTGGATTGGATTTGGTGAAGGTTGTACCCGTTGGGATCTATCCTCTCTCCAGCAGCAATGCTATTCCTCAGCATGAGTGAGAAGTTGGTGCTTTTCCCCCGCAGAGCATATTCCTCAGACAGAGTCTCCCCACAGTGTTGGAGAATTCATCAGTTTCTGTGCTCGGTGGAGCAATTCAGTTTCTCCCCAGCAGGAGTTTTTCATCATTTGCATGGCATGTAGTGATCATTGCATCCTCAAATCGCATAGAATTTCCATTTAATATGGAGCATTACGCCATAGAAAAATTCAAACATATGCATTCAAGTGTTAAACCTAATCCGACCATATCCCCGGCAGAGGCGGATCGTTGTTCAACACCTGTACGGCACGTTCGCTACAGTTACTCCTAACAGCATTCATGATTGTTAACTCCCCAGAGAGGTTTATTTCCTCACCCGTCCGTGAAAGGAAAGTTTGATTCTCCCCAGTGAGATCCCCAGCAAGTGTTTAGCCTTGCCTCGACTTATTGAAGATGTTTTTCTTGTGATACCGGTAAGTGTCACGTCTACACCCGCGTGTGTTCTTTTTTGGTGTCGGTAAACACCATTGTTTCGGTGTCGGTAAACATCGAGTCCCATTCCAGTCATTGGTAAATGTCTGGTCGTCCCTTTATTGATGTCGGTAAACACCATCTTTCGATGTGCGTAACATCTATCCTTTCCCCAGGTCATCCGTTGATGTCTGGTCACCTCTCCGTTGGTGTCGATAAACGTTGTGTTTTTCCTATTCTTCAGTTGACGTCTAGTTGTACCCTTTTCCTATTCGTCAGTTGACATCTAGTTGTACCCTTTTCCTTTTCATCCGTTGATGTATGTTCACCTCTCCGTTGGTGTCGATAAACGTTGAGTTTTTCCCCAATCGTCCGTTGGCGTTGGTTGTATTAGCTTTTTCCCCAGTAAAGTCACCTCTCCGTTGGTGTCGATAAACGTTGAGTTTTTTCCCATTCGTCCGTTGACGTCTGGTTGTATACCTTGCTTCCCAGTCATCGGTAAATGTCTGGTCCCCTTTCTTTGATGTCGGTAAACATCATCTTTCGATGTCGGTAAACGTCGAGTATTTTCCCCAGTCATCGGTAAAAGTCTGGTTGTTCCCCAGCCAAAGATCCCCAGTAGAGTCGTCGGTAAACGTCCTGTCTGGTTTCCTGTTGCAAATACCTTTTTCCTTCCCCAGTGAAGTGTTCACCTCTCCGTTGGTGTCGATAAACGTCGAGCTTCTCCCGTTCGTCCGTTGAGGTCTGGTCGAGTCTTTCCCAGTCATTCGTTGATGTTTGTTCACCTCTCCGTTGGTGTCGATAAACGTCGAGCTTCTCCCGTTCGTCCGTTGACGTCTGGTCGAGTCTTCCCATTCATTCGTTGATGTCTGGTCACCTCTCCGTTGGTGTCGATAAACGTTGAGTTTTTCCCATTCGTCCGTTGACGTCTGGCTGTATCTTCCCTTTGATAAAAATCAAACGCCCCAGTAGAGTCGTCGGTAAACGTCTGGTCTGGTTACTGTTGCGAATACCCTGTTCATATCCCGCAGAGTGCAAATTTCTACGGTTCTTCGGTATTCAATCCCTGTTTACCTTGAAGGTCTGACAGTCGTTGCTCTCATTCGTTCAGGTTCCCAGTCGATTGAATAGGGGCAGCTATAGCACCTCAAATTTGCACCTCCCATTTGTACATACATTTTCATTTTTAGGTCATTAACATTGCATTGTCATTGCATAGTCCATCATGTCATCAGTCAAGACTGGTTAGAAGATTCAACTGTGCAAGGCAGCAAGAGCATTCTCCATGAGATCAAAGCCCTAGGGTTGGTACAAGGAGTTCACATGACCCAAGGATTATTTTGAAGTGGTTTGGCCAAGAATTGAAGGCTCAGAACTCATCAGTCCATGTGCAAATCATCTGATACCTGAAAAGTCAACAGAAGTCAACTGTCAAGTCAACTATGGATTTGGAGGTGGGAAATGGTTAGTGATGCCTCATTCATGTGCAAACAAGTCTCATTTGACATCTCAAACATCAACATTGAAGAATTTGAAGTCAGATCAAGACTTTCCAAAAATAGCAGGTGACCTGTAATTTGAATTTTCCAAAAATGGAAAGGTTTTGGACCAACTTCAACTCAAGATTACATCATCAAGAAAGCTTCAAATGAAATTTTTTCCAACATTAAAGTTGAATATCTTTCTCTCCCATTTCTAAAAAGTCCAAGATCATGAATTTCTCATGTGTGGTTGAGGAGTTATGGTCCAATCATGGCAAAGTGTGGTTCAAACTTCAAATGAGCGTAACTTTCAAACCAAAACTCCAATTTGGGTGGTTCTTTTTGTACTTTGATCCTTGTAACATGTATTTTTCAAGCATACTATCACTTGGCATGAAATCTCATTGCATGATCATTGGTGCATTCATGAAGATTTTTGGGAAAAATTTCATAAACTCATTTTGATTGAACATATGCATACCAAATCAATTTCAAACCTTGCATGGGATGTTTTTAAGTGGATTTTGGGCCAGAGCATGCACTGTTCACGTGCATGAGGTGCATGAAGTAGGAAATTGCATTTTTGCACTTACACCACAAAGCTTATTAATCTCACTTGCATTTGGCCTAAACCTTTCTTAAACATGATTAGCATGGAGTATATATGCTTAATCATAACAGTTTTGATCAGAATCATCAATTCTAGATCTAGAATCACCAAATTCTCAAAATTTTCTCTCACATTTTTTTGCAAAATTCTTCAAACTTAAGCACTTTTCATTGATCCATTCATCATCCTGAGGTATTGTTGAGCACATTTGGACGAGAATTCAAGAGAAATCGTGGCTGTTTGAGCTAGGTGCAAAGAGTGAAGCATTCATGGCAGTTGGAGATTCAGCTGAATTCATGAGCATTTGAGCTTCCATTTCATCATCATTCATCTCAAGAAGCATATTGGAGAAGATCTGAAGCGTGGCAAGGCTTGGAAGCAAGTGAATCCAATTATGTTCATCAAGAGGTTGGTTTTTCGGCCTCTTTAATTCTCCAAATCATTATGCTAGTTGTATAAATCATTGAATGGTGATGAATCTGAGCTTTAAATGGAGTGATTTGGTGCTCTATTCACAAAGTTACATGCAATTGAAGTTTCGATGTTGATTCTTGATTCCTTCGATCCATGCGTGTTTGTATGTTTTTTCATGAAATGTTTATGGATCTTGATTGTATGTTGCATGATGATTCGAATGCTGTGTTTGATTTTCATTTCTGGAACATTTGGCAAAAATCTGGAAAAATTGGATGAAGATCTTCATGATCTTCATCGTGTTCATATGCTTTCCAGAATTGCTGGAGATTTTCCTACGGATTTTGCCATGAAACGCATGTGATTTCCTACGGATTCTGGAATGCGCGCCAGGCTAGGGTTTGGTGGTGAAACGTCACCGTTTTGTGTGGCGCACGCGTTTGGATTTGAATGTGGTACCGGTTCGATACTGGCTGGGGGCATTCCTTATTGCCTTACATTTTCTCATATTCCATTCATTTGCCATGCTTGCTTCACATTTTCATTTCAATTTTTCTCAACTTCTAAAATTCACAATAAATTGAAAAATAATCCAAATGACCTCCAATTTTTTGCATTATGTTCCTCATTCTATCTACATTTTTGTGATTATCAAAATGCAAGTTGTGCTTGGCTGGATATTGTTTGGTGCTAGAATGTTTGAGTACATGTCCATATTTGACCTTGCCTTGGTTATCATGTTGTGAAATGTTGGTCTTTGATCCAATGAATGTGAAATTTTGCATGATGAAACTAGACACATTGCTTGACAGTTTGGTGTTGATTTGGTATTTTTATCACTTGTCATTTCTGTTTTATGAATGTGCTAAGTTGGTGTGACAATTTGTGTCACACCTTGTGATGTTCAACTTGAATGATGTGTTTGCCATGCCAAATGATATCCTATGCTCCTGATTTTTTGTGTGATGCATGTTATAGATGTTGTGATTGCTCATGAATTTTGTTGGAATTATTTGAATCATTTCTGATTTAATTGAGATTTTTCATTCTGGTTGGTCACATTTGAGCTTTAAAATTGCCTTGAACTTCAATTGATCATGAAATGCTTTTGGTTAATGATATTGATATGAGACCTTTTGGAATGTGTCAAGATGTGATTGAGGATGATTCATGTTAAAGTTCAAGTTCTGTTTTGAATGTTTGACCTTCTTTTGACCCTAGGCTTTGACCTAGTGGTTTGGACTCATTGTTTGGGTTGTGGATTTCAGGTTAAGGTGCACATTGCCATGATTGGAGTGGTTCACTCATTTGAGTTGATTAGTTGATTGATGTTGGCTAATATTGAGTTGTTTTGTAGGCTTTGAGAACAAGTTGCCTAATGGCTTGTGCCTTGCTCATTGTGGCCTAATGCTTTGTCTGTCTGTGTACTATTGCCTGATGACTGTTGTCTGTTTGATTGTCTGAACTGTGAACTGATTGGTTTAGATTTTTCAACAGGTACCTAAGTTGCTTTGAGTTCTTTTGAACTTGCTTTTGCTTTGCTTGGTTGCTTAACCACTGAGGTATAATTTCCCTGACTTCATGTAGTTTGGAAGACCTGTCCTGTTATGTGGGCAGGCACCTGTCTGAAGCCCTCCTTAAGAGGCAATGCTTGTGAATGTTTACTTTTGTGCCAAGCAGGTAAAGACCTCTTTAGAGGCAATTGGCAGATAACAGGGATGTGCAATCCATCCCCTGCTATTCAGTTGTGTCATTCACCTTGCTCACACCATTGTGTTGATGCATTGTGGATAAAAACCCAAGATCTTTGTTGTGTCAGTCATATGTGGATAAGAGTTCCTACATTCTGAACTCCCACACTTTCACTTGTCTGAAGCTCTCCCAGGCCAGGGATAAGAGCTGTGAGGTCTTACCCTCACTTCCCATTTCATCTGCTTCACCCTAACTCTCAATGTTAGGGTTAAGAGCTAACCACACCTGATTCCAGTTGGCTTGTGTTTCACAGCCTAACCTTGTATGAGCCCCATTGTTTGCATATTGTGTGTGTGCTTGCTTTTTGTACTTGTATGTGTTTTCCTGTGCTGTTTAGGGTAGCTTGCTTCCTGTGCAAGTTGGATAGAAACCTTAACATAGGGATCGTATGCATGATAACTTCTAGGCTCGAGTCGTAGTCTCCCTAGTAGTTTGTGTCTCCCTTTGTCTCTGGTTAGGATAGAAGTTCTCTCCCTGTTTAGGGGAACTACGTCGCCCTGATCCTCATACCAGATGAGGTACGTAGGCAGGAGATTGAGCTGATCTCTTCGGGCAACCTTTTGCTTGTTCAACCCCTTTGTGTGAGTTGGAGTCTGACATAAGTCCAGCGATTGGCAGTCGGTTTCCTGTGTGTGTTTGTTTGTCGTGTGCTTGGAGTCTGATGTAAGTCCAGCGATTGGCATTCGGTTTCCATGTTTGCCTGTTTGTGTAGGAGTCTGACATAAGACCAGCGATTGGCAGTCGGTTTCCAGTGTTTGTGTTTTGTTTGGCGTGCGTTGGCCGAGCTACGAGTGCTCTGATTCTTCTCCGGTCAGAGAAGATACGTATGCATAGGATGCGACATCCTAGCGAGCACGTTTCCCCCTGTCCCGAACTACGTCAACTCTGATGTCTGTGCCTGACAGACTACGTAGGCCCAGGATGCGATATCCTACCGAATCCTGTTTCTCTTGTCTTTCTGTGTGTTCCTTCCAGCCTTGTGTGCAGTTTGTGATCAGTTTTTAGCAACCTTATCCTTTCTTTTGTGCGTGGATCCCGTCGAGTACGACGGATGCGTAGGGGTGCTAATACCTTCCCTTCGCATAACCGACTCCCGATCCCATCTTTCTCTGGTCGCGAGACCATGTCTTTTCCAGGTTTACTTCGAGCGTTTCCTTTCCCTCTTTTGGGATAAATAACGCACGGTGGCGGCTCTGTTGTTTCGTTTTCCCGCCGGTTTTTCGCGTAATGCGACACCCCCACCGTCCTCTTTTTTCAAAAAAAACATCCCCCCTTTATTCCAAACCCTTTTTTGTCTTTAGTGGATAGACTCCATTTTTAAAATATCCTCCCAACGAATCATAAATGGCCACGTGTGAGTGAGAGGGCATTTAAAAAAATGAGGATCAAAAAGAGTCGTTGGTAAGGGTTGTGTGGTCCCCCTTATTGCTCCAAGTTTCTTCCCCGTTATTTCTCTTATTTCTAATTTAATTTATTTCTATTTTTTGATTGGTTGAAACGAGAATTACATGGATTGCAAGCATGAACCATTGATCAATCGAATCTAATGGTCAATATGAAAGCAAAGAAACACAGTTAATTTAAATAACACAAATACCCCTTCTAGATGCTTTAATTTAAAAACAAATTAAATTAATTAAAGGAAATAAAAATTCACACCTTTTAAAAATAACCATAATAAAAATAAAATGAGGACATAACAATCATATTTAACTTTTCTGAATCTCTTGACAAAAAAAATAAAAATAAATGGGTTTAAAATGAATAAAAATCGGGCGCAAAAAATGCTCGAAAAATTAAACTGAATGCACCAAAATAATCAGTGTGAAATAAACTTATTGGAAAAATACAGCGTTTCTTTTAATTTTGAAATAAATTTTGACCGGTTAAACAGGCTTGAGCCGATCAGAAAGGTGGCCGAAAAATTAGCTGAAAAATAAATCGAGCATACCAGATTAAACTACGCGAAACGTAGATTAATAAAATTGATGTCTAGAAGCTTGATTTTAAAATAAAAAAATCGTTCACTGATTTAACGCACATCCTTTGATTAATTCAATCGGTTTGTCTGTAATTCCAAAAAATTATTTCGACTGATATTTTATGCATTATGCGGTATGGAATGTATGTTATGATGTGTAGATATGCAATAGCTATGATGAATGTATTGAGTCAGCGATTCAGGGTCAAAATTGGGGTATGACAGTTGCCCCTATTTAAGTATCTTCAACTGGAGAATATGAAGCAGGACACTTTTCATATGATCATAGTGGGAGATAGTTAAATACTAAGAAGACCCGGATTTTGATCTTGAAATGCAAATGATATGAGGTGATATGCATGGGTGAAAGATTCTCTTTTTTGGAATTTTTATCTGCTAGGGATATGGTGAACCCTTAACAGGAGATGCTACTAGACAGACGAATCTGTGGGGAATGATGATGGTCCACAGGGAGACGGACAAATGGTAAAAGACAACTTGCCGGGGAAAATAATCCTGCTGGAGAATCAGACACACACTACGGAGTACTCAAAGTGAAATTTGATAAACGATACTTTAGAATACAACAGATTTCGATAGTAAGTTCACATATGACTTACTAAACCCGAATAAGAAAAAATGCTACAACAGGTTCATATATGACCTGGCAATACTGGAATAAAACACAACAACAGGTTCATATATGACCTGACAATGCTGGGGAATATCAAGAAGTTCTGACAGAAGGTTCAGATATGACCTAACAAACTCAGAAATATTCAAGAAGAGTGTATCAACGGGATCATATATGACCTGGTAATACTGGAATGAAAGCTCAACAGCAGGTTCATATATGACCTGACAACACTAAAACAATCATAGAGAAAGACTCTTCAAAACAGGTTCATATATGACCTGATAATACTGGACAACAGGTTCATATATGACCTGATAATACTGGACAACATGTTCATATATGACCTGATAATGGAATAAAGTTCAACAACAGGTTCATATATGACCTGAATAGCACTGAACAAACAACAAGTTCATATATGACCTGACAATGGAATAAAGTTCAACAACAGGTTCATATATGACCTGAATAGCACTGAACAAACAACAGGTTCATATATGACCTGACAAATGGAATAAAGTTCAACAACAGGTTCATATATGACCTGAATAGCACTGAACAACAGGTTCATATATAACCTGATAATGGAACAAAGCTCAACAACAGGTTCATATATGACCTGACAATGGAATAAAGTTCAATAACAGGTTCATATATGACCTGAATAGCACTGAACAACAGGTTCATATATGACCTGACACTGGAATAAAGCTTAACGACAGGTTCACATATGACCTGAATAAATCTCAACAACAGGTTCATATATGACCTGACAATGGAATAAAGTTCAATAACAGGTTCATATATGACCTGAATAGCACTGAACAACAGGTTCATATATGACCTGACACTGGAATAAAGCTTAACAACAGGTTCACATATGACCTGAATAAAGCTCAACAACAGGTTCATATATGACCTGACAATGAAATAAATTTCAATAACAGGTTCATATATGATCTGAATAGCACTGAACAACAGGTTCATATATGACCTGATAATGGAACAAAGCTCAACAACAGGTTCATATATGGCCTGAATAAACCTCAACAACAGGTTCATATATGACCTGACAATGGAATAAAGTTCAATAACAGGTTCATATATGACCTGAATAGCAATGAACAACAGGTTCATATATGACCTGACACTGGAATAAAGCTTAACAACAGGTTCACATATGACCTGAATAAATCTCAACAACAGGTTCATATATGACCTGACAATGGAATAAAGTTCAATAACAGGTTCATATATGACCTGAATAGCACTGAACAATCAGGTTCATATATGACCTGACACTGGAATCAAGTTCAACAACAGGTTCATATATGACCTGAATAGTATTGAACAACAGGTTCATATATGACCTGATAATGGAATAAAGTTCAACAACAGGTTCATATATGACCTGAATAGTATTGAACAACAGGTTCATATATGACCTGATAATGGAATAAAGTTCAACAACAGGTTCATATATGACCTGAATAGTATTGAACAACAGGTTCATATATGACCTGACAATGGAATAAAGTTCAACAACAGGTTCATATATGACCTGAATAGTATTGAACAACAGGTTCATATATGACCTGATAATGGAATAAAGTTCAACAACAGGTTCATATATGACCTGAATAGTATTGAACAACAGGTTCATATATGACCTGATAATGGAATAAAGTTCAACAACAGGTTCATATATGACCTGAATAGTATTGAACAACAGGTTCATATATGACCTGATAATGGAATAAGGCTCAACAACAATTGGACTCTTAACCGTGAGTAATGGATTATAACCAACTTTTAACGGATTTTTCCAACAACAATTGGACTTGAAAATGACTGCGAAAACCGGATGTTGGTTTAAGGGCACCAAATACAAACTGGAATTAGAGGTCAAAGGGTATAGGATCAACAACAAGACCTGGGTCAATGCAAAATGAGCCCGAAGTACATCTCGACTATATATGATTTGAATTTTTTTTATGCATGATATATGAATGATCATGATATGCAATGCTGACCATAGGCAGACTGGGAGTTTGTAGAGGCTTTTTATGGAAGCTCATGATTCCTCAACACCGAGAACTCAACCAAATATTTTTTTATAGATGCTATCAAAGGAGAATTCTATCAAGCTTGACACCACAACTTAGCCAATGGGATTCTTTTGGGGGATTAATGAATCATGTTAGCATAATAATTTTTTTTGGCACTTGTCTCAAAGTCAATAGTTGTTGACATATGGCAGAATTTGTTTGATCAATTTGAAAGCATGAAGGGGGTATGCCCCTCTGTGGCTCATCTTGCCCCAGTTTATTGGGACTTTGGAAATGTTCACCTTGAAAGTGAGTTTGGAAACAACTTGCCATGAGACTACCTCGAGATGGCTTGCCCCAAGTGTTTGAAACTTGCAATGGTCTGAACTTGACTAACCAAATGTTGGAATGGTAGACTCTTGATTGACTGTCCTTTGGATAGTTAGACTCATTGAGCTCTGAGGTGGCTTGCCCCAGTCTGAGTCTTGAAGCAAATTACTCTTGGCGAGACGACCCTTAGGGTGATTAGCTCGAATTAACTGATGCTCAAAGTGATTTCCCCTGTTTGGACTTCTTTCACTTCATCAATTTCCTCAACTGCATATTGTTGGAATTTCTTTGATGCTAAGTGTTGACTCGCAAATAAGATTGTGCATTCAAAAAAATTGTAATTTTAATGCAATATTTATGCAAAAATTTAAACTCAAAGTTTATTGATATGAATGGGTGGAATACAGTGAATGCGTCATTGATAAGAACACAATGGTGATCAAGTCATTCACAGTATGCAAGTTGGTGCCATTAAATGATTAACAAAAATCGTTTGGAGTCAAGTTAACACAACCTTGTTATAGTATGCTTTCAAAATAAACCCTGCCTAAATTAGGTCTTTTAAGGGTTGTAACATGGCCTGGTTCACGGCTTTTTGAAACAAAAGGATATAAGGCTCAAAATTTATTTTTACCCACCCCTTCTTTTTTATGATCTCCGGTTCCTACGTTCAGCTAATTCGATACACGCATTCGACTTCTAAGAGGGTTCGAAGGTGTGATGGTAAAGATGAGGGTTCAAGATAGATTTCCTTGAATGGCAGTCACCTTATTTTGTTTTTGTTGAGGATTTAGTGACCTCTTTTGATTGATCTTCCTTATCCCTGATTTTGCCTGGACCGCTTCTTTGAAGCTTTCGGTCCATCGGGATGCCCTGACTTTTGCCTAAGTCATTTTGTGGTATTTGACTTAGCGAACTTTTTTTCAATCTTTCTCTTCTTTTTAAAAGGTGTCGACTGCCATATTATCGGTGGATAAGGATCAACCAACACTAATTTTAGATTTTCTCAACTTCTTCGACACCTCAACATTTGCGCGAAGGATAACATGTGGTTGAACCTAATTGGAGGATGTACGTATGGACGATTTTTAAAAGATCGAATGCATGATCAAACTATCTGAACATAACTACCCTTCCCCAGGTTAAGATTAAGGGTTTTAGATCCAAAATAAACACCAACTTCTAGGCTCAAAGTGGTTGACTAGGGATTAACTCCTTATCTCTTCAGTGTTTGGGGATTTGAAACAATGCCTTACATCATCAACAAGGTTTTACTCAAAAGCATACCTCAACAATTTCAGGTGTTTCGTTTTCATCATCCTCCTTCCAATCTTTGTTAACACAACGGTTTGATAAACAACAATGAATGAGAGGAGTATTTTTGTTTTTAACATAAATGAGTGAATACGAATGGGTCAATTCAAAAGATGCATAAACATTTCTTTTTTTTTTCTTTTTTTTTTACCAATTCAAAGAAAGCAACAATGCTTAAAAGCAATTAACAATCAACATGCAAGGAAACTACAAAAGAAATGCCGAAACAGCCAAATGATTGCCAGCTCTAGGGAATTTACTTCTCCAAACTTGAAGGTTGGGATCAACAAGCTTTTTGACATTGGCATGATGATCTTCAAATTCTTTTCCTTCATTCTCATCGTTGAACGCAACCTTCTTGGATCCACTACTCACTTCTCCTTTTCTTTCATTGGTATGGGTCGTGACATTGAAAATCCAAGGCGGTATCTCAATGCTCTTACCAGGAAACAATGATAGCTCATTAGCCACATCCCTGACATCTTCCTTGTGGAACAAAACCTTGAGGGTTTTCAAGGGTCCTTTCCCTTTCTCACTACCTGGCCCAGAAATCAAGGTATATGTACTTGAGCCTTCCTCCTTGAGTGTTGGTGACCTTATGTCAATCAATCTTTGCAGCTTGAGCTTAAAACTCCTGCATTCCTCGATAGAGTGCCCTATTGTTCCAGTATGGTATTCGCACTTGATCTTCGGGTGATCTTCTTCAAAGACTAAGCTCTTTTTGTTAATCAGTTCTCGTACCAAGGCTTTTAGCGCTAAGCAAGAATCCAGGTCATGTCCCACTGCCCCTTTATGGAATTCACATGTTGCATTTTGATTGTACCATGGCAGGTATGGTGACACAGGTGTGAGAGCTCGAGGGGTCACCAAAGCATTCTGGATCAGTTGTGGGTAGAGCTTGCTATATGACATCGGAATTGGGTCATTGTGATTTTTGTTCCTCTTGTTCTGATTCTGATTTTTGTTCTGAACCTGACTTCGGTGATTTTGAGGAGGAATAGCCAGAGGATGTTGATGATGACGTCTTGAGGGAGGGCCATATGCCGGTAGACGAGGAGTTTTCACATGGAATTTCCCTTGACTTGAGGTAACACTAGATGGATGTGGAGTAGTAGCTCTCTTTGTTGCAGCAGTGTATATTGGGTGACCCTCTTTTCTCAACAAGACTTGCAGGGTTTCTAAGACCCATCTCATTTGGCTCTTCAAAAGATTAAGTTCCTCCTTCAGTGCTTCTTGGCTTTTCCTTAGCTCGTCCATCATCTCCTGAGACATGGTTCTTTGTTCTAAACGCGTGTTGAGAATCACTTTGCTGATCACGGACAAAGGATGGATGAGTTTTTTTTGTATTTTGTCTGGAAAATGTCATGCATTATGATGAGATGCAGATGCAAGTGAATGAATGCAATGCAAGCCATGCATATTTGTTTTTTTTTCTCAATACACGGGTTCAACAGTCTGAGGTACTGATGAATCAGATTGCTCTCCAAGAATAGGTTCTCACCGGGTATGATCTAGGGTTACAAAGGTTCCTAGAGTCATGGATCCATTAAACTGTTTGCTACCTGCGGCAACTTACTTGCCGGTCATTAACTCCATCTAAAGAATCTACTCTAAGTGAGGTTCTCGCATCGATCCAACGAGAAATTCATCTCGCAGACCCACACTACGCAACCATCTTTCCTAGTTGGACAAAGAACTAAGGTTCTACAAATGGTTCTCAGAGTCATGAATCCTAAAGAAAATATCGAAGCTTATGGAAACTTACTTGCCGAGCGACAACATCCTCTCAAGAATATACTCTAAGTAAGGTTCTCGTACCGACCCAACGAGAAATACATCTCGCGGACCCGCACTACTCAACCTCGTCCTATCTTATGTTTTTACTCGAGACTCGGGTAAAAATTCTTTCCCATAAGGTTTGCAATCAGAGTATCCAAGTACCAAACCATAATCGAACCAATACAATAGATTCATATCAATATGACAATAGAGATAGTAAAAACAATAAAGAAAAGCCACATAGGTAAACAAACAAAGGCACACAAACGACCTAACTAGGCTTGACTCACTTAGGGATTTGTCTTCCCCAACAGAGTCGCCATCTGTCGCACCTCGAAAAATGGGGATACGACTTTAAAGCGAAGCGCGATCGCACGCTCGCAATGATGGACTGAACAGAGTCGCCACCGAACTTTATTTATTCCTAAAAAGGAAAGGGGAAATATCGATAAAACCTCTAAAAGAAAGGATAAGATATGGTCATCGCAACCAATATCAGGGTTCGGGAGTCGATTATGCAAGGGGAAGGTATTAGCACCCCTCACGTCCGTTGTACTCAACGGGAACCATTAGGTTAGTTGTGTGCGTTAGTGTTAGTTGAAATATTAGGCTTTTCGAATTATTAAGTGGGAAAGAAAGAAAGGATGAGAAGAGAATGTTTTTGGATTTTTGACGAAGGACTAAACCTAAGTTTTTTATTAGTGGGCCTGACAAGATTTACAAATCCTGCTCCTACGTATCTCAAAAGAGAAATCAAGGCTTACGTAGTTCTGGGTAGAAAAATGTTTGTTTGTTGGTCGATTTTAGCGAAAGATATACTGTATTAATCGACGAAAACATTATTTTACCCAAAACAGATGAGGAGTGGACGCATACCACACATCGAACGGATTTATAAATCTACATTCGGAAAAGCGTCACTTATCTCGACTCAACAATCGTGGCCGAAACATTGTTTTGCATCACCTTAAGACAATATATCTTTCATTTATGAAAAAGGTTTTTGATTATTCGCACGGCGGCGAGAAAAGAGTTTGATTGGTTGGATGTACTTTGAGTGATGGCGAGAACTTGGATGAGCGAGATATCCATTTCGAATCCTAGTCTCGGGTGTGCACGGTATACACCATGTTCCATTTCCATCTTTATTGGCAAAAGTGTTTAATAAAGATTAAGTATTTTTAGGTTTGATTGAGAAAGGGTTTGAAGAAACCGCATTGACAAATTTAGACGATGGCGAGAGTTAAGATAGGCGAGGCATCCACCTCGAATCTTAATCTCAGGAGTGCACGGTATACACCATGTTCCATTTCCATCTTTATTGAAAAAGTATTAAGGTAGGAATCAAGTGTTTTCGAGTTTGAAAGACGAGTACTTAGGACTTGCAAGCTCTTACAACTTGAGTCTAACACTCGGGACTACGTCTGGACATTCCACCCAGGCAGTCTGTTTCTTTCCAATATTGCTAAGAAAATGATTCGAATATTTACGAATGTTTTGGAGGGAAGACGAATATTTATGGCTTGCAAGCTCTTACAGCTTGAGCCTAATATTCGGGATTATGATTGGATATTCCATCCAGGATAATCTTTTTCTTCACATTTTATTTAGAAAAGATTTGAATATTAGAGTGTGGAAGAGAAGACGAATATTTACGGCTTGCAAGCTCTTACAGCTTGAGCCTAATATTCGGGATTATAACTGGATATCCCATCCAGGATAATCTTTTTCTTCACATTTTATTTAGAAAAGATTTGAATATTAAAGTGTGGAAGAGAAGACGAATATTTACGGCTTGCAAGCTCTTACAGCTTGAGCCTAATATTCGGGATTATAATTGGATATTCCATCCAGGATAATCTTTTTCTTCATGTTTTATTTAGAAAAAAGATTTGAATATTGCACTTGGTTTAAGAGAGGTCAATTGGTACCTGATCAAGGTTTAATTCAAATAAATTGAGATGAGATTTAAATTGAAATTGGAATGGTTTAAAATGAATTGAATTTAGACGTGATTTAAATTGAAATTGAAGTGGTTTTAAAATGAATTGAATTCTAAAATAAATTAAAATTGAAAAAGTAATTTAATTTATGATAAGTGGTTTTAAAATGAATTGAATTTTAAATTAAAATTGAAAAAAAAAATTATTTTTTGATAAGTATTTTTTTAAAATGAATTGAATTTTAAATTAAAATTGAAAAAATAATTTAATTTTTGATAAGTGTTTTTTAAAATGAATTGAATTTTAAAATAAAAAATAATAATTTAATTTATGATCAAAATGAAATCCTGTTCATAGTTTCTTCTACTACCACCATATTAATCAATACTCCAACCATATCTCTTTCCTCTAAATGTTGGTATTACAGAACAAAATCCTAAATCACTCCAATTTTGATTTTCTCCTTAAATCGTCATTAACTCGATATCGAGAAACAAAAACGACCTGTAAAAAAACAAAACTTGAAACAGGAGGTCAACGTTCATCTACCGTTTATGAATAACATGCTCAAACTTTCTATTTCACATGATAACTTAAACAAAACTAATAAGCACGAACCGATCTCAATCTCAGTGGTTTCCAAACAAACATCATAACCACAATGATAAACTTCATTCGGAAGTGAACACGGTCGAATTTAAAGCAAAGAAAACGGACAGTTTGAAAGAGCCAAAACGCAATATCATTATGTACTTTTAGTGTATGAAATCATATATGGAAATCTATCCATACCGACTCGAACAGAGAAACGAATGTGCAATAATGGAATAATGGAGATGCAATATAATCAATCAACATTTTCGGACTCCAATCCAACATAAGTGCAAAAGAACATGAGCAACCTCAATAGAAAATAAACACAGCAGCTCTATAATTCAATCAGAACCGAAATGCATAACGAGTGAGCAGTATAATCAACTTATTTCTGAAATGAAATCCGAGTAGCTAACGATACGGTCAATTTCGATTCGTTACCGTCAGTGGGAAACTGCTAGTGTAGCATTGATCTTGCCATTGTTGTGTGTCGGTCAATGCTTCGTGACTGGATCCGCTCTTCGAACCTAACCATAACTTCCATCAACTCTGGAACCTGTAACCTCAATCCTTCAACCTGCATCTGAGATAGATTGCAACCTTCAATCTGCATTTGAGATTCACTAGTTTACAACCTTAAATCTTCACTCTTCAAATTCGCTCATCCCTCTCCAATCCTTGAAGTCCTCTGCATCGCCATCATCATCGTTTTCACCCATTAAGGAGACGAATCTCTGGATTTCTTTTACAAACGCCACATCTGAAGAGCCGTCGGAGCTACTCCGGCAGGTAAGCAACCCTCCAGTTCTTGTTTGGTTTTCTCCTAAATCACCATCGAAGTGAAGTTTCAAGCTTCAGATTTAAATCCCTACCCATGTAGGTTTCAATTCCCTCGCCGCATCATTTAATTTCCGGATCTAGAAATTTAGGGTTTACTTGAGTTGTTCTTCAATCCAGACTTAGGGAAGGGAATCAGAGGCGTAACGGCTTTAGAGAATGGAGGGTTTTATTGATTTGTGAGGAAAGGGTGCATGATGTTCGCGGTAGAGGAGTTATTGGTGGTTTGGGGTTTTAATGGTAGTGGAGATGAAAGATCGGAGTCGTGGTGGATTGTTGGGTTCGTTGTGAGGGAGAATCGTGACGGATGGTGGTGGTGGATGACGAAGGAGACGGAGACGTATGGTGAATAGTGGGCGGTGAAGTTGTTGATATTCACGGAGGAAGAAGAAGGAGGTGGGCGGAGGTTTTGTTGAGGACGAAGTGAGCGGTTGGTGAGGTGAGTGGAAGTTTTGTGTGGAGAATGAGATGGAGCGAGGTGACGACGATGAAGGGTCACCGGCGGTGGGTTTGGAAGAAATAGGCAGTGGAGTTGTTGTTGCTGTCGTGAGTGAGGGGTTGTGGTTGAGATTGGGATTGGGAAATGAGTGGTGGAGAGAGAGTGGAGAAGATTGAGGGTTTCGTGGAGTGAAGAAGGTGGGTGGAGGCGGAGAGTGAGGGTGAAGAGAAAAGGGTGGCGGCGGATTTAGGGTTGGAGTGAGGAAGATGAGGAAATGAGTGAGGTTTTTGAGGAAGGAGACGAAAAGTCTCTTACTTTTCTCCCTTTTTTGTTTTCAGAGAGATGGAGTAGTCATTATGAGAGAGAGAGTTCTCTTCCCCCCACCGTCCTCTTTTTTCAAAAAAAACATCCCCCCTTTTTTGTCTTTAGTGGATAGACTCCATTTTTAAAATATCCTCCCAACGAATCATAAATGGCCACGTGTGAGTGAGAGGGCATTTAAAAAAATGAGGATCAAAAAGAGTCGTTGGTAAGGGTTGTGTGGTCCCCCTTATTGCTCCAAGTTTCTTCCCCCTTTATTTCTCGTATTTCTAATTTAATTTATTTCTATTTTTTGATTGGTTGAAACAAGAATTACATGGATTGCAAGCATGAACCATTGATCAATCGAATCTAATGGTCAATATGAAAGCAAAGAAACACAGTTAATTTAAATAACACAAATACCCCTTCTAGATGCTTTAATTTAAAAACAAATTAAATTAATTAAAGGAAATAAAAATTCACACCTTTTAAAAATAACCATAATAAAAATAAAAATGAGGACATAACAAAATCCTATTTAACTTTTCCGAATCTCTTGACAAAAAAATAAAAATAAATGGGTTTAAAATGAATAAAAATCGGGCGCAAAAAATGCTCGAAAAATTAAACTGAATGCACCAAAATAATCAGTGTGAAATAAACTTATTGGAAAAATACAGCGTTTCTTTTAATTTTGAAATAAATTTTGACCGGTTAAACAGGCTTGAGCCGATCAGAAAGGTGGCCGAAAAATTAGCTGAAAAATAAATTTAGCATACCAGATTAAACTACGCGAAACGTAGATTAATAAAATTGATGTTTAGAAGCTTGATTTTTTTTTTTAAAATCGTTCACTGATTTAATGCACATCCTTTGATTAATTCAATCGGTTTGTCTGTAATTCCAAAAAATTATTTCGACTGATATTTTATGCATTATGCGGTATTGAATGTATGTTATGCTGTGTAGATATGCAATAGCTATGATGAATGTATTGAGTCAGCGATTCAGGGTCAAAATTGGGGTATGACAAGAAGCAACACAATTACTAGCTTTATAGTTACTAGTAATACACACATGCACAAGGGTACTTCTCCTCCCCCTATATCTGTGCAACAAAAACAGAATTACTAGTTAAGGATGCAACCAGTAAGACACACAAATGCACAAGGGTACTCCTTCTCCCCCTAAATCTGTGCATACATCAAATAACAGTAACTCCAGCACCTGTACCAGCCAGAATGTCATTCTGACATCTGCTTCAACATCAACACCTGTGCACCATATCAGACATCCTCTTTGACATCTGTAAACAAAACAACATTCTTGTTTTAACACATGTGCACTTCCTTCAATAATAGTTGTCCTTCAGTTCAGCTACATACACCACTGCTTCCACATTCCACATCAACACTTATCAACACTTCTCCCCCTTTTTAGTCAAAATTGACCAAGGGTGACCAATTAGACAAAATAAATATCAATTAGTCTATCAGAGAATGTTAGGACAGATGTTATAACATTAAACATGTTAAAACATAATAGTTAAGCAGTACAAACCATCATCATACACAGCTGTGATAGCTGAGATAATGAACACATCCAAGGAACTCATTAAGAGCCCAAAAAATTACAAACAGGCATCAATGAGGACTGCCAACATCCAACCTCGTGCAGCATTGCATACTTAACACTCAGTTTACTTGCCATCGATTTTCCTTTGAGAGGCCACTTCCTTGCCTGATTAGCAGCGATGACTTGACAGATTTTGTTGTCAGTCACCTCAAGCTCAGGTTGAGCTTCATAAGGCCTTCCCAGATAGTTGTTGATCACTAAGGGAGAGAAATTTACACACTTGCCTCTCACATACACTTTCCTGAATTCCTTAGACCAATCAGAGCACACTTTCAATTGTTTAATAATTTGAAATATTAAACAGTACATTCCTAACATCCTTAGTTGCTATAATTCCTCAGAAGGACAAATTCCCACTTTGCCCCTTAAATTTTCAAACTGAGTAGCATCCAATGTCATGACATTCTGAGTGACATTGTGCTCAGTCTGCATCTGGTTCATCCATACCAGTGGGGAACAACTGCTACCAGATGCTAGGTACTTAGCTTCTGTAGTGGATAATGATACATAATTCTGTTTCTCCCTTGCAACTACACCATTTTGATGAGGACAACTCATGACTTTCAATCTGCATAGGTACCATTAAGTCCATGGGCAAAGGTTCCAGAATTTTGGATGTTTTTGGATGTCCAATCTTGGGATGTGACACCTTGGTTAGCTTGCCTACCTGACATTTTCCACAGACCTTTCCTTCATCAATAAGCAGCTTTGGGATTCCTCTAACTACTTCCTTGAATATGATCTTCTTCATTCCTCTTAAATGAAGAGGTCCAAGATTTCTATGCCACAGCTTCACTTCCTTTTCTTCCTTGGCTAATACACACATTGAGGAGTAGTTTGAGACTTCAGGTTCCCATAGATAGCAGTTATCTTTGGATCTGGATCCTCTCATAACTACCTTATTTTCTCCATTCTTCACGACACATTCTTCCTTAGTGAACTGTACATTGAAGCCTTGATCACATAGCTGGCTTATGCTGATGAGATTAGCAGTTAGTTCTTTTACTAACAGCACATTATTCAGTTCTGGAACTCCAGGGCTGTTCAGCTTACCAACACCTTTGATTTTTCCTTTAGCTCCATCACCAAAGGTCACATAACCGGTAGCATGAGGTTGTCTATCTACCAATAAGTTCTCCATCCCAGTCATATGTCTTGAGCAACCACTGTCAAAATACCAGGCTTTTCTGGTAGATGCCCTTAGAGATATGTGAGCTAATCTAGCAACCCATTGTTGTTTCTTGATGGGGGCATTATGCTTAGATGCCTTTTGCTTAGGTCTGACTTTAGGGGTCTGGCTAGGATAACCATGCAACCTGTAACAGAAGGGTTTTATGTGACCAAATCTACCACAGTAGTGGCATCTCCATCTTTGAAATTTCTTCTTTTGATGGTTAAACCTCCTGCTTCCATGATGTTGTGACATTGGTTGTGACTTTTGCTTGGTTTTCTGACTTTCAGCCTTTGAGTTGTTGAATTCAGATGGGGATTCCTTAACAAATCCTACACCAGACATGGTTCCTGATTTCTGTCCCATCTTTAGAATTTCTTCCAAAGTGTCAGTTCCTTTATTCAGCATTCTGATGGATTTTGTCATGTGATCTAGCTTAGAGGTCAGCAAGGTTATCTCACCATTTAGACCATTTATGATTGTCATATGCTTCTTCTTCTCAGCTTCCAGCTCCTTGATGAGTTTCTTCGGCTTTTCTCCTTGCATACACACTTCTGCACTTTTGACACATAACTCTTTATATGAAGCAGCAAGTTCATCAAATGTAAGTTCATCTCCATTTGAGTCATCATCAGAGGCACAGACACTAGTTAGTGCAGTGACATGTTTTGCAGATTCTCCTTCTGATTCACTCTCAGAGTCTCCCTCAGACCAGGTGACAGATAGTCCCTTCTTTTGCATCTTGAGGAAGGTTGGGCATTCAGCTCTAATGTGACCAAAACCTTCACATCCATGGCACTGGATTCCTTTGCCTTGGTTGAACTCTTCTTCAGATTTTGATCTTCTACTGATGTCAGATGAAGAGTTCTTGACATTTGGTCTGCCCTTTTGATCAACCTTCTTTATGAACTTGTTGAACTGTCTTCCAAGCATGGCTATAGCTTCTGATATGCTTTCATCACCTCCAATATTTCCTTCTTCTGAATCCTCTTCAATATTTGATACAAAAGCTATGCTTTTGTTTTTCTTTTCAACATTATCACACAAGCCCATTTCAAAGGTTTGGAGAGAACCAATAAGTTCATCAACCTTCATATTGCAGATATCTTGAGCCTCTTCTATAGAAGTGACCTTCATGGCAAATCTCTTGGGCAATGATCTGAGAATCTTTCTTACAAGTTTTTCTTCAGACATTTTCTCTCTTAAGCCACCAGAAGTGTTGGCAATTTCAAGAATATTCATGTGGAAGTCATGAATAGTCTCATCCTCTTTCATCCTCAGATTTTCAAACTTGGTGGTCCGCATCTGAAGTTTAGACATCCTCACCTTGGAGGTACCTTCATGACTTGTTTTGAGAGTATCCCAAACTTCTTTAGCCAGCTCACAGTGATGCACCAGTCTGAAGATGGTCTTATTTATCCCATTGAACAGTGCATTCAAGGCCTTCGAGTTACCAAGGGCTAATGCATCTTGCTCTTTGTCCCACTCTTCTTCATGAATTTGCATAATAATTCCATCTTTGCCTGTCTTCATTGGATGTTCCCATCCTTGGTTGACAGCTCTCCAGACCTTGCTATCCAGAGACCTCAAGAAGGCTATCATATGAGGTTTCCAGTCATCATAGTTAGAACCATCCAGCATGGGTGGTCTATTTGAGTATCCTACATCCTTGTCCATGGTACTAGAAAGTAACGTCCCTAGATCTCACCTAGAAATTAACAGGCAGGGTGCCTGCTCTGATGCCAATTGAAATTCTAGTTAACAGACTTTCGATGTCACACGGGATGTTATGACATCCAATTCTGCGCAGACAGAAATGTATACAGCAGGTAAATGTAAAGGACAGTAAATAACACAGACAATTATTTACCCAGTTCGGTGACAAATACACCTACGTCTGGGGGCTACCAAGCCAGGGAGGAAATCCACTATTAGCAGTATTAATTCAGGCCTTAAACCAACTGTTTAATCCTATCACTTAATACCTACCCAATGCAATTTCAATCTAAACTAAGACCAGAGTTCCTACCCACTCCCCCTCAATCACCACAGTGATTACAACCTTTAATTAGTTTAAAGTTAAATGGTGAAGTTATACTTCAAACAACTCTTGATTGTGCTTACAAGCTTTAATCAAGAAACGCAACACTTTTACTTAAAAGCTTAGAGTGACACAACACTTACAACTCAATGAACACCCTAGTCCAATGCAATCATCTAGGTGATAATTGTTTGGCTCACAAGTACAACCTAATACAAAACACAATAAAAATACAGCTATGAAATACAATGATGTATTTAAAGCTTCACACTTCGAAATCCCTGAGTTGCTGAAAGTAGGATTGCCATCCTTTTATAATGCAGCACTTGGGCCTTGTACTTGTATTTCCTAAAATTAAGGTTAAGCAAGTTAACCTAATTTCCACATATTAGGGTGCTAACAAATAGGCTATTTGTTAGGTCTATTAATTGTAGCTCAGTTGTTAGTTTCTTGGATTTTAGCTCAGCTGTTGGATTCCTGAAAAATAGCCTGAGAAAAATATTGAAACAGAAAAACTAACTAGCCTACACTTTAGCATATGCTGTCAGGAATGAATGTCATAACATTCAGTTTGACGTCCAGAACATAGGCCATATGCTAGGTCTATTATTCTCCTGAAACACAGACTGTACTAAATGCTGAACTGTAACAGAAAGACCAACCAGTCTATAATTCAGTATCAGCTGTCAGAGATAAATGTCATAACATTCATTTTTACATTTAGACAATATGCCATATGCCAGGTTTGTTATTCTCCTGAAAAACAGACTGAAATAAATACTGAACTGTAGCAGAAAAACCAACCTACCTATAATTTAGTATCTGTTGTCAAGGATGAATGTCATAACATTCAGTTTGACATTCAGACAATAGGCTATGTGCTAGGTCTGTTATTCTCCTGAAAAACAGCCTGAAATAAATACTAAACTATAACAGAAAAACCAACTAGCCTATAGTTCAGTATCTGCTGTCAGGAATGAATGTCATAACATTCATTTTGACATCCAGACAATAGGTTGTGTGTTAGGTCTGTTATTCTCCTGAAAAATAGCCTGAGATAAATACTGAACCATAACAGAAAAACCAACTAGCCTATAGTTCCGTATCTGCTGTCAGGGATGAATGTCATAACATCCAGTTTGACATTAGTAAGTCCTGTATTGAATGACTGTCATAACAGAACAGAAAATCAGCCTGCTGTTAGTTTCCTGAAAATCAGCCTGAGATAAATAACAGAAAAACTAACTGGCCTGTCAGGAATGAATGTCATAACATTCAGTTTGACATTCAGAGAATGCTGTCATGAATGACTGTCATAACAGAACAGAAAATCATGTATTAGCTAATCCTGCAGCATACTACTTAAGCATGTCATGACATCAGTCATGACATCTAAGTACAGTAAGTGTTTTAACACAAAATGCAGCCAATAAAAAACATCTACACTATGCAAATGAAATGTCATGATGCCATGAGGGATCTTAGGGTCAAAATTAGGGTCTTACACTGTTGAAGCTGCGAATAAGAACATCAAGAAGATTATCCAGAAGATGGTTGTCAAGTATAAGGATTGGCATGAGATGCTCCCATTTGCATTGCATGGGTATCGTACATCCATCCGCACTTCAACAGGGGCAACCCCTTTCTCTCTTGTGTATGGTATGGAAGCAGTGCTCCCCATAGAGGTTGAGATTCCTTCATTGCGTCTGCTCATGGAAGCCAAGTTGACTGAAGCTGGATGGTGTTAGAGCAGGTTTGACCAGTTGAATTTGATTGAAGAGAAAAGATTAACTGCCATGTGTCATGGTCAGTTATATCAGTAGAGAATGAAGAAAGCTTTTGATAAGAAGGTCAAACCTCGAGTGTTCAGAGAAGGTGACCTTGTGCTCAAGAAGATTTTGACGTTTAAGCCAGATTCCAGAGGAAATTAGACTCCTAATTATGAAGGCCCATATGTTGTTAAGAGAGCCTTTTCAGGCGGTGCATTGATTCTTACAACTATGGATGGTGAAGAGTTCACTCGTCCTATGAACGCAGATGCAGTCAAGAAATATTTTGCCTAAAAAAGAAAAGAACAGCTCGCTAAGTTGAAAACCCGAAAGGGAGGCTTAGGCAAAAATGAGCATCTCGGTGGATTGAAAACCCGAAAGGGGGATCCAGGAAAAAATTAGAGACATAAAACAGAAAGAATTTCATGATAAGTTAAGTACCCCACCTTGGGGAAACTTATGAAAAAATTAGGGATTATGGCAAGTAACTGCATTCTGCTGATCTTCAGTGTTTCGAAGACTTGTTTGAGCACAAGGGTTGACATCGGTTTATCACCCCAGTAGCGGTCAAGAGCACAACAGATATCAAGAGTTGGTAGAGGGATTAAGGATCATTTGTATTCAATGCAACCCTTTTCCATGTAAATTACCATATTCAACTTTGTAAAAATCTATGGAGTCTTGTCATTTACAGACTACCATTCTTATAAATAATGCTGAGCTTTTATCCAAATTGTTTCTACTCTTATTTTCTACCTAGTAATCGGTAGTTGTAAATCCTATTTTTCCCCTGTGCGGAGTCTATCCTTGATATGTTCACTTTAACCAGTGACAGATATTCTCATCTTTGGTATTCTATCCAGTAACTGATAGATATAATCCCTATTTTTGCTCCTTATCAGAGTCGATCCTTGATATGTTCATCCTAACCGATGACGGGTCTTCTCTTTGTTTGGTTTTCTACCCAGTAACCGGTAGTTGTAAATCCTATTTTATCCTCTTTTCAAAGTCTATCCTTGATATGTTCATCTTAACCGGTGACGAATTTTCTCTTTGATTGGTCTTCTACCCAGTAACCGGTAGTTGTAAATCCTACTTTATCCCCTCTCAGAGTTAATCCTTGATATGTTCATCCTAACCGGTGACGGATTTTCTCTCCGACGGTTTTCTAATTAGCTTTCGATAGATGTAATTCCTACCCTTTTGTTCAGTTAGTATATCCTTGATATGTTCATCTTAACCAATGGCGGGTATCCTCCTTGGCATTTCCAGGCAAGTCTATCCTTGATATGTTCATCTTAACCGGTGACGGATATTCTTCCCTGTTGAGTTCAATAACCTGAAGGCGCCTTACATTCGGCACAATTGATTCCTCACCCATACTCAAAGGAACTCACCATTTTTCTTTCAATTTTTCAGATCTAAACTTCAATTTCATTGATTGATTTTTAGATCTAAAGTTCCTAAGCCTTGCTCTCCTTAATCCATAGATCACACTGCAAGCTTAATCACTAAGAAATCGTGCTCTCAAGCTCTAGAAATCAGAGGTTTACTTCAGATTTTATTTTCTTCGAATCCACTTATATATTGCTTGTTTCTTGTTGTTGTTGTGTGGTCTGAAGTCCTCTTCATAGAGGCAATCTTTTTTAGCTTTGAATTTTCAAAATCCAACAAGTTTCAGTTGAACTCCATAAAATTCAACCTCTGATTTCTCTCTTAATAGGAATCTAGAGTGGATTTGGTTGACACAGGGGTGATGTACATCACCCCAGTTTTTGTTTGGTACCTGGATCGTGGCTTTTCATGAACTTTTATTTCTCTGCAATTTTTGCATTCGCCGGAGAAGACGGGGGTGTACACCACCGTCCAGTCTCCAGATTCAATCATGGTCGTGCGTTTCATTTTCCAGATTTAATCTGATCCGTCCCATGTTATGACTTGTTTAATGGCTATGTGTGATGCATTGACTAAAGAACATGGTAGGCGCGCGCTCAAGGGCCACATGATTTGCCAGCTCAATTAATGAGCTCTGCATACAACGCTCCACGCTTTTTGCTATTTTTAAATTCTGATTTTAATTTTCTTTTATTTCTTTTATCTCCATTTCATTTTAAAAATTCATATCTCCTTCATTATTGGTCCAAAAAATGTGAGACCAATTGCATTTTTCTTATTTTAATTTCTAGTTTCTAAAAATGATTTTTAGTATTTTTTATTTTATCATTTGATATTTTTTAGGAATTTTCTCTTTTCTGGTTATTTTTAATTCATTTAAAATAGTTTTTGATATTCAAAAAATACAAAAATATTTTTCCAACCTCTTTGAATGATGATAGATCTATGAAAAATATTCTCATCAATTTATTAATTGATTTGAGATTTATTTGAGATTTTAATTCAATTAGGTTATTTTTATGCATTTTTAATTGATTAAAAATAGTTTCTGACTTCTAAAAATGCAGAATTTTTTTGTCAAACTTTGTTTGACCTTGTTGAACTTAGGATAATTCACTTGGACTTTTCAAAGTTGATTTGAAGTGAGTTTGAAGTTTGACCTTTCTTTATTATTTTAATTCAAGTATTATTTCACTTTTGAAAAATACCAAAAATATTTTATTTGTTTCTTGACTTCTAATCTTCATCTTGCTTCTATTTACTATTGTTTGACCTTGATCTCATATATCTTTGGTCAATGCTTGTTGATTACTTCATTTCATTTCCATTAATGCACTTTAATATTCATTCATTCTTCTTCTTCTTCTTCTTTTCCTTTTTTGATCAATGAGTTAAAGATTGGTGGTTAGCCTTGATGTATGGGAGGTCTAACCTTCCTTGATTCAAATCTAATTCAGCTTGATCATCGATCAAGTGAATGGCTTTGCATTAAGGATAGGTTGCTTCCTAATCAAGCAAAGAACCTAAATCAATACAAGATCATTTCTCATCTTCTTTTTGGCATGGCAAGTTGTAGGAGTTTGATTCACTAATCAAAATCTCTAACTTGTGTTGTTGCCTACATTATTATTGACCGGCCTCAGATAGTTGTGACTTCTACATAAGTCCAATTACGATTGCTTAACATAGCGCTAAATTGCCTTATGGCACACTAACTCTAACACTAACCATTAACCATTAACATTTAATTCTTGCTCTTTACATTTATGCAATTTACTATTCTTGTACATATTATTCATTTTATTTTGCCCTTTGCTCATTTGAGCACATGTTTATGTTTATGCAATTTGCCTTTTGCTCACTTGAGCACATAATTGTGTATATATTATTGTGCTTGTGCTTTTGTTTTGATTGTTGTGGACCAAAGTGCAAAAATGGACAAAAAGGACTTAGATTCTAGGGCATACCCTATGCAAAATGGAGTAAAAAGGCCTTAATATTGAAGAGGAATTAGAAGGACCAAATCTCTAAACTCACTCTTGTCCATTCTTGATTTACTTCATGGAACTTTTTGATGTGTGTGCTTTTGTGCTAGGGAATCCTATTTGAGCCAAACTGAAGAACCATTTTTATGTGTTTCTAAAGTGAGAGATCCAAGAGCCATTGGAAGATTCCTAAGAGCTTTGCTTGATTGATTGATTGCTTGAGTATACACTTACTTGCTTGCTTATTCCAAAGGATGGGAGCTACTTGGATCATCAATATGATCTCAAGAAGGGAACTCCACTTGTGGTCTTGTTTCTTATCCTTCATCTCTTGTATGATTAGGACTTTAGCCATTCTTCTTCTTCCCTCCACTCTAACCCAAGCCAAAACTTTTGTGCAAACATTAACACTTGTTTTCAAACATTAGAAACCTAAGCATTAGGCTTTTGATTTTCAAACTTTCTTTTCATAACACTTATTTTGAATTGAATCTTTAAGTCAACTTTGACCATATTTTGTAAATACTTTTCATTTGTAAATATAACTCATTCAAAAGCTTTTGTGGTTTCAATGGCCACTTCTTATCAAAAACTTTTCATAACCATTAGCTATTAGGTTTGAGTTATCCTTGAGGTAGATATAATACTCACATATATCCTTAGTGATGGACAATGAGTCTTCCATGCTTATTATAGGGTTAACCCCCCACTAGCATGTTGAAGCTATCCTCACATGGTGGATTTGTGGTTTTAGGTTGAGTTTTCTCCCTTGGATAACAAAAGACCTTAAGGCTTTTGGACCAATCAATTCGCCAACTTGTTTTGAGATTTTTTATCCGAACTACGAGGTTTTGATCCTAATCTTTTTTAAGATGGTACGTAGGCAATGGGTCTATCCATTCAAACACAAAATTGTAAATAACTTGTACATTCTTCTCTCATCTCCCCAATCATGTTTGCACAAACAAATTTTCACAAAATACCAACCTTACAACAAGTGTGAAAAGGGCTCCCTAGGAGTACCTAGGATGTTTTGGGTGCTTAAAACCTTCCCATTGCATAATCAACCCCCTTACCCCGATCTCTGACATTTTTACTAGTTTTTGATTCGATAAAACTATTAGGTTTTTATTCGCTTTCTAACCATTCCTTTGGATAAATAGAAGCGCGGTGGCGACTCGACTTGTATGATTTACTTTTGATTTAGTCAATAAATCTAAAGGTAACGAATACCCCGCTAAAGAAAAGTGGCGATTCTGCTGGGGATCATTTGCCTAGTGGGTTTTGCCTACTTTTCACATTTGTGTTGTATTGTATTGTATATTATTTTGTGACATATTTTTGTGCAATTTGGGATTAATGTATTATATGTAATGATTGAATTGCTTGATATAATAATTCCTTGTATGCTTGGTGATCTTTGTGAGATGAGTTCTATACCCGAACTCGAGTGCACTTAGGATAGGAGAATGGCATAGTCTTGTCAACTTGTGTGGAGTTATTCCTTAGCAAGTTGACTTGCAAGCCCATTCACTTGGTGGAGGTCATGTTGGGATCAATAATGTCACACAAGTAGTCGTGGTTAGACATTACTCTTTCCAATATAGACTTTAGAAGCCAAGGACCTTAGTTTACCAAGCCCATCTTGACCTATTTTTAGGATGTAGTGAGAAGGTCGTTCAAGTGTAAGATTTGATACGATTGTTACGTGATACTACACTCATAAGAGTTCCTCTTGAGAATATTTTTGGAATACGAGTAGTCGTTTATCCGATAATATCCGAAAGACGGGATGATGACTATGGGAACCCATTGTAGAACATGTCTGGCAGGTTTAAATCCTAGTACACTTTCTTTGGGTGGTTCTTAACCGAGACTCCATGCTTGTGACTCGCAACAAACCCTTGATTCATGGTTGATCCGTTCTTGTGTATCCTTAATATTAATGGAACTTGGGTGTTGATAAGGTGTAAACCATAATCCACCAAAATGGATGATTGATATTAAGGACGACTTGATCCATCCCATGACCTTTGTGTGGTGTGCTTTGCTTGATCCTTGAGTGTGATTGTTGCATCCATGCATTCATGCATCCATGCATTCATGCATCCATTTGCATCCATATCATCAATAATGAGAAAATTTTCAAAGGAACTTAAGAGATCTATTTGCAAATTTTCAGACATGGAAAGACAAAGAAGGAATACGAAGAATTACAGTTTCAGACAACCCGACTTGAAAGAGCTAAGGAATTTGACATCCTATGTATTAGATCGCTTGGATTTGAAGGCTCGTCATGGGAGGCTTCTATCTATTTTGGCTACTCAAGTTGGCGAAGGTTTGATGAGTGTATTGGTGCAGTTCTATGATCCCTTGTACCGTTGCTTCACATTTCCGGATTTCCAGCTCTTGCCTACGCTTTAGGAGTATGCCTATCTTGTGGGTATACCTATCCTAGACCAGTTGTCATTCAGTGGCTTAGAGAGGGTTCCTACTTCTCAAGAGATAGCTGATATGTTGCATATATATGAATCTATGGTTGGTGCTCATATGACTACCAAAGGTGGAATTCAAGGTCTCCCTTTTGAGTTCCTCATCGCTCAAGCTACTATGTATGGGAAGGCCATGAGTGAGGACGCCCTTGAGGCCATATTTGTACTTCTCATCTATGGGCTAGTGTTATTCCCCAACATCGAAAAATTTATGGATGTGAACGCTATTAGGATTTTCTCTACTCTTAATCTCGTTTCGACTCTGTTGGGTGACACTTACTTCTCTTTGCATATGAGGAATGCAAAGGGTGGTGGTACCATTGTGTGTTGTTTGCCTCTGCTGTATAAGTGGTTTATTTCGCACTTGCCGCAGACGGTCGCCTTCAAGGAGAACAAAGGATGTCTATGGTGGTCCACGAGACTTATGTCTCTCACTAATGATGATATCTTTTAGTACAACCGTGTATATGATGGTGTGCAGATTATCGACTCTTGTGGTGAATTCTCCAATGTGCCTCTTCTTGGTACATGTGGTGGGATTAACTACAACCCCATTTTGGCACGTCGTCAGCTTGGGTTCCCCTTAAAGGATAAACCTAATAACATTATGTTAGAGGGTGTCTTCTTTCGGGAGGGTAAAGATCCCCAAGGCTTGAAGGGCAGGATGGTCCGCGCTTGGCGCAAGATCCATAGGAAGGGATGGAAAGATCTTGGTCCGAAGAACTGTATTGCTTTGGAACCCTATACCTCTTGGCTTAGGAGGAGAGCTTCTGAGTACCTTATGCCTTATGAGTATTCGAGACCTACACCTTTGGTTGTGGCTGGGCCTTCAACCCTCCCTGACCAAGGAGTAGAGGAGTTGAGACACGAAGACCGTTCACGTGCCTGGATCCGTGAACGAGAAGAGTTACTTCAGCAATTGAGAGAGAAGGATGCTTTGATAGAGTTTCTTAAGCACCATGTTATTGATGAGCCTGATGATGCATTGACTTCTCTTCTTCCTCAGTCTTCCAAGTTTTGGAAGAGGAAGTATGATCGACTCGCCAAAGAGAAGGCAGATATGGAGGCAGCCTATGAAAGAGAGGTGAAGAGGTTTTGTGCAGCTTATCTTCCAGTCTCCAGAGCTTTAGATGATTGTTTCTAGGGTTCCATAGGATGTTCATTTTCCTTCTCTCTTGTATTGCATTTGGTTACCAAGACTGTACTTCTTTGGTGTAAAAATATTTTCCAGATATTATTGATGTGATATTTCCACATATGTCCAAATAATTAATATTTTCAATATTTGCAAATAGGACTCTAAAGTTCCTCTGATATAAAAAATAAATCATATGCACAAGCATTACATGCATCATGTGCATAAGCAGGTTTTGCTCCAGGTTTCTTGATTCAGTGGTCTAACTCTGTCTTCTTCATTTATTTTGAAGACAAGCTGACTCACCGGTACTACACTCGAGCCAACGCTTCAAGACTGATGGATCACCTAGAGCAAGAGAACCGTGAACTCAAGGAGGAAGTGGCCAGATTGACTACCCTGATGGAGTCTTTCATGGCCACCCAGAGCCAGTCATCTCCGACACCTTCAACTCCTCCCCAGAGGATAGTCATCTCTGAGATTGCCTCTTCAACAGTGTCTACGGCCAGCGCCCACTTTGCACCAACTGCTATGCCAGTCAGGTTTCCCTGGGGGATGCCTGCCAACTTTGTTCCTAAGGGTCTTTCCCCCACATTTGCTTCTCTGCCGGCATCTAGCCCGGTTCTCGTCGTTCCACCTCCTGTCGTGCATACTATGCTGAGAGTAGACGACACCATCTACCACTCTGAGCCGTCTGAGGGGCCAGATGTCTATGAAAAGATGGATGCTATGAACGATCAGTTTCTTGAGCTCCGCAAGGAGGTCAAAACTCTCAGAGGAAAGGACCTCTTTGGCAAGGCTGCTGCTGAACTCTGCTTAGTTCCAAACGTCAAAATCCCTGTAAAATTCAAAGTACCTGACTTTGAAAAGTACAAGGGAAATACTTGCCCTCTCAGCCACCTGGTTATGTATGCAAGGAAGATGTCGACTCAGATCGACAATGATCAGCTTCTTATTCACTATTTCCAAGACAGTTTGTCCGGTGCTGCCCTGAGATGGTATATGGGCTTGGACAGCGCGAACATCTGAACCTTCAATGACCTTGGCGAAGCTTTCGTCAAGCAATACAAGTATAATATGGATATGGCTCCCGATAGGGATCAATTAAGAGCCATGTCCCAGAAGGACAAGGAAACTTTCAAAGAGTACGCCCAGAGGTGGCGAGAGCTAGCAGCACAGATTGTGCCTCCGCTGGAAGAGAAAGAAATGACCAAGATCTTCCTGAAGACCTTGAGCTCATTCTATTATGAGCGGATGATTGCCAGTGCTCCTTCTGATTTCACCGAGATGGTGAACATGGGGATGCGTTTGGAGGAAGGAGTCAGGGAAGGGCGCCTGACCAGAGAAGAAGGCTCTTCTGCCAAACGATATGGAGCGTTTGGAAAAAAGAAAGATGGCGAGGCACATGTTGTGACCTCCCATATTAAACCAAGAAGACCCTCAGTAAGGAGGAAGACCGTGCGACCCGCCGGTAATCAGCATCAGGTGGCTCACATAGCACCTGTTTTCAGAGAAAACCAGCACTATCAGCACAACAATAACTAGCAACAGCAACATCAACAATATTAACAACAACAACACCGTCCTCAACAGCAGGCCTACCATCCTCGAAACAACAAACAGACTAGTACCAGCTATGAGAGGAAAAGGGTCACCTTTGGTCCTATTCCAATGACCTATGCAGAGTTGTATCCCTCTTTGATAGAGAGGAAGTTGATTACTCCATGCGACCAACCGGCTATACCTACCAACCCTCAGTGGTGGTGGATAAGCTCGAGCTACATTGTGTCTATCATTCCGGTGCCCCCGGACATGACGTGGAAAATTGTTACCCGCTGAAGACCAAGGTTTAAGACCTTGTGAGAAGTGGTATCTTGTGTTTCGAGGACGTAGGTCCCAACGTTAAGAAGAACCCATTGCCCGAGCATGGGAAATCCTTTATCAACATGGTCCAGGGCTGCCCTGGTAAATATAAAGTCAAATATGTCAGCCATATTCGACAATCTTTGGTCGAGATGCACAGACTGTTGTGTGAATACAGTCATTACGAGCACGACCATGACAGATGTCGAGTCTGCACTGTCAATCAGAGGGGATGTCGCTAAGTCCGTAAAGACATCCAAGAAATGCTGGATGAAGGTGTAATTGAAATATTTCAGAATCGTGATGTTGATGATGATGAAGTCAATGTGATATCACCAGTATTTCGGATCCCAGTGCCTGTTGTCATCCGGTATGATGGCAGCAAGCAGAAGGCCTCTCCCACTCTGATAATTAAACCAGCTAGCCCTGTGCCATACTCTTCTGATAAAGTTGTCCCCTATCGTTACAATGCTGTAGCATTGGAAGATGGAAAGGAGGTGCCCCTGCCGTCTACCTCTGTTGTTAATATTGCCGATGTCAGCGGCCTGACTCGTAGTGGCCGTGTTTTCTCGACTCCGCCAAAACCCCAGGCTGACGTCCGAAGGGCTGATGTTGTTGATTGTGCTGTGCACCCGGTTGGGAATGTTGTTATTGCTCCGAATCCGGCACTTGTTGCCAATAAACTTGCCTCTGTTGTAAGAACTCTTGTCTCTGCTGGCCAGAATGGCACCATGAAAGAAGACTGTGATGAGATGCTGAGGCTCATCAAGAGGAGTGAATACAACATTGTAGATCAGCTTCTACAAACGCCATCAAAGATCTTTGTGCTATCTTTATTGATGAACTCAGAACCACACCATGAAGCTCTGCAGAAGGTGTTGGATGTGGCGTATGTAGATCATGATGTCACAATAGAACAATTTGATAGTATTGTTGCAAACATTACTACTTGTAACAATATGAGTTTTTGTGATACTGATCTCCCTGAAGAGGGAAGAGACCATAATTTGGCATTTCACATATCTATGAGCTGTAAGGATGATGCCATGTCTAATGTGCTGGTAGACACTGGATCATCACTGAATGTGTTGCCAAAATCCACTCTAGCTAGATTGTCATACCAGGGGCCTCCCATAAGGTAGAGTGGAGTAGTGGTTAAAGCTTTTGATGGATCCCGTAAAACTGTGATTGGAGAGGTTGAACTCCCAGTCAAGATTGGACCAAGTGATCTCCAGATCACTTTTCAGGTCATGGATATCCACCCATCATATAGTTGTCTGTTGGGCAGACCATGGATTCACGAGGCAGGCGCCGTGACATCCACCCTACACTAGAAACTGAAATTTGTTAAGAACAAGAAGCTGGTGGTGGTAGGGGGAGAGAAGGCTCTCCTGGTTAGCCATTTGTCTTTCTTTTCTTACATAGACGCTGAGGATGAAGTTGGAACACCGTTCCAAGATTTATTTATTGCTGAGCCTACTAAGAAAGGAGCTTCTTCATTTGCATCCTACAATGATGCTAAGTTGGCCATTGAGCATGGCACAACTACCGGTTTAGGATAAATGATCAAGCTGGAAGATAATAAATCCCGGGATGGCATAGGGTATTCTTCTGGCACTTTCAACAAGCATGGGTTATTTCAGAGTGGTGGGTTCATCCACACCGTCCAAGATGAGGAAGCTGCTGCTATTGTGGAAGAGGATGCAGAGGAAGATTCTGGCAACTTTGTCATCCCTGGAGGGGTCTGCAATAATTGGGTCGCTGTTGATGTTCCAACAGTTGTCCATAAGTCAACGTAATGTTCATTTTGTTTAAAAACCCTTCACTCATGCCAAAAGGAGGAGTGATGACATTGTTGGCTCATAAATACAATGATATTTTCATTCAGTAAATTCATATTAAATGTTTGTTTTTCCAATTATTTTCACTTTTTGCTTTTTTGCATGAAATTGGTGATCACATAAAACCTTAAAAATAGAATAAAATCAATCTTTTCATCTGCATAATGATTTGCTTTGTTTGAATTCTAAAATCTCTTTTATATCCAAAATCATTATGCATGTTGATCAAACCCATTGAACATAATGATCCAACACCATCTCCCAACTTTGAGTTCCCTATATTTGAGGCAGAAGAAGATGATGTTGAAGAGATTCCTGACGAGATTACCTGTCTACTTGAGCATGAAGAGAAGATCATTCAGCCGCATCTTGAGAATCTGGAAACAGTCAACTTGGGGTCTGAAGATTGGGGCACTCCTGGAAGAGTCTGTTAAGAAGGGGTTGATTGAGTTGCTACGAGAATACGTCGACGTCTTTGCCTGGTCATATGAAGACATGCCTGGTCTAGATACTGATATCGTGCAACACTTCCTGCCTTTGAAGCCTGAGTGTGTGCCTGTGAAGCAGAAACTCAGAAGAACTCATCCTGATATGGCAGTGAAGATTAAAGAAAAAGTTCAAAAGCAAATTGATGCGGGGTTTCTGGTGGCTTCTACATATCCTCAATGGGTGGCCAATATTGTGCCCGTGCCTAAGAAAGATGGAAAAGTCTGAATGTGTGTGGACTATAGAGACTTGAACAAAGCTAGTCCGAAAGATGATTTTCCGCTACCACATATTGATATGTTGGTAGATAATACAGCTAAATTCAATGTCTTCTCATTTATGGATGGATTTTCTTGATATAACCAGATTAAAATGGAACCCGAGGATATGGAGAAGACAAAATTCATTACACCTAGGGGAACATTCTGTTATCGAGTGATGCCCTTCGGTTTGAAGAACGCCGGAGCCACGTATCAACGAGCTATGACTACCTTGTTTCATGATATGATGCACAAGGAGATCGAGTTGTATGTTGATGATATGATTGCAAAGTCGAGAACAGAAGTTGAACATGTAGAGCACTTGTTGAAGCTATTTCAGCATTTGAGGAAGTATAAGCTTCGTCTGAATCCTAACAAGTGTATATTTGGAGTCCGTTCCGGCAAGTTATTGGGCTTTATTGTCAGTGAAAGAGGTATTGAGGTTGACCCTGCCAAGGTCAAAGTAATACAAGAGATGCCTGCGCCCAAAACTAAGAAGCAAGTCCGAGGTTTTCTTGGCCGCTTGAATTATATTTCCAGATTTATATCACATATGACTGCCATATGTGCGCCGATATTCAAGCTCCTCCGGAAAGATCAGCGTCATGATTGGACCGAGGATTGCCAAAAAGCCTTTGACAGTATTAAAGAGTATCTGTCTGAGCCTCCGATTTTGTCTCCACCTATGGAAGGGAGACCCTTAATTATGTATCTGACAGTTCTTGAAGACTCTATGGGTTGTGTCCTTGGTCAGCAAGATGAGTCAGGGAAGAAAGAATATGCCATCTACTATCTGAGTAAGAAGTTCACTGATTGCAAGTCTCGATACTCGATGCTTGAGAAAACATGTTGGGCTTTGGCTTGGGCTGCTAAGCGCTTACGCCAGTATATGTTGAATCATACGACTTGGTTGATATCCAAAATGGATCCAATCAAGTATATCTTCAAAAAGCCTGCTTTAACCGGGAGGGTTTCCCGTTGGCAGATGTTGTTATCTGAGTATGATATTGAGTATCAAGCTTAGAAAGCTATTAAAGGTAGTATCTTGGCTGACCACTTGGCACATCAACCAATTGAGGGTTATCAGTCAATTCAGTATGACTTCCCAGATGAGGAGATTCTATATTTGAAAATGAAAGATTGCGATGAGCCTACGCTCGATGAAGGGCCAGAGCCTGGTTCCCGATGGAGCATGGTGTTTGATGGCACTGTAAATCAGTATGGAAATGGTATTGAGGCAATGATTATTACTCCTCAGGGCACACATTTTCCTTTTACAGCAAGGCCAACTTTCAAATGCACGAATAATATGGCGGAGTATGAGGCCTGTATTATGGGATTGGAAGAGTGCATTGATCTTAGGATCAAGCATCTTGATGTATATGTTGATTCGGCCCTTGTTGTTAATCAGATTAAGGGTGAATGGGAGACGAATCAGCCTGGCCTCATCCCATATAGAGATTATGCGAGGAGGATTTCAACATTCTTTACTGAGGTTGACTTTCATCATATTCCTCGAGATGAGAATCGGATGGCAGATGCGCTTGCTACACTTGCTTCGATGATCATGGTGAGACTCTGGAATGAGGTTCCCAATATCACTGTGATGCACTTGGATAGACCAGCTCATGTATTTGCAGTTGAAGAAGTGAAGGATGATAAGCCATGGTACTATGATATCAAGTGTTTTCTTCAAAGTCAGATTTACCCGCCAGGGGCATCTGTGAAAGATAGGAAGACTTTGAGGAGATTATCAGGCAATTTCTACCTCAATGGCGATGTGCTTTATAAGAGGAACTTTGACATGATTCTGCTCAGATGCGTGGATAGACACGAAGCAAACCTATTAATGACTAAGGTCCATGGGGGTTCATTTGGAACTCATTCCAATGGACATGCCATGGCTAGGAAGATGTTGAGAGCAGGCTACTATTGGCTGACAATGGAGTCTGACTGCTGCAAATATGTGAAGAAATGCCACAAGTGTCAGATCTATGCGGCTAAGATTCATATCCCACCGACACTTCTGAATGTGATTTCATCACCATGGCCTTTCTCCATGTGGGGAATTGACATGATTGGCAGGATAGAGCCGAAAGCGTCCAACGGTCACAGATTTATTCTTGTAGCAATTGATTACTTCACCAAGTGGGTTGAAGCGGCGTCATATGCAAATGTGACCAGGCAGGTGGTTGTGAAGTTTATCAAGAATCAACTCATATGCCGCCAGATAAGATCATTACTGATAATGGATCTAACTTGAACAACAAGATGATGAAGGAGCTGTGTAGTGAGTTCAAGACCGCGCATCATAATTCTTCTCCTTACAGACCCAAGATGAATGGGGTTGTTGAAGCTACTAATACGAATATCAAGAAGATTGTCTAGAAGATGGTTGTTACATACAAAGATTGGCATGAGATGTTTCCATTTGCTTTGCATTGTTATCGTACATTTGTCTGCACTTCAACAGGGGAAACCCCTTTCTCTCTTGTTTATGGCATGGAGGTTGTGCTCCCAGTAGACGTGGAGATCCCATCAATGAGAGTCTTGATGGAAGCCAAGTTGACTGTGCTGAATGGGTTCAGAGTCGTTATGACCAACTGAATTTGATAGAAGAGAAGAGATTAACTGCCATGTGCCATGGTCAGTTATATCAGCAGAGGATGAAGAAAGCCTTTGATAAGAAGGTTAAGCCTCGTGTGTTCCGAGAAGGTGACCTTGTGCTCAAAAAAGTTTTGTCTTTCGCGCCCAACTCCAGGGGCAAGTGTACTCCAAACTATGAAGGTCCATATGTTGTTAAGAGAGCCTTTTCAGGCGGTGCTTTGATACTTAAAACTATGGATGGGGAGGATTTCACTCGTCCTGTGAATTCAGATGCAGTCAAGAAATACTTCGCCTAAAATAAAAACAGAATAGCTCACTAAGTTGAAAACCCGAAAGGGAGGCTTAGGCAAAAATGAGCGTCTCGGTGGATTGAAAACCCGAAAGGGAGATCCAGGCAAAAGTTAGAGACATAAAAATTGAATATATATCCCGCTAGATTGAGTACCTCACCCTAGGGCAATCTATGACAAAAAGGATACTTGGGACGTCTTCAGTGCTCTCCCAAGGATGGTATGATCTCCGAAAGGGTAAGACATTTGTTCATATTCCCAGCATACTTGTATCCTCTTCATTATCTTCCAGGATTGTCTCCTCCGCGAGTGCAGAAGAAGATTATGTATCACCAAATTCCTAAGAGAGTTGGGAGTCTGGTCCTAATCTCCTAGCCCCCCAGTGAGGCTGGATTTAGCATTTGTGTCATCAATTATATGGTTGTCATCCCTTGTCTGGATTGACCTAAAATCCCTTATAGATTGATAAATTGAATATGTTAATCTTTTCACAGAAGTTGGTTTTCCCTCATTTCAAGCTAGAAATCTCTCCGCTAGAGTGAGCAGGAAATCCCCAGCATAAGCGAAGTTATCATCAAGTTTAGTTTGTAGCTTTTCCCCTGCGGACTTGTCTACTTTGATTTCCAGCAGATTTTGCTCCTCGACCATCCTCAGTAGGGTTGATCCCACTTTTATTCCCAAGTATGATCACCAGTAGGGTACCCCCAGTAATTTGCCTACAAGTATTCCCCAATTCGGTCGTCAACAGTGTTTCCACAGTGGAATTGTCTGATCAGAGCCTGTTTGTGGTTTCCTCCCAAGTGGAGTGTTTGTTGAAGATGTTTATCTTTCCATCCCCAACGGAGTAGTATTCTCTCCTCTTCAGCAGATATGATTTATCCAGCAGTGCAAGGATATTTGTTGGTATTGGAACCTTCTGATTGATGGTTATCCCCCACAAAGTTTCATTTCTCTCTTTTATGATTTCCCCAGTAGAGTTGTTTCTTCGGTGGATTTTATCCATGTGTAGATTCCCCAGCCAAGACTTTGCCTAATTTTGGAGTGGCGTGGGAACTTCTGAGGAAGATGTGTTGATCCATTCCCCAACGGGAGTGACTGTTTCTCCTTTTCCTGCAGAGATCTTTGTTTTCTGGTATCCATTTGGATATTCTCCAGTGGGGCTGGTTTTCTCTTTTGAGATGTAGTACCGGACGTTTGTCCATCGATTCCTGGACCTGGTTGTGTTAGATATGTCTGTTTGTCAGCATTAATCATACATAAACTACACATATACATGCATATTCTTAACATTCAGATATTCATGTTGCATTCTTTGCCATATATCTTTGATTGTTGTCTCCTGCTATTTGATGATACATATTTCTCCAAGCAGATGTCGGTGTTTGATCTCTCCATAATAGAGTCAGCCCCATAGACAGAAAGTGTCTACCCTTTCTCCCATATTCCCCACTGAGTTATGTCCTCGTGGATGATTGTTATTTCAGTTTCCTCCCAACACATGTATTGGGATGGAGTTTCTCCCCTGAGATGTATCCTTATTGGGTTGAGTCTTGTTTCATTGTGTCTCTCTAGTTTATTCCTAGACTGACTGCTCTCGTTATTTCCCTGCACTTCCCCGCAGTTTAGATGAAGGATTGCTCAGTAACCAGTAATTGTCCATCTTTTTCCCCGGCGGAGTCTGTGGCCTTCTACCGAGTAACCGGTAGTTGTAAGTCCTATTTTTGTGGTTTTCTACCCTCATACCGATAGTCGTAAACCCCATTTTATCCCCTTGCAGAGTTAACCTTATTTTGTTCATCCTAACCGATGGCGGTTACTCTTTTGTGGTTTTCTACCTAGTATCTGGTAGATGTAATCCCCTCTTTGACGGTTATATTTATCCAATATTTAGTATTGATATTCCTCCACCTTTTGAGTATTTCTACCAGTAACCGGTGATATATATCTTGGATAATTGCTCTGATAAAGGAATTTATCCCCGGCGAGTCATCTTTCATTTACCCTTGTTTGGTAATGATTGTTTCTCCCTTTGATCGGTCATCATTTTATACCTAGTATTCGGTATCCCGATGTCGTCTCCTTTCGGTTGATTTATCCTTTATTAACCCAATAACCGGTTGTGGATAATCTTCCATACGAGTATACTATCTACGTTCTGATGGTAATAGATAATATATTTCATGCGCTCTTCAGTTGAAGTCTTTTGTTCTTCCCCAGTCGAGTAAGATTCATATTTCCTCATGGAACCGAATGTCCATCCTGTAATCGAGTTTGCTTTTTTAGCCCTCCTTTCGGATAATGAGTGTCTTGGAAATATTCCCTAATTCACGCCTTGGTTGGTCACCTATTATATGCCCAGTAACCGGTATCCCTGGTGTTCCTCCCTTTTCTGCTCCCTATTATGACTTTTTATCCCCTGTGGAGTCAGATTTTCCTGAGTTGAAATATACCTTTTTAGGTCTTCCTCATATGTTTTTGGACGTTTGATATATCACCCTTATACCGGTCTTAGATATTCATTCTCCCCGAGCATGTTGTTCTCTCACCCTCATACCGGTGTTATGATCACATGTCTCCTTGAGCTTATTACCCAGTAACCGGTAATACCTCATCCTGTTGTTTCCTCAGATGAGTCCTCTTTGGACATTCTCCAACGAGGTCCCTTAGTGGATTTTCCCCGTCTGAGTCCGGATTTTTATCCGAAGTATCCTTTGTGGATAGTTTTTGTTATATTGGCATATTCCCCAATACATGCATCTCTGAGTCAGCTCGAGTCTTTCCATTGATTTATGGAATTCCTCTCGTGTCTCTCAGCAAGTTTTAAGTCGTGACCTGCTCATGCATTTTATTCCATTTCTTATCCCCATTAGAGTACCCAGAGTCTTTGTCCCATTTATGAGTGTATTACTCATGTGGATTTTCAGTTTCTTCTAATTTCTCTTCTTCTTTGTGGACGCATATCTCCACAGAGTATTACCTTTTGCATACATACATTTGCATCATGAGGTCTCTTAGGGACCAAAATTCGTCTCTTTCTTATTATTTAAGCCCATTCTACCTCGTCGAGACGAAGATTTTAACCTTCACTTCTCCGGCTAGAATGACCTTAAATAGGGGCATCTGTAAGACCCTAATTTTGACCCTAAGATCCCTCATGGCATCATAACATTATATTTGCATCTTGCCTCAAGGATCATAGCATCTTGGCACCTTACCTTTGGGTGGGAACTTTTGAGAGTTGGTTTGAGATCACCAAGCATGCTTGAATTATATATTATTGCTTTTCTCATTTTATTCACTAACCAAAAGCACAAAAATATGTCACTAACATCTTTTGTTTGTAGCTTGAGCAGTCATAAGATCCAAAGCTTCTAGGAGATTCTATGCTCATTGATATGGCCAAGTGAAGATGAAAGCAAGCATGGCAATGGTTCCCAAAGCTCTCATCCATCAAATATGCCTTCCAAGTATCTCAATTCACCAATTTGATCAAAGCAAACCAAAGGGTTTGAGGCTTGTTTCCCAAGGAAACCCTAATTCATCTGTTCATCAACTGTGCCTTGCTCATGAAGCAACCTCAACCCATAATCAAATTCAATAAAGGGAATTTCTTTAATTCAAAATTTCATGCATATTTGAACTTATTTGAGTGCCCTCATCCATCAATCCATCAAGATATGAGTTTGGACTTGAGAAGTTGATCAGTCAATTCATCTGACTATTTTGAAGTACACTGAGACCTAACGTTTTATGTGTTTGTCAAATGGAGATGACCCCAAGAGCAAACCTGTTCTTAAGAACCATATGAACAACTTTCATGTTCATCAAAAATTGATTTGAAGCTTGTAAGGCCATCATCCATTTCAAAACATTATAGGTCATTTTGACTAAAACCCTAATTTTGGGTCAACTTCCCAAGGACATAACTCCTTCATTTTTCATGATTTTGAGGTGTGATAAAATGAATTGGAAAGCTCAAGATGCCTAATTCAATTGTTAGGTTGAGCAAAATTTCTAAATCCTAAAATAAATGCATGTGATAATGCAAAACATTATAGGTCACTTTGGACCCAAGGCATTGAAATGTGAAAAAGTCCAACTTCAAGTGCCCATAACTTCTTCATAGAAAATCCAAATGGTGCATAATTGAAGTCCAAATTGATTGACTTGAAAATATCTACAACTTGTATGTTGAAGGTTTTGTCATTTGGAGCTTGCATCATTGAAACAGAAGTGTTTAAAGTTTGGCCACTTTTGAAATTCTCACATGTACATGTTTTGCACCTTACACTTCATGAGCAATTTTCACCAATTTCCAAATGTCAAATGAAGTTTTGGTCAACATAACAAGTGATCCTCATGCAAAAAGCTTTCCAACCATTACTCATAAGGTTATGTTTCAATTATGGAAAAGCCATTTTCAAAGACATGAACATATTGGTGCATTTTTGAAAATCAATTAAATTTGCATTGCATGAGCTAAACATACACCATCTGCACGTCCAAATTACATATGCTGATGGTTAGCTTGCAAATCCAAGTGGAATTGGGCCATCCATGCGCCTGTATAGGCCCATGCATGGAGGCCCTTTCCACCCATGCAATGAATTGATCATGCTTTCAGCCATGCCTTTTGCTATAAATAAGTGCCTTATGCTCCTCATTTCAATAACCTGAAGGCGCCTTACATGCCGCACGATTGATTCCTCACCCATACTCAAAGGAACTCACCATTTTTCTTTCAATTTTTTCAGATCTAAACTTCAATTTCATTGATTGATTTTTAGATCTAAAGTTCCTAAGTCTTGCTCTCCTTAATCCATAGATCACACTGCAAGCTTAATCACCAAGAAATCGTGCTCTCAAGCTCTGCAAATCAGAGGTTCACTTCAGATTTTATTTTCTTCAAATCCACTTATATATTGCTTGTTTCTTGTTGTTGTTGTGTGGTCTAAAGTCCTCTTCATAGAGGCAATCTTTATGAGCTTTGAATTTTCAAAATCCAACAAGTTTCAGTTGAACTTCATAAAATTCAACCTCTGATTTCTCTCTCAATAGGAATCTAGAGTGGATTTGGTTGGCACATGGGTGATGTTCATCACCCCAGCTTTCGTTTGGTACCTAAGTCAGAGTACATCGATAAAGTGCTGACACGCTTTAATATGAATGATTCCAATCTGGTTATGTGTTTTGCTTAAATGGTGGCACTGTGAGCTTGAAAAGTTCAACGCAAGATGCAGTTGCTGATTCTACAACTGAGGCCGAGTATATTGATGCCTTAAGTGCAGCAAAGGAAGCTGTTTGGATCAATAAACTTGGCATAGTCCCTAGCATTGTGGATCCCATTGGTCTCTATTATGATAACAATGGTGTTATCGCACAAGCTAAGGAGCCTAGATCTCACCAACGATCCAAACACATACTTAGACGTTGTGTGAAAATATCTAAAGTACCTACACTAGACAATATAGTTGACCCACTGACAAAGCCTCTTGCGCAGCAGAAGCATGATGGCCATACTAGATCAATGGGCATACGGGGTATGTCTGATTGACTCTAGTGCTAGTGGGAGATTGTTGGTGTAAGCCCTAGAGGCCAATACTTTTGGTACTTGTATCGAATTATTTATTAATAATAAAAGGCATTTTCTTTATTATGGTTGATTAATAAAGTCCCTAGAATAGATAGTCCGTTTAATGTATTAAGTGTGACTTAATCATGAGAACACATTAAACATAAGGGCATTGTTCTTAAAGTATCCGTAGTCGAGCTTTAATGTGAAGTGGGATAACATTAAAGCATTAAGACTATTATGTTTGTAGACTGATGATCATATCTCATGGATCATGGATAAAGAGTTATCAAGTCTTAAACATAGGTATGAATATTAGGAGTAATATTTATACCGGATTGACCCGCTATGAGAATACTATATAGAAAGTTATGCAAAGTGTCATAAGTTATTCTCATGGTGATAATAGTGTATACCACTCTTCGACCTGAAACCACTATGGATCCTAGATGTAGAGTTGAGTGCTTTATTGCTGATCCAACGTTGTCCGTAACTGGATGACCATAAAGACAGTTGATGAGTACTCCACGAAGCATGCTGAGGGACATGAGTGTCCTAGATGGAATTTTCCAATCCTGTGTAACAGGATAAATGTCTATGGGCCCAATATTGAACTGGACAAGGGTGACACGGTCTATACCTTGTGTTCAATATAGACATAAGGGCAAAGGGGTAATTATACACATAATTATTATCACAGGAGGTTTTGTCAGATCACATGACATTTTCGTGACTTGGGTAGCAGTGATGTGTTGCTAGATACCGCTCACTGTTTATTATGTTAAATGCGTGATTTATTATAATTGCCAACGCCGCGAAAACCTATAGGGTCACACACAAAGGACGGATTGATGAGAAATAGAGTAACTAAGGAACACCGTAAGGTACGGTGCACTTAAGTGGGAGACGAAATATGGTAAGGTACCAAATACTTAAGTGATTTTGGCATATTATGAGTTATGGGCCAAAATACACTTAAGTGGGCTTTTTAGCTTGAAGCCCACACAAGTGGTTCTATAAATAGAACCCCTTGGGTAGAAGCATTGACTCTCCACTCCACTCAGACAGAAATTCAAGTAGAGACTTGGAATTTTGTTTCCCTCTTTCTCTCACTCAAAGCCTTCATTCATAACAGCTAGCACTGCGATTGAAGGAATCCGTTCGTGTGGACTGAGTAGAGACGTTGTCATCGTTCAACGTTCGTGATCGCCCCGTGGATCTGTATCAAAGGTTTTGATCATTATCAGAGATCTGCACCAAAGGTTTGAATCTCCACAAGAGGTAACGATTCTATCACTGATCATGCCCATTCGTAAGGATCACTAAATGGAGAAATTTTTTAATTCCGCTGCGCCTTGGATGGCAATTCTCCTACAGTGGTATCAGAGCCACTTACGAAACCATGAATCTGATATTTGTTTTTGTTCTGTAATAATATGATTAAAGACAGAATGAATCAAAGGTTAAATTGAGATCGATCAAGTTACATATATGTGATATATGTAATCCTGATGCAAAATACATTATATATGATATAGTGTTCTCGTTTCGTTCATTCAAACCCTCAATGATTGTTTTCCTTTGAGCGATCAATGGTCGTTTGCTTCTTGATCCGACATTAGTATGGTGAAGCAATGACGTGTTGATCAATCATACTGAATTAACAATCGAGATGTGTTTGACGGTCTGAAATTAGTGTATCAGGGTTAGTGACGACACAAGGGTTGTGTTGTCAGAGAGTTATGCGATTGGGGCTTGACTGCACAAGAGTTGTGCGTTCTAAACACTTTTCCAAACAGTGTTAATCAGTTAACGCATTTGGTTAACCGGTTAACGCAAGGAGGAAAACAGTTTTCCAAGACATTTTCAAACAGTGTTAACCGGTTAACGCATATGGTTAACCGGTTAATGCAAGGCAGAAAACAATTTTTTCAGATTTCAAAACAGTGTTAACCGGTTAACGCATATGGTTAACCGGTTAACGCAAGGAAAAATTCACCCGTTCGGCTAGAAAAAGTGCTTTGAAGTATCAAGTGTTGATACGAAAAACGACGTCAATTTTAAATGAATTGTTCATTAAAATTTTCGAGCAGGGGCAGCGGACCCCCGGCTAACTCTGCGTAGTGTGATCGGTCGTCGAAATTTAATTTGATTTTAATTAATTAAAGGAATTAATAATAATAATAATAATAAAGTGTTTATTATTGTCTTGTGGTGATCGGTTATGGCCTTAGTTTTCCTTTGGTTTTGTTTTGGGTTTTTAAAATACGACTTGCGTGTCGTGCCTCTCTCTTAATCTCCCAAATGTAACTTCTTTTCTCATTTCACTCCCTCGTATGTAAAATGAGTTTCTTTCATGTAATGTAATGATATGAAGAAAGAAAAGAAGTCAGTGCCAAAGGAGGACAACCTTGAAGATCTTGCTTGGAGAAGCTTAGATCGTTATAGGTTAGCTTAGGTTCTCTCATTGGCTTGGGAGAACAATTGCGCTAGGGGCCATAACTGTTTCATTATGTTTGTATGTATGTTGATGCATGTGAACGTATGTTGATGCATGTGAGAGACGGTTTATATGATAAACAAGCCGGTGAGATCAGAAAAATTGCAATTCCCTCAAATTAAATATTAAGTTTATGCTTTCCAAGTTTTAACACTCATCAAGACTAGTAATGGATAATGTAGGTTTCGCCTACGCGAGGTGCATGATCTATATATTAGTAAGGTGCGATGGGATAATTGTAATATCCAACTGTTAAAACAATGGGTCAAACTTAACTAAACAAATTATAATAAGATTATATATATGTTTAGAAGCAAGAGTTGGGAATAATCCATATGATGGATTGGAATAAGGAGTTATTCACTCAACTGAAATTTTCGAGAGTTGTATGAGATACAATTGGAAGGAGTTCCTACCTAAATAACCTAGTTTTGTGTAATCCGCCTACGCGGACTTAGAACGAAGTGAAATATGGATCTCGACCCACTAGAAAATCTTCCAACGGGATTTTCCGAATCAAATGATGATGGTCATTTGTTTTGAGTAAAATAGTGGGAGCATATTTAATTAAAGGCCTAATTGAATATGTCAATGATACTTATATTTTCATTAATCCTTATGTAGATTACCATGACAGCAAACACCTCTAACAACATCCTGCGATCAATCCTTGATAAGGAAAAATTGTCTGGGACAAATTTTCTGGATTGGCACCGAAACCTGAGGATTGTCCTCAAACATGATAAAAAGTTGTATGTCTTGGAGACACCTGTTCCTGAAGAGGAACCTCCTAGTTCTGCACATAACGCAGAAAGAGATGCTTATAAGAAGCATGTCGATGATGCCAATGAAACTGCTTGTCTCATGCTGGCTACCATGAACTCAGAATTGCAAAAGCAACATGAGAACATGTCAGCGTTCGATATGATCGAACACCTGAAGTTGCTCTATCAAGAGCAAGCAAGGCATGAGAGGTTTGAAGTTTCAAAAGCCCTTTTTCAAAGCAAGTTAGCTGAGGGAGCCCCTGCAGGTCCCCATGTACTCAAGATGATTGGGTATGTGGAAAACCTTGAGAGATTGGGTTTTCCCCTCGAAAAGGAACTTGCAACTGATTTGATCTTGCAATCGTTGCCAGATAGTTTCAGTCAATTTGTCCTAAATTTCAATATGATTGATATGGACAAATCTCTTCCTGAACTGCTCGCCATGTTAAGAACTGCCGAGCAGAATCTGAAGTCAAAAGGGAAGTCCATTCTGATGATCCGAAATGGAAAGAGACAGAATAAAAGGCCCACTAAGCAGAGTGATAAGGGGAAGGGCAAGGAAGTTGCCCATCCCAGACCCACTGCTGCTTTGAAGCCTAGTGGAGGCATAGCAAAAGAAGGCACCTGCTTCCATTGCGGTAAGACCGGACACTGGAAGAGGAACTGCCCAAAGTACCTGGAAGATAAGAAGAATGGAGTAGAGACTTCAACTTCAGGTATTTTTGTTATTAATTTATCTACTTCTGCATCATGGGTATTAGATACTGGATGCAATTCTCACATTTGTACAAATGTGCAGGAACTAAAAAGGAGTAGAGATTTGGCAAAAGGTGAAGTCGACCTACGAGTTGGCTATGGAGCAAAGGTTGCTGCTTTAGCCGTAGGAACTTTTGTATTGACTTTACCTAGTGGTTTAATAATTCAGTTAGAGAACTGTTATTATGTACCTACAATTAGCAGGAATATTATTTCCATTGCTTGTTTGGACAAGTTTGGTTTTTCATTTATAATAAAGAACAATTGTTGCTCAATTTATTTGAATGATATATTCTATGCTACTGCACAAATGAACAATGGACTATATGTCCTTGATCTTGAAATGCCTATTAATAACATTAATACAAAAGGGTGAAACCTAACGAGTTAAAACCAACTAGGTAAGAATATTAAAACTCTTCGATCAGATCGAAGTGGTGAGTATTTAATCCTAGAGTTTGATGACCATCTGAAAGAGTGTGGGATCCTATCCCAACTTACTCCTCCTGGTACATCCCAATGGAAGGGTGTATCTGAGAGAAGAAATCGAACCCTGTTGGACATGGTCCGATCCATGATGAGTCACACCAATCTTCCAAACTCCTTTTGAGGACATACACCATTGACATCAGCTTACACACTTAACCGTGTTCCATCCAAAAGGTTGAAAAGACACCATATGAGATATGGAGTGGTAAGAGACCACATATGTCTTACATGAAGATTTGGGGTTGCGAAGTTTATGTGAAACGACAAATTTCAACTAAGCTTGAACCCAAATCTGACAAATGCTTATTTGTGGGGTATCCTAAAGAAACAAGAGGATATTATTTCTACAATCCTTCTGAGGGCAAAGTGTTTGTCGCTCGAACTTGAGTTTTCCTAGAAAGGGATTTTAATTCCAAAGGAACCAGTGGGAGGAAAGTAGAGCTTGAAGAAATTCAAGAATCACAAAGCATCGATACACCTATGGAGGAATTAGAGCAGGAAACACAAGTAGTTATGTAATAGCAACCTGCTCAAGTAGAACAAGATCAGCGTAGGTCAGGCAGGATACGTCACCTACCTGAGATATATGGATATCTGATCAAGGTGATGTATTACTCATGGATCAAGATGAGCCTGTGACCTACTCATGGAATCTTCGCCTTGATGAAACAGTAAAACTGTATGGATTCATCAAGAACGAAGATGAGCCTTGTGTCTACAAGAAGGTTAGTGGGAGCATGATCGTATTCCTGGTATTATATGTAGATGACATATTACTCATTGGAATCGATATCCCTACCCTGCAACAAGTAAAGTCTTGGTTGGGGAAATGTTTTTCTATGAAGGACCTGGGTGAAGCAGCCTATCAGAATCTATAGAGATAGATCATGAAATGCTTGGCCTAAGTCAGAGTACATAGATAAAGTGCTGAGACGCTTTAATATGAATGATTCCAATCTGGTTATGTGTTTTGCTTAAATGGTGGCACTGTGAGCTTGAAAAGTTCAACGCAAGATGCAGTTGCTGATTCTACAACTGAGGCCGAGTATATTGATGCCTTAAGTGCAGCAAAGGAAGCTGTTTGGATCAATAAACTTGGCATAGTCCCTAGCATTGTGGATCCCATTGGTCTCTATTATGATAACAATGGTGTTATCGCACAAGCTAAGGAGCCTAGATCTCACCAACGATCCAAACACATACTTAGACGTTGTGTGAAAATATGTAAAGTACCTACACTAGACAATATAGTTGACCCACTGACAAAGCCTCTTGCGCAGCAGAAGCATGATGGCCATCCTAGATCAATGGGCATACAGGGTATGTCTGATTGGCTCTAGTGCTAGTGGGAGATTGTTGGTGTAAGCCCTAGAGGCCAATACTTTTGGTACTTGTATCGAATTATTTATTAATAATAAAAGGCATTTTCTTTATTATGGTTGATTAATAAAGTCCCTAGAATAGATAGTCTGTTTAATGTATTAAGTGTGACTTAATCATGAGAACACATTAAACATAAGGGCACTGTTCTTAAAGTATCTGTAGTCGAGCTTTAATGTGAAGTGGGATAACATTAAAGCATTAAGACTATTATGTTTGTAGACTGATGATCACATCTCATGGATCATGGATAAAGAGTTATCAAGTCTTAAACATAGGTATGAATATTAGGAATAATATTTATACCGGATTGACCCGCTATGAGAATACTATATAGAAAGTTATGCAAAGTGTCATAAGTTATTCTCATGGTGATAATAGTGTATACCACTCTTCAACCTGAAACCACTATGGATCCTAGATGTAGAGTTGAGTGCTTTATTGCTGATCCAACGTTGTCCGTAACTGGATGACCATAAAGACAGTTGATGAGTACTCCACGAAGCATGCTGAGGGACATGAGTGTCCTAGATGGAATTTGCCAATCCTGCATAACAGGATAAATGTCTATGGGCCCAATATTGAACTGGACAAGGGTGACACGGTCTATACCTTGTGTTCAATATAGACATAAGGGCAAAGGGGTAATTATACACATAATTATTATCACAGGAGGTTTTGTCAGATCACATGACATTTTCGTGACTTGGGTAGCAGTGATGTGTTGCTAGATACCGCTCACTGTTTATTATGTTAAATGTGTGATTTAATATAATTGCCAACGCCGCGAAAACCTATAGGGTCACACACAAAGGACGGATTGATGAGAAATAGAGTAACTAAGGAACACCGTAAGGTACGGTGCACTTAAGTGGGAGACGAAATATGGTAAGGTACCAAATACTTAAGTGATTTTGGCATATTATGAGTTATGGGCCAAAATACACTTAAGTGGGCTTTTTAGCTTGAAGCCCACACAAGTGGTTCTATAAATAGAACCCCTTGGGTAGAAGCATTGACTCTCCACTCCACTCAGACAGAAATTCAAGTAGAGACTTGGAATTTTGTTTCCCTCTTTCTCTCACTCAAAGCCTTCATTCATAACAGCTAGCACTGCGATTGAAGGAATCCGTTCTTGTGGACTGAGTAGAGACGTTGTCATCGTTCAACGTTCGTGATCGCCCCGTGGATCTGTATCAAAGGTTTTGATCATTATCAGAGATCTGCACCAAAGGTTTGAATCGCCACAAGAGGTAACGATTCTATCACTGATCATGCCCATTCGTAAGGATCACTAAATGGAGAAATTTTTAAATTCCGTTGCGCCTTGGATGGCAATTCTCCTACAATACCAACCTTACAACAAGTGTGAAAAGGGCTCGCTAGGGGTACCTAGGATGTTTTGGGTGCTTAAAACCTTCCCATTGCATAACCAACCCCCTTACCCCGATCTCTGACGTTTTTACTAGTTTTTTATTCGATAAAACTATTAGGTTTGTGTTCGCTTTCTAACCATTCCTTTGATTTAGTCAATAAATCTAAAGGTAACGAATACCCCGCTACAGTAGACTTTTGATAATCTTTTTGACATGATCTATAATTGTGTAGCCTTTGTCTAGAACCTTGAATCCTGCAATTAAAGTTTGGAATCTAGAAAACATTACCTCTACAGCTTCATCGTCCTCCATTTTGAAGGCTTCATATTTTTGGATTAAGGCCAGAGCCTTAGTCTCCTTGACTTGATTGTTGCCTTCGCGAGTCATCTTTAGGGAGTCAAATATTTCTTTAGTTGTATCCCTATTGGTGATCTTTTCATATTCATTATAGGATACGACGTTCAGCAGAATCGTTCTGGCCTTATGATGATTTTTGAAGTCTCGCTTCTGATCATCACTCATTTTATTCCTAGCAATGATAACTCCAGGAGCAGATACAGGTGGTTCATAACTGAAATTCTAGTTATCAGACTTTGGATGTCACACTGGTTGTTATGACATCCAATTCTGCACAGACAGGGATTATGCAGAACTTAATAGTAAGTGCAGTAAATAACACAAGTAATTGTTCACCCAGTTCAGTCCAACATGACCTACATCTGGGGGCTACCAAGCCAGGGAGGAAATCCACTATTAGTAGTATCAATTCAAAGCTAAACTCACCCGTTTACAACTTATCACTTAATCCCTACCCAATGCAATTTCAATCTTAACCTAAGATCAGAGTTCCTACTCACTCCCCCTCAATCACCTCAGTGATATTAAAGACACTTTGAAGTCACACTTCAAAGACAACTCTTGATTATGCTTCACAGCTTAAATCAAGATACACGACACTCACGCTTAAAAGCTTTGAGTGACACAACACTTACAACTCAATGAACACCCTATGCCAAAGCAATCATCTACTTGATAATGGCTTGGCTTACAAGATACGTCTAATACAAGACTCACAAAATACAGCAGTGAAGTATGATGGACACACTGACTCTTCACGCTTCAAAATCCCCGAGACTGAATGAAGGAATGCCTTCCTTTTTATATTGCAGCACCTGGGCTTTTGCACCTGTATTTTCCTGAATTTTAGGTCACACAAGTTCCCTCAAATTCAACATTTAGGTTGCTAACAAATAGGCTATTTGTTAGGTTCATTGAATGTAGCTTGGTTGTTGATTTCCTGGATTTTCTCTCAGTTGTTGAATCCCTAAAGAATAGCCTGAGAAAAAGCTGAAACAGAAAACTGAACAACCTACAAATTAGCATATGCTGTCAGGCACGAATGTCACGACATTCAGCTTGACATCAAGGTCCATATGCTGAGTCTGTTTTTCCAGAAAACAGACTGTACAAATTGCTGACCTGTACATGATCAAAATGACCATACTACAGTAACAGCTTACATTAGTAAATGTCAAAGTGTCCAACTTAACATTTACACAATTGGCCTTAAGTTAGTTCTGTAATTCTCTTGAAGAACAAACTAACTAGTATGCTGAAGTATAGCAGAACACCACTCTGCCTAATCTTCACCAGCTGCTGTTAATGATGAATGTCACAACATCCAGTTTGACATTCAGTCAGTAGGCCTTATGCCAGGTCTGGTTCTTCCTTGATAACCAGACTGCAAATGAATACTAAGTTCTAACAGAACTTCTGTTCCTTAGTATCTGTTGACAGGTATGAATGTCACAGCATTCAATAGTCCTGTGTTAGCTAGTCCTGCAGTAACTACAATGTAGTTACATATACATGTCATGACATCAGTCAAGACATTAGTGTTTTACCATATAATGCAGCCAATTAAACACCTACAAACTCCCCCTTTGGCAAATTTTTGGCTAAAACACTTTGATCCCCATAACAGAGTTCATGGCAGCGGAATACTACTAGCTAATACACTTAGAGTGGCAGCACACTCACACACATGGAAGTTAAATAAAAACTTCGCATAGCAGCACACACATATTAGAAGTTGCACCTAAACTTCAACATCAGCTGCAGGGGGGGGGAATCTTCAGATCTGTCATGAGAGTCTGTTGTAGAGACCCACTCTGTTTGTCAGGGGTATTGGTGGTTATTACTCCCCCTTTTTGTCACAAATGTTGCCAAAGACAACAACATAGTCAGAGCACAATGACAGAGTTCCAGACTTGGTTTTACTTCACAGTTTCAACCAAGTTACCATCCACTTGATCTTGCTTCACAGCTTCGATCAAGTGATCACCCACTTTTGCTTGACAGTAGGTACCACCATATCAGATGCCATGATTTTGTTTCTGACATCCAGAACCACTCCTGCATGAACAGCATCCTTGAACTCCTGCAGGTACAGTGGCCTTCTCTCTGTAGGGTGTCTCCTTACCCTCTGGTATCCACCCTTGTTGCAAGCAGCATAGCTATGATCTGTCGACCAATCATAGCCTAGTACAAATTGTTTAATGGGCAGAGATATTAAACAATTTATCCCAAACATCAGTGGTTGCTATAAGGTCTCAGAGAGACATATTCCCAGTTTGCTCCTTAGGTTTTCAAACTAAGTAGCATCCAAAGCCTTTGTAAATATGTCAGCCAGTTGAAGATCCGTGGCTACATGTTCCAAAGTGATCACCTTGTCTTCCACCAGATCTCTGATGAAGTGGTGCCTAATGTCAATATGTTTGGTCCTGCTATGTTGGATGGGATTCTTGGAGATGTTGATGGCACTGAGATTATCACAGAACAATGTCATGACATTTTGAGTGACATTGTACTCAGTGAGCATTTGTTTCATCCAGACCAGTTGGGAGCAACTGCTTCCAGCAGCTATGTATTCAGCCTCTGCAGTGGACAGAGAGACACAGTTCTGCTTCTTGCTGAACCACGATATGAGGTTTTCTCCTAAGAAGAAACATCCACCTGATGTGCTTTTTCTGTCATCAGCACTTCCAGCCCAATCAGCATCACAGTACCCAGATAGGACAGGCTTAGACCCATGTGAATACAGCATCCCATAGTCACACGTCCCATTGATGTACTTGAGGATCCGTTTGACTTGATTCAAGTGACTCACCTTGGGCTCCGCTTGATATCTGGCACACACTCCAACTGCGTAGGAAATGTCAGGTCTACTTGCAGTTAGATACAGCAGACTACCTATCATGCTTCTGTACAGGCATTGATCAACACTAGGCCCTCCATCATCTTTGGTTAACTTCAGATGAGTAGGAGCAGGAGTCCTCTTGTGCCTGGCATGATCCATACCAAACTTCTTAACTATGTTCTTGGCATACTTGCTTTGGGAGAGAAACATAGAGTCCTCCATTTGGTTTACTTGCATTCCAAGGAAATAGGTCAGTTCTCCCACTAGACTCATTTCAAACTCAGACTGCATCTGGTGAACAAATTTTTTAACCATTTGTTCTGACATTCCACCAAAGACTATATCATCAACATAGATTTGAGCTATCATGATTTTGCCTTCTTCATCCTTCACAAACAAGGTTTTATCTATGCCACCCTTTCTGTATCCATTTGAGGTCAGAAATTCGGTTAACCTTTCATACCAAGCTCTGGGTGCTTGTTTCAACCCATACAAGGCTTTCTTCAACTTGTATACATGCTCAGGTTGGTTAGGATCACAGAACCCTTTGGGTTGTTCCACATAGACTTCTTCATTCAGGTAGCCATTCAAGAATGCACTCTTCACATCCATTTGGAACAGCTTAAACTTCAGGATGCATGCTACCCCCAACAGCAATCTGATGGACTCAAGTCTAGCCACAGGAGCAAATGTCTCATCAAAGTCTACTCCTTCAACTTGAGTGTATCCTTGAGCTACTAGTCTTGCTTTATTTCTAGTAATTACTCCTTTCTCATCAGATTTGTTTTTGTATATCCACTTGGTACCAATGATGTTGGACCCTTCAGGTCTTGGAACCAGCTCCCATACTTCATGCCTTGTGAACTGCTCGAGTTCCTCTTGCATGGCTATGATCCAGTATTCATCAGTCAGGGCTTCTTTCACATTCTTTGGTTCAACCTTGGAAACAAAGCAGGAATTTGAGTTTATTCCTCTTGACCTGGTAGTTACACCACTGGTGGGATCCCCTATGATAAGATCCTTAGGGTGGTCTTTCTGAATTCTGATAGATGGCACTTTGGTGGGTGCTTCTACTTCACATTCAGGAGGAGGTTCCTGTACTTCTTCAGGCTTGACTGGACTGTCAGTTGGACTATCAAGGAATGTTTCAACATCCTCCATGACATCGGTTCCTTCCTCTTTATCATCCACAATGACATTTATGGACTCCATCAGGACATTGGTCCTGTAGTTGAACACTCTATAGGCTCTGCTGTTAGTGGAGTATCCCAGAAATACGCCTTCATCACTTTTGGGATCTAGCTTCCTTCTCTGTTCACGATCTGTGAGAATGTAGCATTTACTTCCAAAAATATGAAAGTACTTCACAGTGGGTTTTCTCCCCCTTCCATATTTCATACAGAGTGGAGGAGGTTCCTTTTCTCAAGGTGACTCTGTTGTGAACATAGCACGCGGTATTCAATGCTTCAGCCCAAAAGTGCATAGGGAGCTTCTTTGCATGAATCATTGCTCGGGCAGATTCTTGAATAGTTCTATTTTTTCTTTCAACTATTCCATTCTGCTGAGGAGTTATAGGGGAGGAGAACTCATGGCTTATTCCTTCAGATGAGCAAAACTCATCAAACTTGGAATTCTTGAATTCAGTACCATGATCACTTCTAATCCGGACCACACAACTGTCCTTTTCCCTTTGAAGTCTTATGCACAGATCTTTGAAGACATCAAATGTATCTGACTTCTCTCTGATGAAGCTTATCCACGTGTATCTGGAATGGTCATCAACCACCACGTAGGCATACTTCTTCCCACCAAGACTTTCAACCTGCATAGGTCCCATTAGGTCCATGTGCAGCAGTTCCAGAACTCTGGAGGTTGTGGAATGTCCCAGCTTTGGGTGTGACATCTTGGTTTGCTTGCCCACTTGGCATTCTCCACAGACTCTTCCTTCATCAATCAGAAGCTTTGGCATTCCTCTGACTGCTTCCTTGGATATGATCTTCTTCATTCCCCGTAAGTGGAGATGTCCAAGTCTTCTATGCCACAGCTTCACCTCCTGTTCTTCCTTGGCTGAGGAGCATGTTGTGGAAAAGTTAGAGAGATCAGGTTCCCACAGGTAGCAGTTGTCTTTGGACCTGGTTCCTCTCATAACTTCCTGATTGTCACCATTTGTCACAATGCACAGCTCCTTAGTAAACTGAACATGAAAACCTTGATCACACAGCTGACTTATGCTGATGAGGTTTGCAGTTAGTCCTCTTACTAACAGCACATTGTTCAGTTTTGGCACTCCAGAACAGTCCAGTTTGCCCACACCTCTGATTTTTCCTTTGGCACCATCACCAAAAGTCACATAGCTGGTGGTGTGAGGTTGAATGTCTACCAGTAGATTTTCCATACCAGTCATATGTCTTGAGCATCCACTGTCAAAGTACCAGTCTTCTCTGGAAGAAGCCCTTAGGGCAGTGTGTGTTATCCTAGCATACCATTGTTACTTCTTAATGGGAACACATCGCTTACGTGTTTTATGCTTAGGTCTGACATGTGAGGCTCTGTTAGGGAAGCCATGAATCCAGTAGCAGAAGGCTTTTATATGTCCAAGCCTGCCACAGTGGTGACACCTCCAATTCTGGTATATTCTCTTCTGATGATCATTCATCCTAGCTCCTCGATGTTGAGACATTGGCTTTGACATCTGCTTGAACTTCTGAACTCTAGCCTTTGGGCGTTTGTGTTCAGCTCTTTTTCCAAATCCTAGTCCAGATTTGGTTCCAGACTGCTGTCCTACCTTTAGAATTTCTTCCAAGGTGTCAGTTCCCTTATTCATCATTCTGATGGATTTGGTCATCTGGTTCAGCTTGGAGGTCAGCAGGGCTATCTCATCATTTAGCCCCTCTATGGTAGACATTTGCTTCTGTCTCTCATCTTCCAGTTCCTTGATGAGTTTCTTCTGCTTTTCTCCTTGTGCACGCACTTCAGCACTGGTGGTACACAGCTTCTTATATGCTGCAGCAAGTTCATCAAATGTCAGCTCATCTGCACTTGTGTCATCTTCAGAGACACACACACTGGTTAGTGTAGTGACATGTTTGGCAGATTCTCCTTCAGATTCACTTTCAGAATCTCCTTCAGACCATGTGATAGCTAGCCCCTTATTTTGCCATTTGAGGTAAGTAGGGCATTCAGCTCTGACGTGTCCATACCCTTCACAACCATGACACTGGATTCCCTTCCCATGGTTGAACTTCTCCTCAGAAGTTGATCTTTTCTTAATGTCAGTCGGGATGTTCTTGACATTAGGTCTCCCTCTTTGATCAATCTTCTTCATGAACTTGTTGAATTGCCTCCCAAGCATGGCTAAGGCTTCTGATATACTTTCATCACCTCCTGTATATCCTTCTTCTGACTCCTCTTCAGCATTTGATATAAAGGCTATGCTTTTCTTCTTCTCAGCATACTCACCTAAGCCCATTTCAAAGGTTTGGAGAGAACCAATGAGCTCATCTACCTTCATATTGCTGATGTCCTGAGCCTCCTCTATGGCAGTGACCTTCATAGCAAACCTCTTAGGCAAGGACCTGAGAATCTTTCTTACAAGTTTCTCTTCAGTCATTTTCTCACCTAGTCCACCAGAGGTGTTTGCAATTTCAAGAATATTCATGTGAAAGTCATGAATAGTCTCCTCCTTTTTCATCCTCAGATTTTCAAACTTGGTTGTCAACATCTGAAGTTTGGACATCTTCACCTTGGAAGTACCTTCATGAGTTACCTTGAGGGTATCCCAAACTTCCTTAGCTAGTTCACAATGGTGCACCAGCCTGAAGATGTTCTTAGTGATTCCATTGAACAGTGCATTCAAGGCTTTGGAGTTTCCAAGAGCTAATGCCTCTTGTTCCTTGTCCCAATCTTCTTCGGGAATCTGCACACTGACTCCATCTTCATCAGTCCTCGTTGGATGTTCCCATCCCTTGTTGACAGCTCTCCAGACTTTGCTGTCTAGAGACCTTAAGAAGGCTATCATGCGAGGCTTCCAGTCATCATAATTAGATCCATCCAACATGGGTGGTCTGTTTGAGTGTCCTAAATCCTTGTCCATGGTACTAGAAAGTAACTTCCCTAGATCTCACCCAGAACTTCACAGGCAGGGTGCCTGCTCTGATGCCAATTGAAATTCTAGTTATCAGACTTTGGATGTCACACTGGTTGTTATGACATCCAATTCTGCACAGACAGGGATTATGCAGAACTTAATAGTAAGTGCAGTAAATAACACAAGTAATTGTTCACCCAGTTCAGTCCAACATGACCTACATCTGGGGGCTACCAAGCCAGGGAGGAAATCCACTATTAGTAGTATCAATTCAAAGCTAAACTCACCCGTTTACAACTTATCACTTAATCCCTACCCAATGCAATTTCAATCTTAACCTAAGATCAGAGTTCCTACTCACTCCCCCTCAATCACCTCAGTGATATTAAAGACACTTTGAAGTCACACTTCAAAGACAACTCTTGATTATGCTTCACAGCTTAAATCAAGATACACAGCACTCACGCTTAAAAGCTTTGAGTGACACAACACTTACAACTCAATGAACACCCTATGCCAAAGCAATCATCTACTTGATAATGGCTTGGCTTACAAGATACGTCTAATACAAGACTCACAAAATACAGCAGTGAAGTATGATGGACACACTGACTCTTCACGCTTCAAAATCCCCGAGACTGAATGAAGGAATGCCTTCCTTTTTATATTGCAGCACCTGGGCTTTTGCACCTGTATTTTCCTGAATTTTAGGTCACACAAGTTCCCTCAAATTCAACATTTAGGTTGCTAACAAATAGGCTATTTGTTAGGTTCATTGAATGTAGCTTGGTTGTTGATTTCCTGGATTTTCTCTCAGTTGTTGAATCCCTAAAGAATAGCCTGAGAAAAAGCTGAAACAGAAAACTGAACAACCTACAAATTAGCATATGCTGTCAGGCACGAATGTCACGACATTCAGCTTGACATCAAGGTCCATATGCTGAGTCTGTTTTTCCAGAAAACAGACTGTACAAATTGCTGACCTGTACATGATCAAAATGACCATACTACAGTAACAGCTTACATTAGTAAATGTCAAAGTGTCCAACTTAACATTTACACAATTGGCCTTAAGTTAGTTCTGTAATTCTCTTGAAGAACAAACTAACTAGTATGCTGAAGTATAGCAGAACACCACTCTGCCTAATCTTCACCAGCTGCTGTTAATGATGAATGTCACAACATCCAGTTTGACATTCAGTCAGTAGGCCTTATGCCAGGTCTGGTTCTTCCTTGATAACCAGACTGCAAATGAATACTAAGTTCTAACAGAACTTCTGTTCCTTAGTATCTGTTGACAGGTATGAATGTCACAGCATTCAATAGTCCTGTGTTAGCTAGTCCTGCAGTAACTACAATGTAGTTACATATACATGTCATGACATCAGTCAAGACATTAGTGTTTTACCATATAATGCAGCCAATTAAACACCTACAATAACCAATTATAACCATGTCCCATAAGTCAGCGTCATAACCTAGGAAGAAGCTTTCAATTATATCCTTCCAATAATCAAATTTCTCTCCATCAAAGACTGGAGGTTTGGCATTGTAATTGTCTCTTTCATTGGTGGTAGTCATGATGTTTTTCTCGCGCTGGATCACTCTACAATGTTAAGTGTTTGATTAGAGAATCAATAACAGAGCCGAAGCTCTAATACCAATTGAAGGTAGATAGAAACAAGAAAGGGGGGTTTGAATTGTTTTCACTACAAATAAAAACTTTTGCAAACACCACGCACACGAAAAACACAGCAAACAACACATAAGTTTATCCTGGTTCACTTAAAATTCAAAGTTACTCCAGTCCACCCGGCCAAGGTGATTTCGCCTTCAATAAGGACTTAATCCTATAATCTAGAAAGATTACAGCATACGTCTAAGAGTATAATGATCTCTTATCCCTCTCAAGTCTACAGACTTCACAAGTCACTTGAGGAGATATTCAACACTATTTTAGAATTACAAGAAGGTGTTTAATGCTTTTAGGTAAGCAGTTTGAACATAGTAAGAACAATAAAATTCACACTAAGAGCAATAACTCGTGTGAAAAGATAGAACAAGAATTTGTGAAATGTTGAATTTGATTTGGTATTCTTGTGTGATTGCTTCGTATGTTGTATGATGATAGTTGGGCCTTTATATAGTGCTTTGGATATGATGTCATTGGCTGAAGCATTGATGTTGATATCTTGCCAATGATGGAACTTAATTGACATTAAGTTTGTTATCCTTTCCAAAGCAGTTTGGGAGAGTATTTAATCTTCTCCATATAAAGATTCATACCATATTAGGAATACTTCTTTGCTAAGTCTTGAAGTTGATTTGTTAGGCGTGAATCAGAGTGCGTGGAATCCATATCTTCTATTAGAACAGGTATTCTTCAGATAGTTGTTAGAAGTGATTTTCTTCAGAAGTTTGACTTGCATTCCTCAGAGCGTTGAGCTCTACAGGCTTCAGATGCAGAGTGTCAGAGCCTTGTGTCATCAGAGTGATTTATTCAGCTGTAAGTTCAGCTATTCTGGATTTTCTTAACGCTTATATTATGTTTCTTTAGATGCATTGATCATTAGAGCCTTCCACACTTAGAGAATTTTTTTAGGGTACCAAAACGTTTCATCCTTTGTTATCATCAAAACTTAAGGATTAACTGTAGAATCAAAATCTTATTCTAACAATTCTTACTTTTTATTTTGGTGGTGGTTGATGGTGGACCAGTCCGATGAGGTCCACCGGAGAAGATGACCGGAGCTAGGGCTCCGGTGATGCGTTGGAACATCCCAGACCATCTGATCTCATATCCACGTTTTAACCATGGCCCTCCTTCCGGATTACCACGCGCGTACACGCGTTGACTGCAGAATATGATGGAAGCGTGCGCTTGGCCATCAGATCTGCCACCTCAATTAATGACGGAGATCTGATGGCCCTTGTTTTTTTTAATTTCTTTTTATTTTCTGATTTTTCATTTAATCTATTTATTTTGTTTAATTCATATTAATTTCATTTTTAATTCAAAAAATATGGGACTTTCACCAAAAATCTTTAAATATTGTCCTCTTCCATATTTCGTATTAAAATTATTTTTGGATTAATTTTGATATTTTTCATGAATTAAATGTTTTTGTACATATTTTTAATTGTTTAAAAATACTTCTGACTTTCTAAAAATCATGAATTTTTTTGTCTAAGGTCCTTTGACCTTGTTTGACCTAGGGTAAATCCTTTGGCCATTTATTTGGTGTTTTGAAGGGATTTTAGATTTTGACCAAATTAAAATGCATTTTAATTCATTTTTTAAATTGATTTTTAATTGAATAATTGCTTGAAAATTATGTTGAGCCATTTTTATGGTCTTGTGTTGTTTTACTTTCTGTTTGGACCTTAGTCAATTATGATTTAACTTTTGTTTAATCAAAACCATTTGATTTAGGGGATTGATGAAATGTACATTTCATTTCCCAAAATGAATGGATGGTATTGAATAGGGGCAAGATGAAATTCCTCTCATGATCAATTTGTGTTTCTACTTCCCCTTCCCTATTCATCTTCATCCTTATTGTTTCTTAATCCTTCATTTGACCAATGATTTATCTAATGTATAAATGTTAGTTGGTTCATCAATGACTTTGTGTCAGATGAATTAACACAAGTTTTAGGAGTTTGGTTCTTTGTACCAAATCTCTAACATGGATTAACACCTATACTTTTATTGTCCAACCTCAGATAGTTGTGACTTCTACATAAGTCCAATTACGATTGCTTAACATAGAGCTAAATTTGATCAAGAAGGCATATCATTCTAGTAAGAGAAATTGTAAGTCTCCCATTCTTCATGGAATTTTGTGGAGACTTGACCTTTTTTTCCTTTCATGAGAGCTAGTGGCATACTTGTTGAATTATCTAAGTTGGAGCCCTTCTCATGGATGATGTCTTGGTTCAAGGATCCATACTTGTGAATGAATGGTTGAGTGTTCTCCAAAGAATGACTTAACAAAATCAAGACTCTTCACTAACACTTGACTAACTTTTATTCATTATTGCTTTTACTTTCAAGTCATTTACTTTATGCAAATTTAAATTTTAGTACCTTTATCATTCATTTGCCATTTACATTTCATGCAACTTTTTATGTTTCAGTCCTTTTCACTTTGTCACTTGAGTCATATCTTGTGATTGTATATATTGTTTGTTTGTCTTTGTTTTTGTTTGTGGTCTTAGGACCTTAAAACACCTAATAACAATAAAAACCCTAAAAATATCTTGGTGGACTGTTGGACTTGATCTGAACTTTTGGACTTCAAATTAGGCAACATTCTTTGTGCTAAAGGACATGGCCAATGCCAACATTTGAGACTGAGCTACCTCTGCTTGTGCTTTCATCTGATACAAGACCTCGGATGCCTTGGATTCATCTGCTACTCTATCTTTGTGCTTACTTGTTATACTGTTATTATTATTGATGTCAGATGAATGTTTTGAGTTGATCAAGGAATATTTCATCTGATGCATTTGAAGAAGTTGAAGACTGCTAGCTATTGGAGTTGCTTGCTTGGATATACTGGCTATCTTTATTTGATGTCATGGCCTTCATTCGATTGCTTGGATATTGCTTATGCTTGTTGTTTGCTAAAATTCCAAAGGAAAATGGATTGCATCCCATTGATCAGATCTTTTCAACTCTTAACTTTTAATTTTTGCTTAGGATAGTCCCTTCATCTCCTCTCACTTCTTAAATTTCAAAATCTCTCTCTCTTTTCAAAAACTTTCTTTGTTTGTGTTTTCTAACTTAGACATATTTTAATGATTAGAAACTTTGGCCTTATGCCAATGAATTTTAAAAACCTTTTCTTAGTCAAACTTTTAAATGGACTTAACAATATTGACTTTAATTTCAAAAAGACAAAAACAACTAACAACCTCATTCAAAACTTTGTCCTTTTGGGCCTTCTTGTTAAACTTTTGTTAAAATCAACTCACAAACTGCTTTGAAATTTTTACCACGAACTACGAGGTTTTGATCCCTCATTTTTATGTTGGTACGTAGGCACAAGACCGAAGGTATTGTCAAACACAAAAATATAATTAATGAATTCTTTTCTTATCCCCCTCACTCTATATTTTATCAAACGTCATTTAGACCAAATCACTTGCACACAAAAAAGGGCTCCCTAGGAGTACCTAGGACACTTGGAGTGCTAACACCTTCCCTCTATGTAACCAACCTCCTTACCTGTAATCTCTGACATTTTATTAGTTTTGATTTGAAAACTTATTATCTTTGGGTTTTGTTCTTACTTTTGCCCTTTTCCTTTGGAAACAATAAAAACGCGGTAGCGACTCTGGTTTTATTGACGTCAAGTTTATCCATATCTTGATGGTCATGAATTTACCGCTACAAAACGGGTCAGAACACGTCAGAAAAAGCCCAGAAAAACACCCATCGCACGCATTATATAAGCATCGCGCACGCGATGTAACTTTTTCAACTCTATCATGTACACGATGGCGCGCGTGATTATTCATGTAGCTGCGTCAAAATTCGCCCGTTTTCACTAGAATTTTCACTAAGTCTCATTCTTCTATACTTGGTTATGTTTCACTCATTCTTTGGTCTTTCTTCTTCATTTTGGCTCATATTTTACTCATTTTTCACCGATTCTTAGCCTAATTATATGCAATGAAGGACTGTCATCAGTAGCCATCACAGTTGTCATTGGTTGTCACCTCTAATTGTAAGTTGGATTGAACTTAAGGCTCAAATCAGTTTTATCATGGCCCATTATGGGCGCCATTGTACTAGTAAAAAACATGTGTGCATGTCACCCCTATAAAGGGCAGGGATTCTTAAAGACCTTACTAGGTATATTATGCTATATGGTGGTTAGGACTTGCCCATTACGGTGAAAAGCTCTGTACGGTAGTGTTTTTGGTGGTTTACGAGAACCTGCTCACGTGAGGTGAGAGGCTAAATGTGAAGTGTTGTACTTTAGAAAATATGTGTCTCCGTTATGATCTTTCCATAAGCGTGATGCTTTAGGATAAGAATATGTAAGGTGTGATATGTATGAGTTAAGATTTTCCCCTTTTCACCTGCTAGGGATTCGGTATTTATAGTCTCTCTTGGGCCTGGGTTAAAGAGTTAGTGGACAATTATTCCCTAACTCTATGACTAAGGAAGTGGTCAAGGAAAGACTTAGTCTTCCTAGAATCATAGGGGAAGGGTTTCCCATTTAACTGTCCCTTTAGGTACCTGAAGTTTGAGTACAAGTCTGTTGACTCTTTTCTCTTCATTTGCCTTCAAGTTGTTAGTTTCTTTCATTATGGTCAAGTCCCCCTTTTTTTCTTGGATCATTTGTTGAATGCTAAAGTTAGAACTTGCAATGTGAAAAAACATAAGCAGCTACAAACTTGTTTATTAAGAATATAGTTTTGATAATACAATGGGAATAGGAAGAACACTTATACTGACTATTTCTCTTATCAAGGTACATTATTTAAAACTAAAATCAAAGATAAAATCATAAAAATTAAAAATACATTATATGTCTTTTCATATATTTCCATCACGATAAAGGTTATGCATGTCGTCCATACTAATGTTGAATTCGTTGTTTTGTCGAGTCCATTCGGCGCGCATGTGGTCTCTCCTCCTTACTTTATTCTGATCTTGGTTGAAGAAGTAATTCTCCATCTCTTCATCTGATGCAAACCATCCTCTTAAGCTTTGAACCTGTATATGGTCTTCTTGTTGATTGTAGAAGTGTCTGAACACTAGAGCGAATCTGGGGGTTTTGCATTCAAAGTGGGTGAAACTTCTTCGATCAACCTCATAACCCCTACGGCATGAGCTTCCATCCTTCTTAGAAATTTTGACGTCATCTGACCTTGCATTTATTGTGGTTTATTTTGCATTGGTGGTTAGTAGAATTCTTCATCATTTCAGCTTGGTTGTCTTCTTTAGCAGCTTCCCCTTGATGCATGTTTTCCAGCCTCCTTATGGACAACGCATTGAGGGGTGTTGTTGAAAGGAGAGTTTCACCTTTTGGATATTCAGGTACACCTGCTCTCTTTCACAATTCATTAATAACACAAATTCCCACACGTTCATTGTATAGCATTAGCCATATATTTGATATTTTTAGCAATTAAACGCTCCAAATCAATTGGTTCCCCCCTTAGAAGAGCTAACAGACCTAAGCATCGCTTCATAATAAATTATGATTGATTTGATGTGGCTTCCAAAGTTTGTACAAAATAAGATGCCCAAGCCCTAGGGATTTGGTGAAAGTCGGCAATTTTGAGACGCCACATTAAGCCACGCTATATCGTCCATACCGCTCCAGGTCTACAAAAAAGTTCAATTATCTCTTGGCCTAATGTCTCGTTCATAACCTTATATTCTTGCCTATAGTTCCTAAGGGCTCATACAAGAGGAGATTCTAAATCAAAGATAAGATTAATAGAAGTATGAGAGTAGCTAATATACTTATGTAGCGGGAAATTCATGATCATCAAGCTATTGACAAGCTAGAGATCAATTAACAAGAGTCGCCACCGCGCTTTTATTATTTCCAAGGGAAAAGGGAAAAAGTGCGAACAAAGCCCAATTAATAAGAAGTTTTCAAATAAAAACTAATAAAAATCAGAGATCACAGGTAAGGGGGCTGGTTACACAAAGGGAAGGTGTTAGCACCCAAAGTGTCCTAGGTACTCCTAGGGAGCCCTTTTTTGTGTGCATATGTATTTTGTACAAAGTGATGTTTACAAACAAAATAGAATGAGGGGATGAGAAAAGAATTCATTAATTATATTTTTGTGTTTGACAAGACCTTCGGTCTTGTGCCTACGTACCAACATAAAAATGAGGGATCAAAACCTCGTAGTCCGTGCTATAAATTTCAAAATGAGTGTGTTGGTTTTAATAAAATTTAAGTTTGAAAGGCACAAAGGCCTAAAATAGTTTGAATGAGTTAGTTCTTTTTGGCTTTTCTGAAAGTTTAGGTCAAGTATAGTTAAGTTTATTTACACGTTTGATTTAAGAAAATGAGTTTGAAAATGCAATGGCATAAGGCCAAAGTTTCTACCTTTTGCAAAAGTGGTCTAAATTTAGAACAAAAGTAGTTCACATAAAGAAGGTTTTGAAAATGGAGGGAGAGATTTTGAAATTAAAGAAATGGGAAGAAGATGAAGAGACTAACCTATGCATAAAAATTTAAAATTTAAAAGTTGAAAAGATCCGACCAAATGGGTAGCAATCCAATAGACAAGTATGTCAATAGAAACCCAAAATTCCCTTGGACTTTTAGAATCAAGCAACACACAAATGCACAATTATATCAATCTTGAAGAGCAAAGGCATCAAATAAAGATAGCCTCATCTAAGATTATCCACTTCATGATCTTCTTCAAAATAGCCCATGTAGTAGATGAATTCCTCAAGCTATAGGTTCAACATAACAGCTAAACAATTATCAATGTTGCAGATGAGCTGGAGAGATCCTGAATGATGTATCAGATAAATTTCAAATTGCAAGTACTCGGTTCTTCAATAAATTGGCATTGGCCAAGTCCATTAGCAAAGGAATGTTGCCTAAATTCTAAGTCCAATTGGGCAAGATCAAACCAACAGTCCACTCAAAAGTCTTTCAGGGTTTTTGTTGTTATTATGTACATTAATGGTCAAAGATCACACAAGCAAACAAGGTATATACAAACAAAATAATATCACACAATATGGTCCAAGTGGACAAAGTGAAAATTACATCAACATAAACAATTAGAATGATATGTATAATGGCAAATGATATAAAGTGCTAAAAGTAAATTGCATTAAAGTAAAGACTTGAAGTTAAAAGTTAATAGTTAGTAAGTTAGTAGTTAGTTTTGTTTTGCTTTTTGATTTCAAGATATTCTTTGGAGAACACTCAACCCACTTGCCACAAGCATGGATCCTTGAACCAAAACATCTTCCAAAGGAAGGAAAGAAGGCCAAGTTTCCACACAATACCATGGAAGAAGGGAGACTTACAATCTCACTAACTAGAATGCTTATGCCTTTTGTGTCACAAATTTAGCGCTATGTTAAGCAATCGTAATTGGACTTATGTAGAAGTCACAACTATTTGAGGCCGGGCAATATACTTTTGGTGTTAATGCATGTTGGAGACATAGTATTATGAACTATGCTCATTAAACATACCACACACAAAAAATATGCAAAAGGTGTGGCCTAATCTCATCCATACTCATGTTAATCTTTCAATCAACTACCATTAGGACTTTGAGATGTCATTGTCCAATTGGGAATGAATGGATGAAGAAGGGGAATTAGATGAAAAGGGAAGGGGATGAATGAGATCACAAATTGGTCAAAGGAAGACTTTTACCAAATTAATATTATTCATTCATTTTGGGAGATGAAATGTACATTCCATCAATCCCCTAAATTCAATAATATTAACTTGACAAAGTCAAATCAACCTTGACCAAGGCCCAACAACAAATAAGAAACTCAATTAAGTCAATACAAATGGTCAAACAATTAAAATGGCATTTACTCAATTAAAAATAATAAAATAATGCATTAAATTCAAATATGTTTTGTCCAAATCCTAAAATCTCATCAAAACACCAAATAAATGGCCATGAGATTTATCATAGGTCAAACAAGGTCAAAGGACCTTGGAGAAAAAATTTCATAACTTTTGGACACTTAAAAATATTTTTAAACAATTAAAAACAAATGCAAAATAAATTAATTCAAGAAAAATATTAATAATGATCCAAAAAAAATTTAATTCAGAATATGAAAGAGAAAAATATTTGGAAATTTTTGGTGAAAGTCCTATATTTTTTGGATCAATATTAAATTTATTATGAATTATTGAAGAAAATGGAATTAAAATGAAATTCAGAAAATCCAAAAATACATGGACCATCATATCTCCCTCATTAATTGAGGTGGCAAATCTGATGATCCAGAACGAGCGTTCCACATATGTCCAAGTCAACAGCGATGTACACATGGTATTCACAAGGAACGGTTAAGATTAAAACGTGGAAGATGGATCTCATGGTCCAGACTCAAGACACATCATCATTAGAGCCAGAGCTCCGGTTGTCTTCTCTAGTGAGCTTCACCGGACTGGTCAACATGAACCATCACCAAAATATAAAATAGGGACATGATCTTAAAGAAAAAACATCCCTGAGCATGAATATGACCTCCCATTCATCTAATTCCAAATATACTGAGAGATATGTGGAATTGAAAAATGAGGTTCATGATCTGAGTTGCTTCGATTTGGCCTCAAAGCAACTCAATCTTATTGCCTACATTGGTAGGACTTCAGAAAACTCAAGAATCAAAGGAATTGAGCAATAAATTGAGAAAATCGAAGAGTTTAAAATTTATGCAAATTACCTTCAATGGAGGTCTGAACACTACGGATCTTGATCTGAATTGTGCTTGGCTTCACTTCGATGGCTTGCAGGAGAGGAATGGAAAGGTTTAGAAGCAATGGACTCCTGGAGAATTGAATTCCAAAATAGTGGAGATTCAAGCTCAAATTCAAATGAATTTATCAGGGTTATCCTATGAGAGTGAAGGGTTTTTAATGGGGATTCAAAGCTGGCGAGATGTGTGTGTCATTTTTAAGCAAATGCAGTTGTATTTATAGCCAAATCCATGTGATATTTGCACACTCTTTTCAACCTTCCAAATTTGGCAAATGATGATAGCATGGTGCATGGGTGCGCATAGGCCCATGAAATGATAGCTTGAAGTCCAAAATGAATGATCAGATGTGTTTAAGTAAGCTTGGAATGCAAGGCAATTGTACATTGATGCTTCAAGTTGGATCCATGCCAAATGATATCAGCCTGTTTAAGCCATGCACAGGCTATGCATTTCAAGTCCAAAATGAATGAGTTTGAGCTCTTTGGAAAGGTGAGATCAAGAGGAACAGGTTTGATGTTGAACACTTTTTCATTTGGAACTTGGAACTTGGAGAAATTTGGGGTGGAAATTTGGAAAAATTTGACATATCAAAATTTTTCTAAGTGTCAAGCCATATGTCTCAATATTCCACCTTGCTTAACGTTTTATGGGAGCTTCAAATGAGAAACCTGTCTTCATCAAAGTTGTAGCTATCTCAAATACCTTCAAAATGGTCACCAATTTCACGTCATTTAGATTTGAAATGATAGAGTTATACATTTTTGAAGTTTGGAAAAATCACTTGATCAATGGTATAGGTCAAAAGTGACCTATAATGTAGCCTCATATCACATGCTCAAAAAAGTTGAATAAGCTCCCACTCCAAACATAAAATTTGAAGTAGACACATTTAATTTGATTGTGCAACTTGGAAATCTTTCATCTCATAAAAATTGAGCAAGTTATGGCCTTGGAAAGTTGACTTTCAAATTAGGGTTTAGACAAAATGACCTATAATGTTTCAACATAGAAAATGATTTTCCAAGCAAAAATAGCTCTAGGTCTCAACATGAAAGTTGTTTATAATGTCATTTAGAGTAAGTTTTATCTTGGAATAATTTTCATATGGTCAAAATTGTAGGAGATAGGATCTAGGGAGACCCAGTTTTGATCAGATGAATTCATCTGGCCAACCACCATCAACCAACTTGCTAATCTTCAATTCTATTGACTTTATTGGCTCATGGTAGATCATATATGCATAAGATGATGAAACTTGATGTGCCCCTTTAGAAATTTGATCAATTGGTGAGATATCTTGTTGGAGAAGTTACTTAAGATACCCAGTCAAACTAGGGTTTCCAAGGCAAATCACCCTCAAACTCTTGAAGAAAACTTGATCAATATACCATGTAGAGATCATTGGGACTCATATATGATGTTCATAACCATTCTTGAATCAATTCTTGGTTGTACTCTTTGTTCATAAGGGTCTCAAACCCTAGATGTGATCTTGATGAATTAATGAGATAATGCTCTTCCTACAAAAGAGTTAGACAAATGCAAAGACATATTTTTTGGTATTTTGGTTAGTGAAATGATAAAATACAAGTATTATATAATCACAAAGTGCTTGGTGATTGTAACACCCCAAAATTTGCCCTCCTCATTCATGCATTCATTTTTAGGTCATTTAACATTTCATATTGCATTTCATCATGTCAATCAGAATCAGATCCAAGAAACTTTATTTAAAAAAAACAAAAAAAAACGGAAAACAAAAAAAAACGAAAAAAAAACAAAAAAAAAATTAGATAATTAAATAAATAAATAAATAAAATAAAATATAATAGAAAAAATTTTGGACTTGGGTCTCTCTCATTTGAGCCCACAAAGCCATGAAATTCAGTCTATAAATACCAAGGCTTCACTTTAGGAAAAGGAAGAGAAGCAAAATACTCTGAGGTTTCCTTGGAACAAAACCCTGTACAAAACCTGAAGAGAAACCTAGACAGAGAGAGTGAGAATTAATCTGCAGCAACCTCCAGGCAACTTTGAAAGGTTCATTCTGACTCACACACTTTCAGCTCAAGCAAACCCTAACATTGGTTTGCAAATCCAGTCGTGCCATTTGATTTCAACCGATCTCTCTAATCAGGTTTGCCCTATATCCATCATCTTTATGCCTTTAATTTGAATGCTCTAAATGTATGAGGTATTATGGGTGAATTTGATACCCTTTTGATGCATGTGTTTGACAAGAGGTTTAGGCCTCCTACCCTTGGTTGCTTTTTGTGAGCTTTTTGTGAATTTTAATGGCATGATTCATGTGGTTACATTTTGATTTGGGGGCAACTCTTGGTTACCCTATTTTGTTTCTCTAACCTGTTTGTTGAGTTTTGTTTTGTGAGGGCTCATATGACTCTTGCAGAGATGGTTTGCCTGGTGTTCCACTTTATTTGTGGGATACCGCCTGGAGGTTTCATTCTGATTACCTGTACTGACTCACTTTATTTGATGGTGTTAGCTTGGGAGGATCTCAGGGTTTCCTTGTTCCGTTAATTACTGTTACTTCGGATCTTTATCCGTGTGGTACTTTTACATTTTCCCGTATTTTTACCGCTTTCTTAGCTGGACGACCTCGATAGGAGGCAATGTTTTGTGTGTTTACTTTATGCAGGTTCCTTCGTCTAGGATTTCCCTTTTGCCTGAGAATCCCTAACCCTACCAACTCATTGATTTTTCTTCTCCTAAGAACACGTTTACTCCTTCTACTACAGGCGACTAAGTCTCCAAAGGTCGAGCATCTGGTAGATTGCGTAGTAACGTCGTTCGTCCAAAACCCAATCCATAACCCCGTAGTTAGCCGAACTACGGCTTGCTATGATTCTCATTCCAGATGAGATACGTAGGCATAAGACGCGATGTCTTACCGAGCACAATTACCCTTAACCCCTAGGTAGCCGAGCTATGAAGACTCTGATTCTCATATTCAGATGAGATACGTATGCAGTGGATGCGACATCCGTGCGAGTCATTTTCTTTTGACCCCTTTTTTTAGTAAATAACACATTAGATAAACCCACACCCTTTAGACAAGAACTACAAAAGTGGATCCCGTAGAGTACTACGGATGCGTAGGGGTGCTAATACCTTCCCTTTGCATAATCGACTCCTGAACCCAAGATTTGGTTGCGAGACCCTGTCTTGTCCTTTCCTTTTTCCAGGTTTACTTCGAGCGTTTCCTTTCCCTCCTTTGGGATAAATAACACACGGTGGCGACTCTCCTGTCTTTCTTCGCCGGTTGTTTTTTTTCGCATTCCATTTTTCAGGTTGCGATAGTGATCTCTCCCAAAACAAACCCAATGAAAAGGGGCAAGGAGGATGCCAAGACATGATCCCAATGCTAATGTTTATGATGGAATTGCATGAGGGATCTTAGGGTCAAAATTGGGGTCTTACAACTTACCCTACACATAGGATTGATAGGTACCATGCGCACCAAAAGCAGCGTTGGTGTAGAATTCTAAACATATGGTTTTGTTGGTTTCACGAATTAAATTATTAAAACTTACCCATCACCTTTGCTGAAGCATCTCAATCACTTCCTCGCGCACTTGCACGTCCTCACTAGCGAAAGCTCTTTCTTTCACAATGTGGTAGTCCAACATCTTGAGGTACTTCTCAACATGAGCCTCGAATAAGAACTCATGGTTGGGGTAGGTGGGAGTATTTGGAGTGGGGGAAGCTCTTAAAGAAGATTTACGTACAACTCGTGATGTTTTTGGTCCCATGGTTCCTACAACAAACACACACAAAAACGCACAGAGGAAATGAAAGAAAAATAGCCTAAATTGCTCAGAGAAATATGTCAGAAAGAGAGAGAAGAGAAAAAGTTGTGACGAAAAGAAACTGAATCAGGCCCTATAAATAGTGCTTTTAACCGTTGCTCATCGTGTGCATTATGAATGCATCATGTGCGCGATGGCAATGGATCATGCGTAACGTCTCTTTACAACGCTCATATCGCGTGGGTTATGGACTAATCATGCACACGATGACAATATCATAGGGAGTCTCCCAACGTCTATATCTCACACACTATACCCATCGTGTGCGCGATGTAAGACTATCACGCGTGTAATAGCCTGCATGACTCTTCTAGGAGCTTCCCATCTATTTTTTTATTTCTTTCTTTTCTCCTCTTCTTTCCTTTCTATTTACTTTTGTTTCCTTCTTCTACCATGTTTTCCTTTTGCCATAATAACTATATGCAACGTGACATGTTACAAAAAAAATTGACTGCAAAATTCGGAAAAATAAACTCTTACCGATGGGTTGCCTCCCATAGAGTGCTTGATTTACATCATTAGCTTGACGATCCATTATAAGTTACGTCGGGCGCAAGGGACACCCTCACGCTTCTCACTTTGCTTCTTCTTTGTCATGTGTCTCTCTTACTACCTCTTTCCTCCATATGATAGCAAGTCTCCAACTTCTTCACCCCGTTCCCAGTCATACACCTTGAAAACTACTTTCTTTTTATTTACCTTTAATACAAGTTCACATGTTTCTACATCAATCTTGGCTTTCCCGGTTTCCATGAATGGTCGTCCGAGTATAACAGGTCCTCCTGAAGTTCCTTTTGTATCTAGCACTACAAAATCCACATGAAATACCAATTTGTAGACATCTATTAATATGCCACGCAACCTACCAACCGGTTGAGTAACAGACGAGTCAGTTAAAGTGAGAGTCATGTTACTCGATGTGATCTCACCCATATTCAATTCTTTTATCGTTTTCAATGGCATGACATTTATCCTAGATCCAAGATCACATAGAGCATGCAGAATATTACCTCACTGATATTGCAAGAAATAGTAAACTTCCCTAGATCTTTTAATTTTTTTGGTAACACTTGAGATTTTACCTCTTCCTCCTTTTCAGTCATGTTTACATCATCCTTGCCTACCTTCTCTTTCGTCCCCTTTAAAAATGCCTTCATAAATTTAACAAATTTAGGCATCAGTTCTAAAATTTCATGGAACGGAAGACTTACTTGTAGATTTTCTAGAATTTCCTTGAACTTGGCAAACATCGCTGTTTCATCCTCTTGAAATGGTTTCTTTTTTATTATAGGGAATGGTGGTTTAGTGTAACCCGGTAAAGGAGGATTTGATTCGATCAGGATTTGCTTCTTTGTTCATCTCCAAGGAGAATTTTTATCAATGAAGTAATCAAGGGTGACTCCTCTTTCCTGTTCATCACCTAAATTCCTTTTCTCTTTTCTTTCAGTCACACCTCCTTGAACTATCTTTTTGTTACCTTTTTCAATAAGTACCTTCGACTCTGCATCAACAAATTTGTATGTTTTATTCTTAGGACTGTCTACAGTGTTACCAATGAATCATCCACTCGTGTCATACAAAGCTGTTATTTGTCTAGATAGTTGGCCAATCTCCATCTCCATATTTTTAATAGACTCATCCTAGTTCCTACCCATTTCCTCATGGTTCTTATTTATCTGGTCAAGGTTACTTTGTGTGAAGTTAATGAAATTCTACAAAGTCTCTTCCAACTGTGATTACCTCACGTGAAACAGAACTTGTTTCCTTTGTTGCACCCCTTGGTTGTCACTTTTGTTTTGGTAGTTGTTCCAACAAAAATTTGGATGACCTTTCCATCCCTGATTGTAGGTATTGGAATAAGGTTTGTTTTTATAAAAATTTGGAAATTGGGCCTCTTCACTTACCCCTTCCAACAAACACCTTTTGTATCCATGTCCTCCTCCACAAAAGTCACACTTATGTGCTTATACCTGGCTCACGTTAACTTTATTTACGTAGCCTTCAACTAGCTTCTTATTTAACAATTCAATCTGAGCTATTAATGTAGTATGAGTATCAACAGTTAACATGCCTTTGGGCGTGCCACTAGTTTCGAGCTTAATCGACATTTCACTTTTAGAACAGTACTCATTCATGCACATCTTTTCAATGGCGTCCTTTACTTGTGGTTTGGTCATTTGTCTAATGGTTCCTCCTGCGGAAGCATCTAGCAACATACGTGTTTGACTTTTGAGGCCTTTAATAAAATTTTGAATTTGCTCCATATTGTTCATATTATGATTGGGGCATCTGCCTAACAGTAACTTGAATCTCTACCAAGATCCATACAGTGACTCGGTGTCTTATTGCTCAAAGTTGACAATCTTAGCTCTTCTCTCAGTAAACTGGCTATTGGTTAAAAACCATTCCAAGAACTTACCCTCTAGCTCCTTCCATGTTCGAATGGTTCCATTTGGAAGGCATAGTAACCAATCTTTAGCCCTTCCAATGAGTGAGAAACCAAACAGCCGTAACTTTACCTGGTCGTCTGAGACACTATCAGGCTTGCACATCGAAGCAGTTTCGTAGAAGCGTGCAACATGAGCCCATAGATCTCTGATAGCATTCCCGTCAAATGGATTGTCTCTTAGACCTGAAAGAACATAATTATTAATATCAAAGTTAGCAGGATCTTCCGGTACAAACCTTCTAGAAACATGTCCTTCATCAGTCAGTTTTCAATAGTCCCTCATGGTGAGGGGTTGCGGTGCTTCCATGTTATCCTTCTCTTTAGAATCCGAAGAAAGTATTGTTGGATCACCTTCAGCCAGACTCGCTTCCCTAGCTACTTTTCTTAGAGCACGTGCAGTTCTTTCAATTTCTGGATTAAATTATAGTAATGATGATCTTAAACTGCACATACAAAAAAAGAAAATACCTTAGTAGCACTATGATAAACAAAGAAATAAACAAAAAGCAATAAAAACTAAGAGAATTAAAATACGTTGCACAAAGCATTGCCCTATTGCAATAAACAATCTCCGACAATGGTGCCAAAAAGTTGATGACTTCTCGGCAACTGTACTGATAGTGTCGCAATAATAAAAAGAATTTTTCACCAAAATAACCCAATTTTTCAAGGAAATTCCCAAAATACCCCTGGTTTCAAAAAAATTCCCAAATTACCCCACTTTTAGGAGGAGGCGCCAATTCAATTGGTGACTCCTCTTAAATATTGAATGGATGCGCCAATTAGATTGGCTAGGGCACATGCCCTAGCCAATCCAATTGGAACCCATGTGTAATTTTACAAAGGAGGCGCCAATTGGATTGGCACCTCAGTGTAAAATGCAATTTTTTTGTTATAAATAGATGTGTTGTGTGAGTCATTATTCCACATCTCAATTAATCATTTGGAAATCATGTTTGGTGTTCGTCGCTGATACGGAAAGGTGATTTATGCGAGAGACAAACCTCAGATGCTGATGTTATTCTGGAACATCACTACGTTCGAGCAACTGAAGAGGGAGCTGGTTCGTTGGTTATATAGGAAAATACCAGAAGGGGAAAAAATTAGAAGTATTAAGAGACTCGGCAGTATCTTTGGTTGGGTGCGGATGAAGACTAATAAAGATGCTAGGGAAATGATGTTCGGTCGAGATGACATCAATTTGATTGTTGTAATCAGTTAGGAATATTTCAGTTTTCAGTTAGCTTATTTTGTATTGATGTTTGCTGTGAACCTCGTTGTAACAAAAACTTTATGATTTATAATGATTGAAAGTTACACCCAGATGATGCTCCTCGATTGGGACAGTTGTTCTTGTTGTGTCCTGGTTGACGATAAATACTACATAATCTTATCCTTTTATCTGTCGAATCCATTTCTGTCCTGATACATGTGATGTTTGGCCTTCCTTTTTTCTTTCTACGCATCTCGTCATTGTGCCAAATTATATCACCTTCATATGGAGGCCAGTATTCCTCCATTGGTAGTACCGAGAAGCTTTTATTATATACATTCATGGCGGTGACGGCCTTGTACACATCAGATAAATGGTTGTAAGCGTCTTGACGAGTATATACGCACGCTGCAATGACATGGGAGCAAGGAATGCGGAAGGCCTGGAATTTGCCACAGTCGCACCAACTTCTATTTAGTCTAACAGCATAGGCTAAATTTGGTATCCCCTCATTGTGGTCCATTGTTTCCTGGACGCTGAAATTTTGCCTATGACGGTCAAAGACTGTTACAGCGTGTGTGCTAGCTTTGATGCTCTCCTCTTTCATGAAACACTCACTGAATACTTGCCCAGATATTAACATTGTACTCCATCTTTCACCTCTAGTTGTGAACGTAGAAGCCAACCTATAATAGGTCGATCTTACCAAGGCGGTTATTGGCAGATTTCTGATTCCTTTGAATACCCCATTCATGCATTCGACAAGGTTTGTTGTCATGTGGCCCCATCGACAACCTCTGTCAAATGCCCTTGTCCACTGCTCTACTGGTATGTTATTTAGCCATCTCCATGCGTCTTCATTAGACAGTCTAATTTCATCACGATAATATTGAAATGACGACTGAGTTAGAGCATACCTCGCATTCACCACCTTCTTGCGAAGATTCTTATATTTTATTGCACGCATGAAGTTTTGTGCAATATGTCTAATGCAATAGACATGGGTAGAAGGAGGATCGTGCCATCCGTTGTCATGGTTGTTGTAGGCACTCTTAATGGCAACATGTCTATCAGAAGTCAAACAGAGATTGGCTTGTGGAGCCACATGCGTTCTGAGATGTCGAAGAAAGAAGCCCCATCCACCATCCATTTCACCTTCAACCAGAGCAAAGGCAATGGGAAATACATCGTTGTTACCGTCTTATGCAACCACCATAAGCAAAGTACCCTTGTATTTGTTATATAACCAAGTGCCATCAATTTGAATAATAGGTTTGCAGAATGCGAAACCTTTTATGCATGGGTCAAACGCCCAAAAGAGACGGTGAAATATTTTATTACCTGTAACACAGGTTCCGTCTGGCATCATTGCCGGCAATGTCTCCATAATTGCCACAGTTCCTGGGACATATGTTTTTAGTGCCCATAAAAACCGTGGCAATTCTTTGTATGAATCCTCCCAGTTGCCGAATACCTGTTCAACAGCCTTTGTCCTTGCAATCCAGGCTTTCTTGTAAGATGGAGTATAATTATATGTTGTTCTGATATGTGATATAATTATACTCACCTTCACTAATGGGTCTTTATTAACCAACGGCAGAATATCATGACATATCAATGTAGCGCTTGGTTTACGGTGATCTTGTTCAACATTAGTTGCAATGCAACTGTGAGGTAGGTCTATTGAAGCGATCTCCCAAGATTCGTTTTTCTTTTTGTAAGACACAGCCAGCCGAAACTTACAAAGGATGTTACGACATTCGATGACATACCTTCTTGAATCAGTGTGTTTCACTGTAAAATCAGCAGAGTTGTTCATGTGGAATTTTTTGATAGCTTGCACACATTCTTCTTTGGTACGAAACGTGACTCCCACCTCTACTTCGCCTTCTGATCATGGATACGGGTTATAGAAAACATTGTCGGATGTTTCATCGTCATGCAGATCCATCTTTGTCATATGTTGAGGCGCATTGTAGACATCAGTAGGAGGTATTGTCGGTGGTTGATCATCATCTTCAGTGTCTCCTCTTCTTCTTCATCAATGGTGTCCACTTCTACTTCTGTTTCTGGGTTGACATCATCTGACCATTGTGGATCAAACTCACCAGATTCATCCTGACTGGTTACTTAAGACTGCTGAGATGGTATACATGGTTGAAGAGTAATATACAACTCAATACAGTTGCAGCCTGAATGTTCATGACTAACAAACATGTATTCAACATCTTCATCGTCCCATACCTTAAGCGGGAAAAACTTGCATTGACTGTTCTCAAAAAATATTGGATTTTGATACATGATCTTTGACATAATACCATATCCTATACAGGATTGTATTCTTTTTTTCAAACGCAAGAAGGTTGCATTTCTCTTGATCGTGAGTCTAATGGTATCGGTGTTTCGAAAACAAAAACTGTATAACTAAGACTCGTATGTTTCACCGTTGCAGTGAATGTTGACACTGTATTTTGGTGAAGATGAAATTGTGAAGATGAAAACTATTTTCTTGTTGCAGATGAATGTGGGTTGAGTCTTGGATGTTGATAGTAAGACACTTAAATAGGTAATTGATGTGTCTCACATGCAAGCTAGTTCGAAGTGATGTGTCGCACATGCAAGCTAGTCCAAAATGATGTGTCGCACATGCAAGCTAGTCCGAAATGACGTGTCAACCATGCAAGCTACTAAAAAGTGACATGTTCAGCATGCAAGAGAGAGGACAGCCACGTGTCAGACATGCAGACACACACTCCAATTGAATTGACACCCCCATTCATTACTTGCACATGGGCGCCAATCCATTTGGAGACACCTTGTGTTTGCATGCATGCAGACCTCGAAACCAAGCAATCATACCTAGGTGTGTCATGCATGTCCCTATGGATGCACCAATTTGAATGGTAGCACCATGTATAAAATACACATGGGCGCCAATTCAATTGGAGACCACATGCAAACACAACTTTTCATGCTCCAAGCCATTTGCCTATAAATACATCCACACCATCAATACTTCTTCCATACCATCACTCACTACTTCTTCTACAATTTCATCTAGAACAACTTCTTGTAGTTTCATCCGCAACAAAATGTTTATCCTCACAATGGGCGAATCGGATAGAGGAACGGTTGCAAACAGAGCAACTTATGTAAGCGTTTTATTCTTTTGTTATTTGTTTTAGTAGAGTCCCTTTTAATAACATACGAACTTAGTCATGTTTTTTGTTCTTTCTTTTATAGGATGTTTCAAGGTTCCGGACTCGGGTCCACGAATATGTCCATATGGACCCGATGATTCAACCTTATGTTGAACTCGCCGATTTTTGTCATATAAGAAAGATTTTGTCTTGGTCCGTAGATAACAAATTCATTCTTGCTTTATGTGAAAGATGGCGTCTAGAGACACACACATTTTGGTTTCTAACCGGTGAGTGTATCATGACGTTAGAAGACGTCTACATGCTTTTGGGACTTCCCATTGAAGGTAAGGTTGTTAAGTGTAAAACCAACTATGCAAATTCAATTTGCATGGACCTCTTGGAGACTGATTTGTTAGGTGATAACTCAAGAGGTCAAGGTATACTCCTTTCACGCCTTAAGGCATACTATAACAGTTTATACTTAGATGAGCATTCTACCGAAGATGCTCGAATAATAAAAACTAGGTGTTACATTATGCTTTTAATTAGTTCTTTTTTATTTCCCGAAGGTAGTGGTTCTAGCATGCATATTATGTATTTACCTTTACTTAGACATGTATATAGAATAGGAAGTTACAGTTGGGGATTTGCTTGTCTAGCCTATCTCTATAGCTCCTTGAGCAAAAACTCACACAAAGACACATCTACATTTTCTGGATATGTTGTTTTGCTCCAAGCATGGGGTTGGTCAAGACCGCCATGAAATTCTAGTTATCAGACTTTAGATGTCACACGGGTCGTTATGACATCCAATTTTGCACAGACAGGAATTATGCAGAACTTAAACGTAAGTGCAGTAAATAACACAAGTAATTGTTTACCCAATTCAGTCCAACATGACCTACATCTGGGGGCTACCAAGCCAGGGAGGAAATCCACTATTAGTAGTATCAATTCAAAGCTAAACTCACCCATTTACAACTTATCACTTAATCCCTACCCAATGCAATTTCAATCTTACACTAAGATCAGAGTTCCTACTCACTCCCCCTCAATCACCTCAGTGATTACTATCTTTAATCAATATTAAAGACAATTTGAAGTCACACATCAAACAACTCTTGATTGTGCTTCACAGCTTTAATCAAGATACACAGCACTCACGCTTAAAAGCTTTGAGTGACACAACACTTACAACTCAATGAACACCCTATACCAAAACAATCATCAACGTGATAATGGCTTGGCTTATAAGATATGTCTAATACAAGACTCACAAAAATACAGCAGTGAAGTATGATGGACACACAAAATCTTCACGCCTCAAAATCCCCAAAACTGAATGAAGGAACGCCTTCCTTTTTATATTGCAGTACCTGGGCTTTTGCACCTGTATTCTCCTGAATTTAAGGTCACACGAGTTCCCATAAATTCAACATTTAGGTTACTAACAAATAGGCTATTTGTTAGGTTCATTAAATGTAACTTGGTTGTTGGTTTCCTGGTTTTTCTCTAAGCTGTTGACTTCCTGAAGAATAGCCCAAGAAAAGTTGAAACAGAAAACTGAACAACCTACAATATAGCATATGCTGTCAGGAATGAATGTCACGACATTCAGCTTGACATCAAGGTCCATATGCTGAGTCTGTTTTTCCAGAAAACAGACTGTACAATTTTGTTGACCTGTACATGATCAAAATGCCCATACTACAGCAACAGCTTACATTAATAAATGTTAAAGTGTCCAACTTAACATTTACACATTTGGCCTTATGTTAGTTCTGTTATTCTCTTGAAGAACAAACTAAGTTACATGCTGAAGAATAGCAGAACACCACTCTGTCTAATGTTCAGTAGCTGCTGTCAATGATGAATGTCATAACATCCAATTTGACATTCAGTCAGTAGGCCTTATGCCAGGTCTGGTCTTTCCTTGATAACCAGACTGGAAATAAATACTAAGTTCTACCAGAACACCAGCTGTTCTATTCCTTAGTATCTGTTGACAGGTATGAATGTCACAGCATCCAGTTTGACATTCAATAATTCCTGTGTTAGCTAATCCTGCAGTAACTACTCAAGTGTGTCATGACATCAGTCAAGACATCAGAGTACAGTTAGATATTCTAACCTACAATGTAGTCACACATACATACCATGTCATGACATCAGTCAAGACATTAGTAACCAGCTAGTGTTTTACCATATAATGCATCCAATTAAGCACCTACAAACTCCCCCTTTGGCAAATTTTTGGCTAAAACACTTTGATCCCCATAACAGAGTTCATAGCAGCGAAATCACACACCTAGCAGGAAATAATACTAGCTAATACACTCAGAGTGGCAGCATACTCACACACATGGAAGTTAAATAACAACTTCACAAAGCAGCACACATACAGAAGTTAAATCTAAAATCTAAGCTTCAACACACAGCAGCTGCAGGGGAGGGAATCTGTCATGAGAGTCTATTGTAGAGACCCACTCTGTTTGTCAGGGGTTATTACTCCCCCTTTTTGTCAAAAATGTTGCCAAAGCTAACAACATAACCAGAGAATAATGACAGAGTTACAGACTTGGTTTTACTTCACAGTTTCAATCAAGTTAGCATCCACTTGATCTTGCTTCACAATTTTGATCAAGTAATCACCCACTTTTGCTTCACAGTAGGTACCACCATATCAGATGCCATGACTTTGTTTCTGACATCCAGAACTACTCCTGCATGAACAGCATCCTTGAACTCCTGCAGGTACATTGGCCTTCTCACGGTAGGGTGTCTCCTTACCCTCTTGTAGCAACACTTGTTGCAAGTAGCATAGCTATGATCTGTTGACCAATCAGAGCATAGTACCAATTGTTTAATAGGAAGAGATATTAAACAATACATCCCAAACATCAGTGGTTGCTATAAGGTCTCAGAGAGACATATTCCCAGTTTGCTCCTTAAGTTTTCAAACTGAGTAGCATCCAGAGCCTTTGTAAATATGTCAGCCAGTTGAAGGTCCGTGGCTACATGTTCCAAAGTGATCACCTTGTCTTCCACCAGATCTCTGATGAAGTGGTGCCTAATGTCAATATGTTTGGTCCTGCTGTGTTGGATGGGATTCTTGGAGATATTGATGGCACTGAGATTATCACAGAACAATGTCATGACATTTTGAGTGACATTGTACTCAGTGAGCACCTGTTTCATCCAAACCAGTTGGGAACAACTGCTTCCAGCAGCTATGTATTCAGCCTCTGCAGTGGACAGAGAAACACAATTCTGCTTCTTGCTGAACCAAGATATGAGGTTGTCTCCTAAGAAGAAACATCCACCTGATGTGCTTTTTCTGTCATCAGCACTCCCAGCCCAGTCAGCATCACAGTACCCAGATAGGACAGGCTCAGAACCATGTGAATACAGCATCCCATAGTCACAAGTCCCATTGATGTACTTGAGAATCCTTTTGACTTAATTCAAGTGGCTCACCTTAGGCTCTGCTTGGTATCTAGCACATACTCCAACTGCATAAGAAATGTCAGGTCTACTTGCAGTTAGGTAAAGTAGGCTTCCTATCATGCTTCTATACAAGCATTGATCAACACCAGGGCCTCCTTCGTCTTTGGTTAACTTCAGATGAGTAGGCGCAGGAGTCCTCTTGTGCCTAGCATTATCCATACCAAACTTCTTAACTATGTTCTTGGCATACTTGCTTTGGGAGAGAAACATAGAGTCCTCCATTTGGTTTACTTGCATTCCAAGGAAATAGGTCAGTTCTCCAACTAGACTCATTTCAAACTCGGATTGCATCTGGTGAACAAATTGTTGAACCATTTGTTCTGACATTCCACCAAAGACTATATCATCCACATAGATTTGAGCTATCATGATTTTACCGTCTTCATCCTTCACAAATAAGGTTTTATCTATTCCACCTTTTCTGTATCCATTTGAGGTCAGAAATTCGGTCAACCTTTCATACCATGCTCTAGGTGCTTGTTTCAACCCATACAAGGCTTTCCTCAACTTGTATACATGCTTAGGTTGGTTAGGATCACAGAACCCTTTAGGTTGTTCCACAAAGACTTCTTCATTCAAGTGGCCATTCAAGAATGCACTCTTCACATCCATTTGGAATAGCTTAAACTTCAGGATGCATGATACCCCTAACAGCAATCTGATGGACTCAAGCCTAGCCACAGGAGCAAATGTTTCATCAAAATCTACCCCTTCAACTTGAGTGTATCCTTGAGCTACTAGTCTTGCTTTATTCCTAGTAATTACTCCTTTCTCATCAGATTTGTTTTTGTAGATCCACTTGGTACCAATGATGTTGGTCCCTTCAGGTCTTGGAACTAGCTCCCATACTTCATTCCTTTTGAACTGCTCAAGTTCCTCTTGCATGGCATTGATCCAGTACTCGTCAGTCAGGGCTTCTTTCACATTCTTTGGTTCAACCTTGGATACAAAGCAGGAATTTGAGCTTATTCCCCGTGACCTGGTAGTCACACCACTATTAGGATCCCCTATGATAAGATCCTTAGGGTGGTCTTTCTGAATTCTGATAGATGGCATTTTGGTGGTTGCATCTACTTCACATTCAGGAGGAGGTTCCTGTACTTCTTCAGACTTGACTGGAATGTCAGTTGAACTGTCAAGGAATGTTTCAACATCCTCTATGACATCGATCCCTTCCTCTTTATCATCCACAATAACATTTATGGATTCCATCAGGACATTGGTCCTGTAGTTGAACACTCTGTAGGCTCTGCTGTTAGTGGAGTATCCTAGAAATATACCCTCATCACTTTTGGGATCCAGCTTCCTTCTCTGTTCACGATCTGTGAGAATGTAGCATTTACTTCCAAAGATATGAAAGTACTTCACTGTGGGTTTTCTGCCTTTCCATATTTCATACAGAGTGGAGGAGGTTCCTTTTCTCAAGGTGACTCTATTGTGAACATAGCACGCGGTATTCATTGCTTCAGCCCAAAAGTGCATGGGGAGCTTCTTTGCATGAATCATTGCCCTGGCAGATTCTTGAATAGTTTTATTTTTTCTTTCAACTATTCCATTCTGCTGAGGAGTTATAAGGGAGGAGAACTCATGACTTATTCCTTCATCAATAAGCAGCTTTGGGATCCCTCTGACTGCTTCCTTGGATATAATCTTCTTCATTCCCCGTAAGTGGAGATGTCCAAGACGTCTATGCCACAGCTTCACCTCCTATTCTTCCTTGGTTGAGGAGCATATTGTTGAAAAGTTAGAGACTTTAGGTTCCCACAGATAACAGTTATCTTTGGACCTGGTTCCTCTCATAACTTCTTGATTGTCACCATTAGTCACAATGCATAGCTCCTTCGTAAACTGAACATGAAACCCTTGATCACACAGCTGACTTATGCTGATGAGGTTTGCAGTTAGTCCTCTTACTAACAGCACATTATTCAGTTTTGGAACTCCAGAGCAATCCAGCTTACCCACACCTTTTATTTTTCCTTTGGCACCATCAACAAAGGTCACATAGCTGGTAGTCTGAGGTTGAATATCTACCAGTAGATTTTCCATACCAGTCATATGTCTTGAGCATCCACTGTCAAAGTACCAGTCTTCTCTGGAAGAAGCCCTTAGAGCAGTGTGTGCTATCCTAGCATACCATTGTTGCTTCTTGATGGGAACATAGCGCTTATATGGTTTATGCTTAGGCCTGACATGCGAGACTTGGTTAGGGAAACCATGAATCCAGTAGCAGAAGGCTTTTATATGACCAAGTCTACCATAGTGGTGACACCTCCACTCCTGGTATTTCCTCTTCTGATGATCATTCATCCTAGTTCCTCGATGTTGAGACATTGGCTTTGACTTCCGCTTGAACTTCTGAACTTTAGCCTTTGGGCGTTTGTGTTCAACTGAGGATCTTTTCCCAAATCCTAGGCCAGATTTGGTTCCAGACTGCTGTCCCACCTTTAGAATCTCTTCCAAGGTGTCAGTTCCCTTATTCATCATTCTGATGGATTTAGTCATCTGATTCAGCTTGGAAGTCAGCAGGGCTATCTCACCATTTAGACCCTCTATGACAGACAGTTGCTTCTGTCTCTCATCTTCCAGTTCCTTGATGAGTTTCTTCTGCTTTTCTCCTTGTGCACGCACTTCTGCACTGGTGGTACACAGCTTCTTATAGGCTGCAGCAAGTTCATCAAAGGTCAGTTCATCTGCACTTGAGTCATCATCAGATGCACAAACACTGGTTAGTGCAGTGACATGTTTGGCAGATTCTCCTTCAGATTCACTTTCAGAATCTCCTTCAGACCATGTGATAGTTAGCCCCTTCTTTTGCATCTTGAGATAAGTAGGACATTCAGCTCTGACGTGTCCATACCCTTCACAACCATGACACTGGATTCCCTTGCCTTGGTTGAACTTTTCATCAGAAGTTGATCTTTTCCTGATGTCAGACGGGATGTTCTTGACATTAGGTCTCCCTCTTTGATCAATCTTCTTCACGAACTTGTTGAACTGCCTTCCAAGCATGGCTAAGGCTTCTGATATACTGTCATCACCTTCAGTATATTCTGCTTCTGACTCTTCTTCAGCATTAGATACAAAAGCTACGCTTTTGTTCTTCTTTTCAGTATTCTCACACAAGCCCATTTCAAAGGTTTGGAGAGAACCAATGAGCTCATCTACCTTCATATTACAGATGTCCTGTGCCTCCTCTATGGCTGTGACCTTCATAGCAAACCTTTTAGGCAAGGACCTGAGGATCTTTCTTACAAGTTTCTCTTCAGCCATTTTCTCACCTAGTCCACCAGAGGTGTTTGCAATTCAAGAATATTCATGTGAAAGTCATGAATAGTCTCATCCTCTTTCATCCTCAGGTTTTCAAACTTGGTGGTCAACATCTGAAGTTTGGACATCTTCACCTTGGAAGTACCTTCATGAGTTACCTTGAGGGTATCCCAAACTTCCTTAGCTAGTTCACAGTGGTGCACCAGCCTGAAGATGTTCTTACTGATTCCATTGAACAATGCATTCAAGGCCTTGGAATTTCCAAGAGCTAGTGCCTCTTGCTCCTTGTCCCACTCTTCTTCAGGAATCTGCTCACTGCCTCCATCTTCACCTGTCCTCATTGGATGTTCCCATCCTTTGTTGACAGCTCTCCAGACTTTGCTATCTAGAGACCTTAAGAAGGCTATCATACGAGGCTTCCAGTCATCATAATTAGAGCCATCCAACATGGATGGTCTATTTGAGTATCTTTTATCCTTGTCCATGGTACTAGAAAGTAACTTCCCTAGATCTCACCCAGAAATTCACAGGCAGGGTGCCTGCTCTGATGCCAATTGAAATTCTAGTTATCAGACTTTAGATGTCACACGGGTCGTTATGACATCCAATTCTGCACAGACAGGAATTATGCAGAACTTAAACGTAAGTGCAGTAAATAACACAAGTAATTGTTTACCCAGTTCAGTCCAACATGACCTACATCTGGGGGCTACCAAGCCAGGGAGGAAATCCACTATTAGTAGTATCAATTCAAAGCTAAACTCACCTGTTTACAACTTATCACTTAATCCCTACCCAATGCAATTTCAATCTTACACTAAGATCAGAGTTCCTACTCACTCCCCCTCAATCACCTCAGTGATTACTATCTTTAATCAATATTAAAGACAATTTGAAGTCACACTTCAAACAACTCTTGATTGTGCTTCACAGCTTTAATCAAGATACACAGCACTCATGCTTAAAAGCTTTGAGTGACACAACACTTACAACTCAATGAACACCCTATACCAAAACAATCATCAACGTGATAATGGCTTGGCTTACAAGATATGTCTAATACAAGACTCACAAAAATACAGCAGTGAAGTATGATGGACACACAAAATCTTCACGCCTCAAAATCCCTGAAACTGAATGAAGGAACGCCTTCCTTTTTATATTGCAGTACCTGGGCTTTTGCACCTGTATTCTCCTGAATTTAAGGTCACACGAGTTCCCATAAATTCAACATTTAGGTTACTAACAAATAGGCTATTTGTTAGGTTCATTAAATGTAACTTGGTTGTTGGTTTCCTGGTTTTTCTCTAAGCTGTTGACTTCCCGAAGAATAGCCCAAGAAAAGCTGAAACAGAAAACTGAACAACCTACAATATAGCATATGCTGTCAGGAATGAATGTCACGACATTCAGCTTGACATCAAGGTCCATATGCTGAGTCTGTTTTTCCAGAAAACAGACTGTACAATTTTGCTGACCTGTACATGATCAAAATGACCATACTACAGCAACAGCTTACATTAATAAATGTTAAAGTGTCCAACTTAACATTTACACATTTGGCCTTATGTTAGTTCTGTTATTCTCTTGAAGAACAAACTAAGTTACATGCTGAAGAATAGCAGAACACCACTCTGTCTAATGTTCAGTAGCTGCTGTCAATGATGAATGTCATAACATCCAATTTGACATTCAGTCAGTAGGCCTTATGCCAGGTCTGGTCTTTCCTTGATAACCAGACTGGAAATAAATACTAAGTTCTACCAGAACACCAGCTGTTCTATTCCTTAGTATCTGTTGACAGGTATGAATGTCACAGCATCCAGTTTGACATTCAATAATTCCTGTGTTAGCTAATCCTGCAGTAACTACTCAAGTGTGTCATGACATCAGTCAAGACATCAGAGTACAGTTAGATATTCTAACCTACAATGTAGTCACACATACATACCATGTCATGACATCAGTCAAGACATTAGTAACCAGCTAGTGTTTTGCCATATAATGCAGCCAATTAAGCACCTACACACCATCCCTAGCACCCGTCAACAACAACCCTTTAACTTTTTCGTATGCACAAAAGTAAGTTATTTAAATTTCTATACATTTACTTACTTCTTTAAAGATTATTATCTCTAACTAATATTTTTACCTTTTTGGTGTATATGGTCTGCACGTGGTATGAGTTACAGCAGATGTCCTAGACATTGTATTACTCAGTATCGCAATCTGTTGGATCACCTTCGACCGATAAACGTAAGGATAATAACCTCATTATTTCGTTATAATTTGTTAACTTCTTCTACCTAGATTATAATCCTATTTTCTTTCACATTTCAGTTCATTTGGCGTCCATACCTTAATTTGGATCATGACCATGAGGTCAACGCTGAAGACGCGGCCGCATGGACTGCATGCACACTAATAATACGATTCATAACTGTGGAGATGCACAATAGTGATCGTGTGAAGTTGCAGTTCGGTATGCCCTAAAACATCCCAGATCCCCCCAGCAAGCCTAGGAGAATGGCATCTGCGCAAAGTTAACGACCAATTGAACTTCAATCCATGGCAAAGCTTCGCAAGATCGAAGTGTCGCAAATGGAAGCACCGACGTGACCATGTCTTAACTGACGCAGTCATGCCAAATGAAGAAAAACCAAGTCGTACTTATATGGCTTGGTACATATTGGTTGGTTTTCAGTTTATCGCCGAGGATATGTACCTGTACGACCCACGCCAACAAACTTACACACCTGACACCTCAACATCAAACCCCCAACAACATTGTCAGACCGGATACACACAACCCCCTGTCCGTCAAACGTTCCGTTCAACCAACACAGAAACATACAACCAAAACATGTCATACACCCAACCCCAATACCAAGAGCATACCCCATACCACCACCAACAAATTTACCATCAACCTGAGACCCAACATCGCTTCGCACCCACCACATCACCTTACCAAAGCTGCCTTAGCCAGAACACCCAACGATCATTCAACACCAACTGCCCCTCCTCCTGCCATAGCCAAGAAGCCCAAACCTCACAAAACCAAAACCTCCAACAATCCTATATATACCAAACACCCCAACAACCTTTCCAACCTTTCCTCGACGCATCATTCACACCCGTGTCTCCCTCCAACCATCCCGGTCGCCCACCAATGAGTCAACCACAACCCAATTACTCTGGCATGGAAAATGAACTCAGCTACGGCGGTACACCCTCGATGCATACTGAAGACTATGCCGACTTGTCTGACTACCTAAACAGACCATCTCCTGTAGTTGGTAGTGATGCTCTTGGCCCCTCAGATGCTCAAACACCAGTAGTTAATCATCAATGTGGGTTAGGGCCACGGGTTAGGGTAGCTAGGGGATGTGGGACCGGAGGTCGGTTAGGTGATCTCGGTCATCACCATTAGGCTTTTTTGTGTAAACAGAAAATTTTATTAATATCAATTGGTCTTATTTCAAAATTATGTATGACGTAGACCATTTAGCCAAAAAAATGCATTTTACACTGAGGTGTCAATCCAATTGGCGCCTCCTTTGTAAAATTACACATGGGCGCCAATTTGATTGGCTAGGGCATGTGCCCTAGCCAATCCAATTGGCGCCTCCATTCAATCTTTAAGAGGAGTCGCCAATTGAATTGGCGCCTCCTTCTAAAAGTGGGGTAGTTTGGGAATTTTTTTGAAATCAGGGGTATTTTGGGAATTTCCTTGAAAATTTGGGTTATTTTTGTAAAGGAAAAATAGTAAATGGGGGGTTTTCAGGTTTTTAGACGGAAAATGAATTATGAGTTTAAACAGAAGAAATAAAGACAGTTAGGTTGTGCATTAGAATCCCCTTATCCTCATTAACCACTACTCAGAGATTTCTATCCCTAGTCCGCCAACATAAGTATGGTTAGGCGATGTATAGAATGTTAATTCCATATTCCATTACTCGGGGTTTCCTATCCATATTCAACTAGCGTAAGTAGAACAGTTACCCTAGGTCCAACATATAAGCTAAGGGTAAGTAATTCCTATGTGTCCAATATCACATTAACATAGTATCTCAAATAAAAAGCATTAAGAATAAGCAACAACTGATTAATACTATAATTCAAAGGATTCATACAAAGTCAAACCAACATATAATTCCAACAAGATTGAATAAGTTTCTTAAGTAACCTAGAGGAGCTTTAGCTACTCATAATGAAAATTACAATATCAATTGAATAAAGAAGAATATCATATGAATTTCCTTGAAGGATTGGTCTCCAATAGCTTCCAATGCTCTCAAAATCATCCTTTGATGGTGTAAAATCGTGCTTCTAGTGCAACAATTTGTAACCCTTGCCAAACTGCTGAAAATCCCCTTAAAAAGCACTCAGAACGCGTCAGAAAAAGCCCAGAAAAACACTCATCGCGCGCATTAGATAAGCATCACGCATGCAATGTAACTTTTTCAACTCTATCAGGCACACGATGGCGCGCGTGATTATTCCAGTAGCTGCATCAAAATTCACCCTTCTTCACTAGAATTTTCACTAAGTCTCATTCTTCTATACTTGGTTATTTTTAACTCATTCTTTGGTCTTTCTTCTTCATTTTGGCTCATCTTTTGCTCGTTTTTCGCCGATTCTTCGCCTAATTATATGCAATGACCGACTGTCATAAGTAGCCATCATGGTTGTCATTGTTTGTCTCCTCTAGTGGTAAGTTGGATTGAACTTGAGGCTCAAATCAGTTTTATCATGGCCCACTGTGGGCGCCATTGTACTAGTAAAGGAAAGACTTAGTCTTCCTAGAATCATGGGGGAATGGTTGCCCATTTAACTGTCCATATAGGTATCTTAACCTAAGTCTAAAAAGGGGGATTTTGTCCCTTTGTTGGGCTACCAGTTGCTAGCCCTGGTAGGAGACTCCCGCCTCTTCTTTGGGTTATTACGTGTTAGCTATGGGGACGCTTATGGTCCTTCTTTAGGGTATCAGGTGCTAGTTCTGGAGGCAACCACTTTTGGACGACCAGGTACTAATTTTGGAAAGCTTTTCCCCTCGTTGGGCTACTAGGCGCTAGCCCTAGAAGGCGATTCCCCTCTTCTTTAGGTGCTAGCCCATTTTCAAGCACTCTTTATTAAGATCATATATATATAATATATTATATATATATATATATATATATATATATTAATATATATATATAATATATATATATATATATATATATATATATTATATATATATATATATATATTATATATATATAATATATATATATATATATATATATATATATATATAATATAATATATATTGGTTCTAAGTATTGCTAGCAATTTTGGTAAAATAAAGAGTGTTCACAAGATGTTACATATGATGTCTTAACATAAGATGTCTTTACCTGCTGGAGGTTTAAAAATATAATTATGCAGGATTGTTTCAGGATGTCATACATGATGTCATGACATCTGATATTATGTACCTGCTGGAAATTTTAAATGGAATTATGCAGGATTGTTCCAGGATGTCAGACTCGGTGTCATGACTTTTGTACACAAAACATTCAGTGTGAATGTTATGTGGTATATGATTGCGCTTTTAATGGAAATCTATGTTTGATTGAGGAGTTAATTGCAAACGCAATCAATCAATGATTACAACGTGATTTAACTTATTTCCAAAGAGATCTAACCAACTGTCATAAGAAGATTTGAATTGAAAATAGTTTTAGGGTTTTATGATGTCCAAGCCCAGCTGAAAGCTTCTATAAAAAGGACATGGAAAACCTGATTTGATACACAAGAAATACAGAGCGAAATATTGAGAGAAGAATAAGGGTTTGTGTCTTGTGTTGTCGTGTGACTTGTAAGCCATTCAATTCATCCATAGATGATTGAATTGGTCTGATTTTTAAGTTGTAATTTGTCACTCTAAGCTTTTAAGCATGAGTGTGTGTCTACTTGATTGAAGCTGCTAAGTAAGATCAAATGTCTGTCTTTGAAGAGTGTCTTCTTTTCATAAGTAATTCTTGTTTAATATCACTGGTGTGATTGAGGGGGAGTGAGATGGGATCTCATATCTAAGAGTTCTTAGGTAGAAATCATACGGGTAGAGATTAGGTGAAAAAGACTGTAACTTGTGTAGTTTACTGAGAGTCTTTGAACTGATTCTATTTAGTGGATTTCCTTCCTGGCTTGGTAGCCCCCAGACGTAGGTGAGTTGCACCGAACTGGGTTAACAATTGCTTGTGTCTCTTGCATTACTATTCTTTATCTTTATCCTCATTGTTTTATTCAGATATTAGTGTCGTAATATTACCTTCGACATCTCATATCTGATACCAGAATTTCAATTGGTATCAGAGCAGGCATCATGCTCTGGTTCTGGGTGAGATCTAGGGAGGATACTTTCTGGTACCATGGAGAGAGATGGAGGGTCTGTTCACAGGCCACCAATTTTGGATGGATCTAACTATGACTATTGGAAACCTCGAATGGTAGCTTTCCTAAAATATCTTGATAATAAGGCTTGGAAGGTTGTGTTAACAGGATGGGAACATCCAGTAGTTACTAAGGAAGGAGAAGCCACAACTGATAAGAAACCTAAAGAGTAGTGGTCCAAGGAGGAGGAGGATCTAGCCCTTGGAAATTCTAAAGCATTGAATGCAATATTCAATGGAGTAGACAAGAATATCTTCAGATTGGTAAACAATTGTGAGGTGGCTAAAGATGCTTGGGACATTCTCAAGACCACTCATGAAGGCACCTCTAGAGTGAAGATGTATAGATTACAGCTGCTCACTACCAAGTTTGAAAACTTAAGGATGAAAGATGAAAATATTCATGAATTTCACATGAATATCCTTGAAATTGCCAATGCCTCTGGAGCTCTGGGAGAGAAGATGTCAGATGAAAAGTTAGTAAGGAAAATACTCAGGTCACTCCCTAAGAGATTTTCTATGAAGTTGACAGCCATAGAAGAATCTCAAGACATCTCAAATATGAGAGTTGGTGAGCTAATTGGATCCCTCCAAACATTTGCGATGGGAATATGTAATGGATCTGAAAAGAAAGCCAAGAGCATAGCCTTCATGTCAAACACTGAAGGGGAAGATGAGGAAGGTGGTCAAGATATTGATGAAGATCTGGAAAATGATGTAGCAATGCTGGGAAGACAGTTCAACAGACTTATGAAAAAGATGGATGTAAGATCTAAGGCCAATGTCAAGAACATCACATCTGACATCAATAAATCCAACAATATTGGAAGAAGGACAAGGTCAGATGAAAAGCCCAAAGAAGGAAAAGGAGTTCAGTGATATGAATGTGATGGGTATGGTCGCATTAGAACTGAATGTGGGACCTACCTCAAGAAACAGAAGAGGAGTCTTGTTGCCACTTGGTCTGATGAAAGTGAAACAGAAGAAACTGTAAATCTTGTGACTGCATTGACTGGAAGATGGGGTTCTGATGAAGATTCAAGTGATGATGAAGTAACCTTTGAAGAGCTTGCCACTACCTACAAAGAGTTGTGTCACAGAAGTGCAGAAGTGTGCAGACAAGTTGAAAGTTAGAAGAAAGTGATAGCTCAGCTGGAGAATGAGAAGGGAGAACATGTGGAAACCATCTCCAAGTTGAAGACTGAAGTTGTACTCTTGAATTCTAAACTAGATGAGATGACCAAGTATGTAAGAATGCTTAACAATGGATCTGATACCTTAGACAAGATTCTCCAGGCTGGTCAAATTACAGGAGATAAATTTGGCATTGGGTTCAATGAATCTAAGGCTGAGTGTAGTTACACTGGTGGCAAACCTAAATCCAAACCTAAGTGCAGCCATATTGATGGCAAACCTGCGATGTCACATCACATGTCACAACATCATAAAGGAAGACAGCAGAAAGGGAAACACCAAAAATGGAGATGTCATTACTGTGGGAAGTTTGGCCATATAAAACCCTTATGCTATAAGCTGTATGGTTACCCTCAGCCTGCTCATTATCAACCTAAACCCAAACATCACAGACCTGTCAATAAAAAGCAATGGGTTCCTAGGACTAATGTTGCAAGTTTGATAGCTCACACTTCCTTCAGAGTTTCAGCCAAAGAAGATTGGTATTTTGATAGTGGTTGCTCCAGACACATGACTGGAAACAAAAACCTGCTAACTGGCCTTCATCCTCATGCCACAAGTTATGTAACCTTTGGTGATGGAGCAAAGGTTGAAATCAAGGGAATTGGTAAGCTTGACTGCCCTGGAGTTCCTGACCTTGACAATGTCCTACTTGTTAAGGGATTAGCTGCTAATCTAATAAGCATCAGTCAACTGTGTGACCAAGCTCTAAATGTAAACTTCACTAGAACTGAATGTCTGATTACTAATAATGAAAATGAAGTGATCATGAAAGGAGTTAGGTCTAAAGACAACTGCTACATATGGAGTTCTCAAGAAACTGGTTACTCTTCAATGTGTACCTTGGCCAAAGAGGAAGAAGTGAAGATATGGCATCAAAGATTGGGCCATCTGCATGTTAAAGGTATGAAGAGGATTATATATGTTGAAGTTGTTAGAGGAATTCCCAACTTGAAGATTGATGAAGGAAAACTCTTTGGAGAATGTCAGATTGGAAAACAGATAAGGATGTCACACCAGAAGCTCATACATGACACCACTACCAAAGTTTTGGAACTCCTGCATATGGATTTGATGGGACCCATGCAAGTGGAAAGCCTTTGTCGGAAGAAGTATGCATATGTAGTGGTGGATGACTTCTCCAGATACACCTTGATCAATTTTATAAGAGAAAAATCTGATGTCTTTGAAGTCTTCAAGAATCTTTGTCTAAAACTTCAAAGAGAAAAGGAAAGTCCAGTTATCAAAATTAGAAGTGATCATGGGAAGGAATTTGAGAACAACAAATTTGCTGAATTTTGTTCTTCAGAAGGAACTCATCATGAGTTCTCTTCTCCCATTACTCCCCAGCAAAATGGTGTGGTGGAGAGAAAAAATAGAACTCTTCAAGAATCAGCCAGAGCTATGATTCATGCTAAGAAACTGCCCTACCATTTTTGGGCTGAAGCCATGAACACAGCCTGTTATGTTCACAACAGAGTGACATTGAAGAAAGGGACTCCTACAACCCTATATGAAGTCTGGAAAGGAAGAAGACCTACAGTCAAATACTTCCATGTATTTGGTAGTAAATGATATATCTTGACTGATCGTGAACAAAGAAGGAAGATGGATCCCAAAAGTGATGAGGGAATATTTCTGGGCTACTCAACAAACAGCAGAGCTTACAGAGTCTTTAATTCCAGAACTAATGTAATGATGGAATCTATTAATGTTATGGTTGATGACCAACAGACTGATGTCACAGACGATGTCGAGACATCTCTGAATGATTCCCCAGTTGACTTCTCAGACAAAAATAAGGAAAGTGAATCTCCTCAAGCTGAACCCGAAGATGACAAAATCAACAAGGGACCCTCCATCAGAGTTCAGAAGGATCATCCCAAAGATCTCATTATAGGAGATCCAAATAAAGGGGTCACTAGTAGATCAAGGGAAGTGATCTCACATGGCTGCTTTGTGTCAAAGATTGAATCTAGGAATGTCAAGGAAGCCTTGACTGATGAGTTCTAGATCAATGTCATTTAGGAGGAGTTAGGTCAATTCAAGAGGAATGAAGTATGGGAACTGGTTCCTAGACCTGAAGGAGTAAATGTCATAGGTACAAAGTGGGTGTATAAGAATAAATCTGATGAACAAGGGGTTGTTACTAAAAATAAAGCAAGATTAGTAGCACAAGGATATACTCAAGTTGAAGGAGTGGACTTTGATGAAATTTTTGCTCCTGTAGCTCGTCTTGAGTCCATTAGATTATTGCTTGGAGTGACATGTATTCTGAAATTCAAACTGTTCCAAATGGATGTAAAAAGTGCCTTCTTGAATGGTTACTTAAATGAGGAAGTATATGTTGAACAGCCTAAAGGATTCACAGATCCAAATCTTCCAAAGCATGTGTACAGATTGAAAAAAGCCCTCTATGGGTTGAAGCAAGCTCCTAGGGCTTGGTATGAGAGACTCACAGTGTTCCTCACTAACAATGGATACAAGAAAGGAGGTATTGACAAAACCCTATTTGTGAATAATGAAGGAGGGAAGCTCATGGTGGCACAAATATATGTATATGACATTGTGTTTGGTGGGATGTCAGATCAGATGGTTGAACATTTTGTTAGACAAATGCCGTCTGAGTTTGAGATGAGCCTTGTTGGAGAGCTGACCTACTTTCTTGGGCTACAAGTCAAGCAGATGGAAGATTCTATCTTTCTATCTCAAAGCAAGTATGTCAAGAACATTGTTAAGAAGTTTGGCATGGAGAATGCAAGTCATAAAAGGACACCTGCTCCTACACATGTGAAAATCTCCAAAGATGAAAATGGTGTCAGTGTAGATCAAAGTCTATACAAAAGCATGATAGGTAGTCTGCTATATCTCATAGCAAGCAGACCTGACATTGCATTTGTTGTAGGTGTTTGTGCTAGATATCAAGTTGAACCAAAAGTCAGTCACATAAACCAACTGAAGAGAATACTGAAATATGTCAATGGCACCAGTGACTATGGGATGTTATATACTCATGGATCTGGATCTACGCTGACTGGTTACTGTGATGTTGACTGGGCTGGAACTGCTGATGATAGGAAAAACACATCAGGAGGATGCTTCTTCTTGGGGGAACAATTTGATATCATGGTTTAACAAGAAACAAAATTGTGTGTCCATATCCACTGCTGAAGCTGAATACATAGCAGTTGGGAGTAGTTGTTCTCAACTGGTTTGGATGAAACAAATGTTGACTGAATACAATGTCACACAAGATGTCATGACATTGTACTGTAACAACCTGAGTGCTATAAATATTTCCAAAAATCCTATTCAGCACAGCAGGACAAAGCACATTGATATTTGTCATCACTTCATTAAAGAACTTGTGAAAGAGAAAATCATAGCACTGGAGCATGTTACTACTGAAATGCAATTAGCTGACATATTCACAAAAGCTTTGGATGATAATCAGTTTGAATATTTAAGAGGGAAATTGGGGATTTGTATTCATGAGAATTTATAGCAATCAAAGGAGGATATTTCTGACAAAAATAGCAAGGAAACCTGTAAGGAGCTGAAAACTGGGATTAGGGTTGCCAAGGCTAGGAAAGAGGCATTAGAGGTTCTCATTAGTAGCTTGGAGCAGGAAGAGATGGATAAGGTTGGTGAAACCAAGGAGTTAGATGCCAATACCTCAAGTGAGAGGTCCAATTCTCAATCTAGTGGCAGCTCAGAATCTGAAGGTGAAGAAGATGCTACTTCCTCAGACTAAGTTGTGATGGTCCCCCTGTTATGAAGACTGTGTGTTCTGGATGTTGTTCTGGATGCTGTTATGGATGTTTTAGAAGCTTGAATGTTTTGTTGTTTTTTTCTGGTGAATGTTTGTAATTTTTGGCAGTCCTTACTGATGCCTTGATGTAATATTTGGGCTCTTTATGAGTTCCATGGATTTCAAATTATCTCAGCTATTGCAGCTGTGTATAATTATGGTTTGTATCTCCTAACATTTATGTTTTAACATTTTATATGTTATAACATCTCTTGTGACATTCGCTGCTAGGCTGATTGATATTTATTTTGTCTAATTGGTCACCTTTAGTCTATTTTGACTAAAAAGGGGGAGAAGTGATTATGTGGAGAGCTGCAGTTGAATGGAGATGTGGAGATCTGCAGTGCTGATGTAGCTAACTGATGTAGGCTAAACAGATGAACAACTGATGTTAAAGGAGATCTTTGATGTAAGACATAATGGTGTTCTGTTCTGTGATGTTGGAGGAGATGTCTGATGTTCTGTGCATGCTGATGTTAAAGGAGATGTTTGATGTAAGACAGAATAGTGTTCTGTTCTGTGATGTTGGAGGAGATGTCTGATGTTCTGTGCATGCTCTACGGTGCACAGGTGATGTTGAAGCAGATGTCAGAGGGTGACTCTGATTGTTACAGGTGTTGTTATTACAGGTGTTGTTATTACATGTGTTGTTATTGTTAAAAGAGATGTCTGTATTGAACAGACTTAGGGGGAGAAGAAGTTGTTGGAGAATAGCCATCCAAGGCGCAGCGGAATTTAAAAATTTCTCCATTTAGTGATCCTTACGAATGGGCATGATCAGTGATAGAATCGTTACCTCTTGTGGCGATTCAAACCTTTGGTGCAGATCTCTGATTATGATCAAAACCTTTGATACAGATCCACGGGGCGATCATGAACGTTGAACGATGACAACGTCTCTACTCAGTCCACACGAACGGATTCCTTCAATCGCAGTGCTAGCTGTTATGAATGAAGGCTTTGAGTGAGAGAAAGAGGGAAACAAAATTCCAAGTCTCTAATTGAATTTCTGTCTGAGTGGAGTGTCAATGCTTCTACCCAAGGGGTTCTATTTATAGAACCACTTGTGTGGGCTTCAAGCCAAAAAGCCCACTTAAGTGCATTTTGGACCATATCTCATAATATGCCAAAATCACTTAAGTATTTGGTACCTTACCATATTTCGTCTCCCACTTAAGTGCACCGTACCTTACGGTGTTCCTTAATTATTCTATCTCTCATCAATCCGTCCTTTGTGTGTGACCCTATAGGTTTTCACGGCGTTGGCAATTATATTAAATCACGCATTTAACATAATAAACAGTGAGCGGTATCTAGCAACACATCACTGCTACCCAAGTCACGAAAATGTCATGTGATCTGACAAAACCTCCTGTGATAATAATTATGTGTATAATTACCCCTTTGCCCTTATGTCTATATTGAACACAAGGTATAGACCGTGTCACCCTTGTCCAGTTCAATATTGGGCCCATAGACATTTATCCTATTACGCAGGATTGGCAAATTCCATCTAGGACACTCATGTCCCTCAGCATGCTTCGTGAAGTACTCATCAACTGTCTTTATGGTCATCCAGTTACGGATGACGTTGGATCAGTAATAAGGCACTCAACTCTACATCTAGGATCCATAGTGGTTTCAGGTCGAAGAGTGGTATACACTATTATCACCATGAGAATAACTTATGACACTTTGCATAACTTTCTATATAGTATTCTCATAGCGGGTCAATCCGGTATAAATATTACTCCTAATATTCATACCTATGTTTAAGAGTTGATAACTCTTTATCCATGATCCATGAGATGTGATCATCAGTCTACAAACATAATAGTCTTAATGCTTTAATGTTATCCCACTTCTCATTAAAGCTTGACTACGGATGCTTTAAGAATAGTGTCCTTATGTTTAATGTGTTCTCATGATTAAGTCACACTTAATACATTAAATGGACTATCTATTCCAGGGACTTTATTAATCAACCATTAATAAAGAAAATGCCTTTTATTACTAATAAATAATTCGATACAAGTACCAAAAGTATTGGCCTCTAGGGCTTACACCAACAATCTCCCACTAGCACTAGAGCCAATCAGGCATACCCCGTATGCCCATTGATCTAGTATGGCCATCATGCTTCTGCTGCGCGATAGGCTTTGTCAGTGGGTTAGCAACATTGTCAAGTGTAGGTACTTTACATATTTTCGCACAACGCCTAAGTATGTGTTTGGATCGTTGGTGAGATCTAGGCTCCTTAGCTTGTGCGATAACACCATTGTTATCATAATAGAGACCAATGGGATCCACAATGCTAGGGACTATGCCAAGTTTATTGATCCAAACAGCTTCCTTTGCTGCACTTAAGGCAGCAATATACTCAGCCTCAGTTGTAGAATCAGCAACTGCATCTTGCGTTGAACTTTTCAAGCTCACAGTGCCACCATTTAAGCAAAACACATAACCAGATTGGAATCATTCATATTAAAGCGTCTCAGCACTTTGTCTATGTACTCTGACTTAGGCCAAGCATTTCATGATCTATCTCTATAGATCCTGATAGGCTGCTTCACCCAGGTCCTTCATAGAAAAGCATTTCCCCAACCAAGACTTTACCTGTTGCAGGGTAGGGATATCGATTCCAATGAGTAATATGTCATCTACATATAATACCAGGAATACGATCATGCTCCCACTAACCTTCTTGTAGACACAAGGCTCATCTTTGTTCTTGATGAATCCATACAGTTTTACTGTTTCATCAAGGCGAAGATTCCATGAGTAGGTCACAGGCTCATCTTGATCCATGAGTAATACATCACCTTGATCAGATATCCATATATCTCAGGTAGGTGACGTATCCTGCCTGACCTACGCTGGTCTTGTTCTACTTGAGCAGGTTGCTCTTACACAACTACTTGTGTTTCCTGCTCTAATTCCTCCATAGGTGTATCGATGCTTTGTGATTCTTGAATTTCTTCAAGCTCTACTTTCCTCCCACTGGTTCCTTTGGAATTAAAATCCTTTTATAGGAAAACTCCAGTTCGAGCGACAAACACTTTGCCCTCTGAAGGATTGTAGAAGTAATATCCTCTTGTTTCTTTAGGATACCCCCACAAATAAGCATTGGTCAGATTTGGGCTTAAGCTTAGTTGAAATTTGTCGTTTCACATAAACTTCGCAACCCCAAGTCTTCATGTAAGACATATGTGGTCTTTTACCACTCCATATCTCATATGGTGTCTTTTCAACCTTTTGGGTGGAACACGGTTAAGTGTGTAAGCTAATGTCAATGGTGTATGTCCTCAAAAGGAGTTTGGAAGATTGGTGTGACTCATCATGGATCGGACCATGTCCAACAGGGTTCGATTTCTTCTCTCAGGTACACCCTTCCATTGGGATGTTCCAGGAGGAGTAAGTTGGGATAGGATCCCATACTCTTTCAGATGGTCATCAAACTCTAGGATTAAATACTCATCACTTCGATCTGATCGAAGAGTTTTAATATTCTTACCTAGTTGTATTAATGTTATTAATAGGCATTTCAAGATCAAGGACATATAGTCCATTGTTCATTTGTGCAGTAGCATAGAATATATCATTCAAATAAATTGAGCAACAATTGTTCTTTATTATAAATGAAAAACCAAACTTGTCCAAACAAGCAATGGAAATAATATTCCTGCTAATTGCAGGTACATAATAACAGTTCTCTAACTGAATTATTAAACCACTAGGTAAAGTCAATACAAAAGTTCCTACGGCTAAAGCAGCAACCTTTGCTCCATAGCCAACTCGTAGGTCGACTTCACCTTTTGCCAAATCTCTACTTCTTTTCAGCCCCTGCACATTTGTATAAATGTGAGAACCGCATCCAGTATCTAATACCCATGATGCAGAAATAGATAAATTAATAACAAAAATACCTGAAGTTGAAGTCTCTACTCCATTCTTCTTATCTTCCAGGTACTTTGGGCAGTTCCTCTTCCAGTGTCCGGTCTTACCGCAATGGAAGCAGGTGCCTTCTTTTGCTATACCTCCACTAGGCTTCAAAGCAGCAGTGGGTCTGGGATTGGCAACTTCCTTGCCCTTCCCCTTATAATTCTGCTTAGTGGGCCTTTTGTTCTGTCTCTTTCCATTTCCGATCATCAGAATGGACTTCCCTTTTGACTTCAGATTCTGCTCGGCAGTTCTTAACATGGCGAGCAGTTCAGGAAGAGATTTGTCCATATCAATCATATTGAAATTTAGGACAAATTGACTGAAACTATCTGGCAACGATTGCAAGATCAAATCAGTTGCAAGTTCCTTTTCGAGGGGAAAACCCAATCTCTCAAGGTTTTCCACATACCCAATCATCTTGAGTACATGGGGACCTACAGGGGCTCCCTCAGCTAACTTGCTTTGAAAAAGGGCTTTTGAAACTTCAAACCTCTCATGCCTTGCTTGCTCTTGATAGAGCAACTTCAGGTGTTCGGTCATATCGAACGCTGACATGTTCTCATGTTGCTTTTGCAATTCTGAGTTCATGGTAGCCAGCATGAGACACGCAGTTTCATTGGCATCATCGACATGCTTCTTATAAGCATCTCTTTCTGCCTTAGGTGCATAACTAGGAGGTTCCTCTTCAGGAACAGGTGTCTCCAAGACATACAGCTTTTTATCATGTTTGAGGACAATGCTCAGGTTTCGGTGCCAATCCAGAAAATTTGTCCCAGACAATTTTTCCTTATCAAGGATTGATCGCAGGATGTTGTTAGAGGTGTTTGCTATCATGGTAATCTACATAAGGATTAATGAAAATATAAGTATCATTGACATATTCAATTAGGCCTTTAATTAAATATGCTCCCACTATTTTACTCAAAACAAATGACCCTCATCATCTGATTCGGAAAATCCTGTTGGAAGATTTTCTAGTGGGTCGAGATCCATATTTCACTTCGTTCTAAGTCCGCGTAGGCGGATTACACAAAACTAGGTTATTTAGGTAGAAACTCCTTCCAATTGTATCTCATACAACTCTCGAAAATTTCAGTTGGGTGAATAACTCCTTATTCCAATCCATCATATGGATTATTCCCAACTCTTGCTTCTAAACATATATATAATCTTATTATAATTTGTTTAGTTAAGTTTGACCCATTGTTTTAACAGTTGGATATTACAATTATCCCATCGCACCTTACTAATATAGAACATGCACCTCGCGTAGGCGAAACCTACATTATTCGATACTAGTCTTGATGAGTGTTAAAACTTGGAAAGCTTAAAACTTAATATTTAGTTTTGAGGGAATTGTAATTTTCTGATCTCACCGGCTTGTTTATCATATAAACCGTCTCTCACATGCATCAACATACATTCACATGCATCAACATACATACATACATAATGAAACAGTTATGGCCCCTAGCGCAATTGTTCTCCCAAGCCAATGAGAGAACCTAAGCTAACCTACAACGATCTAAGCTTCTCCAAGCAAGATCTTCAACGTTGTCCTCCTTTGGCACTGACTTCTTTGCTTTCTTCATATCATTACATTACATGAAAGAAACTCGTTTTACATACGAGGGAGTGAGATGAGAAAAGAAGTTACATTTTGGAGATTAAGAGAGAGGCACGACACGCAGGTCGTATTTTAAAACCCAAAATCAAACAAAGGAAAACTAAGGCCATAACCGATCACCACAAGGCAATAATAAACACTTTATTATTATTATAATTAATTCCTTTAATTAATTAAAATCAAATTAAATTTCTACGAACGATCATCACATTTTAATGAATAATTCATTTAAAATCGATGTCGCTTTTCGTATCAACACTTGACACTTTTAAAGCACTGAGTTAGCCGAACGGGTGAAAATTTCCTTGCGTTAACCGGTTAACCATATGCGTTAACCAGTTAACACTGTTTGAAAACTTTTAGAAAATTCTTTTCTGCCTTGCGTTAACCGGTTAACCATATGCGTTAACCGGTTAACACTGTTTGAAAACTTTTAGAAAATTCTTTTCTGCCTTGCGTTAACCGGTTAACCAAAAGCGTTAACCGGTTAACACTGTTTGAAAACTCAAAAATTTTATTTCGCAATCCGTTAACCGGTTAACCATACGCGTTAACCGGTTAACACTGTTCCAAAAAGTGTTTAGGAAGCACAACTCTTGTGCGTTCAAACCCCAATCGCATAACTCTCTGACAACACAACCTTTGTGTCGTCACTAACCCTGATGCACCAATTTCAGACCGTCAAACACATCTCGATTGTTAATTCAGTATGATTGATCAACATGTCATTGCTTCACCATACTAATGTCGGATCAAGAAGCAAACGACCATTGATCGCTCAAAGGAAAACAATCATCGAGGGTTTGAATGAAGGAAACAAGAACACTATATCATATATAATGTATTTTACATCAGGGTTACATATATCACATATATGTAACTTGATCGATCTCAATTTAACCTTTGATTCATTCTGTTTTAATCATATTATTACAGAACAAAAACAGATATCAGATTCATGGTTTCGTAAGTGGCTCTGATACCACTGTTGGAGAATAGCCATCCAAGGCGCAGCGGAATTTAAAAATTTCTCCATTTAGTGATCCTTACGAATGGGCATGATCAGTGATAGAATCGTTACCTCTTGTAGCGATTCAAACCTTTGGTGCAGATCTCTGATTATGATCAAAACCTTTGATACAGATCCACGGGGCGATCACGAACGTTGAACGATGACAACGTCTCTACTCAGTCCACACGAACGGATTCCTTCAATCGCAGTGCTAGCTGTTATGAATGAAGGCTTTGAGTGAGAGAAAGAGGGAAACAAATTCCAAGTCTCTAATTGAATTTCTGTCTGAGTGGAGTGTCAATGCTTCTACCCAAGGGGTTCTATTTATAGAACCACTTGTGTGGGCTTCAAGCCAAAAAGCCCACTTAAGTGCATTTTGGACCATATCTCATAATATGCCAAAATCACTTAAGTATTTGGTACCTTACCATATTTCGTCTCCCACTTAAGTGCACCGTACCTTACGGTGTTCCTTAATTATTCTATCTCTCATCAATCCGTCCTTTGTGTGTGACCCTATAGGTTTTCGCGGCGTTGGCAATTATATTAAATCCCGCATTTAACATAATAAACAGTGAGCGGTATCTAGCAACACATCACTGCTACCCAAGTCACGAAAATGTCATGTGATCTGACAAAACCTCCTGTGATAATAATTATGTGTATAATTACCCCTTTGCCCTTATGTCTATATTGAACACAAGGTATAGACCGTGTCACCCTTGTCCAGTTCAATATTGGGCCCATAGACATTTATCCTGTTACGCAGGATTGGCAAATTCCATCTAGGACACTCATGTCCCTCAGCATGCTTCGTGGAGTACTCATCAACTGTCTTTATGGTCATCCAGTTACGGATGACGTTGGATTAGTAATAAGGCACTCAACTCTACATCTAGGATCCATAGTGGTTTCAGGTCGAAGAGTGGTATACACTATTATCACCATGAGAATAACTTATGACACTTTGCATAACTTTCTATATAGTATTCTCATAGCGGGTCAATCTGGTATAAATATTACTCCTAATATTCATACCTATGTTTAAGACTTGATAACTCTTTATCCATGATCCATGAGATGTGATCATCAGTCTACAAACATAATAGTCTTAATGCTTTAATGTTATCCCACTTCTCATTAAAGCTCGACTACGGATACTTTAAGAATAGTGTCCTTATGTTTAATGTGTTCTCATGATTAAGTCACACTTAATACATTAAATGGACTATCTATTCCAGGGACTTTATTAATCAACCATTAATAAAGAAAATGCCTTTTATTATTAATAAATAATTCGATACAAGTACCAAAAGTATTGGCCTCTAGGGCTTACACCAACAGAAGTACCCATGTGCATTTGTGTGTTTTACTAGTTGCTATTATAGCTAGTAATTCTGTTTGCTTCTGCTGCTGCTTAAACTGTTGTTATGTTGTTTAACTGCTGATGTGTTTTTTCTTGTGAACAAAATGGACAGATATATGTTTTAGCCAAAATTTGCCAAAGGGGGTGTTTGTTGGTTCTAAGTATTGACAGCAATTTTGGTAAAACAAAGAGTGTTCACAAGATGTTACATATGATGTCTTAACATAAGATGTCTTGTACCTGTTGGAGGTTTAAAAATATAATTATGCAGGATTGTTTCAAGATGTCATACACGATGTCATGACATCTGATATTGTGTACCTGCTGGAAATTTTAAATGGAATTATGCAGGATTGTTCCAGGATGTCAGACCCGATGTCATGACATCTGTACACAGAACATTCGGTGTGAATGTTATGTGTTATGTGATTGCGCTTTTAATGGAAATCTATGTTTGATTAAGGAGTTAATTGTAAACGCAATCAATCAATGATTACAACGTGATTTAACTTATTTCCAAAGAGATCTAACCAACTGTCATAAGAAGATTTGAATGGAAAATAGTTTTAGGGTTTTATGATGTCCAAGCCCAGCTGAAAGCTTCTATAAAAAGGACATGGAAAACCTGATTTGATACACAAGAAATACAGAGCAAAATATTAGAATAAGGGTTTGTGTCTTGTGTGGTCGTGTGACTTGTAAGCCATTCAATTCATCCATAGATGACTGAATTGGTCTGATTTTTAAGTTGTAATTTGTCACTCTAAGCTTTTAAGCATGAGTGTGTGTCTACTTGATTGAAGCTGCTAAGTAAGATCAAGTGCGTGTCTCTGAAGAGTGTCTTCTTTTCATAAGTAATTCTTGTTTAATATCACTGGTGTGATTGAGGGGGAGTGAGATGGGATCTCATATCTAAGAGTTCTTAGGTAGAAGTCATACGGGTAGAGATTAGGTGAAAAAGACTGTAACTTGTGTAGTTTACTGAGAGTCTTTGAACTGATTCTATTTAGTGGATTTCCTTCCTGGCTTGGTAGCCCCCAGACGTAGGTGAGTTGCACCGAACTGGGTTAACAATTGCTTGTGTCTCTTGCGTTACTATTCTTTATCTTTATCCTGGTTGTTTTATTCAGATATTAGCGTCGTGACATTACCTTCGACATCTCATATCTGATACCAGAATTTAATATATATATAATATATATATATAATATATATATATATATATATATATATATATATATATATATATATATATATATATATATATATATATTGTACATCCCGAAAAATCATGTTGATCAGTCGAAAGAGGTCGGTGATGAAATAAGAATGGTTCAGATGGAAACTAGGTAGTAGTCAGAGCTAGAACACGGACTTGCCTGCGAAGTCATCATACTGTCGGGTTGAGGGTCCTGATTGGCCGAGATGGTGAGTCTCATGTCTTCAGGTATGGAACCCGGATAAGCCGGGATAATGGTCGGATGAAGGGACACCATTTGAAAACGGCTTTGGAAAGTGAAAATTTATAACGACATCATATTGAAACGAGCTTTACCAATCATTAAGAAGTGAAATTGAACGATAAAGCATTGGCAGTTTCTAGGCTTTGAATGCACGAGGGAAGATGAAAGGGCTCTTCATGATTGTTAGGGATGAGGAATGAGTCTATATAAAGGACATGAACAAATGGTCAAAGGGGAGAGAACTATTTGAGGAATATATTTACAGATACTAAATCAATCTTTTAAGGTTCTTCGTAGCTTGCATCGAGGAAGTCAACCTTTTAGTGTTTTGAATCAAAAAAATACTATATATATATATTAATATATATATATATATATATATATATATTATATATATATATATATATATATATATATATATATATATGAAATTTTTTCATTTTTTTACGAATGTATTACAAACTGATCAAAACATCTAAAGTAAAATTGTTAATGCTCTTTATTTTTTCAATTATTTTTAAGATAGAAATTTAGCGTAACTTAATCTCCAACAATAAATTATGAGAAGCTAAATTATTTTTTCAGATATTTATAATATAATAATTGAAAGATTTTAAAATAACTCTTTTTTTAAAATATTCCTCCGTTTCAAAATGAAGTCGTTTTAGCAAATAAAATTTGTTTCAAAATTACTCTCATTCTTACTTTTCAATGAAGCAATGATATTACTTTTTCAATTGTATTATTTAATTATTACTCTATACACTATTTCTAATACTTTAATAAGACTAATTTAATAAAGGTGAAATATTTTACGACAACATTATTATATTTCTTAATCTGGGTGCCAAAATTTTAAACCATATTTATTTTGGAAGGGGGAATTTATGAGATTCAGAAAAGTTTCATAAAAATCTAGAAAATATTTTTTTTATAGATTATTTTATTTTGGTAAAATTTAGTTTCTTAAATTTAACTATATCCATACATAAAAACTTCATTTTAATTTTGATTTAGACCACATAATATTTGGAACCTGTCCTAACTAGCTGGGATCTTCAACATTCATGTAGGAAAAAAAATCAAAAGTTGATGGCCCTTTTTAATGAGATTTGAAGTTATAAGGCTTAATGCATCAATTATAGATATTCCCACTAATGGTGGAAGCTGTTTAATCCAACAAATGAATTGATTGAGCTATAAGTATTGATGCATATTAAACATAACAAGTTTTGGGTTCTTTTTGAAGAACAAAGACACAACACAAATGTCAAAATCGTACCCTAAGAGTAAGGGTAACCATCTATTATGGTCTTATGGATGACTCATTTGTCAATTTTGTTCAAAGGAGTGTGGGCCCTTGTTCCATCAAGTTGAAGAGTCTAATAGCATTAATGCAAAGGATAATGTTTACTTTTTGTGTGTTGATGTACCATATTTGCTAGAGTTAAAAGTATTGCACATTTATCAAACACTCATATTCCAAGTATTCAAATCATGTTTTAGGAATGGACAAAGATACAAAAGGCATGGGATGATTCTACTTGTTATCTTTTGAAAACTTTTTTTTCTTTCATTAATGAATATCTACTTTATGATTAAACTTTTGAGGTCTTAAAATGAACAACACTTGTATAAAAAGAAATGCCGACAATGTGATTTGACTATATTATGGGTGATTTTGGACAATAGTCAATTAATATAAATGTTAAGCTAACAAGTACTATATCTCAAGCATTTTTCTTCGGTTGTTATAAACCATGGGTTTTAACAAAAAGCTAAAAAAGCAAAAAATTAAATTCAGGACTTTTACTCGGATTAGAATATTAATGATCATTCATCAAAATCAGATAATCTTAATTTAAATTATGGATCTTAAATATGTATTTTTTGATATTTGATCAAAGGAATCCAATTTTTTCTAACTCCCAATTGAGAACCTTATTCAATAAATGATATATGAGGGATAGTTTTGAAAACCCCTAGCAAATGTTCAAAGAGTATTAAGGGTCTCTAATTGTCTATATTGATTTATAGTGCTCAACAAGCTCATTAACTTTAAGGTCAATTGAGATAAAATAAAAAGGAAGACATTTAACTTTTTTTTTGGAGAGTTTTAAGAAAGTAATTTTATATAGATCTATATTCTGAAAAGTAAGGCATTTTGAATTTAATCATACATTTTTTAGATTAGAAGTATAGTTTTAGAATAATAATATTAAATATGCATAGGATAATTAATTAATGATTGGACTCATCTTTCGAATATTTTAGTCAAAATTGACTTTTAGTTATCGTCATATCAGATGATCTTTGAAGTTTGGAGACTTTCCATAATGAACGTTAACGTTTATATAGATGATTTATGTGTAAATTTATCGGATGGACCATTTAAGTGAATGATGTAGATTTCGTTTTACATTATCATCTCTTACTTCTCCTTCCACTACTCCTCTAATGTGTGAGAAAAGAAAGGAGAGAAGGTAGGATACTTCTCTCATGTCTAAGTTAGAGAATATGCTAGCAAATAATAAATGAGTGAAATGATAATTGTTTATAGAATGGTTGATCTATGATATAATACATGCAAAAAAAATTGAAACCTTTGTATCCGACTTTGTGACCGATTAATTCAAGAGAATCAATTTCACCGTCCATTAACAGATGTCTTATTTAAAGACAAAGCAAAGCTCCATATAGACTGCCTTAACATAAAGATTGATTGCACTTAACATGATTCGAATCTAAGATCTTGAGACCTTTAGTAGATAAGTGCAAGCTAATTAACATAACTATAGGTGGTAACTCTAGGACATCGATGTTTACAAATTGGAAGATCAATTAAGTAATTTAAAATAAGATCATTAGACAGTAAAGGATCTTAATCCAGTGGTATAGCACACAGGTACATGAAACTTTAGTGGTTGACCTCGTGTGCTTAGATCAGCTATGAAATATGGTTTTAACAGACAAAAGTTGTGAAAAATCCAAAACCCTTTTTTGGTTTCACCGACCCTTTTTAAAAAATTCTTCTCCCACCAATGCACCAACACCACCCACTTCCACTGCCAACTACTTGTTGGCATCCTTGTTTGATATTTTGTACGTTAGTTTCTAAATTATGCCATTATTTCATCAACCATGATATCATTATTCATAATTGCATGATTATATTATATCTTAATATGCACAAAGCCATTAACTTATGCCGTACACGTGGCCCACATACTTAAATGATCTGATGGTGGGCCATACTCCAAATGGGTCTTCTTCACCAACTGGCCCAAAGAATCTTTTTAGAACTTCAACTCATTATAATTATTATTAGTGTTATAAGTGTGCCTTATGCATGTGAAAACATGAATGAATTGGGTGTTATGTTGATACTTTACTCATTTAGGACCATGCAATTTGACTTCAATTTAATGAGAAAGTGATGGACTTGTCTTGTTTTCTAAATTGTAGGTAAGATAAGACATTATAATTCAACCATGTGTGATAGTGGAATAGAATCATATATATTTGTGGATTTTGAATGTGCGCAATCATGCACTTCAATAATCGTTCGATTAAGATCAAACAATTCAAATTTCAAACCCGTTTGATTAAGATCGGACAATTCAAATTTCAAACCTGTTCGAAGATCAGACAATTCAAATTTCAAACCCGTTTAATCTTGATCTAATGACTAGACCACACGAGATTGTGACGGTACTTGTGAAAGGTCATTATCAAAAAAAAAAATGATGGCTTTTTGTACAGAAGAAAAAAGGGCAAATAGAAAAAGGATATGGTTAACAAGACAAAGACAACTATTGTATGGTTGTCAATGGCCATCTTCTATCCATGAGACAGTTCCCACCATCAGCAATATGGATAAGCCAATAGTTTGAACCAAACCAAGTGTTTCAATTTTTTTCTTCTAAAAGTGTTCTTATCCTCTTTCTCTAAAGCAATATGATTCATGATACATATTTGATGGTCAGAGACATTTACAAGAGATAGGAAAATGACCAATTGCAAGAGGGCAAATGGCAAAGAGAAACCACTAATGGATAGATAGATAGACAAAAAAGAAAACCAAGGCTTTGTTTGGTTCACATCACTTAGTTGTACAGTCAGATCCCACTTTGGTGTTGGTTTTGCTTTTTCCATTCTGCCTCGTGCCAGATTGAATACCAACAAGGGAAAGGAGATAGATTTTTCTTATAATAATGAGAAGACCAGACCAACCATCATATTATTGGTCCCCTCACATCAGCTATATTTCAAAACAATAAGCAATCTTTTTCAAATTCAAACTCTACCGAATATGAAATTAAACAATTAAGCACAAGAATTAAGAGGGTTGAATGAGGTTAGTAATCAATGAAAAGATACAGGCTCCTCAAAAGGGTATGCTGGATTATCAGGGCCATCAGAGAAATTCAGAGGTTGTCTATAAATACAGCCCAGATGGTAAAAGACAGCAATAACATTTGTTATGTCGGGGCGTGTGAATTTCGCACTAACATGGATTCAGATCAACAGACTGCTATTTTGGATTGATCTATCTGATATAACAGCGTGTTTATCATGACAGTAGAGATTTTGGGTCCAACATCAAAATCTCCTCTCCATCACCATCTCTTTAATAGCTGGAAAAGAGATTCCTCAAGGCATGTGAAATAGAATACCAAGGGAAGAAAGGGGTCCTGCAACGTGTACTTGAATAACACTTACTTGAATAACACTTCCCACGCATTATTAATAAATATAACTGGATCATTCCACATTCAGAAAACGAAGGACATAGACACTACATGGTCCATGCATATTCTAGCATTTATTAACCATCTCACAATTTGTTAACAACAACAATAAATTCTAAAATCAGATGATACAACAACACATCTGAAAATGAAAACAAATAAAAACATTGAAATTAAGGAGACAGCTAAGTTTGTATCAGTCTGAGGATTGATTGGACTCTTTCCACCTACAACTTAAAAACTAACTATCATTTGAATCCAAATAAAGACTAATTGTTCATTACAAATTGAATAGATTTTGCTTCTCTACTATTATGGTATAGTGGAAAAGTTAGGGAACATCACCTCTTCATGCCTTCTGTTTTGTGATCCCTCTGAATCTTCTCCCAACGTACCTCCTTTTTGAGACCATGGAAATGAAATAACAATTACTAACCAATCCTCATAGTAGCTTCGGCAATCTCCACTTCCTCTTGTCCTTGACGTCTTTCCCCCTACGATAAATTGAATAGAAACGAAAAACAATAACTGTAGAACTCCATCTTCTGCATCATTCTCTCCCCTCCTCTCCCTCACAACATTCTATTCCCATCTCATAACCTCGAGTCCTCTTAAAACATAAACAAAGAAAGATGAAGAAATCTCGGCTTCCATCAAAAGAACAGCATCTTTGCGGCTTTCCATCACAGCAGCCGCGTGAAGAACAGTAGTATATAAATAATCCCCTCTTCGCCGAAATCAATTTGAATTGAAATATCTACTGCAGAATGGTAACATGTTCTGGAGCATCATCTCGCGGCCCATCAAGAGACCGATACATGTACAGTATTCCAATCTCCTCAACTGCATTTTCGCCATTGTTGATAACTTCCAAAACCATGTGAGGCAATGCTCGTGCAACTTCTTGGCAAGCTTGACGTGTCAATTTACAGGACGACATCCAAAGGAATCTCATGTTATAGTAATGATGCAAACCGGATCGCAAAGCTCCGTCCCCGAAGGGACTGTCCCTGATTTCAAGTTTCTGCAAATTAGGGCACCCTTCGAGTACATACCTAAGGCCTGTGTCAGTGTCTCCGGCAAAGGCAACTGATAGTGTCCTAATCAATTTCCCATATCTTCCGATGTATTCGAAAGCTCGATCAGTCAGCAGACCAGATACAGCAAGTCGGGTGAGCTTCTTGCAGTTCATAACAATAGCACCAAAACCCTCATCCATGGGTTCTTGTGTCACAGCATCGGGACGATACACCCCAATTATACAGAGACGAAACACCACAAGATCGGGACAGTTCTTCGACATTGCAACCACAGCTGCGTTCGTCATTGTCTGGCAGAAAAACAAAATCGATTCTAATTTTCTACAACCCTGTGAAATGGCTTCAAAACCAACCTGAGAAACAGGACCTTCAGTTTCCTCCCTCGCATCCACAGGAAAAACTCGAAGCTCGCGCAAGTCATTGCAAGTTGCAGCCACTGACTGAAGGCCTTCATCGCCTATTGAATCAAGGACCTGCACAACAAAAGCAACAGTAGTAAGCTTCCAAAATCTCTATATTCTATTCCTTCACATTGCAGTGATATCGGCACAATAAAATGCAAAAACAAAAACACCTACCCACAATATCTGCAACTTATGACAGTGGCATATAACAGACTTGAGCTGTTCCGCATTAACATCAGCATAACTAAAATTCAACGAAGTGAGGTTTGAGCAAACTGGATAAATAGCAGGAAGGTAATCCGGCCAAATCTCCCTAAATCCAGACAAACAAACCAACGATCTGCAAGCTGCAAAAGCAGATGCATAATCAGGCTCTTGATCAACATTCTCATTAGCACTGAACGAACCCGTTCCAAGATGTGTGAGCTGAGGAGCACGAAGCATGAGCCGATGAAGCTGAACCATCGAAACAGATCGGTTCAATCTAAGCTTCTTCAAACCAGGCGATCTAGCCACCAGCCCTTCCAATGCCTCGAAATTCACAGGGCACTCAACACAATCAAAGGCAAGAGACTCCAAATGAGTTTGTCCCTCAGTCGGAAAACAAGATACCCAATCCACCTCTTCATCATCCTCAACCTCAATCACAGATTCCACCAGTTCCAGCACCCTCAGCAATCTGAACCAACAAAAAAAAAACATTCATTCAACACAACAAACTCTATAAATCAATCAAATCCCGAAAAGTCCTCATCAAACAAACTAAAAAAGTATAAACTTTTTCAACTATTATCATATCATATCATAACAGCAACAAGGTTTTAGTATGAATTTATATTAACAGTCAACCCAAAGTGGTAGCAATTGAATTGAGACTACAATTGACTTGATTAAAACTACATTTGACTTGAATTCTCCACAATATAAAAATCTTGATATCAAATAATATACTTATAAAGTGTTTGTTAAAATGCCTCAACGAGATTAATTCTTTGATTGAAAGAAGAAAAAAAAAGCTTTCTAATTATGGTGATTCTGAATACCTGCACTTAGAAGCAATAACAGCAAGACCAGGGGTACCAAACCCTTCACAGCAAGCAAGTAAAAGCTCACGAAAACCGACGAACGAATCGGCGATGAGGCCGAGATCTTTATCGGTAACAGACATACGTTTAAGGTGAAGCTTTTCAAGCCAAGGGTAAGCCTGAGCAAGTGAAGTAACCCAAGGAGTGAAGTGGGCCCCCCAATCAACCGGCATCAGATCGAAATCCGCAAACCTAGGTTTTCCCTTGACGGTAACCGACTTGATGTGGCTGAAACGCGCGGTGGCTCGCCGTGGGGAGAGTGCGTAGCAGTTACCGATGAAGAGGTCGGATCGAGTGAGGGCTTCCGCACGGTACCAGGAACGGCAGACCAATGAGGCGGCGTTGCGGTCTTTGCGGGAGGAGAGGAAGTGGAGGACGTTTTCTAGAACGTTCTCGAGGACTTGGTCTGGGAAGGGGGATGGGTTTTCGGTAAGAGATGAACCGGGGAATGGTTCGGATGAACCGGTTCGGTTTTTTGAGGTGGATGATTCGGCGATCTCGCCTCTTGCTAGTAGATCTGGTGTTGTTGTTGGAGGATGGTTTTCTCTCATTGTTTTGTTTTTTTCTTTTTTCGATTTAGTTGAGGTTGGTGTTTTTTTCTGTTGTTGTTGATCTGGTACAGAGTGATGGAATATTTGATTTGTTTATGAGTTTTTAGGGAAAGTTGAGTTCATTTGTATAGAGGGGAAATGGGAGTGAGAGAGAGATGGAATGAAGATAGAGAGAGAAAGTGTGGAAGATGATATGAGATGGAAGAAGATGGAGTGAAGTGAGAGAGAGTATATGAGTGTTAAGAAGAGTGTGATAAATGGAAATTTGACTGCTATTCAATGAGTAAAGTGTAAAATTCATTAATTATTGTTTCATAGTAGTAGTATTTATTTTACTCAAATTATTGTTCATAGTATTTATTTTACTCAAATTATTGTTTTTGTAATAACTAAAATTATTTATACTTATTAAATGAGTTTTATTAATTTATTTATTTTAAATAGTTTAGTGTTTAAAATTTATAAAGATGAAAAAGTAAAGATAAATTATTTTAAATAGTTTAGTGTTTAAAATTTATATTAAATGAAAAAGTTCACCAACAATCTACCTTAAATATTTTTTAGTTAAATCAATTATGTATTAGAAATACTAGCCTCAAAGAATAAAAATAATTGATTTTTATTTATGATGGTGACAAAAAATAAAAGTTTATTAAAAAAAACATTTAATTATTAAATTAATTACAATCAATTACTATTATATTTTTAAAAATACAAAAAAGTTAAAAGAAACATCTAAAATGAGATGGAGAAAAAAAACTATTTAGCTATCACTTTCTTTAATTTCGTTCTAAAATATAAAAATATAGAAATGTAATAAGTACTATTTTATAAACTAAAGTTATTATTAAATTTACCATTATCCATCAGAGAGATTCTCATATTGGAGTTGAACCCACTACTCCTTATAGTGTGAATCAAGTCTTTATCAATTTTACACATTACTAAAAATAAATAATATAATTAATTTTACATATTACTAAAATAAATTGTTCCTTTAAAGGAGTAAGGAGTGATAAATGAATTATTTAATTGGTCTCATAGGAGGGCCAGGGTATGACAACAGTAACCTCTGCTGTCTTTGTCTCTTAGCTTTAGCTTTGGGATTCTCTATGCTCTATCTCTTTCATTACAAAAAAAATATCCACATCACTCTTTCTCTTTCTCTCTCTTTTTCCCATTTTTCTCTTCATTATTTAAGAGAGATTTTTTCATTTCCCTTTACTACCCTTTTTGTACCTTTTTTACATTCTTTTTCATTTTCATTTTGTAATTTTCTAAATTGTTACCGTTTTCCTTTTTGCCCCTTCATTTTTAGCTATGGTTTAGTTTCCTTCAAAAGCCATTTTTTTTAAAACTAAACTATCAATGTCAAGGTATATCTTTTAGATCTTAAGTCATAATTTCTTCTAATAATATCTTAAGGTTTTTCTTAATTGATGGTCAATATGGATGGTATCATAATTCTCATCAAATATAATATTAAAATCATAATTGCATATGCTCAAAATGCTTTACACCAACTCATATTTTTTTTCATAAAGGCGAACTAAAAACTTAAATTTAACTACTACTTTTTTTGACAAATATAAAATTACTAAATTAGTAGTATTACTATATTATAGACCATGGATCACTTTAAGAATTGTCTGGACCACCACATCCAAAGTTTATCATCAACTAGGGCTAGAGCTGTGTTAGTCGAGTATATGTAGTAATGAAGTAGTTTAAGTTCATTTGCATATATATATATATATATATATATATATATATATATATATATATATATATATATATTATATATATATAATATATAATATATTATATATATATATTATATATATTATATATATATATTATATATATATATATATATATATATATATATATATATCAAATAAAGAGTATGTATAGCATAATGTCGCAACTAGGTGGCAAAGCGGGCGGGCGGACCATCTCGTTTAGGTCCGTCCCATTTAAGTCCGTATAAGAGCGGGATGGGATGAGACGGGCCAACTTAGACGTCCGAGTTCAAAACTCAAGCCCGTTATGTTTACTAACGAGTTGGTGGGCTGATTCGTCAATTTTTTGTTATAATTTGATTTATTACATAATTTACAAAATTGTTAATCATTATATCTTGGTCGACAAGTTTTTTAAATCATATAGATTATTTTGAGATTTTGGTGTGTTTGTCTTAATGTAAATGTCATATTCTTCAACATAAATAAAACAACGTAACTATAATATCATAAACTTAAAACAAACACACTAAAATCCCAAAATAATTCATTTGATTAAAAGATCAACAAGCACAACCTAGTTAAGGACATATATAGACAAAAATCAATAAAACAAACTAACACACTCTAAACAAAGACAACCAAGAATCAACAACAAAAAACTAATCTTAAAGGTTTCATGACAAACACTTCATCAATCATCATATATGTTGTGAACATATGAAGCTTTGGATGATATCGTGGTCATTGGATGAAACCTTCCAAAATCTCTCCCCTCGTCGTCACCCACTATTTAATAATTATCAAGATCAACAACATCAAAATCAGTAGCTTTATCAATGAAAGCATATCAAAAATAAAATAATCTAAGAAAAATCAAAATTTTATTATTTAATAATTATCAAGACAAATAATAAGTACTTAGTTGAGCATTTTGATGTAAAAAAAATTAATGAAATGAGAACTCAAATAGAATAAAATACAAATCAAAATTTTATTATCATAATGAGAAACAAACCCCTATGTGCAAAACTTACTTTAAAGCTTTAGAATCCGATTCCAATGACAACGAGTAATAGAAAAGAGAAAAGAATGTATTCTCTATGTTTTATAATAAAGACTTTTTCTACTATAAATAAAGATAAAGAACGAATTAGAGACCAATTAATGTCTTCAAAATAAGGTGTTTGTGGTTATGTGAAAAATGAATATTAAGGTTTGAAGACACGAGGGTTGTTTTAAAAGTAGGTCTACTACAGACCACGTTAATATTATTTTAATTTCAAGTAAAAAATAATTTTTTAAGCAAAAAAACAGCAGGAAAAACCCGCCCCGCCCTGGGCCAACTTAAGATACCGAGCCGAAAACCTCGCTCTGGCCCGCCAAAAATGATTGATTAAACGGACAGGCTCGGAGGGTCCAACCCGTTTTGCCACCCTTATTGCAACGCTATGGTATTTTTATTATTTAGTAAAAACAAGAGGCTAAACGAGAAGGTTGAGTTTATTTAAGTCAACTTAGTTGATAATTGGATAAGAATATATGTTTAATTCAGGAATTAGAATTAAATGTATATTGGTAATGAAAAATTCTTAAATAGTGATGCAAATCTCAAATACAGTGGTGCAAGGGTGATCTACACCCTAAATCCTGAAGTTTATTTAAAAAGGTTTACACAACAATTTAAGGTGTCACCAACGATAATCCTTTGAAAACACATCAAATCATTTGCAACTACGCAGCGGAAAGACATTTCATAGCAACTTCATAAGTAAAGTGATAACTTCAAAATAACAAAATCGACATAAACTCGAAAATATAATAACTCTCGTCCTTGATGTTACACAATCAGAGAACTAAAGATCCTCTAATGAACGACAAAACGAATAAATAAAAGAGAAAAATAGCTCCGACAAGCCACCTTCTACACCAATGGTGGACAACAATGATCACTTCTGAGTATTTGTGAGATGTCCATGGTGGACAACATGAAGCAAGGGGGATGAGAAACGACCTTCAAAATAAACATTGTAAAGAATGATAAGGTATAAACAGACAACATAACACACATTCATTACACAATTGAACACTAAAAATATATCACATCCAATCACAAATAACATGCACATATATGTATGTAATGGACTCACGACACAACGTGACACTTATGCATGTGGTATTATTATGGCAACACATATCCATCTCGCTCCTGAATCCCCACCATAGGACCAGAGCATGCCAATTAGCTATTATCACCATAAGTAACACTTCACTAATTCCCATCTAGAACCAGTTACTCGCTCCTAAATCCCTACCATAGTACCAGGCACACCAAAACTGAACTGAAGCCCGTACACCATGATGCATGACTCTTAACAACATGCATTATCACCAAAATTATCATCATGTATTTATCATCATTATGCATAACATCATTATCAATACACAGTAATTAATCAATGTTACGACAATTAAAAAACAACACATCATCAAATGCATATTCTCACAATATTCAATCATGTTAATTCATTATAACATCAAATCACCATTGAGTAAACACAACGATTCACTAGTTAATCATACATGTCATCACATACACTCCTACAGTGAACACATGACTACAAATCAATTATCTCACCAAGCACTACCATGAGGTTCTTGAATTGTAAATCATGGTGTCTAATCATGTTGTTGTCGAAACACATAAGTTTCGATGTATCGAGGAGTTAGCCTCGACATGAATTTTTACTTAGGCCCAATTTTGCAATGTTAAGCTGAATTAGGTATTTGAGTTTTGCTTGAGGAGAAAGCAAGCCAAAAATCTAGAAATAGGGAGTAACCCTTATCATTTTAATACAACACAATAGAAGTGCAGTTGTGCAGTTGAATAAAAATCTCAGTTTGAGAGCAGAGAGACACTCTATAGAAATTTCTTCTTCTTCCTTTCATCAAAACCGTAATAGCACTTACCATGGATGGTGAATTTGGTTGAAGAGATTACAAGGAAGAATCATGGAGCAATTACCATGAAGATTGATAACATATTTGTTATTAATCTGGCGAAGAACTTGATAGCACATGGACGAAGTAAGCACATCGAAATGAGGTTCCATTATCTTCGAGAGCAAGTAGCAAAAGCAAAGTTGAACTTGAAACACTGTAGAAGTGAGAATCAGATTGTAGATATTATGATGAAAGGAGTGCAGGTTGAAGTGTTTAAGAAGACAAGGTCTATGATAAATATATATAGCTTAGACACCATGAATTATGTGGTGTATTAAATTTTAATTCATGGTATCGAAGCATGTTGTTGTCGAAACACCTAGGTGTCGAAGTGTCGAGGAGTTAGCCTCGACATGGATTTTTACTTAGGGCCAATTTTCCAATGTTAAGCAGAATTAGGTATTTAGACTTTGCTTGAGGAGCAAGCAAGCCCAAAATTTATTAGTAGGGAGTAACCCCTATCATTGTAATACAACACAATAGAAGTGCAGTTGCATTGTTGAATAAAAATCTCAGTTTGAGAGCAGAGACAAACTCTGCAAAAAATTCTTCTTCTTCCTTTCTTCAAAACCCTAATCTTTATTTCTTCCCCAAATTCAACTTTTTGATTTCTTTCATTACAATTGCGTAGCAAAATCTTGCAACCAAGGTTGGTTGATTCATTCGAGTAAAGAGTGAAGAACAAGAGGAGTATTCAATCATTTGATTGAATCTTGTTCATCAAGATTCGGTTTGGAATTCATCAAGTTGTGGTGAATTTCTTGAATATAAATTGTTGAATTTCCAACAGTGATAGCTTTGTGCGTTAGCTCTCCAATGCTTCAAACGACACCTCATGTGGACCTACGGAACTAAAGTTACAACCAAAATCGTCGGACAATGCAACATAGACCAAAATAAAAAATTTCAAGATTGGGCCTACAATAATCAATTTTTATGGGGTGAAAATTTATTGTCATCAAACATAATTTGATTCTGAATTTTCCAAAAATCACATTAGAAGAATTACAATCAATTAATTGCATATGACAATCGATTGTCATGTTGATTTTTTTCACAATTTGCACAAGTGCAGTCGATTGTCATTGGGAGGCACTCAATTGTCACTGTTGATTTTTCCAAAAAAAGAGCAGTTTTCCCCTTGTTCTTCATCTCTCTCATTCTCAACCCAACATGTATATTTCCAAGTAAGATTTCTAAAATCCTAATACTCCATAGTTCAATTTGCACAGTACACCATATTTGTACATAAAACAACATCTTATAACACATATATCCATCATGATTCATAGTAATTTATCAAATAATTTCATCAAAAATTTCACCAACAATCATATTTATGATTAAGAATTCAAACATTAATCAATGTCAGAAACTTATATATACATCAACATGATAATTCAATCTCAGGTCCAAGCACAACACTTTCACCAGAGCCATACCAATACAAAGGTGCCCTACACCTCATACCATACAAATCCTTGAAAAATGTTATTCCAATACTAGAATGGAAATTGTTGTTGTAAGTGAAATCAACCGACGGTAAGTAACTGCCCCAATTACCTCCCTACTCCAAAACACTAGCTCTTAGCAAATCCTCCAAAGACTGGATATTTCTCTCTGTCTAACCATCTGTCTGCGGATGATAAGTAGAACTCAAGTTCAGTTTAGTACCCATGGCTTCCTACAAACTCCCAAATAACCTCGACCCAAATCTCGAAGGATTACCATGCAAGCTAATAACCTTCTCAATATATAACTCTGGTAACTTCTGTAAAGGATAACTGATGTTAATCAGAATGAAATTAGCCAATTTAGTCAGTCTATCCACTATCTCCCAAACTGAATAATTCCCTTTATAAGTCTTAGGAAAACTCATCACAAATCCATGGAAATTTTGTCCCACTTCCACTCAGGAATACTCAATAGTTCCATTAGTCCCGACGGCTTCTGTTGTTCAATCTTCGACTTCGGGCAAGTCAAACATGCATAAACGAACTCACTTATATATCTTTCGTCATTCCTAGACACAAAAACATTTTCTTCAAGTCCTGATACATTTTAGTAGCACCGGGATGAATACTCAGACCACTTTTGTGACCTTCTCCAAGAATACTTTTCTTATGTTATGGCCCATCAAGTAAACAAACTATGTCACAAAAATGCATAACACCATTCTTATCTATCATTAATTCTCCTCCTTTACATTGATTGATTAACACTAGCTATTCAATCAAACCCAAATCTGATTTCTAACCTTTGATTTCTTTAAGAATACCATTAATTAACTTCAACATACCCAACTTCACACTGTTAGGAGTCCGTTCACATAACAGACTCAGATCTCTGAATTGCTCGATTAACTCCAATTCTCGAACTATAAGCATTGACATATGTGTAATACCTCAAAATTTGCCCCCCTCATTCATGCATTCATTTTTAGATCATTTAACATTTCATATTGCATTGCATCGTATCAATCAGAATCAGATCCAAGAAGCTTGAATATCATCCGAGACACTTTGTGGATCCTATCTGGGTGATCAGTCAACACAAGGGAATGGCTTGAGATACTTCTAACATGTTCAAATGAGGTCTATTCATCAGTCAAAATGTTAATCTTGAAGGAGCAAAAGTTTGTTCATGAGCTGTCATGCTCGCTAGGCGAGCAGAATGGGTCGCCTAGCGAGTCCCAAGAAAAGCCACCAGAATCACCTACGCTCAGAGGAATTTCTTGAACTGTCATGCTCTCTAGGCGAAGCCCACGCGTTTTGAAAAAAAATAAAAATAAATAAATAAATAAATAAATAAATAAAATATAACAGAAAAATCTTGGACTTGGACCTCTCTCTTTTGAGCCCACAAAGTCACAAAAATCAGGTTATAAATTCTAGACTTCCATCTCCCAAAAAACCCTGGGAAAAAGATAGTGAGAGAAGAGCTAACAGAGTTCAGAGCAACCTCCAGAGACTGAAAGGAACTCATCTGCAAAGAGCCAATTCCATCTCATATAAACCCTCAGATTGCTTTGCAAACCCAACTGGGCAATTCAATTTCATTCGATCTCTCCAATCAGGTTTGCCCTATTTCCATTACTCTATGCTTTCAATTTGAATGCTCTGAATGTATGAGGTATTATCGTTAGGTTTTGCATGTGGGCACATGTTTTAGTATGTATGTCATGTCTTGATGTGTGGATCCTTGCCCCTGACTTTGAATTTTGATACCCTTTTGATGCATGTGTTTAACAAGAGGTTTAGGCCTCCTACACTTGGTTGCTTTTTATGAGCTCTTTTTGTGAATTTTAATGGCATGATTCATGTGGTTACATTTTGATTTGGGGCAACTCTTGATTGCACCCCATCTTGTCACTCTAACCTGTTTGTTGAGTTTTTTGTGAGGGCTCACATGACTCCTGAAAGGATAGCTTGCTTGGCATTCCACTTTATTTGTGGGATACCACCTGGAGGTTTATTCCGATTACCTGTGCTGACTTACTTTCTTTGGTGGTGCCAGCTTGAGAGATCTCTGGGTTTCTTGTATCGTTAGTTGCTATTACTTCGGATCTTTATCCGTGTGGTACTTTAACATCTTTCCCGCATTTTACCGCTTTCTTAGCTGGAAGACCTCAATAGGAGGCAATGTTTTCTTTTGTTTGTTTACTTTTGTGCCCAAAGACCTCCATGCAGAGGCAATTGACGGATAAAAGGGATTAGTAATCAATCCCCCGTTATTCAGTGTGTCGTTCTTTATGCTTGCACTACGTGTCGATGCTTCAGAACAAAAGCCCAAGATCTTTTGTCCGGTCAGTCAGTGGAGAGGGTTCCACCTTTCTGAATCCCCACTTTTTGTCATAAGCTCACCCTGGCCAGGGTTAAGAGCTATGAGGTCTTATCCTCATTACCCTTTTAATCTGCTCACCCTGACGTTCAATGTCAGTGGTTAAGAGCCCATTTGATTACCTATTCCATGGCTTGTTTGTCGAGGTTGATATGACCCCTCTTGACTAAAGCCCTACCCATGTATGTTTGAGCCCCCCTGTTGGCGCGTTTACTTTAAGATACATGTTTTGTGTGGTGTTATTATTTCCCCATAAGATTGCTAGGCTTCGTATAGTCTCTCGTTTGCATGTCAATTAAGGTAGCATTGTTCCTTCGTCTAGGACTTCCTTTTTTGCATGAGCATCCCTAAAACACCAAACTCATTGATTTTTCTTCTCCTAAGAACACGTTAACTCCTTCTACTACAGGCGAGTAAGTCTCCAAAGGTCGAGCATCCGGTAGATTACGTAGTGACGTCGTTCATCCTAAAACACAACCCTTAACCCGTAGTTAGTCGAACTACGACTTGCTCTGATTCTCATTCCAGATGAGATACGTAGGCATAAGACGCGATGTCTTAGCGAGCACACTCCCCTTTAACCCCTAGGTAGCCGAGCTACGAAGACTCTGATTCTCATATTCAGATGAGATACGTATGCAGTGGATGCGACATCCGTGCAAGTCACTTTCTTTTGACCCCTCTTTTAGTAAATAGTACATTAGATAAACCCACACCCTTTAGACAAGAACAACAAGCGTGGATCCCGTAGAGTACTACGGATACGTAGGGGTGCTAATACCTTCCCTTCGCATAATCGGCTCCCGAACCCAAGATTTGGTTGCGAGACCTTGTCTTTTCCTTTCCCTTTTTCAGGTTTACTTCGAGCGTTTCCTTTCCCTCCTTTGGGATAAATAACGCACGGTGGTGACTCTTCTGTCATCTCTTTTCTCGCCGGTTGTTTTTTTCGCATTCCCTTTTCTAGGCTGCGACAATATGCAACGACTTTCTACTCAAGGCATCAACTACAACATTATCTTTATCCAAATAATAACTTAATCCAAAATCATAATCCTTCAGAAATTCGAGCCACCTCCTCCGTCTCATATTCAACTCCTTCTATTCGAATAAATACTTCAAACTCTTGTGGTCACTAAATACTTCAAATCTAGAACCAAACAGACAATGCCTCCAAATTTTTAACACAAACACCATGACTGCCAACTCTAGATCATGCATAGGATAATTCTAAAGGTGTGAAAAACACAAGAAAATGGGGTTTGAATTGGGATTTACAAGCAAAAGCTTTTTCCAAAACAAGAACACCACTAATAGATTAATAACAAAGAGATAAAAACACAAGTATTTTTATCTTGGTTCACTTGAAACTCAAAGCTACTCTAGTCCACCCGCCAAGGTGATTTTTCCTTATACACAAGGAATTAATCCACTATGATCAGCATATTACAATAATCACAAAGAATATCCTTCTTTGTCTTCTCAAGGATCCAATTATACCATAGTCTCTTTAAGGACTCATAAAGAACAACCTTCTATGTCTTCTCAAGGATCCAACTATACCCTAGTCTCCTTAAGGACTCACAAAGAACAACCTTATTTGTCTTTTCAAGGATAACTTCCTCAAGGAATCAAACAAATAGTTTGAATAATATTTTATGTGTTACAAGTTTCTTTTTTGTAAGCAGATTTTACACAAATGATAAACAAACACTTAAAGAAAAATTGTGTACAAACAAATGATAGCTTTTCACAAAGAAATAGACTTGTCAAAATATTGTGTCACTGACATTTTCTTCAAGTATCAAAGTCTCACTTATATAGCATAAGAAGAAGACCGTTATAGGGAAAAAAGGGAAAAGCTCATAGAGCGGTTGTCCACTATTGGATGGGATATGAGTGATACTGCATACTATCATTCGCCCACAAAATCAGTGACAGGTGTGATGTATAGTATTGTCCTTGCCCATGAAATTAGGTAATGGAAAGTATGTTTGATTTGTACTATGTAATATTTGATCATGTTCCCATTTGATCTTATCTTCAAGTTCATTGGCTTCTAAGGAAAGTTGATGAAGCATGAAATGAAGAAACATAGAGTTGGATTCATAAACTTCAGAATCTTTGGTCAGAACCTTGATAATGTAAGTAGTTTGGCTTGAGATCTTCAGTATCTTCAGAGTCTTTAGAATCTTCAGTCAGAACCTTGATAATGTTTCCTCAGAAGCTTCTTAGGAGTGAATCATGATAGAAGTAGAAAAATCATTGTAGGAACAATATTGAACATCTTTCAGAACTTCTAATAACTTGCGAAGAAGCGTATTTGGAACACATTATTGTAAAACTGGTGACGTTGCACGTCATATATTTAGAATCAGAACTGGTTGTTAAAGCTACACAATAACAAACCATTAGGGTACCAAAATTGTTCTCACGCAAATACAACATTGTTATCATCAAAACTCAAGGTATAGATGCAAAACCAGATCTTGTTCTAACAATCTCCCCCTTTTTTACGATGACATAACATGTATTTTGATGAACAGTTTTGTACAGGGTAATCATAGAAGAATGCATCTTATAGAAGCATAAAGCTCCCCCTGAGATGTATAATCCTAAAAAGATAAAATCAGAATGAAAGAATAATTTCCTGATTAACCTTTTTGAAATACCAGAGTAAATTTTTCAGTCAGAATCTGATTTATCTTCAGAAGTTGATAGATATTGTCCAGAGCACTGGTTTGTTATCATCAACATTATGATGATCTTTACTTCAGAATCTTGGTTGAATTCTTTTGACAACGCTTCAAAACTAGTTTTCTTCAATCAGAACTTGAAATCTGGTTCTCTTTGAAATTCTCTTTCAGAATTAGATTGTCTTTGAAAATCAGAATTCTTGAAAAGAACTTTCAAAACCTGGTTGAGAAGAAGAGCTTAATGACAAGTACTTAATGTTCTAGGTTCATAACATGGATATTAGTTCCTTAAAGGTTCATGTACTTGAATATAATTCTCAATCATCAATGCGAAGGATTTACAGACTCAGATAAAAGACCATTTCATTAGAAACTGGTAACTTGTATTCTGATCTTTGAAACTTCATAAGAACTTCTGATGTTTGATCACAACCATTCTTATTATTGAACATAACCATGCAAATCATTTAACAAGCTATTCTTTGAAGTAGTTATTAGCAGAAAACATTATTCAATGTTTGAGCTCTTACTTAAGGAATTTAGGTATATCAAAATAACTACGAATCTTCCCCTTAGATATGTTTCTCCCCCTTTGTCATCAATCAAAAAGACATAGACAAAATAATAAAAGAAAATAATTAAGAAGAAACAAAAAAAATGAGATTTTCATTGATTATGCCAAAAGGCAGAAAAAGATACAACTAGCATAAAAAATAATAAAGGGCTAGGGATTCTGAGGAGGAGGCGGAGGAAGTATGGATAGAATCAATTGAAACATCAAGTCCTGTTTGCCCAGATGCTCTTTGACCAACGTATTATCAGCCTTGATTTCCTCAATGGTCTTCATAAGTCCAACGGGAATGTCTCCAGATGAAGTTCCGGCAGAAGATTGAGAAACAGAAACTCCAACTTGTTGAGTTTCATAAACAATAATCTGAGAAGCAGCTTCTTCCATTACGCAATCCTGATGTTCAGAAACAACTACAGGATCCTGAACGACCATAACTTCTTGAACAACTACCTCTTCCACAACCTCTCTAGTAACTTCCTTGACCTTTGGAGTAGGAAAACATAATTGGGAGTTCTGTAACTTCCATATTTCCATTAAGGGAATAAACCCATAAATGAAGTTTGTTTCATAAACTTTGTATCCTAAATTCTTCAGCCGAGAGATCTTGGAATTCATCAATCTTCTGTAAGCTTCCCAAGCAAAACCACTCTCAGCTGGATTTTCCAAAGAACAAATGATTGTCATTGGTTCATGTAGACGACTTCTGGATTATGATTCAAACTTTCTCAGAATCTTACCAATGTTGGGAGAGGGTTTTGGTGGTTTGGGGTATCTCACAATGAGGTCAATTTTTGTTTCATTAAAATCAAGACTATAAGACTGATGGATTTGATGGAGTAGTGAGATGAGGTGATTCATGGTCAGATAGGACTGGTTCAGGTTCGTAGTTGAGCATTCCCTCAAGAGTTCCTTCAGACACCTGGCCATCAGAAACTCTTGAAGGGGATATTTTAGGGGTTGTTAAGTTTGGATTTTCTGGTTGGGGAGCAGAAATAAATGGTGGTAGAGTGGTGAAATTTGTAACTGTGAAGGAGATAGTGGTGAAGGTATTTGTTTTTGTTGTTTTGATAAAGTTTCAGAAACTTGTGGAGTTTCTATAACAGGTTTTATAGTGGGTGATTTGGGAGGTGGAGGTAAAATAGGTTCAGAGGGTTTGAAAGTGACTAGAATGGATTGAGACCCTTCTCACTTCCCTTCAATCACACAATAGTAATAACAACTTAAAAACAATCTAAGAACAGAAGACACACTTCCAATGAAACAAAATGCACTCTTGCTTAAAATCTCATGAGTGATTCACAATTAAAACTCAATAAACTCAGTCTAATTCAAGTATCAAAGAGATATTAGAATGGCTCACAAATAACAACGACAACTAAACCCTAACAATAACAATTACCATCGTAACTCTCTCTTTTGTCCATTAGGTTTAGTAACGCCCTCTTTAAATAGTCTTTGGTAAGCATGGGCTTAGGCATAAAAATCAGCATATCCAAAACAAATTAAATCAAATCGAATCAGATCAAATCTGATGTCTCCTTAAATGTTTTGACATATGTTCTGCATAATATTTGATCAAATCAAATCGGATGTCTCCTTAAATATTTTGACATCCATTATGCAGAATCAAATCTGATGTCTCCATAAATGTTTCAACATTTGTTCTGCAGAATCAAATATGATTAATGTTTCCTTAAAATGTCTCAACATTCCTTTTTATGAAACAAGTGTATAGCTGGAAACGAAACAAGAGTTCCTAAAATAAACCTTATTAGACAGTCAGATATGATAGCTAAATATTCATAGAATCTTTAGATATCTCATAATAAAATAAGTCTTCTAAGAAGTAAAACAAAACATGCCAAGATTTCTAATCAACATGTCATGACATCTTGCTCAACATCTTATTGTGATACAAGTTTTGACAAAATTGCCGCCAATCATAAAAACACGGAATAAACAATATCCCCCTTTGGTATAACACCAAGACATATCAGAGGCACATGCAATAGAAATAAGTAGTAGAAACCCAGCCTCACATAAAAGACATAGAGAGAAATAAACATTCACACTCCAAGCATTCTTCAAAAACAAAATGTCAAGACATTCTGTCTGACATCACAGTAAGCACACAACAGCCTAAGCACAAATATAATTCTCTAAAAAAAAATGTCAGGACATTTTGTCTGACATCATAACAAGTACACATTAGCCTAAGCACAAACATAATTCTCTGAAATAAAATGTCAAGGCATTCTATCTGACATCATAACAAGTACACAACATCCTTGGTACAAACAAATCAAGCTCCCCCTAAATGTCATGATCATTAACATATAAATAACTTCCCCTATCATAGGAAACATACTCCCCCTTAAACTAACATCCTTCACATATAGAAAAAAATCAAGAGCACAACTAGCATAACTCTTCAATATCTACTCCCCTTTTTTAGCCAGAGTATGACAAACCAATCGGACATTCATCAATGGCAACAAAACAATATAGCAAATCAGTAGTAGGACATGTGAGTTAGAGATACAAACCATGGCACACAATACTCAAGGAAAAGGCCCACAAAAACATGGAAAATGAAACAAAAAACAAATAGCTCAGGTGTCAGCAGAAGCATCTAATTCATTCCTTGTTGGCTCAATGTTTTCCATATTTTCTGAAGCATTAGTCTTCTGAGATGATGTTCCAACATCTTCATCGACATCAATCCCTTTTACAATAATTAAATCATCAACCACAACATTAATGAATGCCATCACACCTTTGGTTCTAGAGTTAAATACTCTATAAGCTCTATTGTTTATAGAGTAACAAAGAGATATCCCTTTGAGATTCAAATGTCTAAGATTATAGTGCACAAACTTGACTTCATATTCATTGGAAATTAGTCATGTGGAAGAACAAGTAGTTTCATGTGGAACAACTTATGTTTCCATTCCTTCCTAGTTTCGATCATATATGATTAGCCCTAGGATGTTTTGGATAACCATGCAGTTTATAGCAGAAAGACTTTATATGTACATATTTACCATAATAATGACATTTCCAAGGCAAAAACTTGACTTTAGTTTGAGTTTCCTAATGTATGGCAGGATGTTGTGACATTTGGTCGGACATCATGGGCTCATACTTCCTTTCTAGAGGAATAAATTTTGTCACATGGGTTTTTCCTTATTTATTTTGATATTGGTAATTAAAACCTATACCTTTTAAGTTTCCAGCCTCTTTTCCAACTTGAAGAATTTCATCTAGCATATCAGACCCATTGTTCAACATTCTTATGGATTTGGTCATGTTTTCAAGTTTATAAGACAATAGAGTTACCTCATTTTCAAGATCAGTTACAATAGATAAAAATTTACCTTTTTCAGCTTGTAGTTAAGCTATGATTCTCTTATTCTCTTCTCCTGTATTACACACCTCTTACTTCTGACACAAAGCTCTTTGTAGGAAGTGTAAGACCCTAATTTTAACCCTACGATCCCTCATGCCATCTCATCATTTGCATTGGCTTTGGGATCACACCTTGGTATCCTCCTGACCTCTCATTCATTGGGTTTCCATTCGGAGATATCACCAAGCGCATTTGATTGTATCATGCTTTGTTTTTATTTGTTTACTAACCAAAATACCAAAAATATGTCTAATGTAGTTTCATTTCTTTTGTAGGTAGTGTGTGCATCCATCTGTGCCCCCACCAAGTTCACATCTAGGGTTTGAGACCCTCAATGCAAGAGATCAATCAAGGAAAGATTCAAATTTGTTCTAAGCATCATATATTAATCCCCATGTTCTTTAATTTTCATTTTGATATCAAGAATTCATCAAGAGTTTGAAGCTTGTTTGCCTTGGAAGCCCTAATTCATCTGGGTATATTGTGTGACTTCCTTAGCAAGTTTCTTCAACAATTGGTCAAATATATCAAGGGATAATTCATTATACTTAATAGTAAGCATATATCATCCTCCATTATCCCCAAAGAAAAAAATATAACTTCAAGTTTGCAAGTTGGTTCAAAGATGCTAACTAGAGAAAGTCAACTAATCAAATCTAGGGTTCCCTAGACCTTATCTCCTACAATTTTTTTCATATAAAAATGATTCAAAGATTACATTTACTCTTTATGACATTCCAAACAACTTTAATGTTGGCATCAAGAGATAATGTTTCTTGGAAAGTCATTTTTTATGGTGAAAGATTATAGGTCATTTTATTTGTGCCCTAGATAGAAGGTCACCTTCCAAGGATCATAACTTGCTAAATGTTTATGATATGAAGACCATACAAGTTTCATGATACATTTAAAGATGTATTCTCTAACTTTTATTCTTTGAGAAATGTTAAATTCTACTTGCAAGGGCATGTACCAAGAGAAAACATTATAGGTCATTTTGGGCCATCATCATTGAACAAGCAAATTTCTTCAATTTCTAAAATCCATAACTCCCTCGTGCAAGATTCAAATGGTGTCAAATTTATGACCAAATTGAATAGGATTGAAATAGATACAACTTTGAAGAATAAGCCATTTTCATTTGAAGCTCATAGAAAAAGTTATCTAAGGTGGAAAAAGTGGTCATTTGACTTTTAATTTAGAAAAATTTCAACTATGTTTGATTCTTCCAACTTCCACATTAAAATTCATCATGATCCAAGCTTCAAATGGAAAAAGTTTCAACAGAAAAGTTGTTCCCCTTCATGTTACCTTTCCAAAGAGTCTAAGATCATGGCATTTAGATTATTTTTGAATGATTTAGGCATGGGTGATATTCATGGCCCTAATTGGAAAGTTTCATGACCAATTTTCATTTCACAATGCATGGCTTCATGTTAATGTTTAAAGATCATTTGCACATAAATTTGGACTTGTGCATAACATTTCATAGGCCTTGTGCACGCCCATGCAAGCATGCAACCTCACATTGCTATTTTTGCCATTTGTTTGAAAGTGTGTGAAAAGCAATCTTTATGCCTATAAATACATTGCATTGTTGCTCAAAATGAGGATCCTTTTGCCCAAGCTTTGAACTGCAACCTCCCTACCCTTCATTAATAGGATAACCTTGAAATTTTCATTTGAAATCGAGCTTCAATTCCCCTTCTGTTTTGGGATTGAAACTCCAAGAATCCAAGCCATTTCTGCATCCAATTCACTTCCTGCAAGTTGGTAGAAGCAAGGTAAGGCAATTTGGAAGAGAGAGATCGAGCTCCATTGCTGTAAACAGAAGGTGATTTTCCAGAATTTTATCTTCTTTGATTCTTCCTCAGTTCTCCCCCATTTTGCTTGATCTTTGGTTGTCTGAAGACCTACCAATATAGGCAACAAGATTGAGTTGCTTTGAGGTTAAACCGAAGCAACTTAGTTCATACACCTCAATTTTCAATTCCACATATCTCTCTATATAGTGAGAATTGAGAAATTTAGAGGTCAGATTCGAGTTCCTGGCATTTTTCTCTTTATAAAAGTGTATGCATCTTTCATTTTTATGAAAATTGGTGGTGGACCAGTCCGGTGTGGTCCACTGGAGAAGATGACCGGAGCCCTAGCTCTGGTGGTGTGCTGGCATCAGTCCCAGCCATCTGATCTTGATGCAAGTTCTAATCATGGAATTTGGTTTTAATTACTCAGTTTGCAACGCGTTGACTCAAGTGTTTGGTGGACTGCACACGCGTGGCCATCAGATCTGCCACCTCAACTAATGAGGGAGGTCTGATGGCCCTTGTTTTTTCCTTTTATTTTTATTTTAAATACCTTTATTTTGTTTAATTCCTATTAAATTCATTTTTAATCCAAAAAATATGAGACTTTCACAAAAAATCTTTAAATATTTTCCTCTTCCATATTTTGAATTAAAATCATTTTTTGGATTAATTTTGATGTTTTTTGTAAATTAAATGATTTTCGACTTGTTCTTAAATATTTTTAAATACTTTTGGCTTTCCAAAAATTCTCAATTTTTTTGTCTAAGGTCCTTTAATTTTGTTTGACCTATGATAAATCCCTTGGTCATTTATTTGGTGATTTGAATAGATTTTACGTTTCTACCTTTTTAGAAATGCATTTTTATTCCATTTTAATTTGATTTTTTAATTGTTTAATTGTTTAAAAAATTTGTTGAGCCATTTGGTTGACCTTGTGTTGTTTGATCTTCTGTTTGGCCTTGGTCATGGTTGATTTGAACTTCAATTTGATTAATACTATTGGATTTAGGGGGTTGATGAAATGTAGATTTCATCCCATAAGATGAATGGATAGTATTGATCAGATGAAATTCCTCCTATGATTAATTTGGGTTTCCATTTCCCTTTCCCTCTTCATCTTCATCCCTCTTTTTCCCCAATCCATCTTTGACCAATGATTTCTCTACAAGTCAAATGCTAGTTAATTCATCAATGACCTTGTGTTAGATGAATCAACATGAGCCTGATTGAGATAGGTTCATCCCATTTTATTTTTGTGTGTGGTATGTTTTTAGGAGCTCCGTTCTTTGTACCATGTCTCTAACATGCATTAACACCAATATTTCTATTGCCCGACCTCAGATAGTTGTGACTTCTCCATAATTCCAATTACGATTGCTTAACATAGAGCTAAATTTGTCCCAAAAGGCATAACATTGTTGTAAGTTGGGATTGTAAGTCTCCCATTCTTCATGGCATTGTGGGAAGACTTAGCCTTTTTGCCATTTGTGAGAGCTAGTGGCATACTTGTTGATTTATCTAAGTTGGAGCCCTTCTCACAGATATTGTCTTGGTTTATGTCTTCATACTTATGGATGAATGGTTGATTGTTCTCCAAGGTATGACTTAAACAATTGAACTCCTTAACTAACATTTCACTATATTCCTTTATTATTGCCTTACTTTTATGTCATTTAATTAATGCAATTTAAATTTAAGTATCTTTATCATTCATTGCCATTTACATTGCATACAAGATGTTTATATTTAAGTTATTTTCACTTTGCTCACTTGAGCCATATCATTTGTGATTGTATATATTGTGTGCTTGTAATTTTCTTCTGTTTGTGGTCTTAGGACCCTAAAATACATAATAGCAAAAAAAACCCTAAAAAATATGTTGGTAGACTATTGGACCTCTGCCCTTGACTTAATCTGAACTCTTGGACTTAGAAGTATGCCACAATCCTATGCTTTGAAGGACTTGGCCAATGCCATTATTTGAGATTGAGCTATCTTTAACTGTGCCTTTCATCTAATGTAAACCTTGAGCGCCCTTGGTTCATCTATTACTTTGTCTCTGTGTTCAGTTGTTGTACTATCATTATGATTAATGTCTGATGATTGTTTTTGTGAGTTTGCCAAGGAACATTTTCATCTGATACATTTGAAGATATTGAAGACTGCTTGCTATTGGAGTGCTTGCTTTGATATTATGGGTATCTTTATTTGATGTATGGGTCTTCATATTATTTGCTTGGATGTTTGCTTATGCTTGTTGCTTGCTCAAAGGTCCAAAGGAAATGGGTTTCTATCTGACATTCCTGTCTTGTGGATTGCTTCCCATTGGTCAGATCTTTTCAACTCTTAACTTTTAATTTTTGTCTAGGATAGTCCCTTCATCTCCTTCTTTCTTTCTTAAATTTCAAAATCTCTCCCTCCTTTTAAAAACTTTGTTTGTTTGTGTTTTCAACTTAGACATGTTTTAATGAGTAGAAACTTTGGCCTTATGCCATTGATTTTAAAAAAATCACTTTCTTAATTAAACCATGTAAATAAACTTAATCATATTGACTTAACTTTCAAAGAGACAAAAAGAACCAACAACCTTATTTAAATCCTTGTCCATTTTGTGCCTTTTTCTTCTAAAACTTTTGTTAAAATCAATCCACCAATTTCTTTGAAATTTTTACCACAAACTACAGGGTTTTAATCCCTCATTTTTATGTTGGTAAGTAAGCATAAGACCGAAGGTCTTGTCAAACACAAAAATATAATAAATGAATTATTTTCTCATCCCTCCAATCTATTTTTTATCAAACATCTTTTCAACTAAAAACACTTGCACAAAAAAAAGGGCTCCCTAGGAGTACCTAGGTGTAGCGGTAAATTCATGACCATCAAGCTATGGATAAGCTAGACGTCAATAAAACCAGAGTCGCCACCGCACTTTTATTGTTTCCAAGGGAAAAGGGAAAAGTATGAACAAAACCCAAAAGATAATAAGTTTTCAAATCAAAACTAATAAAATTCCAGAGATTATAAGTAAGGGGGTTGGTTACAAAGAGGGAAGGTGTTAGCACCCAAAGTGTCCTAGGTACTCCTAGGGAGCCTTTTTTGTGTGCATGTCTATTTTTATACAAAAGATATTTGCAATAAATAGAGTGGAGGGATGAGAAAATAATTCATTAATTATATTTTTGTGTTTGACAAGACCTTCAGACTTGTGCCTACGTACCAACATAAAATGAGGGATCAAAACCTCGTAGTTCATGGTAACAATTTCAAAATGGATGCATTGCTTTTAACAAAAGTTTAAGTTTAACAAAGGCACAAAAGGCCTAAAAAGGTTTGAATGAGTGTTAGTTCTTTTTGGATTTTAAAATTTTAAGTCAAGTATAGTTAAGTTCATTTACAAATTTGATTAAGAAAAGAGTTTGAAAATGCAATGGCATAAGGCCAAAGTTTTTAATTTGCAATATGGTCAAAATTTAGAAATCACAGACAAAGAAGATTTTAAAAGGAGGGAGAGGTTTTTTTGAAATTAAAGAAGTGGGGAGGAGATGAAGAGACTAATCCTAAGCACAAATTTAAAAGTTAAGAGTTGAAAAGGTCTAACCAATATGTCGTAATCCAATAGACAAGAATGTCATATAGAAACCCAAATTGCCCTTGGACTTTTGGAATCAAGCAATATCAATACACAAATAGCAAGATGAAGAGCAAGTCATCAAATAAAGATAGCCACATCCAAGCTTAACAACTCCATGATCTTCTTCAAAATTTCCCATGTATCAGATGACTTCAAAGATGGCATTAGACACAAGTTCAAAATGACAGCCTCAATATGACCATGTTGCATTTGAACCCAAATAAATCTTCAATATTGTATCAGATAAATGTTTACTTCACAAGCACTTGGTTTCATGAAAGTTGGCATTGGCCAAGTCCTTTGCATAGGGAGTGTTGCCTAATTCTAAGTCCAAAGTCTCAGATCAAACCAACAATCCACACAAAATATCTTTTAGGGTTTTTGTTGTTATTATGTACATTAAGGTCAAAAGGCCACAAACACAGACAAGTATATACAATCTCAAAATATCACAAATTATGGCCCAAGTAGGCAAAGTAAAAATGACATTAAAGTAAACAATTTGAATGGTATGAGATTTATCATAGGTCAAACAAGGTCAAAGGACCTTGGAGAAAAAATTTCATTATTTTTGGAAACTTAAAACTATTTTTAAACAATTAAAAATATTCAAAAAATCAATTAAATCATGAAAAATATTAATAATGATCCAAAAAATAATTTTAATTTAGAAAATGAAAGAGGAATTTATTTTTATTTTTTGGTGAAACTTTCATATTTTTTGGATCAATATTAAAATTAATATGAATTAATGAAAATAACACAAATAAAATGAAAATCAAATAACCAGAAAAAACGTGGACCACTTGATCTCCCTCATTAATTGAGGTGGCAGATCAAGTGGCCACAAGCGCGCGTTCCATGGTGGACTTGAGTCAGCACACCACAACAATGGTAATTCAAACCAACACGTGAGATTAAAACAAATTGAATAGATCATGTGGCTCTGGACCTTGCCAACTCACCACCGGAGCAAACCTCCGATCACCTTCTCAGGCGAGCCTCGTCGAACTGGTCCAATCATAACCATCACTAAAATAAAAAAGAAGGACATTATTTTAAAGTAAAAATGGCACTGAGCACGAATCTGACCTCAATTTATCCTAACTCCAAGTATATTGAGAGATACATGGAGTTGAAATTTGAGGTGCATGATCTGAGTTGCTTCGATTTGACCTCAAAGCAACTCAATCTTGTTACCTATATTGGTAGGACTTCAGACAACCAAGGATCCAAGAGAATTATGGAGAATTGAGTGAGAATCGAAGAGATGAAAATTTCTAGAAAATACATTCAATGCAGGTCAGAATTCGCTTGCTCTTGCTTTGATTCGTGCTTGATCTCACTCAGGAAGCTTATAGAAGTAGATTAGAATCAACCAAAGGCCTCGGATCCCTGGAGTTTTGAATCTCAAAACAGTGAGATTCAAACTCAATTTTCAAATAAAATTCTCAGGATTATCCTCTCAAATGGAAGGGTTTGGGGTTTTGGATCACAACTGGCATGAAGGGGTCCTCAATTCTGAACCTAGAGGCTTCTATTTATAGCTGTAGCAAGTGTTATTTGCACCTTCCAAGTATGTTTCCAAAATTGGCAATGAGTGATGCATACTTGCATGGGCGTGTACATGCCCATGAGATCATTACTTTAGGTCCAAAATCAAGTGTAAACATGTCTGAAATCAACTTGAAGTGCAAGGGAAATGTGCATGGAAGCTTGAAGTTTGATCTTTGCCAAATGATGATGCCATGTTCAAGCCATGCGCAAACCATTCAAATTTTGTCCAAAATGGATGCAATTGGACTTTTTGGAAAGGTTAGATCAAGATGAACAACTTTCATGTTGAACACTTTTTCATTTGAAGCTTGTATCATGATGAATTTTGAAGTGGAAGTTTGGAAATTTTAACATATCAAAAAAAAATTCTAGGTGTCAAGCCATATGTTCACTTATTCCACCTTGGCTAACTTTTTGTGTGAGCTTCAAATTAGAAAAGTGTATTCATCAAAGTTGTATTTATTTTAAAGTCCTTCAAAATAGTTACAAATTTGACCTTATTTGTATTTAATATGTATGAGTTATGCATTTTTGAAGTTGAGGAAAATCACTTGTTCAATGGTATTGGCCCAAAATGACCTATAATGTATCCTCATATCACATGCTCATAAAAGTTGAATTAGCTCTTCCTCAAAACATAAAAGTTAAAGTACACACCTTTAATTTGATTTTACAACTTATAAATATTTCATCTAATAAAAAATGAGCAAGTTACGACCTTGGGAAGTTGACCTCTAAATTAGGGTTTAGACAAAATGACTTATAATCTTTCACCATAAAAATGACTTTCCAAGAAAAACTAGCTCTAAACCTAAACATGAAAGTTGTTTAGAATGTCATTTAGAGTAACTTTGATCTTGGAATAATTTTCATATGGAAAAAAATGTAGGAGATAAGGTCTAGGGAACCCCAGCTTTGATGAGATGAATTCCTCTGGTCAACCACGATCGACCAACTTGCTAACTGGCAATTCTCTTGACTTTTGGGACTCATGGAGGATCATATATGCACAAGATGATGAAATTTTAATTATACCTTGAAATATTTGATCAATTGTTGAAGAAGCTTGTTGAAGAAGTTACACAAGATACCCAGATGAACTAGGGTTTCCAAGGCAAACCAATTCCAAACTCTTGATGATTTATTGATCAAAATAACATGTGAAGTTCATGGGGACTCATATATGATGTCTAAAGCCATTGTAGACCATTCTTGATTGTGCTCTTAGCAATGAGGATCTTAAACCCTAGATATGAACTTGATAGATCAAAGGTGATCATGTTCCATTCCTACAAAAGAGTTAGACAAATGCAAAGACATATTTTTGGTATTTTGGTTAGTAAATGACAAAGTACAAGGTGTAATACAATCACATGGTGCTTGGTGATCTCTCCCAATACAAACCCAATGAATGAGGGGTAAGGAGGATACTAAGGTATGATCCCAATGCTAATGCATATGATTAGGTAGCATGAGGGATCTTAGGATCAAAATTAGGGTCTTACAGCTGCCCCTATTTAAGGACGTTCTTACTGAGGAGATGAAGATTAAAATCTTCGTATCGACTCAGTAGAATGGGCTTAAATAACAACATATAGAAACAAATTTTGGTCCCTAAGAGACCTCATGATGCATATGTTATGAAAGTTAAAATAAATATTTGTGGGGAAATATTGCCACAAAGGAAAAGAATTCAGAGAGACTAAAAGTCCGCAGGAGCGTAATGCATTTCGTAAGGAAAACTCATTGGGGAGATAGAGACTCTGGGGGGATAAAAGGTTATGCGTAGGCCAGGTTACGACTTAAAACTGCTTGGGGACATGAGGGGTTTCCATGAAAAATAATGGAAAGACTAAACCAGGGAGGTACAAAGATCATTTGTAAGAGGACACGGGTAGATCAGAGCAAAATTGAAATACTCAAACCAAGCAGGAACAACGATTCCACTAAGGAAATACACACTCAAACTCAACTGGGTGTAATACCCCAAAATTTACCCTTCATTTTTTCTTGGAAGCATGGGATTATGTTTTACATTTCATTTACATCATACTAGGTCATACTCATTGCATACTGCATTAGTGACTGGGAAATTAGGTTTTGATTGATCACTCCTTAACAGAAGGAGCCCACACAAATCAAGATTGAGAATTGGACTTCATTCTCTAAGTATACAAGTCTCAAAGGTCTCAGGGGGTTCCAGGTATCTTATTATGGTCCTCCGTTCATCAGTGAAGGATTCAGAGCTATGAGAGTGTTCATCTGGATTTAAACAGGAGATTAGGGTTTCATGGTTACCTGCAACAGGCAATGTTTGTTTGGAAGTAGAGGGGATCATCCATGTCATGATTAGAGAGGCATCTTGGCCTTGGAAGACTCACAATTATCTCAGAAAGATCCATTGGCAAACAGTGCAATTAGTTCCCGATCATTTTTTCCCTAAAACTAGGGTTTGGTATGAAATCAGTTTATTTCTGATTCTTTGGGTGAAACTCCTTTCCATGGCCCTCCATATGTCCACAAGGGTCTACATACAAAAAATCAGCTCTTTATTTGAGCCAGAAGGGCTTCAATTGATCATTGGAATCAGGAATCAGACAGTTTGGGAAAAGTCAACTGTGGGGCCAGAAAAGTCAACTCCTGACATTTTGAGAGTGGAATCTCAAAATCGATGCCTAGGGGAGTCTACATGTGAAATTTGATCAAGGTTGGAGCATGGATTCATCATTTAATCAGGGATTTGAAAGGTTACTTAATTTGGAAATGGTTGACTTTCCATTTAGGGCAAGTTTTCATGATTGTTGCACTCACTTTAAGCCCATTTTCCATCAAGATAAAATCTCCATTTGAAAATTTCTCCAACGCGAAAGTTGTTCCTCTTGTTCCAAGCTTTCTAGAGATATAAAGTTTGCTCCATTTGGATCAAGATTGAGAAAGTTATGCTTAGTCAAAGTGAGACATATTTTTAGGACACTTAGAAAAATTTCTATGTCTCAAAATCTTCAAAGTTTGTCAAGACTTCTTGGCCAGTTTTCTTGCACTTCAAGGCATCATTTGAAAATGTTTTCTTCACAACAATTGTACCTTGCCATGTCCTATTTTACCTCCTTTTGGAATCATCTCATTTGGATTCATGGTTTGAGAGAGACATTCACCTAAAGGGGGCATCATGACTTGATTTTCTAGGCAGCATTTAGGCCAAACTGGCCCAACCAGTTTTGCATGGTGAGACCTGAACTTGAGGGCCATTTTTCACATTTTTCCATTCATCATTTCAACTTGTGATCAACATGAAATATGCTAAGCTCCATAATATCTTGCTACTGTTTGCATTATTTCATCATTTGGTGACTTGATCATCAATTTACATGGCCATAAAGTCACCACCTTGGAATATTTTTCTTGCTTGCCAAGCCATGCTACAAACCAGCCCACGTTTTTCACCTCATTTGGCCATGCATTGGATATCCACTCACTTAAGTTTGGCCCAAAATAACATAAACCTAATACACCTCACTTTACATTATGTTGCTTATGGATAAAACATGGATTTCAAGGCCCATTAGAACATTTGTTTCAGCATATTTAAAAGCATGAAACCCTAACCCTAAGAAAAAGCATTGGAATTTCGTGGGAAGGAGGCAAAGCTTCATCACATATCAGATTCCATTCCTCTTCCATTCCACTTCTGTTTTCCACTAGGTAATCATCTCTTCTATGGCCATGTTTTGATATATCTATGCTTGCTTACCATGCTCATGTTTGTTTCATCATTACCATGCTAGTCATCACATGCTTGTGTTCTTGTTATTAATTTATGCATGCTGATTTTTTTTCCATTATGCCGTGCCCATGTTGACCTCTTGTGGTCAACTTTTCTCCATGATTAAGCCATTATTTTTACTAAAACAAGTCACCATGATGATCTACACATTTCATACTTGAATTTTGGTTTTTATTTCGTGGCATTTGGTGCACTATAGCGCTTGCATTCTTGAGTGGAAGATTGAAAAAATTCACTGCATGGCTGCGTTTTTCATGCATGGCATTAGGGTTCCAAGTTTTGTGGAAGAAGATGCATGCGTGTCACTTCCTGGACCATTGGATCGTGCGCTTTTGTTTTAATCATAGTCGTCCATTATTTTTTGTCTTCTAGTCACTTAACATAACATGACCAATTGATACATGTTACATGCTTTTAAAAAAATAAAATGTACATTTCATTTGTGTCACGCCTAAATAGTCTGTTTGGACTGGGCCTGCGCGTCATATGCTCTTCACACCTCCACTTCATGGCCCATCAACACTAACACAGGTCCACTTTTATTTTCTTTTTTTTAATTCACATCTATTTTTCTGTTTTGATTTTAATTATTTAAAATATTTTCTTTATCCATAAAATTACCCAAAAATATTTTTCACTTTTCTTAATGTCTTATTTAATTTTATTTAATTTTTATTTTTGTATTTATTTAATACTAATATTTTATTTTAATTATTTATTCTAGATGGCCCATTTTTACACACATTTTTTTCTTGATTTTATTTTTATATCTTAAAATTATTTTTAGCTTTTGATTTTTAGGATGAAGGTTGACCAATGTCCCATGGTCAACCTGACCTTTTCTTGGAATTTTATTTCCCATTTTCAATTTACTTTGGATTTATTTTTGACCTAGTTTTATTGGTTGAGTTTTGGTTTGACCTTTGTTTTACTTCAATTAATTCATGCACTAATTTTCATTATTTTTAAAATCTTTTTGGGGGATGATGATGTCCCAACCCCACCTCATTTAGTTTAATTTTTAATAATTTTCTTGAATAATTTTCTATTTATTTGATAATTTTTAAGTTGACTTGAATTTTCAGTTGACTTTCTTATGATCGATGTTTGACTTAGGGATTGCTTATGGCAATTGAAGAGATCTTTTGATCCTCCCTTGTTCATCTCATATGCCATGTATTAGAGGCCTTTCATCTTGATTTTATTTGTTCCTTACCTCATTTCCCAATTAATTATTCAGTGGACCCTTTTGTGCATCTCTTTTCATCTGTCTGATTCATCTATCATCTGCTATACTTATTTCTTTCATCCATGCATACTATTGCTTGATTGTTTAACGTGTTCATACTTACCATGCATTTTTTAATGCTCCATTATTTCATTCTTTGATTCTTTGATTTGATTACACCTGTTTACTTATCTGATTTGATTGGTAACTGTTGCCTACTTGTATGATGTATGAGGCATATATTCTTATTATTTAATTGCCATGAACCATCCCCATTCATAACAAATGTACCCCTCTCCCATGAAGTGTATAATATTTATTTCTTTCATTCTTTATTCATCTGTTAATATAAGAATTAAAACAAACATCCGATAATCATTTCAAAACAAGATCAAAAGCTCGATCCAATGTCGAGTAATCATTTTCAAAACTTAACAGAACCAACACGTATTCATCCATCCTCTTGTAAGTCGATTGCTTCAGGCATCGCCATTTCTCTTGTAAGTTGATTGCTTCAGGCATCGCCATCTACCTGTAAGTCGATTGCCTCAGGCATCGCCATCTACCCTTATCCGTGACTCCTCTCCTTGCTCCACCCGTCGACTCTTGTTCCGTTTAGGTAGCACCCATTAGGTAGAACCCTTTGTATGATAACATAGGTAGAATTCCCTTATTCTTTGCATGCTAACATTAGGTAGATGTTCCCTTTGTAAATCCTAACACATAGGTCCACATTGCATGATAACTCCAGGGCAGAGCTTCCCCACTTTTAGACCTTTAGTGCGTCTCCGATCTTGTGGCATGTCAATCCGTTCTATTGCAAAGAGGTAACTACCTAAGACTCGATTCAGCGAGCTGCGACACCTACTGCTAGGACGTGAACACATTGCCCACTTTCCTTTGACACAACTGGTGTCCCCTTTTGTAAGTTCATGTTCAGATGGCAATCCTTAACCCCTAGTTAGGCGAACTACGACAACTCTGATTCTCATGTTCAGATGAGATACGTAGGCACGAAATGCGATGTCTTGCTGAGTTTTGACTGACGACTAACAACTAATCCTTGTTTACTTTCGCCCTTGTTGAGATTCTTTTCTCTCGTTGTAGCGGTGTATTCGTCGCTATATGATCTATCGATTAAACCATAAGCAAGGTATACAATGAAATTTCGAGTCGCCACCGCACTTTTATTTATCCAAAGGACTGGCTAAAAAGCGAACAAAAGCCTAAGAAGTTTTACACGTAGAAAACTAATAAAAAGATCAGAGAGTCTGGGTAAGGGGTAAATTACGCAATGGGAAGGTGTTAGGCACCCACTAAGTCCTAGGTACTCCTAGGGAGCCCTTTTCACACTTGTTGTACTAAATTGTTATTTGTTATGACATAAACATTGTGCAAACATGATTGGGATGATGAGAAAAGAATATACAATTTAGTTATTTTTGTGTTCGAACGGATGAACCCGCTGCCTACGTACCTTCCATCAAAGGTAAGGATCAAAACGCCGTAGTTCGGCTAAAAGATTTCCAAAAGTTGGTGGATTCAATTTTAAACACAAGCACTGAGGCTCTTCATTATCAATGGGAGAAAACTCGACCAAAACCAACATCCACCATGCGAGGATATCTTCGACGTACTAGAGGGGTTAGCCCTGTTTTCAGTACGGAAGTCTTACTGTCGACTCACTAAGGATAGGCAAGATTTACATCAACCACAATGATAATTGAAACCTATGGCTAATGCATGAAAAGATTAACAATGGACAAAGCCAAAACAAGTGAATGAGTGAAGTTAATTGATTGTGATTATGAAAGTGAAGTCAAAGCATGATTAAGATTGATTCAAAAGAAGTATTATGAAATGGAGTTTGAAAAAAAGTCAAGGACTTGGGTCCAGGTTTTTAGTTAGAAAACATGAAAATGTTTGCACAATACTTATGTCAAGTTTGAAAAGGAAAGTGTGAAAAGGTTTAGGACATAATGAATGATGAATGGATGGAGATGGATTGTAAAACTTCTTAGAAGGTTCACTTCTTGAAATCATATGGGAGATGATTCAAGTGTGTCCTTTGGAATAAGCAATGGATAATAACAAACTAACAAGAAAGCAAAAGCGGATATCGGATGCCAATCACTGGGCTTATACCAATCTCCTAAAACAGAACTGGATATCAGATGCCACTCAATGGTCTTACACTAATCTCCTCAAACAAAGAAATAAAAGGTGGATACCGGATACCAATAGATGGATTTACACCAGTCTCCTGAAACAGAAATGGATATCAGAGGCCACTCAATGGACTTATACTAATCTCCTAAAACAAAATGAAACTTGGGTACCGGATGCCAATCTGTCTGGACTTATACCAATATCCAACATATGATCATAGGAAAGCAAATGCCAACTTGCAGGGACTTACAGTCGCGTCCTCACATAAACAAAGAAAAACAAAACAGGGATGTCAGATGCCAATTTGTCTGGGCTTACTCTAACCTCCACAGTATGGTCCTAGGAATACAAATGCCAACTTGCAGGGACTTACAATTGTATCCTCACATACAATCAAGTACATCAAGCAAAGATAAGATGAGTGGCCAAGGTGATGGTCTTATACTCACTTCCATATCATAGGAGCAATGGCCAATGAATGGTCTTACAATTATCCTCAATGGGTAAACAACAATGATAATGTCACAAAGACAAATGAGATGATTATGCATTGATGAGCAATTAATGATGATGATAAATGCATAGAGCATACAAGCAAGCATGTGCATATGAAACAATCAAGCAATCAATGAAGTCAATCAGCATGCACTATAACCAAACAAGGAGGCCCATACAAAAGGGTTAGGCATTGAGGCCAACTGGAATAGGGTAAAAAGTTGCTCTTAACCTTGCCATTGAGAGGCTAAGGTGAAGCAGATGAAAGGAGATGAGGGGTGTGCCTCATTGCTCTTATCCCTGATCAGGGAGAGCATTTCAGAAAGTGTGGGAGCTCAGAAAGATGGAGCTCTTTCCACATATTATTGACTCGATTGATCTTGGGTTTTTATCTCGATGCTTCAACCATGTAATGGGAGCAAAGAGAGGACTCACTGAATAGTAGGGGATAGGCTACTTATCCCTTTGATCTACCAATTGCCTTATTTGAAGGACTTTTCCTGCTTGGGACAATTTTAAACACACACAAGCATTGCCTCTTAAGGAGGACTTCAGACAGTTTGCCCGGTCAAATAACAGACCGGGTCTCCAGACTACATGAAGAGGAAGTAATTATACCTCAAAAGCAATTGCTAAATAGCAAAGCAAAGCAAGTTCAAAGAACTTAAGCAACTAAAGTACCTGAAAAAGTCAAACCAATTAGTAAACAGTTCAACAGTTTAAAACAAAAGGAATGGATAAACAACAGTCAACCACAGAGGGACCAATGTGCAAAGCACAAGACTCAACTATATGAGTCACACCTGCAAAACAAGGGTTAGCACATGATATATAATCAACTCAACCAAATTGGCAAGGTTTCTTTGAAGCACTATGCTCAACCTGAAACAGATGAACTCAACATAAGTCCAAAGGACCACTGGGGCAAGCCTAGGGTCAAAAAAATAAATGATAAAAGTCAAAACAGCAAATGAAAGTTAACCAAAGTCAAGTTCAAGCATTTAGAAGCATGCACAATTGGTTTCAAACTCATATCATGCATCATTGTCATTTTATGGACCAAAGAAGTCAAAACATGGCAAAAGGGAGCACACAAAAGGTCAACAGCAAGACCAAGCTCAAAAGCAAGCATAATCAATCCCAAAAATTATGAAATAATTCACACTCAATCACAATCCATAACATAGCATGCATATGAAATTTCAGCTCAATTGGATCATGGAAAGATAGTCAAATAAAATCAGGAAGTCAACACATTTTCAAGTGTGCACAAAGAAGTCAACAAAACATGTGTCATCTTCAAAAAATCATAACAAAATGAAAACAGATGAGAAATGAATGGGATCAACACCAATGCAAAGCTCAAGATGTCTAGTATGCATATATGAAATTTCATGATCATACAATAAGATATGAGAATTTCACAAAGGATTTGGCAACATGTATCATACAAAGTCAACAATTGACTAGGCAGGGAAGAAAATTCTCAAACAAATTGGAAATTGCACAATTAATTCCAGGAAAAATCACACATCAACTAGACATATAAGAGATCATTCATGCAAAATTTCAAGTTATTTGAAGGCCAGGAAGCATGTGAACAAAAATCATGAAATTGCATATCGTTGGTGTGACACAAATTGTCACACCCTACTTCAGAAAATCATATCCAGCAAACCACATATGATAAATGCATAAACTCTACATGGAAACAAAGGTGAATGTGTCTAGTTTCCCCACAAAAAATTTCAGAACCAAAGGATGCAACATGATCATTTCACAATTGTTTTGGCAACATGTATCATTTTTGGTCACATAACACAAACCCTAGAGCCAATTAAAATCCAATGATCAGAAAAATTATTAAAAATCATGGTAAAATACTAGACATCCAACAGGTCACAATGCAAAAAATCCCATGATTTTTGGAGTTGAATTGGATGAGAAATGAATTGTTGAAGTTGAGTGAAATTTGGAACCAAACATGAACAAAATAAGATGAATGACAAGTCAAAGGTTTGACTGCATGGCATTTTTGTAAATACGCGTTTCATTTATCAAAACGCGGTGTTTAAGCAAGGGAAACGAAATGTCCCCATTGGCTGATGGCCAATGGAACAGTACAAGGGCCAATCGATGCTCAAGTTTCTGGGCAGGCTTAGGGTTTCTACAGCAAGGTTGTTTATCATCATGCTCATCAATCATCAAACAAATTTCAAGTAGAATCAATCACACAGCATGGCAATGGAAATGGGGATATCATGCAACAAAATAACCAACACACACGCATACATGAAGCTGGGTTTTCTGGAAAAAATAATAGGGTTTAAGCAGCAGTATGATCTTCATCACCTTCATGAACTCGAAATTTCGAAATGTCCAGAAATAAGAAGTAAGCATAGCAATGTGATCCCTAGACATCATACATACATAATCCAAGCATAGTTTTCATGAAATCCGCAACATCACAGCAAATCGATGAAAAACAAATTCAAGCATAAAAAATGAAATCCATATTTCTCACAGCATAGTTGATCATTTTCAATGGTTCAAGGTTCATTGGAATCAGCATCAAGAAATCTACCCTAAACATAGCATGATTTTTGAAATAGAGAGGGTCGAGATCTTACTTAATTTTGAAGAAAAGTGTGGAGCAGGTGTTGTTTTGATGGTACAGCTCGAAACAGATGAAGATAATGCTATGGGATGATGAATGCTTGAAGTTATTTGGCTCAGTACAGCTTGGAACTCTTCAAATCTTGTTTCACCATTGTTGGAGCTTGAGGAAAACAGAACAAGAGGCTGCGCTTCAGTTGAGGTTTGATGGTCCAAAGAGCTTCACAAGGTTGTCCAAGTGATGAAGGAAACAAGAATGGCTCGTGGTCTTTGAAGCTTTGAGCAGAAAAATTCCAATCGAGCAAAAATGCAAAATGAGAGAAAAGAGTTTTTCTGTGCTTGGAGGCTGTGATTCTAGGTTTGAAATGAGCAGAGAAAACACCTTATATGGTCTGTTTAAGGTTACCAATCCATGTGCTAATCAAACTCATCTTAATGAAACCCTTTTGCATATTTGCTAATTTGGAAAGTATGGAGGTGGAGGTGTATGGTCTTGGTCGAAATGGGCTTTTGGACAGGCTGCAAATGACCTATATGCTTGCTGTTTTCTGTATGCTCATGAAATGCTAAGCTTGTTTTACTTATTTCAAACCATTTGCAAAAATTGCCAAGTTTGCACCTTTGGCCAAAATGGTGGTATGGTGGTGGTATGTGTCGAATTTGGGCTTGGAACATCTTGCAAATAACATTTAGAACAAGTCCCAAATGGCCAATTGTGTCAAAAATGTTTAAATCAAAAAGTCAAACTTGAGTCAAACTTGAATTTTAAATGGAACAAGTCAAAAAATGCCATTTTGATTGGCAAGGTTTTGGTTCATGAAATTTATATTTTTGGAAAGAGGAGGAAAAATGTGGTTTGTAGAAAAAAACCCCACCAAATTTGGCCTTATGGTTCATGAGATATGGCTTGTTGAAGTTCATAAATTTGTGAAAATGAAATGATCATATCTTGCAAACCATCCATGGGATTTGGGAGTTCTTGGACTTTTTGAAAATGGGAGAACAAGATCTTCAACTTTCATGTTGGGCAAAAATTCATTTGAAGCTTGTATCATGATGTAAGTTTAAGATCAAGAAGTTTCCATTTTTGGCAGTTGAAATTACAGGTCCACTTTCTATTTTGGGAAATTTTCTGTTTGACTTGATTTTCTTCCATGATGAGGTTGGACATGATATATGAGGCTTATATAAGCATGAATGAACTCCTTCAAATCAATTCTATTCATCAAATCACTGATTAAATCCACAGTCGACCAAGTTTGACTTCCTGTTGACTTTTCTAGGGTTTTGCAAGATTGGAGCATTTCTGATGAATTCCAAACCCTAATTCCTTGAGAACTTGACTTCAAATGATGTCCCAAGTTGTATGAACTCTTGATTATGGGTCATGGTGCCCAAATTCTGTAAGAATGGCCACCATCCACTGCTTTGACTGACTGTTGACTGTCTTTGACCTAATTACTGATGATTGCTTCAACTGCAAGCAACAAGGTTAGACTGACAATATTTTTGTACTTTTGGTTAGTTAACATATGAAAAGCAAAGATATACAAATGCAAAGTATGCTTGGTGATCAAGAAATCAACCCACAAGGCAACCTACCCACTAGGAGGAAAGCTAAGGCATGCATTGATCCTTGAGGCCATGATATGATATGATATGGGCCATGAGGGATCTTAGGGCCAAAATTGGGGTCTTACACTCGCCCTCGTAGCGATCGAGACATTCCCTTTCTCTTGCCCTAGTTGCAATCGAGACCCTTGTTCCCGTAGTTAGCTGAACTACGTTTTGCTCTGATTCTCATTCCAGATGAGATACATAGGCATAAGACGCGATGTCTTAGCGAGCACACTTATCTTTAACCCATAGGTAGCCGAGCTACGAAGACTCTGATTCTCATACTCAGATGAGATACGTAGGCAGTGGATGCGACATCCTTGCGAGTCATTTTCATTTTCTTTTAACTTTCTTTTAGTAAATAGTACATTAGATATACCTACACCCTTTAGACTAGAACAACAAGAGTGGATTCCGTAGAGTACTACGGATGCGTAGGGGTGCTAATACCTTCCCTTCGCATAATCGACTCCCGAACCTAAGATTTGGTTGCGAGACCTTGTCTTTTCCTTTCTCTTCAGGTTTTCTTCGATCGTTTCCTTTCCCTCCTTTGGGATAAATAACGAACGGTGGCGACTCTTTTGTTTCTTTTTCCTTCATCGGTTGTTTTTTTTCACATCCAGTTGCGACAGCTGGCGACTCTGCTGGGGAACCAGTTTCCCTATGCGAGTCCCTCCTAGCTTTTGTGAGTTTCTCGTTTGTTGGGGTGTTATTCTTTTGTACAGTTATTTACTTTCAGCATTTATCTGCTTTATATTATTGCATTGTGTACATATGATTGCTGTATATGCTGGATCTGTTTGTTTGTTTGTTGGGTTGGGTTGTTCTATGAGAGATAAGCCCACTACCCAGGCTTGAGTGTACACACAGGTTTTAGAGTGGATAGTCATGAGGCTTGCGTAGCATGTTGCTACGTTAAGTCGTTCATGAAGACCCACACCCAGATGAGGTTTCTTTTGAATATATTCTGTCCTACGAGTGTTCTGTAACAACATGATGTTCCTTTAGAAATCGTCGACTCTGGTGACCATTTCCCGAGGACTCAATCGAGGCCTCTCCTCCGAGACGCGATTATGTTAGCTCTAGTGGGCGCATTCTCGCTGCTCAATCCGAGGACCCCGAGGCTGGGAACTTGCTTTTAGGATGTCCTGTTAAGGGGAGTCAGTGAAGGTCTTTTATCTCGTAAATAATGTCAAACCTTCAGTGGTAAACGTATTATTCTCGACTGAAGGGTTAGAAGCTGACGAACTTCTGTTCTTAGAACCTACCAGTGAGGGGCAGGCTAAATTCAGGAAACCTTAACCTTCAACCAACCAGGTTTCTGGTATTCTTATTGGAGCAGAACTGTGATCTCTTATATGTTCCTCAGTGGTTTTCTCTTCGGACAGTGCGACCTGACAGTTGTTCAAGCAGATATAGCAATCATGATTCCCATGTCACTGCATTGCATCACATCATTTTGCATTCTCATCATTTAACACATGTTTATCTATTCCCAGGGTTTTATATCTTCTTCTTGATCCTAGTCGGGGTTTTCTGGTTCTCCTAACGGCTTGATCTTCTTACACTGTTTATCTATTGAGAGATTGGAATCAAGGGGTAGAATACCCTTTGGAATTGATAAACATGTCATTGCATTTGCATATTCATTAGCATGTCTTGCATAACAGGTACCTCCGCAGTGTTCTCAGTTTGTTTGGTGTTCCACTAGCAGGATAGCTGACTCAAGCATTCACCGATACGGTACCCGAAGAAATCAACAAAGAGCAATGGAAGGTCTATAAGCAGAGCTCGCTTATATGAGGATTCACATGAATCAGTTCATGAAAGTGGTCCAAGGAGTGGCTCAGGGACAGCAGGAACTTAGATTGTTGGTACAGAGGGATCCCCCTACTACTCAATCGGAGGTTGTGGCTGATCCTCCAGCTAGAGAGGCTAATGGACCCAATGGACCGGGGCCTATCCCGATCCCACATGTCAACCTTGATCAACAACCCATCCATGATGACCAGGAGGATCAGTTCCCCCTGCTTCAGGAAGACTTTGGCATGGGCCATGGTATGGACCCTATGTTTCGAAGACTGGAAGAGAGGTTGAAGGCTGTGGAAGGGCAGAATGCTCTTGGTGTGGATGTTGCTGACTTGGGGCTGGTCCCGGGTGTGAGAGTTCCACCAAAGTTCAGAGTCCCAGTTTTCGATAAGTACAATGGCAACTCTTGCCCGAAGACTCATGTGCAAGCTTACTTCCGTAAGATGGTTGCGTATTCTGATGATGAGAAGCTGCTCATGTATTTCTTCCAGGACAACCTAGCTGGGGCATCCTTTGAGTGGTATATGAGGCTGGACAGAGCCCATATTTGCTGCTGGAGAGACTTGGCTGAGGCCTTTGTGAAGCAATATCAGTACAATGCGGAGATGGCACCTGACAGGACTCAGCTCCAGAATCTGTCTCTCAAGAGCAACGAGTGCTTCAAAGAGTATGCTCAATGCTGGAGAGAGATGGCTTCCCGTGTTCAGCCTCTAATGTTGGAGAAGGAGATAGCCAACATGTTTATGAACACACTGCCTGGATCTTATTTGGAGCGTCTGGTGGGTTGCAACGCCTCCAATTTTGCTGATGTGGTCTCTACCGGTGAGAGGGTGGAGAACTACTTGAAGACGTGTAAGATCCAAAATGGGGTTGGATCATCTTCGGGGTCAAAGAAGCCGTTCTTAGGAGGACAAAAGAGGAGAGAAGGGGATGCAAATGTTGTGTCTTCTTATCAGAGCAGAGGTAACCGCAGGAATAACTTTCAGACTTACCATCAGCAACCTTATGTTGCAGATGTGACCATTCCGACTGCAGCACCAGTACAACAACAACAACCACAACGTCAACAAAATCAATACCAACAACATCAGGGTAACATACCCGCCTACCAACAGAGACAGAGGATGATGGATAGGCATTTCGACACTCTTCCGATGTCGTATGCCCAGTTGCTTCCCAACCTTCAGCAGTTGCAACTTGTGCAGTTACGCACTTTGGCTCCTCCTATTTGCAGGCTTCTAGTGGGTTATGACGCCAATGCTAGGTGTGAGTTCCACTCTGGGGCACTTGGCCACACTATTGAAAACTGCAAAGCTTTTAAGCATGTAGTTCAGGACCTTATTGATTCAAAGGCCATTAACTTTGCGCCGGCTCCTAATGTTGTCAACAATTCTATGCCGCAACATGGTAAAGAAAATGTTAACATGGTTGAAGGAGAAGTCAAATCCATCAAGGATGTGTTGAAGCTGAAGACTCCGCTGTTGGAGATTAAAGAATACTTGCTGAAGGCCGATGTTTTCCCCGATTGTGGGAGCGGTTGTTTGGGTTGTGCTGCATAGAGCGGAGGTTGTTTGAAGCTGCAGCAGGGTATCCAGGCCTTGCTTGACGATGGTGTCCTTCAAGATGAAGACCTATCTTCCCAAAGGTCTGTTGAAGGGGTCGTTGAGAATGTAGATGTTGATCCTCTCTTTCCTGAAGATGCTGAAGAATTTACAAATGTTGTTCCTACTGATTTTGTAATTCCCAATGATGTAGTTAATTTTTCTAATGCTGTTGCCGATATTCTAAACATTGCGCTTGATTTCGATGTACTTGTTGAATTTGATTCCGATGTTTCGGATGTTTGTACTTTAATGAATGAGATTTTTGAGTATGACTGTGACGTTGCCACTATCACAATTTTCTACCCGACCGCTCAGATTAGTGCGCCAGTAGCGCAACCGGTATCACCAGTGCGACCGCATCAATCCACTATGACCATCACGACCCCTGGTCCTTTACCTTTCACCAGCGAAAGGGCCATTCCTTGGCATTACGGGAGGATTGTGTACACGCACGATCATAGAGTGGAGCAGCCACTGAAAGTTGAAGAGGTGCAGCATCAGAATTCTGAACTTGGAGTTGAGGTAAAAGATCCCGCAGTGGACAATGTTGGTGGAATCGGGCGATTCACCAGAAGTGGCAGACTGTTCTCACCACTAGTTACCCAACCTGATAGTGCTGACGCCGCGGCGAAGACCAAAGGCAAGCAAGTTGTGAATGAGGGTACCTCTGCACCACAGGCTGGCTCTGAGCCTGCTTTTGTGAAAGATGTGGACGAGCTCTTGAGAATTATAAGGAAAAGCGACTACAAGGTAGTCGATCAGTTGATTCAGACGCCGTCTAAGATATCTATTCTCTCACTCATACTGTGTTCGGAGGCACACAAGGAGGCACTCATGAAGGTCCTTAATGCTGCATATGTGCCTCAGGAGATCTCAGTGAACCAACTAGAAGGGATCGTTACAAATGTTCATGTAAACAACGGGTTGGGTTTTACTGATTCTGACTTGACGCCAGCTGGACGCGATCATAACAAGGCTTTGCACATTTCGATGGAATGCAAAGACACTGTGCTATCCCATGTTCTGGTAGATACAGGTTTCTCTCTCAATGTGCTACCCAAGAGAGCCCTGTCAAGGTCAGATGTAGAAGGTTTGGTCTTGAAGCCTTCCGATCTTGTTGTGAGAGCCTTCAATGGTTCTAAGAGGTCGGTGTTCGGAGAGGTAGAATTGCCAATTCAGATTGGATCACAAACCTTCAACACCGTCTTCTATGTGATGGATATCAGTCCTTCGTATAGCTGCTTGCTGGGTCGTCCTTGGATCCACAATGCCGGGGCAGTCTCCTCGACCTTGCATCAGAAGATCAAGTTCCCGGTTAACGGAAGAATTATCACTGCCTGTGGTGAGAAGGATATTCTGGTCAGTCACCTGTCTACATTCAAGTATGTAGAGGTGGAAGGTGAGATTCATGAGACCCTGTGTCAGTCCTTTGGGGCAGTTCAAGTCAAGGATGCAGCTCCAGTGGAAGAGGTTGAAGCAGGTGTCTCTATTTCGTCTTACAAGCAGGCACAGGATTTGGTAAATTCAGGTGTTGCTCCTGGTTGGGGACGTCTGGTGGATTTACCTATGAAGGAAGACAAGTTTGGGATTGGGTATCAGCCATCATTGACTTCTACAACTTCAACGCCTCAGACTCGTCAGGGGCCAATTACTTTCTCCAGTGCTGGAATCATTCAGTATGGCCAGGTCTCTGCAATCAACGAAGAAGATGAGGATAGTGATTGCGACATTGACAACTGGGTGCGTCCAAGGGTCCCGAGTGAAGTTATCTGCAACTGGTCTTCTGAAGAGATTATCCAAGCCACTCTTCTTGAAGAGTAATTTTCTTTATTTATTCATGTATATCCAAGTCTTACGTTCCGCCCAGGGCATAAGGACTCATTGTAGGGCTCGTCTATGTGAATACCTGCATTTTTTTATCATAAATAAAGGACGTCTTTTTGCATTCAAATATTTTGTTCACTGTTTTTCTATTTTTGCAATTTTCAAAAAAATAAAAATGTATTTGGCAATGTTTTGTTAGTTTTCACTTCTTGTTCACACTCATAAGCACATACCATCACTCATGCAGATGCACGTCACCGGATCCTATTGATAACAGTTCTGCTATGTGTCGCAACCTGAAAAATACAGTGCGCGAAAAAACAACCGGCGAAAGAAAATGACAGAAGAGTCGCCACCGTGCGTTATTCATCCCAAAGGAGGGAAAGGAAACGCTCGAAGTAAACCTGAAAAAGGAAAGGACAAGACGGGGTCTCGCAACCAAATCTTGGGTTCGGGAGTCGGTTATGCGAAGGGAAGGTATTAGCACCCCTACGCATCCGTAGTACTCTACGGGATCCACTTTTGTAGTTCTTGTCTAAAGGGTGTGGGTTTATCTAATGTGTTATTTACTAAAAAGAGGGGGTTAAATGAAAATGACTCGCGCGGATGTCGCATCCACTGCATACGTATCTCATCTGAATTTGAGAATCAGAGTCTTCGTAGCTCGGCTGACCTATGGGTTGGGGGATGTGTGCTCGCTAAGACATCGCGTCTTATGCCCACGTATCTCATCTGGAATGAGAATCAGAGCAAGTCGTAGTTCGGCTAACTACGGGGTTATGGATTGGGTTTTGGACGAACGACGTCACTACGTAATCTACCGGATGCTCGACCTTTGGAGACTTACTCGCCTGTAGTAGAAGGAGTTAACGTGTTGCTTTGGGTTTTAGGGTTTGGGATGCTCAAGGGCAAAAAGGCAGTCCTTGATGAAGGAACCGCGCTACCTGCAGGGATACGAACACATACAAAACAAACATGTATAAAGTAAATGTGCCAACAAGGGGCTCAAAAGTAAATAAATAAAGGAAAACAAATGCCTCCTATCGAGGTCTTCCAGCTAAGAAAGCGATAAAATGCGGAAAAGAGGTAAAAGTACCACACGGATAAAGATCCGAAGTAACAACAATTAAAGGAGTAAGAAACCCAGGGACCTCCCAAGCTAATGCCATCAAAGAAAAGTGAGTCAGTACAGGTAATCGGAATGAACCTCCAGGGGGTATCCTACAAATAAAGTGGGAAAACCACGCAAGTTATCCCTGCAAAAGTCATGTGAGCCCTCACAAAAACTCAACAAAAGGGTTAGTGAAACACCATAAGCATTTTTTTCATGGACAACAGTATGGTTTCAGAAACCTCAAACCCTGTGGCATACATTTCAGAAATTAAACGATTAAGCATTCAAGGCATTACATAATTATGAACCCGTGGCAAAAACCTAATGAAATTCATCCATCATACCTCAAACATTCAGAGTATTCAACTTCAAAGCAAAAGGTAATGGGAATAAAGGCAAACCTGATTGGAGAGCTTGATTGAAATTGAGTTGCACCTGTGAGGTTTACAAAACAACCTTTAGGGTTTATGTGAGGCAGAGGTGATTCTGTGCATTTGAGTTCCCTTCAGGGTTTGGAGGCTGCTCTGAACTCTGTTAGCTCTTCTCTCACTATCTTTTTCCTCAGGGTTTTGTTCCAAGGAAACCTCAGAGTATTTTGCTTCTCTCCCTTTTTCTCAAGTGAAGCCTTGGTATTTATAGACTGAATTTCATGGTTTTGTGGGCTCAAATGAGAGAGACCCAAGTCCAAATTTTTTTATTATATTTTATTTATTTATTATTATTATTTTTATTTATTTATTTTTTTTGTAAAAAATTATTATTATTTTTTTTCGTTTTAGTTTTCATTTTTTTTTCCTCTTTTTTTTTTTTTTTTTTTTTTTTTTTTTTCGGATCTAATTCTGATTGACATGATGAAATGCAATATGAAATGCTAAATGAATGAGGAGGGCAAATTTTGGGGTGTTACAGCTGCCCCTATTCAATCATCAGCTAAACCGAGTAGGATGAAAGCGAACAGCTTATCAGACAAACGGGGTGAGCTGTGATTGAATACCAAAGATAGACCAAAAATTTGCGCTCCGAGAACACCACAAAAACGCGGAAATACACCGTGCTGTTTATTTTTCTTCCGATCCTCTGGCTTAATCTGGAGTTTCGATCCTCTGGCTGAACCTATACTCAATTTAGTCCTCTGGTTGGATATTAATTTTGATCCTCGGGCTGGATACGATTTTGATCTTCTGGCTAGATCTTCTTCGATCTTTTGGCTAGATCTCCTCCGTTTCGATTCTCTGGCTGAATCTATTTCCTTTGATTCTCTGGCTGAATCTACTTCGATCTTCTGGCTAGATCTGAATTGTTGCGATTTTCGATCTTCTGGCTAGATCTTCTTTGTTTCGATTCTCTGGGTGAATCTACTTCGATCTTCTGGCTAGATCTGGATTGTTTTGATGATAAATTCCCGTCATTAGGATCCCACATCTGAGGCATGCGCTGGTTGACCCTCTTTTAAAATCTACACCCAACCTTCATATTAGATATGCAGCTTCGAGAATATTCCACTTTTGGGCTTCATACATATTCTTCGGGCTAGAACATGTTGTAACGACTCCTCAGACTTGGGCTTGCTGGGGAAATAAAGCTTGTAGGCGACTTCGCTGGGGAATCTTCAAACTGAGCCTTAGGCTGGCTTACTGGAACACGATTCTCAGGCTGAATCTTCGAAATGACCCTCAGGCTGGATCACTGGAACACGATTCTCAGGCTGAATCTTTGAAATGACCCTCAGGCTGGATCACTGGAACACGATTCTCAGGCTGAATCTTCAAAATGACCCTCAGGTTGGATCACTGGAAAACGATTCTCAGGCTGAATCTTCAAAATGACCCTCAGGCTGGATCACTGGAAAACGATTCTCAGGCTGAATCTTCAAAACGACCCTCAGGCTAGATCACTGGAAAACGATTCTCAGGCTGAATCTTCAAAATGACCCTCAGGCTGGATCACTCACGCTTGATCCTCTGGCTGGATCTCATGACCTTGGTTGTAAAGTAATTCTTCAGTCTGCTTGGAAGAACTTGTTTATCAGCTTATGTGTATGCTTGATATGATATGCATGCAAATGCAAATGTTATGCATGGTGTAAAAAGAAATCTGCTTGGGGAAGCAAACTCCGGTAGGGAACAGATCGCTGTATCAATCCTTGAATGCTCTGTGGGGAATGATCCGTCTGCCGGGACCAATGAGCCACCAAAAATAAATTGGCTGCTTGAAAAGTTGACCTTGCGGGGGGAGTATCAACTATGTAAACTTTTCTCGGCGAGGCTCTGTGAGGAGAGTCTGTGGGGAAAACACTTTCTGGGGAAATGTCGTAGGAAACGACCTTTGCTGGGGATATGAACTTGCTAATCGTCCTCAAGCTGGGGATTAGAACAAATCTGTTAGAAATAATCTGCTGGGGATGAGATGAACACTGGGAACACCACCCTCTTGTCCGTTGGGTATGGAACCACTCCGCTGTTGCTAGGAAGATACAGTCTGACACTGTCAACTCCGCTGGGGATATATAGTCTGGATACTGTCAACTCTACTGGGGATAGACAGTCTGGATACTGTCAACTCTGTTGGGGAACATGCTCTGCTGAGGAGAGACTTTGTCAACCGCTTGGGGATGAGGATTCATGACTTGGCATCCGGTTCCTGTGACCTGCAACCAAAAATACACGTATACCTCGGGGGAATTACTCGGTTTGAATTCACCGTTCGGGATTAAGCACATTCAAAGCAATTTTAAATGTTTTCCTGTGCAAATCATCTGCAAAAGCCACCATTATGTTCATATGCAATATGTTTTATCAAAAATTTGGACATTTTTGCAAACAAACTGATAAATGAAAAATAAAGAGGCTCTTTAACTGAATTATTCGACTCTTACTGGGGAGAAAATTTGCTCCAGGAATAGGCGAGGGTATCAGGAAGCTGATCCCTGAAAAGAGGTGATCGCTATAAAAAGAGAACTATCCTAATGGCAATGGGGATACGGGGTCCCATCGAGTTTCGACTCTGCTATGGCTCGTATGTCCTTAAGACGCTCTGCTCATCTTGCTTTCTGAAGTGGATGATTAGTCGATCTTTAACCTTCGAAGATTGCCGGATTGAATGAAACGGTGATATAACACTGATGAACTCAGATCACAGTCATTCGCTTATTCCCTAACTTTTGCCTGGATCGCCCCCTTTTCGGGTTTTCAATCCATCGGGATACCCATTTTTGCCTGAGCCGCCCTTTTGGGTTTTCGACTCACCGGGTGTACTCTTTTTTTATATCCCTAATTTTTGCCCGAACCTCTTTATTCTCTTTTTTTTTTGGTTCGTCGGGATGCCCTTTTTTTTCCCGGACTATTCTTTTTATCGTCCAGCGGGTCTATTTTATGCGAAGTATTTTTTTTAACTGCGTCTGAGTTAACAGGGGATGGGAAGTCTTTGCCATCCATGGTTGTTAGCATCAAAACTCCGCCATAGAAAATCCTTTTAACCACGTACGGACCCTCATAGTTCAGTGTCCATTTGCCCCTGTGATCTGTGTTGGGAGGAAGAAATATTTTGAGTACCAATTCACCGACTTGATACCCCCGAGGGCGCACTTTCTGACCAAATGCTTTCTTCATTCGTCTCTGACCGAGATACGTCAATTCTGGGTACGTAGTTCCAGCATAACACCTTAATCATCGAAGACAAGGTAAACAAAGCATCAACAAATTGGTTTTCTTCAAAAGAAAGTTAACAATCTTCTCGTGTAGTCTCTGTAAGGAACCAGATGAGGCTGAGGTGTATACCATTTCTCGTTGGTTTGATTGATGACCAAAGCTGAATCCCCGTATACATCCAGGGTTTTAATCTGTATATTGACGGCTTCCTCAAGTCTTAGGATACAAGCTTCGTATTCGGCTTCATTGTTGGTGCAGGGAAAAGTTATTATGGCACCAAATGGCATATGAACCCCCTTCCGGTGTGATCAACACTATACCAACTCCGCGACCATTGACGTGGACCGCCCCATCAAACATCATAACCCATTTGGATTCAGGGTCAGGCCCCTCCTCCGGGAGTGGTTCCTCTCAATCTTTCGATTTGAGAAACATGATGTCCTCATCAGGAAAGTCAAACCTCATAGGTTGGTAATCATCAATCGGTTGCTCTGCAAGATAGTCTGACAAGACACTTCCCTTGATGGCTTTTTGTGAAGTGTATTGGATGTCATACTCTGTCAGTATCATTTGTCACCTAGTAACCTTTCCGGTAAGTGCTGGCTTTTCAAAAATATACTTGACTGGATCCATTTTTGATATCAATAGAGTCGTGTGAGTCAACAAATACTGTCTTAGTCGGCGAGCAGCCCATGCCAAAGCGCGGCAAGTTTTCTCGAGCAATGAGTATCTTTGTTCACAGTCGGTAAACTTTTGCTAAGGTAGTATATTGCATGCTCTTTTCGACCTGACTCGTCATGCTGACCGAGCACACAACCCATTGACCTTTCTAACACAGTCAAGTACATGATCAACGGTCTTTCCTCTCGGCCTGTAGACTGGCCCCGATCTTGATCTCTTTCTTGTCGTCTTCGGTACCAACGTTGATGGTCTCAACCACCTCCTGATAAGGTGTAATAGCTCGGTCCTCCTGTTTCAACAATCTGGCTAACCCTTCAGGCAATTCACAATCTTCCTCAGCCCCTTCTTCGGCTTGATAGATAGGATTGTCGAAGTCATACTTGGCCATAGCAGTGTCGTTAGCAGTGAGATCCGAGTGGTCGGCTCTGCATGATGGAGAATCATGCTTTACCTTAGAATGAGAGATTTTTTTTTTGGAAAGAAAGAAAAAACGAAAAAAGAAACATTGCCATTTTTTTTTGTAAAAGTAAAAAAAAAAAACTGAAAGAAAGAGAACACAAAATTGTTTGCAAAAACCGTCCTTTATTGATGATAAAAATAATTGCGAAATGTAACTAAATGGATGGCCCTACAAATGAGCCGTTACACCTTGGGCAAAGTGTAAGACTTTATTATGCATGTAGTAAAGGAAAACAATAAAAATCACTCTTTCAGTAGAGTAACCCGGACGGTTTTTTCAGACGACCAATTGTCGAGCTTTTCTCCCGGGACACACGGGCGAATCCAGCTATCTAAGTCACAGTCGCTGTCAGCCTTGTCTTCATCTGCAGCATTGACGATGTGGGGAGAAACCAAATCCCCGCTGGAGAGAGTACCAGTTTCATTCTTCTGAGATCCCGGAGCATACCCCAATCCAAACTTATCTTCTTTGATGACTGGCTCCACAAATTTGCCCCAGCCTTGGGCATTACCAGCTTTAACCACTTCGACAGCTTGCTTGTATGAAGAGATAGAAGTCCCGACCTTCTCAAACTCAGGTGAAAAGACAGCTTCGGGTGCGACCTCATTGATGTTTGTAGTTTCGAAGCCCTGACACAACATCTCATGCATCTCGCCGTCCATCTCTACATACTTAAATGTAGACAAGTGGCTAACAAAAATATCCTTTTCACCACATACAGTGACGATCTGACCTTCTATTTCATATTTGAGCTTCTGGTGGAGGGTAGAAGTAACAGCACCGGCAGCATGAATCCAAGGCCGACCTAGCAGACAATTGTAGGCAGGCTGGATATCCATCACATAAAAGGTGCTCTTGAACACCTGTGGTCCAATCTTAACTGGCAACTCAACTTCGCCAAAAACAGCTCTCTTAGAGCCATCAAAAGCCCTCACAACTAAGTTACTTGGCCTTAGGATGATGCCATCGCAATCCAACTTCATTAAGGCTTTCTTTGGAAGAACATTCAGAGAAGAGCCTGTATCAACCAAAACATGGGAAAGCATCACCCCTTTGCACTCCATTGTGATATGCAAGGCTTTGTTGTGATTCCTGCCCTCAGACGTCAGGTCATTATCGGTGAAACCTAGCCCCCGGCTAGCGTTTACATTGGAAACTACCGACTCCAGCTAGTTAACAGTTATCTCTGGTGGAACATAGGCCATATTCAGTACTTTCAACAAGGCTGCTCTGTGCGCCTCAGAGCACAACAATAGTGAGAGAATGGAGATCTTTGAGGGTGTCTGATTTAGCTGGTCAACTACCTTGTAGTCACTTTTCTTGATAATCCTCATAAACTCATCCAATTCCTTCTCAAATGCGGTCTTAGGAGGATCTTCCTCAGTAGTAACCTCTTCGGTGGATACCTGTTTCCCTTTAGCCTTGGCAGCTGCCTCGGCTTCAGTAATCGCGCGTAATGTTGATGGTGCAAATAGGCGTCCACTGCGAGTGAAGCCACCAACCCCTCCAACATTGTCTACAGCGGAGCTACCAATGTCAATGTCTTCTTCATTAACTTTCTGCCCCTGGCAGTAGATATCAGCCCCATAGTGCCACGGGATAGCACTATCTTTCTCATACGGAACATGTCCTGGTACCGTGATGGTGATTGGACCAACCAAAGTTGGTTGAGGGCTGTCAGAGTAAATTGCGACTGGTGCTGAACTTTTGATGTTCACCGCTGCTGGTTCTGTATTTTCTGGGAAATATATTGTTGTCGGAGCGAGTCTCTCGGGAACATATATTTCTTCAGGAGTGAAATAAAACGTCACCGTCGATACATCATTCTTCACCGGACGGGCCTGATCGAACTGAAGACAACCTTCATCTATCAGCTGCTGAATACCCCTTCTCAAACTGTCACATCCGTTTTCGGCAGCTTGACAATTTCTGCATTCTTCCCCACAGCACGGGAAAATCTGTCCTTTCAGAAGTCGGTCTTTAACCACTGATAGCGAAGTCTTCACCTTAGTCACATCAGAAACCAAATTCAAAGTTTCCCCACTATCAACAGCATTAATCCTCTGCCCGCCGTGAGCCGGCATCGGGTTCTGGATAACATTAGGCACCGGAGCAAAATTGATAGCCTGGGCATCTCTCAAATCTTGTACCTTTAACTGGAGAGCCTTGCAATTATCTGTAGTATGGCCAGGTGCGTTGGAGTGAAAAGCACATCTGGCGTTGACATCATAACCTCTAGGCAAATTATTGGGATCGATTGGTGGGGCCAGAGTTCTCAATGTAACCAGATTCATGTCAATCAGCTTGGGAAGTAATATTGAATAAGGCATTGGGATTGGCTCGATGACCCGGTCCGTCTGCCTTGGACGTTGTTGATAGTGTCTCTGCTGACCCGGATTACCTCCTTGTTGTTGATTGTTGTACCTGGGTTGTTGTTGCGGATGATATTGCGGTTGAGGAACAAGTGTTGGAATAGTGACTGTGGCCACTTGATCTTGATAATAATTAGGGCGTCCTCTACCCCTGCCTCTGCCGGCATACACAACGCTTGCCTCGCCTTCTTTTCTTCGCTGACCGTTACCAGTAAACGGTCTCTTGGGACCTGATGGGTTGGAAACACTATTGTCTTGAATTCGGCCCATCTTCAACAGACTCTCGATTCTTTCTCCATCAATTACTATCTCTGCAAAGCTGATTGACGGGCAAGCAGCCAATCTCTCAATATAATTGCCTTGAAGAGTGTTCATGAACATGTCCGCCATCTCCCTTTCAGACATAGGGGGTTGGACGGACGCAGCAATCTGTCTCCAACGCTGAGCATATTCTCTAAAGGTCTCCTTGGCAGTCTGGGACATACCTTGCAACAAGGTCCGATTTGGAGCCATGTCCAAGTTGTATTGATATTGCTTGACAAAAGCCTCTGCCAAGTCTTTCCAGCTCTTGATGGTAGTACGAGACAAATGAGAATACCATTCACGAGAAGCTCCAGTTAGACTGTCTTCAAAATAGTACATCCACAGCTTTTCATCTTCCGTGTGAGCTCCCAACCTTCCCAAATAAGATTGGAGATGAGTGCGTGGGCAAGAAGCCCCGTTGTATTTCTCAAAAGTAGGGGGTTTGAATTTGTGAGGAATCCTTACTCCCTGAACCAGACCAAGATTTGTGACATCAAAGCCTAAGGAATTTTGAGACTCCAAAGATTTGAGCTTCTCAGCAAGCTCATCCATACGGCGAGTGGTCTCGAGGGCCTTGTCGTGCAAAGAAAATTGATCATACTGACAATCTTCAGTAACGGGGCGCCCGTTAATTCGAATTCCTTGATTCACATTATACCTTCCGCCAATACCCTTTCCAACATTCCCTGTGTTGCCAACATTACCCGGGTTTCCATCAGCATTTGCGTTACCCGCGTTACCAGTGTTCACAGGGTTATCAGCGTTCCCAGGGTTACCAGGGTTTCCCTCAGCATTTAGTATCTCCACCTCAGGATCGGGTCTCGGTTGCTCAACCAATTCCCTCAGCTTTTCTTGACCTGCTGCCATACCAGTCATCAATGTCATGAACTAATCCATCCTTTCACGCATATCAGCCAGCTCTTTCTGTACTTGGTCCATCGCTAGTCGTGGACGGTTTTCCTTTGTCGGGTATCTGTGAACTCGCTTGGGACCAATAACTTCCTGATACAGGGAACAAACATTAGACACTGCGGTGACACCTGCAAAATAGACAAGGGTTAATATGCATGGTATGCGATGCACTGCTTGTTCAGTTTTAAGGCACCCCCGTTTTGAAAGGGAATACCCTGCAAATGAATAAGCATGAGATGTTGGATGCAAATATGCAGATGATGTTATGCAATGCAAAGGCATGTCAATCAGAATTGATGGATCCGCTTGAACATCTGTCAGGTTGCACTTCCTGGAGAGAAATTCACTGAGGAATATAATACAAGACCAAAACTCTGCTCCAGAAAACCGGGTTGGTTGGAGGTTAAGGTTTCCTGAATTTAGCCCACCCCTCACTGGTAGGTTCTAAGAACAGAAGTTCGTCAGCTTCAGCCCTTCAGTCGCGAATAATACGTTTACCCCTGAAGGTTTGACATTATTACGGAATAAAAGATCTCCACTGACTCCCCTCAACAGGACATCCTAAAGCAAGTTCCCAGTCTCGGGGTCCTCGGATTGATCAGGGAGAATGCGCCCACCAGAGCTAACATAATCACGTCTCGAAGGAGAGACCTCGACTGAGTTCTCGGGAAATGGTCACTAGAGTCGACGATTTCTAAAGGAACACCATGTCGTTACGGAACATCCGTAGGACATAATATATCCAAAAGAAACCTCGTCTGGGTGTGGTTCTTCACGAACGACTTAACGTAGCAACATGCCACGCAAGCCTCATGATCATCCACTCTAAAACCTGTGTGTACACTCAAGCCTGGGTAATGGGCTTATCTCTCATAGAACATCCCATCCCAACAAACAAACAAACAGATCCAATAGATACAACAGATGAATGCAAGCAAGTAAGTAAATAAATGTACAAAAGCATGAACACCCAATAAACAAGAAATCACACGAGCTAGGAGGGACTCGCTTAGGGAAGATGGACCAACAAGAGGTCAACTTCTTAATCCCCAGCAGAGTCGCCAGCTGTCGCAACCTGAAAAATACAGTGCGCGAAAAAACAACCGGCGAAAGAAAATGACAGAAGAGTCGCCACCGTGCGTTATTCATCCCAAAGGAGGGAAAGGAAACGCTCGAAGTAAACCTGAAAAAGGAAAGGACAAGACGGGGTCTCGCAACCAAATCTTGGGTTCGGGAGTCGGTTATGCAAAGGGAAGGTATTAGCACCCCTACGCATCCGTAGTACTCTACGGGATCCACTTTTATAGTTCTTGTCTAAAGGGTGTGGGTTTATCTAATGTGTTATTTACTAAAAAGAGGGGGTTAAATGAAAATGACTCGCGCGGATGTCGCATCCACTGCATACGTATCTCATCTGAATATGAGAATCAGAGTCTTCGTAGCTCGGCTGACCTATGGGTTGGGGGATGTGTGCTCGCTAAGACATCGCGTCTTATGCCTATGTATCTCATCTGGAATGAGAATCAGAGCAAGCCGTAGTTTGGCTAACTACGGGGTTATGGATTGGGTTTTGGACGAACGACGTCACTATGCAATCTACCGGATGCTCGACCTTTGGAGACTTACTCGCCTGTAGTAGAAGGAGTTAACGTGTTGCTTTGGGTTTTAGGGTTTGGGATGCTCAAGGGCAAAAAGGCAGTCCTTGATGAAGGAACCGCGCTACCTGCAGGGATACGAACACATACAAAACAAACATGTATAAAGTAAATGTGCCAACAAGGGGCTCAAAAGTAAATAAACAAAGGAAAACAAATGCCTCCTATCGAGGTCTTCCAGCTAAGAAAGCGATAAAATGCGGAAAAGAGGTAAAAGTACCACACGGATAAAGATCCGAAGTAACAACAATTAAAGGAGTAAGAAACCCAGGGACCTCCCAAGCTAATGCCATCAAAGAAAAGTGAGTCAGTACAGGTAATCGGAATGAACCTCCAGGGGGTATCCTACAAATAAAGTGGGAAAACCACGCAAGTTATCCCTGCAAAAGTCATGTGAGCCCTCACAAAAACTCAACAAAAGGGTTAGTGAAACACCATAAGCATTTTTTTCATGGACAACAGTATGGTTTCAGAAACCTCAAACCCTGTGGCATACATTTCAGAAATTAAACGATTAAGCATTCAAGGCATTACATAATTATGAACCCGTGGGCAAAAACCTAATGAAATTCATCCATCATACCTCAAACATTCAGAGTATTCAACTTCAAAGCAAAAGGTAATGGGAATAAAGGCAAACCTGATTGGAGAGCTTGATTGAAATTGAGTTGCACCTGTGAGGTTTACAAAACAACCTTTAGGGTTTATGTGAGGCAGAGGTGATTCTGTGCATTTGAGTTCCCTTCAGGGTTTGGAGGCTGCTCTGAACTCTGTTAGCTCTTCTCTCACTATCTTTTTCCTCAGGGTTTTGTTCCAAGGAAACCTCAAAGTATTTTGCTTCTCTCCCTTTTTCTCAAGTGAAGCCTTGGTATTTATAGACTGAATTTCATGGTTTTGTGGGCTCAAATGAGAGAGACCCAAGTCCAAAATTTTTTATTATATTTTATTTATTTTTTATTATTATTTTTATTTATTTATTTTTTTTGTAAAAAATTATTTTAATTTTTATTTTTATTTTTATTTTTCGTTTTATTTTTCATTTCTTTTTCCTTTTTTTTTTCCTTTTTTTTTCGGATCTAATTCTGATTGACATGATGAAATGCAATATGAAATGCTAAATGAATGAGGAGGGCAAATTTTGGGGTGTTACACTATGGCTCGCTTCGACTTTGAAAATCCAATCTTTCAAGCTGAAGAAGAGGGCAATGAAGACTGTGAACTCCCTGAAGAATTTGCCAGGTTGTTAAAACAGGAGGAAAGGGTCATTCAACCGCATCAAGAGTCTATTGAAGTGAATAATCTCGGCACCGAGGACGTCAAGAGAGAAATCAAGATAGGGGCTGCTTTGGAAGATAATGTGAAGAAGGGGCTGATTGAATTGCTGCAAGAGTATGTTGACATCTTCGCCTGATCTTATCAGGACATGCCGGGGCTTGACACAGACATTCTGGTACACCGTTTGCCTCTCAAAGAGGATTGTCCTCCGGTCAAGCAGAAGCTCATAAGAACAAGACCAGAGATGGCAGTCAAGATAAAGGAAGAAGTGCAAAAACAGTTGGATGCAGGGTTTTTAGCGGTTAAAAATTATCCGCCATGGCTTGCAAATATCGTTTCAGTACCTAAGAAGGATGGAAAGGTACGGATGTGTGTCGACTACCGGGATCTGAACAGAGCTAGTCCTAAAGATGATTTCCCATTGCCTCACATCGACGTTTTGGTGGATAATACGGCTCAGTTCTCGGTATTCTCCTTCATGGATGGCTTTTCTGGCTATAATCAAATTAAGATGGCACCAGAAGACATGGAGAAGACCACTTTCATAACCCCATGGGGGACCTTCTGCTACAAGGTGATGTCGTTTGGTCTGAAAAATGCTGGGGCAACATATCAACGAGCTATGGTAACGCTTTTCCATGATATGATTCATCATGAAATCGAGGTTTATGTTGATGATATGATTGCCAAATCTCAGACGGAAGAAGAACATTTGATGAATTTGCAGAAACTGTTTGAGCATTTGAGGAAATTCAAGCTGAGGCTTAATCCGAACAAGTGTACTTTCGGAATGAGATCTGGAAAACTTCTAGGTTTTTATTGTTAGTGAAAAAGGGATTGAGGTGGATCCAGCCAAAGTAAAAGCAATACAAGAAATGCCTGAGCCAAGAGCAGAAAAACAAGTCCGTGGTTTCTTAGGGAGGTTGAAGTACATTACAAGGTTAATCTCTCACCTAACAACCACGTGTGAGCCAATGTTCAAATTATTAAGAAAAGATCAGGCTATCAGGTGGAACGATGATTGCCAGAGGGCTTTAGAAAAGATAAAAGAGTATTTGCAGAATCCTCCTATCCTTATGCCTCCAGTTCCAGGGAGACCGCTTATTATGTATTTGACAGTACTCGATAATTCCATGGGTTGTGTTCTCGGTCAACACGACGAGACAGGTAGGAAAGAGCATGCCATCTACTACCTGAGTAAAAAATTCACAGATTGCGAGTCGAGATACTCAATGCTTGAAAAGACATGTTGTGCACTTGCATGGGCTGCTAAGCGATTGAGACAATACATGCTGACTCACACAACCTTACTGATCTCCAAAATGGATCCAGTCAAATATATATTTGAGAAGCCAGCTCTCACCAGAAAGGTTGCTCATTGGCAAATGGTACTGACAGAGTACGACATCCAGTATACATCCCAGAAAGGCATCAAAGGGAGTATTCTGTCAGACTATCTTGCTCAGCAGCCGATTGATGATTATGTGCCGACGAAGTTTGATTTTCCCGATGAAGACATCATGTTCCTCAAGATGAAAGACTGTGAAAAGCCAGTTGTTGAGAAGGGACCTGATCCAGATGAAAAATGGACTTTAATGTTTGATGGGGCCGTCAATGCCAAAGGAAGTGGAATTGGTGCTGTCATTACTACTCCGAAAGGTGCCCACATGCCTTTCACCGCTTGTCTGACTTTCGAGTGCACCAATAATGAAGCTGAGTATGAGGCTTGGGTCAAAAGTTGTAGTCTAGACCGACCATTCGGCGATCAAATATTTACTAACCAAGCCGGATTCCAAACAAAGACTAATTCGTTGGATTCTCTTATTGCAAGAGTTTGATTTGGAAATCCGGGATAAAAAAGGTTCCGAAAACTTGGTGGCGGATCATTTGTCTCGTTTGGTCAATGTGGACATTACAAACAAAGAAGAGGAAGTAAGAGAAGAATTTCCGGATGAAAAATTGTATGCTATTCAAGTGAGGCTTTGGTTTGCCGATTTTGCTAATTACAAGGCAACCGGTTTAACACCGGAAGACCTCACTAGTAATCAAAGAAGTAAATTATTGGCGGATGCAAAATATTATGTGTGGGATGATCCATATTTGTTTAAAGTGGGTGTAGACAATATTTTGAGAAGGTGTGTAACAATTGAGGAGTCAAGAGACATCCTTTGGCATTGTCACAACTCTCCGTATGGAGGTCACTATAGCGGTTTGAGAACAGCCACTAAAGTGCTCCAATCGGGCTTTTATTGGCCATCTTTATTTAAAGATGCATATGAACACGCGAAGAGTTGTGATACATGCCAACGGAGTGGAGGAATAGGCAAACGGGATGAAATGCCTCTAACCAACATGCTAGAAGTAGAAGTTTTTGATTGTTGGGGTATTGATTTCGTTGGTCCATTCCCCTCCTCCTTCTCAAATGAGTATATACTAGTGGCCGTTGACTATGTTTCGAAGTGGGTGGAAGCAATTGCTTCACCTAAGGCCGATGCCAAAACAGTGATTAAATTTTTAAAGAAAAACATATTCTCACGTTTTGGTGTGCCTAGGGTGTTAATAAGTGATGGAGGATCACACTTTTGCAATACACCTTTAGAAAAAGTTCTGCAACATTATGGTGTAAAGCACAAGGTGACCACTCCCTACCATCCACAAGCGAATGGTCAAACGGAGGTTTCTAACCGGGAAATCAAGCGGATCCTTGAGAAAACAGTTTCGAATTCAAGAAAAGATTGGTCTTTAAAACTGGATGAAGCTTTGTGGGCGTATCGTACCGCCTACAAAGCACCTATTGGACTAACTCCATTTCAAATGGTGTATGGGAAGACTTGTCATCTTCCGGTGGAAATGGAGCATAGGGCATTATGGGCTCTCAAATTCTTGAACTTCGACTCCACTTTAGCTGGAGAAAGAAGAAAAGGACAACTCCATGAATTGGAGGAATCAAGGAACAATGCTTACCATTCGAATAAACTTTATAAGGAAAAGGTAAAAGCATATCATGATGGAAAGGTCCGTCATAAAGAGTTTCAAGTTGGACAAATGGTATTGCTTTTCAACTCAAGGTTGAAGTTGTTCCCTGGTAAGCTGAAGTCAAAGTGGTCAGGACCGTTTGTTATCAAAGAGGTGCGCAACTATGGGGCTATTGTGGTCGAGGATCCAAAGTCACAGGAGAGCTGGACTGTAAATGGACAAAGACTCAAAGTCTACCATAGTGGCGAAGTGAATCGGGATGTTTGTGTCATCTCCCTAGCCGGATCGAGCTAATCATTGAACCGTCGAGCTCTAAACGACGTTAAACAAAACGCTTGTTGGGAGGCAACCCAACATTGTAAGTCTGCATTTTAAATTTTCTCAATTTTGCTGTTATGATATTCTGTTGTGTTAATTTTTGTGAAACTTGGGTTCTGTCTACTACAAATTAATTTTTTCAGAAATTCCTTCAGTTCGCCCCGCGATCATCTTTCGCCCCGCGAACAAAGTTCGCCCAGCGAACGGAGCGTGGCAGAACCACTTAAATTCTGTTTAGGTTATTTTTCTGTCCACTCTCTTATTTTCAAAACAACAATCTTCCCCACTTCCAAAACTTTCAAAACTCAAAAATTTCCCCCTCCATCTCCCAAATCCCAATTTGTTAACAAAGAATCAAGTCAACTTCAAAAAGGTATGTTGTTCTCTTCATTTCCTCTCCATTCCTTTTTGGTTTCTCACTTAGGTAAGAGTAGGGTTTTGCTAAGATTGGAATGTGACACTTGAAATAACCTTGCATGTCTAAAATGGATTCAGATTAGGATGAGGATAGAGATTATGATTATGCCTGTTGGTAGTGCAAACCTTAGGAACCCTAGAAGGCTCCTGGATTTTTCCTGGTTCGCAGGGTTCGCGCCGTGAACGGGCCTTTGCACCGCGAACTGGGAAATTCCAGTCTCATGTTTTATGCTTTTGATTGCTAACTCCTTTCATGGTTTGTTGTGTGGTTGTTCTGATGTTTATTGCAGATGTCTAAGAGAACAAAAACCATGTATTCCGGTCCTTCTCGTTCATTGAGACGGTTCATAAGTGACGAACATGAAGAAAGATTTGAGAAATTAATCAAGAGAACCATCCAACCGGAAAGGTTCATCTGCTTATCACCGGGTGGGACTTATCGGAATTTGGTATCAAATTTTGAGAGAAGAAGATGGAGCAAACTTTGTGAACCAGAGTCGGCAATCAATTACGACATTGTGCGAGAGTTTTATGCCAATGCTCTGCATCTTGAAGAGGGAGTAGCTTTCAATTACCAAACAAGAGTGAGAGGCAAGATTATTTCTTTCGGCAGAGATGCAATTAACACATATCTTGGTAATCCTCTCACCTTGGGAGAGAATGAGCGGTACGAGTATCGTACCAAGGAATTGGCCAACGTTTGCGATCTTCCAGCGGTGAGCGCTACCTTATGCCTTGAAGGAAAGACATTTGGCTTAAATGATCAAGGACTCCAAAAGTCATGGAAGAGAGAAAATCTGAATCTGGAGGCAAGGGCATTTCTGGTGCTGCTGTTGAACAATATCTGGCCAAGGAGCCATAGCACCACTATCCCTTTGGATGTAGGGTGTTTACTGTATTACATCATGATCGGCAAATATGTTGATGTAGCATCAATCATTGCGGGGGAAATGCGCAAGATGGCTATAAGCGGAACAAAGTTTGGTGGTAAAGCAGGTGTTCTTGCATACCCGGGGCTGATTATGGGACTTTGCCGATGGGCAAATGTTCCCATTCCGGATGAAGTACATTTCTCTATCACTAGTGTTATTAATGATGCTTATCTGAACAGGTTTTGTCAAAGCCAGATGGGCAGAGCCGAAGGAGCTGGGACTTCGTCCTCTAGACCCCGAGCCCGCACTACTCCAGCTTTCGATCAGATGGCATTTGCTAATTATTGCTGTGAGAGCTTTGAGGCCTCTAGGAGGTCTCAATCATTCATCTTTGACGCTATGCAGCAAAAATTTCAGAACACTTTCCTTGCACCTGAAGCCCACACATTTCCTTCCCAGGTGGAATATGTTGCTTATGCTAATTGGCCTGAGGGCAGGCCAACTTTTATGGGGGGTGCAGAAGGTGGTGCAAACCATGGCGATGAGATGGAGGACGTCCTTGGATCTGTTGGTGGTGGCCAAGAGGAGGAAGATTGAGGAGTTTGTTGAATTTTAGAGTTTATTTTTATTTTGAGTTTTCTTTGTATTATTATTGCTTTTGTAAAATTTTGAATGTACTTTTGGGTGGCTCTAGTTCACCAAAACTTTGGTTTGTTAGTTTGTTTTGTTAACTGCATGAATACTCTGTGAGATTTTAAGTGTGTTACAAATACATTGAAATACATGTCATTTTTGAATCAAAATAGGACTTAACAAATTGTGAGGAGGCTTTTCATTGTACACTAAAATGCAGGAAACCGAGCATTATTTCAAATCATTCTTATCATGCTAAATCATGCATCAATCTATTTTTGTGTGAAAATTTTGAAAATGATAAAGGCATTGTTTGTTGAGAAAAACCACTTGACCAAAAAGTTTTGAATCAACGAACCTTGTGAGGAGTAATCCTTAGTTAACCCCCTTTGAGCTTACTTTAGGATTCATTTGATTGATAAGTGTAAAATTAATTAAAAATTTTGTGAATAAATGAATCCTAATTTCTTTCGTGTCAATTGAATCCTCAAACCGAGTTGTTTGCAAATTTTGCCTTTTGCTTATGTCTAAGTAGGGAGGATTATTGAATAAATTTGGTTTTGGAATCTAAATTTGGGGAGAGTAAAGTAAAAAGAGTTGATTAGAAACTTGGAGAAGTGAGTTTTTTATGAAAGGGTGAAAATATGAAAAGAAACAAGGAAAAGAAATCACCCTTGAAACCATAGAGCAAAGAAAAAGAAAAGAAAGAAAAAACAAAGAAAAGGCTCATGGTTGTGTGGATGTGAAAAGAAAAAGAAAAGAAAAAAGACGGGGATCAAAGAATTGGAAATTATGTAGAGTTGAATGTTTGGGAATGCTCCCTTAAGATAGGCAATTTTGTTTAAATTCTCTTAATCATATCCTTTCTTGTAACCCAAGCCACATTACAACCCTTGAAAGACCTCTTGATTCTCATTTTTCACGTGATTTGGTATTTGTTTTGATGACCGCATGATTTGAGTTGTTGTTGATTTAATTGCTTGGATGAGTGAAAGTAAACCTTCATGTTATTCATCATTACTATGATGTGTGTGTAAGTTTGATTCAATTTTGACATACATGGCTTTGAATTCCTTGGTATGATTTTTGCACCCAACCATTGCTCTTATTCATGTTTTGTCTAGAATTGAGATAGGTGGATTGAGAAAGTGCCTAACACTTTTGAACCATTTGAATATCCTTGGTTAATCCTTGTTTCAATCTTTTGTGTCATTGCTTTGGTTGTGATGGTGGAAACTTTTGTTTAGGGACAAACAAAATGCTAAGTTGGGGAGAGTTGTTAAGGACCAATTAGTACTATTTTTTATATAATTTTATTGGTCCCTTTTACCAATTTTTGATGTAATTACACACTTTTATTCTCACTATTTTGTATAAATGCAATTAGGTTTAATTTATGTTGTTTTGAGTAGTTATTTCACGTATTTGTTAGTTTTGTAGAATTTTTGGACAAGAGAGCTTCGAAATGCTTAATCATAATTTGGAAGAAGTGTTGAATGCAATTTGGAGGCCTAATTTTGAAGATTAACACTTGGAAGACTAATTGGATGAAGCTTTCAAGGCAAGGAAGCTGAAGTAGCTTCAGTTCGCGCCGCGAACCTTGCGAATCCAGCAAGCTGTTTTGGCCAAGTGTGCTGTTTTCAAGGCCATCTGTGTTTGCCAAATCTGTATCTGTTTTAGGGGGCTTTTCAGCTTTAGATGAAAATGAGCAATTTAGGAAAGGTCAACCCTTTTTAGAAAACAGAATGAAAATTATTCATTCATTCATTCATAGTTTGATATTTTGTAAGAGAGAAAAAAAGATTTCTTATCATTTCCTTTTGCTTTCCAAAATGATGATGAGGAGCTAAACCCCATTTTGTCAAGATTGGAGGTAGTAGCTATTCTTATTTGTTTATGTATTTCATTTGACTCTTATATATGATAAAAGATTGTTGATGTATTGAATGATATTTTTGCCCTAAGTTGAATATTAGATTTGAGTAGTTGTTGACAGAGATTATTTAAGTCTTGACATAAAATATATTTTCAAGTAGTGAATAAGTTGTAGAAATAGATTTATTCACTACTCTTCTTTTGTATCAACCATTAAAGATTGCTATATTGATAGTTAGGTGGAGAAATCGTCTAAAGATTAATATAGTGATTATCACAATATTATTTAGAGATAAATGATATTGAGAGGATACTTGAACATCATCAATAATCTTGAATCTATATAGTTGTCATAAGGAATCATAAGCAATTTGAATAGTGAACTCCAATCTTGCCAAGCCTTCTACATTTGATTAAAACTATTTTATTGTTTTAGTGACATTTTACTCAAAAGATAACTTTTCAAACAAAACAACTTGGTCACTTTATAAACTTATAAACAATTTGGATTATAGAACGGCGGTAATAACAACCAATCTCTGTGGATACGATATAAAAATATTTGCCGAAAATATACTTTTCAACAAATTTTGAATGATGGCACTACAACGTGCATCAAGCAAGATGGTTTCGTCTTCCACATGTCTCCTTTTCTTTGTGAGAATATCCTTCATGAACTTTGCATACCGTGGCATTTGCTCTAATGCATCGACAAATGGAATATTATTTGAAGTTGTTTGAATATGTCCATAAACCGTGCATAATGTCTAGCATTGTCCTTCTTTGATGGTCCATGCAGATAAGGTAGATGTTGGGTTGGAATGACACTCACACCTTTCTCTCCTTTCTTCTTCTTTCTTGGTTCGGCATCCTTTTTCCTTTCCACTTCAACCTGTTGCTCTGTTGGCAATTGCTGTTCCTGCTCTTTTCGCGGCGCGAAGGGAGATCGTGGTGCGAATTGAAGAGTTCCTGCCACTTTCTCCTTTCCACCAACCACATCCTCGTTTTCCAGCACAACTTCCATATCATTCTCTACTGTAATTTCCTCACTTTTTCCACTTGTCAACTCTTTACCGCTTCTCGTGATGATTGCTTTGCAATGCTCCTTTGGATTGGTTTGAGTGTTAGCGGAAAATGAAGATCCCGCGGTTTGTTCTGACAATTGCTTCGTGAGTTGGCCTACTTGATTTTCCAGATTCTTAATTGCTGCTTCGTTACTCTTCTAATTTGCCATGGAAGCTTGCATGAATTGTTGAAGAGTGTCCTCTAGCTTTGAATTTCCTCCTTGTGATTGTTGTCCTTGAGAGTTTGGGTGTTGATAAGGACTTTGTTGCTGAAAATTTTGGTTATTGAACCTTGATGGTTGATAACCTTGATTGTTTCTTGGACACATAACTCACTTCTTCTATTGGAGGGCAAAAACCGGTTGGATGATCTCCTTGACATAATTCGCAACATGCTACTTGATGTCGAACTTGAGACCCTTGAATTTCCTTCATTTGTTGTGGAAGCTTGGCCATTTGTTGAGTAAGCAACTCCACTTGTTGAGAAAGTAGCTTATTTTGAGCAAGGATGGCATCATTGGTATTTAACTCAAGAACTCCCGGTTTACATTGTGAAGGACTACGTTCATGTTGACTTTAATGATCATTGAGTGCTATCCGGTCAATAATGACTTTAGCTTCTTCCGCATTCTTTGACATAAGAGAACCACCCGCGGTAGCATCCAAAAGTGTCTTGTGAGTTGATTGGAGCCCATTTAGGAAAATATGGATTTGAGTGAGCTTATAAAAACCATGGCCCTTGCATTTTCTCAACATTGACTTGAATCTATCCCAAGCCTCATTTAGAGACTCGTTGCTTCCTTGAGTGAATACCACAATAGCCGTTTTGGCTTCCATGAATCGGGATTGAGGGAAATATCTTTCTAAGAACTTTTCTTCTCGCAAATTCTAATCCGTCATCACTCTTGGTGCTTGATCAAGGTATCACTCTTTCGCCTTTCCCACTAAGGAGTGTGGGAATATCCTCTTGAATAATGCTTCTTCACCCGTTTCATCAATTCTCGTAGAACCCGCAATCTCATAGAATTTGATGAGATGGGTATACGGATCTTCATGGTCCATTCCGGTGAATGGATTTGCATAGAGAAGTTGGAGGGTTCCGGTCTTCATCTCCGTATTCCTTCCTCCACGAGCAAATTGAGCATTCCTTCTTGGACTATTAGCGGACATTTCGATAGGAGTGTCATCCGCCATGTTTCCGTCACAAGCCTCTACAACCACTTCTTCGATTTGAACAAGTGCGGAAGTAGATGCTTCTTCTCTCCGGTTCCTCTCTTCGGCTAGTTTCCTTCTTCTTCGTGTTTTGCTGTTGAGCTTTCGAAGTGTTCTTTCAATTTCGGAATCGAATTGGAATTGCTCCTCGGTAGCTTTTCCTCGCATGCACTAGAATCTACAAAACTAACAAACCAAGTGAAACACAAGAGTGATAGTAAGTACAAAACTTAAAACAATGAATTATTGCAATGCTTGTAATATCGAACACCAATCCTCGACAACGGCGCCAATTTGTTGAAAAGTATATTTTCGGCAAATATTTTTATATCGTATCCACAGAGATTGGTTGTTATTACCGCTGTTCTATAATCCAAATTGTTATAATTTTATAAAGTGACCAAGTTGTTTTGTTTAAAAAGTTATCTTTTGAGTAAAATGTCACTAAAACAATAAAATAGTTTTAATCAAATGTAAAAGGCTTGGCAAGATTGGAGTTCACTATTCAAATTGCTTATGATTCCTTATGACAACTATATAGATTCAAGATTATTGATGATGTTCAAGTATCCTCTCAATATCATTTATGTCTAAATGATATTGTGATAATCACTATATTAATCTTTAGACGATTTCTCCACCTAACTATCAATATAACAATCTTTAATGGTTGATACAAAAGAAGCGTAGTGAATAAATCTATTTCTACAACTTATTCACTACTTGAAAATATATTTTATGTCAAGACTTAAATAATCTCTTTCAACAACTACTCAAATCTAATATTCAACTTAGGGAAAAAATATCATTCAATACATCAACAATCTTTTATCATATATAAGAGTCAAATGAAATACATAAACAAATAAGAATAGCTACTACCTCCAATCTTGATAAAATGGGGTTTAGCTCCTGATCATCATTTTGGAAAGCAAAAGGAAATGATAAGAAATCTGTTTTTCTCTCTTACAAAATATCAAACTATGAATGAATGAATGAACAATTTTCATTCTGTTTTCTAAAAAGGGTTGACCTTTCCTAAATTGCTCATTTTCATCTAAAGCTGAAAAGCCCCCTAAAACAAATACATATTTGGCAAACACAGCTGGCCTTGAAAACAGCACACTTGGCCAAAACAGCTTGCTGGATTCGCAAGGTTCGCGGTGCGAACTGAAGCTACTTCAGCTTCCTTGCCTTGCAAGCTTCATCCAATTAGTCTTCCAAGTGTTAATCTTCAAAATTAGGCCTCCAAATTGCATTCAACACTTCTTCCAAATTATGATTAAGCATTCTGAAGCTCTCTTGTCTAAAAATTCTACAAAACTAACAAATACGTGAAATAACTACTCAAAACAACATAAATTAAACTTAATTGCATTTATACAAAATAGTAAAAGTGTGTAATTATATCAAAAATTGGTAAAAGGGACCAATAAAATTATATAAAAAGTAGTACTAATTGGTCCCTAACAGGTATTGAGCAAGCCATTGATTTGAGAATCAAGATTTTGGACATCTTCGGAGATTCAGCTCTAGTGATGAATCAAGTGAATGGTGATTGGAATACTCTCCAGCCTAATCTGGTCCCCTACAGAGATTACACGAGAAGACTGTTGACTTTCTTCACAACAGTAAAGCTATATCATATACCTCATGATGAGAACCAGATGGCATATTCTCTTGCTACTCTATCCTCCATGATCAATGTGATTCGGTGGAACCATGTTCCTCGGATCGATGTTATGCGCCTTGATAGGGCCGCGTATGTGTTTGCTGCTGAACTGGTAGTTGATGACAAGCCCTGGTACCACGACATCAAGTGCTTTCTGAAGAATCAAGAGTACCCCGCAGGGAAATCCAACAATGATAGAAAGACTTTAAGAAGATTGGCAGGCAGTTTCTTCTTGAACAAAGACGATGTGCTGTATAAGAGGAACTTCGACATGGGTTTTGCTCAAATGCGTGGATAGACACGAAGCAGACATGTTAATGCAAGAAGTTCATGAAGGCTCCTTCGGTACTCATGCCGGCAGACATGCAATGGCTAAGAAATTGTTGAGAGCGGGTTATTACTGGATGATCATGGAATCTGATTGTTTCAAATATGCTCGGAAGTGTCATAAATTCCAGATTTATGCTGATAAGGTGCATGTGCCACCAAATCCTCTGAATGTGATGTCTTCACCATGGCCATTTGCTATGTGGGGCATTGATATGATTGGAAAGATTGAGCCGACTGCTTCCAATGGGCATCGCTTCATCCTTGTTGCCATCGACTATTTCACCAAGTGGGTCGAAGCAACGTCATTTGCAAAGGTCACCAGACATGTGATCGCCCGATTCATTAAGAAAGAAATCATTTATCGTTATGGGATTCCCGAAAGAATCATTACTGATAATGGTTCTAATCTCAATAACAAAATGATGAAGGAGTTGTGCAAGAACTTCAACATTCAGCATCACAATTCTTCCCCTTATCGTCCTAAGATGAACGGTGTTGTTGAGGCAGCAAATAAGAACATAAAGAAGATTGTGCAGAAGATGGTCGTTACGTACAGAGATTGGCATGAGATGCTACCCTTCGCCTTGCATGGGTACCGTACTTCAGTACGTACATCGATCGGGGCAACCCCTTACTCCCTTGTGTATGGTATGGAAGCAGTCTTACCTGTTGAAGTGGAGATTCCTTCTCTAAGAGTCCTGCTGGATGTCAAGTTAGACGAAGCTGAATGGATTCAGACAAGGTTCAATGAGTTGAGTCTTATCGAAGAGAAGCGGATGGCAGCCATTTGTCATGGGCAGTTGTATCAAAGTCGGATGAAGAGAGCCTTTTATCAGAAAGTGCGTCCTCGATGCTTCCAAGTTGGAGATTTAGAGTTGAAAAGGATCCTCCCTCCTCAGACAGATCACAGGGGCAAGTGGACTCCTAACTACGATGGACCATATATTTTCACTAAGATTTTTGATGGTGGAGCCTTAATGCTTGCAACTATGGATGGTGAAGACTTCGCTTCCCCTGTGAACTCAGACGCAGTTAAAAAATACTTCGCATAAAATGGACCCGCTGGAAAATGAAAAGAATAGTCCAGGCAAAAAATGGGCATCCCGGCGAACAAAGAAAATGAAAAAGGTTTGGGCAAAAGTTAGGGATTAAAAAATGAAAAGATTGTACACCCGGTAAGTTGAAAACCTGAAAAGGCAACTTAGGCAAAAATGGGTATCCCGGTGGATTGAAAACCCGAAAGGGCGATCTAGGCAAAAGTTAGGGATTAAGCGAATGACTGCGTTCTAAGTAGTTCTGAATCTCTTCTCATGTCGATAACCGGAAACTTTCGAAGGGTAGGAAACGGTCCAATCACCTTTTTCAGAAAGCTGATCATCTGGAGGATCTTGAAGACGAGCGAGTCATAGCAGAATTGGAACCCGATAGAAATCCATTTCACATTGCCATTAGATTAATTTCTGTTTTTTATCTTTTGTGAAATTGCCTCTTTCCAGGGGTTGCTTCCTGATGTAAATGCCTATTCAGAGGCCATTCAATCAATAAAATCATGTTATTCAGTATATCTCTATGTCCATTTTTATTTTACTGTTTTGTTTGCAAAAATGACGTCTGAATTTTTGATAAACATTGCATCATGAAACATAAGAGCTTTACAGGTACATGCTTAATAAACATTTAAAATTGCTGTAAAATTTTGAGTGTTTTGGATCGTCTATTCAAGACAGGAACACTCAGGGCATTTCCTTAAGATTCGTAGCAGATGATCGCGAATGTTTTTCTTCAACAGTTGGTATTTGATATCTTATCCCTGCAAAGTTGGTCCATGCCTTGGATTCTTCAATCCCCAGCAGGTTCTCACTACTGTACTCTCCCCAAGCATTTGTTTCAGACTATACATTCCCCAGTAGAGTCGACAGTGTCAGACTGTATATCCCCAACGAAGTTGACAGTGTCATACCGTATCTTCCCAGCAGAAGCGGCTACTCCTCAGAGTTCGATGCCAGATCGACGATCTCGATGCTAGATCTGTGGTCTCTTTCCTTGAAGCAGAATCTCGGTACCGTATCGGTGTTTGCTTCCCCTACTGAGTCGTCTCTCTGGCAGATTATGGTTGCCAGAACCACTGTCGCTTTCCTCAGCAGCAAGCTTTTAGTGCCATTCTCTCCCCAGTCAGAGTCTCGATATTTTGTCATTGCCAGAACACCGCGTGACCGGTCATTTCCCCACAGGGTTCATTGTGCTGTGTATCTCCAACAACATTGCCAGGGTCCAGAAGATCGTGATCATTTCCCCAGCAGAATTCCTTGCCTCGGCTTGGCGTTCTCTCTAACCTAGCATTTCACATCCCTGCATGTAGAATCATATCGCATTGTATCCTCCCAAATCACATAGCATTTCCATTTTCATGGAGTATTACGCAATTGAAAAATTCAAACATATGCATGTAAAGCATAAGACATTCTCGGTATCCCAAGTGATAAGACAGAAGTTTGTTTCCAGTACTCAGACTGAAGGTTGTTCATGACTTATCCTCTATTATTCCCAACAGGGGTCGTTTGCCCACGTGCTGCGTCAATTATCATTTTCCCTATTTCTGCCGATACTGATAGGTATATAAGTTTCCGGTATTCAGACCGAAGTGGCATTCAGGCCAATTTTCCGGTATTCAGACCGAAGTGGCATTTGGGCCAATTTTCCGGTATTCAGACTGAAGTGGCATTCAGGCAAATTTTCCGATGTTCAGATCGAAGAAGTTTCCGACGTTCAGGTCGATGCAACTTGTGGCATTCAAACCAGTTTCCGGTATTCAGACCGAAGTGGAATTCAGGCCAATTTTCCGATGTTCAGATCGAAGAAGTTTCCGACGTTCAGGTCGATGCAACTTGTGGCATTCAGGCCAGTTTCCGGTATTCAGACCGAAGTGGCATTCAGGCCAGTTTTCCGATGTTCAAATCGAAGAAGTTTTCGACGTTCAGGTCGACGCAACTTGTGGCATTCAGGCCAATTTTTTGGTATTCAAACCGAAGTGGCGTTCAGGCCAGTTTCCCGGTGTTCAGACCGATGTTTGATAATCTCATATCTTCCGATGCTCAAATCGAAGTCATTTCCAGTATTCAGATTGATGAGCGGCATTCAGGCCATGGTTATTTCTATGTTACCATTTATTTTGGAATTCAGGCTAACATTCTTTTTTCGGTGTTCAGACCGACTCTCACCGTACCAGACGAATTCTTATTTCAAGACTACCTCTTTGCCGATCCTGACCGGCATTATTACTTTATCTTTCACTTTCATACTTCAGTGTAAATTTTTGGGTTTTTATCGTATTCAATCCCTTGATACCTCAAAAATGCGAAAGCCGTTGCTATCTTCATTTAGGGTTTCCAGTTGATTGAATAGGGGCAGCTGTAATACCCCAAAATTTACCCTTCATTTTTTCTTGGAAGCATGGGATTATGTTTTACATTTCATTGGCATCACACTAGGTCATACTCATTGCATACTGCAATAGTGACTGGGAAATCAGGTTTTGATTGATCACTCCTTAACAGAAGGAGCCCACACAAAGAAAGATTGAGAATTGGACTTCATTCTCTAAGTATACAAGTCTCAAAGGTCTCAGGGGGTTCCAGGTATCTTATTATGGTCCTACGTTCATCAGTGAAGGATTCAGAGCTATCAGAGTGTTCATCTGGATTTAATCAGGAGATTAGGGTTTCATGGTTACTTGCAACAGGCAATGTTTGTTTGGAAGTATAGGGGCTCATCCATGTCATGATTAGAGAGGCATCTTGGCCTGGGAAGACTCACAATTATCTCAGAAAGAACCATTGGCAAGCAGTGCAATCAGTTCCCGATCATTTTTGCCCTAAAACTAGGGTTTGGTATAAAATCAGTTTATTTCTGATTCTTTGGGTGAAACTCCTTTCCATGGCCCTCCATATGTCCACAAGGGTCTACATACAAAAAATCAGCTCTTTATTTGAGCCAGAAGTTCTTCAATTGATCATTGGAATCGGGAATCAGACAGTTTGGGAAAAGTCAACTGTGGGGCCAGAAAAGTCAACTCCTGAAATTTTGAGAGTGGAATCTCAAAATCCATGCCTAGGGGAGCCTACATGTGAAATTTGATCAAGGTTGGATCATGGATTCATCATTTAATCAGGGATTTGAAAGGTTACTTAATTTGGAAATGGTTGACTTTCCATTTAGGGCAAGTTTTCATGATTGTTGCACTCACTTTAAGCCCATTTTCCATCCAGATAAAAGCTCCATTTGAAAATTTCTCCAACATGAAAGTTGTTACTCTTGTTCCAAGCTTTCTAGAGATATAAAGTTTGCTCCATTTGGATCAAGATTGAGAAAGTTATGCTTAGTCAAAGTGAGACATATTTTTAGGACACTTAGAAAAAGTTCTAAGTCTCTAAATCTTCAAAGTTTGTCAAGACTTCTTGGCCAGTTTTCTTGCATTTCAAGTCATCATTTGAAAATGTTTTCTTCACAACAATTGTACCTTGCCATGTCCTCTTTCACCTACTTTTGAAATCATCTCATTTGGATTCATGGTTTGAGATATACATTCACCTAAAGTGGGCATTATGACTTGATTTTCTAGGCAACATTTAGGCCAAATTGGCCCAACCAGTTTTGCATGGTGAGACCTGAACTTGAGGGCCATTTTTCACATTCTTCCATTCATCATTTCAACTTGTGATCAACATGAAAGATGCTAAGCTCTATAATATCTTGCTACTGTTTGCATTATTTCATCATTTGGTGACTTGATCATCAAGTTACATGGCCATAAAGTCACCACCTTGGAATATTTTTCTTGCTTGCCAAGCCATGCTACAAACCAGCCCACGTTTTTCACCTCATTTGGCCATGCATTGGATATCCACTCACTTAAGTTTGGCCCAAAATAACACAAACCTAATACACCTCACTTTACATTATGTTGCTTATGGATAAAACATGGATTTCAAGGCCCATTAGAACATTTGTTTCACCATATTTAAAAGCATGAAACCCTAACCCTAAGAAAAAGCATTGGAATTTCGTGGCAAGGAGGCAAAGCTTCATCACATATCAGATTCCATTCCTCTTCCATTCCACTTCTATTTTCCACTAGGTAATCATCTCTTCCATGGCCATGTTTTGATATATCTATGGTTGCTTACCATGCTCATGTTTGTTTCATCATTACCATGCTAGTCATCACATGCTTGTGTTCTTGTTATTAATTTATGCATGCTGATTTTTTTTTCCATTATGCCGTGCCCATGTTGACCTCTTGTGGTCAACTTTTCTCCATGATTAAGCCATTATTTTTACTAAAACAAGTCACCATGATGATCTACACATTTCATACTTGAATTTTGGTTTTTATTTCGTGGCATTTGGTGCACTATAGCGCTTGCATTCTTGAGTGGAAACTTCAAAAAATTCACTGCATGGCTGCATTTTTCATGCATGGCATTAGGGTTCCAAGTTTTATGGAAGAAGATGCATGCGTGTCGCTTCCTGGACCATTGGATCGTGCGCTTTTATTTTAATCATAGCCGTCCATTGTTTTTTGTCTTCTAGTCACTTAACATAACATGACCAATTGATACATGTTTCATGCTTTTTAAAAAATAAAATGTACATTTCATTTGTGTCACGCCTGAATAATCTGTTTGGACTGGGCCTGCGCGTCATATGCTCTTCACACCTCCACTTCATGGCCCATCAACACTAACACATGTCCACTTTTATTTTCTTTTTTTTAATTCACATCTATTTTTCTGTTTTGATTTTAATTATTTAAAATATTTTCTTTATCCATAAAATTACCCAAAAATATTTTTCACTTTTCTTAATGTCTTATTTAATTTTATTTAATTTTTATTTTCGTATTTATTTAATACTAATATTTTATTTTAATTATTTATTCTAGATGGTCCATTTTAACACACATTTTTTTCTTGATTTTATTTTTATATCTTAAAATTAATTTTAGCTTTTGATTTTTGGGATGAAGGTTGACCAATGTCCCATGGTCAACCTGACCTTTTCTTGGAATTTCATTTCCCATTTTCATTTATTTTGAATTTATTTTTGACCTAGTTTTGTTGGTTGACTTTTGGTTTGACCTTTGTTTTATTTCAATAAATTCATGCACTAATTTTCATTATTTTAAAAAATCTTTTTGGGGGATGATGATGTCTTGACCCCACCTCATTTAGTTTAATTTTTCATAATTTTCTTGATTAATTTTCTATTTATTTGATAATTTTTAAGTTGACTTGAATTTTCAGTTGACTTTCTTATGATCGATATTTGACTTAGGGATTGCTTATGGCAATTGAAAAGATATTTTGATCCTCCCTTGTTCATCTCATATGCCATGTATTAGAGGCCTTTCATCTTGATTTTATTTGTTCCTTACCTCATTTCCCGATTAAAATATTCAGTGGACCCTTTTGTGCATCTCTTTTCATCTGTCTGATTCATCTATCATATGCTATACTTGTTTCTTTCATCCATGCATACTATTGCTTGATTATTTAACATGTTCATACTTCCCATGCATTGTTTAGTGCTCCATTATTTCATTATTTGATTCTTTGATTTGATTACACCTGTTTACTTATTTGATTTGATTGGTAACTGTTGCCTACTTGTATGATGTATGAGGCATATATTCTTATTGTTTAATTGCCATGAACCATCCCCATTCATAAAAAATATACCCCTCTCCCATGAAGTGTATAATATTTATTTCTTTCATTCTTTATTCATCTGTTAATATAAGAATTAAAACGAACATCCGATAATCATTTCAAAACAAGATCAAAAGCTCGATCCAACGTCCAGTAATCATTTTTAAAACTTAACAGAACCAGCACGTATTCATCCATCCTCTTGTAAGTCGATTGCTTCAGGCATCGCCATTTCTCTTGTAAGTCGATTGCTTCAGGCATCGCCATCTACCTGTAAGTCGATTGCCTCAGGCATCGCCATCTACCCTTATCCGTGACTCCTCTCCTTGCTCCATCGGTCGACTCTTGTTCCGTTTAGGTAGCACCCATTAGGTAGAACCCTTTGTATGATAACATAGGTAGAATTCCCTTATTCTTTGCATGCTAACATTAGGTAGATGTTCCCTTTGTAAATCCTAACACATAGGTCCACATTGCATGACAACTCTAGGGCAGAGCTTCCCCACTTTTAGACCTTCCGTGCGTCTCCGATCTTGTGGCATGTCAATCCGTTCTATTGCAAAGAGGTAACTGCCTAAGACTCGATTCAGCGAGCTGCGACACCTACTGCTAGGACGTGAACACATTGCCCACATTCCTTTGACACAGCTGGTGTCCCCTTTTGTAAGTCCATGTTCAGATGGCAATCCTTAACCCCTAGTTAGGCGAACTACGACAACTCTGATTCTCATGTTCAGATGAGATACGTAGGCACGAGATGCGATGTCTTGCCGAGTATTGACTGACGACTAAAAACTAATCCTTGTTTGCTTTCGCCCTTGTTGCGATTCTTTTCTCTCGCCCTCGTTGCGATCGAGACATTCCCTTTCTCTTGCCCTAGTTGCAATCGAGACCCTTGTTCCCGTAGTTAGCTGAACTACGTTTTGCTCTAATTCTCATTCCAGATGAGATACGTAGGCATAAGACGCGATGTAACCCATAGTTAGCCGAGCTACGAAGACTCTGATTCTCATACTCAGATGAGATACGTAGGCAGTGGATGCGACATCCTTGCGAGTCATTTTCATTTTCTTTTAACTTTCTTTTAGTAAATAGTACATTAGATATACCTACACCCTTTAGACTAGAACAACAAGAGTGGATCCCGTAGAGTACTACGGATGCGTAGGGGTGCTAATACCTTCCCTTCGCATAATCGACTCCCGAACCCAAGATTTGGTTGCGAGACCTTGTCTTTTCCTTTCTCTTCAGGTTTTCTTTGATCGTTTCCTTTCCCTCCTTTGGGATAAATAATGAACGGTGGCGACTCTTCTGTTTCTTTTTCCTTCGCCGATTGTTTTTTTTCGCATCCAGTTGCGACACTGGGGAAGAAAGGATCTTCAACACAAGAGGAGCAGAAATATATTATCCACTACCGATTACTGGGTACGGAGATAACAAAATCAGAGAGGGAGGAAATCCGTTACCGGTTAGGGTAAACATATCAAGGATGACTCGCTGAGGGCCACCAGGAGGTGTATCAATTATCAGTTACTGGGTAAGAATAGACTTGTTGGGGAAAAGTTGAAAATAGGATTTACAACTAACAGTTACTGGGCAAAAGACCACAAAGGAAGAGAATATTCGTCACTGATTAAAGTGAACATATAAAGGATAGACTCAAAGGAAAGAAAATCCGTCATCTGTTAAGATGAACATATCAAGGATAGACTTTCCTGGGGATGCTAAGGAGGATATCCGTCAGCGGTTAAGATGAACATATCAAGGATAAACCATCCAGCAAAAAGTATGAATTACATCTATCGAATGCTGGATAGAATACCAAAAAGAGAATATCCGTCACCGGTTAGGATGAACATATCAAGGATAAACTCCAGGGGAATAATAAGGATTACATCTATCAATTACTAGATAGAAAACCACAAAGAGAATATTCGTCACCGACTAAAGTGAATATATCAAGGATAAACTCTACGAAGGGGAGAGCAGCAGGATTTACAACTACCGATTACTGGGTAGAAGACCGCAAAGAGAAGGAAACCCGTCATCAGTTAGGATGAACATATCAAGGATTAACTCTCTGGGGAATAATAATAGAGATTACAACTACCTTTTTACTAGGTAGAATACCAAGAAGAGAATATCTGTCACCGGTTAAGATGAACATATCAAGGATAAACCAAAGCAGGGGAAGAAAAGTATCCGTCATCGGTTAGGATGAACATATCAAGGATATCCTTCATGGGAAACGTGAAAACGAATCCGATGGGGATAAAAGGGGTTACTTTTGCCGGGTATTGAGCAAGAAGTAACAAACTGCAGACTAAGAATAATACTACCAGTTACTGGGTAATAAACTCTCAGGGGACCAAAAACATCTATCTAGGTAAGATCTAGAAAGAAACGGTCAATTAAGACTCAACCCAATGAGGATATAACTCAAAGGGAGTGGTTCCATCCAGATAATCAACTAGGGAGGAAGCTGAAATAATAATCATCCATGAGGAAATAACTCAGTGGGGAAAGGAGAAAGGTTAAAGTCTTTCTGTTTAGGGGGTTGACACTCTATAATTGAAGGAGGGAAGACACACCAAACCTGTATGGGGATAAATTACCACCATAGCAGGGGATCAAATTTCATAAAAATGAATCACCAGGTGCAATGATGAAGTTATATGAGTGTATATTTATATGTATATGTAATGATTATACTGACAAAACGATCACAAAGGATACAAAAATGTCACTGATCTGAATCATCGATACAATTCTCGACCAATCCACTAAAGAGGGAAACAACTGCTGGACAAAAGATCATCTTCCCAAAGGCTCCACCCTGGCTGGGGAAGGAATGATGAAATCTGCTGAGGAAACTGTTGCCAACTCGGTGGGGAATTTTAGGTCAACACCATATCAAATGGGAGACAACCCTGTAAGGGATCAAACACAAATAGCTACTCAGGAAACAGGAGGAAACTTTGACTAGGAGAGAATCTGATGGCGCCTAGTGGGGAAACAAAGTTCTGCCAAAACTATGAAAACTGCTGTGATGAAATGCCTGCTACCCGAGGGAGGACGATCACAAACTCAGCTGTGAAGACGAATAACTCGGCTGGGGAAAACAACAAACACCGGGTGCTAACACCGTTGGGGATGAAATACAGGAAACATGCCAACTGCTTAGGGCCCCCCAATAATGCTCTACATTTAGGGCTTACCACTTTTCAAACCGCTGTTGATATTCCTTTTAATGAAATCGATTGCTTAAAATTAATGCTTTTATATGTTTAAGAAAATATGATTTTGATTAAAATTTAATTTCAAAAGAATGATCATAATAAAATTTAAATCTATTTGGCTGAATTAAACAAGAGTAGAAACAATTAGATAAAAGCTCAACTTTATTTGATAGAATGGTAGTTCGTAAATGACAAGACTCCATAGATCTTTACAAAAGTTGAAAAATGGTAATTTACATGGAAAAGGCCTACATTGAATACAATGATCACTAATCCTTCTACAAACTCTTGATATTCACTGTATTCTTAGCCGTTACCGGGGATCAGAATCCAACAATGTGCTCAAGAAAGTTTTCAAGACTGAAGATCAGCAGGATGCAGTTATTTGCCATAATCCGTAAGTTTTGCATAAATTTCCACAAGGTGGGGTACTCAATTTATCGGGATAAATTTTTCTATTTTAAGTCTCTAACTTTTTCCTATATCGCCCTTTCAGGTTTTCAATCCACCGAGACACTCATTTTTGCCTAAACCGCCCTTTTCGGGTTTTCAACTTAGCGAGCCGTTCTTTTCTTTTTTAGGCGAAGTATTTCTTGACTGCATCTGCGTTCACCAGACGCGCCAACTCTTCACCATCCATAGTTATAAGAATCAAAGCACCACCTAAAAAGGCTCTCTTAACAACATACGGGCCTTCATAATTAGGAGTCCATTTGCCCCTAGTATCTGGTTTGAAAGATATAATCTTATTAAGCACGAGGTCACCTTCTCTAAACATACGAGGCTTGACCTTCTTATCAAAAGCTTTCTTCATTCTCTGCTGATATAACTGTCCATGACACATGGCAGTTAACCTCTTCTCTTCAATCAAATTCAGCTGGTCATACCTGGTCTGACACCATTCACCTTCAGTCAACTTTGATTCCATCAAGACACGCAATGATGGGATCTCAACCTCTACGGGGAGCACGACTTCCATACCATAAACATGTGAGAAAGGGGTTGCCCCTGTTGAAGTGCGGATGGATGTTCGGTACCCATGCAAAGCAAATGGGAGCATCTCATGCCAATCCTTATACGTCACAACCATCTTCTGGATGATTTTCTTGATGTTCTTGTTTGCAGCTTCAACATCCCCATTCATCTTAGGTCTATAGGGAGAAGAATTATGATGTGCAATCTTGAAGTCTTTGCAAAGAGATTCCACCATATTATTGTTCAAGTTAGATCCATTATCAGTAATGATCTGACTTGGCACACCATGTCGGTATATAATCTGATTCTTGATAAACCTCACAACAACTTGCTTGGTTACATTTGCATACGATGCCACTTCGGCCCACTTTGTGAAGTAGTTAATAGCCACCAAAATGAAACGATGTCCATTTTAAGCTTTGGGCTCAATCATGCCAATCATATCAATTCCCCACACGGAGAAGGGCCATGGGGAGGAAATGACATTCAACAATGTCGGAGGAACATGAATTTTATCTGCATAAATTTGACACTTGTGGCATTTCTTCACAAACTTGCAACAATCAGATTCCATTGTCAGCCAATAGTAACATGCTCGCAAATCTTCTTCGCCATTGCATGTCCATTGGAATGAATACCAAAGAAACCTTCATGGACTTCAGTCATCAATAGGCCTGCTTCGTGTCTATCCATGCATCTGAGCAAAACCATATCGAAATTTCTCTTGTACAACACATCACCATTCAGGTAGAAGTTACCGACTAATCTTCTCAAAGTCTTCTTATCTTTCAAAGATGCCCCAGATGGGTAAATCTAACTTTGGAGGAAACATTTGATATCATAATACCATGGCTTTTCATCTTTGATCTCTTCAACAACAAATACATGAGCTGGCCTATCAAGACGCATCATAATCAAATTGGGAACCTCATTCCAATATTTCACTATAATCATTGAAGCCAAAGTTGCAAGAGCACCTGCCATCCGGTTTTCATCTCGAGGGATATGGTGAAACTTAACCTTTCACTACGCCAAATAAGGGAAAAGAGGGCGCTTTTTTTGGCCTATAACAGCGCTTTAAAGCACCCTCTAATCTGGCGCTGGCATAGGTAAAGACAGTGCTTTTTTCCTGGTGAAAGCGCTGTCTAAAGTGGCTCTTTAAGCCCTTTAAGGGCCACTTTAGAGGGCGCTTTTTAAAGAAAGCGCCCTCTAAAGTGGAAACATTTAAGGGTTTAGAGGGCGCTTTTACTGGAAAGCGCCCTCTAAAGTGGAAACTTTTAAGGGTTTAGAGGGCGCTTTTACTGGAAAGCACCCTCTAAAGTGGAAATTTAAAAGGTTTAGAGGGCGCTTATTTTGGGAAGCGCCCTCTAAAGTGGGTGGTTATTTAATTTTTTTTTTTAAAAGCGCTATATTTATTTATTTATTTTAGACAACCTGTATATTGAAGCAGTACACCCAAAACTGTATAATTTGAAGCCCTTTTTCACACATTGCATTCAACAAGCCTTATATACAACAATCCATACATATACAACAATCCACTGATATATAATCGTTTAACTTCTAAAGATTCTAAATATACAACCAATTCATAACTTAAAAAGAAATAAAACTAAGTAGCAAAAGCATCTCTGAGATGTATGTTTTTTTTTGCTAGCAGCAGTCTTCTTAGCAACAACCTCTTTTTGTTCAATATCAATAGCATGAACCTAAAATATCATAAAATTAGTTAGGTGATGTATAAGATCAAGAATTAACATTTTCTATGCATAAATATCATATAATTGTGTTTATACCTTTTTTTTTGATGCAACTGACTCGATTTGCTGCGTAATCCCCTTATATTTTTGGTCCCTTATCTTTTGAAGATAGAATTGATATTTGTTTAGATGGACATGTTCCATTGTCGTAGAGGGATACTTTCAAATATCCAGCATCATCATCTACGCGAATGAGGCTTGATGACAATGGAACATCTCCATCTAAACAAATATCAATTGATACTTTCAAGTATCCCTTGCCCCTTGCACGAATGATTGACTTCATAATAGCCATTTTACCTGTAATAAAGAAAACAATTAAAATCAGATGACAAATGTAAAAACAATTAAAATCATAAAAGTCATTTTACCTGTAATAAAGAAAACAATTAAAATCATTTGACCTGTACCTTTTTCACTAAGTTCTCTTTCTTTTCTTGGTTGGAATATGTTCTACATGTCTCTTAACAACACAGACGGTTGGATTGATCCAAATACCCTCATTATGATCATTTCTAATATATGAATCATTTGATATAATATTCTCATCTTGATCATTTCTGGTAAACGATTCAATCTCAACATCAATATCACCTTGATCTCCAGTGTTTTCATCAATTACTTTGTTGGAAAAAAGAACTATAGAACATTTCGTACTTTTCGGATCATTGACATAGAACACTTGTCTAGCTTGAGAGGCTAGAATAAAAGACTCATCTTTGTATCCCACCCTATTAAGATCCACTTGCAAAAATCCTGACTTATCCATTCGAATGCCGTTATTATTTTCAACCCACTTGCAACCAAATATAGGAATCTGAAACTTCTCATAATCAAACACCCAAATGCGCTCGATAACACCAAAATACGACAGATTTGCAAATTTGGGGTTTAAGTCCTTCACACTTGATATGTGCATTGCTTCAGCTACCACGGTGACACCACTATTCTGCATAGTACTTTTATCATCTTGTTCTTTGGTATAAAATGTGTATCCATTAATCGCGTATGCGCTATAAGAAAAAACATGGAAACTTGGACCATATGCTAAGCATCTAAACCTTTCTGTTATTGAAGCGGGATCTGAATAATACTTTGAATAAATATGATCCTTAAACCAAGGTATAAAACATCGATTGTGCTCTCGTACTATCCAATTTTCATTTCTATTGGGATTTAAACCTCGGAGAACATCCTTGTGAATTTCAACATACGGCTCAACCTCATTCTCATTGTGCAAAACATACAAATGCACTTGATCCCGTTCGACCCTTGATACTGCCACGATTTTATTTCCAATGAGATTTTTTCCTTCTTTCTTTTCGACAAGCTGAGACTTGGGGAGTCCGATTGACTGAACATTAGACAAATATTCAGTACAAAACTCAATCGCTTCTTCAACAATGTATCTTTCAACCATACAACCTTCTGGTCGACTTCGGTTCTTCACGTACCCTTTTAATATTTTCATATAACGTTCAACAGGGTACATCCATCTCATATAAGCTGGTCCACACAATTGTGTCTCTTTCACAAGATGAACAACTAGATGTACCATTATGTCAAAAAATGATGGAGGAAAAAACATTTCAAGCTCACACAAAGTAATAACGATTTCTTTTTGCAACATTGGTAAGATCGCAGGATTGATCACCTTACTGCAAATTGACTTGAAGAAAGAACACAACTTAGTTATAGAGCTTCTTACTTTTTCTGGAAGAATAGAACGTATACCTATTAGGAGAAAATGTTCCATTATAACATGGCAATCATGGGTCTTTAAACTCTTTAACTTGAGGTCTTTCATAGACACAAGTCTTCTAATATCTGAAGAGTACCCTTCTGGAACTTTAACTTCACTTAGAAACTTACACAATGTTTTTTTCTCCTTTCTAGATAGAGTATAAGCAGCAGGCGGTAGATATGTTTGTTTTCCTTTCTTCAAGGGTCCTAATTCAGTTCTTATTCCCATCGCTATCAAGTCCTTTCTTGCCTTAAGGCCATCCTTAGACTTTCCTTGTATATTGAGTAACGTGCCAATAACACTTTCAAATACATTTTTTTCAATATTCATAACATCAAGAAAATGTCTCACATACAAGGACTTCCAATACGACAATTCAAAAAAAACTGACCTCTTCTTCCACCCACTTTTGACAAGTGTGTGGGCAAAAGGCTTGCCAAACTGAGTATCCAAATCTTTCACCTTTTCAAAAATTTGATCACCCGTCAATATAGGTGGAGCTCTGCCTTGTTCTGTCTCTCCATTGAACGCCTTTCTCCATCCACGGTAGTGATGATTTGAATTTAAGAATCTCCGATGATCGAGAAAGACATTCTTCTGACCAAACTCCAAGCGCTTCCAATCTGTTTTATCTTCACAAATAGGACACGCACATTGACCTTTTATGCTATACCCTGATAGATTTCCGTATGCTGGAAAATCATTAATTTGCCAAACAACATCGCCCTCAAGTTGAAACTTTCTTTCCTATATCCATCATAAACCTCCACACCGGTCTCCCACAAAATCTTTAAATCTTCGATTAAGGGCTTCAAGTACACGTCTATGTCATTCCCTGGTTGTTTAGGTCCAGAAATCAACATAGACAACATCATGTACTTACGCTTCATACATAGCCATGGAGGTAGGTTATAAATCATAATAATCACAGGCCGTGTACTGTGTGAGATACTCTGGATACCGTGTGGGTTCATTCCATCAGTAGATAATGCCAAGCGAAGGTTTCTTGATTCTTCTCCAAATTCAGGATAATCATTATCAATTTTCAACCACTGTGGTGAATCTGCCGGATGTCGATACTTTCCATCTATAATTCTTTCATCTGCATGCCAGGTCAAGTGTCTTGAATCGGTTTCACTACGAAACATGCGTCTAAATCTCGGAATAACAGGAAAATACCATAAGACTTTTGCTGGAGACAACTTGTTCTTATATCGCAAGACACCGCATTTAGGACACTCATTTAACGATGCATATCATTTTGAAACAAAACGCAATCGTTTGGACATGCATGTATCTTATCATACCTCATGCCAATAGAGCACAACATCTTTTTGGTCTCATATGTTCGATTGGGAAGAACATTATCCTCAGGAAGCATATCTTTCAAAAGGGCTAATAACTCTGTGAAACTTTTATCCGACCATCCATTGCCCGCCTTTAAGTTGTACAACTTTAATACCGCAGACAATCTTGTGAATTTAGTGCAACCATCATACAAAGGTTTCTCTGCATCACTTACCAACCTCTCAAACATTTCGGGACAATCCTTAAGATCTCCTTCAAGTGCTTCTGCAATCTCTTCAACTCGATCACAATCGTATGTATCTGCGCCACTATAGTTTGAGGCATAGGTCGTACTATCCCCCGGTTCAACATTCTCGTTACTTTTCTCACCATGCAAATTCCAACATGTATAACTTCGATCAATTCCATGCCTCATTAGATGCGATGTCAACTGAACTGCGTCAACCCGTTTCCCATAACAACAACCCAAGCAAGGACATATCATTCTACTGGGGTCTTCGGCGTGCGCAACGACAAACTTAACGAATTCTGATATCCCATTCTCGTACTCTCTCGACAATCGATTGGAAGACATCCATGTATTATCCATTATTAATTAGAATAAACAAAAAACAATTTCAGAAGAGAAACCAATTTCAGAAGATACTCTGTGCAGGGCATTCATGTCTCCATTTACTCTATCAAATAACATCCATACCTAAACTTCTTAAGTTACTAGCTACGCTATGTACTGGTTGGCTGTTAATGAAGAATTCAAACACATTCGGACCTAGGTTTCTAATGATACTGGTGTTGACACAAAATCAGATGTTCATAGGTCGTATAACCCTAACTACTGGGTAATGTAGTCCCATTGCATGCGCTATCATGGTCACTAAAAACCAACCGTCAATTGCCTAATAAACCCAAACTATTTAAATGACTATGAATATTGAAACTTTACAGGTCGAAACAAACGTAGCATAGACAACAATAACATAAAACTGAAATGGGGCAAAGCTAAAACAAAGCAATAATGCAAGTAATAATGTATGCATCGTGTACCTTTGATTGGTAGAAGGAGGAAACGTCGTAGATCTAACAGAGGTGGAAGGAGAACGCCTTAGAACCCTAACGTGAAAAAGAACGAAAATAACAGAGAGTGAAATAACAAAATGCGCAGTATGTTATAATTTTAATGTTTACTAAAGGGGACCTTAGAGGGCGCTTGTGGAAAAAAAGCGCCCTCTAAAGGGGGCCTAAGAGGGCGCTTATGGAAGCTCTCTCTAAGGCTTTCCAGAAGCGCTTTATAAGCTGGAAATGCACATGGACTTATAACAGCGCTTTATTAAAAGCGCCCTCTAAGGGTAACCTTAGAGGGCGCTTTCTAAAAAGCGCCATGTATTGTTGTCCCTCTATCTCCTCCTTATTTTTTCGCTTCACCATAGAGGGCGTTTTATTACAAAAGCTCCCTCTAAAGTGCGTTGTCTATTGCTCCTTATTTTTTCGCTTCACTTTAGAGAGCGCTTTTGTAATAAAGCGCCCTCTAAGGTGCGCTGTCTATTCCAGTTTTTGGCGTAGTGTTTGTAAAGAAAGTTGAAATCCTCCTCGCATAATCTCTATATGGTATCAAACCGGGTTGATTCGTCTCTCATTCACCTTTGATTTGATTCACAACCAAAGCTGAATCTCCATGGACGTATAAGTACTTGATTCTGAGATCAATGGCCTCTTCAAGCCCCACAATGCAGGCTTCATACTCAACAATATTATTTGTACACTTGAAAGTCAATCTAGCTGTAAACGGAAAATGCGTGCCTTGAGAAGTAATCATTACTGCCCCAATGCCATTACCATATTGATTAACAACTCCATCAAATACCATGCCCCAACGGGAACCAGGTTCTGGCCCTTCTTCAAGCAATGGTTCATCACAATCTTTCATCTTCAAGTATAAAATCTCTTCATCACGGAAATCATAATGCACTGACTGATAATCTTCAATCGGTTGGTGAGCCAAATGGTCAGCCCAGACACTACCTTTGATAGCTTTCTGAGATCGGTATTCAATATCATACTCTGATAACAACATCTACCAACAGATAATCCTCCCAGTTAAAGCAGGCTTCTCAAAAATATACTTGATTGAATCCATTTTGGATATCAGCCAAGTAGTATGACTCAACATATATTGACGCAGACGCTTAGCAGCCCAAGCCAATGCGCAACAAGTCTTCTCAAGCGTAGAATACCGAGTCTCACAATCGGTGAATTCCTTACTGAGGTAGTAAATATCATATTCTTTCTTTCTAGTCCCATCTTGCTGACATAGAACACAACACATACTCTCTTCAAGCACAGTCAAAACATGATCAATGGTTTTCCTTCAACAGGCGGAGACAAAATCAGAGGCTCAAGCAGATACTCTTTGATACTGTCAAAAGCTTTCTGGAAGTCTTTGGTCCAATCACAAGACTGATCTTTCCGAAGAAGCTTGAATATAGGCGCATATGTGGTAATCATGTATGAAATGAATCTTGAGATATAATTCAATCGGCCGAGAAAACCCCTGACTTGCTTCTCAGTTTTGGGCACATGCATCTCTTGTATTGCATTTACCTTGGCAGGATCAACTTCAATACCCTTCTCGTTGACAATAAAGCCCAACAACTTACCAGAACGAACATCGAATGTACACTTATTGGGATTCAAGTGGAGTTTATACTTCCTCAAATGCTGGAATAGCTTTAACAAATGCTCAACATGTTCCTCTTCATCAATGGATTTAGCAATCATGTCATCAACATAGACTTTGATCTCTTTATGCATCATATCATGAAAAAGAGTAGTCATTGCTCTTATGTAAGTTGCACCAGCATTCTTTAAACCGAAAGGCATCACTCTATAACAGAATATTCCCAAGGGTGTAATGAATATGGTCTTCTCCATATCTTCGGGTGCCATCTTGATCTGATTATAACCAGAAAATTCGTCCATAAACAAAAAGACTTTGAATTTAGCTGTATTGTCTACCAACATATAAATGTGTGGCAGAGGGAAATCATCTTTTGGATTGGGTTTATTCAAATCTCTATAATCAACGCACATACAAACTTTTCCATCCTTCTTCGGAACAGGCACAATATTGGCCACCCACTATGGATACTCAGCAGTCACAAGGAAACCGACATCAATATGCTTTTGCACTTCTTCTTTGATCTTTACTGCCATATCAGGATGAGTTCTCCTCAACTTCTGCTTGACTGGCGGGCATTCCGGCTTCAATGGCAACCTATGCTCCATAATCTCAGAATCCAAACCAGGCATCTTTTGATAGGACCAAGCAAACACATCTGAATACTCTCAGAGAAGATCAATCAACCCCTTCTTAACATCTGGACACAGTTGAGACCCAACCTTGACTTCCTTCACATCATCCTCGGAACCCAAGTTGACTAGTTCAATCCGCTCTTTGAACGACTGAATGGCTTTTTCCTCATGCTCAAGAAGATGAGACAATTCATCGGACACCTCTTTATCACTTTCCTCCTCGGCCTCAAACACAGGGAATTCAAAATTTGGAGAAGGAGAAAGATGATTGTATTCAATGGGTTTAGAAACCAACCTGCATAAAGATTTGATATTTTGATTTTAGAGAAGTGATTTGTGACCAAATATTATGCAGATGGACAAATTTATTTATTTATGTTTTTTGTGATTAAAATTTTCAGAAAAAGCAAAAAGCAAAAATGAAACATCATAGATGTGGATGAATAGAATTATATTTTATTGATGATCAAAATTTGAAAATGCCCAAACAATGTTCACTTCACCCTTAGGCATAGGAGAAGGATTTTCAAAAAACAAACAAAAGCAATTACTTAGATTGATGCACAATTATATGAACATCAACAACTGTCCAATTGTTGCAAGCTTTTCCATGTGTTACAAAATTGGTGCAGTCTTCATCTTCATCACCCTCGATCATGACATCTAAGTGTTGTTCATTACGATGAATGAACCCTCCGCTACACAAATCGGGTTGCACATCTTCAGCTCTAACCATTGATGAACCTCGTTGGAAACCCAAATCGTATCTGCTCTTATTGTCGGAGACCTCTACCATTTGTCCCCACTGATCATACTTGCCATCCTCAACAATTCTCTGCGCATCTTTATATGAGGACATGGGTGCCCCAACTCTCTTTTCCTCAGCAATAGACAAAGCTTGGAATGGAGTTCCAACCTCATCCTCAACTTCTACATAAGAGAAAGATGACAGGTGGCTTACCAACAAAGCCTTCTCCCTACCAACAATAACAAGTTTTCCATTCTTGACAAACTTTAATTTCTGATGCAACGTTGAAGTAACAACTTCTGCCTCATGTATCCATGGCCTTCCTAATAAGAAGCTATATGCCGAGTGGATATCCATTACTTGGTAAGTAATCTAGAAATCACTCGGACCTATCTTCACAAGAAGGTCCACTTCACCGATCATAGTTTTGCGAGAACCGTCAAAAGCTTTGACGATCACCCCACTATATCTCATAGGAGCTCCTTGGTACAAAAGCCTTGACAAAATTGACTTCGGAAGTACGTTCAATGAAGAACCGGTGTCAACCAACACATTTGACAGAGTGTCCTCCTTGCAATTCATTGAAATGTATAGAGCCAAGTTATGATTTCTACCCTCCTCGGGGAGTTCTTCATCACAAAAGTTGAGGTTGTTGCAGGAAGTGATGTTAGCCACAATATGATCAAACTGATCCATAGTAACATCACGTTCCACACACGCTTGCTCTAAAACCTTCTGCAATGCTTCTCTGTGAGCTTCTGAGTTCATTAGCAGAGACAACACCGAAATTTTGGAGGGAGTTTGGAGCAACTGCTCCACCATATTGAACTCGCTCTTCTTAATCAATTTGAGCACCTCATCATCACCACTAGGCTTCAAACCATTGGATTCACCAGACTGACACTTTGGAGCGCTAACAGAATCTACCACAGACACATCAACTTTCTTGCTAACATATATATCTTCCACATCCTTCGGGAACACCGACCTAAAGACATAACCACTGTGGGTCACCTTAGTAACATTAGCTATACTCACAATAGAACTGGTCGTAGGCAAAGGAACCTCTTGACCATTCTCTAGCATAGCAACATTGTACTGATATGGGATAACCTTATTAGATGCATATGGTACGGGGCATGCTAACCATATTACCAACGGCGATACCGATCTGTTGCTGACACTATTACTACTGTTGCTATCATACTGGATAACTACCCTTTCAGAAGTTTTGATAATGGGAACAATAACATTCACATCGTCATCCACGTGACGGGACTGGAGAATCTAAATCATGCCCTCATCCATCAACCTCTGGATGTCTCTTTTCACAATCATACAACCTCTAGAATTAACACTGCAAATTGCACAACCATCATGGTCATGCTCACACTTGCTTACAAAACAGATATCCTTGTGCATCCTCACCAAGGACCTTCTAATGAAGTATACATCATATACTTTAAATTCCCCGGGACAACCGTCCACCATATTAACAAATGAATTTCCATGGGCAGGTAGTGGGTTAACTTTGACATTCGGCGCGCGATTCTCAAAGGACACCATTCCACTTTTAACCAGCCTCTGGACTTCATACTTCAGGGGGTAGTGTAGCGGTAAATTCATGATCATCAAGCTATGGATAAGCTAGACATAAAATAACAAGAGTCGCCACCACGCTTTTATTAATTCCAAGGGAAAAGGGAAAAAGTACGAACAAAACCCAAAAGTAAGAAGTTTTCAAATCAAAACTAATAAAATGACAGAGATTACAGGTAAGGGGGTCGGTTACACAAAGGGAAGGTGCTAGCACCCAAAGTGTCATAGGTACTCCTAGGGAGCCCTTTTTGTGTGCATATGTATTTGGTACAAAAATGATGTTTACAAACAAATAGAATGTGGGGATGAGAAAAGAATTCATTAATTATATTTTTGTGTTTGACAAGACCTTTGAACTTGTGCCTACGTACCAACATAAAAATGAGGGATCAAAACCTCGTAGTTTGTGATACAAATTTCAAAGTGGATGCATTGCTTTTAACAAAAATTATGTTTGAAAGGCACAAAGGCCTGAAAATGGTTTGAATGAGTTAGTTCTTTTTGGCTTTTTTGAAAGTTTAAGTCAAGTATAGTTAAGTTTATTTACAAGTTTGATTTAAGAAAAGAAGTTTGAAAATGCAATGGCATAAGGCCAAAGTTTCTATCTTTTTGCAAAGTGGTCAAAGTTTAGAACAAAACAAGTTCAAACAAATTTTTTTTTAAAAAGGAGGGAGAGATTTTGAAATTTAAGAAATGGGGAGAAGATGAAGAGACTAATCCTATGCACAAAATTAAAAGTTAAGGGTTGAAAAGATCTGACCAATGGGTAGCAATCCAAGAGACAAGAATGTCAATAGAAACCCAAATTCCCTTGGACATTTAGAATAAAGCAACACACAAATGCACAATTATATTATCTTGAAGAGAAAGGCATCAAATAAAGATAGCCACATCCAAGCTTTAGCCACTCCATGTTCTTCTTCAAATTAGCCCATGTAATAGATGAATTCCAAGAGTCACAAGTTCAAAATAACAGCTTCACAATGATCATGTTACAGATGAACTCAAAGGGATCTTGAATGATGTATCAAATGAAGTTTCAAATTGCAATCACTTGGTTACTGTAAGACCCCAATTTTGACCCTAAGATCCCTCATGCATTTCATCACAAGCACTAGCATTGGGATCATACCTTGGCATCCTTCATACCCCCCTTGTCATTGGGTTTGTTTTGGTGAGAGATCACCAAACATTTTCTGATTATATCATACTTGTATTTTATCATTTTTACTAACCAAAATACCAAAAATATGCCTTTGTAGTTGTCTAACTCTTTTGTAGGTAAGGTACATGATTTCCTTGATTCATTGATCACATCTAGGGTTTGAGACCCTCATGAACAAAGAGAACCATCAAGAATTGATTCAAGAATGGTTATGAGCATCATGTATGAGCCCCAATTGTTTCTACATGTTATATTGATCAAGTTTGCTTCAAGAGTTTGAGGGTGATTTGCCTTGGAAACCATAGGTTGACTGGGTATCTTGAGTAATTTCTCCAATAAGCTATCTCACCAATTGATCAAAATTATCAAGGTACATTTCAAATTTCATCATCTTATGCATATATGATCTACCATGAGCCAAGAAAGTCAAGAGAGTTGAGAATTAGCAAGTTGGTTGATGGTGGTTGGCCAGATGAATTCATCTGATCAGACTGGGTCTCCCTAGACCCTATCTCCTACAATTTTCACCATATGAAAATGATTCAAAGAGAAAACTTACTCTAAATGACATTATAAACAACTTTCATGTTGAGACCTTGAGCTAGTTTTGCTTGGTAAATCACTTTCTATGTTGAAACATTATAGGTCATTTTGTCTAAACCCTAATTTGAAAGTCAACTTCCCAAGGCCATAACCTGCTCAATTTTTGTGAGATCAAAGATTTCCGAGTTTCACAATCAAGTTCAATGTGTCTAATTCAATTTTGATGTTTTGAGTGGGAGCTAATTCAACTTATTTGCACATGTGATATGAGGCTACATTATAGGTCACTTTTGAACTATACCATTGATCAAATGATTTTTCCAAACTTCAAAAATGCATAACTCTATCATTTCAAATCCAAATGACATGAAATTGCTGACCATTTTAAAGGTCTTTGAGAGAGCTACAACTTTTATGAATATACTTTTCTCATTTGAAGATCCCGTAAAACTTTAAGCAAGGTAGAATATTGAGACATATGGCTTGACACTTAGAAATATTTCAATATGTCAAAATTTTCCAAACTTCCATCTCAAATATCTCCAAGTTCCAATCTCAAAATGAAAAAGCGTTCAACATCAAACTTGTTCCTCATGATCTCACCTTTCCAAAGAGCTAAAATTCATGCATTTTGGATGAGAAATGCATAGGCTGCACATGGATTAAACAGGCTAGTATCATGTGTCATGGATCAAACTTCAAACAACAATGCTCACTTGCCTTGCATTCCAAGCTTACTTCAACACATCTGAACTTAATTATGGACCTTTGAACAATCATTTTATGGGCCTTGTCATACCCCAATTTTGTTCGGGTAAGAAAAATCTTTCACCAGCATTCACCACCAGATGTTATAAGGCATAAACTCTACCTTAGGGTTTCTCAGCCCTAAGCTACTCCAAACTCCCCATCATTTCTAAAGACATATTCAATACTCACATGATTATTCTAAATAAAACCCTCAATGACATCAAATTTTCAGTAGCATTTCATCTGTTAAGATCCTTGTACATGACTCAAGAAAACATCTGTCGCATTTGTCTCTTATTATTGTTACTAAGGCATGGGATGGTATGTGCATTTTGGGACTTATTGGTTAATAAGGCTCATTTTTGTTTATCCATAAGATCTTTTGGCTTTAAAAAAGGGCCCATTCCCATCAACATGTCCATAGTTAATATTGCCAGTCCAAAGTGTGGTTCAAATCTCTTTTACATTACTAACCCAAAGTCCATTTGCTTATTAGTAAGTATTAAGAGCCATGATTATTTTTTTATGATCACTTGTTATTAGCCCATTTTCATACCCCAAATATTTATGCCAAAATTCTAAGTCCATCATAGGTCCCTAAATTAAAGTTGCATCTTTTGAAACATGTATATGTTTGATTCAATCTAAGGTCAATTGTTGGAAGGGACTTTCGTGATGGACAACATTTTAAGGTTCATTTTGGTTGAAATTGAACTTTTAATGCTTATGGTATGTGTTGTTCCTTTAATGATTATTTAAGCCAATAATAAACATAATTAAGGGGCAACCATTTGTGAAAGTCCATTTTTATTACATTGTGGCCCAAACCGTTTTCAGAGTGAGATAAAGACTTAAGCACTTTGATTGATTAAACAAAAATAAAGTTTTAAGATTAGAACCATACATATGTTACAAATAGTCCCAAAGTTAATACAATTATCCAAAATACAAAGTGTTACATCAAAATGTTACAATTGAATAACTAGATTATATTGCTATTGGAAACAGAGCCCTCCAATGAGTGAATTGCCCAAGTCCGTCGTTTGAATCAAGGCGCCTTAATCCAATTACCTCATAGAGATGGCGCAGACTTCTTCCCAAAATAGGGGTTGTTTCACCTTTGTAACCTGCGAGGAAAACAACTCAAGTCAAAAATCTTATCAATAAACACTTAAAAAACTAAAGAATAATGAATGAATTGATTAGTTTAAGGCTTTGGACAGAGAACCAACATGAACACCCAAAAAGGTATTTCGTAACCAGTTCAAACAACAACAAATCCATAAAGACAAATCCCATGAAATCTGGGATAAGCTAAAGATATCCTGACAAATTATCTTGGGACTTAAAAAATCCATCATGAAGAAGAGAAGAACTTAAATACCCAGAATAGAGGACAATAAACGGACGAGGGTGAATCAAAGGAGGAAGAGAAATCAAAAACAATTTTTTTCATTCAACACAAAGCATTCAGAGAGAAGAACAGAAGAAGACAAAAAGTTAAAGGAAAGGAAAGGACTTATCTAAGTCGTGACAGAAAAGCCCACGTCGCTGACGACGCAAGTCGAACCAAGTAGCCCTTTTCTCTCCTTTTTCGCTTGAAATTCATACGCCATTTCGTTCATTGCTGTAAATAAAACAAAAACCCTTTGTTAATTTATTAAAATCACAATGATTGGTGGGTTTAAATTTGAAATTAGGGTTAAGGTTTTTTAAACTTTTTCTTACCAATTATTGGGTTTGAGTCTGTTAGCACTTGCCACGTGTGGTTGATGTTGAGACTTGAACGGAGTTTCGAATCTCCGTTTTGATAGGGCGCCGATCTGGTCGGAGGAAGAACATTTAGGTTAAACCGAGGCCGGATTCATGGTCACCGGCACAAGTAAGGTGGGGTTTGTGTTTGGAAGTTTAGGTTTTGGGGTAGGGGGTCGCCGGAGAAGAAGGCGGTGCCGCCACGGTTGGCCGACCACCACCGTATTCTCCGGTAGGTTTCGGCCATGGTTTATGACGGAAATTGTAGAGCAAGAGAGAGTGTTGGCTGAAGAGAGAGACACAAGAGTGTCAAATGAACTCTCACTCTCTCTCAAGAAACGATTTTGTATAGTGGTGAGAGTAAATGCATGAAGGCCAAATGGACTCCCCAGAACACGCCACGCGCGGTTGACTGCTGAGTCAACTAGGGGATCCCGTGTGGATCCCCCCACCGTATGGTGGTGTATCTTCTCCTGTCCATCGCCTGATCTAAAGACCAAGTCAAACTTCTTGATCTGACGGTCCCAGGCACCCGCACGAAGTCGTAACAGTTGACCATGCCTTAAGGGCCTTATTTGTTTCGTTTTGGGCCAGTCAAACCTGGGCCCATACTCGTTTTGCTAATTAAACCCCCCTTTGCCTAGTTTTTTTTACAGTTTATTTTTGGGCTTGGTTTCTATCCCAAGGCTGAAACTGTTTTATCTTAATTTTTATATAGTCCTTTTTTACTTACTTGATTTAAATAGAGTTTTCTAAATTAATTAAATTGCTATTATCATTTCTAAAAAATAATTAAAATTGTTTGGTTATCTATTATTATTATTATCATTATCATTAGTTATTTCAATTATATAATTATTCATTTCTTTGGATTTTATGAGGTTTATGTGTGTTAATATTCATTTAGTCATTTGTATAAGTGTTCAAGTTTATATGCATGTCGTGGTACCTTTATGATAAACCATTCCCATGCCATCAATTCAAACCAATTTTTTAACAAATTAAACTTCTCGATTCAAAGTCGAGCCCATTTTCAAACACCTTTTGTAAGTCGATCGCTTTTAAAGCGTCGCCATCAACCTCACATGGCTTACTCTTGGGCCTTTTTACAATGAGACCTATTCGATTTTAATTAATCGATTAGATGAATTGTTCACTAAATAAATTCAATTCATTCACAAAATACAAATTTTAAACCTCGATCCGACATCGAGTATTCTTTATTAAAATTAAATTAAAATACTTAATCACAATTAAATACTATTTCATTTAGGAATAAAAAAGGTGATGGTTTTGAGTTTTCAACTCGTCTCCTCGATTATTTGAACATAAATTCTTTTACTCGGTTAGTCGAATAATCGTCATTTCTAATCCACTCAAGCACAAATAAATCAAATCCTTTTATAACAAGAAACCAAAAGGGAGATAACTTTGAGTCTTAAATTTTTCTCCTCAACTATTTGAATACAAGTTTTCTTACTTGGTTAGTCAAATAATTGTCTTTCCTTTACAAACTTCCAAACCCCGATTATATCAAAACACTTTTATAATAATGAAATGAAAAAGAAGATGACTTTGAGTCTTCAACTTCTCTCCTCAATTGGTTGAATATGAGTTCTCTTACTCGGTCAGTCGAACAATTGTCATTTTTCCACAAACATACAACTTAATCAAATCATTTTCGTAACAAACTATACAAATAAGGAGATGGTTTTGAGCTTTCAACTCCTCGTCTCAAATGCTTGGATATGAGTTATTTTACTCAGTCATTCAAGTACTTGTCGTTCATTCTAAAATACGTCAACCATATACAACTTTATTTTCATAAATACTCAGATGAAACAGGAAGCGGTCTAGAGTCTTCTATTCCTTTTCCCGATTATTAGGATACGAGTTGTCTTACTCGATTATCCGAGTATTCGTCATCCATTTAAAACACCTTAATTATTATCAGATCCTTTATATAATTAAGGATGAAAAAGAAGGTGGTCTAGAGTCTTCTATTCCCCTTCCCGACTGTTAGGTTACGAGTTGTCTTACTCAACTATCCGAGTAATCATCATCCAACCAAAAACGTCTCAATAAATCAAAAACACCCAACATATTAATCCAACTTGTCACCCCCGTATGACCAAAACTATTTTCAGAAAGAACACTGTTAATACTTTCTAATGCATACAACAAGCCAATGCATAAGCCTCCGCTGAGAGTAGACAAACCAATGTTTAGCCATTAGAATGCGATCTAAACAATTGTTCACTAAAAATACACCAACCAACCGTAGTTACCCGAACTATGAATGCTCTGGTTTCCTTATTGCACTGTAAGGATACGTAAGCACGAGGTTGCGAGATCTTGGCGAGCACACTAATAAAAAACCTCCCCTTTCCCTTTCTGAGGTTCTCATCCATTTCAATTTCTAATATTTTATAACCTAAAGATAGCAAACAAACATAAATTAACACTCGAAATGCAAATTAGAACTAAAAGGTTCCCGTTGCTAATACCTTCCCTTTATGTAATCCACTCCTGAACCCGAATATGGTTGCGACGACCATTATTCCATTTCCTAAAGGTTTTATCGATATTTTCCTATCCCTTTGTTGGGATAAATAAAGTTCGGTGTGACTTTATTCGAACGTAATTTTTCCGTGACCATCGCGAGGAATTGTATTTTTCGAGATACAACCGATGGCGACTCTGCTGGGGACTAGATCCAAGAAAAAGAGAGTGAAGCCTAATTTAGTTCAGTTGATGTATTGTGTGTTAATTTTGTGTGTTTGTTATTTATTCTGTTATTATTATGCTGTCATAATTATTGTCTGGTGTTTTATTGGCTATGTATTATTGGGGTTCTCTGGTTGGTGATACTTTGTGAGATAGGCTCTCCACCCGAGTTTGAGAAAAACCATAAGATTAAGTTGGTGGTTGCGTAGTGGACGCCCACAAGGAGTCTTCCTTGTTAGGAAGATATGAAAACCCCGCCTAGAGGAGATATTCTTGAGATATTATTGCCCGACGAGTTTTCGTCACGACGATAGTATTCTCAAGTTGGATCAATGACTCTAGGGACCTTTTAACCCATTATATCCGGTGGTTATGTAGTATTTACCTGAAGAGTCCCAGACTTATTGGATTAATATGGAAAACCCCAATCAGATGAGATCCCTTGGGTGTATTACTACCTTACAGTAGTGTTCCCAACCTCGATCTATGACTCTAGGAACCTTATTAGAACCTTGGACTCGAGAGTTGTGTAGTATGGACCCACTAGGAGTCTTCCTCTTTGGGACCATACGAAGGCCTCACCCAAAAGAGACTCTTTTAGGGGATGTTATTGGCAGATGAGTTTTCGTCATGACAATAACCTTCCTAAATAGTGATTGATGACTTTGGGAACCTCTTAACTTTAGCATCCTCCCAAAAGGGTTTTGATTAGTAACCAAGGATACCGACTCTCACGACCTGTATGTTGACCTACCTGTAGCATGCATAACATCATTCATAACATAACATTCATATTATTTTATTTCCAAGGAATCTGAGTGTCATAAGTTGCAGGAACTCAAGAAGCATGGAATCAAGCAAAAGAAACATTTACTCTTTCAAGTTCAAAGATCCCGATCTAAGGAGCTTACATGACTTGGTCTCTCAAATGCACCCGGTGTACAGAATCAACTTTGGGAAGAATTATGGCAATATGCTTACCATCCTCAACCAACGAGTGGACTATACAACTTTAGTCACTTTGGCCCAATTCTATGACCTGCCTTTAAGATGCTTCACATTCCAAGACTTCCAGCTAGCACCAACGTTGGAAGAATTCGAGCGTCTTGTTAGGATTCCTATGAAGAACAAACCACTATTTGAAGGTGTAGCGGGGTATTCGTTACCATTAGAGATATTGACTAAATCCAAGGTAAATCATACAAGTCGAGTCGCCACCGCACTTCTATTTATCCAAAGGAATGGTTAGAAAGCGAACAAAAACCTAATAGTTTTAACAAAAACTAGTAAAAGAAACAGAGATTTGGGTAAGGGAGTTGGTTATGCAATGGGAAGGTGTTAGGCACCAAAAACATCCTAGGTACTCCTAGGGAGCCCTTTTCATACTTGTTGTGAAGGTTGTTTGTTTTGTGGAAAATTTTGTTTGTGCAAACATGATTGAAGAGGTGAGAAGAGAATGTACAAATTATTTACATTTTGTGTTTGGATGGATAAACCCATTGCCTACGTACCATCTTAAAAAGATTAGGATCAAAACCTCGTAGTTCGGGGTAAAAAATCTCAAAACAAATGGGTGAATTGATTGGTCCAAAAGCCTTAAGGTCTTTTGTTATCAAAGGGAGAAAACTCAACCAAACCACAAATCCACCATGTGAGGATAGCTTCAACATGCTAGTGAGGGGTTAACCCTATAATAAGCATGGAAGACTTATTGTCCATCACTAAGGATATAGGTGAGTATTACATCTACCACAAGGATAACTCAAACCTAATAGCTAAAGGTTATGAAAGATTTTGATTAACAAAGTGGCCATTGGAACCACAAAAGACATTTGAATGGGTTATATTTACCAATTAGAAGTATGTACAAAAATGGTCAAAGTTGACTTAAAGATTCAATTCAAAATAAGTGTTATGAAAAGAAAGTTTGAAAATCAAAAGCATAAGGCTTAGATTTCTAATGTTTAAAAAGAATGGTTAAATGTTTGCACAAAGAGTTTTGGCTTGGGTTAGAGTGGAGAGAAGAAGTAGAAGGGCTAAATCCTAAACATACAAGAGGTGAGGGGGAGAGAGAATAAAACCACACAAGGAGTTCCTCTCTTGAGATCATATTGATGATCCAAGTAGCTCCCATCCTTTGGAATAAGCAATCACAAAGCATAAGCAATTAAACGAGTCTCATAAGAGATCCTCAATGTGTCTTGTATCTTTGACTTTGAATGATCATGGCAATGGTCCTCCAATTAAGCTCAAGTAGAAACCCCTAGCACAAAAACACACACATCAAAAGTTCCATGAAGTAAATCAAGAATGGACAAGAGTGAGTTTAGAGATTTGGTCCTTCTAATCCATCTTCTTCATTAAGGTCCATTTACTCCAATTTTGCATAAGGAAAGTCCTAGAATCTAAGTCCAATTCTCCATTCTTTGCATAGGGGAAGTCCTAGAAACTAAGCCCATTTCTTTGCATTTGGTTCTCAACAATTAAAACAAACACAAGCATAATAGTATATACACAATTATGTGCTCAAGTGAGCAAATGGCAAATGGCATTAACATAAACATGTGCTCAAGTGAGCAAAGAGAAAAGCAAATGGATAATATGTGCAAGAATAGTAAATTGCATAAAAGTAAAGAGCAAAAAGTAAATGTTAGTTGTTAATAGTTAGTGTTAGTAGTTAGTGTGCCATAAGGCAAATTTAGCACTATGTTAAGCAATCGTAATTGGACTTATGTAGAAGTCACAACTATCTGAGGCCGGTCAATAATAATATAGGCAACAAACACAAGTTAGGAGTCTTGATTAGTGAACCAAGTCCCAACAACTTGCCATGCCAAAAAGAAAATGAGAATTGATCTTGTATTGGTTTAAGCCTTTTGCATGATTTAGAAAACAACCTATCCTTAATGCAAAGCCATTCACTTGATCAATTGATCAAGATGAATTAGATTTGAATCAAGGAAGATTAAGTCTCCCTAATCAATGCTAACTTATCAACCTTCAACTCATTGATCAAAAGGAAAAAAAGAAGAAGAAGAAGAAGGAGATGAATAAATGGAGACGAAAGAAGGCAAAATGATACAAATGCATTAAATGAAATACCATGTACCAATCATCATATGTTGACCAATAACATTGAAAGTGAAAGTCAAACAATTAAAAACAGAAGTGAGATGAAGATTGGAAATCAAGAAATGAATAAAATATTTTTTGGCATTTTTTAATATTAAAAATAAACTTGAATTAAGAATAAAGGAAAGGTCAAACTTCGAAATCACTTCAAATCAACTTTGAAAAGTCCAAGTGATTTATCCTAAGTTCAACAAGGTCAAACAAAGTTTGACAAAAAATTTCAGCATTTTTAAAAGTCAGAAACTATTTTTAATCAATTAAAAATGAATAAAAATAACCTAATTGAACTAAAATCTCAAATAGATCTCAAATCAATTTAAAAATTGATGAGAATATTTTTCATAGATCCATCATCATTCAAATAGGTTAGGAAAATATTTTTGTATTTTTTGAATATCAAAAACTATTAAAAATGAATTAAAAATAACCAGAAAAGAAAAAATTCACAAAAAATATCAAATGACAAATAAAAAATATTAAAAATCAGAATTAGAAACTAGAATTTATTTGGAGACTAATGCAATTGGTCCCATAATTTTTGGATTAAAAATGAGAGAGATATTGATTTTTGAAATAAAAGGGAATTAAAGAAAATAAAACCAGAAATTAAAAATGGAAAAAAACGAGAGCCCGTGGATCTGACTCATTATTTGAGCTGGCAAATCCAAGCATCCAGAGGCGCGTGCCTATTGTAGTCCACGGTCAATGCAATCACATGGGAACTAAGAAAAAGTCATAACAATGAATGATCCTGATTAAATCTGGAAAAGAGATCAAACGGCCAGGAATGGATCTGGAGTTGGGATGGCCACCGGAGCCACCGTCTTCTCCGGTGAGCCTCAGAATTCCAGCCAGATTTGCAGAGATCCAAACCTTAATGAAAATGCACGATCCATACATCTTTGGAAAGTTGGGATGATGTACATCATCCCTGTACCATCCATTTTCACTCTAGATTTCCATGGTGTGAGAAATCAGAAGTTGAAAAATCTGGTGTTCATCATGAACTCAATGGATTTCAAAAATTGAATGCATAAACATGATGCCTCTATTGAGAGGACTTTAGCCAACACAAGATCTAAGCTAAAAGGTCAATGGATGATGAGATTCGAATGAAATACCAGTTGAAGAGTAAGCTTGAATTCTGGTAACTTGAGCTCAATTCCTTGCTTGCTTTGCCAAAACAGAAGATTAGTGAGATGAATGATGAAGGTTTAGAAGCCTTAGATCCAAGAATTCAACCAGATGAAGTTGAATTTTGGATTTGAAAAATTTGAAGAAAAATGGAAATTGCTTCTTTGGTGAGGTTGGGAAATCACTTCAGCAGGGTTTCAGGCGCCTTTAGGTTGGTTTTGAATGAAGCTGAACCCTTCTATTTATAGCAAAACAAACTGCAAGCAAGGTGAATTCTCATGTGCATGGAATTTGGATCCTTCATGCATGGGCCTGTACAGGCGCGTGCAAAGCCCAAAAGCTGATGCAAATGCATGTTGAACACAAACCAAGTTGAATTGGACGTGTAGTTTGAATGGCAATTGCTTGTGTATCAAGATTTCATGTGCATTCCATAATTATGCCTAAATGTTCAACTCTTCGAAAATACCATTTGCCAAATCCAAATATGATCATGTGAGTAATGGTTGGAAAGGTATTGATGTAAGGAACAATTGTTATGTTGGGAAAAAATCCATTTGGAGTGTGGAAATTTATGAAATTATAGTTTAAAGTGTGATGTGCAAAACATGTCAATGCAAAGTTTCTAAATTTGGCCAATGTTCAAGCCCTTCTGTTTTGATGATGCAATCCTCAAATGAAAAAACCTCTAACATCAAAGTTGTATAACGTTTCAAGACAATCAAGATGGACTTATATTTTGCATCATTTGGAGTTTTGATGAAGAAGTTATGGGCACTTGAAGTTGGACTATTTTGCCTTTTAATGCATTTGACCCAAAAGGACCTATAATCTCTTGCATTATCACATGTATTTCCTTTGAGACTTTGAAATTTTGTTCAACATAACATTTGAAGTAGAAATCTTAATCTTTCCAATGCATTTGATCCCACCTCAAAATCATAAACAATGAATGAGTTATGTCCTTGGGAAGTTGACCCACAATTAGGGTTTCAGTCAAAATGACCTATAATGTATTGGAATGAGAGATGGCCTTCAAAGCTTCAAATAAATTTTGGTTGAACATGAAAGTTGTTCATACTGTCCTTAAGAACAGTTTTGCTTTTGAGACCATCTCCATTTGACCAACACATAAAAAGTTAGGTCTCAGTGCATTTCAAAATAGTCAGATGAATTGACTGATCAACTTCTCAAGTCCATGCTTCATATCTTGATGAATTGATGATTGAGGACACTCAAATAAGTTCAAATATGCATGAAATGATGAATTAAAGAACTTCCCTTGATTTTATTTGATCATGGGTTGAGGTTGCTTCAAGAGCAAGGCATTGTGGTGCACAGATGAATTAGGGTTTCTTTGAGGGACAAACCTCAAACCCTTTGACTTGATTTGATCAAAATGATGAATTGAGATGCTAGGGAGGCATATTTTATGGATGAGAGATTTGGGAACCATTACCATGCTTGCTATCATTTCCTCTTGACCATGTCTTTGTACCAATGATATCCTTGAAGCTTTTGACCTTGTGATTGCTCAAGCTACAAACAAAAGATGTTAGTGACATATTTTTGTGCTTTTGCTTAGTAAACAAAATAGGAAAAGCAATGATATACAATTCAAGCATGATTGGTGATCTCAAACCACTCACAAGGAGTCCCACCCAAAGGCAAGGGGAACCAAGATGCTTATGATCCTTGAGGCAATGTCAAATGCAATGTTATGATGCCATGAGGGATCTTAGGGACAAAATTGGGGTCTTACAGAAGGGATAAATGAATCTTTGCCCCTTGAGATCATTGCTAGCACGCTTCACATGGATGAAAAGGAAGTAGAGGCTAACCTAGAAACCAAAGGGAATACCAAAGGATTTTCGCTAAGTTTTCTCTTGGAAATAGCTCATAGCTTTCTAAAAGCAGAAAGTTGGGACGCTTGTTATTATGCTATTGCATTACCCATCTATGGCATCGTCCTGTTCCCAAATATGGATGATTTCATAGACATGGCTGCTATTTGCGTTTTCCTTACCGGAAACCCAGTACCTACCTTGTTAGTTGATGTTTACTATTACATGAGCCATAGGTAGACTAAGAAGAAAGGAATGATTGTTTGTTGTGCTCATTTATTATATCAGTGGTTTCTAGAACATCTTCCAAAGACAGGTGCTTGGGTTGAACAGACAGATGTTAGTTGGCCTCAGAGATTGGGATCGCTCCGATACGAAGATCTTTCTTGGTATTCCAAAGAATGCATCAAAATGGACATCATATTCAGCTGTGGAGATTTCCCTAATCTACCACTTATTGGAACTCAAGGATGCATGAATTCTAACCCAGTTCTATCACTAAGATAACTTGGTTACCCAATGGAGGGCCCTCCAGAGGCAAGGTCTTTGGAAGCTTTCTTGTTGCTTGACTTTGAGGTTGAGAATCCTAGCTTGTTCCCACGAATCAGAGAGGCTTGGAAGAACGTCAATCGAAAAGGGAAAGTTGATTTGGGGAGTGCAAATAGGATTACAAAAGAACCATATTTTCATTGGGTAAAGGAAAGGGTGGAGATGATCAAAATGCCATTCGTCATTCAGACACCTTACCTCTTCCTGAACCTAAGCTCTCCCATGTCCCTATTGAAGAAGTGGAGAAACTCAAGACCACCATGGCAAAGCTAGAAAAAGAGAATGAAGAGTTAAAGATAAAACTCCAATAAATCATCAATGAGAAAAACACCATGAAGTGAGAGCTTGAGAGAAAGAATGCACAGCTTCAAGCACACGTAGAAAAGTTCAACAAAGAGGAGCATAAGAGGAAAAATATCAAAACGGGATTAGAACAAGCTGACCATTGTCTAGATACTCCTAAGGGTCAATTACGACGAGCTCAGAAAGAATGTCAAGACAATGGGAGTTGGTGGCATCTAGCCATGAAGGAAAACAAGACGATAAGAGATACACTTGGGGCTCAGATAAAAGAACTCACCATTTCGGTTCATCATGCAAAGGCTGAAGCAGATCAAGAACGTTGACTCAAGAATATAGCCACCGAAGCTTCTAGGGTTTCACCCATGATATGGGAGGAGAAGTGTCAAGAAGTAAGAGGCATAAAAGAGTCTGCTAGCTATTGGAAGAACCAACTAGAGTCATTACACCAAGACAACTCCATATGGTTGAAGGAACGATAGTATATGATTGAAGATTATGAATCCTTTAAGAAGACCATAGACTTTTTGCAAGGAGATAGGGATAAGTTCCGTCCAAACTTCGATGGGCTAGTGGGGTTCTGTAATTGGACGGCTAAAGAATTACCATGGAAGTTAAGAGACGCAGTTGAAGAGTTAAAGGAAGATAGCACTCCTCCAGCCATAATCAGTTTCATTTTGCTCTATAAAGGGTTGCTGAAGAGATTCAAGAAAGAACTAGAAGAGCTCCAAGCCAGAAAGCCTACAGTTTAACTTTCCTATGCCTTATATTTTGTTCCTTTAACAATGTATTTTGAACTAGGGCCTTTTTAGACCCCTATGTTATGTACTTGAATGAATGACGTTTAAAAATTACTCCATTATTGCTATTCTAAGTATTTCTTGTTTCTTCGAATTACTAACAACTAATGGAACTCGACTGATTCCCTGAAAATAAAATATGCATAACATTCGTATCTTCATTATGCATCATGCTTCATAAAAATTCAAAAAAAAATTACCCGACCTTTTTTACCCTTTATCCAGCCACAATGACTAATCAACACCGATACGAGATGTAAAGCAACTACAAGATGACGTTAGAGCAAGTTGAAGCTAACCAAGTTACCATGAGGACATACATCAACACGATCCAAGAGAAAATGGATCAGCTGTTGGAGACAATGCTCGTAATTTCCCAAAGAGAGAGGATTGTGGATGAAGAAGCTAGGGAAAAAAGGAATGATAGCACACCAAGTTTGGACCCCCAAGACGAGAGTTTCGTCCCCACCAAAAAGAGATTGGTTCAGATACCGGTAGGAGGCAAAGGAGATGTGGATCGTGCAGAGCTTTCTGATGCATCTACTCATCATGGATCCGAAATTGGAGATGACCCGTACGATGCTTTATATGTGCCTGATCAACCAAAGCCTAAGATACTTCCAGATTCTGCTACAGATAGGCTTCGTACCTTGGAAAAGAAGATCAAAGCTATAGAGGGGAATAATATCTTCGGCGCCTCTGCCATGAACATGTGTTTGGTATCAAATTTAGTCATCCCGGCTAAATTTAAAACACCTGATTTCGTGAAATACAAAGGACAGACTTGCCTAAGAAGTCACCTGGTAATGTACTTCAGGAAAATGGCTGCTCATACTAAAAACGACAAACTGCTTATACACTGTTTCCAAGACAGTCTAAGTGGAGCATCCCTAAGATGGTACATGAGCTTAGAGTAGGGGCGGATTCAAAGCTGGGAAGATTTGGCTGACGCATTTCTCCGTCAGTACAAGTATAACTTAGATATGGCACCCGACCGAATGCAGTTACAAGGGATGACCATGAAAGAAAATGAGTTATTTAAAGAATACGCCCAGCGATGGAGAGAGTTGGCTGCTCAAGTAGAGCCACCATTGTCCGAAAAGGAAATGACTGGAATATTTGTGGACACGCTAAAGGACCCATTCTTTGATAAATTAGTGAGTAGTGCAGCGTCCGACTTCACACATCTAGTCACAATCGGAGATCGCATAGAAAAAGGGTTAAGGGATGGAAAGATTCCAGGAGCTGTGGCAACCTCTAGTGCACCGAAAAAGTATTCTGGAGGCTTCCAGAAGAAAAGAGAAGGTGAAACAAACGCTATATCCCGAGGCTATAAGGGGAAGCAACAAGCTTCATATGGCTAAGTCGCCGCCGTGGTACCCATACCTTATCAACAACCAATACAGCAACAACAGGTGTATCAACCATAACATCAACAACATCGTCAACAAAAAAACGCCGCACCACCAAGACAATTCAAGCCAAGGCCTCCAAGAAGGCAACTTGATCCTCTACCAGTACCTTATAGCCAGATATTCCCATATCTGCAAAAGGAGGGTCTTCGGACATTGAGGGACCTAAAACCGACTGTTTTTCCATATCCACCCGGATATGATACTAACGCCCATTATGAGTTTCACATGGGAGCGCCCGGTCATACCTTAGAGAATTGTTTTGCATTTCAAAATCGGGTACAAGACTTGATTGAAGCAAAGGATGTCTCCTTCACTCTGAGACGCCCGAACGTGAACACCAATCATTTGCCAACACATAAGGATGCTTCCGTCAGTGCCATTGAGGAGAGTGATCAAGGTAAATTGATCCGTAGGGTGGAAGAGATTCAAACCCCTATCGCCAGGATAGGAGCATAATTGCTAAAGAGTGGTCTAATCCCAGAGGATCTAGTTACTGAAGAGAACAATAAAAAGTTGAGAAATTTTATACAACAAATGCTGGATCAAGGCGAGTTACAGATAAGTTGCCGTGTCAAGAGCAAGCACTAGGAAGAGCTAGCCGTAGTGGACATCCCTTATGATGAGGTTAATATGGAAATACCTATAAGCCCATTGGTGATAGAGTTTCCAGCACCGTTCGCATACGAAGACGAGAAGGCAGTCCCGTGGATATACCAGCCCAGAGCTTTTAAGCAAGGGCAGGAAGACCAACCCTTAATGATCAATGAACCAAACGTCACCTTGATTATGGGGCCGACAGGAATGACATGTAGTGGCCGAGTGTTCGCGCCAAGGACTGCTGATACTTCTACAAGGGCTAAAGGGAAGGAAGTTGCTGTCGAGATCCCTGTCCCTAATCAAGAAATGCAAGACATACACCTGTCTCCTAAAGCTACAGTCACTCGTGAAGAGGCCGAGGAATTTCTAAGGATAATCAAAACGAGTGATTATAAAGTGGTGAACCAGCTGAATCAAACACCTTCAAAGATCTCTATGTTATCTTTGTTGCTCAACTCAGAAGCGCACAGGAACTCGCTGTTGAAAGTATTAAGCGTTGCACATATCACGAAGGACATAACGATAGAACAGTTTGACAATGTGATAGCTTGTGTGACCATTGGGAATTTATTAGGTTTTAACGATGATGAACTACCGATCGAGGGAAAGAACCATAATAAGGCCCTACATATCTCCTTGAAATACATAGACACTATACTATCAAGGGTATTAGTGGACACAGGTTCCTCGCTGAATGTTATGCCGAAGACAATTTTGATAAAGCTGCCGATGGAAGGGATAAGTATGAAGCCCAACACCTTAATCGTAAAGGCAATTGATGGCTCAAGGCGAGCAGTGATAGGAGAGGTTGATTTACCAACCAAGATAGGCCCAACTATTTTTAATATCACGTTCCAGATTATGGACATACATCCCAGTTATAGTTGCCTACTTGGAAGACCCTAGATTCACTCCGCAGGCGCCGTCACCTCCACTCTACATCAAAAGCTAAAATTCATTACAAATGATAAGATGATTGTGATTGGAGGGGAGGAGGATATCTTGGTTAGCCACTTGACATATTTCCGTTATATCGAGGTGGATGGAGAGATAACTGAGACACCATTCCAATCCTTGGAAGTGGTAAATATGATGGCCATCCAACAGACATTGGAGACCCCGAAATCAGGACCATCCATGGCCTCGTGGCAAGGAGCTAAGGCTATTATGAAAAGTGAAAATGCTCAAGACTGGGGCAAAGTGGTGGAAGTGAAAGAGAAATGAGACAAGTTTGGCCTGGGGTATGACCCGTCAGTAGATAAAGTCGGTAACCAACATGACAAAGAGCAGATTCCTTCTGTAGAGGAAACAATTACCAACGCTGGCCACATTTTTGGCAAACAGGCGGCGATGATCAGTGATGAAGATCGCGAAGAGGGGGTGTCTAGCTGGATGCGACAAGCCGCACCTAATGAAGAGCTGACAAACTGGAAGGCTGTGGAAGTTCCCCAATTTTTTCAAAAGTAATTTTATTATTTTAGACAAAACCCTATGCTCTGCCTAAGGCACAGTGACGTGTTGTAGGGCCTCCTTTATCTTTTTCAAGAGTTTGTATATCATTAATGAAATGGAAATTTGCATCCAAATTTTTGTTCCTTTCCTTTCGTTTTTTTATTGCAAAAAAATGTCATCAATTTTTAATGCACGCACTTTCTAAATAAACTACATAAATCATAACATGCAGAAACACCACCGAGACCATTGATAACGACACTGCTAGGGTCAAATATGATTTTGATTGTCCAATCTGCCAAGCTGAAGACGAAGTGGGAGAAAATTGCGAGCTCCCTGAAGAGTTGGCCAGATTACTCAGACAAGAAGAGAAGGTTATTCAACCACACCAGGAGGACGTTGAAGTTATCAATCTAGCAACAGAAGAAGACAAGAGAGAAGTAAGGGTAGGCGCCGCGCTTCAAGATGCAGTGAAGACAAGATTGATAGAGCTCCTCCACGAATATGACGATGTGTTTGCTTGGTCATACCAAGACATGCCCAGATTAGATACTGATATCATGACCCACAAGCTTCCCCTTAAAGAAGAATGCTCTGCTGTCAAACAAAAGATAAGAAGAACTCGACCAGATATGGGTTGCCAACATTGTACCGGTACCGAAGAAAGATGGGAAGGTTTACATGTGCGTAGACTATCGAGACTTAAACAGAGCCAGTCCCAAAGACGATTTCCCATTACCTCACATTGATGTATTGGTGGATAACACAGCTCAGTTCTTCGTATTTTCCTTTATGGATGGTTTCTCTGGATACAACCAAATTAAAATGGATCCTGAGGACATGGACAAGACCACGTTCATTACCCCTTGGGGCACTTTTTGTTACAAAGGAATGTCGTTTGGATTAACGAACGCTAGGGCAACATATCAACGTGCCATGGTGACTCTCTTTCATGACATGACTCATGAAGAGATTGAGGTGTATGTCGACGACATGATTGCCAAATCCCAGACAGAAGAAGAACATATAACTAACCTAGGGAAACCATTTGCTCATTTGAGGAAGTTTAGGTTGAGACTTAATCCTAACAAATGCACATTTGGGGTTCGATCCGGGAAGCTTTTAGGCTTTATCGTAAGCCAAAAAGGAATTGAAGTAGATCCCGACAAGGTTCGAGCCATTTAGAACATGTCTGCACCAAGGACTGAGAAGGAGGTTCGTGGTTTCTTGGGGAGACTAAATTACATCGCCATGTTTATCTCTCATCTTACTGCCACATGTAAACCAATATTCAAGCTCCTAAGGAAGAATCAAGATGTAGAGTGGAATGTTGACTATCAAATAGCCTTCTATAAAATCAAAGAATACTTGTAAGAGCCACCGATTCTGATGCCTCCTGCAGAAGGGAGACCTATCATCATGTATTTTGTAACACCCTTCTAAAATACCCCGAGTATATAATTAAAATACAAACATATCAATCAGAGTAAATATGCAATCAAGGGTGTCACACGACTACTTCACACCATAATAACTGCCATGCTCTTTATTTAATCAAAATAACATTTTTGCATAATTCGCAGCGGATAGAAATCAAATCAACCAATCAAAACATATAATGTATTACATGTAAATTGGTTCACAACCAACAATAAAACAATTAAAGACATCCCGTCCCGATGTTACATCTATCAGAGCATGACCCACTAAGGAGACTACACTAGACTCCAAGCACTAGCTTCTACTCAATCACTGCTCGTTACCTGAAAAATAGTTGTAAGGGTGAGTTCCTCAATCGATATAATAAGCATTATAAAATATCATGCAATGTTAAGTAATTTAACACGTTTCATCACCCAAATCAGATTACACATTCAGCAACGGCAATATCAACTCAATCATACTCAACATCAACACAACACACAACACACAACACACATATAATACTGGAATACATCCATTCATATTATATTCCATACAACAAACCAACAAAATGCAACTCTAATGAGACTCGACTCGTCATGCATGTGGTACCATTCGGAGTAAAACTCCCAACTTAAAATCATTGCCATTTTATTGGGCATCAAGGCATAAGCCTTCAACTTTCAACTTTTGCCAATCCAGGCCAACGTGGTGTGAGCAAAGCTCCGACTTAATGCATATGGATTTACATGACGTATCCGACTTAAAATTTCGACAACATGATAATAATAGCAACACAACAATGGTTTCAACATAAGCAACTTATAATCAACTTTGGCTCACCAAGCCTACAACTCAGTATCCTTAACAATTTTCCGTACACGGAACAACTCAGCAACATACTTGTATCGACACTTCATAACATAAACTCAACAAAATTACTCATCACAATTAACGATAATATCACCCGACTCACCCCGACGAATTCCATTAAATTCTGAGCAAAATTCGATTTATCACTTTTCCAACAGTGTTAACCGGTTAACGCCCTGGGTTAACCGGTTAACGCAGGACAGAACACGCTTTCTGGCCATTCACAACAGTGTTAACCGGTTAACGCCCTGGGTTAACCGGTTAACGCAGACAGAACAACAATATTTTCACAACTCACAACAGTGTTAACCGGTTAACACCCTGGGTTAACCGGTTAACGCAAGACAGAAAGCCGTTCCTGCGCTAACACGAAGCAGAATGCAGAATTCTCCGCATTTTCCGCCGTTGGAGGACTTCCGGACCTCCGATTCCAATTCCGTAAAAAGCGATACGTTCGGGGAATCACGACTCACACAATTACCGATTCAATTACACCTTAAACACAGTTTATTCATCACAATTTTTCAGCACTCATCGTCCCAATTAGGGTCAATTCAACGGTTTATCACTACCCATTACATGTTAATCTATAATACCCATTGACGATGATAAACCCCCCTTACCTGAATTAATCCGGCAGCCTTTTAGCTTTAAGCTCTTCTCTTCTCCAACCTTTGCTCTCTCTCCACTTTTCAACCGCTTCTCTGCTTTTCACGTAAAAACCCTCTTTACCAAAAATTGAAACTCTTTTCTTAATTCCCACTTATATATTTTCCAATAATTATTATTCCAATAATAATAATAATAAATAATCCAATAATCCAATTATTTAATTAAATTAATAAATATAGTATTAACTTAAATTAAATAATTATCTTATTTTTATCGGGGTGTTACAACTCTCCCCTACTAAAAGAGTTTTCGTCCTCGAAAACATACCTCAAGCGAATAACTCCGGATAAGACTCCTTCATCTGACTTTCAAGTTCCCATGTCATGCTTTCGCCCGCAGCTCCCAACCAAACGACTTTAACCAACACAATCTCCCTTCCTCGAAGAGTCTTTGTTTCACGATCTTCAACTCGTACAGGCTTTGTCTCCATTGTTAAATTATCCCGCACTTGCACATCATCCATACTAACCACATGAGACGGATCTGAGACATACTTCCGAAGTTGCGACACATGGAATACATCATGCAAATTCGAAAGATTAGGTGGTAATGCCATCCGATAAGCAACTTTTCCAATCCGTTCTAAGATTTGATACGGACCAATGAAGCGAGGAGTGAGCTTTTTAGACTTCAAAGCCCTCCCAACACCGGTCACAGGCGTGACTCTCAAAAATACATGGTCACCAGCTTGAAATTCTAAATCCTTCTTCCGCTTGTCATGGTAACTCTTCTGCCTACTCTGAGAAGCTTTCATCTTATCTCGGATAAACTTCACTTTCTCGGTGGTTTCTCGAACTAACTCTGGTCCAAGTACTACACCCTCACCAGATTCGTGCCAACATAACGGAGTTCTACATCTACGACCATACAATGCTTCAAAAGGCGCCATTCCGATACTAGAATGGTAACTATTATTATATGTGAACTCGATCAATGGGAGATAAGTGTCCCACGAACCTCCTTGTTCAAGAACGCAAGCTCTCAGTAAATCCTCCAATGATTGAATAGTTCTCTCAGTTTGGCCATCAGTTTGAGGATGATATGCCGAACTCAACCTCAACTTAGAGCCCAACGAATCTTGCAGACTTTTCCAAAATCCCGATGTAAACCTCGGATCTCTGTCCGACACAATACACAGAGGAACACCATGCAACTTTACAATTACTCGGATGTAAATCTCTGCCAACTTCGCAATTGGGTAAGTGATGTTAATAGGTATGAAGTGAGCCGACTTCGTGAGCCTATCAACGATCACCCAAATCGAATCATGCCCTCTTAAAGTAGCAGGCAGCCCCGTTACAAAGTCCATAGAAATGCTATCCCATTTCCATTCTGGAATTTCCAACGGTTGCATCAACCCAGCAGGCTTCTGATGCTCAATCTTCGACTTCTGACAAGTTAAGCACGCATACACAAAACGAGCCACATCTTCTTTCATTCCGGGCCACCAAAATATTTTCTTTAAATCCTGATACATTTTAGTAGCTCCTGGATGAATACTCAAACTGCTCCTATGACCCTCTTCTAGAATGCTCCTTTTCAAAATCGCGTCATCAGGAATACAAATTCTTTCTCCTAATTTCAACACACCTCTCGCATCAATCTTAAAGTCACTCTTCTCTGATTGACCACAACGATTAAGGATATCTACTAATTTCACATCCAATTTCTGTGCCTCTCGGATACTATCCATAAAATCATTATTAATCTTTAGCATTCCTAGCATTACACTCTGCGGGGTTACTTCGCAAACCAAACTCATATCACGAAATTGCTCAATTAATTCCAACTCCTTAATCATCATTGCTGACACATGCATGGTCTTTCTACTTAAAGCATCGGCCACAACATTTGCTTTTCCTGGATGATAATTCAAACCGAAATCATAATCCTTAAGCAATTCTAACCACCTACGTTGTCTCATGTTCAGCTCTTTCTGGTCAAATAGATACTTTAAACTTTTATGATCGCCGAAGACTTCAAATCTGGAACCATAAAGGTAATGCCTCCAGATTTTTAGCACAAACACCACAGCAGCAAGTTCAAGATCATGCGTAGGATAGTTCTTTTCATGAATTCTTAACTGTCGCGACGCATAAGCAATTACTTTATTATTTTGCATGAGCACACCTCCCAAGCCCATCAATGAAGCATCACAGTAGATTATAAACGGTTCCTCCGGATTTGGCAAAGTCAAAACCGGCGCCGACGTCAATCTCCTTTTTAATTCATTAAAACTCTCTTCGCACTGAGCATCCCACACGAAAGCTTTACCTTTACAAGTTAATTTAGTTAACGGAAGTGCTAACTCAGAAAATCCTTCAATAAACCTTCTATAATATCCAGCTAATCCCAAAAAGCTTCTAATCTCGGTAACCGACTTAGGAGTCTCCCATTGCAATACAGCTTCTACCTTGGAAGGATCTACAGCAATACCCTTTCCTGAAATTACATGGCCGAGAAAACTGACTTCTCTTAACCAAAATTCACACTTGGACAGCTTCGCATACAATTGCTTATCTTTCAAAACCTCCAACACTAATCTCAAATGTTCCTCGTGCTCTTCTTCGGACTTAGAGTAAATCAAAATATCATCAATAAATACTACCACAAAATGATCCAGATAAGTATGGAAAATACGATTCATGTATTCCATAAATACTCCCGGCGCATTAGTCACACCGAAAGGCATCACAGAATACTCATAATGTCCATACCGAGTTCTGAACGCTGTCTTCTGGATGTCTTCATCTTTCACTTTGATCTGATGATAGCCCGATCTCAAATCAATTTTACTGAACACACACGCACCCACTAATTGATCCATCAAATCATCTATTCTCGGTAGTGGATACTTATTCTTGATCGTTACTTTATTCAATTGTCTATAATCGATACAAAGCCTCATACTACCATCTTTCTTCTTTACTAGCAACACTGGAGCTCCCCACGGTGACACACTTGGTCTTATAAACTTCTTCTCAAGTAAGTCTTCCAATTGCTTCTTTAATTCATACAATTCAGATGCCGACATTCTATACGGTGCCATCGAAACAGGCCTAGTACCAGGCACCAGATCAATAGTAAATTTAACTTCCCTCTCTGGCGGCACACTAGGAATTTCATCAGGAAAAACTTCAGGGAATTCTTTCACCACTAACAGTTCCTCTATCTTAGCTTTACCCTCTACCGACAACGTTGCCATCAAAGAAAACATCTGAGCTCCCTCTTTCATCAATTTTCGCAATTCTCTGAAAGGTAATAAGTCAACCCCTTCCTCTTCAGGAGTGGAAAACCTCACCGACTTACGATGACAATCTATATGAACATAATTATACTCTAACCAGTTCATACCAAGAATTACATCCATCCCATCCAACTGCAAACATACTAAATCAACATAGAAATCTTTATCGAAGATCGACAAAGGACATTTTAAACATACCAAAGAAGTAGTTATTGATCCCTTAGCTGGGGTCTCAACAATCAATTCACCATCCAAAGCGAACAATTTTAAACCCAGTCTTCGAGCACAGTTAGCAGAAATAAAACAGTGTGTAGCACCGGTATCAATAATAGTAATTAAAGGAGTACCATTTATGAAACATGTACCTCGGATAAGTCTGTCCTCACTGGAGGTTTGAGTTCCGGTCAATGCGAACACCTTTCCAGTTTGAGATTTCTTTGGCTTCTGACACTGACTTCCAATATGCCCTTCTTCGCCACAATTAAAACAAATCATTTCCTTGTGCTTGCAATCAGCTATTGCATGGCCAGTCTTACCACAGCGAAAACACCTCTTTACTTCAGCAGTGCATACATTACTCTTATGACCAGCCTGACCACATTTGAAGCAAACTATACCAGCAGGAGCACCTCCCCTACTAGTCCTCTGAGCCGGAGCAGCTCCTTGTTTCCCCTTTCCCACTGGAGCATCATACGGCTTGCCACGGTTTTGATGTTGCTTGCCCCTGCGGTCACTGACAATCTTGTAATGAGCATTATTGTCTTCTTCAAATATCCTGCAGCTATCAACCAATTCAGTAAAAATGCGTATCTTCTGATACCCAACAGCCTTCTTAATTTCAGAGCGCAGTCCGTTTTCAAACTTGATGCACTTTGAAAATTCAGCACCAGCACCAGTGTAATGAGGATAAAATTTGGACAACTCCACAAATTTTGCAGCATAATCAGTGACAGACATGTTTCCTTGCTTCAGCTCAAGGAACTCAATTTCTTTCTTACCACGGACATCTTCCGGATAATACTTTCTCATGAATTCCCTACGGAATACATCCCAAGTAATGACCTCACCTGCCACGGTCAACCTCTCGTGAGTCTCTAGCCCCCAGTCATCAGCTTCGACTGCTAGCATGTGAGTACCATACCGAACCTTCTGAGCTGGAGTGCAATCCATAACACGGAAGATTCTCTCGATCTCTTTCAACCATCCTAAGGCTGCATCTGGATCATGCTTCCCTTTAAACACCGGCGGATTCTCTCTTTGAAAAGTCGCCAAGCTACGTGATCCAGCATCTCCACCAGCATTTGGCAAATTCTGCACAGCTTGTGCCATCGCTTGCATTGCGGCAGCCATTGCAGCGTCATTCCTTCCAGCCATTTCAACTTATCACCACAACACAACTTAAAAGTTAGATTAGTAACAATACACAATTGTTAGACAGTAACGACACGACAACTGGCCGGACAGACCGACCTGCTCTGATACCACTAATGTAACACCCTTCTAAAATACCCCGAGTATATAATTAAAATAACAACATATCAATCAGAGTAAATATGCAATCAAGGGTGTCACACGACTACTTCACACCATAATAACTGCCATGCTCTTTATTTAATCAAAATAACATTTTTGCATAATTCGCAGCGGATAGAAATCAAATCAACCAATCAAAACATATAATGTATTACATGTAAATTGGTTCACAACCAACAATAAAACAATTAAAGACATCCCGTCCCGATGTTACATCTATCAGAGCATGACCCACTAAGGAGACTACACTAGACTCCAAGCACTAGCTTCTACTCAATCACTGCTCGTTACCTGAAAAATAGTTGTAAGGGTGAGTTCCTCAATCGATATAATAAGCATTATAAAATATCATGCAATGTTAAGTAATTTAACACGTTTCATCACCCAAATCAGATTACACATTCAGCAACGGCAATATCAACTCAATCATACTCAACATCAACACAACACACAACACACAACACACATATAATACTGGAATACATCCATTCATATTATATTCCATACAACAAACCAACAAAATGCAACTCTAATGAGACTCGACTCGTCATGCATGTGGTACCATTCGGAGTAAAACTCCCAACTTAAAATCATTGCCATTTTATTGGGCATCAAGGCATAAGCCTTCAACTTTCAACTTTTGCCAATCCAGGCCAACGTGGTGTGAGCAAAGCTCCGAATTAATGCATATGGATTTACATGACGTATCCGACTTAAAATTTCGACAACATGATAATAATAGCAACACAACAATGGTTTCAACATAAGCAACTTATAATCAACTTTGGCTCACCAAGCCTACAACTCAGTATCCTTAACAATTTTCCGTACACGGAACAACTCAGCAACATACTTGTATCGACACTTCATAACATAAACTCAACAAAATTACTCATCACAATTAACGATAATATCACTCGACTCACCCCGACGAATTCCATTAAATTCTGAGCAAAATTCGATTTATCACTTTTCCAACAGTGTTAACCGGTTAACGCCCTGGGTTAACCGGTTAACGCAGGACAGAACACGCTTTCTGGCCATTCACAACAGTGTTAACCGGTTAACGCCCTGGGTTAACCGGTTAACGCAGACAGAACAGCAATATTTTCACAACTCACAACAGTGTTAACCGGTTAACACCCTGGGTTAACCGGTTAACGCAAGACAGAAAGCTGTTCCTGCGCTAACACGAAGCAGAATGCAGAATTCTCCGCATTTTCCGCCGTTGGAGGACTTCCGGACCTCCGATTCCAATTCCGTAAAAAGCGATACGTTCGGGGAATCACGACTCACACAATTACCGATTCAATTACAGCTTAAACACAGTTTATTCATCACAATTTTTCAGCACTCATCGTCCCAATTAGGGTCAATTCAACGGTTTATCACTACCCATTACATGTTAATCTATAATACCTATTGACGATGATAAACCCCCCTTACCTGAATTAATCCGGCAGCCTTTTAGCTTCAAGCTCTTCTCTTCTCCAACCTTTGCTCTCTCTCCACTTTTCAGCCGCTTCTCTGCTTTTCACGTAAAAACCCTCTTTACCAAAAATTGAAACTCTTTTCTTAATTCCCACTTATATACTTTCCAATAATTATTATTCCAATAATAATAATAATAAATAATCCAATAATTCCAATTATTTAATTAAATTAATAAATATAGTATTAACTTAAATTAAATAATTATCTTATTTTTATCGGGGTGTTACATATTTAACCGTGCTCGACGAGTCCATGGGTTGTGTGTTGGGACAGCAAGATGAAACTGGTAGAAAAGAGCATGCCATATATTATCTGAGCCAGAAATTTAATGATTGCGAGACCAGATATTCTTTACTCGAGAAAACTTGTTGTATACTCGCATGGGCCGCTAAGTGCCTCAGGCTGTACATGCTAACCCACATGACTTGGTTGGTATCTAAAATGGATCCCATCAAATACATATTCGAAAAACCAGCTCTTACCGATAGGATTGCTCGACGGCAAATGTTGTTATCAGAATATGATATTCAATATGTTGCACAAAAGGCAATCAAAGGAAGCATATTAGCAAACCATCTTCTCACCAACCGTTAGAGGATTACCAACCTTTGAAGTTTAACTTCCCAAATGAGGACATCATGGTTGTCAAGGATGCTGAAGACTCCGAACAGGAGGAGAGTCTTGATCCAAAAGCGGGCTGGACTCTCATGTTCGACGGCGCCTCAAATGCAATAGGCCACGTGATTGGGGCAGTGCTGATGTCTTCCAAGATATTCCATCTACCGTTCACCACAAAGCTTTGTTTTACCTGCACAAATAACATGGCCGAGTATGAAGCTTGCATATTAGGGTTGGAAGAAGCTATTGAGTTGAAAATCGAGATACTAGAAGTATTCGGGAATTCCGCTCTAGTGATACATCAGATCAGAGGAGATTGGGAAACAAGACATGCTAACCTAATTCCATACCTGGATTATGTGCTGAAGTTACTCCCAAAGTTCGACAAAATCACTTTTTCTCATATTCCTTGAGAAGAGAATCAGATGGCAGATGCCTTAGCAACTTTGGCTTCCATGTACAAATTAATATGGCCCAACCATCAGCCTCACATTGAAATTAGGCGTTTTGATGAACCTGCACATTGCTTGACGACAGCAGAAGAGCCAGATGGTAAACCCTGGTTCTTTGATATTAAACATTATCTGGAGAAGCGGGAATATTCGGCAGAGGCTTCCAGCCTTGACAAAAGAACCCTCCGGAGGTTGGCATCAAAGTTCCTCTTGAACGGGGAGGTATTGTACAAGCAAAACTATGACATGGTTTTATTGAGGTGTGTGGACAAACATGAAGCTGATCAACTTATGAAGGACATACACGAAGGGTCTTTCGGCATGCACGCAAATGGGGATGACATGGCAAAGAAAATCCTAAGGGCAGGCCACTACTGGTTAACGATGGAAGCCGACTGCTATCGTTACACCAGAGCATGCTACAAATGCCAAATCTATGCTGACAAGATACATGTACCGCCTACCCCGCTGAATGTCATAGCATCACCTTGGCCTTTCTCTATGTGGGGCATCAACATGATTGGAATGATAGAACCCAAAGCGTCTAATGGACACAGATTTATCTTGGTGGCCATAGACTACTTTACCAAATGGGTGGAAGCCGTATCTTATGCGAATGTCACGAAGCACGTAGTCGCCTGTTTCTTAAAAAACAACATCATATGTCGATATGGGATTCCCAATAAAATCATCACTAATAATGGGTCCAATCTCAACAACAAGACCATGGAGGAGTTATGCACAACGTTCAAGATCTAGCATCATAACTCATCACCATATCGGCCTAAGATGAATGGGGTTGTGGAAGTTGCGAACAAAAATATCAAGAAAATCATCTAAAATATGGTTATCACGTACAAGGATTGGCATGAGATATTATCTTTTGCGTTACATAGCTATCGCACGTCGGTACGAACTTCAACAGGGGCAACCCCTTATTCCTTGGTATATGGCATGGAAGCATTTCTCCCTATAGAAGTGGAGATCCTCTCGATGAGAGTCTTGATGGAGGCTAAGCTAGACGAGGCAGAATGGGTTCAATCAAGGTACGACGAGCTCAACCTTATTGAGGAGAAACGCTTGAAAGCGTTAGGTCACGGTCAACTCTATCAGAGGCGTCTTAAGAAGGCATTCAACAAGAAAGTTCTTCCCAGGGTATTTCAAGAAGGAGACTTGGTGCTGAAGAAAATCTTGCCCATACATAAGGACTCCAGAGGGAAATGGACACCAAATTATGAGGGTCCATTTGTGGTGGTTAGAGCCTTTTCTGGAGGCGTTCTAATCCTAGCAACTATGGACGGTGATGAGTTGCCACTTCCCACCAATACTGATGCTGTTAAAAAGTACCTTGCCTAAAAAAGTGGAATAATAAAAGCCGCTAAATCGAAAACCTGAAAGGGCGATTTAGGCAAAAATGGCTATCCCAGTGGATCGAAAACCCGAAAGGGCGATCCAGGAAAAAATTAGGGATAAAAATAAAAGAATTGACCTGCTGAGTTGAAAACCCGAAAGGGCGACTCAGGCAAAAATGGGTATCCCGGTGGATCGAAAACCCGAAAGGGCGGTCCAGGCAAAAGTTAGGGATTAATTCCAAGGCAAAGAGCTATACTTTCAGGTGTCTAACATATCCCTCGAAGACAAAGAATCAATCTACCTCACTTTTCAAAAGCAAGGTGCTTGGACTATCAAAGACATAAGGATCATAGCAGTGTGGAAACTCAATAAGAACTCAATTTTCATTACCATTTTGCTTCTATCCACAACAATTACCTCATTAAGGAATTGCATCTTTAAGGGTCAAATCAATAAAAGAGAAATTTTCTCAATAAAAGTTATGCCTAAATCATTTTTGTATTTTATCTGTTTGTTTGCAAAGCTCCTTTATTTTTGATAAACATCACTCTTAAAAATCTTGGAGAAAATAAAACACATGTTTGAACAAAGTATAAAATTGCTTTTGAAACAGTAAACGAATAAATCCCTTAGTCTCCAAGTTCGTTCTTGTTTTTCATAGAGGTGTAGCACTGTTTGCAGACACCTATGTTCCTTTCAACCACTAATTCACGCCTCTCATAAATGTACTCATGGTATAGCCAAACCGGGGCAAGGCTCAATTGCATTTCCATCAGAAACGTTAAATAAATCGTGATCGGAGTATTACGTGTTGATTAGTCTGAACCCTTCAGTGGCTTGGAGCAACCCAAATATATTCCCAAAAATCACCTAGTGGGGCATCAAAGCTTGATCTTCATTGGTCACCTCAATAACAAAAGTCCACACTATTGGCATCATTTCCTAAAGCAAAAACGTCTTAACCAGGGCATATCCCAATTACCCATTTGCATACCCGCATACATCACATGCGCCATGTACATCAATTACATACATAGTCTTCCTACCAAATAGAAAATTCACCAAGAAATAATTATACCAATCATTGGTATACATATGCATAACCTTATACAATTCGCATTCCCACATACACGTCCTAAATATCCCTAGCAATTGCATACTTGCATACATCTCATGCATCATCCCATGCATGGCATTCCCTTCTAAAGTGGAACATCATACAAAAATGAAACATAAAATACCAGGATCCAGGGTCATTCACGTATATCTTAGACATTCCTCATTTCCAAATAATGATATTCCCAACATTTTCTTTACTATCATTGTGCCCCAAGCAAAGGTTACCCTAAAAAAGGTCTCTTATGAGCTTTTCCCCTGCAGAGCATTTCTAGTATATTTCCTACAAAGGGAGTCTTTTAAAAAATTCTCCCCAACAGACGAATATTTGAGATACTGCTTCATTTATCTAAAGAATCTCATTTCTCTGTTTGAGATACTGCTTCATCAATATGAAGAGTCTCATTTCAGATTTTTTTTAGAGATACTGCTCTAATATCCTCGGAGAGTCTTAGATTCAATTAAGACATCTTTCCTTTACTGGAATATCTTAATTTTATCAGATAAGATGCTGTTTCGACCCGATACAGAGAATCTCATTTTTACTGTTTGAGTTACTACTTCATCAATATGAAGAGTCTTATTTTAGATTTTTTTAGAGATACTGCTCTAAGTATCCTCGAAGAGTCTTAGATTCGATTAAGGTATCTTTCCCTTGTTGGAACATCTTAATTCTATCATATAAGATGCTGCTTCGACCCGATACGGAGAATCTCACTTTTACTGTTTGAGATGCTGCTTCATTAATATGAAGAGTCTCATTTCAGATTTTTTTAGAGATACTGCTCTAATATCCTCGGAGAGTCTTAAATTCAATTAAGGTATCTCTCCCTTGCTGGAATATATTAATTCTATCAGATAAGATGCTGTTTCGACTCGATACAGAGAATCTCATTTTTACTGTTAAGATGCTGCTTCATCAATATGAAGAGTCTCATGCCAGATTTTCTTTATACTGCTCTAACATCCTGGAAAAGTATTGAGATTTAGCTAGGGATGTCATTCTAATACTAACATATCTCGACTATGACGTCCAAGATACTGTTCTGGCGACTCCCAGAAAGTCTTAGCTGTTTCGTTTTACTTTAAGATAATATCTCTTACTATTTCTCACTGCATTTTCTTCCTGTATTTTCTTCCTTGCATTTCCTTGGACAAAATTTGGGTCTTTTTTGTATTTAACTATCTCCCATCGCGAATGCACGAAAACTATTGTCATTCTTACTTTCTGGTTTGAGGTAATTAAATAGGGGCAGCTGTCATACCCCAATTTTGTCCGGGTAAGAAAAATCTTTCACCAGCATTCACCACCAGATGTTATAAGGCATAAACTCTATCTTAGGGTTTCTCAGCCCTAAGCTACTCCAAACTCCCCATCAGTTCTAAAGACACATTCAATACTCACATGATTATTCTAAATAAAACCCTCATTGACATCAAATTTTCAGTAGCATTTCATATGTTAAGATCCTTGTACATGACTCAAGAAAACATCTATCGCATTTGTCTCTTATTATTATTACTAAAGCATGGGATGGTATGTGCATTTTGGGACTTATTGGTTAACAAGGTCCATTTTTGTTTATCCATAAGATCTTTTGGCTTTAAAAAAGGCCCATTCCCATAAACATGTCCATAATTAATATTGCCAGTCCAAAGTGTGGTTCAAATCTCTTTTATATTACTAACCCAAAGTCCATTTGCTTATTAGTAAGTATTAAGAGCCATGATTATTTTTTTATGATCACTTGTTATTAGCCCATTTTCATACCCCAAATATTTATGCCAAAATTCTAAGTCCTTCATAGGTCCCTAAATTAAAGTTGCAACTTTTGAAACATGTATATGTTTAACTCAATCTAAGGTCAATTGTTGGAAGGGACTTTTGTGATGGACAACATTTTAAGGTTCATTTTGGTTGATATTGAACTTTTAATGCTTATGGTATGTGTTGTTCCTTTAATGATTATTTAAGCCAATAATAAACATAATTAAGGGGCAACCATTTGTGAAAGTCCATTTTTATTGCATTGTGGCCCAAACCGTTTTCAGAGTGAGATAAAGATTTAAGCCCTTTGATTGATTAAACACAAATAAAGTTTTAAGATTAGAACCATACATATGTTACAAACAGTCCCAAAATTAATACAATTATCCAAAATACAAAGTGTTACATCAAAATGTTACAATTGAATAACTAGATTATACTGCTATTGGAAACAGAGCCCTCCAAGGAGTGAACTGCCCAAGACTGTTGTTTGAATCAAGACGCCCTAATCCAATTGCCTCATAGAGCTGGCGCAGACTTCTTCCCAAAATAGGGGTTGTTTCACCTTTGTAACCTTCGAGGAAAACAATTCAAGTCAAAAATATTATTAATAAACACTTAAAAAACTAAAGAATAATGAATGAATTGATTAGTTTAAGGCTTTGCACAGAGAACCAACATGAACACCCAAAAAGGTATTTCGCAACCAGTTCAAACAACAACAAATCCACAAAATCAAATCCCATAAAATCTGGGATAAGCTAAAGATATCCTGACAAATTATCTTGGGACTTAAAAAATCCATCATGAAGAAGAGAAGAACTTAAATACCCAGAACAGAGGACAATAAATGGACGAGGGTGAATCAAAGGAGGAAGAGAAATCAAAAACAAATTTTTTCATTCAACACAAAGCATTCAGAGAGAAGAACAGAAGAATACGAAAAGTTAAAGGAAAGGACTTATCTAAGTCATGACGGAAAAGCTCACGTTGCCGGCGATGCAACTCGAACCAAGTAGCCCTCTTATCTCCTTTTTTGCATGAAATTCATACGCCATTTCGTTCATTGCTGTAAATAAAACAAAAACCCTTTGTTAATTTCTTAAAATCACAATGAATGGTGGGTTTAAATTTGAAATTAGGGTTAGGGTTTTTAAAACTTTTTCTTACCGATTGTTGGGTTTGAGTCCGTTAGCAGTTGCCACGCGTGGTTGATATTGAGAGTTGAACGGAGTTTTGAATCTCCATTTTTATACGGACGCCGATCCGGTCGGAGGAAGAACATTCGGGTTAAACCGAGGCCGGATTCCTGGTCACCGGAAAAAATAAGGTGGGGTTTGTGTTTGGAAGTTTAGGTTTTGGGGTAGGGGGTCGCTGGAGAAGAAGGCGGCGCCGCCACGGTTGACCGACCACCACCGTCTTCTCCGGTGGGTTTCGGTTGTGGTTTAGGTCGAAAATTGCAGAGCAAGAGAGAGTGTTGGCTGAAGAGAGACACATAAGAGTGTCAAGTGAACTCTCTCTCTCTCTCTCAAGAAACGGTTTTGTATAGTGGTGAGAGTAAATGCATGAAGGCCAAATGGCCTCCCCAGAACACACCACGCGCGGTTGACTGTTGAGTCAACTAGGGGATCCCGTGTGGATCCCCCCACCGCATGGTGGTGTATCTTCCCATGTCCATCGCCTGATCTAAAGACCAAGTCAAACTTCTTGATCTGACGGTCCCAGGCACCCCCACGAAGTCAACACAGTTGACCAGGCCTTAACGGCCTTATTTGTTTCGTTTTGGGCCAGTCCAACCTGGGCCCATACTCGTTTTGCTAATTAAACCCCCCTTTGCCCAGTTTTTTTTTTGACAATTTATTTTTGGGCTTGGTTTCTATCCCAAGCCCCAAACTGTTTTATCTTAATTTTTATATAGTCCTTTTTTACTTACTTGATTTAAATAGAGTTTTATAAATTAATTAAATTGCTATTATCATTTCTAAAAAATAATTAAAATTGTTTGGTTATCTATTATTATTATAATTATCATTAGTTATTTCACTTATATAATTATTCATTTCTTTGGATTCTATGAAGTTTATTTGTGTTAATATTCATTTAGTCGTTTGTATAAGTGTTCGATTTTATATGCGTGTTGTGGTACCTTTATGATAAACCATTCTCATGCCATCAATTCAAACCATTTTTTAACAAATTAAACTTCTCGATTCAAAGTCGAGCCCATTTTCAAACACCTTTTTTAAGTCGATTGCTTTTAAAGCGTCGCCATCAACCTCACATGACTTACTCTTGGGTCTTCTTACACTGAGACCTATTCGATTTTAATTAATCGATTAGATGAATTATTTACTAAATAAGTTCAATTCATTCACAAAATACAATTTCTAAACCTCGATCCGACATCGAGTATTCTTTATTAAAATTAAATTAAAATACCTAATCACAATTAAATACTATTTCATTTAGGAATAAAAAAGGTGATGGTTTTGAGTTTTCAACTCCTCTCCTCGATTATTTGAACATAAATTCTTTTACTCGATTAGTCGAATAATCGTCATTTCTAATCCACTCAAGCACAAATAAATCAAATCCTTTTATAAAAAGAAACCAAAAGGGAGATAACTTTGAGTCTTAAATTTTTCTCCTCAACTATTTGAATACAAGTTTTCTTACTTGGTTAGTCAAATAATTGTCTTTCCTTTACAAACTTCCAAACCCCGATTATATCAAAACACTTTCATAATAATGAAATGAAAAAGGAGATGACTTTGAGTCTTCGACTTCTCTCCTCAATTGGTTGAATACGAGTTCTCTTACTCGGTCAATCGAACAATTGTCATTTTTCCACAAACACACAACTTAATCAAATCATTTTCGTAACAAACTATATGAAAAAGGAGATGGTTTTGAGCTTTCAACTCCTCTTCTCAAATACTTGGATACGAGTTGTTTTACTCAGTCATTCAAGTACTAGTCGTTCATTCTAAAATACGTCAACCATATACAACTTTATTTTCATAAATACTCAGATGAAACAGAAAAGCGGTCTAGAGTCTTCTATTCCTTTTCCCAATTATTAGGATACGAGTTGTCTTACTCGATCATCCGAGTATTCGTCATCCATTTAAAACACCTTAATTATTATCAGATCCTTTCTATAATTAAGGATGAAAAAGAAGGTGGCCTAGAGTCTTCTATTCCCTTTTCCGACTGTTAGGATACAAGTTGTCTTACTCAACTATCCGAGTAATCGTCATCCAACCAAAAACATCTCAACCAATAAAAAACACCCAACATATTAATCCAACTTGTCACCCCCGTATGACCAAAACTATTTTCAGAAAGAACACTGTTAATCCTTTCTAATGCGCACAATAAGTCAATGCTTAAGCCTCCGCCGAGAGTAGACAAGCCAACGTTTAGCCATTAGAACGCGATCTAAACAGTTGTTCACTAAAAAGACACCAACCAACCGTAGTTACCTGAACTACGAATGCTCTGATTTCCTTATTGCACTGTAAGGATACGTAGGCACGAGGTTGCGAGATCTTGGCAAGCACACTAATAAAAAACCTCCCCTTTCCCTTTCTGAGGTTCTCATCCATTTCAATTTCTAATATTTTATAACCCAAAGATAACAAATAAACATAAATTAACACTCGAAACGCAAATTAGAACTAAAAGGTTCCCGTTGAGTACAACGGACGTAAGGGGTGCTAATACCTTCCCCTTACGTAATCCACTCCCGAACCCGAATATGGTTGCGACAACCATTATTCCATTTCCTAAAGGTTTTATCAATATTTTCCTATCCCTTTGTTGGGATAAATAAAGTTCGATGGAGACTCTGTTCGAATGTAATTTTTCCGCGACCATCGCGAGGGCTCGTATTTTTCGAGATACGACAGGCCTATGCGCGCCCGTGCAGCTGCTGACCTCACTTTGCCAATTTTGGAAACTTGAATGGAGTGTGCAATTAACACTTGAATTCTCTATAAATTGAAGCTCAGTTGCTCATAATCAACACACACACTGCGCAAGCTTTGATTCCCCACAGAAAACCCTTCATACCAAGAGGATAAACCTGAGAAATTCACTTGAATTTGAGCTTGAATCTCCACTGTTTTGGAATTCAATTCTCCAGGAGTCCTTTGATTCTAAGCCATTCCATTCCTCTTCTGCAAGCAATTGGAGTGAAGCAAAGCACAATTCAGATCAAGATCTAGCAAGTTCAAGCCTCCATTGAAGGTATTTTGCAGAATTTTTCAACTCTTCGATTCTCCTTGTTTATTGCTAAATTTTCTTGATTATTGTGTTGGTTGAAGTTCTACCAATGTAGGCAAGGTGTTTGAGTTGTTTTGATGCTAAATCGAAGCAACTCAGATCATGAACCTCATTTTTCAATTCCACATATCTCTCAATATATTTGAAATTGGAAGAAATGGAGGTGATATTCGTGCTCAGTGATGTTTTCTCTTTAAAATCATGTCCCTGTTTGAAATTTTGGTGATGGTTGATGATGACCAGTCCCGCGAAGCTCGCCGGAGAAGACAACCGGAGCTCTGGCTCCAGTGATGATGTGGTTGAGGTCTAGACCGTGTGATCCAATTCATGTGTTTTAATCTTGGTCGTGCATTGTGATTAACAAGTTTGCAGCGCAGTTGACTAGTGCCTTGGTGGAACGCGCGCTGTGGATCATCAGATCTGCCACCTCAACTAATGAGGGAGATCTGATGGTCCACGTATTTTTGTAATTTCTGATTTTCCTTTTTATTTCATTTTCTTCAATAATTCATAATAAATTTAATATTGATCCAAAAAATATGGGACTTTCACCAAAAAAATTCAAATATTTTTCTCTTTCATATTCTAAATTAAAATTATTTTTTGGACCATTATTAATATTTTTCATGAATTAATTGATTTTTCATTTGTTTTTAATTGTTTAAAAATATTTTTAAGTATCCAAAAATTATGAATTTTTTTATCCAAGGTCCTTTGACATTGTTTGACCTATGATAAATCACATGGCCATTTATTTAGTGTTTTGATGTGATTTTAGGATTTGGACAAAACATACTTGAATTTAATGTATTATTTTAATCTCTTTAATTGAATAAATGCCATTTTAATTATGTTGACCATTTGGATTGACTTATTTGAGTTTCTCATTTGTTGTTGGGCCTTGGTCAAGATTGATTTGACTTTGTCAAGTTAATATTATTGGATTTAGGGGATTGATGGAATGTACATTCCATCTCCCAAAATGAATGAATAATATTAATTTGGTAAAAGTCCTCCTTTGACCAATTTGTGATCTCATTCATCCCCTTCCCTCTTCATCTAATTCCCCCTTCTTCATCCATTCATTTTCAATTGGCCAATGACATCTCAAAGTCCTACTTCTAGTTGATTGAAAGATTAACATGAGTATGGATGAGATTAGGCCACACCTTTGCATATTTTTTGTGTGTGGTATGTTTAATGAGCATAGTTTTTAATACTATGTCTCCAACATGCATTAACATCAAAAGTCTATTGCCTGACCTCAAATAGTCGTGACTTCTACATAAGTCCAATTAGGATGGCTTAACATAGCGCTAAATTTGTGACATAAAAGGCATAAGCATTCTAGTTAATGAGATTGTAAGTCTCCCCTCTTCCATGGTATTATGTGGAAACTTGGCCTTCTTTCCTTCCTTTGGAAGATGTTTTGGTTCAAGGATCCATGCTTGTGGCAAGTGGGTTGAGTGTTCTCCAAAGAATGTCTTAAAATTAAAAAGCAAAACAAAACTAACTATTAACTTACTAACCATTAACTCTTACTTTCAAATTTTTACTTTTAATGCAATTTACTTTTAGCACTATTATCATTTGTCATTGTACATATCATTCTAATTGTTTATGTTTATGCAATTTTCACTTTGTCCACTTGGACCATATTGTGTGATATACTTTGTTGCTTTGATTGTTTGTTTGGTCTTTGACCACTAATGCACATAATAATAACAAAAACCCTAAAAGACTTTTGAGTGGACTGTTGTTTTGATCTCCCCGATTGGACTTAGAGTTTAGGCAACATTCCTTTGCTAATGGACTTGGCCAATGCCAATTTGTTGAAGAACTAAGTACTTGCAAGTTTGAATTCATCTGATACATCATTTTAGATCTCTCCAGATTCATCTGCAACCTTGATCATTGTTAAGTTGTTATGTTGAACCTGTGATTTGTGGAATTCATCTGCTACATAGGCTACTTTGAAGAAGATCATTGGAGTGGTTAAGCTTGGATGAGGCCATCTTTATTTGGTGCCTCTGCTCTTCAAGTTTGATATAATTGTGCATTTTGTGTGTTGCTTGATTCTAAAAAGTCCAACGGAATTTGGGGTTTCTATTGACATACTTGTCTATTGGATTGCTCCCATTTGGTCAGATATTTTCAACTTTAAACTTTTAAATTTCTTGTATCTAGGGTAGTCTCTTCATCTTCTCCCCGTTTCTTTAATTTCAAAATATCTCCCTCCATTTTCAAAATCTTCTTTGTGTAAACTATTTTTGTTCTAAAACTTTGACCACTTTCAGAAAAGGTAGAAACTTTGGCCTTATGCCATCACATTTTTTAAACTTATTTTCTTAAATCAAACTTGTAAATAAACTTAATCATACTTGACTTAAACTTTCAAAAATGCCAAAAAGAACTAACCCATTCAAACCATTTTAGGCCTTTGTGCTTCTCAAGCTTAAATTTTGTTAAAACCAACATACTCACTTTGAAATTTCTAGCACGAACTACGAGGTTTTGATCCCTCATTTTTATGTTGGTACGTAAGCATGAGACCGAAGGTCTTGTCAAACACAAAATATAATTAACCAATTCTTTTCTCATCCCCCCATTCTATTTGTTTGGTAAACATCACTTTGTACAAAATACATATGCACACAAAAAAGGGCTCCCTAGGAGTACCTAGGACACTTTGGGTGCTAACACCTTTCCTTTGTGTAACCAACCCCCTTACCCGTGATCTCTCACTTTAATTAGTTTTTATTTGAAAACTTCTTACTATTTGGGTTTTGTTCGCATTTTTCCCTTTTCCCTTGGAAACAATAAAATCGTGGTGGCGACTCTTGTTAATTGATCTTTAGCTTGTCAATAGCTTAATGATCATGAATTTCCAGCTACAGAAATTAAGTGGCGAATCTGCTAGGGAGTAGTCTACAGTGGGTTTAGCCTACTTTTTATATGAATATATTTGTATATATGTGATGTTTTTATATATGTATGTGTGATATAATCTGCTTGTTGTGCTTGGTGATCTCTGAGTGATGAGATAGGTTCTAACCCGAACTTGAGTGCAATTAAGATATAAGGATGGTATAGTCATGTTCGACTTGTGTGGGGTAGTCCTTAACAAGTTGGCTTGAGATCCATCTGCTCAGTGGAGACTCCTTTGGATTTGGAAGTGTAACACAAGTATTTATGGTTAGGCATGACTATTTCTAATTGGGTCTGAGAAGCTGAGGACCTTAGAACACCTAACCCATCTTGGCTTATTTAGGACGTAGTGCGGAAACTGTTCAAGTGTAGACTTGATAACAGTTGTTACGTGATACAAAACTCAGACGAGTTTCTCTTGAGAATATTATGGGTCAATAAGTCAGTCATCTTAACTTGTAATATACGATAGATGGAATTAAAACTCTAGGAACTTTTTAGAACATGATCTACAGGTTTTCATCCGTAGTTCACTCCTTTGGGATGGTTCTTACCCAGACTCCATGCTCGTGACTTGCAACAAACCCTTGATTCTTGGTTGATCAAATCAAGTCTTGTCAATATCAATGGAACTTAGGTGTTGATAAGGTGCAAACCATAATCCACCAAAATGGATGATTGATCTTGACAATGACTTGATTCACCCCTTGACCTTTGTTTGCCTTGTGTGTGATCCCTTATTTGAGATTGTTGCATTCATGCATTCATGCGCATCATAACATTCATCACACAAAAATTTCAAGGAACTAAGGTATCATTTACAAATATTTTCAGAACATGGATTGTGGATGAAGGAACACTAAGAAGTACAGTTTCAGATGTCTCGACTTGAAAGAGTTAAGGAAGCTAGCATCTTTTGTATTAAATCCCTTGGACTTCAAACAACGTCATGGGAAGCTTCTGTCCATCTTGTCTGCTGATGTAGTGGAAGGACTCTTGAGTGTGTTGGTGCAATTCTATGATCCTCTCTACCATTGTTTCACTCTCCCAGATTTTCATCTTGTGCCTACCTTGGAGGAGTATTCTCATCTTTTGGGGATACCTGTTTCTAGTAGAGTGCCCTTTAGTGGATTGGAGGAGATTCCCCAATCTAGTATTATTGCTGAAACTCTTCTCTTGAAGAAGTCTGAGATAGAGGCTCATTGGGTGAAGAAAGGAGGATTGTTTGGGTTGCCATCTGTTTTCCTCATCAAGGAAGCTACTACTTTTGCTCAAGCTGGTAGTGTGGACGCTTTTGACGCTATCTTTGTGTTGCTCATCTATGGATTAGCTTTGTTCCCTAACATTGACAGTTTTGTTGATGTTAACGCTATTAGACTTTTCTTGATTGGGAATCCTGTGCCTGCTTTGTTGGGTGATATGTATTTCTCTTTGCATCTAAGGAATTCTAAGAGTGGTAGAACGATTATCTGTTGCATTCCTCTTCTGTACAAGTGGTTTATTTCGCACTTGCCTCAGACACCTGCTTTTGTGGAGAACAAACAATGTCTAAGGTGGTCTCAAAGACTTATGTCTCTCACTAATGATGATATAGTTTGGTATGACCCATCTTTAAGCAGTTTTGATATTATTGATAGTTGTGGTGAATTCTCTAATGTGCCTCACATTGACACACAAGGAGGAATTAGCTACAACCCTGCTTTGGCTCGTCGTCAACTTGGGTTCCCCTTGAGAGAAAAACCTAATAACACTTTGTTAGAAGGTCTTTTATATCAAGAGGGTAAAGATCCGCAACATTTGAAGCATAAGATTATGCATGCTTGGCATAATGTGCATAGGAAAGGAAGATCCGAGCTTGGTTCGTGCAATTGTGTAGCTTTGGAAGCTTACACTCTTTTGGTGAAGAAGAGTGCTTTGGAATTGAAGATGCCTTATCCTTGTGAAAGACCTATGTCTATGGTTATGGTTGAGCCATTAACTCTCCCTAACCGAGATGAAGAGGAGTTGGAAGACGCGCTCATCAAGATGAAGCAAGAGAAGGACATGTCTAGCATGAGGAGTTGGAAGATGCACTGATTGAGCTACTTGAAGACCGAGTGACAAAGAGACAGAGAGAGCCAGAGGTTTCATCTTCTAGCATGCCTCAGCCTTCCGTTGCTTGGAAGAAGATTGTTGACCAGCTTGTCCTTGAGAAGACTCAGATGAAGGCTTCTTTTGAGACTGAGATTCGTTGCATTCGAAGGAAGTATACGCCTTCAGCCAGATCTTTTGACATTGTTGTTAGGGATCCTTAGGATGACTAGTCTCCTCTTCTCTTATATCTTTTATTTTGGTTTCTGAAATTGTACTCAGTGTAATCCTTCCAATTTATATAAATAAAAAGAGATTTTTGGTCATATCAAATTATTGCAATCGCCATTTCAATTTTTTTTATATATTTTCAAATGATATAATAAGTTCCTTGAAAATAAAAATAATCAAGCATTGAATTTCATGCATCATTTGCATAAGTAGGTTTTTGCCAGGTGTCTGATCAGTGTTCCTCTGTGCTTTAGCCAAGCTGACTCACCGGTACAACACTCGAGCCAATCATCCAAAGATCATGGAACACCTTGAGCAAGAGAACCGAAACTTGAAGGAAGAGATTGCTAGGCTGACTGCCATGATGGAGTTAGTTCTTGCTGCCCAGAGCCAAGCTTCTCCAACTCCTGCAACTCCTCCCGCGAGGACTGTCATCTCTGAAGTGGTTACCTCTACCGTGCCTGCTGCCACCGCCCACTTCGCTCCGAATCTGCCTGTTGGATTCCCTTGGGGAATGCCACCTAATTTTGTGCCAGAGGGTTTCGCTCCCACTTTTTCTTCCATGTCGGTATCTAGCCTGATCATGTATGTGCCACCTCCTGTTGTGCACACTTTTCCGCGTGTTGAAGACACCATCTATCATTCCGAGCCATCTGAGGGTCGGGATGTCTATGAGAAGATGGATAAGATGAAGGACCAATTCCTTAAGCTACGTAAGGAACTGAAAACACTGAGAGGCAAAGATCTGTTTGGGAAGAGTGCTACTAAACTATGCTTAGTGCATAACATGAAGATCCTAGTCAAATTCAAAGTGCCTGACTTTGAGAAGTATAAGGGAAACTCCTGTCCACTCATTCATCTTGTGATGTATGCCCGCAAGATGTCAACCCAAACAGATAATGATCAACTATTGATTTACTATTTCCAGGATAGTCTGACAGGTGCTGCACTCCGTTGGTATATGGGGCTAGATAGTGCAAGCATCCGCACTTTCAATGATCTAGGGAAGGCTTTCGTGAAACAGTATAAATACAACGTGGATATGGCTCCAGATAGGGACCAGCTGAGGTCCATGTCTCAGAAGGACAAAGAGATGTTTAAGGAGAATGCCAAGCGTTGGAGGGAGTTGGTTGCCGAGATTACTCCTCCTTTAGAGGAAGAGGAGATGACGAAGATCTTTCTCAAGACCCTGAGTTCATTTTATTATGAACGAATGATTGCCAGTACCCTCAGTGATTTTACCGAAATGGTAAATATGGGGATGAGACTTGAAGAAGGGGTCCGTGAAGGATGATTGTCGAAAGAAGAGGCGTCAACTAGCAAGAAGTATGAGAGCAATTTTAGCAAGAGGAAGGAAAATGAAACAAATGCAGTAAGCAGTGGGAGGCAGAGGAGGCCTCAAGCAAGAAGGAATTCATCACCCCGTTATCATCATCATCAAGTATCTTCTATTATTCCATTGTTTTTAAATCAACCAGCAACACCAATTCAACAACAACAACATCAGTATCAAAATCAACGTCAGCAACAACAATCGCAATAAAGAACAAACACCTACAACAACAACAATTCCAACAACAATCACCACCAACAATAGAACTTTGAGAGGAAGAAGGTCTCTTTCGACCCAATTCCGATGTCATACGCAGAGTTGTACCCATCTTTAGTCCTCAAGAATTTAATTCAACCGAGGAATCCACCACAGATACTAGAACCACTTCCTTGGTGGTATAAACCCGAGCTTCATTGTGATTTTCACCAGGGTGCACCTGGGCATGACATTGAGAACTGTTATCCGCTGAAATATGAGGTGCAAAAGCTTATGAAGAGTGGCATGGTGTCTTTTGAAGTCCGTGCGCCAAATGTGAAAGCTAATCCTTTTCCCGCTCATGGGAATACCTCAGTGAATATGGTGGACGATGTAACGGGGTATTCGTTACCTTTAGATTTATTGACTAAATCAAAAGTAAGCATAGAATTCGAGTCGCCACCGCACTTCTATTTATCCAATGGAAAGGTTAGAAAGCGAACAAAAACCGAGAAGTTTTATCAAATCAAAAAACTAATTAAAATGTCAGAGATCTGGGTAAGGGGGTTGGTTATGAGATGGGAAGGTTTTAAGCAGCCAAAACATCCTTAGTACTCTAAGGGATCCCTTTTTGCAAAGTTATATGGTAGGTTGGTATTTGTGAAAATATTTGTGCAAACATGATTGGGGAGATGAGAAAAGAATATATAAATTATTTACAGTTTTGTTGTTTGAATGGATAAACCCATTGCCTACGTACCATCACAAAGGTAGGATCAAAACCTCGTAGTTCGGGGTAAAAATCTCAAAAGATTGGTGAATTGATTTGATCAAAAGCCTTAAGGTCTTTTGTTATCAAAGGGAGAAAACTCAACCTAAACCAACAATCCACCATGTGAGGAGAGCTTCAACATACTAGTGAGGGATCCACCCTATAATAAGTATGGAAGACTTATAGTCCAATCACTAAGGATAAGGTGAGGTTTACATCAACCACTATGATAACTCAAACCTATGGCTAATGTTTATGAAAAACGTTTTAATCAAAGGTGGTCATTGGAACGACAAAAAAAATCACTTGAAGTGAGTTAAATTTACAAATTAGAAGTATTCACAAAATGAGGTCAAGGTATGAATTAGAGTTCATTTACAATGAGTATTAGTGAAAAAAGTTTGAAAAATCAAAGGCATATGGCCTAGGTTTCTAGTTTTGAAAACAATGTCAATTTTTGCACAAAATGAGTTTGGCTTGGGTTAGAGTGGAGAGAAGAAGAGAAGGGCTAGTCCTAAATATGAAAAGATGAGAGAAGAGAATAAAACCCTTGGAGTTCCTTTCTTGAGATCATAAAGATGATCCAAGATGTTCCTTTACTTTGGACTTAGCAATTAACTCAAGCAATCAAACAAATATCTAATCAAGCTCCTAGGATCTCCATTTAGCTTGTCTCTTAACTTGGATGCTCATGACAATGGTCCTTCTAACTATCTCAAGTTTGGAATCCCTATCACACAAGAACAAACAATCAAAAAGTTCATAATGCAATAATAGAAATGGACAAAGAGAGGGTTTAGATTAGGGGTCCTTTCAAGTCAACATCAAGATGTAAGCATTCTAAAGGCATGAGGCCTAGTTGCTCTTCAACAATTTTAGCATTCTAAAGGCATGAGGCCTAGTTGCTCTTGAACTCCATTAAGCATAGGTTAGGTCCTAATTCTAAGTCCTTTCTCCTTTTTGCATTTGGGTTCACACAAACAAAGACAAAACAAGCACAAGGCAATAATATATTTACACAATAATGTGCTCAAGTGAGCAAAAAGGCAAATGACATAAACATAAACATGAGCTCAAATGAGCAAAGGAAAAATACAATATGAATAAATGAGCAAGAAATTAAATTGCATTAAAGTATATTGCAAGAATTAAATGCTTGAATTAAAAGTTAGTAATTAGTAGTTACTGTTAGTGTGTCATAAGGCAATTTAGCGCTATGTTAAGCAATCGTAAGCGGACTAATGTAGTAGTCACACCTATCTGAGGCCGGTCAATAAAACTATAGGCAAATAAAGACAAGTTAGAGACCATGACTAGTAAGCCAAGCTCTTACAACTTGCCATGCCAAAATAAAAAAAAGAATGACCTTGTATGGATTTCAGGTTCTTTGCTTGACCAAGAAGCAACCTATCTTGGACACAAAGCAATTCACTTGATCTTTGATCAAGTTGAATTTGATTTGGATCAAAGATGGTTAAGCCCCTCATATGTCAAGGCTAACCACAAATCATTAACTCATTGGTCAAAAGAAAAAGAAGAAGATGAGATGAAGATTAAATGTACAAAATGAACATTTAAATGACATAATCAAAACATAATGATCAAATGTGAATGGAATCAATATCAATCAATGGTAAACACAAGTGAAATGAAGATTAGAAGTCAAGAAAGGTCAAACATATTTTTGGTATTTTTGGAATTAAAATAATACATAAAATAAAATGGACAAAGTAAGGTCAAACTTCAAATCCAATTCAAATCAACGTGGATAAGTCCAATTGGATCATCATAAGTCTAACATGGTCAAACTAGGTTTTACAAATTTTCTCAACATTTTTTGAAAACAGAAACTATTTTTAAACAATTAAAAATGAAGAAAAATAACACAAATGGACTAAAATCTCAGATAAATCTCAAATCAATTAAGAAATTTATGAGAATATTTTTCATAGACTTATCATCATCCACATGTATTAAGAAAATACTTTTGGCATTTTTGAATATCAAAAAGTATTTAAAATGAATTAAAAACAATAAAAAACAATCAAAAACAAAATAATTCACAAAAAATATTAAATGGAATCACAAAAATAATTAAAAATCAGATTATGAAACTAGAATTTAAGAGATTTTTTTTGCAATTGGTCCCATATTTTTGTGATTCCAAATAAAAGAGTTATGAATTTTTGATAATAAATGGAATTAAAGAAAATAAAACAGAAGTTAAGAAAATAGGAAAAATCAGGAAACGTTGGATCCACATTCATTAATTGACGTGACCTATCCAAGGAACATGAGGCGCATGCATGGTGAGCATTAGTCAACAACATCACACGTTGGATTTAAAAAAGTAATTAAAATGCGTGACCACGATTAGATCCTACATGTAAGATCCAATGGACACAAGGCCAGCCACGTGGGGACGGTGGTGGAAACCGGCGTCTTCTCCGGTGAGTTAACTAAATCCGGCCCCCAGTTGCAGGTTTTGCAACCTCAACCAAACAAAACGTGCCTTATACCAAATTAAAGATGGGGTGATGTACATCACCCCTATAACCTTAGATTTCACTCAAGATCCCTATGGAAGGAGAAATTTGAGGTGGAAAATCTAGGTTTTCAATCTGAAGTTCATCAATTCACAAAATTAAATCCACCATTGGCTTGCCTCTCACACGAGGACTTTAGAAAACCAAGCAAACTCAAGAAAAACACAATATATGGTGAGATTCGAAGCACAACAGTTCAGATGTAAACCTTTGAAGTGCAACTTTGATGAACACGATCCACTCCAACTCTTGATTGCAGCTTGATCTTGAGGTGATGATGATGCAAGGCTTAGGAATTGGAAGCTGAAGATCAACCAAGGAAGTTGAAATTCAAGCTTGAAAAGTGAAATGAAAAATGAAAAATTCCTTTGGTGTAAGGTTGGAATTCAATTCCAGCAGAGTTTTAGGCGCCTTCAGGTTGATCATTCAATGAATCAAGCATCCTATTTATAGATGAAATGTAAAGGAGAGTGGATGGAACTCGTGTGCATGAGAATTGGGTCCTCCATGCATGGGCCTGCACAGGTGCATGTGAGGCCCAAAAGCTAATGCAAATGAATGCTGAAATGATTTGAAGAAGGTTTGGACGTGTGGTTTGCATTACAATTGCTTGTGTATGAAGTTTCATCATGAAATGCATAAATGGTCACAATTATTCTCCTCTTCGAAAGTCCCATTTAGAAAATCCAAACATAGGCATGTGAGTAACGGTTGGAAAGGTCTTGACATAAGGAACAAAATCTATGTTGGACAAAAATCCAATTGGAGCTTGGAAAATTGTGTAAATTGGCCATGAAGTTTGATGTACAAAACATGTATTTGAAAAATTTGCCAAAAATGACCAACTTCAAGCCCTTCTGTTTCAATGATGCAAGCCTCAAATGGACAAACCTCCAACATAAAAGTTGTAGATTGTTTCAAGATAATCAATTTAGACTTAAAGTATGCATCATTTGGAGTTTTGATGAGAAAGTTATGGGCACTTAAAGTTGGACTTTTTCAAGATTCAATGGCTTTGGTCCAAAGTGACCTATAATGTTTTGTATTATCACATGTTTTTATTTTAGGATTATGAAATGTTTTGAAATGAATGATTACCTTACAAGTTTCAAATGAATTTTTGATGAAAAGGAAAGTTGTTAATATTGTTCTTAATAACATATTTTATCTTGGGGTCATCTTCATTTGACAAACACATCAAAAGTTAGGTCTCAGTGGATTTCAAAATAGTCAAATGACTTGACTGGTCAACTTCTCAAGTCCAAACTTCAAACCTTGATGAATGAATGATTGAGGATAATAAAATAGGCTCATATATGCATAAAATAATGAATGAAAGAACTTACCTTGATTTATTTTGATCATAGGTTGAGGTTGCTTCATGAGCAAGGCACAGTCAATGCACTAGTGAATTAGGGTTTCCTTGGGAAGCGATCCTCAAGCCCTTTGGCTTATCTTGATCAAATTGGAAAATTGAGATACTTGGGAGACATATATGATGATTGAGAGCTTTGGAAACCATTGTCATGCTTGCTTTCATCTTCATCTGGCCACTTCATTGAGCATATGAGCCTCCTAGGAGTAAGGGCATACATGATTGCTTGAGCTTCAAAACAAAAGAGGTTAGTGACATATTTTTGTGCTTTTGGATAGTAAAAAAAATAATAAAAGCAATAATATACAATTAAAACATGCTTGGTGATCTCAAACCACTCACATAAGTCCCAACCCTAGGGTAAGAAGCCAAGATGCTATGATCCTTGAGGCAAAATGCAATGAGCAATGATGTGATGCCATGAGGGATCTTAGGGTCAAAATTAGGGTCTTACAGACGGCTGTCCAGGTGAATTCAAAGTTTTCATTGTCCGATTTATCCGAAGGTCTTTGGTGCAAATGCATAAAGATATATGCTTGGTGAGTGACTGTGAACATGATCATGATGGTTGTGATATTTGTAGTGTGAACCCAAGGGGGTATGTTGTTGTGAAAAGGGACATCCAGCGCCTGATGGATGAAGGCATGATCCAGATTGTTCAATCTCTTCATATAGACGATGATGTCAATGTCATTGTTCCCGTTTTCAAGCAACCAGAGCGGTTGGTGATGCAATATGATAGCAGCAAGAATGTCAGCAATAAATCAGTTTCTCCGTTGGTAATGCGGTTGGCGGGCCCAGTCCCGTATGCATATGATAAGGCAGTACCGTATCAATAGAATGCTACGATGATTGAGAAAGGTCAAGAGGTCCCATTGCCTATGACCAGTTCAGTAGTAAGCATTGCAGATGTTACGAAGGTGACCCGCAGCGGTCTAGTTTTTGGGCCAGTTGTCCCAGAGAGTAAGGAAGAATTGAGTGTTGGTAAGAAGGCGGAGGTGCCTATTGTAGACCCGGTTGGTTGTTCAAAGGATAAGTCTGGTGAACCCAGCAATCTAAAAGCCAATAATGATGATGATGAGGTACTTCGAATGATCAAGATGAGTGAATTCAACATGGAAGAGCAGTTACTCCAGACTCCCTCTAAGATTTTTGTGTTGTCTCTGCTTTTGAACTCTAAAGCGCACAGAGAAGCACTATAGAGAGTTCTTGAACAGGCATACATGGAGCAAGATGTTACTGTGGCTAAATTTGATCATATTGTATCTAACATCACTTCATGCAACAATTTGAGTTTTTGTGACGAAGAACTCCTTGAGGAGGGAAGAAATCACAATCTTGCTTTGCATATTTCGATGAATTTCAAGGAAGATGCTTTGTCAAACGTGCTAGTTGATACTGGGTCGTCACTCAATGTGCTTCCAAAGTTAACATTGTTGAATCCATCTTACCAAGGAGCTCCCATGAGGTACAGTGGAGTAATCGTCAAGGCCTTTGATGGCTCTCTCAAGACTGTCAATGGAGAAGTGGACCTTCCAGTCAAGATAGGTTCGAGTGATTTTCAAATTACTTTCCAGGTAATGGATATTCTCCCGGCCTACAATTGTTTATTAGGAAGGCCATGGATTCATGAAGCAGGGGTTGTTACTTCCACTTTGCATCAGAAGCTCAAATTTGTCAAGAATGGCAAGTTGGTGATTTTGGGAAGTGAGAAAGCGCTGTCAGTCAGCCATCTGTCATCTTTTTCCTATGTAGAAGCTGAGGATGAAGTTGGAACTCCGTTCCAAGCCTTGTCTACTGTTGCCGAGAAGAGAATTGGGGCACCTATGTCCTCTCTGAAAGATGCTCAGAGAATTGTTGAGGAAGGTCCTTGTAAGATCCTAATTTTGACCCTAATATCCCTCATGGCATCATGTTATTGCACAAGTGCATTGCCTCAAGGATCATAGCATGTTTGGCTCCTTAACCCTAGGGTTGGGACTTGCTTGAGTATTTTGAGACCACCAAGCATGCTTTTATTGTATAATATTGCATTTATTATTTTATTACTAACCAAAAGCACAAAAATATGTCACTAACTCTTTTTATTTTGAAGCTCAAGTGATCATGTGCTCCACAATGCTCCTAGGAGGCTCCTCAGCCCAATGCAATGGCTAGATGAAGAAAAGAAAAAAGCATGGCAATGGTCCACAAAGTCCCTAATCATCATATATTTCTCCCAAGTATCTCAATTTTCCAATTTGATCAAGATAACTCAAAGGGCTTGAAGATTGTTTCCCAAGGAAACCCTAATTTCACTATGCTTTAACTGTTCCTTGCCCATGAAGAAATTTCAACCTCTAATCAAATTTAATCAAGTAAAGTTCTTTCATTTATCACTTTATTCATATATGAGCCTATGTGAGGCCCCTCAATCATTTTTTCATCAAGATTGGAAGTTTGACTTTGAAAAGTTGACCAGTTAAGTCATCTGACTAAGCTGAGGTTCAATGAGCTATAATGTTTGATGTGTTTGTCAAATGAAGATGAACACAAAATAATAAATGTTCCTACGAACCATATGAACAACTTTCATGTTCATCAAAAATCAATTTGAAACTTGTAAGGTCATCGTTCATTTCAAAACATTATAGGTCATTTTGACTGAAACCCTAATTTTCGGTCAACTTGCCAAGGGCATAACTTCTTTAATTTTTATGATTTTGAGGTGAGACCAAAGGCATTGGAAATATTGAGATGTCTACTTCAAATGTTATGTTGGATAAAACTTCATAATCCTAAAATAAATACATGTGATATTGCAAAACATTATAGGTCAACTTGGACCTAATTCATTGAATTTGAAAAAGTACCCAACTTCAAATGCCCATAACTTTGTCATAGAAAATCCAAATGATGCAAAATTTGAGTCTGTATTGACCATCTCGAACAAATATACAACTTGGATGTTGGATATTATTTCATTTGAAGCTTGTATCATGAGGAGAGAGGGGTTTGATCAAGCTTAGTTCTGATGAACTTTTTATAAGTGATTTGAACATGTTTTGTACTTGAATTTTCCAAGCCAGTTTTGATTAATTTGCAAATGCCAAATGATTTTTTTGCCAAACATGACTTTTGTTACTTATTTCAAGAGCTTTCCAACCATTACTCACAATAGTCCTTGGGGTCTACCATTTTTGAGTTTCGAATTTCTTTTCATTTATGTACATTCTTGATATTTTATGTTGAAACTTGAAATGCCAGTCCTTTCCATCATTTGTACACGACCACATGCCTTCTATGTGAACTCAGCAAGCTTCTTCATTCATCCATGGGCCTTTCACACGTCCACAAATGCCCATGCACTCAAACTTTCAAATCCCATGCACATGAGCAAAGTGTGACGATCTGATACATTTAGCTATAAATAAGGGCCTCATGAGCGTCATTTTAGAACCTTTTAGAGATCCCATATGATGCTGCACTGAAACCATACCCTTACCAAAGGAATCATTCACCATTTTTTCAGATTTTTCGAGCTTGAAATTCAGCATCATTAGCTGATTTTCAAAGCTAGATTCCTTAGCCAATCATCTTCCATACATCCAGGGATCAAAAAGGAGCAAAGAACTTGAAGGATTCGTGGCCAGAAACTCACCAATTTGAAGGTATCAACTCAAACTTTTTGGATTTGAAACTCATAATTCAATGTAGTTTTCTTGTGTTTCTGTGGTTCTCTGAAGTCCTCATACTTGAGGCAAGCTTTTGATGCATTCAATTTGCCATTTCATGAACAATCCGTGTGGACACCATGATTTTCTCCTTCATGTTTCTCTCAATATAGGAAGAGTGAGAGAAATCTAATGGTACAGTGATGATCTACATCACACGAGCTTCATTTCCATATCCTTGTTTTTCATTTTTGTTAAGATCCATTTCTCTGAAATTTTGGCCAGGGTTTGAGTGGTTGATCGGAGAAGATGGTAGTTTCCACCACCACCACCACCATGTGTTCTGATCCCTGGCCCTTGGATCTCCCTTTCATTATCTAATTGTGTGCGTCCGTTTCAATTACTTCTTTTAATTCACCATGTTTCGCTTTTGATTGGGTGTATCGTGTATCATAAGATCCAAGTCGTGTACCAGTGCCATGTCAATTAATGAATGGATCCGGTGGCTCAGCGTTTTTTGCTTTATTTCATTTTCTTTTATTTTCTTTAATTCATTCCATTTTTCAATAATTCATTAAAAAATCATTTGAGGTCAGAAAAATATGAGACCAACTCTAAAATTTTTCATGAAAAATCTAGTTTCATATTATGATTTTTAATCATTTTTGTGACTTCATTTGATATTTTTTATGAATTACTTGGTTTTTAATGATTTTAATTCATTTTAAAATACTTCCTGACTTTTAAAAAATACAAAAATATTTTCATAGCGTCTATGGATCATGATAAGTCAATGAAAAATAGTCTCAATAATTTTTTGTTTGTTTTGAGATTATTTGAGATTTTAATTCATATTATGCTATTTTTAGTTGTTTTTAATTGTTTTTAATTGATTTTAATTAATTTCTGACTTTAAAAATTTGTGAGAAAGTTAGTCAAAGTTTATTTGACTATGTTGAACCTATAAAAACTTAATTGGACTTTTTGAAGTTGCTTTGAATTGAATTTTAGGTTCAACTTTGTTTGTTTATTTTTTATTTGTATTTTCTTTTAATTCAAAAATTACCAAAAAAATATTATTGACTTCTTGACTTGTTATATTGATTCTTATCCTATTTGGTGTTGATTGAGGTTGAATTGATTCAACTTTGATCAAATTCATTGGATCTTATAGTTTGAAAATCCTTAAGGATCATCACCTAGAAAGATGAATGAATTTGATCAAAGATGAGTTATCCCTTGATCAATTGGGATTGGTTGTTGACTTCTTACCCCATCCATTTCATCTTCATCACTTTTTTCCCCTCAATGGCCAATGAGTTAAAGTCTTGAGGTTGGTATTGACAAATAGAAGTTCAATCTTCTTTGATCCAAACCAAATTCAACTTGATCCATGATCAAGTGAGTTATTTTTTGTAAAATATAGGTTGCTTCTTGGTCAAGCAAATAACCTAAAGTCAATACAAGGCCCTTCCCCTTTTGTTTGGCATGGCAAGTTTATGGAGCTTTGCTTACTAGTCATGATCTCTAACTTGTGTTCTTTGCCCATATTCCTATTGACCGGCCTCAGATAGGTGTGGCTACTAGATTAGTCCACTTACGATTGCTTAACATAGCGCTATATTGTCTTATGACAAGCTAACATAATTCTACTAACTACTAAGTTTAATTTGAGCTTTTAAATTCTTGTCATTTACTTCTAATGTCATTTATTTCTTGCTCATTATTCATCTTGATTTTTATTTTGCTCACTTGAGCACATATTTTATGTTTATGTCATCTTTCTTTTGCTCATTTGAGCCCATTATTGTATATAAATATATTGCTATTTTGTGTTGTTTGTGTTTGTTTTGATGTGAACCATAATGCAAAAGGAGAAAAGACTTAGAATTAGGATTTACCCATGCTTAAAGGAGTTCAAGAGCAACTAGGCCTCATGCCTTTAGAATGAAAAATTTGTTGAAGAGCAACTAGGCCTCATGCCTTTAGAATGCTAAAATTCAAAGTTGACCTCAAAGGACTTCTCTTCAAGCTTATTCTTTGTCCATTCCCTTTATTATGTTGTGAGCTTTTTGATGTGTGCTTTTGTGTGATAGGAACCTCATCTTAAGATTGTGAAAAGAGGACCATTGTCATGAGTAGCCAAGTTAAGAGCCAAGCCAAATGGAGATCCTAGGAGCTTGAATTCTTGATTGCTTGTTTGTGTGCTAAATCCAAAGGAAAGGAGCATCTTGAGTCATATCTATGACTCCAAGAAAAGGAACTCCAAGGGTTATCTTTCCCCTCTTATCTTTGTATGCTTTAGGAATAGCCCTTCTCTCTTCTCCCCACTCTAACCAAGTCAAAAAATCATTTTTTTTTCAAAACTTTGACTTTATTTCAAATTAGAAACCTAGGCCTTAGGCCTTTGACTTTTCAAAACCATTTTCATAAGTACTCATTGTAAATAAACTTTAATCCAACTTTGACCTCATTTTGTAAATAAATTTAACTTGTAAATATAACCCATTTCAAATTATTTTTGTGGTTCCAATGGCCACTTGTTAAAATCTTTTCAAAAACATTAGTCATAGGTTTGAGTTATCATAGTGGTTGATGTAAATCTCACTTCATCCTTAATGTTGGATTATAAGCCTTCCATGCTTATTATAGGGTTAATCCCTCACTAGCATGTTGAAGCCTTCCTCACATGGTGGATTGTTGGTTTAGGTTGAGTTTTCTCCCTTTGATAAGAAAAGACCTTAAGGCTTTCAATTGAACTTAATTCACCAATCTTTGAAATTTTTACCACGAACTACGAGGTTTTGATCCTCCTTTGTGATGGTACGTAGGCAATGGGTTCATCCATTCAAACAACAAAACTTGTAAATATAATCTATTCTCTTCTCATCCCTCCAATCTTTTGCACAAATCTTTTCACAAATACCAACCTACAACACATATTTGCAAAAGGGGTTCCCTTAGAGTACTAAGGATGTTTTGGGTGCGTAAAACCTTCCCATTTCATAACCAACCCCCTTACCTAGATCTCTGACATTTTTATTAGTTTTTGATTTGAAAAAAAATTCTTACTTGGGTTTTGTTCGCTTTTTAGCCTTTCCTTTGGACAAATATAAGTGCGGTGGTGACTCGAATTGTATGTTGACTTTTGGTTTAGTTAATAAACCTAAAGGTAACGAAAACCCCGCTACAGAAAAGTGGCGACTCTGCTGGGGACACAACAACCCCGTGGGTTTAGCCTACTTTTTGCTTGTATGTGTTGTATGTTTATATTTATTTGTGGCATATTTTTGTGCAAATTTGGGATGAATGTATTATTTGTAATGTATGAATTGCTTGTTGGTGTAAGCCCTAGAGGCCAATACTTTTGGTACTTGTATCGAATTATTTATTAATAATAAAAGGCTTTTTCTTTATTATGTTTGTTTAATAAAGTCCCTATAATAGCTAGTCCGTTTAATGTATCAAGTATGACTTAATCATGAGATCACATTAAACATAAGGACACTATTCTTAAAGTATCTGTAGTCGAGCTTTATTGTGAAGTGGGATAACATTAAAGCATGAAGACTATTATGTTTATAGACTGATGATCACATCTCATGGATCATGGATAAGGAGTTATCAAGTCTCAAACATAGGTATGAATATTAAGAGTAATATTTATACCGGATTGACCCGCTATGAATATACTATATAGAAAGTTATGCAAAGTGTCATAAGTTATTCTCATGGTGATAATGGTGTATACCACTCTTCGACCTAAAACCATTATGGACCCTAGATGTAGAGTCGAGTGCTTTATTGTTGATCAAACATTGTCCGTAACTGGATAACCATAAAGACAGTTGATGGGTACTCCACGACGCATGCTAAGGGACATGAGTGACCTAGATGGAATTTGCCCATCCTGCGTAACAGGATAAATGTTTATGGGCCCAATATTGAACTGGACAAGGATGACACGGTCTATGCCTTGTGTTCAATATAGACATAAGGGCAAAAGGGTAATTATACACATAATTATTATCACAGAAGGATTTGTCAGATCACATGACATTTTCGTGTCTTGGGTAGCAGTGATGTGTTGCTAGATACCGCTCACTGTTTATTATGTTAAATATGTGATTTAATGTAATTACCAATGCCGCGAAAACCTATAGGGTCACACACAAAGGACAGATTGATGAGAGATAGAGTAATTAAGGAATACCGTAATGTACGGTGCCCTTAAGAGAATTATAGAACATCGTAAGGTACGGTGTACTTAAGTAGAATACGAAACATGGTAAGGTACCACGAGCTTAAGTGATTTTGGCATATTATAAGATATGGGCCATATACACTTGAGTGGGCTTTTTAGCTTGCAACCCACATAAGTGGTTCTATAAATAGAACCTTTGGGTAGAAGCATTGTCACTCTTGCAATTTCGTTTCTTTCTCTCTCTCACTCAAAGCCTTCATTCATAGCATCTAGCACTGGGATTGAAGGAAGCCGTTCGTGTGGACTGAGTAGAGGCGTTGTCATCGTTCAACGTTCGTGATCGCCACAAGAGGTAACGATTCTATCACTGATCATGCCCATTCGTAAGGATCATTAAAGGAGAAATTTTAAATTCCGTTGCGTTTTGGATCGCCATTCTCCTTCAGTGGTATCAGAGCCACTTACGAAACCATGAAATCTGAAAACTTTTTTTTTCTGTAATATGGTGAAGCAATGACGTGTTGATCAATCATACTGAATCAACAATCGAGATGTGTTTGACGGACTAAAATTGGTGCATTAGGGTTAGTGACGACACAAGGGTTGTGTTGTCAAAGAGTTATGCGATTAGGGTTGTGACTGCACAAGAGTTGTGCTTTCTAACAGTTTTTCAAACAGTGTTAACAGGTTAACGTATAGGGTTAACCGGTTAACGGAAGACGGAATACTGCTTTCTAACAGTTTTTCAAACAGTGTTAACCGGTTAAGGTACATGGTTAACCGGTTAACGCAAGACGGAATACTGCTTTCTAACAGATTTTCAAACAGTGTTAACCGGTTAACGTATTTGGTTAACCGGTTATCGCAAGACGGAATACAATTTTCTAACAGTTTTTCAACAGTGTTAACCGGTTAACGCATTTGGTTAACCGGTTAACGCAAGACAGAATACACCCGTTCGGCCAACTCTGCGTAGTGTGATCGGTCGTTGAAATTTAATTTGGTTTTAATTAATTAAAAAAATTAAAAATAATAATAATAATAATGTATTTATTATTATTGTCTTGTGGTGATCGGTTATGGCCTTAGTTTTCCTTTATTTGTTTTAGGTTTTAAAATACGACCTGCGTGTCGTGCCTCTCTTTTAATCTCTCAATGTAACTTCTTTTCTCATCTCACTCCCTCGTATGTAAAACGAGTTTCTTTATATAGTGTAATGTTATGAAGAAAGCAAAGAAGTCAGTACCAAAGGAGGACAACCTTGAAGATCTTGCTTGGAGAAGCTTAGATCGTTATTAGGTTAGCTTAGGTTCTCTCATTGGCTTGGGAGAACAATTGCGCTAGGGGCCATAACTGTTTCATTATATATGTATGTTGATGCATGTGAATGTATGTTGATGCATGTGAGAGACGATTTATATGATAAATAAGCCGGTGAGATCAGAATAATTGCAAATTTCCTCAAATTAAATATTAAGTTTATGCTTTTCAAGTTTTAACACTCATCAAGACTAGAATCGGATAATGTAGGTTTCGCCTACGCGAAGTGCATGTTCTATATTAGTAAGGTGCGATGGGATAATTGTAATATCCAATTGTTAAAACAATGGGTCAAACTTAACTTAACAAATTATAATAAGATTATGTATGTTTAGAAGCAAGAGTTGGAAATTATCCATGTGATGGATTGGAATAAGGAGTTATTCACCCAACTAAAATATTCGAGAGTTGTATTAGATACAATTGGAAGGAGTTCCTACCTAAATAACCTAGTTTTGTGTAATTCGCCTACGCGGACTTAAAACGAAGTGAAATATGGATCTCGACCCACTAGAAAATCTTCCAACGGGATTTTCCGAATCAAATGGTGAGGGTCATTTATTTTTGAGTAAAATAGTGGGAGCATATTTAATTAAAGGCCTAATTAAATATGTTATTGATACTTATATGTTCATTAATTCTTATGTGGATTACCGTGACAACAAACACCTCTAACAACATCTTGCGATCAATCTTTGACAAAGAAAAATTGTCTGGGACAAATTTTCTGGATTGGCACCGAAATCTGAGGATTGTCCTCAAACATGATAAAAAGCTGTATGTCTTGGAGAAACCTGTTCCTGAAGAGGAACCTCCTAGTTCTGCATCTAAGGCAGAAAGAGATGCTTATAAGAAGCATGTCGATGATGCCAATGAAACTGCTTGTCTCATGCTAGGTAACATGAACTTAGAATTGCAAAAGCAACATGAGAACATGGCAGCGTTCGATATGATCGAACACCTGAAGATGCTCTATCAAGAGCAAGCAAGGCATAAAAGGTTTGAAGTTTCCACAGCCCTTTTTCAAGGCAAGTTAGCTGAGGGATCCCCTGTAGGTCCCCATGTGCTCAAGATGATTGGGTATGTGGAAAACCTTGAGAGATTGGGTTTTCCCCTCGGAAAGGAACTTGCGACTGATTTGATCTTGCAATCGTTGCCAGATAGATTCAGTCAATTTGTCCTAAATTTCAATATGAATGATATGGACAAATCTCTTCCTGAACTGCTCGCCATGATAAGAACTGCTGAGCAGAATCTGAAGTCAAAAGGGAAGTTCATTCTGATGATCGGAAATGGAAAGAGACAGAACAAAAGGCCCACTAAGCAGGGTGATAAAGGGAAAGGCAAGGAAGTTGCCAAACCCAAACCCACCATTGCTGCTTTAAAGCCTAGTGGAGGCATAGCAAAAGAAGGCACCTGCTTCCATTGCGGTAAGACCGGACACTGGAAGAGAAAATGCCCAAAGTACCTGGAAGATAAGAAGAATGGAGTAGAGACTTCAACTTCAGGTATTTTTGTTATTGAAATTAATTTATCTACTTCTGCATCATGGGTATTAGATACTGGATGCGGTTCTCACATTTGTAACAATGTGCAGGGACTAAAAAGGAGTAGAGATTTGGCAAAAGGTGAAGTCGACCTACGAGTTGGCAATGGAGCAAAGGTTGTTGCTTTAGCCGTAGGAACTTATGTATTGACTTTACCTAGTGGTTTAATGATTCAGTTAGAGAACTGTTATTATGTACCTGCAATTAGCAGGAATATTATTTCCGTTTCTTGTTTGGACAAGTTTGGTTTTTCGTTTATAATAAAGAACAATTGTTGCTCAATTTATTTGAATGATATATTCTATGCTACTGCACAAATGAACAATGGATTATATGTCCTTGATCTTGAAATGCCTATTTATAACATTAATACTAAAAGGATGAAACTTAATGAGTTAAATCCAACTTACCTTTGGCATTGTCGATTAGGCCACATAAATGAGAAACACATTTCCAAACTCCATCAAGATGGACTCTTGGACTCTTTTGATTATGAATCATATGAGACATGCAAATCTTGTTTAATTGGAAAGATGACAAAGTCTCCATTCACAGGAAAAGGTGAAAGAGCTAATGATCTTCTGGCCCTCATACATACTGATGTATGTGGACCACTGAACATACCAGCCAAAGGAGGTTTTCAGTACTTCATCATATTCACTGATGATTTCCGTAGATATGGTTATGTGCATTTAATGAAGCACAAATCAGAGTCCTTTGAAAAGTTCAAGGAATTCAAGAATGAAGTACAAAACCAACTAGGTAAGAATATTAAAACTCTTCGATCAGATCGAGGTGGTGAATATTTAAGCCTAGAGTTTGATGACCATCTGAAAGAGTGTGGGATCCTATCCCAACTTACTCCTCCTGGAACACATCAATGGAATGGTGTACCTGAGAGAAGAAATCGAACCCTGTTAGACATGGTCCGATCCATGATGAGTCACGCCGATCTTCCAAACTCCTTTTGGGGACATGCACTATTGACAGCAGCTTACACACTTAACCGTGTTCCATCCAAAAAGGTTGAGAAGACACCATATGAGATATGGAGTGGTAAGAAACCACGTATGTCTTACATGAAGGTTTGGGGTTGCGAAGTTTGTGTGAAACGACAAATTTCAACTAAGCTTGAGCCCAAATCTGACAAATGCTTATTTGTGGGGTATCCTAAAGAAACAAGAGGGTATTACTTCTACAATCCTTCTGAGGGCAAAGTGTTTGTCGCTTGAACTGGAGTTTTCCTAGAAAAGGATTTTATTTCCAAAGGAATCAGTGGGAGGAAAGTAGAGCTTGAAGAAATTCAAGTATCACAAAGCATCGATACACCTATGGAGGAATTAGAGCAGGAAACACAAGTAGTTGTGGAAGAGCAACCTGCTCAAGTAGAACAAGACCAGCGTAGGTCAAGCAGGATACATCACCTACCTGAGAGATATGGATATCTCATAACAGATCAAGGTGATGTATTAGTCATGGATCAAGATGAGCCTGTGACCTACCAAGAGGACATAACTGGTTCCGAGTCTGAGAAGTGGCTAGAAGCCATGAAATCTGAAATGGATTCCATGTACACAAACCAAGTTTGGACCTTGGTAGAGCCTCCTGTAGGAGTTAACCCTATAGGATGCAAGTGGGTCTTCAAAAAGAAGACTGACATGGATGGTAAGGTACATACCTATAAGACAAGACTGGTTGCAAAAGGATATAAACAAATTCATGGGGTTGACTGTGATGAAACCTTTTCACCAGTTGCAATGCTTAAATCTGTTCGGATTTTACTTGCTATCGCTGCATATCATGATTATGAAATATGGCAGATGGATGTCAAAACTGATTTCCTTAATGGGAATCTTCCTGAGGATGTGTACATGACACAACCTGAAGGATTTGACATACCAGAAGAAGCCCAAAAGATATGTAAGTTACGAAGGTCAATCTATGGATTGAAGCAAGCTTCTAGAAGCTGGAATCTTCGTTTTGATGAAACAGTAAAACAAAATGGATTCATCAAGAACGAAGATGAGCCTTGTGTCTACAAGAAGGTTTGTGGGAGCATGATCGTGTTCCTGGTATTATATGTAGATGACATATTACTCATTGGAAACGATGTCCCTACCCTGCAACAAGTAAAGTCTTGGTTGGGGAAATGCTTTTCTATGAAGGACCTTGGTGAAGTAGCCTATATATTAGGAATCAGAATCTATAGAGATAGATCACAAAAACTGCTTGGCCTAAGTCAGAGTACGTACATAGACAAAGTGCTGAGACGCTTTAACATGCATGATTCCAAGAAAGGATTCATACCTATGCAACATGGCCTGTGTTTGTCAAAAACACAATCCCCTTCAACTAAGGAAGAAAGGGATCGCATGAATAAGATTCCATATGCATCTGCAATAGGATCTATCATGTATGCCATGTTATGTACTCGACCAGATGTCTCGTATGCTTTAAGTGCAACGAGTAGGTACCAATCTGATCCTGGTGATGCCCATTGGGTAGCTGTCAAGAATATCCTGAAGTATTTGAGAGGGACTAAGGACTCATTCTTGATATATGGAGGTCAGGAAGAGTTGGCTGTAATTGGATACACCGATGCTAGCTTCTAGACAGATAAGGATGACTTTAGATCGCAATCTGGTTATGTGTTTTGCTTAAACGGTGGCGCTGTGAACTGGAAAAGTTCAAAGCAAGATACAGTTGCTGATTCTACAACCGAGGCCGAGTATATTGCTGCCTCAAGTGCAGCAAAGGAAGCTGTTTGGATCAAAAAGTTCATTAGTGAACTTGACATAGTTCCTAGCATTGTGGATCTCATTGGTATCTATTGTGATAACAATGGTGCTATCGCACAAGCTAAGGAGCCTAGATCTCACCAACGATCCAAACACATGCTTAGGCGTTATCACCTCATTCGAGAGATAATAGATAAAGGAGATGTGAAAATATGCAGAGTACCCACACTTGACAATATTGCTGACCCACTGACAAAGCCTCTTGCGCAGCAGAAGCATGATGGCCATACTAGATCTATGGGCATTCGGGGTATGCCTGATTGGCTCTAGTGCTAGTGGTAGATTATTCGTGTAAGCCCTAGAGGCCAATACTTTTGGTACTTGTATCGAATTATTTATTAATAAAAAAGGCTTTTTCTTTATTATGTTTGTTTAATAAAGTCCCTAGAATAGCTAGTCCGTTTAATGTATCAAGTATGACTTAATCATGAGATCACATTAAACATAAGGACACTATTCTTAAAGTATCCGTAGTCGAGCTTTATTGTGAGGTGGGATAACATTAAAGCATGAAGACTATTATGTTTATAGACTGATGATCACATCTCATGGATCATGGATAAGGAGTTATCAAGTCTCAAACATAGGTATGAATATTAAGAGTAATATTCATACCGGATTGACCCGCTATGAGAATACTATATAGAAAGTTATGCAAAGTGTCATAAGTTATTCTCATGGTGATAATGGTGTATACCACTCTTCGACCTGAAACCACTATGGACCCTAGATGTAGAGTCGAGTGCTTTATTGCCGATCAAACGTTGTCCGTAACTGGATAACCATAAAGACAGTTGATGGGTACTCCACGACGCATGATAAGGGACATGAGTGACCTAGATGGAATTTGCCCATCCTGCGTAACAGGATAAATGTTTATGGGCCCAATATTGAACTGGACAAGGATGACACGGTCTATGCCTTGTGTTCAATATAGACATAAGGACAAAAGGGTAATTATACACATAATTATTATCATAGAAGGATTTGTCAGATCACATGACATTTTCGTGTCTTGGGTAACAGTGATGTGTTGCTAGATACCGCTCACTATTTATTATGTTAAATACGTGATTTAATATAATTACCAATGCCGCGAAAACCTATAGGGTCACACACAAAGGACGGATTGATGAGAGATAGAGTAATTAAGGAATACCGTAATGTACGGTGCCCTTAAGAGAATTATAGAACATCGTAAGGTACGGTGTACTTAAGTAGAATACGAAACATGGTAAGGTACCACGAGCTTAAGTGATTTTGGCATATTATTAGATATGGGCCATATACACTTGAGTGGGCTTTTTAGCTTGCAACCCACACAAGTGGTTCTATAAATAGAACCTTTGGGTAGAAGCATTGTCACTCTTGCAATTTCGTTTCTTTCTCTCTCTCACTCAAAGCCTTCATTCATAGCAGCTAGCACTGGGATTGAAGGAATCCGTTCGTGTGGACTGAGTAGAGGCGTTGTCATCGTTCAACGTTCGTGATCGCCACAAGAGGTAACGATTCTATCACTGATCATGCCCATTCATAAGGATCATTAAAGGAGAAATTTTAAATTCCGCTGCGTTTTGGATCGCCATTCTCCTTCAGTGGTATCAGAGCCACTTATGAAACCATGAATCTGATAACTATTTTTTTCTGTAATAATACAATTAAAGACAGAATGAATCAAAGAATAAACAAGTAATTAAATCGAGATCGATCAAGTTTTATATATGATGTAAGTAATCCTGATGCAAAATACGGTATATATGATATACTGTTCCTGTTTCATTCATTCAAACACTTAATGGTTGTTTTCCTTTGAGCGATCAATGGTCGTTTGCTTCTTGATCCGACATTAGTATGGTGAAGCAATGACGTGTTGATCAATCATACTGAATCAACAATCGAGATGTGTTTGACGGACTAAAATTGGTGCATTAGGGTTAGTGACGGCACAAGGGTTGTGTTGTCAAAGAGTTATGCGATTAGGGTTGTGACTGCACAAGAGTTGTGCTTTCTAACAGTTTTTCAAACAATGTTAACAGGTTAACGTATATGGTTAACCGATTAACGCAAGACGGAATACTACTTTCTAACAGTTTTTCAAACAGTGTTAACCGGTTAACGTACATGGTTAACCGGTTAACGCAAGACGGAATACTTCTTTCTAACAGATTTTCAAACAGTGTTAACCAGTTAACGTATTTGGTTAACCGGTTATCGCAAGACGGAATACAATTTTCTAACAGTTTTTCAACAGTGTTAACCGGTTAACGCATTTGGTTAACCGGTTAACGCAAGACAGAATACACCCGTTCGGCCAACTCTGCGTAGTGTGATCGGTCGTCGAAATTTAATTTGGTTTTAATTAATTAAAAAAAATTAAAATTAATAATAATAATAATGTGTATTTATTATTATTGTCTTGTGGTGATCGGTTATGGCCTTAGTTTTCCTTTATTTGTTTTAGGTTTTAAAATACGACCTGCGTGTCGTGCCTCTCTTTTAATCTCTCAATGTAACTTCTTTTCTCATCTCACTCCCTCGTATGTAAAACGAGTTTCTTTATATAGTGTAATGTTATGAAGAAAGCAAAGAAGTCAGTACCAAAGGAGGACAACCTTGAAGATCTTGCTTGGAGAAGCTTAGATCGTTATTAGGTTAGCTTAGGTTCTCTCATTGGCTTGGGAGAACAATTGCGCTAGGGGCCATAACTGTTTCATTATATATGTATGTTGATGCATGTGAATGTATGTTGATGCATGTGAGAGACGATTTATATGATAAATAAGCCGGTGAGATCAGAATAATTGCAAATTTCCTCAAATTAAATATTAAGTTTATGCTTTTCAAGTTTTAACACTCATCAAGACTAGAATCGGATAATGTAGGTTTCGCCTACGCGAAGTGCATGTTCTATATTAGTAAGGTGCGATGGGATAATTGTAATATCCAATTGTTAAAACAATGGGTCAAACTTAACTTAACAAATTATAATAAGATTATGTATGTTTAGAAGCAAGAGTTGGAAATTATCCATGTGATGGATTGGAATAAGGAGTTATTCACCCAACTAAAATATTCGAGAGTTGTATTAGATACAATTGGAAAGAGTTCATACCTAAATAACCTAGTTTTGTGTAATCCGCCTACGCGGACTTAAAACAAAGTGAAATATGGATCTCGACCCACTAGAAAATCTTCCAACGGGATTTTCCGAATCAAATGGTGAGGGTCATTTGTTTTTGAGTAAAATAGTGGGAGCATATTTAATTAAAGGCCTAATTAAATATGTTATTGATACTTATATGTTCATTAATTCTTATGTAGATTACCGTGACAACAAACACCTCTAACAACATCTTGCGATCAATCCTTGACAAAGAAAAATTGTCTGGGACAAATTTTCTGGATTGGCACCGAAACCGAAGGATTATCCTCAAACATGATAAAAAGCTGTATGTCTTGGAGAAACCTGTTCCTGAAGAGGAACCTCCTAGTTCTGCATCTAAGGCAGAAAGAGATGCTTATAAGAAGCATGTCGATGATGCCAATGAAACTGCTTGTCTCATGCTAGCTACCATGAACTTAGAATTGCAAAAGCAACATGAGAACATGGCAGCGTTCGATATGATCGAACACCTGAAGATGCTCTATCAAGGGCAAGCAAGGCATGAAAGGTTTGAAGTTTCCAAAGCCCTTTTTCAAGGCAAGTTAGCCGAGGGAGCCCCTTAGGTCCCTATGTGCTCAAGATGATTGGGTATGTGGAAAAGCTTGAGAGATTGGGTTTTCCCCTCGGAAAGGAACTTGCGACTGATTTGATCTTGCAATCATTTCCAGATAGATTAAGTCAATTTGTCCTAAATTTCAATATGAATGATATGGACAAATCTCTTCCTGAACTGCTCGCCATGTTAAGAACTGCTGAGCAGAATCTGAAGTCAAAAGGGAAGTCCATTCTGATGATCGGAAATGGAAAGAGACAGAACAAAAGGCCCACTAAGCAGGGTGATAAAGGGAAAGGCAAGGAAGTTGCCAAACCCAAACCCACCGTTGCTGCTTTAAAGCCTAGTGGAGGCATAGCAAAAGAAGGCACCTGCTTCCATTGCGGTAAGACCAGACACTGGAAGAGAAAATGCCCAAAGTACCTGGAAGATAAGAAGAATGGAGTAGAGACTTCAACTTCAGGTATTTTTGTTATTGAAATTAATTTATCTACTTCTGCATCATGGGTATTAGATACTGGATGCGGTTCTCACATTTGTAACAATGTGCAGGGACTAAAAAGGAGTAGAGATTTGGCAAAAGGTGAAGTCGACCTACGAGTTGGCAATGTAGCAAAGGTTGTTGCTTTAGCCGTAGGAACTTATGTATTGACTTTACCTAGTGGTTTAATAATTCAGTTAGAGAACTGTTATTATGTACCTGCAATTAGCAGGAATATTATTTCCGTTTCTTGTTTGGACAAGTTTGGTTTTTCGTTTATAATAAAGAACAATTGTTGCTCAATATATTTGAATGATATATTCTATGCTACTGCACAAATGAACAATGGATTATATGTCCTTGATCTTGAAATGCCTATTTATAACATTAATACTAAAAGGATGAAACCTAATGAGTTAAATCCAACTTACCTTTGGCATTGTCGATTAGGCCACATAAATGAGAAACGCATTTCCAAACTCCATAAAGATGGACTCTTGGACTCTTTTGATTATGAATCATATGAGACATGCAAATCTTGTTTAATTGGAAAGATGACAAAGTCTCCATTCACAGGAAAAGGTGAAAGAGCTAATGATCTTCTGGCCCTCATACATACTGATGTATGTGGACCACTGAACATACCAGCCAGAGGAGGTTTTCAGTACTTCATCACATTCACTGATGATTTCAGTAGATATGGTTATGTGTATTTAATGAAACACAAATCAGAGTCCTTTGAAAAGTTCAAGGAATTCAAGAATGAAGTACAAAACCAACTAGGTAAGAATATTAAAACTCTTCGATCAGATCGAGGTGGTGAATATTTAAGCCTAGAGTTTGATGACCATCTGAAAGAGTGTGGGATCCTATCCCAACTTACTCCTCCTGGAACACATCAATGGAATGGTGTATCTGAGAGAAGAAATCGAACCCTGTTAGACATGGTCCGATCCATGATGAGTCACGCCGATCTTCCAAACTCCTTTTGGGGACATGCACTATTGACAGCAGCTTACACACTTAACCGTGTTCCATCCAAAAAGGTTGAGAAGACACCATATGAGATATGGAGTGGTAAGAAACCACATATGTCTTACATGAAGATTTGGGGTTGTGAAGTTTATGTGAAACGACAAATTTCAACTAAGCTTGAGCCCAAATCTGACAAATGCTTATTTGTGGGGTATCCTAAAGAAACAAGAGGGTATTACTTCTACAATCCTTCTGAGGGAAAAGTGTTTGTCGCTCAAACTGGAGTTTTCCTAGAAAAGGATTTTATTTCCAAAGGAATCAGTGGGAGGAAAGTAGAGCTTGAAGAAATTCAAGAATCACAAAGCATCGATACACCTATGGAGGAATTAGAGCAGGAAACACAAGTAGTTGTGGAAGAGCAACCTGCTCAAGTAGAACAAGGCCAGCGTAGGTCAAGCAGGATACGTCACCTACCTGAGAGATATGGATATCTCATAACAGATCAAGGTGATGTATTACTCATGGATCAAGATGAGCCTGTGACCTACCAAGAGGACATAACTGGTTCCGAGTCTGAGAAGTGGCTAGAAGCCATGAAATCTGAAATGGATTCCATGTACACAAACCAAGTTTGGACCTTGGTAGAGCCTCCTGTAGGAGTTAACCCTATAGGATGCAAGTGGGTCTTCAAAAAGAAGACTGACATGGATGGTAAGGTACATACCTATAAGACAAGACTGGTTGCAAAAGGATATAAACAAATTCATGGGGTTGACTGTGATGAAACCTTTTCACCAGTTGCAATGCTTAAATCTGTTCGGATTTTACTTGCTATCGCTGCATATCATGATTATGAAATATGGCAGATGGATGTCAAAACTGATTTCCTTAATGGGAATCTTCCTGAGGATGTGTACATGACACAACCTGAAGGATTTGACATACCAGAAGAAGCCCAAAAGATATGTAAGTTACAAAGGTCAATCTATGGATTGAAGCAAGCTTCCAGAAGCTGGAATCTTCGTTTTGATGTAACAGTAAAACAAAATGGATTCATCAAGAACGAAGATGAGCCTTGTGTCTACAAGAAGGTTAGTGGGAGCATGATCGTGTTCCTGGTATTATATGTAGATGACATATTACTCATTGGAAACGATGTCCCTACCCTGCAACAAGTAAAGTCTTGGTTAGGGAAATGCTTTTCTATGAAGGACCTAGGTGAAGCAGCCTATATATTAGGAATCAAAATCTATAGAGATAGATCACAAAAACTACTTGGCCTAAGTCAGAGTACGTACATAGACAAAGTGCTGAGACGCTTTAACATGCATGATTCCAAGAAAGGATTCATACCTATGCAACATGGCCTGTGTCTGTCAAAAACATAATTCCTTTCAACTAAGGAAGAAAGGGATCGCATGAATAAGATTCTATATGCATCTGCAATAGGATCTATCATGTATGCCATGTTATGTACTCGACCAGATGTCTCGTATGCTTTAAGTGCAACGAGTAGGTACCAATCTGATCCTGGTGATGCCCATTGGGTAGCTGTCAAGAATATCCTTAAGTATTTGAGAAGGACTAAGGACTCATTCTTGATATATGGAGGTCAGGAAGAGTTGGTTGTAATTGGATACACCGATGCTAGCTTCTAGACAGATAAGGATGACTTTAGATCGCAATTTGGTTATGTGTTTTGCTTAAACGGGGCGCTGTGAGCTGGAAAAGTTCAAAGCAAGATACAATTGCTGATTCTACAACCGAGGCCGAGTATATTGCTGCCTCAAGTGCAGCAAAGGAAGCTGTTTGGATCAAAAAGTTCATTAGTGAAATTGACATAGTTCCTAGCATTGTGGATCCCATTGGTATCTATTGTGATAACAATGGTGCTATTGCACAAGCTAAGGAGCTTAGATCTCACCAACGATCCAAACACATACTTAGGCGTTATCACCTCATTCGAGAGATAATAGATAAAGGAGATGTGAAAATATGCAGAGTACCCACACTTGACAATATTGTTGACCCACTGACAAAGCCTCTTGCGCAGCAGAAGCATGATGACCATACTAGATCTATGGGCATTCGGGGTATGCCTGATTGGCTCTAGTGCTAGTGGGAGATTGTTGGTGTAAGCCCTAGAGGCCAATACTTTTGGTACTTGTATCGAATTATTTATTAATAAAAAAGGCTTTTTCTTTATTATGTTTGTTTAATAAAGTCCCTAGAATAGCTAGTCCGTTTAATGTATCAAGTATGACTTATTCATGAGATCACATTAAACATAAGGACAATATTCTTAAAGTATCCATAGTCGAGCTTTATTGTGAGGTGGGATAACATTAAAGCATGAAGACTATTATGTTTATAGACTGATGATCACATCTCATGGATCATGGATAAGGAGTTATCAAGTCTCAAACATAGGTATGAATATTAAGAGTAATATTCATACCGGATTGACCCGCTATGAGAATACTATATAGAAAGTTATGCAAAGTGTCATAAGTTATTCTCATGGTGATAATGGTGTATACCACTCTTCGACCTGAAACCACTATGGACCCTAGATGTAGAGTCGAGTACTTTATTGCTGATCAAACGTTGTCCGTAACTGGATAACCATAAAGACAGTTGATGGGTACTCCACGACGCATGCTAAGGGACATGAGTGACCTAGATGGAATTTGCCCATCCTGCGTAACAGGATAAATGTTTATGGGCCCAATATTGAACTGGACAAGGATGACACGGTCTATGCCTTGTGTTCAATATAGACATAAGGGCAAAAGGGTAATTATACACATAATTATTATCACAGAAGGATTTGTCAGATCACATGACATTTTCGTGTGTTGGGTAGCAGTGATGTGTTGCTAGATACCGCTCACTGTTTATTATGTTAAATACGTGATTTAATATAATTACCAATGCCGCGAAAACCTATAGGGTCACACACAAAGGACGGATTGATGAGAGATAGAGTAATTAAGGAATACCGTAATGTACGGTGCCCTTAAGAGAATTATAGAACATCGTAAGGTACGGTGTACTTAAGTAGAATACGAAACATGGTAAGGTACCACGAGCTTAAGTTATTTTGGCATATTATAAGATATGGGCCATATACACTTGAGTGGGCTTTTTAGCTTGCAACCCACACAAGTGGTTCTATAAATAGAACCCTTGGGTAGAAGCATTGTCACTCTTGCAATTTTGTTTCTTTCTCTCTCTCACTCAAAGCCTTCATTCATAGCAGCTAGCACTGGGATTGAAGGAATCCGTTCGTGTGGACTGAGTAGAGGCGTTGTCATCGTTCAACGTTCGTGATCGCCACAAGAGGTAACGATTCTATCACTGATCATGCCCATTCGTAAGGATCATTAAAGGAGAAATTTTAAATTCCGCTGCGTTTTGGATCACCATTCTCCTTCATTACTTCAGATATTAATTACTTGTATGCTTGGTGGTCTCTTGTGAGATGAGTTTTATACCCGAACCTGAGTGCACTTATGATAGGAGAATGGCATAGTCTTGTTGACTTGTGTGGAGTTATTCCTTAACAAGTTAAGTTGCAAGTCCATTCACTTGGTGGAGGTCTTATTGGGATCACTAATGTCACACGGGTAGTCGTGGTTAGGCAATACTCTTTCCAATATAAACCCTAGAAGCCAAGGACCATAGATACCTAGCCCGTCTTGGCCTATTTTAGGGCGTAGTGAGAAGGTCGTTCAAGTGTAAGACTTGATGCGATTGATATGCGATACGAAACTCATAAGAGTCCCTTTTGAGAATATTTTGGAGGACGAGTAGTCGTTTTATCCGAATAATATCTGAAAGATGGGATGATGACTATGGGAACCTTTTAGAACATGATTGTCAGGTTTAACCATAGTACACTCCCGTTGGGTAGTTTTTAACCGAGACTCCATGCTCGTAACTCACAACAAACCCGTGACTCACGATTGATCCGTTCTCGTATATCCTCAAAATCAATGGAACTTGGGTGTTGATAAGGTGCAAACCATAATCCACCAAAATGGATGATTGATATTGACGATGACTTGAGCCATCCCGTGACCTTTATGTGGTGTGGCTTGCTTGATCCTTGAGTGTGTTTGTTGCATTCATCCGCACTCATGTCATTGATAATAAGATGTTTGTAAGGAACTTAAAAGGTGTATTTGCAAATTTTCAGACATGGATAAGCAAACAAGGAATACGAAGAAGTACAGTTTCAGACAACCCGACATGAGAGAGTTAAGGCGTCTCACATCTTATGTATTAGAGCCCTTGGAGTTCAAAGCTCGCCATGGGAAGCTTCTAACTATTCTCTCTACCAAGGTGGATGAGGGTCTGATGAGTGTGTTGGTGCAGTTCTACGATCCTCTGTATCGGTGCTTCACTTTTCCGGATTTCCAGCTTTTGCCTACATTAGAGGAGTACTCTTATCATGTGGGTATACCTATTCTTGACCGATTGCTGTTCAGTGGTTTGGAGAGGATTCCGTCTTCTTAAGAGATTGTTGATATGCTTCACGTGGAGGTGTCCGACATTGTTGCCAATATGATTACCAAGCGTGGAATTCAAGGTCTCCCATCTGATTTTCTGATTGGCAAAGCTACCTTGTTTGGGAAGGCCATGAGTAAGGAAGCTTTTGAAGCCATATTTGTACTCCTCATCTATGGGCTAGTGTTATTTCCCAACATCGACAACTTCGTGGATGTGAATGCTATTAGGATTTTCTCTTCTCTTAATCCCGTTCCGACTCTGTTGGGTGACACTTATTTCTCTTTGCATATGAGGAATGCAAAGGGTGGTGGTTCCATTGTATGTTGCCTGCCTCTGTTGTACAAGTGGTTTATTTCGCACTTGCCTCAGACGCTCGCCTTCAAGGAGAACAAGGGATGTCTACGATGGTCCACGAGACTTATGTCTCTCACTAATGATGATATCTCTTGGTATAATCGTGTTTATGATGGTGTTAAGATTATTGATTCTTGTGGTGAGTTCTCCTATGTGCCTCTTCTTGATACATGCGGTGGAATTAACTACAACCCTACTTTGGCTCACCGTCAGCTTGGGTTCCCCTTAAAGGATAAACCTAACAACATTTCGTTTGAAGGCTTATTCTTTCAAGAGGGTAAATATCCCAAAAACCTGAAGGATAGGATGGTCCGCGCCTGGCGCGAGGTTCATAGGAAAGGGAGGAATGAGCTTGGTCCGAGGAATTGTGTTGCTTTGGAGCCTTACACCTCTTGGGTAAAGAAGAGAGGCCTCGAGTACCGCATGCCATATGAGTATCCGAGACCTACCCCTATGGTTATGGTTGGGCCTTGAAAGACGAAGACTGCTCCCGTGCTTGGGTTCGTGAGCGTGATGAGCTTCTTCAGCAGCTCAAGGACAATGATGCAATGATCGAGTTTCTAGAGCATCAGGTTATTGATGAGCCCGATGATGTGGTTACTTCTCTCCTGCCTCACTCGTCTATGTTTTGGAAGAAGAGATATGATCAACTCGCCAAGGAGAAAGCTGACATGGAAGCAGCTTATGAAAGTGAAGTGAAGAGGCTTCGTGCGACATATCTTCCGATCTCGAAGGCTTTAGACGACTGCTTCTAAGGCTCCATAGGATGTTTATTCTCCTTTTCTCTTGTATTGTATTTGGTTACCAAGACTATACTACTTCTTTGGTGTAAAAAAGTTTCCGAACATTATGTTGCTATAAGTATTCCACATATGTCTCAAAAAGTTCAATATTTTCAAAATGTTTGCAAATAGATCTTTATAAAGTTCCTTCGAATAAAAACAAAAACATATGCACGAGCATTGTAACGCCCCGATTTTTATTAAGTGTTATTATTATTATTTTTATAATATTTGATTTATAATTATTTCGGTAAAATATTTTATTGTGTGTTAATATATTATTAGAGTTTAATTATGAGAATTGTGGTATAATAGCTATTGAGCCTAGTGGTGTATATAGTAATTAAGGGAGGTGTAACAATTAAGCCCATTAGTTAGTTTTTATTTAATTAAAACAAAGAATAGAAATAGAATAGAAATAAGATAGAAAGAGAAAGAAGAGAAATAGAAAGAAGTAGAGAGAAGGAGAAGAAAAGAGAGAAAAGTTAGGGTTTGGAGGAGGAAGAGGAAATTGGAGAAGAAGAGCATCATCTTGATCAACCCAAGCTTGCTAGAACACTATAGAGTAACTCAATCATCATCTCTAAGGTAAGGGTGTGAGTTATCATTTCCTATAATTATGAAAATGATGGGTTTTATGTGGGTAATGGTTGTTAGAGGATATTGTTGGGTTTTGATGTTGTGATTGGATTCCTTGCTTTGAAAATGTTGTTTGTGTTCTTGATGTAGTGTTGATTGTTTGTGATTATTGAACATGTATCAATTCTTTACAAAATGTTAGGGTTAGGTTTAGAAGAATGATAAATAACATTATGTGTTGTGTTGTTGTTGATGGTTTGGGGTTGATGTATGTTGTGAAAAATATGCTATTGTGTTGATGAATCAAGGTATGAGTAATTTCACAAATTGTGAATCTAGGAAGTGTTGGAAATTAATTGGATGATGTTTAGAATGATGAAATAAAAGTTAAATTATGGTTAGAATGGCTTTGTAATATTGAAAATATTGTAGTTCGTTGAATTCTGAGAATGAGACTTTTTACGGAATCGAAATCGGAGGTCCGGAAGGTACTTAACGGTCAAAAACGCATTTTCTATGTTTCCTGCTAAATTCGCATCGCGAAAGAGATTTCGCTGCGCCAACTGAGTTGAAAACAGAATTCTTTTGTAAACTTCAAAAAGTCATAACTTTTGAACCGTAACTCCGTTTTGGTCCCCGTTCGAAGCGTTGCGAAGCTTATGAAATTTTCTACATGTTGTTGATGTTTATAGGCCATTATAAGGGCTTATTTTAATAAGTGATTATTTTGGAAAAGTGATTAATAATTGATATAGTAGTAAGCCTATTTGATTAATGAGGAATACCACTTAACTATAGTGTGTAGGTGTGCGATGTAAATAAACATAGCATGAGGTTGAATTACCTAAGAGATTGTATGATGAAACAATTGATTGTGATGAATATTCTCATTTGTTTTATATATAAACATATGTATGAATGTTGGTGAATATGATGTTGTGTGAATGCTTTTATGCATGTGAATGGTGACGTGGCCTAAATTGCAATAGCGACGTGGGCTTCGGCCATTGTGATGAGTTATGCGATTTTGGTGATGATTTTGAAGATGATGATTTTGGTGTATGTGTATCATTTATCATGGAGTCACATACATTTGCATACGCGACGTGGCCTTTTGGCAATAGCGACGTGGCCTTTTGGCAAAAGCGAAGTGGGCATAAAGCCTTGGCCTTGATGGCAAAGCGACGAGTCGGTACCGCATAGCATTTGCATAGTTGAGTCAAATATGTTGGTTATGTTTATTTCCGCATTTTGTGATAATTGTTGTTATGTGACGGTTTATGAAGTGCGGTGATATTTTGCGATGATGCGATGAATCGTAATGTTTTATGATGGATTGATGAAATGTTAAAGTGATGAGATGCTATGATGTAACATTGATGTTGTGGATGATTATTGACTTTGTTTATGATTAAATACATAAGCATTCAAGGGAAGGATTGTGCGATGTGGTAACAATATTTCTAACTTTCCGAATTTACTTATATATTGCTTATCATTATCTTGATTATATGATTTGAGTATCTCACCCTTTTGTTGTTGGCCGTTACCTTTATATTGGTAACATGCAGGTGCTCCGCGTTGAGAGGAGGATAGTGGTAGCACACTTTTGGCGTCATTGCTCTGATTAGGATTGTAACACTCAGGGGTTAATGAACGCTTTTCATGATTTTGAAAGTAACAATGCCCTTTTGTATATCATTGTATATGATAGTTGTGATGGGCATTTGTTTGCTTGTTTTCTTTGAATGTGTAAATGTACGACTCGACTTAATTATCTAAATGATTTCCGTTGCGATTTTTTTTGTGTATTGCTGCTATATGGACTAGGTGAATCCATATACAGTGTTGTTTATTATTTAACAAGGACTAAGTGGATCCTTGCGCAATTGTCGTGTTGTCTAATTTGTTTAAGTGTTGATGAAATGATATATGTGATGCCTCAATTTTGTGTGAAATTTGTTTACTCTGATTTTTAATTGAATTTACGACGGGTAGAATTGGGGTGTTACAAGCATTGCATGCATCATATGCATAAGCAGGTTTTGGTTCCGAGCTCTTGATACAATGGTCTAACTCTTTGCTCTTCATTTATTTTGAAGACAAGCTGATGCATCCGTACCGCAGTCGCGCCAACGTCAAAGCAATGGCCGAACAACTGGAGAACGAGAACAGAGAACTCAAAGAAGAAGTCAGTCAGTTATCTGCTTTAGTGGAATCTCTGCTCCAAGCCTAGAAGCAAGCTGTGAATGTGAAGGCGTCTGTGTCCAATCAAGCGCCTGAGATAGCTCCTACTTCTATACCAGCCCCTGCTATGGGATCAGCCAATGTCATGCCTTCCAGTTACCCTTGGGGAATGCCCCATAATTTCATGCCTGAAGGACATCATTCGCAAGTGCCAGTTCAGCCGGCATCTAGCCCGGTCCCTGTGGTGCCACCCCCGATGGTTAAATCTGTTCCTACTCCAACTCCCATTCCTCAAGTCCGTGTTGACGAGACTATCTACCATTCTGAGGCCTTTGAAAACCCGAATGTGTATGATAAATTAGACGAGATGAGACACCAGTTCTCTGACTTGAGGAAGAAAATGAAGGCCCTTCGAGGGAAAGACTTGTTCGGGAAGACCGCCTTTGAGCTTTGTTTGGTCCCAAATGTGAAGATTCCAATGAAATTCAAGGTCCCATACTTTGAAAAATACAAGGGGAATAGCTGTCCCCTCAGCCATCTGGTCATGTATGCTAGAAAAATGTCTACGCATACTGACAATGATCAACTGCTCATCCATTATTTTCAAGACAGCCTGTCTGGCGCTGCCTTAAAATGGTATATGGGTCTTGACTATGGCTCTGTGTGCACTTTCAATGACCTCGGTGAGGCTTTTGTAAAGCAGTATAAATACAACATGGATATGGCTTCAAACAGAGATCAACTGAGGGCGATGTCCCCAAAAGACAAGGAAACCTTCAAGGAGTATGCCCAGAGGTGGAGAGAATTGGCAGCCTAGATAGTGCCACCATTGGAGGATAAGGAGATGACAAAGATCTTTTTGAAGACTTTGAGCTCTTTCTATTATGAGCGCATGATTGTTAGTGCTCCCTCGGACTTTACCGAAATGGTAAATATGGGGATGAGGCTAGAAGAGGGAGTCCGTGAAGGACGTCTGTCCCGTGATGATTCTTCGGCAAAGAAATATGGAGGATTTTCCAGAAAGAAGGAAGGGGAGACTCATGCTGTTTCTTCCCATAGTAAAAGAAGGCCCTCTGTGAGGAGGAAGGAAGTTCGACCAGTCGTTAACCAACACCAGGTGGCTCATATAGCACCTGCTTTCTAAGAAGCTCAACAACCACAACAACAATCTCGTCAACAACAACAGGCTTACCAGCCTCGTGGCAACAATAACAATAACAACACCAACAATTATGAGAGGAAGAGGGTGACTTTTGACCCGATTCCTATGACCTATGCTGAACTGTACCCTTCCTTGATTGATAGGAAGTTGATAACTCCACGTGATCCTCCTGCTGTGCCAGCCAATCCTCAATGGTGGTACAAGCCCGAACTTCATTGTGTGTATCATTCCGGTGTGCCCGAACATGATGTGGAGAATTGCTTTCCGTTGAAGACCAAGGTGCAAGACCTTGTGAGGAGTGAGATACTATTCTTTGTGGATGTAGACCCAAATGTTAAGAAGAACCCATTGCCCGAGCATGGGAAGGCGGCTGTCAACATGGTCCAGGGTTGCCCTGGCAAGTATAAGGTCCTTTATGTGAACGATATAAGGCAATCCCTGGTGGAAATGCATAAACTGTTGTGTGAGCACAGTTACTATGAGCACGATCATGATAGGTGCCATGTGTGCACTGTCAATGAAAGAGGATGTCGGACATCCAAGAGATGCTAGACCAAGGGATGATTGAGATACTTCAAAACCGTAATGAGGATGAAGTTTATGTTATCACTCCTGTGTTCAATATTCTTGATCCTGTTGTCATCAAGTATGATGGCATCAAAAATAAGGTGGTGCCAACTCTTGTGATTAAGCCAGCGGGCCCTGTACCGTATGTGTTAGATAAAGCGGTCCCGTACCGTTACAATGTTGTTATGCTGGAAGATGGAAAGGAGGTGTCGTTGTCCTCAACCTCTATTGTAAGCATATCCGATGTTAGTGGAGTGACCCGTAGTGGTCGTGTTTTCTCGACTCAGTCGAAATACCATAAAGACATTGTGAAGAAGGATGTTGTTAGTTTTGCCGGTCCCGTGGGGAATTCTTCTTCAAATCATTCTATTCCTGCTGTGAAGGGTGTTGACCATGTTGTTGTCAAAGCTGATAGAGCTCCTATCCTAGTTGGCCAGTCTGGCATATTGAGAGAGGATGGTGATGAGATGCTAAGGCTCATCAAGAGAAGCAAGTACAACATTGTGGAGCAGTTGCTTCAAACTCCATCAAAGATATCTGTCCTATCTTTCTTGATGAATTTGGAGCCACACCGTGAAGCGTTGCAAAGGGTGTTGGACGTGGCATATGTGGATCACGATGTCACAATTGAATAGTTTGATAGCATTGTTGCAAATATAACTGCCTGCAACAATTTGAGCTCCTGTGATGATGATCTTCCCGAGGAGGGAAAAGACCACAATTTAGCTTTACATATCTCTATGAATTGAAAAGATGATGCCCTGTCCAATGTGTTGGTGGATACAAGGTCATCACTTAATGTATTTCCAAAGTCCACTCTCGCTAAACTTTCATATCAGGGGCCTCCCATGAGGCAGAGTGGAGTGGTAGTAAAAGCTTTTGATGGATCACGCAAGACCGTGATTGGTGAATTAGATCTCCCGATCAAAACTGGACCTAGTGATTTCCAGATCACTTTCCAAGTTATGGACATACATTCGTCATATAGTTGTTTACTTGGTAGACCATGGATTCACAAGGCAGGCACCGTGACATCCACTCTGCACCAAAAGTTGAAGTTCGTCAAGAATAAGAAGTTGGTGATGATAGGAGAAAAAAAGGCTCTCTTGGTCAGCCATTTATCTTCCTTTTCCTACATCGATGCTGAGGATGAGGTTGGAACTCCATTCCAAGCCTTATCTATTGCCGAGCCTTCTAGGGAAGGACTTTCTTCATTTGTCTCCTATAATGATGCAAAGTTTGCCATCGAGCATGGCGCGACTTTTAGTTTGGGGAAAATGATAAAGATGGAAGATAATAAATCCTGGGCTGGTATAGGGTATTCTTCCGGTGTTTCTAATGATCTTGGGCTGTTTCAGAGTGGAGGTTTCCTCCACACCAATGGAGATCAAGAAGTTGCTGCCATCATTGAAGAAGATGAAGAGGAAGACCTCAGCAACTTCGTCATACCTGGCAGGATCTGTAATAATTGGATCGTCGTTGATGTTCCAACAGTTATCCATAAGTCAACGTAATATGTTCATTCCTGTTTAAAACCCTTCTCCCATGCCAAAGGGAGAAGTGAAGACATTGTTGGCATAATTTTTTAATACAATGATATTCATTCAATAATCGCATGTTAAATGTTTGTTTTCTCAAATTATTTTTCATTTTTTGCTTTTCGCATAAAGTTGGTGATCACCATAAAACCCTAAAAAAGAGAATAAAATCCATTTTTTTTCATCTGCATAATGATTTGCCTTTGTTTGAATTCTGAAATCTCTTTTATAATCAAAATCATTATGCAGGTTGACCAAACCCATTGAACATAATGATCCAACACCATCTCCCAACTTTGCGTTCCCTGTATTTGAGGCAGAAGAAGATGATGTTGAAGAGATTCCTGATGAGATTATCTGTCTGCTTGAGTACGAGGAGAAGATCATTCAACCACATCTTGAGAATCTGGAAACAGTCAACTTGGGGTCTAAAGACTGCATTCGTGAAGTGAAGATTGGGGCACTCCTTGAAGAGTCTGTTAAGAAGGGGTTGATTGAGTTGCTACGAGAATATGTCGACGTCTTTTCCTGGTCGTATGAAGACATTCCTAGTCTAGATACTGATATCGTGCAACATTTCTTGCCGTTGAAGCCCAAGTGTGTGCCTGTGAAGCAAAAGCTCAGAAGAACTCATCCTGATATGGCAGTAAAGATTAAAGAAGAAGTACAAAACCAAATTGATGCGGGGTTTCTGGTGACTTCTACATATCCTCAATGGATGGCCAATATTGTGCCAGTACCTAAGAAAGACGGAAAAGTCCGAATGTGTGTGGATTACCGTGACTTGAATAAAGCTAGCCCAAAAGATGATTTTCCTCTGCCACACATCGATATGTTGGTAGACAATACGGCTATATTCAATGTCTTGTCATTTATGGATGGATTTTCCGGTTATAATCAGATTAAAACGACACCCGAGGATATGGAGAAGACAACATTCATCACACCTTAGGGAACATTCTGTTATCGAGTGATGCCCTTCGGTTTGAAGAACATCGGAGCCACGTATCAACGTCCTATGACTACCTTGTTTTATGACATGATGCACAAAGAGATCGAGGTGTATGTCGACGATATGATTGTAAGGTCGAAAACAGAAGTTGAACATGTTGACCACTTACTGAAGCTTTTCCAGCATTTAAGGAAGTACAAACTCCGCTTAAATGCGAACAAGTGTACATTTGGAGTCCGTTCCAGCAAGTTATTGGGCTTTATTGTCAGCAAGAGGGGTATTGAAGTTGATCTTGCCAAGGTCAAAGCAATACAAGAGATGCCTGTGCCCAAAAATGAGAAGCAAGTCCGAGGTTTTCTTGGCCGCTTGAATTACATTTCGAGATTTATATCCCACATGACTACCATATATGCGCCTATATTCAGGCTCCCCTGGAAAGATCAGCGTCATGATTGGACCGAGGATTGCCAAAAGGCCTTTGACAGTATCAAGGAGTATTTGTCCGAGCCTCCGATTCTGTCTCCACCTGTTGAAGGGAGACCATTGATTATGTACTTGACTGTGCTTGATGATTCCATGGGTTGTGTCCTTGGTCAGCAAGATGAATTAGGAAAGAAAGAGTATGCAATATACTACTTAAGTAAGAAGTTCACTGACTGTGAGTCTCGGTACTCAATGCTTGAGAAGACATGATGTGCTTTGGCTTGGGCTACTAAGCGCATACGCCAGTATATGTTGAATCATACAACTTGGTTGATATCCAAAATGGATCCGATCAAGTATATCTTTGAGAATCATGCTTTAACTGGGAGAATTGCCCGCTGGAAAATGCTGTTATCTGAGTATGATATTGAGTATCGAGCTCAAAAAGCCATTAAAGGTAGTATCTTGGCTGACCATTTGGCGCATCAACCAATTGAAGAATATCAATCCGTGCAATACGACTTCCCTGATGAGGAGATTTTGTATTTAAAGATGAAAGATTATGATGAGCCTACGCTCGATGAAGGGCCAGAGCCTGGTTCCCGATGGGGTATGGTGTTCTATGGTGCTGTCAATCAGTATGGAAATGGTATTGGGGGAGTGATTATTACTCCTCAAGGCACACATTTTCCTTTTATAGCAAGGCTAACTTTCAAATGCACGAATAATATGGTGGAGTATGAGGCTTGTATTATGGGTTTGGAAGAATATGTTGATCTTAGGATCAAGCATCTTGATGTTTATCGCGATTCGGCCCTTGTCGTTAATCAGATTAAGGGTGAATGGGAGACGAATCAGCCTGGCCTCATCCCATATAAAGATTATGCGAGGAGGATTTTAACTTTCTTAACTAAAGTGGACTTCCATCATATTCCTCGAGATGAGAATCGGATGGCGGATGCTCTTGCTACGCTTGCTTCAATGATTGTTGTCAATTATTAGAATGAAGTCCCAAAGATTAACGTGATGCGCTTGGATAGACTATCTCAAGTGTTTGCAGTTGAGGAAGTAAGAGACGATAAGCCGTTGTATTATGATATCAAGTGTTTTCTCCAAAGTCAGACTTACCTGCCTGGGGCATCTGTTAAAGATAAGAAGACTTTGAGGAGATTATGTGGCAGTTTTTACCTTAATGGTGATGTGCTTTACAAGAGGAATTTTGACATGGTTCTGCTCAGATTCGTGGATAGACACGAAGCGGACCTGTTGATGACTGAAGTCCATGAGGGTTCATTTGGTACTCATTCCGATGGACATGCCATGGCAAAAAAATATGTTGAGAGAAGGCTACTATTGCTGACAATGGAGTCTGACTGCTGCAAGTTTGTGAAGAAATGCCACAAGTGTCAGATTTATGCGGATAAGATTCATGTTCCCCCGACACTTCTAAATGTTATTTCCTCACCATGGCCTTTCTCCATGTGGGGAATTGACATGATTGGCATGGTTGTGCCTAAGGCGTCAAACGGTCACCGTTTTATTCTCGTAGCCATTGATTATTTCACCAAGTGGGTTGAAGCGACATCGTTTGCAAGTGTGACTAGGCAGGTGGTTGTGAGGTTTAGCAAGAACCAACTCATATGCCGATATGGTGTGTCGGACAAGATCATTACTGATAATGGATCTAACTTGAAGAAGAAGATGATGAAAGAGCTGTGTAGTGAGTTCAAGATTGCACATCATAATTCTTCTCCTTATAGACCCAAGATGAATGAGACTGTTGAAGCAGCTAACAAGAACATCAAGAAGACTATTCAGAAGATGATTGTTACGTACAAAGATTAGCATGAGATGTTGCCATTTTCTTTGCATGGCTATCGTACATCCATCCGCACTTCAACAGGGGAAACCCCTTTCTCCCTTGTATATGGCATGGAGGCTTTGCACCCCGTAGAGGTCGAGATCCCATCAATGAGAGTTTTGATGGAAGCAAAGTTGACTGATGCTGAATGGGTTCAAAGTCGTTATGACCAACTGAATTTGATTGAAGAGAAGAGATTAACTGCCATGTGCCATCGTCAGTTATATCAACAAAGGATGAAGAAAGCCTTTGATAAGAAGGTCAAGCCTCATGTGTTCCAAGAAGGTGACCTCGTGCTCAAGAAAGTCTTGTCTTTTGCGCCCGATTCCAGGGGCAAGTGGACTCCAAACTATGAAGGTCCATACGTTGTTAAGAGAGCCTTTTCAAGCGGTGCTCTGTTGCTCACAACTATGGATGGGGAGGATTTCACTCGTCCTGTGAACTCAGATGCAGTCAAGAAATACTTCGCCTAAAAATAAAAACAGAATAGCTCGCTAAGTTGAATACCCGAAAGGGCGGCTTAGGCAAAAATGAGCGTCTCGGTGGATTGAAAACCCGAAAGGGCGATCCAGGCAAAAGTTAGAGACATAAAAAAATGAATATATATATATATATATATATATATATTATATATATATATATATATATATCCTGCTAGATTGAGTACCTCACCCTGGGACAATCTAGGCAAAAATTAGGGATTTGGCAAGTAACTGCATCTTGACAAGACTTTGTTCTAGAACTGTCATCTGTCAAAGATTCTTGCTCAGTCATCATCAACTGAAGTTTCGAATACAGTGGATTCAGAGTTGGTGGAGAAACGATCATTATGTTCAATGTATCCCTTTTCCATGTATATCACCAATTTCAAATTTGTAAAGATCCATGGAGTCTCGCCATTTGTGGATTACCATTCTCTTAAATAAATTTGAGCCTTTATCCAATTCTTTGCACTCTTATTTGTTTCTTTTTAACAAATGTTTGCATGTTTTAATTGATGAATATCATTGTTTTAAACAAATAAAGTTTTCATGAATAAATTGTTTTAAACAAAATGAACATTCACAATGACTGAAAGGATAAGTGGAACGTCCTCAGTGCTTTCCCAAGGATAGTATGATCACCAAAGGGTAAGACATTTGTTCATATTCTGGCATTCTTGTTCCTTATTTTCCTTTCATCAGCCTTCAAGATGTCTCCCCAGCTGAACACAGAAAGAATGATACGTCATCAGATTCACAAAGAGTCTGGTATGAGAAGTTCTCCATGATGGCAGTGGATTGATCTGTCTTATGGATCGTGTTCCCCTAGTTTGGATTTTCATCCAACACATTCCCGGTAGTTTGTTTGTGTAAACATACTTGTTTCTCCTGCGGAGTTTTGGTAATCCATGATTGGTATATGGTTGATTTGTGAATGATCCCTTCTTTTCCAAATTTTTACCTCGATATTTTAGAGATGTGTATCCCTCTATATCAGACACTAGCATTTGTGTTTTATCATTTGTATGGTTGTCATCCTTTGTGTGGACTGACTTAAAATCCCTTATAGATTGATAAAAGTTGATATGCTTTAAGTTGAGAATATTCCTTGTCTCACTATCCTGACTTTCTACTCAAGAGGAATGTTGTCTTTCTCCAACATGAGTAAGAATCTCCAACGGAGTAAGCATGTGTTCCCTACAGGGCTACCTTTCCAGATAGTTGTATCCTCAGCAGGAAGTTTCCTAGTGCAATGGATGAAGGGCTTACCTCCCATTTCATTTATTTTAAAGAGAGGTATCCCCAGTATGGCACTTGTTGATGAAGGATTCATTTCCAATTTCTCCAGCAAGGGTAGTTTCCTCAAGAACATTTACAGTTTGTCCCTAGTAGAGTTGCCAGATCAGAGTTTGATATTTGTATCTCCTCCGAGTCTGAACTTCTAGCATTAAGAGCTGGTGGTGGAATGTTTACTTCCTTCCCCAGTGGAGTGAATTGCTATTATTCCCCTTTCGCAGAGTTTCCTCTCCAGCAGATAATAGGGAGTGTTTTGATTGATGTACATCTGATTGGTGGTTGTTCCCCGCGGAGTTTCACATCGTTCCTTAATAAGCTTCCCCAGTAAGAGTTTCTTCTCTGGCGGATCTTATTGTTATCTAAACCACCTGTCCCCGAGAGAGTTGATGGAAACTCCTCGGCATATTTTTTGCATCTTCCTTATGACAAGATTGTTTTCTCCTGGAAGACTTCTCTTTGTGCAGAGTGTTATGTCCTGCAGTTAGAGGCTTTGACTTTGCCTATCCCTAACTATGGTTAAAGTCTCCCCATTGTTTACTCTTATTCCAGAGATAATCCGCATCAGAGTTTGAGTTCTCTGTTTGATTATTTTCTTTCCCTGCTCCTGAATACATCTTTTTTGTATCCTCAGCGAGTGTAGCTTTGGGACAGGGTTTGATATCCCCTATGATTTATTTTCATCCTTCTCAGGTTATTCCCAAGCAGAGTTCTCCAGTAGGCTTCATCCTTCTTATCGAGACATTTGCCGAGTGTCTGTTCGTGATTCTTGGACTTGTTCGTGTTAGATATATCTCTTTGTCAGCATTAACGATATACAAATCATGCATATACATGCATAATCATAGCATTCAGATATTCATGATGCATTCTCTGCCATATATCTTTGCTTGTTATCTCCTGCTATTGGTGAAATATGCTTCTCCAAGCAGATGCTTGTGTCTGATCTCTCCATATAGAGACAACCCCATAGGTAAAAAGTGTCTATCTTTTCTTCTTTCTTCCCCACTGAGTTAGGTCCTCATGGATGATTATTATTTCAGTTTCCTCCCCAGTTATGTATCGGGATGGAATTACTCCCCTGAGTTATATCCTCATCGGGTCGAGTCTTGTTTGATTGTGTCTTTCTAGTTTGTTCCTAGATTGATTCCTTTCTTGTTATCCCTTGCAGATCCTTGTGGTTCAGTTGTTCAATTGCTCAATAACCAGTAATTGTTCATCCTTTCCCAGTGGATTCTGTGGCCCTCTACCCAGTAACCGGTAGTTGTAAGTCCTATTTATATGGTTTTCTACCCAGTAACTGGTAGATGTAATCCCCTATTTGTTGGTTATCTTTACCCATTAATCGGTAATGATATTCCTTCGCTTTTGAGTATACCACCCAGTAACCGGTGATATATCTCTTGGACCATTACTTTTGTCAGGCAATGTATCCCTAGCAAGTCATCTTTCATTTACCATTGTTTGGTAATGATTGTTTCTCCTTCTGATTGGTCATCATTTTATACCCAGTAATCGGTATCCCGATGTCCTTTCTTTTCGGTCGATTTATCCTTTATTAACCCAGTAACTGGTTGCGGATAATCTTCCATGCGAGTATGTTATCTATTTATTTACCCATATAACGGTAGTAGATAATATATCTCATGCTCTCTTCAGTCAAAGTCTTTTTTCTTCCTCAGTCGAGTAAGATTCGTATCTTCTTGTGGAATCGAATGTCCATCCTGTAGGTCGAGTTTACTTTTTTAGCCCTCCTTTTGGATGATGAGTGTCTTGGATATGTTCCCAATTCACGCCCGGTTGGTCACCTATTATATACCCAGTAACCGGTATCACTGGTGTTCCTTCCTTCTGCTCCCTATTATCACTTTTGTCCCCTGTGGAGTCAGATTTTCCTGAGTTGAGATGGGTCTTTTGGGTCCTCCTTAGATATTTCGGACGATTGATATCTTTCACCTTTATACCGATCTTAGATATTCTTTCTCCCTGAGCATGTTGTTCTCTCACCCAGTAACCGGTGTTTTTGATAACATGTCTCTCTTTGAGATTATTACCCAGTAACCGGTAATATCTCGTTGTTTCTTCCTCAGCTGAGTCCTTTGTGGACATCCCCGTCTGAGTCCGGATTTTTATCCGATGTTTCCCTTGTGGATAGTTTTGCTGTATTGGCATATTCCCCAATACATGCATCTTTGCGTCAGCTCGAGTCTTTCCATCGATTTATTTTTGTGGAATCCCTTCGTGTCTCCAGTTGGTTTTCAAGTCGTGACCTGCTCACGCATTTTTACCTTATTTTCCCCCAGAGTCTCTGGCTCCCTAGTGAGTGTGTTACTCCTATGGATCTTTAGTGCCTCCCGATTTCTTTTCCTTTGTGGTAATTATTCACCATGAAGATTGTATTTTTGCATACGTACATTTGCATCATGAGGTCTCTTAGGGACCAAAATTCGTCTCTTTGCTATTATTTAAGCTCATTCTATCTCGTCGAGACGAATATTTTAACCTTCATATCTCCGGATAGAGTGAACTTAAATAGGGGCATCTGTAAGACCCTAATTTTGACCCTAATATCCCTCATGGCATCATGTTATTGCACAACTACATTGCCTCAAGGATCATAGCATGTTTGACTCCTTAACCCTAGGGTTGGGATTTGCTTGAGTGTTTTGAGACCACCAAGCATGCTTATATTGGATATTATTGCATTTCTTATTTTATTACTAACCAAAAGCACAAAAATATGTCACTAACTCTTTTTGTTTTGAAGTTCAAGTGATCATGTGCTCCACAATGCTCCTAGGAGGCTCCTAAGCCCAATGCAATGGCTAGAAGAAGAAAAGAAAAAGCATGACAATGGTCCACAAAGTCCCTAATCATCATATATGTCTCCCAAGTATCTCAATTTGCAAATTTGATCAAGATAACCCAAAGGGCTTGAAGATTGTTTCCCATGGAAACCCTAATTTCACTGTGCTTTGACTGTGCCTTGCCCATGAAGCAATTTCAACCTTTGATCAAATTTAATCAAGGGAAGTTCTTTCATTTATCATTTTATGCATATATGAGACTATGTGAGGCCCCTCAATCATTTGTTCATCAAGATTGGAAGTTTGACTTTGAAAAGTTGACCAGTCAAGTCATCTGACTAAGCTGAGGTTTAATGAAGTATAATGTTTGATGTTTTTGTCAAATGAAGATGACTCCAAAATAAAAAATGTTCCTGTGAACCATCTGAACAACTTTCATGTTCATAAAAAATCCATTTGAAACTTGGGAGGTCATCATTCATTTCAAAACATTATAGGTCATTTTGACTGAAACCCTAATTTTTGGTCAACTTGCCAGGGGCATAACTTCTTTAATTTTTATGATTTTGAGGTGAGACCAAAGGTATTGGAAATATTGAGATGTCTACTTCAAATGTTATGTTGGACAAAACTTCATAATCCTAAAATAAATACATGTTATATTGCAAAACATTATAGGTCATCTTGGACCTAATTCATTGAATTTGAAAAAGTACCCAACTTCAAATGCCCATAACTTTGCCATAGAAAATCCAAATGATGCAAACGTTGAGTCTAGATTGACCACCTTGAACATATCTACAACTTTGATGTTGGATATTGTTTCATTTGAAGCTTGTATCATGAGGACAAAGGGGTTTGATCAAGCTTACTTTTGATGAACTTTTCCAAAGTGATTTGAACATGTTTTGTACTTGAATTTTCCAAGCCAGTTTTGATCAATTTGCACATGCCAAATGATTTTTTGCCCAACATGACTTTTGTTCCTTATTTCAATAGATTTCCAACCATTACTCACAAAAGTCCTTGGAGGCTGCCATTTTTGAGTTTCGAATTTCTTTTCATTTATGTACATTCTTATTATTTTATGTTGAAACTTGAAATGCAAGTCCTTTCCATCCAATGTACATGACCACATGCCTTCTCTGTGAAATCATCAAGCTTCTTCAGCCATCCATGGGCCTTTCACACGTCCACAATGGCCCATGCACTCAAACTTTCAAATCCCATGCACATGAGCAAAGTGTGATGATCTGATACATTCAGCTATAAATAAGGGCCTCATGAGCTTCATTTCAGAACCTTTTAGAGATCCCATATGCTGCTGAACTGAAACCATACCCTTACCAAAGGAATCATTCACCATTTTTTTAGATTTTTCGAGCTTGAAATTCAACATCATTAGCTGATTTTCAAAGCTAGATTCCTTAGCCAATCATCTTCCGTACATCCAGGGATCAAAAAGGAGCAAAGAGCTTGAAGGATTCGTGGCCAGAAACTCACCAATTTGAAGGTATCAACTCAAACTTTTTGGATCTGAAACTCATAACTCAATGTAGTTTTCTTGTGTTTCTGTGGTTCTCTGAAGTCCTCATACTTGAGGCAAGCATTTGATGCATTCAATTTGCCATTTCATGAACAATCCGTGTGGACACCATGATTTTATCCTTCATCTTTCTCTCAATATAGGAAGAGTGAGAGAAATCTAATGGTACAATGATGATCTACATCACACGAGCTTCATTTCCATATCCTTGTTTTTCATTTTTGTTAAGATCCATTTCTCTGCAAATCTGGTCGGAGTTTGAGTGGTTGATCGGAGAAGATGGTGGTTTCCACCACCACCACCACGTGTTCTGATCCCCGGCCCTTGGATCTCCCTTTCATGATCTAATCGTGTGCGTCCATTTCAATTACTTCTTTTAATTCACCATGTTTCGCTGTTGACTTGGGTGTAACGTGTATCATAAGATCTAAGTCGTGTACCAGTGCCACGTCAATTAATGAATGGATCCGGTGGCTCAACGTTTTTTTGCTTTATTTCATTTTCTTTTATTTTTGTTTAATTCATTCTATTTAATAATTCATTAAAAATTCATTTGAGGTCAGAAAAATATGAGACCAACTCTAAAATTTTTCTTGAAAAATCTAGTTTCATATTATGATTTTTAATTATTTTTGTGAATTCATTTGATATTTTTTATGAATTACATGGTTTTTAATGATTTTAATTCATTTTAAAATACTTTCTGACTTTTAAAAAATACAAAAATATTTTCATAGCATCTATGGATCATGGTAAGTCAATGAAAAATAGTCTCAACAATTTCTTATTTGTTTTGCGATTATTTGAGATTTTAATTTATATTATGCTATTTTTGGTTGTTTTTAATTGATTTTAATTACTTTCTGACTTTAAAAATTTGTGAGAAAATTAGTCCAAGTTTATTTGACTATTTTGAACCTATGAAAATTTAATTGGACTTTTTAAAGTTCCTTTGAATTGAATTTGAGGTTCAACTTTGTTTGTTTATTTTTTATTTGTATTTTCTTTTAATTCAAAAATTACCAAAAAAATACTATTGACTTCTTGACTTGTTATATTGATTCTTCTTCTGTTTGGTGTTGATTGAGGTTGAATTGATTCAAATTTGATCAAATTCATTGGATCTTTTGGTTTGAAAATCCTTAAGGATCATCACCTAGAAAGAGGAATGAATTTGATCAAGGATGAGTTATCCCTTGATCAATTGGGATTGGTTGTTGACTTCTTACCCCATCCCTTTCATCTTCATCTCTTTTTTTCCCTCAATGGCCAATGAGTTAAAGTCTTGAGGTTGGTCTTGACAAATAGAAGTTCAAACTTCTTTGATCCAAACCAAATTCAACTTGATCCATGATCAAGTGAGTTATTTTGTGTCAACGATAGGTTGCTTCTTGGTCAAGCAAATAACCAAAAGTCAATACAAGGCCCTTCCCCTTTTGTTTGGCATGGCAAGTTTATAGAGCTTGGCTTACTAGTCATGATCTCTAACTTGTGTTCTTTGCCCCTATTCTTATTGACCGGCCTCAGATAGGTGTGGCTACTATATTAGTCCACTTACGATTGCTTAACATAGCGCTACATTGTCTTATGACAAGCTAACATAAATCTACTAACTACTAAGTTTAATTTGAGATTTTAAATTCTAGTCATTTACTTTTAATGTCATTTATTTCTTGCTCATTATTCATCTTGATTTTCATTTTGCTCACTTGAGCACATATTTTATGTTTATGTCATTTTTGTTTTGCTCATTTGAGCCCATTATTGTATATAAAGATATTGCTATTTTATGTTGTTTGTGTTTGTTTTGATGTGAACCACAATGCAAAAGGAGAAAGGACTTAGAATTAGGATTTACCCATGCTTAAAGGAGTTCAAGAGAAACTAGGCCTCATGCCTTTAGAATGCAAAATTTGTTGAAGAGAAACTAGGCCTCATGACTTTAGAATGCTAAAATTCAAAGTTGACCTCAAAGGACTTCTCTTCAAGCTTATTCTTTGTCCATTCCCTTTATTATGTCGTGAGCTTTTTGATGTGTGATTTTGTGTGATAGGAACCTCATCTTAAGATTGTGAAAAGAGGACCATTGTCATGAGTAGCCAAGCTAAGAGCCAAGCCAAATGGAGATCCTAGGAGCTTGAATTCTTGATTACTTGTTTGGGTGCTAAATCCAAAGGAAAGGAGCATCTTGAGTCATCTCTATGGCTCCAAGAAAAGGAACTCCAAGGGTTATCTTTCCCCACTTATCTTTGTAAGCTTTAGGAATAACCCTTCTCTCTTCTCCGCACTCTAACCAAGCCAAAAAATCATTTTTTTCAAAACTTTGACTTTATTTTAAATTAGAAACCTAGGCCTTAGGCCTTTGACTTTTCAAAACCATTTTCTTAAGTACTCATTGTAAATAAACTTTAATCCAACTTTGACCTCATTTTGTAGATAAATTTAACTTGTAAATATAACCTATTTCAAATTACTTTTGTGGTTCCAATGGGCACTTGTTAAAATCTTTTCAAAAACATTAGTCATAGTTTTGAGTTATCATAGTGGTTGATGTAAATCTCACTTCATCCTTAGTGTTGGATTATAAGCCTTCCATGCTTATTATAGGGTTAACCCCTCACTAGCATGTTGAAGCCTTCCTCACATGGTGGATTGCTGGTTTAGGTTGAGTTTTCTTCCTTTGATAACAAAAGACCTTAAGGCTTGTGATTAAAATCAATTCACCAATCTTTGAAATTTTTACGACGAACTACGAGGTTTTGATCCTCCTTTGTGATGGTACGTAGGCAATGGGTTCATCCATTCAAACAACAAAACTTGTAAATATAATATATTCTCTTCTCATCCCTCCAATCTTTTGCACAAAACTTTTCACAAATACCAACCTACAGTACATATTTGCAAAAAGGGTTCCCTTAGAGTACTAAGGATGTTTTGGGTGCGTAAAACCTTCCCATTTCATAACCAACCCCCTTACCTAGATCTATGACATTTTTATTAGTTTTTGATTTTAAAAAAACTTCTTACTTGGCTTTTGTTCGCTTTTTAGCCTTTCCTTTGGACAAATAAAAGTGCGGTGGCGACTTGAATTGTATGTTGACTTTTGGTTTAGTCAATAAATCTAAAGGTAACGAAAACCCCGCTACAGAAAAGCGGCGACTCTGCTGGGGACATAACAACCTCGTGGGTTTAGCCTACTTTTTTCTTATATGTGTTGTATGCTTATATTTATTTGTGGCATATTTTTGTGCAAATTCGGGATCAGTGGGGGCACATGGTAGAGGTCTCCGACAATAAAGGAAGAACTGGTTTGCGGTTCAAAAAGGGCTCGTCAACCGTTAGATCAGAAGAGATGACTCTTAGGTTCTATAGAGGAGGGTTCATTCATGGGAATGAACAACACTTAGCTGCTGTGTTAGAGGATAATGAAGAGGGAGATTGCACCAACTTTGTGACGCATGGACATACATGCAACAATTGGACTGCTGTTGCTATTCCTGTTATTTTGCATCGATGTAAGTAATTGCTTTTATATTTTTAAAAATCCTTCTCCTATGCCTAAGGGAGAAGTGAACATTGTTTGGGTATTTTAAATTGATCGACAATAAAATTAATTCTATTCATCCACATCTTTGATGTTTATTTTTACTTTTTGCTTATTTCTGAAAATGGTAATCACAAAAAACATAAATAAACAATATAGTTGTTCGTCTGCATAATATTTGGTCACAAATTGACTTCTCTAAAATCAAAATTTCAAATCATTATGAAGGTTGGTTCCTAACCCCATCGAATACAATGAACCTTCTCCTTCTCCAAATTTTGAATTCCCTGTGTTTGAAGCCGAGAAGGAAAGTGATGTAGAAGTGAGCGAGGAATTGTCTCGTCTTCTTGAGCAAGACGAGAAGATTATTCAGTCGTTTGAAGAACAAATTGAGCTTGTCAACTTGGGTTCCGAAGATGATGTGAAGGAAGTCAAGATTGGGTCTCGACTGTGTCCAGATGCTAAGAAGGGGTTGATTGATCTTCTTCGAGAATATTCAGATGTGTTCGCTTGGTCCTATCAAGACATGCCTAGGTTGGATTCTGAGGTTGTGGAGCATAGATTGCCGTTGAAGCCAGAATGCCCACAAGTCAAGCAGAAATTGAGGAGAACTCATCCTGATATGGTAGTGAAGATCAGAGAGGAAGTGCAGAAGCAAATTGATGTTGGTTTCCTTGTTACTACTGAATATCCGCAATGGGGGCCAATATTGTGCCTATGCCGAAGAAGGATGGAAAAGTCCGCATGTGTGTTGACTATAGACATTTGAATAAAGCCAGTCCGAAATATGATTTCCCTCTACCACACATTGATATGTTGGTAGATAATACTGCTAAATTCAAAGTATTTTCGTTTATGGATGGATTTTCCAGATATAATCAGATTAAGATGTCACCCGAGGATATGGAGAAGACCACATTGATTACACCCTAGGGAACATTTTGTTATAGAGTGATGCCTTTCGGTCTAAAGAATGCTGGTGCAACTTACCAGAGAGCAATGACTACACTTTTTCATGATATGATGCATAAAGAGATCGAGGTTTATGTCGATGACATGACTGCTAAATCAATTGATGAGGAGGAACATGTTGAGCGTTTGTTGAAGCTATTCCAGCGTTTGAGGAAGTATAAACTCCACTTGAATCCCAATAAGTGTACTTTTGGTGTTCGTTCTGGTAAGTTGTTGGGCTTTATTGTCAGTGAGAAGGGTATTGAATTTGATCCTGCTAAGGGCAAAGTAATACAAGAGATGCCTGCGCCCAAAACTAAGAAGCAAGTCAGAGGTTTTCTTGGCTGTTTGAATTATATTTCCAGATTCATTTCCCACATCACTGCCACATGTGCGCCTATATTCAAGCTTTTTCAGAAAGATCAATCTTGTGATTGGACCGAAGACTGCCAAAAAGCTTTTGACAGTATCAAAGAATATTTTCTTGAACCTCCGATTTTGTGTCCACCTGTTGAAGGAAGACCATTGATCATGTATTTGACTGTGCTCGAAGATAGTATGGGTTGTGTTCTTGGTCAGCAAGATGAGACTGGAAAGAAAGAATTTGCAATTTACTACCTCAGTAAGAAGTTCACTGATTGTGAGACTCAATATTCAATGCTTGAGAAGACTTGTTGCGCATTGGCTTGGGCTGCTAAGCGTCTGCGCCAGTATATGTTGAATCATACCACTTGGTTGATATCCAAAATGGATCCAATCAAGTATATATTTGAGAAGCCTGCTTTAACTTGGAGAATTGCCCGTTGGCAGATGTTGTTATCAGAGTATGATATAGAATACCGATCTCAGAAAGCAATCAATGGTAGTATATTGGCTGATCATTTGGCTCACCAACCAATTGAAGATTACAAGTCAGTGCATTATGATTTTCCTGATGAAGAGATTTTGTACTTGAAAATGAAGGATGGTGATGAACCGTTGCTTGAAGAAGGGCCAAAACCTGGTTCCCGTTGGGGCATGGTATTTGATGGAGCTGTTAATCAATATGGAAATGGAATTGGGGCAGTAATCATTACTCCTTAAGGCACGCATCTACCATTTACAACTAGATTAACTTTCAAGTGTAGAAACAACATGGCAGAATATGAAGCTTGCATTATGGGGCTTGAGGAGGCCATGAATCTCAGAATCAAGTATTTGGATGTCTTCGTTGATTCATCTTTGGTTGTGAATCAAATCAAAGGAGAATGGGAGACAAATCAACCCGGTTTAATACCGTATAGAGATTATGCGAGGAGGATTTCAAATTTCATTACAAAGGTTGAGTTTCATCATATCCCTCGAGATGAAAATCGGATGGCAGATGCTCTTGCAACCTTGGAATCAATGATAATAGTAAAGTATTGGAATGAAGTTCCCAATTTATCTGTGATGCGTCTTGATAGGCCAACTCATGTGTTTGCTGTTGAAGAGATCAAAGACGAGAAGCCGTGGTATTACGACATCAAATGTTTCCTTCAAAGTCAAATTTACCCGCCTGGGCAATCTTTGAAAGATAAGAAGACTTTGAGAAGATTATACGGTAATTTCTATTTGAATAGTGATGTACTGTACAAGAGAAACTTCGACATGGTTTTTCTCAGATGCCATAAGTTTCAAATCTATACTGATAAGATTCATGTTCCTCCGACACTATTGAATGTTATCTCTTCCCTGTGGCCTTTCTCCATGTGGGGAATTGATATGATTGGGATGATTGAGCCCAAAGCTTCGAATGGACATCATTTTATTCTAGTGGCGATTGACTACTTCACAAAATGGGTTGAAGCGGCATCATATGCAAATGTAACCAAGCAAGTTGTTGTAAGGTTTATCAAGAATCAAATCATATGCCGTTATGGTGTGCCAGGTAAGATCATTACCGATAATGGATCGAACTTGAATAACAATATGGTGGAAGCTCTTTGCAAAGACTTCAAGATTGCACATTATAATTCTTCTCCCTATAGACCCAAGATGAATGGGGTTGTTGAGGCTGCGAACAAGAACATCAAGAAGATTATCCAGAAGACGGTTGTCACAAATAAGGATTGGCATGAGATGCTCCCATTTACTTTGCATGGGTATCGTACATCCATCCGCACTTTAACAGGGGCAACCCCTTTCTCTCTTATTTATGGTATGGATGCAGTGATCCCCGTAGAGGTTGAGATTCCTTCATTACGTGTGCTCATGGAAGCCAAGTTGACTGAAGCCGAATGGTGCCAGACCAGGTTCGACTAGTTGAATTTGATTGAAGAGAAGAGGTTGACTGCTATGTGTCATGGTCAGTTGTATCACCAGAGAATGAAGAAAGCTTTCGATAAAAAGGTCAAACCTCGCGTGTTCAGAGAATTAGACCTTGTGCTCAAGAAGATTTTGTCGTTCAAGCCAGATTCCAGAGGAAAATGGACTCCTAATTATGAAGGCCCATATGTTGTTAAGGGAGCCTTTTCAGGTGGTGCGTTGATACTTACAACTACGGATGGTGAAGAGTTCACTCGTCCTGTGAATGCAAATGCAGTCAAGAAATACTTCGCATAAAAAAATAATAATAAAAGAACAACCCGCTAAGTTGAAAACTCGAAAGGGCGGCTTAGGCAAAAATGAGTGTCTTTGTGGATTGAAAACCCGAAAGGGCGGCTTAGGCAAAAATGAGCGTCTCTGTGGATTGAAAACCCGAAAGGGCGATCTAGGCAAAAATTAGAGACATAAAAACAGAAATGATTTCCCGATAAGTTGAGTACCCCACCTTGGGGAAACTTATGCAAAAATTAGGGATTATGGAAAGTAACTGCATTCTCCTGATCTTCAGTGATTCTTTGAATACTTATTTGAGCACAAGGGTTGACGTTGGTTCATTTTTAGCAGCGGTCAAAAACACAGTGGATATCAAGATTTGGTAGAAGGATTAACGATCATTTGTTTTCAATGTTACCCTTTTCCATGTAAATTACCATTTTCAACTTTGTAAAATCTATGTGGTCTTGTCATTTACAAACTACCATTCTATAAATAAAGTTGAGCTTTTATCCAATTGTTTATACTCTTATTTACTTCAGCCAATAGTTTTAAATTTTTATTATGATCATTTTGAAATCAAATTTTAAATCAAATTTTCTTAAAAAATATAAAAACAAAAACTTTTCAAAAGCAAGTAACAATAATATCAACAACATTTCAGTGAATAGCAAGTTCTTAAGTGTGAAGCATCTGAGGTTTCCCAAGCAGTAACTCTTCGGGTATCTCTAGGCATCAGTGTTGATTCATGTCCTCAATAGAGTGATGTTGCCCTTAGCTAGCAGATTCAGTTCGCCAGTGGAGTATCTTTCTGTTTCCCCAGCTGAGTTGGTCGATTCATATACTCTGTGGCGTATTATTTTCCCCAGTAAAGACGCTAAGATGGTTGTATATCCCCAGTGACGTGTCCTTTATCCCCAACAGAGTTTCGGCCTCCCCAGCGGAGTTCGTATTTCTTCAGCAGGTAGATCATCATCAGAAGATGTTTGATCTCTCCCCAGTAGGTCGACTTGGTACCCCCAACGATCGTCGCATCCTTTACTCCCAGTCAGAGTTCCTTCCTGGTGTCTGAGCAGCCTTTTGATTCTTCCCCGGTAGGGTTTGTCTCCCATTTTTATGGTGTTGACCTAAAATTCCCTACAGTTGGATGTGTTTTCTCCTCAGCAAATCTCTTTCTTCCCCAGCTAGGGTTTGAACTTTTGGGATGTTTGACTTCCCTATTCTCCAAAAGTAGTCTCCGTATTTTGTGGATTGACCGAGGATTGTACTGGTGGTTCAAATTCTTTACGACACCTCTGTATCCTTCGCGATCGTTCTGTCAGCATAATCACCATATATACATATACATTTATTTCGTGATTTTTACATATCTTGCATATTTGATTTGTTTGAGATTTTCATTCTCTGTTATGGCGGTACTTTATCCCCATACCAAATCTGGTGTTTGTCCTCGTTCAAATGTAGAGTGTCAGCCCCTATGCAGAAAAGATTTTAACCTTTCTCTGTTTCCCCACTGAGTTTGTTTCTTCGTGGATGATTGTTATTTCAGTTTCCTCTCCGGCAAATTTTCTGGATAGAATTACTCCCCTTGAGTTATGTCCTCATTGGGTTGAGTCTTGATTGACCGTTTTCTTTCTAGCTCTTACCTAGATAGATATTTTGGTCCCCTAAGAGCCTATTACCCAGTAGCTGGTAACATTTCTTCTTAGTTTGTAGTTTGTTACTTTTTTCTCAATACCCGACAACAGTACCTTTTTTCTCCCCAGTGGAGTCCCCGGAAGTATATCCTTGATATGTTCATCTTAACTTGTGATGGATATCTTTCTTTCCCTTGCGTGAGTCTATCCTTAATATGTTCATCTTAAACGGTGACAGATATTCTCTTCTTTGGTATTCTACCCAGTAAAAAGGTAGTTGTAATCTCTATTTTGTTTCCCTAGAGAGTCTATCCTTGATATGTTCATCTTAACGGGTGACAGATTTTTTCTTTGATTGGTCTTCTACCCAGTAACCGGTAGATGTAAATCCTATTATTCCCCTTTAGCGGAGTCTATCCTTGATATGTTCACTTTAACCAGTGAAGGATTTTCTCTTCTTTGGTGATCTATCCAGTAACTGATCGATGTAATCCCTATTTTCTTCCTTTTCAGAGTCTATCCTTGATATGTTCATCTTAACCGGTTACAGATTTTCTCTTTGATTGGTCTTCTACCCAGTAACCGGTAGTTGTAAATCCTCTTGGTCCCCTCGCAGAGTTTAATCCTTGATATGTTCATCCTAACCGGTGAGGGATTCTCTCTCCGACGGTTTTCTATCCAGTTTTCGATAGATATAATTCTCATTTTCTTGTTCAGTTGTTATATCCTTGATATGTTCATCCTAACCGATGACGAGTATCCTCCTTAACATCCCCAGGCAAGTCTATCCTTCATATGTTAATATTAATCGGTGATGTATTTTCTTCCCTGTCGAGTTTGTCCTTGATATGTTCATCCTAACCGATGACGGATACTCTTACCCTTGGTCTTCTGCCCAGTAACTAGTAGTTGTAAATCCTATTTTTCTACAGTTTTCCCCGGCAAGGCTATTCTTACCCAGTAACCGATAATGAATATTCCTCCTGGCCTTTCCTCAACGAGTCATCCTTGATATGTTCATCTTAACCTATGACGGATGTTCTTTCTGTCAGATCTTTATTATCTCCTTACCCAGTAACAGGTAGTAGATAATAGATTTCTGCTCCTCTTCTGTTGAAGTTTGTTTCTTCCCCAGTCGAGTTGAGTGCGTATTTCATTAGTGAAATCTCTTTTCCCTGCACGAGTCGTACATTTCAATTTTATCCTGAATTATTCGTATTCTCTGCAGATGTGTTTGTTTTCCCCGACATCACTTTCCTCCTCGCTTTTCCCTGCCACAGGAAATCAGTGGAAACACTCAGCGGGGGAAAACAAACACATCTGCAGGGAATACGAATAAGCCAGGATAAAACTTAAATGTTCGACTCGTGCAGGGAAAAGCAATTTCACTAAGGAAATGCGCACTCAACTTGACTAGGGAAGAAATAAACTTCAACACAGGAGGAACAAAAATCTATTATCTACTACCTGTTACTGGGTAAGGAGATAATAAAGATCTGACAGGGAGAACATTCGTCATCGGTTAAGATGAACATATCAAGGATGACTCGCTGAGGAAAGGCCAGGAGGAATATTCGTTACCGGTTACTGGGTAAAAATAGCCTTGATGGGGAAAACTGCAGAAAAATAGGATTTACAACTATCAGTTACTGGGCAGAAGACCAAGAGTGAGAGTATCTGTCATCGGTTAGGACGAACATATCAAGGATAAACTCGACATGGAAGAAAATACATCACCGGTTAAGATGAACATATCAAGGATAGACTTGCTTGGGGATGTTAAGGGGGATACCTGTCATCGGTTAGGATGAACATATCAAGGATATACCAACTGAACAAGAAAAGGAGAATTACATCTATCGAAAATTGGATAGAAAACCGTCGGAGAGAGAATGCGTCACCGGTTAGGATGAACATATCAAGGATTAAACTCTGCGAGCGGACCAAGAGGATTTACAACTACCTGTTACTGGGTAGAAGACCAATCAAAGAGAAAATCCATCACCGGTTGAGATGAACATATCAAGGATAGACTCTGAAAAAGGAGAAAATAGGGATTATATCTATCAGTTACTGGATAGAATACTAGAAGAGAAAATCCATCACTGGTTAAAGTGAACATATCAAGGATAGACTCCGCTAAAGGGGAACAATAGGATACAACTACCGATTACTTGGTAGAAGACTAATCAAAGAGAAAATCCGTCACTGGTTAAGATGAACATATCATGGATAGACTCTCTAGGGAAACAAAATAGGGATCACAACTAACTTTTTACTATGTAGAATACCAAAGAAGAGAATATCCGTCACCGATTAAGATGAACATATCAGAGGTAGACTCACGCGAGGGAATGAAAGGTATCCGTCACCGATTAAGATGAACATATCAAGGATATACTTTTGGGGACTCCAATGGGGAGAAAAAAGGTACTTTTGTCGGGTATTGAGAGAAAAGTAACAAACTACAAACTAAGAAGAAATATTACCAGCTACTGGGTAATAGGCTCTTAGGGGACCAAAATATCTATCTAGGTAAGAGCTAGAAAGAAAATGGTCAATCAAGACTCAACCCAATGAGGACATAACTCAAGGGGAGTAATTCCATCTGGAAAATTTGCCGGAGAGAAAACTGAAATAACAATCATCCACGAAGAAACAAACTCAGTGGGGAAACAGAGAAATGTTAAAATCTTTTCTGCATAGGGGCTGACACTCTACATTTGAATGAGGACAAACACCAGATTTGGTATGGGGATAAAGTACCGCCATAACAGAGAATGAAAATCTCAAACAAATCAAATATGCAAGATATGTAAAAATCATGAAATGAATGTATATGTATATATGGTGATTGTGCTGACAAAACGATCGTGAAGGATACAGAGGTGTCGTAAAGAATTTGAACCACTGGTACAATCCTCGGTCAATCCACAATATATGGAGACTACTGTTGGAGAATAAGGAAGTCAAACATCCCAAAAGATCAAAACCTAGCTGGGGAAGAAAGAGATATGCTGAGGAGAAAACACATCCAACTGTAGGGAATTTTAGGTTAACACCATAAAAATGGGAGACAAACCCTACCGGGGAAGAATCAAAAGGCTGCTCAGAAATCAGGAAGGAACTCTCACTGGGAGTAAAGGATGCGATGATCGGTGGGGGTACCAAGTCGACCTACTAGGGAGAGATCAAACATCTTCTGATGATGATCTACCTGCTGAAGAAATACGAACTCCGCTGGGGAGGCCGAAACTCTGTTGGGGATAAAAGACACACCGTTGGGGATGTACAAGCATCTTAGCGACTTTATTGGGGAAAATAATACGCCACAGAGTATATGAATCAACCAACTCAGTCGGGGAAATAGAAAGACACTCCACTGGCGAACTGAATCCGCTAGCTAAGGGCAACATCACTCTGTTGAGGACCTGAATCAACATCGATGCCTAGAGATACCCAAAGAGTTATTGCTTGGGAAACCTCAGATGCTTCACACTTAAGAACTTGCTATTCACTGAAATGTTGTTGATATTACTGTTACTTGCTTTGGAAAAGTTTTTGTTTTTATATTTTTTAAGAAAATTTGATTTAAAATTTGATTTCAAAATGATCATAATAAAAATTTAAAACTATTGGCTGAAGTAAATAAGAGTATAAACAATTGGATAAAAGCTCAACTTTATTTCTAGAACAGTAGTTTGTAAATGACAAGACCCCATAGATATTACAAAGTTGAAAATGGTAATTTACATGGAAAAGGGTAACATTGAATACAAATGATCCTTAATCCTTCTACCAAATCTTGATATCCACTGTGTTTTTGACCACTGCTGAAGATGAATTAACGTCAACCCTTGTGCTCAAATAAGTATTCAAAGAATCACTGAAGATCAGCAGAATGCTGTTACTTGCCATAATCTATTTTTTTTGCATAAGTTTCCCCAAAGTGGGGTACTCAACTTATCGGGAAATCATTTCTGTTTTTTTATGTCTCTAATTTTTGCCTAGATCGCCCTTTTGGGTTTTCAATCCACAGAGACGCTCATTTTTGCCTAAGCCGCCCTTTCGGGTTTTAAACTTAGCGAGCTATTCTTTTTTTATTTTATTTTAGGCAAATTATTTCTTGATTGCATCTGCGTTCACAGGACGAGTGAACTCTTCACCATCCGTAGTTGTAAGTATCAACGCACCGCCTGAAAAGGCTCTCTTAACAACATATGGGCCTTCATAATTAGGAGTCCATTTTCCTCTGGAATCTGGCTTGAACGACAAAATCTTCTTGAGCACAACGTCTCCTTCTCTGAACACGCGAGGTTTGACCTTTTTATCGAAAGCTTTCTTCATTCTCTGGTGATACAACTGACCATGACACATAGCAGTCAACCTCTTCTCTTCAATCAAATTCAACTGGTCGAACCTGGTTTGGCACCATTTGGCTTCAATCAACTTGGCTTCCATGAGCACACATAATAAAGGAATCTCAACCTCTACGAGGAGCAATACTTCCATACCATAAACAAGAGAGAAAGGGGTTGCCCCTGTTGAAGTGCGGATGGATGTACGATACCCATGCAAAGCAAATGGGAGCATCTCACGCCAATCCTTATATGTTACAACCATCTTCTGGATAATCTTCTTGATGTTCTTGTTCACAGCCTCAACAGCCCCATTCATCTTGGGTCTATAGGGAGAAGAATTATGATGTGCAATCTTGAAGTCTTTGCAAAGAGCTTCCACCATATTGTTATTCAAGTTCGATCCATTATCGGTTATGATCTTACTTGGCACACCATAACGACATATGATCTGATTCTTGATAAACCTTACAACAACTTGCTTTGTTACATTTGCATATGATGCCGCTCTAACCCATTTTGTGAAGTAGTCAATCGCCACTAGAATAAAACGATGTCCATTCGAAGCTTTGGGCTCAATCATCCCAATCATATCAATTCCCCACATGGAGAAAGGCCATGGGAAAGAGATAACATTCAATAGTGTCGAAGGAACATGAATCTTATCAGCATAGATTTGACACTTGTGGCACTTCTTCACAAACTTGCAACAGTCAGATTCCATTGTCAGCCAATAGTAACCTGCTCGCAACATCTTCTTTGACATTGCATGTCCATTGGAATGAGTACCAAAGGAACCTTCATGCACTTCGGTCATCAACAAGTCTGCTTCGTGTCTATCCACGCATCTGAGAAAAACCATGTCGAAGTTTCTCTTGTACAATACATCACTATTCAAGTAGAAATCACCGACTAATCTTCTCAAAGTCTTCTTATCTTTCAAAGATGCCCCTGGCGGGTAAATTTGACTTTGAAGGAAACACTTGATGTCGTAGTACCACGACTTCTCGTCTTTGATCTCTTCAACAGCAAACACATGAGCTGGCCTATCAAGACGCGTCATAGACAAGTTGGGAACTTCATTCTAATACTTCACTATAATCATAGACGCCAACATGGCAAGAGCATCTGCCATCCGGTTCTCATCTCGAGGAATATGATGGAACTTAACCTTTGTAAAGAAAGTCGAAATCCTCCTCGCATAATCTCTATACGGTACCAAACTAGGTTGTTTCGTCTCCCAATCACCTTTGATCTGATTCAAAATAAAAGCGGATTCTCCAAAGACATCTAAACACTTGATTCTGAGATTCATGGCCTCTTCAAGCCCCATAATGCAAGCTTCATATTATGCCATATTATTTGTACACTTGAAAGTCAATCTAGCTATAAATGGTAGATGCGTGCCTTGAGGAGTAATGATCACTGCCCTAATGCCATTTCCATATTGATTAACAGCTCCATCAAATACAATGCCCCAACAGGAACCAGGTTTTGGCCCTTCTTCAAGCAATGGTTCATCACAATCCTTCATTTTCAAGTACAGAATCTCTTCATTAGGAAAATCATATTGCACTGACTAGTAATCTTCAATTGGTTGGTGAGCCAAATGATCAACCAAGATACTACCATTGATTACTTTCTGAGATCGGTATTCTATATCATACTTTGATAATAACATCTGCCAAGAGGCAATTCTCCTAGTTAAAGCAGGCTTCTCAAATATATACTTGATTGGATCCATTTTGGATATCAACCAAGTGGTATGATTCAACATATACTGGCGCAGATGCTTAGCAGCCCAAGAAAATGCGCAACAAGTCTTCTTAAGCATTGAATACCGAGTCTCACAATCAGTGAACTTCTTACTGAGGTAGTAAATTGCAAATTCTTTCTTTCCAGTCTCATCTTACTGACCAAGAACACAACCCATACTATCTTCGAGCACAGTCAAATACATGATCAATGGTCTTCCTTCAACAGGTGGACACAAAATCGGAGGTTCAAGCAAATATTCTTTGATACTGTCAAAAGCTTTCTGGCAGTCTTCGGTCCAATCACAAGACTGATCTTTCCGAAGAAGCTTGAATATAGGCGCACATGTGGCAGTCATGTGGGAAATGAATCTGGAAATATAATTCAAACGGCCATGAAAACCTCTGACTTGCTTCTCAGTTTTGGGCGCAGGCATCTCTCGTATTGCTTTGACCTTAGCTGGATCAACTTCAATACCCTTCTCACTGACAATAAAGCCCAACAACTTACTAGAACGAACACCAAAAGTACACTTATTGGGATTCAAGCGGAGTTTATACTTTCTCAAACGCTGGAATGGCTTCAATAAATGCTCAACATGTTCCTCCTCATCAATTGATTTAGCCATCATGTCATCGACATAAACCTTGATCTCTTTATGCATCATATCATGAAAAAGAGTAGTCATTTCTCTCTGGTAAGTTGCATCAGCATTCTTTTGACCAAAAGAAATCACTCTATAACAGAATATTCCCCAGGGTGTAATGAATGTGGTCTTCTTCATATCCTCGAGTGCCATCTTAATCTGATTATATCCGGAAAATCCATATATAAACGAAAAGACTTTGAATTTAGCAGTATTGTCTACCAACATATCAATGTGTGGCAGAGGGAAATCATCTTTCAGACTGGCTTTATTCAAATCTCTATAGTCAACACACATGCTGACTTTTCCATCCTTCTTCGGCACAGGCACAATATTGGCCACCCATTACGGATATTCAGGTGTAACAAGGAAACCAACATCAATTTGCTTCTGCATTTCCTCTTTGATCTTCACTACCATATCAGGATTTCTCCTTAAGTTCTGCTTGACTGGCGGGCATTCTGGCTTCAACGGCAATCTATGCTCCACAATCTCAGAATCCGACCCAGGCATGTCTTGATAGGACCAAGCGAACACATATGAATATTCTCGAAGAAGATCAATCAACCCTTTCTTAGCATCTAGACACAGTCGAGACCAAATCTTGACTTCCTTCACATCATCTTCGTAACCCAAGTTGACAAGCTCAATCTGTTCTTCAAACGGCTGAATAATCTTCTCGTCTTGCTCAAGAAGACGAGACAATTCCTCGCTCACTTCTACATCACTTTCCTCCTCGGCTTCAAACACAGGGAATTCAAAATTTGGAGAAGGAGAAGGATCATTGTATTCGATGGGGTTAGGAACCAACCTGCATAATGATTTGATATTTTGATTTTAGAGAAGTGAATTTGTGACCAAATATTATGCAGACGGACAATTATATTGTTTATTTATGTTTTTTGTGATTACCATTTTCAGAAATAAGCAAAATGTGAAAACAAACATCAAAGATGTGGATGAACAGAATTAATTTTATTGATGATCAATTTAAAATGCCCAAACAATGTTCACTTCTCCCTTAGGCATAGGAGAAGGATTTTTAAAAATATAAAAGCAATTACTTAGATCGATGCAAAATAACAGGAATATCAACAGTAGTCCAATTGTTTCATGTCTGTCCAAGCGTCACAAAGTTGGTGCAATCTTCCTCTTTATTATCCTCTAGCACAACAGCTAAGTGTTGTTCATTCCCATGAATGAACCCTCAGCTACGGAAGCTAAGTTGCATCTCTTCTGATCTAACGGTTGACGAGTTCTTCTGAAACCCCAAACCAGTTCTTCCTTTGTTGTCGGAGACCTCTGCCATGTGCCCCACTGATCAACAGGACCTTCTCAACAATTCTCTGAGCATCTTTCAGAGAGGACATAGGTGCCCCAATTCTCTTCTTGGCAGCAATAGACAAGGCTTGGAACGGAGTTCCAACTTCATCCTCAGCTTCTACATAGGAAATAGATGACAGACGGCTGACTAACAGCGTTTTCTCACCTCCCACAATCACCAACTTTTCATTCTTGACAAATTTGAGCTTCTGATGCAGAGTGGAAGTAACAACCCCTGCTTCATGAATCCATGGACTTCCTAATAAATAACTGTAGGCCGGGTGAATATCCATTACCTGGAAAGTAATCTGAAAATCACTCGGACCTATCTTGACTGGAAGGTCCACTTCTCCAATGACAGTCTTGCGATAGCCATCAAAGGCCTTGACGATTACTCCACTATACCTCATGGGAGCTCCTTTGTAAGATAGCTTCGACAATGTTGACTTCCGAAGCACATTTAGTGACGACCCAGTATCAACTAGCATGTTTGACAAAGCATCTTCCTTGCAATTCATTGAAATATGCAAAGCCAAATTGTGATTTCTTCCCTCCTCAGGGAGTTCTTCGTCACAAAAACTCAAATTGTTGCATGAAGTGATGTTAGCTACAATATGATCAAATTGAGCCACAGTAACATCTTGCTCCATGTATGCCTGTTCAAGAACTCTCTGTAATGCTTCTCTGTGCGCTTTAGTGTTCAAAAGCAGAGACAACACGAAAATCTTAGAGGAAGTCTGGAGCAACTGCTCAACCACGTTGAATTCACTCCTCTTGGTCAGTCGGAGTACCTCATCATCATCATTATTGGCTTTCAGATTGCTGGATTCACCAGACTTATCCTTTGAACAACCAACCGGATCTACAATAGGCACCTCCACCTTCTTACCAACACTCAATTCTTCCTTACTCTCTGGGACAACTGACCCAAAAACTCAACCACTGCGGGTCACCTTCGTAACATCTGCAATGCTTACTACTGAACTGGTCGTAGGCAACGGGACCTCTTGACCTTTCTCAATCATCGTAGCATTGTATTGATAAAGTATAGCCTTATCAGATGCATACGGGACTGGGCCCGCCAACCGTATTACCAACGGCGAAATTGATCTGATGATGACATTCTTGCTACTAGCGTATTGCATCACCAACCGCTCTGGTTGCTTGAAAACGGGAACAATGACATTGACATCATCGTCTATATGACGAGATTGAACAATCTGGATCATGCCTTCATCCATCAGGCGCTGGATGTCCCTTTTCACAATAACACACCCCCTTGGGTTCACACTACAAATATCACAACCATCGTGATCATGTTCACAATCACTCACCAAGCATATATCTTCATGCATTTGCACCAAAGACCTTCGGATAAACCAGACATCGTAAACTTTGAATTCACCTGGACAGCTGTCCACCATATTCACTGAGGTATTCCCATGAGCGGGCAAAGGATTAGCTTTCACATTTGGCGCACGGTCTTCAAAAGACAGCATGCCACTCTTCATAAGCTTTTGCACCTCATATTTCAGCGGATAACAATTCTCAATGTCATGCCAAGGTGCACCCTGGTGAAAAGCACAATGAAGCTCGGGTTTATACCACCAAGGAAGTGGTTTTGGTATCTGTGGTGGATTCCTCGGTTGAATCAAATTCTTGAGGAATAAAGATGGGTACAACTCTGCGTATGACATCGGAATTGGGTCGAAAGAGACCTTCTTCCTCTCAAAGTTATGTTGTTGGTGGTGATTGTTATTGGAATTGTTGTTGTAGGTGTTTGTTCTTTGTTGCAGTTGTTGCTGCTGAAGTTGATTTTGATACCGATGTTGTTGTTGTTAAATTGATGTTGCTGGTTGATTTGAAAACACTGGAATAATAGAAGATACTTGATGATGATGATAACGGGGTGGTAAATTCCTTCTTGCTTGAGGCCTTCTCTGCCTCCCACTGCTTACTGCATTTGTTTCATTTTCCCTCCTCTTGCTAAAATTGCTCCCATACTTCATGCTAGTTGACACCTTTTCTTTCGACAATCGTCCTTCACAGACCCCTTCTTCAAGTCTCATCCCCATATTTACCATTTTGGTAAAATCACTGGGGGCACTGGCAATCATTCGTTCATAATAAAATGAACTCAGGGTTTTGAGAATGATCTTCGTCATCTTTTTCTCCTCTAAAGGAGGAGTAATCTGGGCAGCTAACTCCCTCCAACGTTGGGCATACTCCTTGAACGTCTCTTTTTCCTTTTGAGACATGGACCTTAGTTGGTCCCTATCTGGCGCCATATCCATGTTGTATGTATACTGTTTCACGAAAGCCTCCCCTAGATCATTGAAAGTGTGGATGCTTGCACTATCTAGCCCCATATACCAACAGAGTGCAGCATCTGTCAGGCTATCCTGGAAATAGTGAATCAATAATGAATCATTATCTGTCTGGGTTGACATATTGCGGGCATACATCACGAGATGACTGAGTGGACATGAGTTTCCCTTATACTTCTCCAAGTCAGGCACTTTGAATTTGACTGGGATCTTCATGTTGGGCACTAAGCATAGTTCAACAACACTCTTCCCAAAAAAATCTTTGCCTCTCAGCATTTTCAGTTCCTTGCACAACTCTAGGAATTAGTCCTTCATCTCATCCATCTTCTCAAATACGTCCGGGCCCTCAGATGGCTCGGAATGATAGATGGTGTCTTCAACACGCGGCAAAGTATGCACAACAGGAGGTGGCATACACATGACCGAGCTAGATGCCGGCATGGAAGCAAAAGTGGGAGTGAAACCATCTGGCACAAAATTAGGTGGCATTCCCCAAGGGAATCCAGTAGGCAGATTCAGAGCGAAGTGGGCGGTGGCAGCAGGCACGGTAGAGGTAACCACTTTAGAGATGACAGTCCTTGCGGGAGGAGTTGCAGAAGTTGGAGAAGCTTGGCTCTGGCAGTAAGAATAGACTCCATCATGGTAGTCAACCTAACAATCTCTTCCTTCAAGTCTCGGTTCTCTTGCTCAAGGTGTTCCATGATCTTTGGACGATTGGCTCGAGTTTTGTACCGGTGAGTCAGCTTGGCTAAAGCACAAAGGAACACTGATCAGACACTTGGCAAAAACCTACTTATGCAAATGATGCATGAAATGCAATGCTTGATTAATTCTATTTTCAAGGAACTTATTATATCATTTGCAAATATAAAAAAAATTGAAATGGCGATTGCAATTATTTGATATGACCAAAAATCTCTTTTTATTTATATAAATTGGAAGGATTACACTGAGTACAATTTCAGAAACCAAAATAAAAGATACAAGAGAAAAGGAGACTAGTCATCCTAAGGATCCCTAACAACAACGTCAGAAGATCTGGCTGAAGGCGCATACTTCCTTCGAATGCGACGAATCTCGGTCTTAAAAGAAGCCTTCATCTGAGTCTTCTCAAGGACAAGCTGGTCAACAATCTTTTTCCAAGCAACGGAAGGCTGAGGCATGCTAGAAGATGAAACCTCTGGCTCTCTCTGTCTCTTCGTCACTCGGTCTTCAAGTAGCTCAATCAGTGCATCTTTGTCCTTGGACTCCAATATCATCTCTTCATGCTTTTTGCTCAAAGCATGGAAACGCTCTTCCCACATATCCTTCTCTTGCTTCATCTTGATGAGCGCGTCTTCCAACTCCTCTACATCTTGGTTAGGGAGAGTTAATGGCTCAACCACAACCATAGACATAGGTCTTTCACAAGGATAAGGCATCTTCAATTCCAAAGCTGTCTTCTTCACCCAAAGAGTGTAAGCTTCCAAAGATACACAATTGCACGGACCAAGCTCGGATCTTCCTTTCCTATGCACATTATGCCAAGCATGCACAATCTTCTGCTTCAAATGTTGGGGATCTTTACCCTCTTGATAGAAAAGACCTTCTAACAAAGTGTTATTAGTTTTGTCTCTCAAGGGGAACCCAAGTTGACGACGAGGCAAAGCAGGGTTATAGCTAATTCCTCCTTGTGTACCAATGAGAGGCACATTAGAGAATTCACCAGAACTATCAATAATATCCAAACTGCTTAAAGATGGGTCATACCAAACTATACCATCATTAGTGAGAGACGTAAGTCTCTGAGACCACCTTAGACATTGTTTGTTCTCCACAAAAGCAGGTGTCTGAGGCAAGTGCGAAATAAACCACTTGTATAGAAGAGGAATGCAACAACAATAGTTCCACCACCCTTAGAATTCCTTAGATGCAAAGTGAATACATATCACCCAATAGAGTAGGCACAAGTTTCCCAATCAAGAAAAGTCTAATGGAGTTAACATCAACAGAACTGTCAATGTTAGGGAACAAAGCTAATCCATAAATGAGCAACATAAAGATAGCTTCAAAAGCATCCACACTACCGGCTTGAGCAAAAGCAATAGCTTCCTTGATGAGGAAATCAGATGGCAACCCAAACAATCCTCCTTTCTTCACCCAATGAGCCTTTATCTCAGACTTCTTCAAGTGAAGAGCTTCAGCAATAAGATTAGATATGGGAATCTCCTCCAATCCACTAAAAGGCACTCTAGTAGAGACAGGTATCCCCAAAAGATGAGAATACTCCTCCAAGGTAGGCACAAGCTGAAAATCTGGAAAAGTGAAACAATGGTAGAGAGGATCATAGAACTGCACCAACACACTCAAGAGTCCTTCCACTACATCAGCAGACAAGATGGACAGAAGCTTCCTATGACGTTGTATGAAGTCCAAGGGATCTAATACAAGAGATGTTAGATTCCTTAACACTTTCAAGTCGGGACGTCTGAAACTGTACTTCTTAGTGTTCCTTCGTCCATAATTCATGCTCTGAAAATATTTGCAAATGATACCTTAGTTCCTTGCAATTTTCGTCTGATGAATGTTATGATGCACATGAATGCATGAATGCAACAATATAAAATAAGTGATCACACACAAGGAAAAAAAAGGTCAAAGGATGAATCAAGTCATTATCAAGATCAATCATCCATTTTGGTGGATTATGGTTTGCACCATTTCAACACCCAAGTTCCATTGATATTGCCAAGACTTGATTGGATCAACCAAGAATCAAGGGTTTGTTGCAAGTCACGAGCATGGAGTCTGGGTAAGAACCATCCCAAAGGAGTGAACTAAGGATGAAAAGATGTAGATCATGTTCTAAAAAGTTCCCAGAGTCTTAATTCCATCTATCGGATATTGCAGGTTAAGATGACTGAATCATCGACCCATAATATTCTCAAGAGAAACTCGTCTGAGTGTAGTATCGTGTAACAACTGTTATCAAGTCTACACTTGAACAGTTTCCGCACTACATCCTAAATAGGTCAAGATGGGTTAGGTGTTCTAAGGTCCTCAGCTTCTCAGACCCAATTAGAAATAGTCATGCCTAACCACACATATTTATGCGACACTTCCAAATCCAAAGGAGTCTCCACTGAGCAGATGGATCTCAAGCCAACTTGTTAAGGACTACTCCACACAAGTCGAACATGACTATACCATCCTCCTATCTTAATTGCACTCATGTTTGGGTTAGAACTTATCTCACCACTCAGAGATCACCAAGCACAACAAGAAGATTATATCACACATACATATATACAAACATCACATATATACAAATATATTCATATAAAAAGTAGGTTAAACCCACTATAGACTACTCCCCAGCAGAGTCTCCACTTAATTTTTGTAGCGCGAAATTCATGATCATTAAGCTATTGACAAGCTAAAGATCGATTAACAAGAGTCTCCACCGCGATTTTATTGTTTCCAAGGGAAAAGGGAAAAGTGCGAACAAAACCCAAATAGTAAGAAGTTTTCAAATAAAAACTAATAAAAGTCAGAGATCATAGGTAATGGGGTTGGTTACACAGAGGGAAGGTGTTAGCACCCAAAGTGTCCTAGGTACTCCTAGGGAGCCCTTTTTGTGTGCATGTGTATTTTGTACAAAGTGATGTTTACCAAACAAAAAGAATGGGGGGATGAGAAAAGAATTGGTTAATTATATTTTGTGATTAACAAGACCTTTGGTCTCATGCCTACGTACCAACATAAAAATGAGGGATCAAAACCTCGTAGTTCGTGCTCGAAATTTCAAAGTGAGTATGTTGGTTTTAACAAAATTTAAGCTTGAGAGGCACAAAGGCCTAAAATGGTTTGAATGGGTTAGTTCTTTTTGGCATTTTTGAAAGTTTAAGTCAAGTATGATTAAGTTTATTTACAAGTTTGATTTAAGAAAATAAGTTTAAAAAATGTGATGGCATAAGGCCAAAGTTTCTACCTTTTTTAAAAGTGGTCAAAGTTTTAGAACAAAAATAGTTCACACAAAGAAGATTTTGAAAATGGAGGGAGAGATTTTGAAAGTAAAGAAATAGGGAGAAGATGAAGAGACTACCCTAGATACAAGAAATTTAAAAGTTTAAAGTTGAAAAGATCTAACCAAATGGGAGCAATCCAATAGACAAGTATGTCAATAGAAATCCCGAATTCCCTTGGACTTTTTAGAATCAAGCAACACAAAAAATGCACAATTATATCAATCTTGAAGAGTAGAGGCACCAAATAAAGATGGCCTCATCCAAGGTTAACCACTCCAATGATCTTCTTCAAAGTAGCCTATGTAGCAGATGAACTCCACAAATCACAGGTTCAACATAACAGCTTAACAATGATCAAGGTTGTAGATGAATCTGGAGAGATCTAGAATGATGTATCAGATGAATTATAACTTGCAAGTTCTTGGTTCTTCAACAAATTGGCATTGGCCAAGTCCATTAGCAAAGGAATATTGCCTAAATTCTAAGTCCAATTAGGGAGATCAAAACAATAGTCCACTCAAAATTCTTTTAGGGTTTTTGTTATTATTATGTGCATTAGTGGTCAAAGACCAAACAAACAATCAAAGAAACAAAGTATATCACACAATATGGTCCAAGTGGACAAAGTGAAAATTGCATAAACATAAACAATTAGAATGATATGTACAATTAACTTTTACTTTCAAGTTTTTACTTTTAATGCAATTTACTTTCAACCTGCATAATGATTTGATATTTTGATTTTAGAGAAGTGGATTTGTGACCAAATATTATGCAGATGGACAATTATATTATTTATTTATGTTTTTTATGATTACCATTTTCAGAATAAAGCAAAAAGTAAAAACAAAACATCATAGATGTGGATGAATAGAATTAATTTTATTAATGACCAATTTGAAAATGCCCAACAATGTTTGCTTCTCCCTTAGGCATAGGAGAAGGATTTTGAAAACATATAAAAGAAATTACTTAGATCGATGTGCAAAATAACAGGAACATCAACAGCGGTCCAAACGTTACAACCCTTTCCATGCATCATAAAATTGGTGCAGTCTTCCTCTTCGTCATCTTCTAGCATAGCAGCTAAGTGTTGTTCATTGCCATGAATGAACCCTCTGCTACAGAACCCCAAACCGGTTCTGCCTCTGTTGTCAGAGACCTCTACCATGTGCCCCCACTGATCAACATTGCCTTCTTCTACAATCCTCTTGGCATCTTTCAATGAGGACATAGGTGCCCCAACTCTCTTTTCAGCAGCAATAGACAAGGCTTAGAATGGATTTCCAACTTCATTCTCAACTTCAACATAAGAGACAGATGACAGGTGGCTAACCAACAACGCCTTCTCCCTACCAACAATCACAAGCTATCCATTCTTCACAAATTTAAGTTTCTGATGCAAAGTGGAGGTAACAACTCCTGCCTCATGGATCCATGGCCTTCCCAACAAGCAACTGTAGGCCGGGTGGATATCCATTACTTGAAAAGTAATTTCAAAATCACTCGGACCCATCTTAACCGGAAGGTCCACTTCACCAATAACTATTTTATGCGAATCGTCAAAAGTTTTGACGATTACACCGCTATACCTCATAGGCGCTCCTTGGTATGATAGTTTTGACAGAGTTGACTTCGGCAGCACATTCAGTGACGACCGGGTGTCAACAAGCACATTTGACAAAGCATCCTCTTTGCGATTCATAGAAATATGCAAAGCCAGATTATGATTTCTGCCCTTCTTAGGGAGTTCTTTATCACAAAAGCTAAGATTATTGCACGAAGTGATGTTAGCCATGATATGATCGAATTGATCCACTGTAACATCATGTTCTACAAAAGCTTGTTCCAAAACTCTTTGCAGTGCTTCTCTGTGCACTTCAGAATTCATGAGCAGAGACAACACTGAGATTTTTAAGGGGGTTTGAAGCAGCTGCTCCACCATATTAAACTCACTCCTTTTGATTAACTGAAGTACTTCATCATCATTGTTAGCCTTCAAGTCGCTGGATTCACCAGACTTACCCTTTGAAGCACCAACTAGATCTACACTAGGCACTTCTACCTTCTTTCTAATAACTAATTCTTCCTTATCCTTTCGGAACACCGGCCCAAACACACGACCATTGCGGGTTACCTTGGTAACATCAGCAATGCTCACCACAGAGCTAGTCGTAGGTAACGGGACCTCTTAACCACCTTCTGTCGTTGTAGCATTATACTGATACGATACAACTTTATCAGATGAATACAGGACTGGGCCCGCTAACCGTCTAACCAATAGCGATATTGATCTGTTGCTGACATTGTTACTGTGTATACATGCGTTTTTGACGCCATGAGATTAGTATGCAGAATAGTTCTTTCGATTAATGACGCCATGAAATTAACAATTTAGTTGATAAGTGTTTTCGACACTTCGACAGATTAGTGGTTCGACATTTCGACAAGAGAAGATGTTTGCAGATGAAAAGACGTCTTTGACAAGCATGGATGATGTTATGGTATTTTGACAAATTCGACAAGTTCTTTACCAAATTTTCCTTTACATTTGCAAGTCATTTATCCTTTGTATTTTCTTTTCGACAATTTATGCTTCGCCATTTATTTTTTCCGTTTATCTTAGTCTTGTTAGGTTTACTTTTATTTAAGCATTTTTAGTCAATATCTTTTGACACGAAAGACTTAGTGAACCAAATAAAGGATATAAAGGTCATTCTAAAGAGTTACAAAGTTATCTAATTTTGCACATGTCCTAGGATTTGTGTGGTTGATCATGCAAGTAACCCAATTCGACAAGTTTTGGGAAACAAGAGGTTGTTCACCAAAATCAACTGCGAACAAATTGGCACGCCCAATGGGACTTGTGCAAAAATCTAAAATTTGAATAATCTTTACTCAAGGTTTCGTCTTCGTTGTATGAGACTAAGAAGCGGTAGATTGGCCGTATCCGACGTAGAAAGACCTAAACAAACGAGAGAAAGGAAAATGGCGAATCAGCCAAATAATCCAAACAATCCTAATCCGAATGAAGCAGTCCCAGTATCCAACCCTATCCCTTCGACAGGAGGAAATGTGGGATCAGTCCCCGTGTCAGAGGTTGTGCCTTCGTCAATAGGGTCAATACCAGCGGTTTCAATATCGCAAAATGCGCCTAGTTTGTCCATTAGGGTGCAACAAATGCCTGTTGGGACACCTCCTCCCATAGGAAATACTTCTAGGCCTTTTGTGACAAATTTCACCATGCCTCTGCCTGGTAGGGAACAACTATTTGGAATGCTAACTTCGGTAATGGCCAATTTACACAATTCGCCAGTATTGTATTTTGATTCTATGGCCAATATGTCTTCACCATTACAAGGGTCGGGATATGGCGAAAACATGCATAGACTAAACCAACCACCACTTTACATGCCAGCAATAACAAATAATTCTGCGCAAGTAATTAGACAACAAATGGACGAGAGTAATCATGATATGGTCCAAATGTTGACACAACAAATGGGGGCGGTGTTTAATCCTCTAATACAAAACACCACCCAAACAAACCAATTGTTGGCAGCGCAAATGACGCGCATTGCTGACTTTTTTGGGGTCCCTCAAACTCGACACAGAGAACAAGTGGTTCAGAACCCAGTGGTGGCGGTCCAAGAAGAGCCTAGAATAAATCAAATACCGTTAGATAATCCCCAGGCAAACGTCAGAAACCAAGAGGATGTAGTCGAACAGCCTCGTGTCGAAATCCCTGTTCCACAAGAGCCTAGAAGGATAGTAATCCAGAGAGGCCAAGACGCTAATGCTGTGTTGCAACAGCGAATCCGATATAATAACTTGCCCGCCGAAAACAATTTAGCGGCCATGGTCGAAACGATAATGGCACAAAATGGGGTGAAGATGGGATTACAAAGGCCCAGTTACGCTTCCCCACTGTCGGAATATATTTTGCAAGAAGAATTGCCACCAAGATAGAAAGTTCCCAAGTTCACGAAATTCTCAGGGGATACTAGTGAATCCACCATAGAACATGTAGCACGTTATCTGATCGAAGCAGGAGAGATAGCCCGTAATGAAAATTTGAAAATAAATTATTTTCCTAGTTCCTTGACAAAAACCGCGTTTACTTGGTTTACATCTTTGCCTGCAAACTCAGTATATACGTGGACCCAATTAGAGAGATTGTTCCATGAACAATTTTACATGGGACAAACCAAAATAAGTCTGAAAGAATTAGCCAGTGTTAAGAGAAAACACTCAGAACTAATAGATGATTATTTAAATAGGTTCAGGTTGCTAAAGGCTAGATGTTTCACTCTGGTGCCAGAACATGAGTTAGTCGAAATGGCCGTAGGGGGTCTAGATTATGCTATAAGGAAGAAACTAGACACCCAGTATATAAGGGATATGGCGTAATTAGCAGATAGAGTGAGACAAGTCGAAAGGTTAAGGGACGAAAAATTCAGAGCAAAGAAGAATAAAAAAGAGAGGGTGGCCTATGTAGGGGTTTGTCAAGATGATGAATACGATGAAAACGAACCAAGTAACTTCGACGAGCAGGAGATTGACTTAGCAGAACTAAAGCAAGGCCCACCATATTCGTGTAAAGTACTAACTCCGTCGAACGGAAACCCAATCAAAACCAATGATAAGTTTCCTAAAAGAACTTATACCTTCGACATCACCAAATGTGACGAGATTTTTGACTTATTGGTTAAAGACGGTCAATTAATACAACCACCAGGCGCTAAAGAACCGCTTGTGGAACAACAGAAAAAGAGAGGTTTTTGTAAATACCATAAATTTCTGGGCCATAAAATGTCTCGTTGTTTCCTTTTCAGGGACCTCGTTCAAAATGCTATCCGTGACGGAAGGCTGAAGTTTGGTGACAAGCCAAAACAACAGATGAGGATTGATTCGAATCCCATGCAGCTAGTCGAAGCCCATTACGCTGAACCATCCGTTGTGAATATGGTGGAAGTCGAACTTGCTCTTGACGACAATTTTGAAATGGTGGAAGCTGCTGGAGGTTTCGACACTAATATTGACATGGTTGAGATTGCTGATGATCTTCCAAACTAGAACAAAGTTGAAGTCACTGAAGGCTTTGACGACCAGAAAAAGTTGGAAACTACTGAAGGTTTCGACAAAAAGGACAATGACAATATTGCTGAAGATGTTATGGTTCGACAAGGAGCGAATTGGGATTGCTTGGGGCAGCCAAGTGGGAAGTACGATTATCTTGCGAAATACACTGCGCCTGCAAGTTCCCGTATCAACATCAATGCAATCCAGCCAACCGGGTGGGGGAATTTACCTTTGAGCAACAATGAAAAAACAATTGAGAATCTCCCTATCATCAAAAAGAAGGTTACTGAAGACCTCACTGTTGAAAACAAGGCTATTGAGGGCCTTGATCCTGATCAAATGAGGATAGGTGATATCGCAAACTGCATCAACACTATGGGACCTTTCAGTAAAGAGGTCACAAAAATCAAAGCAGAAGCTATGGATGGTCCTATGAAGCCTGTGATCAGTGGAATCCTGCATAGGGTAATGGAGGACCCCAAAAGAAATTGGAACAAGTGCCGTTGCAAACATGGTCCCAGGAACATATTTTGGGGTTGCTGCCCAGAAAAGGAGTTTGACAAGATACCAAGAGATGTCGAAGTCTAAGAAGAAAGACTCATTAAAAAAATGAACGAATTAAGCATTGCTGACGGACGAAATGTGGGGGTAAATATGGTGGAAGTGTCTCAGAGAAATCAGGCAGAAGTGGGTGAAGATCATCGTCGAAAGGAGTACCAGAGGCTGGCGTATCCTAAAGAAGAGGAAAATCTAGTGGAATTCATCAAGAGGGGCCAAAAGATGGGGACTGAAGTGATGTTATGCCCACGTTTCAGTGCAATCTTCGACAGGAAGGCAGCAACCAATCTGGAAGCAGTGGATAAATACAAGAGAAAAGAAAATTGGGGGACAATAGGATATGACCCAAGAAAAAGTGATCATCACCAGTGGAGGCGTGGAGAGAGACACCATAGCACTTACAAACCTTCCAACAAAGCAACGGATGACAGATGGGTTCAACCTATTAGAAATTCTCAAGGACAGAAAAAATGGAGAAATTTTGAAGTTCAGAGAGGCGCTTCGATGGAAGGTAAGAAGGAAGTGGATAAGCACCAGCCAAGACCATATCCTTCAGAAAACTACAAGGGAAAAAATACTATGTTAAGATCTCAATGGAGGAGATTCCAGAGGCAGAAGAGGGCAGAGAAAGAAGCTGCAGAAAAAAGCGTGAATGGAAAAGATGCTGACAACAAAGATAAAGCAGAATCCAGTAATAATGCTCAGATAGTAAACAGAAAGGAGACTTCCCACCAGATCAATCCTGGCAGCATTGTCGAACCAGTGGTGTCGAAAGAGAAGGTGCAAGAAGATGACGAAATAACTGACAACTTCGAATCTGACTCAGAAGCGTCCTTTAATGTGATCTGCAATGTGGTTTCTGTCCTCCCTAGAGATTATGATAGAATCATGGAGATTGAAGACGAGGAAGACGAGATGGAAGAGGAAACAATGGTACACAGGCCCGTTTGCTACTACGTCATGAACAATGGTTGCGTTGAAAAGCAGAATGCTTTCTTCGAAAGGCCAGATGATTCCATAAAGGCACATTTAAAGCCTTTATTCATAAAAGGAAAGGTTGAGAATGTTGGTGTAAACAAGATACTGGTAGATGGCGGAGCAATAGTAAATTTGATGCCTCATTTCATGCTAAAGAAGATTGGGAAGGATGATTCAGACGCAAAACCTCACAACATGGTGCTGTCAAACTATGAAGGAAAAGTAGGAACCACTATGGGCGTTATCCAGGTGAATTTGACTGTTGGAACCATAATAAGGCCAACAATGTTCATGGTCATTGCTTCAAGGGCGAATTACAACTTACTACTTGGAAGGGAGTGGATTCATGGTGTAGGAGTCGTACCTTCTTCAATGCATCGGCGAATAGCCATTTGGAGGCCAGATGGGATTGTCGAAAACATTGAAGCTGATCAAAGCTATTTCATGACAGAGGTGAACAATGTCAATAGTCAAAGTTTCGACAAGAACCTGGCTCACATGCCTCCGTGCAGCCCAACCGAGTTCGACCTAAAAGCAACAAACAACGCCTACTGCTCCATGTACCTTCATCCTACACATGGTTTTTAGTGGGACAAAGAAGTGATTGGCGAATCTTACATGTGGGGGACTACTCATATAGCGCCAACAGGATCGGGAAGCGAATTCGATGATGATGAGTAAAGAATCAGCGCTCAAAAGAATTACAGCTTACATAGCCGAAAACAAACTCAAAGAGGCCCTTGAGGCTGAAGTAAAATATATGGTTGTCGAAGCCAACAAAGAAAATCCCAACGAACAATAAGAGATGTTGCAGAAGATGATGATAACAACCAGATGGGCGAATGGCAACGCCAAAAGCTTGACGCCATTTATGATGGCGAACCTCTGGGGTTCGAAAAAGATCCAGTGTCAACTAACGTGAAGATGGTGGTGCAGGATCCATTAGAAGAAATAAATTTAGGAGTGGGGGCAGAAAGTAGACCAACCTACATAAGCGCAAAGATGGACCCCCAGTTCAAAGTCGAAATAGTCCAGTTGCTGAAAGAGTTCAAAGACTGCTTCGCATGGGATTACGACGAGATGCCTGGTCTAGACAGAAGATTAATCGAATTGCAGTTGCCAATAATGGAAGGAAAGAAGCCAATAAAGAAGACTCCAAGATGCTTCGTACTAGAGATTCTGTCGAAAATAAAAGAAGAGGTCGAAAGACTCCTAAAATGCAAGTTCATCCGCACAACCAGGAATGTCGAATGGATTGCAAATATTGTTCCTGTAATTAAGAAAAATGGCAAACTTAGGGTATGCATTGATTTTCGAGACTTAAATTCAGCTACCCTCAAAGGATGAATATCCTATGCCAGTGGGAGAAATGCTTATAGATTCTTCAGCAGGCCACGAGTATTTAAGTATGCTAGATGGATGCTCTGGTTATAATCAAATTTTTATTGCTGAAGAAGATGTTCCTAAAACAGCTTTCCGTTGTCCTGGAGCAATACGAACGTACGAATGGGTAGTAACGCCCTTTGGTTTAAAGAACGCTGAAGCAACTTACCAACGGGCTATGAATTCCATTTTTCATGACTTTATTGAAACTTTCATGCAAATATACATTGATGATATTGTGATCAAGTCTGTTTCAGGAAAAAGTCATATAGATCATCTTCGACAATCCTTTGAGAGGATGAGGAAGTTTGGTTTAAAAATGAACCCCCTTAAATGTGCTTTTGGTGTGCAGGCGGGTGATTTCTTAGGTTTTGTGGTCCACAAGAAGGGGATCGAAATAAATGAAAACAAAGCCAAAGCCATAATGGAGGCGAAAACGCCATCAATGAAAAAGGGGCTGCAGTCTCTGCTAGGGAAAATCAACTTTCTCAGAAGGTTTATCTCCAACCTTAGTGGAAAAACGCAAGCTTTTTCTCCTCTACTTCGACTAAAGAAGGAAGACTTTGCATGGGGGCAAGAACAACAAGCTGCCTTCGACAAAATCAAGGAATACCTGGCTAGACCTCCAATTCTAATGTCTCCTTGTAGAAAAAAAAGTATGAGATTGTACATTTCGGCATCAGACAAAACATTAGGAAGTATGTTGTGTCAAGAAGATGAGAATGGCGTCGAAAGGGCCATCTATTATCTCAGTAGAATCCTAAATGATGCTGAAACTAGATATAGTATTATAGAAAAACTATGTTTATGTGTATATTTTTCTTGTATGAAATTAAAGCATTATATAAAGCCTGTTGATGTATACATTTCTTCCCATTTCGACGTAATAAAATATATGTTATCTAAATCTATTTTACATAGTCGAATTGGAAAATGGACTTTGGCATTAACAGAATATTCCTTGAAATATTTGCCTTTAAAGGCTGTGAAAGGGCAAGTGGTTGCTGATTTTATAGCTGACCACTCTATATATGAGAATGTAGAGTATGTCGAATTAGAACCATGGAAACTGTATTTCGACGGTTCTAGTCATAAGAATGGAACTGGTGTTGGGATGTTGATTATTTCTCCTGACAGAATTCCAACAAAATTCAAGTATAAAGTTGAGAGTCTGTGTTCAAATAATGAAGCAGAATATGAAGCTTTGATTGCTGGACTTGAAATATTGTTGAAATTGGGGGCAACAAGAGTCGAAATAATGGGTGACTCTGAACTGGTGATAAAGCAGTTGACTAAAGAATATAAATGTGTGAAAGAAAATTTAATCATGTACTTTGTAATAGCCAATAGACTTCTCAAGGAATTCGACAATGTGACCTTTAGGCACATTCCCAGGGTGGATAATCCAGAGGCGAATGACCTTGCTCAACTGGCGTCTGGATACAAAGTGTCGAAGGAAAAGTTAGAAGAGGCTATTGAAGTCAGAGGAAGAGTCGTATCCACCAAGTTGTCCCCATCAGATTTGGAGTAAATAAGATTAGGATACGGTGACAAAGAAAATTTTGAGATATTCAATATAGATGATTCAGGAATTGCAGACTGGAGAAAGCCCATCAAGGATTATCTACAAGACCCAAATCAGAAAGCCGAAAGAAAGATAAAATACAAAGCTTTAAGTTATGTACTTTTGGGAAACGGATTGTTCAAAAAGACTGCAGAAGGAGTCTTGTTGAAATGCTTAGGCGAAGATGAAGCTTACATAGCATTGTCGAATGTGCATAGTGGAGCGTGTGGCGCACACCAAGCAGGTCATAAAATGAAGTGGTTATTATTTCGACAAGGAATGTATTGGCCAACAATGCTGAAGGATTGTGTCGAATTTGCAAAAGGCTGTCAGGAATGTCAAGTACATGCAGGCATACCCCATGTTCCTGCAAGTGAGTTGCATTCAATTATAAAGCCTTGGCCATTTAGAGGTTGGGCTTTAGACTTGATTGGTGAAATTCGACCAGCCTCTTCAAAAGGGCAAAAGTACATTTTGGTTTGGATAGACTACTTCACTAAGTGGATTGAAGTTATACCATTGGTAAATGTGGATCAAGAAGCAGCCATAGATTTTATCCAAAAGTACATAATTTACAGATTTGGGATACCTGAAACAATAACAACAGATCAAGGATCTATGTTCACTGGTAAAAATATGCAGAAATTTGCACAAGAAACAGGATTTAAACTCCTTACTTTGACACCTTACTATGCTCAAGCCAACGGGCAAGTTGAAGCAGCCAACAAGGTAGTGATAAATTTGATCAAAAAGTATGTGGGGAGAAAACCTAGAAACTGGCATAAAACTTTAGATCAAGTTTTGTGGGCTTGTCGAACATCTCCAAAAGAAGCAACGAATTCGACTCCATTTAAATTGACCTATGGACATTGATGCAGTCTTGCCAGTCGAAATATATTTGCAATCAGTTAGAGTGCAAAGGCATCATGAAATCCCATCAGATATATATTGGAGTATGATGATGGACGAATTAGTTGATCTAGACGAAGAAAGGTTGCATGCGCTGGATCTAATAAAGAGACAAAAAGAAAGAGTCGAAAAGTTTTACAATAAGAAAGTAAAATTCAAGACCTTTTTAATTGGTGATCTTGTCTGGAAAGTAATCCTTCCTATGGATCGGAAAGATAGATTAATGGGAAAATGGTCTCCTAAGTGGGAAGGACCTTTCCTGATTTTGAAACGTTTTTCAAATGGTGCGTATGAGATTGAAGAGATAGGAAAAGAGGAAAGAATCTTAAAGATAAATGGCAAGTATTTGAAAAAATATAAGCCCATATTGCAGGAAGTAAAAATAGCAGTAGAATAATTGTAAACATAATGGTGATAGCTTGGCCAAGCAGAAATGGCAGTCAAAGTTATTACAAAGAAAGCCTCAAAGGGCTGAGAATGGTTAAACTAATTCGACTATGGTTAAACTAATTCGACTACAATTTGATACTAGCAAAAGTTTCCTTCAACGTGGAAAATTTCTTTTTCTGAAACTAGAGTCGATGATCACAAAGACTTTTGTGGGTAGAGAGAGTTTCAATCTCTTGACTAAGTTGTTGAGCCCTTTCTGCATGTCGAATACCCACCTTAAGTTCGTCGTCAATCTCATTTTGCTTAGGTTGCTGTATGGATGCTCTGCGCTTTTTCTCTTGGGAGATTTTTTCTTGAAGAGCTGTTATTTGTTTCTCCCATTTCTGGATATTATCATCACAAGCAGTAACTCCTTTGATATAAGTTTTAGAAAGCTGCTGCAGCTTTGAAACTTTTTCAGTCGAAGTTGCAACAGCATCCCATTCAGCAACTTGAGTCTCAAATTTTGTGGAGATTTTTTGGGAGAGATCTATTCGAAGAAGGTCTGCGGTCGCCAAGTCAATTAGAGTCATCAGTTCCATCACAAAATTGCTGACCTCGGCAGAAGTTTCCAAGATGTTTATTTGTTTCAAAATCTTCTTGAGTTCAATGGGAGCAATGGCGTTTTCTTCTAAAACTTTGAACAAATTAACATCAAGGATTTTCGTCTTAATCTTGGTCAAGAGGTTGTCAAGAGATTGTGCTTCAGAAGTGGCCCTAGAGGTAGTCGAACTGCTTTGTGAAGAATCTTGAAAATTAAAACGAGCACTAAGCATGGCCTTCAGATATTCCAAAGGTTTTTGCATCTTGAGACTCTCAAGCTCTTCGCGAGAGAAACCAGTCGAACCAGTTGATATGGCACTTCCTTTGGTCTGGTCAGGAGCAGGTTGAGCGTTTCGTCCTGAAGTTTGCCCAGCATCTGGTTGTTTCGACTGGTCATCCTCATCTTTAGCAGCTTCTTCTTCATGGTCATCTTCGACTTCAATTTCCATGTTAGTATCATCGCCCTTATTCGAAACATTTAATCCTGAATGAGGAGGAGAATCATCTCCAGAAGCTTCACTCATTGGAGCGTCGAATTCTGCTACAGTTTTCCTGTCATGATCATTCTTGGGGGCTTCTTCTTCTTGGACTGTCTTTTCTAGAGTTTTCCCAGGGCTCCCTTCGACAGCCAGTTGTCTCTGGAAATAATTATAAGTTAGAAGAAAGAAATGCAATGAAGATGAACATAGATTGTCGAAATGAGGATTTACCTCAGGAATCATAGTATTAAGACTAGATTTCCCACTCTCTGTATCCTTCGATTGAAGTTTGGCAGTTGGAGGATCTTTGTGAGCTGACTTAACAATGGATCTTTGGGAAGAGACCTTCTTGATTTTCTTCTTCTTCTGAGGATGGGGGATTGGCTCTGGAGATTCGTCACCATATTTTTCCTTAGGAACTTTCTCCTCTTCTTTCTCCTCTTCATTCTTTCTTTTTTGGACTGATGGGGGTTTTCGACTTACCTAGTCATGCATACCAAAGCCAGTTAGTTTCTTAAAAGGAAAAAGAATAAATGGAAAGAGTTAGTTTTGTACCTTTGTCGAAGGTTTCTTAGCAGCACTTGGTGACGCTTCGACATAAGTTTTCTTGGTAGGAATCCTTACGGCTAAGGAAAGAAAGGAAATTTAGAAACAAATACAAGAAATACATGATAACACAGTTAGAATAACAAAGGAAAAATCATGTTTTCTGTGAACACCTTCAAGAATGGGATCTTCCACGCGAACATGTTCTATTCCAATATGAAGGTGTCCTTGGTATTCGTCCAGATGATACTTAGTCGGAACCACACGCTCAACAGGTTTTTTGTAATGTTGACGAAGAATTTTCATATAGTTCCCACAAACGAACCAATCTGGAAATGGAGGGCTAAATGCCACGCCAAATTCAGCAGTTGGCAGAGGAGGAAACCTTGGTGGATGACAACTGAAAGCCTGGTCATAGCGCGCCTCTGGTCGAACATTTGAAGGCAATGAAAATTTTTCAAACTTCTCCGTCAATTTACGTTTTAACACTGTTGCTGCTTCGTGTATGGTTCGACTAAGATCATCAGGTCTATACGTAGTTTCGAAATATTTTTGAAATTTTTGTATTTCTTTAATGTGTCTTTGAATACCTTTTTTGGTCCGATCCTACACAAAAGCAAAAGCATTTGTTAAATGTGTAGTGAAGGCTTTTACGTCAAAAAATCTGGTAGAATAATAATCCTTCCACCACTCGTCAAACTCAGGAGTACATAGAAAAGATGGTCGAAAGATCACTGGTCGAATGTCAAGAGAGTCATCAGTCAGCTTTTTCGACAGTTCTTTGCTCTCATCTTCAGTATAAAGGGAGTTGTAAAAAATGATGGATCCTTTCTTGGGGAATATGGGTAAAGGTTTTATTTGGATCAAGCCAAACTGTCTCGCAACTAGATTAGGTTGATAGACTATCAAAGCTATTTGGGTTTTGGTTGCGTTACGATGGGAAAAAAGGAGCCTGGGGGTTAAAAATGATTCCCAAACATCCAAAAATATATTTTCATCCTTTTGCATTTCCAAGGGCAGTTGTATGGTAAACCATTCGGGTCCAATTTTCCTGCTAGCAAAGGGTTCCATAGTCGAAGTAAAATGATACCTTTTGGCAAACATCATGACATAACTTTTGAAAGCTTGTCGAAGGCTAATTCCTTCATCAGTTGGCGTTAGTTGCACCAACCTAGGCCATTCGACAGTTCTGTCCCTCACTTGTTCTTCATCCACTTCTTGTTCTACAGGAAGAGAAGCTTCAAAAGTGGCATTGAGCCATAATTGTAAAAGCCAGAAGGGTCCTGACAAATTGATTTTACCTTGGTCTTTGATGGTTTTCAAAAAATTTACACTCTCACTTAGGGATTCGTAAAGATTCTCCAAAATCATTTCACTTAAGCATAGTTTGGTGCCTGCGTGAAGCTGATTGGCCATAGTGATGAATCTTTTGGCAACTTGGAGGGAACGAGAGCAAAACACATATTTTGATAGCCACAGAGTCAAAAAGGCTATATGTTCGACATCTGAGACTTCTGCGGTATCCTTGTCATGATAATGAGACATGGATAAAGAATACGGAGCAAAGCTAGTGTCAAAAGCTATAGTATCTTCATTTAGGTTTGTGGGGTTGAAATCTATCCCATTAGGGCGAAGGCCAACGATGGTTGCTGCGTCGAAGAGAGTGGGCGTAACCATCCCACAAGGAAGGTGAAAAGTGTTATAGGTACTGTCCCAAAAATAGAGGGAAGCTAAAAGCATATTGCGGCAAATGTTGGGTCCTACTCTCGACAATTGAATGAGGTCGAAAATACCTATTTCCTTCCAGAAATCTCCTTTAATCTTTTCAACTTTATCTAGCTAAGATAAATAGTCTGAAGGGTCTTTCGACCATGGACAAGTTCTAAAGATCCTAGTGTAATTCAAATAAGTTAAACTCAACTTTCCATCATTAGTTGAACTTTGTGGATCAGTTTGTTCTACAGCTTTCTTTTGAGGTTGAGGTTTCACTCCAGCACCTATGGGTTTGGTATGGAAATAGGTGGGAAAAAATTCTTTCAAACGATCTGGTTTAATATCTGGATTAGGGAGTGGACCTAACATAGCGTGACAAATTCCAGAAACAAGAACAGGAATTAATACCTGGGATTTGTAGATACATTCCTTCTCTCTCTCATTGGGAGGTTCAGGAACATATTGTTAGTTTCCAATAATCATTGGTCCCATCAAATCATGCGCAGGAGGAAGAGTTGAATCTTGATTCTTCTTAGAATGTTTGCTGCTGGAAGATTTTTGAGGAGCCATTGTTGAGAAGAACAAAGAAACTTTTTCTCAAGAAAGTTGAAAGTTTAAAAAATGACTATGAAGAAAGGAGTTCTGAAGCGTTAAAAAAGTTCAGAGAAAATAGGTTATGGGTATTTATAGAAGGAAGATGATAAAAATGCTTTAGAATTTTAATGATGATCGTGGGATACGTGGCTGATTTTCATGGTGATGATGAAGAGGTGGAAGTTGAAAAAGGCCATGATGTTAGGAAATGATGGAGGTAAGGCCTAAACGTGGGCTAGACGTGACATCTTGGAGAAAGTGTAATGATGAATCCGTATGTGGAACACCCCAAAATTTTCCCTCCTTATTCATGCATTCATTTTTAGGTCATTTAACATTAGACACATTGCATTTCATCATGTCAATCGGGATTAGATCCAAGAAGCTTGAACACCATCCAGGATACTTTGTGGGTTCTATTTAGATGATCAGTCAACACAAGGGAAAGAATTGAGTTACTTCCAACAGAGGTCTATTCGTCAGTCAAAACGTTAATCTTGAAGGAGCAAAGGTTTGTTCATGAGCTGTCATGCTCGTTAGGCGAAGCCCACGTGTTATGCAAAAAAAAAATGCGAAAAACGAAAAAAAAAACGGAAAACGAAAAAGTAAAAAAAAAACGGAAAACGAAAAAAAAATGAAAAACGAAAATAAATAAATAAATAAATTAATTAAATAAATAAATAAATAAAAGAAAAAATCTCAGACTTGGACCTCTCTCATTTGAGCCCACAAAGCCATGAAAATCAGGTTATAAAAGAGGGAGAACAAATAGAAAAAGGAAGATAAGCAAAACACTCTTAGGTTTCCTTGGAACAAAACCCTGAACAAAACCTAGAGAGAAACCTAGAGAGAGAGAGTGAGAATTAATCTGCAGCAACCTCCAGGCAACTCTGAAAGGTTCATTCTGACTCACACACTTTCAGCTCAAGCAAACCCTAACATTGGTTTGCAAGTCCAGCCGTGCCATTTGATTTCAACCGATCTCTCCAATCAGGTTTGCCCTATATCCATCATCTTTATGCCTTTAATCTGAATGCTCTAAATGTATGAGGTATTATGGGTGAATTTGATACCCTTTTGATGCATGTGTTTGACAAGAGGTTTAGGCCTCCTACCCTTGGTTGCTTTTTGTGAGCTTTTTGTGAATTTTAATGGCATGATTCATGTGGTTACATTTTGATTTGGGGGCAACTCTTGGTTACCCTATTTTGTTTGTCTAACCTGTTTGTTTTGTTTTGTTTTGTGAGGGCTCATATGACTCTTGCAGAGATAGTTTGCCTGGTGTTCCACTCTATTTGTGGGATACCACCTGGAGGTTTCATTCCCATTACCTGTACTGACTCACTTTCCTTGATGGTGTTAGCTTGGAAGGATCTCAGGGTTTCCTTGTTCCGTTAATTACTGTTACTTCGGATCTTTATCCGTGTGGTACTTTTACATTTTTCCGTATTTTTACCGCTTTCTTTGCTGGAATACCTCGATAGGAGGCAATGTTTTGTGTGTTTACTTTATGCAGGTTCCTTCGTCTAGGATTTCCTTTTTACATGAGCATCCATAACCCTACCAACTCATTGATTTTTCTTCTCCTAAGAACACGTTAACTACTTCTACTACAGGCGAGTAAGTCTCCAAAGGTCGAGCATCCGGTAGATTGTATAGTAACGTCGTTCGTCCAAAACCCAATCCATAACCCCGTAGTGAGCCGAACTACGGCTTGCTCTGATTCTCATTCTAGATGAGGTACGTAGGCATAAGACGCAATGTCTTACCGAGCACAATTACCCTTAACCCCTAGGTAGCCGAGCTACGAAGACTCTGATTCTCATATTCAGATGAGATACGTATGCAGTGGATGCGACATCCGTGCGAGTCATTTTCTTTTGACCCCGTTTTTTTAGTAAATAACACATTTGATAAACCCACACCCTTTAAACAAGAGCTACAAAAGTGGATCTCGTAGAGTACTATGGATGCGTAGGGGTGCTAATACCTTCCCTTCGCATAATCGACTCCCGAACCCAAGATTTGGTTGCGAGACCCTGTCTTATCCTTTCCTTCTTCCAGGTTTACTTCGAGCGTTTCCTTTCCCTCCTTTGGGATAAATAACGCATGGTGGCGACTCTCCTGTCTTTTTTCGCCGTTGTTTTTTTTCGCATTCCATTTTTCAGGTTGCGACAGCTGGCGACTCTGTTGGGGACCCGGTTTCCCTAAGCGAGTCCCTCCTAGCTTTTGTAGGTTGTTTATTTATTGGGTGTTTATTCTTTTGTACAGTTATTTATCTTTCAGCATTTACCTTCTTTATTGCATTGTGTACATATGACCTCCGTATCTGCTGGTTCTGTTTGTGAGATGAGTTCTATACCCGAACTCGAGTGCACTTAGGATAGGAGAATGGCATAGTCTTGTTGACTTGTGTGGAGTTATTCCTTAGCAAGTTGACTTGCAAGCCCATTCACTTGGTGGAGGTCGTGTTGGGATCAATAATGTCACACAAGTAAGTTGTTGTTAGACATTACTTTTTCCAATATAGACCTTAGAAGCCAAGGACCTTAGTTTACCAAACCCATCTTGGCCTATTCGTAGGACGTAGTGCGAAAGTCGTTCAAGTGTAAGATTTGATACGATTGTTACGCGATACTACACTCATAAGAGTCTCTCTTGAGAATATTTTTGGAATACGAGTAGTCGTTCCTCCGATAATATCCGAAAGATGGGATTATGACTATGGGAACCTTTTGTAGAACATGTTTGGCAGGTTTAAACTTTAGTACACTCCCTTTGGGTGGTTCTTAACCTAAACTCCATGCTCGTGACTTGCAACAAACCCTTGATTCATGGTTGATCCGTTCAGGTATCCTTAATATCAATGAAACTTGGGTGTTGATAAGGTGTAAACCATAATCCACCAAAATGGATGGTTGATATTAAGGATAACATGATCCATCCCATGACCTTTGTTTGGTGTGCTTTGCTTGATCCTCTTAATTTCTCTCCAGGCAGTGCAACCTAACAGATGTTCAAGCGGATCCAGCGATCCTGATTGACATGTGATTGCATTGCATAACATCATCTGCATATTTGCATCCAACATCTCATGCTTATTCATTTGCAGGGTATTCCCTTTTTAAGGGGGGGCCTTAAAATTGAATAAGCAGTGCATCACATATCATTCATATTAACCCTTGTTTGTTTTGCAGGTGTCACCGCAGTGTCTAAAAGTTTGTTCCCTGTATCAGGCAGTTATTGGTCCCAAGCGAGTTCACAGGTACCCGACAAAGGAAAACCGTCCACGACTAGCAATGGACCAGATACAGAAAGAACTGGCTGATATGCGTGAAAGGATGGATCATTTCATGATATTAATGACCGGTATTGCAGAAGGCCAGGCGAAGATGAAGGAATTGGTTGAGCAACCGAGGCCCGATCCAGAGGTGGAAATACCAAGTGCTGAGGGGAACCCTGGTAACCCTGGTAACCCTGGGAACGCTGATAACCCTGTGAACACTGGAAACGTGGGTAACGCAAATGTTGATGGAAACCCGGGTAATGTTGGCAACACGGGAAATGTTGGGAATGGTATTGGCGGAAGGTACAATGTGAATCAAGGGATTCAGATTAACGGGCGCCCAATTACTGAAGATTGTTAGTATGATCAATTTTCTTTGCACGATGAGGCCCTCGAGACCACTCGCCGTATGGATGAGCTTGCTGAGAAGCTCAAATCTGTGGAGTCTCAAAATTCCTTAGGTTTTGATGTCACCAATCTTGGTCTGGTTCAGGGAGTAAGGATCCCTCACAAGTTCAAACCCCCTACTTTTGAGAAATACAACGGGGTTTCTTGCCCACACACTCATCTCCAATCTTATCTGGGAAGGTTGGGAGCTTACACTGAAGATGAAAAGCTGTGGATGTACTATTTTGAAGACAGTTTAGCTGGAGCTTCTCGTGAATGGTATTCTCATTTGTCTCGTACTACCATCAAGAGCTGGAAAGACTTGGCAGAGGCTTTTGTCAAGCAATATCAATACCACTTGGACATGGCTCCAAATCGGACCTTGTTGCAAGGAATGTCTCAGACTGCCAAGGAAACCTTTAGAGAATATGCTCAGCGTTGGAGACAGATTGCTGCATCCGTCCAACCCCCTATGTCTGAAAGGGATATGGCGGACATGTTCATGAACACTCTTCAAGGCAATTATATCGAGAGATTGGCTGCTTGCTCGTCAATCAGCTTTGCAGAGATAGTGATTGCTGGAGAAAGGATCGAGAGTCTGTTAAAGATGGGCCGAATTCAAGACAACAGTGCTTCCAACTCATCAGTTCCCAAGAAACCGTTTGCTGGTAACGGTCAGCAAAGAAGAGAAGGTGAGACAAGCGCTGTATATGCCGGCAGAGGCAGGGGCAGAGGACGCCCTAATTATCATCAAGATCAAGTGGCCGTAGTCACTATTCCAACACCTGTTCCTCAACCGCAGTATCATCCGCAACAGCAACCCAGATACAACAATCAACAACAATGAGGTAATCTGGGTCAGCAAAGACACTATCAACAACGTCCAAGGCAGGCGGACCGGGTCATTGAACCAATCCCAATGCCTTATTCTGTATTACTTCCCAAGATGATTGACATGAATCTGGTTACGTTGAGAACTCTGGCCCCACCGGTCGATCCCAACAATCTGCCTAGAGGTTATGATGTCAACGCCAGATGTGCTTTTCACTCCAACGCACCTGGCCATACTACAGATAATTGCAAGGCTCTCCAGCTAAAGGTACAAGATTTGAGAGATGCCCAGGCTATCAATTTTTCTCCAGTGCCTAATGTTGTCCAGAACCTGATACCAGCCCACGGCGGACAGAGGATTAATGTTGTTGATAGTGGGGAAACTTTGAATTTGGTTTCTGATGTGACTAAAGTGAAGACTTCGCTATCGGTGATCAAAGACCGACTCTTGAAAGGACAGATTTTCCCGGGCTGTGGGGAAGAGTGCAGAAATTATCAAGACGCCGAGAACGGATGTGATAGTTTGAGAAGGGGTATTCAGCAACTAATAGATGAAGGTTGTCTTCAGTTCGATCAGACTCGTCTAGTGAAGAATGATGTGTCGACAGTAACGTTTTATTTCACTCCTGAAGAAATATATGTTCCCGAGAGACCCGCTCTGACAACAATATATTTCCCAGAAAGTCTAGCACCAATTTACTCTGAGAACCCTCAACCGACTTTGATTGGTCCGGTCACCATCACGGTACCAGGACCTGTTCTGTATGAGAAAGACAGTGCTATCCCGTGGCACTATGGGGCTGATATCTACTGCTAGGGGCAGAAAGTTAACAAAGAAGACATTGACATTGGTAGCTCCGCTGTAGACAATGTTGGAGGAATTGGTGGCTTCACTCGCAATGGACGCCTATTTGCACCATCAACATTGCGCACGAATGCTGAAACTGAGGCAGCTGCCAAGGCTAAAGGAAAACAGGTATCCACCGAAGAGGTTACTACCGAGGAAGATCCTCCTAAGACCGCATTCGAGAAGGAAGTGGATGAGTTTATGAGGATTATCAAGAAAAGTAACTACAAGGTAGTAAACCAGCTAAATCAGACATCCTCAAAGATCTCCATTCTCTCACTATTGATGTGGTTTGAGGCACACAGAGCAGCCCTGTTGAAAGTACTGAATATGGCCTATGTTCCACCAGAGGTAACTGTTAACCAGCTGGAGTCGGTAGTTTCAAATGTAAACGCTAGCCATGCGCTAGGTTTCACCGATTATGACCTAACATCTGAGGGCAAGAATCACAACAAAGCCTTGCATATCACAATGGAATGCAAAGGGACGGTGCTTTCCCATGTTTTGGTTGATACAGGCTCTTCTCTGAATGTTCTTCCAAAGAAAGCCTTAACGAAGTTGGATTGCGATGACGCCACCCTGAGGCCGGGTAATTTAGTTGTAAAGGCTTTTGATGGCTCTAGGCGAGCTGTTTGTGGCGAAGTTGAGTTGCTAGTTAAGATTGGACCGCAGGTATTCAAGAGTACCTTTTATGTGATGGATATCCAGCCTGCCTATAGTTGTCTGCTAGGTCGACCCTGGATTCATGTTGCCGGTGCTGTTACTTCTACTCTCCACCAGAAGCTCAAATATGGACTAAAAGGTCAGATCGTCACCATTTATGGTGAAGAGGATATTTTTGTTAGCCACCTGTCTACATTTAAGTATGTGGAGATGGATGGCGAGATGCATGAGATGCTGTGTCAGGGCTTCGAAGCCATATACATCAGTGAGGTCGCGCCCGAAACTATCTTTTCACCTGAGTCTGAGAAGGTCGGGACTTCTATCTCTTTATATAAGCAAGCTGTTGAAGTGGTTAAGGCTGGTAATGCCCAAGGCTGGGGCAAATTTGTGGAGCCAATCATAAAAGAAGACAAGTTTGGATTGGGGTATACTCCGGGGTCTCAGAAGAATGAAGTCGGTACTTTCTCCAGCGGGGGTTTGGTTTCTCCCCACACCGTCAATGCTGCAGACGAAGACAAGGCTGACAGCGACTGTGACTTAGGTAGCTGGATTCGCCCGTGTGTCCCAGGAGAAAAGCTCGACAATTGGTCGTCTGAAAAAGTCGTCCAGTTTACTCTACTGAAGGAGTAATTTTTATTGTTTTTCTTTTATCACATGCATAATAAAGTCTTACACTTTGACCAAGATGTAATGACTCATCTGTAGGGCCATCCATTTAGTTAAATTTCGCAATTATTTTCATCATCAATAAAGGACAGCTTTTGCAAACAATTTTGTGTTCTCTTTCTTTCAATTATTTTTAATTTTACAAAAACGGCAATGTTTCTTTTTCATGTTTCTTTTGCGTTTTTCTTTCCAAAAACACCTCGTAAAACTGATCACCCGGATCTCACTGCTAACGACACTGCTATGGCCATGTATGACTTCGATAATCCTATCTATCAAGCCGAAGAAGAGGCTGAGGAAGATTGTGAATTGCCTGAAAAGTTAGCCAGGTTGTTGAAACAGGAGGACCGAGCTATTACACCTTATCAGGAAGTGGTTGAGACCATCAACATTGGTACCGAAGACGACAAGAAAGAGATCAAGATCGGGGCCAGTCTACAGGCCAAGAGGAAAAGACCGTTGATCATGTACTTGACTGTGTTAGAAAGGTCAATGGGTTGTGTGCTCGGTCAGCATGACGAGTCAGGTCGAAAAGAGTATGCAATATACTACCTTAGCAAAAAGTTTACCGACTGTGAACAAAGATACTCACTGCTCGAGAAAACTTGCCGCGCTTTGGCATGGGTTACTCGCCAACTAAGACAGTATATGTTGACTCACATGACTCTAATGATATCAAAGATGGATCAAGTCAGGTATATTTTTGAAAAGCCAGCAGGGTTGCTAGGTGGCAAATGATGCTGACAGAGTATGACATCCAATATACTTCACAAAAAGCCATCAAAGGAAGTGTCTTGTCAGACTATCTTGCCGCGCAACCGGTTGATGATTACCAACCTATGAGGTTCGACTTTCCTGATGAGGACATCATGTTTCTCAAATCGAAAGATTGCGAGGAACCACTCCCGGAGGAGGGGTCTGACCCTGAATCCAAATGGATTATGATGTTTGATGGGGCGGTCAACGTCAATGGTCGCGGAGTTGGTGCAGTGTTGATCACACAGGAGGGGGTTCATATGCCATTTTGTGGCAGAATAACTTTTCCCTGCACCAACAATGAAGCCGGACGAAGCAGAATGGGTCCGTTCTCGATACAATCAGCTAAGCCTAGTTGAGGAAAATAGACTAGCAGCTATATGCCATGGCCAGCTATATCAGAGACGGACGAAGAGAGCGTTTGATCAGAAAGTGCGCCCTCGGGAGTATCGAGACGGTGAATTGTGTAGCGGTGTATTCGTCGCTATATGATCTATCGATTAAATCATAAGCAAAGAGATACATTGAAATTTCGAGTCGCCACCGCACTTTTATTTATCCAAAGGATTGGCTAAAAAGCGAACAAAAGCCTAAGAAGTTTTACACGTAGAAAACTAATAAAAAGATCAGAGATTCTGGGTAAGGGGTAAATTACGCGATGGGAAGGTGTTAGGCACCCACTACGTCCTAGGTACTCCTAGGGAGCCCTTTTCACACTTGTTGTAAAAGATTGTTATTTGTTATGACATAAGTATTGTGCAAACATGATTGGGATGATGAGAAAAGAATATACAAGTTTTATTGGGTTATTGGGTTTGAACGGATGAACCCGCTGCCTACGTACCTTCCATCAAAGGTAAGGATCAAAACGCCGTAGTTCGGCTAAAAGATTTCCAAAAGTTGGTGGATTCAATTTTAAACACAAGCACTGAGGCTTTTCATTATCAATGGGAGAACACTCGACCAAAACCAACATCCACCATGCGAGGATAGCTTCGACGTACTAGAGGGGTTAGCCCTGTTTTCAGTACGGAAGTCTTACTGTCGACTCACTAAGGATAGGCAAGATTTACATCAACCACAAAGATAATTGAAACCTATGGCTAATGCATGAAAAGATTAACAATGGACAAAGCCAAAACAAGTGAATGAGTGAAGTTAATTGATTGTGATTATGAAAATAAAGTCAAAGTATGATTAAGATTGATTTGAAAGAAGTGTTATGAAAATGAGTTTGAAAAAAGTCAAGGACTTGGGTCCAGGTTTTTAGTTAGAAAACATGAAGATGTTTGCACAACACTTATGTCAAATTTGAAAGGTATTGTGTGAAAAGGTTTAGGACATAATGAATGATGAATGGATGAAGATGGATTATAAAACTTCTTAGAAGGTTCACTTCTTGAAATCATATAGGAGATGATTCAAGTGTGTCCTTTGGAATAGCAATGGATAATAACAAACAAACAAGAAAGCAAAAGCGGATATCGGATGCCAATCACTGGGCTTATACCAATCTCCTAAAATAGAACGGGATATCAGATGCCACTCAATGGTCTTACACTAATCTCCTCAAACAAAGAAATAAAAGGTGGATACCGGATACCAATAGATGGATTTGCACCAGTCTCCTAAAATAGAAATGGATATCAGAGGCCACTCAATGGTCTTACACTAATCTCCTAAAACAAAATGAAACTTGGATACCGGATGCCAATCTGTCTGGGCTTACACCAATATCCAACCTATGATCACAGGAAAGCAAATGCCAACTTGCAGGGACTTACAGTTGCAACCTCACATAAACAAAGGAAAACAAAACATGGACGTCAGACACCAATCTGTCTGGGCTTACTCTAACCTCCACAGTATGGTCCTAGGAATACAAATGCCAACTTGCAGGGACTTACAATGGATCCTCACATACAAAGAAAGACAAATCATGGATGTCAGATGCCAATCTGTCTGGGCTTACTCTAACCTCCATAGTATGGTCCTAGGAATACAAATGCCAACTTGCAGGGACTTACAGTTGCTTCCTCACATACAAACCAAATAGATCAAATTATGATCACAGGAAAACAGATGCCAGCTTACAGGGGCTTATAACTGCAACCTCACATACAAATCAAACAGAATCAAATTATGATCACAGGACAACAGATGCCAACTTACAGGGACTTATAACTGTATCCTCACATACAAACAGATAAAACAGAAGATATGAGTGACCAATGAGGTCTTACACTCTATCCTTCCATATCACAGGAGCAATGGCCAAAGAAATGGACTTACAATTGTCCTCAATGGGTAAACAACAATGATAGCATCACAAAGACAAATGATATGATCATGCACTAATGGCAATTGATGATGATAAATGCACAACATATAAGCAAACAGGTGCATATGAAGCAATCAATCAATCAATGAATATCAAACAGCACACTCTATAGCCAAACAAGGGGCTCACACAAGAGGGTTTGACTATGAAAGTCCACTGTAATAGGTAAATGTCGCTCTTAACCTTGCCATTGAGAGGCTAAGGTGAAGCAGATGAAAAGGAGATGAGGGGTGTGCCTCATTGCTTCTATCCCTGATCAGGGAGAGCATCAAATAATAGAATGTGGGGGAGTTCAGAAAGGTGGAACTCTCTCCCCATTATTGACTCGATAGATCTTGGGTTTTTATCTCGATGCTTCAACCATGTAATGGGAGCAAAGAGAGGACTCACTGAATAGTAGGGGATAGGCTACTTATCCCTTTGATCTACCAATTGCCTTATTTGAAGGACTTTTCCTGCTTGGGACAATTTTAAACACACACAAGCATTGCCTCTTAAGGAGGACTTCAGACAGTTTGCCCGGTCAAATAACAGACCGGGTCTCCAGACTACATGAAGAGGAAGTAATTATACCTCAAAAGCAATTGCTAAATAGCAAAGCAAAGCAAGTTCAAAGAACTTAAGCAACTAAAGTACCTGAAAAAGTCAAACCAATTAGTAAACAGTTCAACAGTTTAAAACAAAAGGAATGGATAAACAACTAACAGAAGTGCAAAAGCACAAGACCCAACTCATATGAGTCATACCACCTACAAAACAAAGGTTAGCACATGATAATATAGTCAAGCTCAATCAAATTGGCAATGGTTTCTTTGAGGCAAATGCTTAACCTGAAACAAATGAACTCAACATAAGCCAAGAGACCACTAGGGCAAGCCTAGGGTCAAAAATAAATAAGAAATCCAAAACAGCAAGCCACATTCAATCAAAATCAAAATCAATCATTTAAGAAGCAAGCACAATTGGATTCACAATCATATCATGCATCATTATCAATTTATAGACCAAAGAAGTCAAAACATGGCAAGAGGGAGCATACAAAAGGTCAACAGCAAGACCAAGCTCAAACTCAAACATAACCATTTCCAAAAATCATGAAATAATTCACACTCAAACACAATCCATAACATAGCATGCATATGAAATTTCAGCTCAATTGGATCATGGGAAGATGGTCAAATAAAATCAGGAAGTCAACATATTTTCAAGTATGCACCAAGAAGTCAACAAAACATGTGTCATCTTCAAAAACTCATAACAAAATGAAAACAGATGAGAAATGAATGGGATTAACACCAATGCAAAGCTCAAGATATCTAGTATGCACATATGAAATTTCATGATCATACAATAAGGTATGAGAATTTCCCAAAGGATTTGGCAACATGTATCACATAAAGTCAACAATTGACTAGGCATGGAAGAAAATTCTCAAACAAATTGGAAATTGCACAATTAATTCCAGGAAAAATCACACATCAACTAGACATATAAGAGATGGCTCATGCAAAATTTCAAGTTATTTGGAAGCCAGGAAGCATGTGAACAAAAATCATGAAATGGCATAGCATTGGTGTGACACAAATTGTCACACCCTACTTCAGAAAATCATAACTCACACACCACCAATGATAAATCCACAAACTTTACATCAAAACAAAGATGAATGAGTCTAGTTTCACCACAAAAAATTTCAGGGGCATTGGATACATCCTCATCATTTCACAAAAGGAATGGAAAAATGTATCAACTAAGCATACATGAACAAAACCCTAGAGCCATCTAAAATCCAGCCACACAAAAAATAATTAAAAATCATGATAAAATAGTGGACATTCAACAGGTCATAATGCAAAAAATTCCATGATTTTTGGAGTTAAAATGAATGAGGAATGAATTTTAGAAGATGATGAACAAATTGTAGCAAACATGAACACATAACATGGTTCAATGGTCAAACAAGGTTGACCGCATGGCATAATGGTAATTAAGCATCTCATTAAACAGAACGCTGCGTTTAGGCCAGCAAAACCAAATGTTCTCATTGGCTGATGCTCAATGGAACAGTATTCACGCAGGAAAAAACAAACAAAGCAACCAATCCATGTTTCTGGGAAAAAAAGGTTAGGGTTTAAGGGAGCTTAGGGTTTTACAGCAGCTTCATCTTCATCATGCATTACCAACGAATTTCAACCAGAATTTACAAATAGCATGGCAATGATATAGTTTATGCAATCACCATGTAAACAACAGCCATACACGATACAGAAAAAACAGGAACAAACTGGGAATGGCTTAGGGTTTTCAAAGCAGTAGCGACAACTCCATCACCTTCAGCAAATCGAGCAAAAACAAATCACCCAGAAACAGAAATTGTTTATACCATCATGATCATCATATCACACACATACATAATCCATTATTCATTTACATTAAAACACTCTAGATAGCATGAATCAAGCAAAAACTACTTTGACTTTCCAAATTAAAAATCAGATTTCTCCTAAACCAACCAACCATTTAACATGATTCCAAGTTCATAACACTCAGCAAGGCAAGGACTATCAAAAACATAGCATGGATAAGAGAAAAGAGAGAGTCGAGATTTTACTTGGTTATGAAGAAATGGAGGAAGCAGTTGTTATTTCGATGATATTTGCTCAAACAGTCGAAGGTTCAAGCTCCAAATGATGGATGATGAAGTTGTTTCAGCTCAAACTTGCTCGGTTCCACTCTAAATCCAAACTGCCATTGAAGGGTTTCTTTGAAAGCAGAACACGATGAAAGTTGTGCAGATGATGTTTTATGCTTGAAAGAACTTCCAAATGTTGTCTAGGTCATGGAACAACCAAGGGTGCTCAAGGGTTTTCGAATGCTTTTGCAGAAAAATGCAAGATGAGCAAGATGCAAAGATGAGAGAATGAGGGTATTTCTGTCGTGTGGAGGTCGTATCTAGGGTTGTGAAATGGCAGAAAATGAACTTATAAAGGTCTGTTTAACATTGCTAATGAAATGCTTAAGCTTGCTTAACTCAAAATGAACCATGTGCATTTTTGCTAATTTGGAAAATATGGAGGTGGAGGTGTATGTTTGTACACGAATTGGGCTTGTAACAGGCTGCAAATGACCATTATTCTTGCTGTTTTAAGTTTGCTGATGGAGTGGTTAACTTGTTTCACTTGAATGAACCAAAAATGCACTATTTGCTAATTTCCAAAATATGCACATGGGAGAGGTATAATAGCAGCATGAGCACAAATTTAGGCTTGGAACATGTTGCAAACATCATTTAGAACAAGTCCCAAATGGCCAATTGTGTCAAAAATGTTTAAATCAAAAAGTCAAACTTGAGTCAAACTTGAATTTTAAATGAAACAAGTCAAAAAATGCCATTTTGATTGGCAAGGTTTTGGTTCATGAAATTTTATTTTTGGAAAGAGGAGATGAAATGTGGTTTGTAGGAAAAACCCCACCAAATTTGGCCTTATGGTTCATGAGATATGGCTTGTTGAAGTTCACAAATTTTTGAAATTGAATTGATCATATCTTGACAACCACACATGGGATTTGAGAGTTCTTGGACTTTTTGAAAATGGGAGAACAAGATCTTCAACTTTCATGTTGGGCAAAAATTCATTTGAAGCTTGTATCATGATGTAAGTTGAGGATCAAGAAGTTTCCATTTTTGGCAGTTAAAATTACAAGTCCACTTTCTATTTCTGGAAATTTTCTGATTTTGCTTTAAATTCTTCCATGATGAGGTTTGACATGATATATGAGGCTTATATAGACATGAATGAGCTCCTTCAAATCAATTCCATCCATCAAATCACTGATTAAATCCACAGTTGACCAAGTTTGACTTCCTGTTGACTTTTCTAGGGTTTTGCATGATTGAACCACTTCTGATGAATTCCAAACCCTGATTCCTTGAGAACTTGACTTCAAATGATGTCCCAAGTCATATGAGCTCTTGATTATTGATCATGGTGCCCAAATTCTGCAAGAATGGCCACCATCCATTGCTTTGACTGACTGTTGACTGTCTTTGACCTAATTGCTGATGATTGCTTCAACTGCAAGCAACAAGGTTAGACTGACAATATTTTTGTACTTTTTGGTTAGTAAACATATGAAAAGCAAAGATATACAAATGCAAAGTATGCTTGGTGATCAAGAATCAACACTCACAAAGCAAACTACCCACTAGGAGGGAAACTAGGGCATGCAATGATCCTTGAGGCCATGATATGATATGATATGGGCCATGAGGGATCTTAGGGCCCAAAATTGGGGTCTTACAGATGCCCCTATTTAAGGTCATTCTAGCCGGAGAAGTGAAGTTTAGAAATCTTCATCTCGACGCGGTAAAATGGGCTTAAATAACAATAATGAGACAAATTTTGGTCCCTAAGAGACCTCATGATGCAAATGTGTGCATGCAAAAGACACAAATTCTGTGGGGAATATGATTCACACAGAAGAAAAGACGATCCATCGGAGTAGTACACTCACCAGGAACAGAGACTCTAACAAGACTCTAGTTGGGAATAAACAAAACTGACACAGCGTGAACAAGACACGACTCTGATTAGGAAACAACAGAAAACAGACTGGAGAACTCACTGGGGAGTGAAGGACTCAAACTGGGGAAAAGGTTTCCAAATGGAAAATAAATCCATTGGAGAGACACAAGCTGACTCCTGGGGGAGAAGCAACAAGAAAACTTCACTGAGGAAGCACCAAACAAAATGAGATGTTACCAGGCATAAGGGTAACAAACTCAGGAAAATCTGACTCCACAGGGGGACCGAGGTCATAATAGGGAGCAGAAAGGAGGGAACACCAAGGATACCGGTTACTGGGTATATAATAGGTGACCGACCAAAGCGTGAATTGGATTTCACTTCCAAAACACTCATCATCCTGAAGAGAGCTAGAAAAGCAAACTTGTTTATAGGATGGATATTCAATTCCACAAGGAATATGAATCTTACTCTGAGGGGAAAGCAACAAAGGACTGACCCAAGAGTGAACGAGACATATTATTCATTACCGGCAGACCGTGAATAATATACTCGAAAGGAAAGTTATCCTGAACCGGTTACTGGGTTGTTTATAGGATAAAATCCGAAGACGTGAATTGGTTTTCACTTCCAAAACACTCATCACCCTGGAGAAAGCTAGAACAGCAGACTTGTTTATAGGATGGATATTCGATTCTACAAAGAATACGAATCTTACTCGACTGGGGAAGATCAACAAAGGATTCCGACCAAAGAGCGCATGAGACATATTATTCATTACCGGCAGACCGTGAATAATACACTCGCATGGCAAGAAACACCAGGGATACCGGTTACTGGGTATATAATAGGTGATCTACCGAAAACGTGAATTGGATTTCACTTCCAAAACACTCATCATCCGAAAGGAGGGCTTGAAAAAGCAAATCGACTTACAGGATGGGCATTCGAATCCACAACGGGAAAACGAATCTTACTCAACTGGGGACACAAACCCAAAGAGTGCATGAGATATAATATCCATTACCGGCAGACCGTGGATAAGATACTCGCATGAGATATATTATCTATTACCGTCAGAACGTAGATAATAAACTCGCATGGTAAGAAACACCAGAGATACCGGTTACTGGGTATATAATAGGTGATCTACCGAAAACGTGAATTGGTTTTCACTTCCAAAACACTCATCATCCAAAACACAAACTGGTTAAAGGATGGCTATTCGATTCTACAAAGAATACGAATCTTGCTCAGCTGGGGAAAATCAACAAAGGATTCCAACTAAAGAGCGCATGAGACATATTATTCATTACCGGCAGACCGTGAATAATACACTCGAAAGGAAAAGACACCAGAGATACCGGTTACTGGGTATATAATAGGTGACTAACCACAAGAGAGAGACAATCGATACCAAGCATCCGGGTAAACGAAAGACAACTCAAAGGGATAAATTGCAAGCATCCGGCAATTATCCAACAACAAAGAAATATTCGACTCCGCAAAGGGAAATAACGAATCTTACTCGAACAGGGAAACGCAAAAAGGCTTCGACTGAAGAGTGCATGAGATATATTATTCATTACCGGCAGACCGTGAATAATATACTCGCATGGAAGATTATCCACAACCGGTTACTGGGTTAATAAAGGATAAATCAACCGGAAAGAAAGGCATCGGGATACCAGAATAGGTATATAATGATGACCAATCAAAAAGAGCAACAGACATTACCAACAAAAGGGTAAATGAAAGGCGATCTGCTGAGGATAATTTGCAAGCATCCGGCAATTATCCACAGGGACTAGCTGGGGATGCATTGGTATACAACCAATGATCTGGGGAACAAATCACTAGCAAATGGTGAAAGGACCCACTGGGGATAAAATTGCTAGCATACGGCAATTATCCACAAAAAACTTGCTAGGGATACAAGCAAAGGAAAATCAACATCAAGAACTAGATGAAGATAACCACAAAAAATTAGGGTTTACATCTACCGAATACGGGGTAGGAGACCAAAAACTCCGCGTGGGGATAGAACAAATCACAAATCCGCACGGGAAACCAAAATTGGGTTTATAACAACCACAAACTGCTGGAGAGCAGGAAAATAGGATTTACAACTACCGGGTATGAGGTAGAAGACCAAAAACTCTGGCTGGAGAATAAAAGGTGTATAACCACAAATTCTGTCACGAAAGCCAGGAAAAGATAGGACTTATAACTACCGGTATGAGGGTAGAGGCCCAAAAACACTCCACTGGGGGACAACCCACTGGGAAGCACAAGACATTTGACAAATAGCCAATTCGGGAATAATCCGAAAAGACGGACTGAATCAAGACACGTCCTAATGAGGGTATAACTCAAATAGGAAAATCCATCCCAATATATGTGTTGGGAGGAAACGGAAGAAACCGTCATCCACGAGGATATATCTCAGTGGGGAACTGCAGAAGAAAAGACAGACATTTTCTGCTTATGGGGTTGACTCTATATGGAGAGATTTAAACACCCAACATCTACTTGGGGAGATCTGTAAAGAGATCCATATCACCGTAGCAGGAGACACGACAAACAAAAGATATCTGGCAAGAAATGCAACATGAATATCTGAATGTTTATGAATATGCATGAATATGCGTGATTTATGTTTGATGAATGCTGACAAAACAGACAATTCTAGCACAAACAGGTTCAGGAACTAAACGCCCGGTATTATACTTCCAGGGGAAAAACCAGCTGGAGAGCCAATCTGCGGAGATCCACATGCTGTAAAGCAAAGATCTGCAAGTACTGCTGAAGAAGCAGAGGATCGGAGATATCAGGAAACAACCCAATCCGGGTACAGAGAGTCACAACGGGCAAAACAGCCACCAAGACGAATCTGTAGGGGAACAAGAGAAATCCCAAGGTATATCTGCAGGGGATCCCAGTGTCAACTGAGAAACAAAAAGAAGTGCGTAAGCACGAATTGCTGTAGAAGCAAATCCACATAACTCCACTGGGGGAACAACCCACTGAGGGAGAATGATATCATCCAAATAGAATCTAACTGCATAAGCAATTCTACTGGGGAAAAACTGTCGGCTACTCTCTTGGGGAACAACCCGCTGAGGGAGGACAGGTCAAACAAGTAGATTCTGCAACGAACCACTCCACTTGGGGAGAATACACATAGCAAACTGATCACAACAAGTAGATTCTGCAATATAAGCCACTCTACTGGGGATCACAGACAGTCAGGAAATAAATCCGTTCTCGGGAGGCTAGGGCCATCATCCGACCATACTGGGGATTGAAAGAGCATTCAACGGGCAAAGCTGCCACAACAAGCATTCTGCAGACTAGGCTGAGGAAAAGGTGGATGAAATACTGGGATGTCAACCCAAACAAACATCGAGTAGGAAAATAAATCCTGCTCTGCTGAAGAGAAAAAACTCTGATGGAGAGATAGCAACAAATCCACAGACGACTTCGCCGGGGAGAAGGTAAAGTACTGGGTATCAAACCACTGACTTACCGAGTCTTCAAAAGAAAGCGATCATGCTGAGGAAACAGACAATTCCGCTGGCAACACTGCATGGGGAAAAGCGGTAACAACTCCACTTGCAACTCTGGTGGGGATATCAGCAACAACCCTACTCGCGACTCCGGGGAGTATCAATCAATGGCTATACTCATGACTGCGCTGAGGAGACAAATAAAGTATGGGGCATACGACCCACTAGAGAAAGTGACAGGGCACCAGGATGACAAACCATCAACCGCCGAAACTTCTCAAGAAAACACCCATGCTAGGGGAAAACCGCTGCTGGAGAAAAATGAAGTCTTCAACAACACTTTGCTTGCGATTATACTGGGGAACAACCCCAACAACAACTCTATTTGAGGGACAACCCCAACAAAGATCTGAAGAAAGAAGATACCACCAAACCAGGAATATGAACGAATGTCTTACCTGTTGGAAATCATGCTACCCTCGGGAGAGCACTGAGATATTCTTGAGTATCCTTTCAATCTTGTGAATGTTCACTTTGTTTAAAACAAATTTTTGAAAAATTTGATTTGTTTAAAACAATGACATTTTATCAATTTAAAACATGCAAAACATTTGTTGAATTGAAACAAATAAGAGTGCAAATAATTGGATAAAAAGCTCAAATTGATTTGATGGAATGGTAGCCTGCAAATGGAAAGACTCCATAGATCTGTACAAATTTGAAATCAGTGATATATATTGGAAGAGGGCTACATTGAACATAATGATCCTTTCTCTACCAATTTGAATCTCGATGTATGCGAAGCTTCAGTCGACAACGAATCGAGAATTCTCTGACGAACAGACGGCTGATGAACAGAAAGTCTTGTCGGGATGCAGTTACTTGCCAAAATCCCTAATTTTTGCCTAGATTGCCCCAGAGTGAGGTACTCAATCTAGCGGGATGCAAATATATTCTTTTTTCAAGTCTCTAATTTTTGCCTGGATTACCCTTGCGGGTTCTCCACCGAGACGCTCATTTTTGCCTAAGCCGCCCTTTCGGGTTTTCAACTTAGCGAGCTATTCTGTTTTTCATTCTTTTGTTTTTTTTGCATATACTTTTTTTCTAGGCAAAGTATCTCTTGACTGCATCTGAATTCACAGGACGAGTGAAATCCTCCCCATCCATTGTTGTAAGCATCAAAGCTCCGCCTGAAAAGGCTCTCTTAACAACATATGGACCCTCGTAGTTTGGAGTCCACTTGCCCCTGGAATCGGGCGCGAAAGACAAAACTTTCTTGAGCACAAGGTCACCTTCTCGGAACACGCGAGGCTTGACCTTCTTATCAAATGCTTTCTTCATTCTCTGCTGATATAACTGACCATGACACATGGCAGTTAATCGCTTCTCTTCAATTAAATTCAACTGGTCGTAACGACTCTGAATCCATTCAGCATCAGTCAACTTGGCTTCCATCAAGACTCGCATTGATGGGATCTCCACCTCTACTGGGAGAACGGCTTCCATGCCATAAACAAGAGAGAAAGGGGTTGCCCCTGTTGAAGTGCGTACAGACGTACGATATCCATGCAAAGCAAATGGCAGCATCTCATGCCAATCTTTGTATGTGACAGTCATCTTCTGGATAATTCTCTTGATATTTTTGTTAGCAGCTTCAACAGCCCCATTCATCTTAGGTCTGTAAGGAGAGGAATTATGGTGTGCAATCTTGAATTCAGCGCACAACTCATCCATCATCTTATTGTTCAGATTGGATCCATTATCAGTAATGATCCTCTCTGGCACACCATAACGGCAAATCAGCTGGTTCTTGACAAACTTCACAACCACCTGTCTGGTTACATTCGCGTACGAAGCGGCTTCAACCCATTTGGTGAAGTAATCAATTGCTACGAGAATAAATCGATGTCCGTTGGACGCTTTCGGCTCAATCATGCCGATCATGTCGATTCCCCACATAGAGAAAGGCCATGGTGATGAAATCACATTCAGGAGTGTCGGAGGAATAGGGATCTTATCCGCATAAATTTGACACTTGTGACATTTCTTCACATACTTGCAACAGTCAGACTCCATTGTCAGCCAATAGTAGCCTGCTCTCAGCATCTTCTTAGCCATGGCATGTCCATTGGAATGAGTACCAAATGAACCCTCATGGACCTCAATCATCAATAGGTTTGCTTCGTGTCTATCCACGCATCTGAGCAAAACCATATCAAAATTTCTCTTGTACAGCACTTCTCCACTGAGGTAGAAACTGCCTGACAACCTTCTCAAAGTTTTCCTATCTTTCACAGATGCCCCAGGCGGGTAGACCTGGTTCTGGAGGAAATTCTTGATATCAAAATACCAAGGCTTGTCATCTTTCACGTCTTCGATTGCAAATATGTGAGCGGGTCTGTCCAAGCGCATCACAGTAATGTTGGGAACATCATTCCACCATTTGACTACTATCATGGAAGCAAGCGTAGCAAGGGCATCTGCCATTCGATTATCCTCTCGAGGAATATGATAAAATTCAACTTCTGTGAAGAAAGTTGAAATTCTCCTTGCATAATCTCTGTATGGGATGAGACCTGGTTGATTTGTTTCCCATTCAGCTTTGATCTGATTAACCACCAGGGCCGAATCACCATAAACATCAAGGTGTTTGATTCTCAAATCAATACATTCTTCAAGTCCCATTATACAGGCTTCGTACTCCGCCATATTATTCGTGCATTTGAAAGTTAGCCTTGCTGTAAATGGAATGTGTGAACCTTGAGGAGTAATGATCACTGCCCCAATTCCATTTCCATATTGATTAACAGCGCCATCAAACACCATCGTCCATCTGGAACCAGGTTCTGGACCTTCATCAAGTGTAGGCTCATCGCAATCTTTCATCTTCAAATACAGAATTTCCTCGTCAGGGAAGTCATACTGAACAGACTGATGATCTTCAATTGGCTGGTGCGCTAGATGGTCAGCCAAGATACTACCTTTGATAGCTTTCTGAGCTCGATACTCGATATCATACTCAGACAACAACATCTGCCAACGGGCAATCCTCCCAGTTAAAGCATGCTTCTCGAAGATATACTTAATTGGATCCATTCTGGATATCAACCAAGTTGTATGATTTATCATGTACTGGCGCAAACGCTTAGCAGCCCAAGCCAAAGCACAACACGTCTTCTCAAGCATAGAGTACCGAGACTCACAATCAGTAAACTTCTTACTGAGGTAGTATATAGCAAACTCCTTCTTCCCTGATTCATCTTGTTGACCGAGTACACAACCCATCGAGTCTTCAAGAACTGTCAAGTACATGATCAGAGGTCTTCCTTCCACAGGCGGAGACAAGATCGGAGGTTCAGACAAATAATCTTTGATACTGTCGAAAGCTTTCTGGCAGTCCTCGGTCCGATCATGAGACTGATCTTTCCGGAGGAGCTTGAATATCGGCGCACACGTGGCAGTCATGTGGGATATAAATCTGGAAATGTAGTTCAAGCGGCCAAGAAAACCTCGAACTTGCTTCTCAGTTTTGGGTGCAGGCATCTCTTGTATTGCTTTGACCTTTGCAGGATCAACCTCAATACCCCTTTCACTTACCACAAAACCCAACAACTTGCCGGAACGGACTCCAAAAGTACATTTGTTCGGATTCAGTCGAAGTTTGAACTTCCTCAAACGCTGAAAAAGCTTCAACAAATGCTCAATATGCTCAACTTCCGTTCGGGACTTAGCAATCATATCATCAACATAGACTTCTATCTCCTTGTGCATCATATCATGAAACAAGGTAGTCATAGCTCGTTGATACGTGGCTCCGGCGTTCTTCAAACCGAAGGGCATCACTCGATAACAGAATGTTCCCCAAGGTGTGATGAATGTTGTCTTCTCCATATCCTCTGGTGCCATCTTGATTTGATTATATCCGGAAAATCCGTCCATAAAGGAAAAGACTTTGAATTTAGCTGTATTGTCTACCAACATGTCAATGTGTGGTAGAGGAAAATCATCTTTTGGGCTAGCTTTGTTCAACTCTCTGTAGTCAACGCACATACGGACTTTTCCGTCCTTCTTAGGAACAGGCACAATATTGGCCACCCATTGAGGATATGTCGAAGTCACCAGAAACCCCGCATCAATTTGCTTCTGAACTTCCTCTTTGATTTTCACCGCCATATCTGGATGAGTTCCTCTGAGCTTCTGCTTCACAGGCACGCACTCAGGCTTCAAAGGCAGGAAATGTTGCACAATATCTGTATCTAAACCCGGCATATCTTCATAGGACCAAGCAAAGATATCTGAATATTCTCGTAGCAAGCTGATCAAATCTTCTTTAACAGACTCTTCAAGAAGTGCCCCAATTTTCACAAGACGAACACAATCCTCAGACCCCAAGTTGACTGTTTCCAAGTCTTCGAGATGCGGCTGAATGATCTTCTCTTCGTGCTCAAGGAGACGGGTGATCTCATCAGGAATCTCTTCAACGTCATCTTCCTCTGCCTCAAATACAGGGAATTCAAAATTGGGAGATGGCGTTGGATCATTATGTTCAATGGGTTTTAGGATCAACCTGCATAATGATTTTGGTTAAGAAAAACTTCAGAATTTTAAACAAGCAAATCATTATGCAGATGAAAAATGTTTGCTTTTATTGCTTTTTGTTTTTGTTTTTATGGTTTTTTGTGATCACTGATTTCATAAAGGAAAGCAAAAAGTGAAAACAAAGGAAAAACAAATGTTTAACAATGCAAAAATTGAATGAAAATATCATTGTATATATGCTTTGCCAACAATGTCATCACTTCTCCTTTTGGCATGGGAGAAGGGTTTTAAACAAAGTGAACAATTTACTCTGATCTATGGATAACTGTAGGAACATCTACAGCGACCCAATTGTGGCAGGCACCGCCAGGAATAATAAAATTGTTCAAGTCTTATGCATCTTCTTCTTCAATGATAGCAGCAGCTTCCTCTTCTGCAGGTTGATCAGCATGGATGAATCCTCCACTTGTGAACAGACCTTGCTTGTTGAATGCCCCAGAACCATAGCCAATGTCAGCCCGGGATCGGTTATCTTCAAGTTCAAGCACTTTCCCTAATCCAGCAACTGCACCACATTCAATGGCCAGCTTTGCATCTCGGTAGGAAGTGAATGAAGGAGACTTCTTCTCAATTGGTTCATCAATAGATAAAGCTTGAAACTGAGTTCCAACTTCATCCTCTGCGTCAATGTACGAGAAAGAAGACAGATGGCTAACCAGGAGAGCCTTTTCTCCCCCTACTACAACCAATTTCTTGTTTTTGACAAACTTTAACTTCTGGTGTAGGGTGGATGTCACGGCGCCAGCCTCATGAATCCATGGTCTGCCTAAGAGACAGCTATAAGATGGGTGGATATCCATTACTTGGAAAGTAACTTGGAAATCACTCGGTCCTATCTTGATTGGGAGATCAACTTCCCCAATCACGGTCTTGCGCGACCCATCAAAAGCCTTCACAACGACCCCACTCTGTCTCATAGGAGGACCTTGATATGACAATCTGGAGAGTGTGGATTTTGGCAATACATTAAGGGACGATCCAGTGTCCACCAGCACATTGGACATTGCATCAGATTTGCAATTCATGGATATGTGTAAAGCCATGTTGTGGTCTCTTCCCTCCTCAGGGAGATCGGCGTCACAAAAGCTCAAAGTGTTGCAAGCGGTAATGTTTGCAACTATACTGTCAAACTGTTCCAGGGTGACGTCGTGATCAACGTACGCCAAATCCAAGACCTTCTGCAGAGACTCCCTATGGGGTTCTGAATTCAGCAACAGAGAAAGAATGGAAATCTTGGATGGCGTGTGTAGAAGCTGATCTACAATATTGTACTCACTCTTTCTGATGAGCCTCAGCATCTCATCAGATTCTTCATCAACAATGCCACTCGGGCCAACTGAAGAAACAGGAGTCTTTTGTACAAATGAGGAGGGTTTGGCAACATCAAGTGCCGGATTCTGAACATTCACAGCGGTTCCCACAGGGCGCTCAACAGATTCAGAAACAGTAGCCTTTGGAGGCGCAGAAAATACACGACCGCTCCGGGTCAACCCACTAACATCAGCAATAGTGGTCACAGAAGTGGAAGGCAGAGGCACTTCGACTCCATCCTGGACAGCAACAGGATTGTACCGGAATGGCACAGCTCGATCAGATGTATAAGGCACGGGGCCAGTTGGTTTGATAATCAAAGAAGGTGAAGCCTTAGGCTTGTTACTATTGTAGCGAATAACAACGGGCTCTGGTAGCTTGAACACCGGAGATATGACATTCACTTCAGGTTCAACTGTATCAACATTGCGATTCTGGAGGATCTCAATGGTACCTTCATTCAACATCTTCTGAAGTTCCTTGCGGACCTGGACACAACCCAAGCGATTGACCGAACAAACACGGCACTTGTCGTGGTTATGCTCCAAATAGCTGTACTGGCATAGCATCTTATGCAAATCAACCAACGACTGCCTGATGTGGCTGACGTACCTAACCTTGTACTTCCCAAGGTCTTCCTGAATCATGTTCACAGATTTCCCATGCGAAGGCAATGGGTTCCTGGTGACGTTCGGGTTTGAGTCTTCAAAACTCAGAATTCCGCTTCTCATAAGGTCTTGGACCTTAGTCTTCAGCTGGAGGCAATTTTCAATGTCATGGCCCGGAGCGCCAGAGTGATAGACACAATGCTGGTCAGGCTTATACCACCATTGCGGGTTTGCAGGTATAGCCGGAGGATCTCTCGGAGAAACCAACTTCCGCTCTATTAGAGAGGGATATAACTCCGCATACGACATAGGAATCGGATCAAAACTGATCTTCTTCCTTTCATAGCCCATGTTGGCCTGGTTGGTTGTACTTCCACGAGGCTGGTAAGCCTGTTGCTGTGGACGAGATTGCTGTTGTTGGTATTGCGGTTGCTGATATTGTTGTTGATGCTGATACTGTTGAGGTTGATATTGCTGACGTTGAGGAGTGTTGTCCTTGAAAACAGGCGCTACGTGAGCCACCTGGTGCTGATGTCCGGCACGATGTGCAGGCTTCCTCTGAACAGAGGGTCTTCTATGTTTCGGCTGAGACTGCACAGCATGTGCTTCGCCTTCTTTCCTCTTAAACGCTCCATATCGCTTAGAGGAAGAACCATCATCTTTGGCCAACCGTCCTTCGCGGACACCTTCTTCAAGACGCATCCCCATGTTCACCATCTCGGTGAAATCAGAGGGAGCGATTGCCACCATCCGCTCATAATAAAATGAACCAAGAGTTTTCAAAAAGATCTTGGTCATTTCCTTCTCTTCCAGCGGTGGAGTGATTTGAGCTGCCAGCTCACGCCACCTCTGGGCGTACTCCTTGAACGATTCCTTATCTTTCTGTGACATGGACCTGAGTTGATCACGGTCAGGTGCCATATCGACGTTGTACTTGTATTGCTTGACAAAAGCTTCGCCAAGGTCATTGAAAGATCGGATGTTGACACTGCCTAGGCTCATGTACCATCTGAGCGCGACACCAGACAGACTATCTTGAAAATAATAGATCAAGAGTTGATCATTATCAGTCTGTGTTGACATCTTCCTGGCGTACATGACCAGGTGAGCAAGTGGACAGGTATTCCCCTTATATTTTTCAAAGTCCGGGACCTTGAACTTGATCGGTATTTTGACACCGGGAACTAGGCAGAGTTCGGCTGCAGACTTGCCGAAGAGATCTTTGCCACGGAGAGTCCTCAATTCCTTTCTCAGTTCAAGGAATTGATCGTTCATTGCATCCATCTTTTCGTGAACATTTGAGCCCTCAGAAGCTTCAGAGTGATAGATGGTGTCGTCTACCCTAGGCATGGTATGCACGACAGGAGGAGCGGGAACAGGGACCGGGCTAGATGCCGGCATTTGAACAAATGTTGGAGCTGGCAGATCAGGCATGAAGCCTGGAGGCATCCCCCAAGGAAAACCGGGAGGCATGGCATTGGGCTGATGGGCACTGACTGGCACCGTTGAAGTAGCCACTTCTGAAATAACCGTCCGCTGAACCGGAGTTGCTGGCTGTGGAGCAGGCTGATTCTGAGCAGCAAGGAGTTGCTCCATCAAAGTGCCAAGTCTGGCGACCTCATCTCTCAGACTTTGGTTCTCTTGCTCCAACTGCTCCATGATTCTGGCAGAGTTGACCCTTGTATAATACCGGTGAGTCAGCTTGTCTTCAAAATAAATGAAGAACAGAGGTTAGAACCAGAAGACCAGAAACAAAGGAGTACCTGTTTATGCAAGAATGATGCATGAAATGCTTGTGCAAATGCTTTGTTTTCAAGGAACCCTTAGGGTATTGTTTGCAATATTTTGAATATTTAAACATTTTAATTGCTCATGGAAAATATTTCGTTCAAATATATTGAAACAAAGAAATACAGCATTTTTGATTATTACAAAGAGAAAAGGTAAATGACATCCTATGGATCCCTATTAGCTCGGGATGCTGGAAGACGAGAAGTGCACAACTTCTTGATCTCTCTCTCATAGGCAGCCTCCATATCAGCTTTCTCTTTTGCAAGTCGATCATACTTCCTCTTCCAGAATTTGGATGACTGAGGAAGCAGAGAAGTCCAAGTGTCGTTCGGATCATCGATCACTCGGTGCTCGAGAAATTCAATCATAGCATCCTTCTCCTTGAGCTGCTGCAGCAATTCCTCTCTTTCGCGGATCCAAGCACGCGAAAGGTCTTCTTCTTTCAACTCCTCTACACGTTGGGTAGGGAGGGTTGAAGGCCCAGCCACATCCAACAGTGTAGGTCTTGGATGATCATACGGCATCAGGTAGGTAGCAGCTCTCTGTCTGACCCAAGAGGTGTAGGGCTCCAAAGCAATGCAGTTCTTTGGACCCAACTCATTCCTACTTTTCTTGTGAATACTGCGCCATGCACGGACAAATCTGGCTTTCAGGCCTTGGGGATCTTTACCCTCCTGAAAGAACACACCCTCTAACAGAATGTTATTAGGTTTATCCTTTAGGGGGAACCCAAGCTGACGACGTGTGAGAATAGGATTGTAGGTAATCCCACCACATGTACCAAGAAGAGGCACATTAGGGAATTCACCACAAGAGTTGATGATCTGGACGGTATCATACACGCGATCATACCAGGTGATATCATCATTGGTGAGAGACATGAGTCTCTGAGACCACCGTAGACATCCCTTGTTCTCCTTGAAAGCAACTGTCTGCGGCAAGTGCGAAATAAACCACTTGTACAGCAGGGGTAGACAGCAGACAATGACTCCTCCATTCTTCATATTCCTCAGGTGCATGGAGACATAAGCATCGCCCAACAAAGTCGGAACTGGATTAAGAACTGAAAAGATCCTAATGGCGTTCATGTCCACGAACTTGTCGAAGTTGGGATATAGCACCAATCCATAGATGAGCAGCACAAATAGAGCCTCAAAGGCATCCTCACTCATGGCCTTCCCATAAAAGGTAGCTTGGGCAATGAGGAACTCGGAAGGAAAACCCTGAATTCCGCCCTTGGTAGTCAGATTAGCTCTAATCAGATCTTCATCTATATGCAACAAGCTGGAAATCTCTCGAGCAGATGGAATACTCTCTAGGCCACTGAACGGCACTTGATCCAGAATCGGAATCCCAATGAGGTGAGAGTATTCTTCCAAAGTCGGCAGTAGCTGGAAGTCCGGAAATAAGAAGCAGTGATGCAAAGGATCGTAGAACTGAGCCAAGGTACTCATCAATCCTTCATCAACTTGAGATGTCAGCAGAGGTAGAAGCTTCCCATAGCGAGCTTTGAAACCCAAGGGATCTAGTACATATGATGTCAGATTCCTTAACTCTTTTACATCGGGCTGCTTGAAGCTGTACTTCTTTGTATGCCTTTTTGGTCTTTCCATGGCACTATGGGGCTGATATCTACTGCTAGGGGAAGAAAGTTAACAAAGAAGACATTGACATTAGTAGCTCCGCTGTAGACAATGTTGGAGGAATTGGTGGCTTCACTCGCAATGGACGCCTATTTGCACCATCAACATTGCGCACGAATGCTGAAACTGAGGCAGCTGCCAAGGCTAAAGGAAAACAGGTATCCACCGAAGAGGTTACTACCGAGGAAGATCCTCCTAAGACCGCATTCGAGAAGGAAGTGGATGAGTTTATGAGGATTATCAAGAAAAGTAACTACAAGGTAGTGAACCAGCTAAATCAGACATCCTCAAAGATCTCCATTCTCTCACTATTGATGTGGTTTGAGGCACACAGAGCAGCCCTGTTGAAAGTACTGAATATGGCCTATGTTCCACCAGAGGTAACTGTTAACCAGCTGGAGTCGGTAGTTTCAAATGTAAACGCTAGCCATGCGCTAGGTTTCACCGATTATGACCTAACATCTGAGGGCAAGAATCACAACAAAGCCTTGCATATCACAATGGAATGCAAAGGGACGGTGCTTTCCCATGTTTTGGTTGATACAGGCTCTTCTCTGAATGTTCTTCCAAAGAAAGCCTTAACGAAGTTGGATTGCGATGACGCCACCCTGAGGCCGGGTAATTTAGTTGTAAAGGCTTTTGATGGCTCTAGGCGAGCTGTTTGTGGCGAAGTTGAGTTGCTAGTTAAGATTGGACCGCAGGTATTCAAGAGTACCTTTTATGTGATGGATATCCAGCCTGCCTATAGTTGTCTGCTAGGTCGACCCTGGATTCATGTTGCCGGTGCTGTTACTTCTACTCTCCACCAGAAGCTCAAATATGGACTAAAAGGTCAGATCGTCACCATTTATGGTGAAGAGGATATTTTTGTTAGCCACCTGTCTACATTTAAGTATGTGGAGATGGATGGCGAGATGCATGAGATGCTGTGTCAGGGCTTCGAAGCCATATACATCAGTGAGGTCGCGCCCGAAACTATCTTTTCACCTGAGTCTGAGAAGGTCGGGACTTCTATCTCTTTATATAAGCAAGCTGTTGAAGTGGTTAAGGCTGGTAATGCCCAAGGCTGGGGCAAATTTGTGGAGCCAATCATAAAAGAAGACAAGTTTGGATTGGGGTATACTCCGGGGTCTCAGAAGAATGAAGTCGGTACTTTCTCCAGCGGGGTTTGGTTTCTCCCCACACCGTCAATGCTGCAGACGAAGACAAGGCTGACAGCGACTGTGACTTAGGTAGCTGGATTCGCCCGTGTGTCCCAGGAGAAAAGCTCGACAATTGGTCGTCTGAAAAAGTCGTCCAGTTTACTCTACTGAAGGAGTAATTTTTATTGTTTTTCTTTTATCACATGCATAATAAAGTCTTACACTTTGACCAAGATGTAATGACTCATCTGTAGGGCCATCCATTTAGTTAAATTTCGCAATTATTTTCATCATCAATAAAGGACAGCTTTTGCAAACAATTTTGTGTTCTCTTTCTTTCAATTATTTTTAATTTTACAAAAACGGCAATGTTTCTTTTTCATGTTTCTTTTTCGTTTTTCTTTCCAAAAACACCTCGTAAAACTGATCACCCGGATCTCACTGCTAACGACACTGCTATGGCCATGTATGACTTCGATAATCCTATCTATCAAGCCGAAGAAGAGGCTGAGGAAGATTGTGAATTGCCTGAAAAGTTAGCCAGGTTGTTGAAACAGGAGGACCGAGCTATTACACCTTATCAGGAAGTGGTTGAGACCATCAACATTGGTACCGAAGACGACAAGAAAGAGATCAAGATCGGGGCCAGTCTACAGGCCAAGAGGAAAAGACCGTTGATCATGTACTTGACTGTGTTAGAAAGGTCAATGGGTTGTGTGCTCGGTCAGCATGACGAGTCAGGTCGAAAAGAGTATGCAATATACTACCTTAGCAAAAAGTTTACCGACTGTGAACAAAGATACTCACTGCTCGAGAAAACTTGCCGCGCTTTGGCATGGGTTACTCGCCGACTAAGACAGTATATGTTGACTCACATGACTCTAATGATATCAAAGATGGATCAAGTCAGGTATATTTTGAAAAGCCAGCAGGGTTGCTAGGTGGCAAATGATGCTGACAGAGTATGACATCCAATATACTTCACAAAAAGCCATCAAAGGAAGTGTCTTGTCAGACTATCTTGCCGCGCAACCGGTTGATGATTACCAACCTATGAGGTTCGACTTTCCTGATGAGGACATCATGTTTCTCAAATCGAAAGATTGCGAGGAACCACTCCCGGAGGAGGGGTCTGACCCTGAATCCAAATGGATTATGATGTTTGATGGGGCGGTCAACGTCAATGGTCGCGGAGTTGGTGCAGTGTTGATCACACAGGAGGGGGTTCATATGCCATTTTGTGGCAGAATAACTTTTCCCTGCACCAACAATGAAGCCGGACGAAGCAGAATGGGTCCGTTCTCGATACAATCAGCTAAGCCTAGTTGAGGAAAATAGACTAGCAGCTATATGCCATGGCCAGCTATATCAGAGACGGACGAAGAGAGCGTTTGATCAGAAAGTGCGTCCTCGGGAGTAACGAGACGGTGAATTGTGTAGCGGTGTATTCGTCGCTATATGATCTATCGATTAAATCATAAGCAAAGAGATACATTGAAATTTCGAGTCGCCACCGCACTTTTATTTATCCAAAGGATTGGCTAAAAAGCGAACAAAAGCCTAAGAAGTTTTACACGTAGAAAACTAATAAAAAGATCAGAGATTCTGGGTAAGGGGTAAATTACGCGATGGGAAGGTGTTAGGCACCCACTACGTCCTAGGTACTCCTAGGGAGCCCTTTTCACACTTGTTGTAAAAGATTGTTATTTGTTATGACATAAGTATTGTGCAAACATGATTGGGATGATGAGAAAAGAATATACAAGTTTTATTGGGTTATTGGGTTTGAACGGATGAACCCGCTGCCTACGTACCTTCCATCAAAGGTAAGGATCAAAACGCCGTAGTTCGGCTAAAAGATTTCCAAAAGTTGGTGGATTCAATTTTAAACACAAGCACTGAGGCTTTTCATTATCAATGGGAGAACACTCGACCAAAACCAACATCCACCATGCGAGGATAGCTTCGACGTACTAGAGGGGTTAGCCCTGTTTTCAGTACGGAAGTCTTACTGTCGACTCACTAAGGATAGGCAAGATTTACATCAACCACAAAGATAATTGAAACCTATGGCTAATGCATGAAAAGATTAACAATGGACAAAGCCAAAACAAGTGAATGAGTGAAGTTAATTGATTGTGATTATGAAAATAAAGTCAAAGTATGATTAAGATTGATTTGAAAGAAGTGTTATGAAAATGAGTTTGAAAAAAGTCAAGGACTTGGGTCCAGGTTTTTAGTTAGAAAACATGAAGATGTTTGCACAACACTTATGTCAAATTTGAAAGGTATTGTGTGAAAAGGTTTAGGACATAATGAATGATGAATGGATGAAGATGGATTATAAAACTTCTTAGAAGGTTCACTTCTTGAAATCATATAGGAGATGATTCAAGTGTGTCCTTTGGAATAGCAATGGATAATAACAAACAAACAAGAAAGCAAAAGCGGATATCGGATGCCAATCACTGGGCTTATACCAATCTCCTAAAATAGAACGGGATATCAGATGCCACTCAATGGTCTTACACTAATCTCCTCAAACAAAGAAATAAAAGGTGGATACCGGATACCAATAGATGGATTTACACCAGTCTCCTAAAATAGAAATGGATATCAGAGGCCACTCAATGGTCTTACACTAATCTCCTAAAACAAAATGAAACTTGGATACCGGATGCCAATCTGTCTGGGCTTACACCAATATCCAACCTATGATCACAGGAAAGCAAATGCCAACTTGCAGGGACTTACAGTTGCAACCTCACATAAACAAAGGAAAACAAAACATGGACGTCAGACGCCAATCTGTCTGGGCTTACTCTAACCTCCACAGTATGGTCCTAGGAATACAAATGCCAACTTGCAGGGACTTACAATGGATCCTCACATACAAAGAAAGACAAATCATGGATGTCAGATGCCAATCTGTCTGGGCTTACTCTAACCTCCACAGTATGGTCCTAGGAATACAAATGCCAACTTGCAGGGACTTACAGTTGCTTCCTCACATACAAACCAAATAGATCAAATTATGATCACAGGAAAACAGATGCCAGCTTACAGGGGCTTATAACTGCAACCTCACATACAAATCAAACAGAATCAAATTATGATCACAGGACAACAGATGCCAACTTACAGGGACTTATAACTGTATCCTCACATACAAACAGATAAAACAGAAGATATGAGTGACCAATGAGGTCTTACACTCTATCCTTCCATATCACAGGAGCAATGGCCAAAGAAATGGACTTACAATTGTCCTCAATGGGTAAACAACAATGATAGCATCACAAAGACAAATGATATGATCATGCACTAATGGCAATTGATGATGATAAATGCACAACATATAAGCAAACAGGTGCATATGAAGCAATCAATCAATCAATGAATATCAAACAGCACACTCTATAGCCAAACAAGGGGGCTCACACAAGAGGGTTTGACTATGAAAGTCCACTGTAATAGGTAAATGTCGCTCTTAACCTTGCCATTGAGAGGCTAAGGTGAAGCAGATGAAAAGGAGATGAGGGGTGTGCCTCATTGCTTCTATCCCTGATCAGGGAGAGCATCAAATAATAGAATGTGGGGGAGTTCAGAAAGGTGGAACTCTCTCCCCATTATTGACTCGATAGATCTTGGGTTTTTATCTCGATGCTTCAACCATGTAATGGGAGCAAAGAGAGGACTCACTGAATAGTAGGGGATAGGCTACTTATCCCTTTGATCTACCAATTGCCTTATTTGAAGGACTTTTCCTGCTTGGGACAATTTTAAACACACACAAGCATTGCCTCTTAAGGAGGACTTCAGACAGTTTGCCCGGTCAAATAACAGACCGGGTCTCCAGACTACATGAAGAGGAAGTAATTATACCTCAAAAGCAATTGCTAAATAGCAAAGCAAAGCAAGTTCAAAGAACTTAAGCAACTAAAGTACCTGAAAAAGTCAAACCAATTAGTAAACAGTTCAACAGTTTAAAACAAAAGGAATGGATAAACAACTAACAGAAGTGCAAAAGCACAAGACCCAACTCATATGAGTCATACCACCTACAAAACAAAGGTTAGCACATGATAATATAGTCAAGCTCAATCAAATTGGCAATGGTTTCTTTGAGGCAAATGCTTAACCTGAAACAAATGAACTCAACATAAGCCAAGAGACCACTAGGGCAAGCCTAGGGTCAAAAATAAATAAGAAATCCAAAACAGCAAGCCACATTCAATCAAAATCAAAATCAATCATTTAAGAAGCAAGCACAATTGGATTCACAATCATATCATGCATCATTATCAATTTATAGACCAAAGAAGTCAAAACATGGCAAGAGGGAGCATACAAAAGGTCAACAGCAAGACCAAGCTCAAACTCAAACATAACCATTTCCAAAAATCATGAAATAATTCACACTCAAACACAATCTATAACATAGCATGCATATGAAATTTCAGCTCAATTGGATCATGGGAAGATGGTCAAATAAAATCAGGAAGTCAACACATTTTCAAGTATGCACCAAGAAGTCAACAATACATGTGTCATCTTCAAAAACTCATAACAAAATGAAAACAGATGAGAAATGAATGGGATTAACACCAATGCAAAGCTCAAGATGTCTAGTATGCACATATGAAATTTCATGATCATACAATAAGGTATGAGAATTTCCCAAAGGATTTGGCAACATGTATCACATAAAGTCAACAATTGACTAGGCATGGAAGAAAATTCTCAAACAAATTGGAAATTGCACAATTAATTCCAGGAAAAATCACACATCAACTAGACATATAAGAGATGGCTCATGCAAAATTTCAAGTTATTTGGAAGCCAGGAAGCATGTGAACAAAAATCATGAAATGGCATAGCATTGGTGTGACACAAATTGTCACACCCTACTTCAGAAAATCATAACTCACACACCACCAATGATAAATCCACAAACTTTACATCAAAACAAAGATGAATGAGTCTAGTTTCACCACAAAAAATTTCAGGGGCATTGGATACATCCTCATCATTTCACAAAAGGAATGGCAAAATGTATCAACTAAGCATACATGAACAAAACCCTAGAGCCATCTAAAATCCAGCCACACAAAAAATAATTAAAAATCATGATAAAATAGTGGACATTCAACAGGTCATAATGCAAAAAATTCCATGATTTTTGGAGTTAAAATGAATGAGGAATGAATTTTAGAAGATGATGAACAAATTGTAGCAAACATGAACACATAACATGGTTCAATGGTCAAACAAGGTTGACCGCATGGCATAATGGTAATTAAGCATCTCATTAAACAGAACGCTGCGTTTAGGCCAGCAAAACCAAATGTTCTCATTGGCTGATGCCCAATGGAACAGTATTCACGCAGGAAAAAACAAACAAAGCAACCAATCCATGTTTCTGGGAAAAAAAGGTTAGGGTTTAAGGGAGCTTAGGGTTTTACAGCAGCTTCATCTTCATCATGCATTACCAACGAATTTCAACCAGAATTTACAAATATCATGGCAATGATATAGTTCATGCAATCACCATGTAAACAACAGCCATACACGATACAGAAAAAACAGGAACAAACTGGGAATGGCTTAGGGTTTTCAAAGCAGTAGCAACAACTCCATCACCTTCAGCAAATCGAGCAAAAACAAATCACCCAGAAACAGAAATTGTTTATACCATCGTGATCATCACATCACACACATACATAATCCATTATTCATTTACATTAAAACACTCTAGATAGCATGAATCAAGCAAAAACTACTTTGACTTTCCAAATTAAAAATCAGATTTCTCCTAAACCAACCAACCATTTAACATGATTCTAAGTTCATAACACTCAGCAAGGCAAGGACTATCAAAAACATAGCATGGATAAGAGAAAAGAGAGAGTCGAGATTTTACTTGGTTATGAAGAAATGGAGGAAGCAGTTGTTATTTCGATGATATTTGCTCAAACAGTCGAAGGTTCAAGCTCCAAATGATGGATGATGAAGTTGTTTCAGCTCAAACTTGCTCGGTTCCACTCTAAATCCAAACTGCCATTGAAGGGTTTCTTTGAAAGCAGAACACGATGAAAGCTGTGCAGATGATGTTTTATGCTTGAAAGAACTTCCAAATGTTGTCTAGGTCATGGAACAACCAAGGGTGCTCAAGGGTTTTCGAATGCTTTTGCAGAAAAATGCAAGATGAGCAAGATGCAAAGATGAGAGAATGAGGGTATTTCTGTCGTGTGGAGGCCGTATCTAGGGTTGTGAAATGGCAGAAAATGAACTTATAAAGGTCTGTTTAACATTGCTAATGAAATGCTTAAGCTTGCTTAACTCAAAATGAACCATGTGCATTTTTGCTAATTTGGAAAATATGGAGGTGGAGGTGTATGTTTGTACACGAATTGGGCTTGTAACAGGCTGCAAATGACCATTATTCTTGCTGTTTTAAGTTTGCTGATGGAGTGGTTAACTTGTTTCACTTGAATGAACCAAAAATGCACTATTTGCTAATTTCCAAAATATGCACATGGGAGAGGTATAATAGCAGCATGAGCACAAATTTAGGCTTGGAACATGTTGCAAACATCATTTAGAACAAGTCCCAAATGGCCAATTGTGTCAAAAATGTTTAAATCAAAAAGTCAAACTTGAGTCAAACTTGAATTTTAAATGAAACAAGTCAAAAAATGCCATTTTGATTGGCAAGGTTTTGGTTCATGAAATTTATATTTTTGGAAAGAGGAGATGAAATGTGGTTTGTAGGAAAAAACCCCACCAAATTTGGCCTTATGGTTCATGAGATATGGCTTGTTGAAGTTCACAAATTTTTGAAATTGAATTGATCATATCTTGACAACCACACATGGGATTTGAGAGTTCTTGGACTTTTTGAAAATGGGAGAACAAGATCTTCAACTTTCATGTTGGGCAAAAATTCATTTGAAGCTTGTATCATGATGTAAGTTGAGGATCAAGAAGTTTCCATTTTTGGCAGTTAAAATTACAGGTCCACTTTCTATTTCTGGAAATTTTCTGATTTTGCTTTAAATTCTTCCATGATGAGGTTTGACATGATATATGAGGCTTATATAGACATGAATGAGCTCCTTCAAATCAATTCCATCCATCAAATCACTGATTAAATCCACAGTTGACCAAGTTTGACTTCCTGTTGACTTTTCTAGGGTTTTGCATGATTGAACCACTTCTGATGAATTCCAAACCCTGATTCCTTGAGAACTTGACTTCAAATGATGTCCCAAGTCATATGAGCTCTTGATTATTGATCATGGTGCCCAAATTCTGCAAGAATGGCCACCATCCATTGCTTTGACTGACTGTTGACTGTCTTTGACCTAATTGCTGATGATTGCTTCAACTCCAAGCAACAAGGTTAGACTGACAATATTTTTGTACTTTTTGGTTAGTAAACATATGAAAAGCAAAGATATACAAATGCAAAGTATGCTTGGTGATCAAGAATCAACACTCACAAAGCAAACTACCCACTAGGAGGGAAACTAGGGCATGCAATGATCCTTGAGGCCATGATATGATATGATATGGGCCATGAGGGATCTTAGGGCCCAAAATTGGGGTCTTACAAATTGGTACTCAAAAGAATTCTTCCTCCCAACACAGATCACAGGGGAAAATGGACACCGAACAACGAGGGTCCATACATGGTTAAAAGAGTTTTCTCTGGCGGAGCTCTGATGCTAACAACCATGGATGGCGAAGACTTCCCGTCCCTTGTCAACTCAGACACACTTAAAAAATACTTCACATAAAATAGACCCGCTGGACAGTAAAAAGAATAGTCCAGGCAAAAAAGGGGCATCCCGACGAACCAAAAAAAAGAATGAAGAGGTTCGGGCAAAATTTAGGGATATAAAAATCAAAAAAAATGTACACCCGGTGAGTCGAAAACCCGAAAGGGCGGCTCAGGCAAAAAAGGGTATCCCGGTGGATTGAAAACCCAAAAGGGCGGTCCACGCAAAAGTAAGGGAATAAGCGAATAACTGCGATCTGAGTTCATCCGTGTTATATCACCGGCAATCTTCGAAGGTAAAAGATCGACTAATCATCCACTTCAGAAAGCAAGATGAGAAGAGTGTCTTGAGGACATACGAGCCATAGCAGAGTCGAAACTCGGTGGCACCCCGTTTCCACATTGCCATTAGGATAGTTTCTCTTGTTCAATTTATAGCGATCGCCTCTTTCCAGTGATCAGCTTCCTGATGTACTCGCCTATTCCTGGCACAAATTTTTCAACCAACAAAAGTAGAATAATTCAGTTAAAAAGCCTCTTTACTTTTCATTTATCAGTTTGTTTGCAAAAGATGTCTGAATTCTTGAGGAAACATATTGCATCTGAATGTAATGGTGGCTTTTGCAGATGACTTGCGCAGGAAAACAGTCAAAATTGCTTTGAATGTGCTTAGTCCCGGACGGTGAATTCAAACCGAGTAATTCCCGGGGGCATACGTGTATGTTTTGGTTATAGGTCACAGGAACCGGATGCCAAGTCATGAATCCTCACCCTCAAGCGGTTGACAAAGCCTCTCCTCTGCAGAGCAGGTTCCCCAGTGGAGTTGACAGTATCTAGACTGTATATCCCAAGTAGAGTTGACAGTATCCAAATTGTATATCCCCAGCAGAGTCGACAGTGCCAGACTGTATCTTCCCAGCAACAGCGGAGTAGTCGCATACCTAACAGACAAGAGGGTGGGGTTCCCAGTGTTCATCTCGTCCCCAACAAATTATTTTTTTTAACAGATTTGTTTTAATCCCCAACCTGAGGACGATTAGCAAGTTTATATCCCCAGCAAAGGTCGATTCCTACGACATTTCCCCAGGGAGTGCTTTCCTCACAGACTCTCCTCGCAGAGCCTCTCCAAGCAAAGTTTCCATAGTTGATACTTCCCCAGCAAGGTCAACTTTTCAAAAAAGGTCGATTTATTTTCGGTGGCTCCCTGGTCCCGACAGACGGATCATTCCCCACAGAGGATTCAAGGATTGATACAGCGATCCTCTCCCTGCCAGAGTTGCTTCCCCAAGCAGATTTTTTTTTTTGCACCATGCATAACATTTGCATGCATATCATATCAAACATACATATAAGCTGATAAACAGGTCCTTCAAAGCAGACTGAAGAATTACTTTACAACCAGAGTCATGAGATCCAGCCAGAAGATCAAGTGTGAGCGATCCAGCCTGAGGGTCATTTTTGAAGATTCAGCCTGAGAATCGTTTTCCAGTGATACAGCCTAAAGGTCATTTTTGAAGATTCAGCCTGAGAATCGTTGTTCCAGTGATCCGGCCTGAGGGTCATTTCGAAGTGTCAGCCTGAGAATCGTTTTCCAGAGTCCAGCCTGAGGGTCATTTCGAAGATTCAGCCAGAGAGTCAACTACAAGCGTTATTTCCCCAGCAAGTCAGCTGGAGGAATAGATTGACAGCTCAACAAAAAATCAACCTACAAGAGGATCCAGCCCGCGGATCGCATTAAAAAAACAAAGTCTAATCGAAGAGTCGTTATAACATGTTCTAGCCTGAAGAATATGTATGAAGCCTAAAAGTGGGATATTCTCGAAGCTGCATATCTAACATGAAGACTGTAGATTTCGAAAGAGGGTCAACCAGTGCATGCCCCGGATGCGAGATCCTGATGATGGGAATTTATCATCAAAACAATCCAGATCTAGCCAGAAGATCAAAGTCAAGTCTAGCCCGAAGACCGAAAAATAGATAGATTCAGCCAGAGAATCAAAGAAAATAGATTCAGCCAGAGAATCGAAACAATTCAGATCTAGCAAGAAGATTGAAGTAGATTCAGCCAGAGAATCAAAGAAAATAGATTCAGCCAGAGAATCGAAACAAAGGAGATCTAGCCAGAAGATCGAAGAAGATCTAGCCAGAAGATCGAAGTCAGGTCTAGCCCGAAGACCGGAAATAGATTCAGCCAGAGAATCGAAACAATTCAGATCTAGCCAGAAGATCGAGGTAGATTCAGCCAGAGAATCAAAGAAAATAGATTCAGCCAGAGAATCGAAACAAAGTAGATCTAGCCAGAAGATCGAAGAAGATCTAGCCAGAAGATTGAAACCGTATCCAGCCCGAGGATCAAAATTAACATCCAACCAGAGGACTAAATTGAGTATAGATTCAGCCAGAGGATCGAAACTCTAGATTAAGTCAGAAGACTCATTCAGATTCAGCCAGAGGATCGGAAGAGAAATAAACAGCGCGGTGTATTTCAGCATTTTTGTGGTGTTCTCGGAGCGCAAATTTTCGGTCTGTCTTTGGTATTCAATCACAGCTCACCCTGTTTGTCTAATAAGCTGTTCGCTTTCATCCTGCTCGGGTTAGCTGATGACTGAATAGGGGCAGCTGTAACACCCCAAAATTTGCCCTCCTTATTCACGCATTCATTTTTAGGTCATTTAACATTAGATACATTGCATTTCATCATGTCAATCGGGATTAGCTCCAAAAAGCTTGAACACCATCCAGGACACTTTCTGGGTTCTATTTAGATGATCAGTCAACACAAGGGAAAGACTTGAGTTACTTCCAACAGGGGTCTATTCGTCAGTCAAAACGTTAATCTTGAAGAAGCAAAGGTTTGTTCATGACCTATCATGCTCGCTAGGCGAAGGCCACGTGTTATGCAAAAAAAGAAAAAAAAACGGAAAACGAAAAAAAAAAAACGTAAATGAAAAAAAAAAACGAAAAACGAAAAAGAAAAAAAAATGGAAAACGAGAAAAAATAAATAAATAAATAAATAAAAGAAAAAATCTCAGACTTGGACCTCTCTCATTTGAGCCCACAAAGCCATGAAAATCAGGTTATAAAAGAGGGAGAACAGACAAAAATAGGAAGAGAAGCAAAACATTCTGAGGTTTCCTTGGAACAAAACCCTGAACAAAACCTGGAGAGAAACCTAGACAGAGAGAGTGAGAATTAATCTGCAGCAACCTCCAAGCAACTCTGAAAGGTTCATTCTGACTCACACACTTTCAGCTCAAGCAAACCCTAACATTGGTTTGCAAGTCCAGCCGTGCCATTTGATTTCAACCGATCTCTCCAATCAGGTTTGCCTTATATCTATCATCTTTATGCCTTTAATTTGAATGCTCTAAATGTATGAGGTATTATGAGTGAATTTGATACCCTTTTGATACATGTGTTTGACAAGAGGTTTAGGCCTCCTACCCTTGGTTGCTTTTTGTGAGATTTTTGTGAATTTTAATGGCATGATTCATGTGGTTACATTTTGATTTGGGGGCAACTCTTGGTTACCCTATTTTGTTTCTCTAACCTGTTTGTTTTGTTTTGTTTTGTGAGGGCTCATATGACTCTTGCAGAGATGGTTTGCCTGGTGTTCCACTTTATTTGTGGGATACCACCTGGAGGTTTCATTCCGATTACCTGTACTGACTCACTTTCCTTGATGGTGTTAGCTTGGAAGGATCTCAGGGTTTCCTTATTCTGTTAATTACTGTTACTTCGGATCTTTATCTGTGTGGTACTTTTACATTTTTCCGTATTTTTACCGCTTTCTTAGCTGGAATACCTCGATAGGAGGCAATGTTTTGTGTGTTTACTTTAGGCAGGTTCCTTCGTTTAGGATTTCCTTTTTGCATGAGCATCCCTAACCCAACCAACTCATTGATTTTTCTTCTCCTAAGAACACGTTAACTCCTTCTACTACAGGCGAGTAAGTCTCCAAAGGTCGAGCATCCGGTAGATTGCGTAGTAACGTCGTTCGTCCAAAACCCAATCCATAACCCCGTAGTTAGCCGAACTACGGCTTGCTCTGATTCTCATTCCAGATGAGATACGTAGGCATAAGACGCAATGTCTTACCGAGCACACTCCTCTTTAACCAATAGGTAGCCGAGCTACGAAGACTCTGATTCTCATATTCAGATGAGATACGTATGCAGTGGATGCGACATCCGTGCGAGTCATTTTCTTTTAGCCCCTTTTTTTTTAGTAAATAACACATTAGAGAAACCCACACCCTTTAGGCAAGAACTACAAACGTGGATCCCATAGAGTACTACGGATGCGTAGGGGTGCTAATACCTTCCCTTCGCATAATCGACTCCCGAACCCAAGATTTGGTTGCGAGACCCTGTCTTGTCCTTTCCTTTTTCCAGGTTTACTTCGAGCATTTCCTTTCCCTCCTTTGGGATAAATAACGCATGGTGGCGACTCTCTTGTCTTTTCTTCGCCGGTTGTTTTTTTTCGCATTCAATTTTTCAGGTTGCGACAGTATGGTAAATTGAGATTATAAAAACTTGGAAATAATGAAATTAAATGACATGGCATCAAAACACTGGTTGACAACAAATGACTGTTTCTCCAAAAATAGTCGAAACATCTTTGCTGCGGGGGAAATTTTATACATGCGTTTTTGACGCCATGAGATTCGTATGCAGAATAGTTCTTTCGAAAAATGACGCCATGAAATTAACAGTTTAGTTGATAAGTGTTTTCGACACTTCGACAGATTAGTGGTTCGACATTTCAACAAGAGAAGATGTTTGCAGATGAAAAGACGTCTTTGACAAGCATGGATGATGTTATGGTATTTTGTCAAATTCGACAAGTCTGAAGAGACGTGTTATTTCAACGTGAAGTGGAAATTCAAATTCAAAAGAATTATCACGTTTGGCAGAAGACGCGTGGAAACACCCGGCGAAAGGAAGTTATGCAGATAGCCAAGTGTCATAGTTTTAGGATTTATTCGTTAGTAACAGTTATTTTCTTTGTATATAAATAGGATAGTTGTTATCAGAAAAAGTGTGTGAAAACTTGTACAAAATTCCTGCAAAATACTCAAAGTACTCGTGTGAGAGAAAAGAGTCATATCTGGAACATGTACGTGTGAACAAAGACCATTTCTTTAAAGTTTTATCTTATAAATTTCAAAGTTCTTTACCAAATTTTCCTTTACATTTGCAAGTCATTTATCCTTTGTATTTTCTTTTCGACAATTTATGCATCGCCATTTATTTTTGCCATTTATCTTAGTCTTGTTAGGTTTACTTTTATTTAAGCATTTTTAGTCAATATCTTTCGACACGAAAGACTTAGTGAACCAAATAAAGGATATAAAGGTCATTCTAAAGAGTTACAAAGTTATTTAATTTTGCACATGTCCTAGGATTTGTGTGGTTGATCCTGCAAGTAACCCAATTGGACAAGTTTTGGAAAACCAGAGGTTGTTTGCCAAAATCAACTGCGAACATACTGTTGCCGCTGTCGTACTGAATTACCAATCTCTCTGGCTACTTAAAAATGGGCACTATGACATTTACATCGTCATCTACATGACGAGATTGAAAAATTTGAATCATGCCTCCATCCATCAGTCGTTGGATGTCCCTTTTCACAACTTCGCAACCCCTTGAATTAATACTACAAACAACACAACCATCATGGTCATGCTCAAAATCACTCACCATACAAATGTCCTTATGCATCTGCACCAAGGATCTTTGGATAAAACGCACATCAAAAACCATAAACTCGCCAAGGCAACCATCGACCATATTCATAGAAGAGTTCCCATGGGCGGGTAATGGATTTGCTTTCAAATTCGGTGCTCGGTCCTCAAAGGACACCATTCCACTCTTCATCAGCTTCTGAACCTCATACTTGAGCGGATAACAATTCTCGATATCATGTCCGGGTGCTCCTTGATGAAAAGCACAATGGAGCTCAGGCTTGTACCAGCATGGAAGTGGTTCTGGAATTTGCGGCGGGTTTCTTGGTTGGATTAGGTTCTTGAGAACCAAAGACGGGTATAATTCTGCATAAGACATAGGAATCGGGTCGACAGAGACCTTCTTCCTCTCGATGTTTTGTTGATGATGATTGTTGTTGGTATTGTTGTTGTTGTAGGTTTTTGCTTATTGTTGTGGTTGTTATTGTTGACGTTGTGGTTGTTGAACTGGTGTTGATTGTTGACTAGAAAAAAAAGGCATAACTGAAGATACTTGGTGATGATGTTGACGGGATAGTTGATTCCTTCTGATCTGAGGCCTCCTCTGCCTCCCACTGCTTATTGCATTCGCTCCATTGTGCTTTTTCTTCCCAAAATTGCTACCATATCTCTTACTCGAAGATGCTTCATCTTTCGACAAACGTCCCTCTCGGACTCCTTCCTCAAGCCTCATCCCGATGTTTACCATTTCGGTAAAGTCACTAGGGGCACTAGCAATCATTCGTTCATAATAAAATGAACTCAAAGTTTTTAGAAAGATCTTTGTCATCTCTTTTTCCTCCAAAGGAGGAGTGATCTGGGCAGCCAATTCCCTCTATCTCTGCGCATACTCTTTAAATGTCTCCGTATCCTTCTGAGACATAGACCTCAACTGGTCTCTATCAGGCACCATGTCCATGTTGTACTTATATTGCTTGAAAAAAGCCTCTCCCAAGTCGTTGAAAGTACGAACGCTTGCACTGTCTAATCCCATATACCATCTGAGCATAGCACCAGTCAGACTGTCTTGGAAGTAGTGAATCAACAGTTGATCGTTGTCAGTATGAGTATACATTTTGCGAGTATACTTCACTAGATGACTGAGCGGACAAGTGTTTCCTTTGTACTTTTCAAAGTCAGGCACTTTGACCTTCACAAGGATCTTCACATTGGGCACTAAACACAACTCAGCAACACTCTTTCCAAATAAATCCTAACCCCTTAGCATGTTTAATTCCTTGGGCAGCTCAAGAAACTGGTCTTTCATTTAATCCATTTTCTCATAAACATCCGGACCCTCAGACGACTCAGAGTGATAAATGGTGTCCTCTACACGAGGTAAGGTGTGCACAACGGAAGGTGGCATAAACATGAACGGGCTAGATGTCGGCATGGAAGCAAAAGTAGGCGCAAAGCCTTCAGGCATAAAGTTTGGCGGCATTCCCCACGGGAATTCGGCAGGCATGGTGGGTGCAAAATAGAGCGGTAGCAGCAAGCATGGTAGAGGTAGCCACCTTTGAAATAACAGTCCTCTGAGGAGGAGGAGTTGCAGGCATTGGAGAAGCTTGGCTCTGAGCAGCAAGAACTGACTCCATCATGGCAGTCAGGCGGGTGATCTCGTCCTTCAGCTCTCTGTTCTATTGCTCTAGATGCTCCATAATTTTGAGATGATTGGCACGGGTGTTGTACCGATGAGTCAGCTTGGCTAAATCATAAAAGAAACACCAATGAGACATCTAGCAAAAGAGAAACCTGCTTATGCAAATGATGCATGAAATGCAATGCTTGTTTATTTTTTGTTTTCAAGGAACTTACTATATCATTTGCAAATATCTATCTATCTATCTATCTATCTATCTCTCTCTCTCTACATATATATTATATATATATATATATATAATATATATATATATATATATTATATATATATATATATATAGATAGATAGATAGATAGATAGATAGATAGATACAATTTGCAATAATTTTTATATGACCAAAAATCTCTTTTCATTTATATAATTGGAAGGATTACACTGAGTACAATTTCAGAACCAAATGGAAGATAAAAGAGAAAAGGAGGGATCAAAACCTCGTAGTTCGTGATACAAATTTCAAAGTGGATGCATTACTTTTAAAAAAAATTATGTTTGAAAGGCACAAAGGCCTGAAAATGGTTTCAATGAGTTAGTTCTTTTTGGCTTTTTTGAAAGTTTAAGTCAAGTATAGTTAAGTTTATTTACAAGTTTGATATAAGAAAAGAAGTTTGAAAATGCAATGGCATAAGACCAAAGTTTCTATCTTTTTGAAAAGTGGTCAAAGTTTAGAATTAAACAAGTTCAAACAAAGAAATATTTTTAAAAGGGAGGGAAAGATTTTGAAATTTAAGAAATGGGGAGAAGATGAAGAGACTAATCATATGCACAAAATTAAAAGTTAAGGGTTGAAAAGATCTGAACAATGGGTTGCAATCCAATAGATAAGAATGTCAATATAAACCCAAATACCCTTGGACATTTAGAATCAAGCAACACACAAATATATGATTATATTATCTTGAACAACAAGGCATCAAATAAAGATAGCCACATCCAAGCTTTAGCCACTCCATGATCTTCTTCAAATTAGCCCATGTAACAGATGAATTCCACAAGTCACAGGTTCAAAATAATAGCTTCACAATGATCATGTTGCAGATGACCTCAAATGGATCTTGAATGATGTATCAGATGAAGTTTCAAATTGCAATCACTTGGTTACACAAAAGTTGGCATTGGCCAAGTCCTTTAGCATAGGAATGTTGCCTAAGTTCTAAGTCCATTTGTTTAAGATCAAGTCAACAGTCCATACAAAAGCTTTTTAGGGTTTTTGTTGTTATTATGTACATTAATGGTCAAAGACCACACAAACAAACAAAGTATACACAAAATGGAATATATCACACAATATGGTCCAAGTGGACAAAGTGAAAATTGCATTAACATAAACAATTAGAATGGTATGAATAATGGCAAATGAATAAAGACTAAAATAAACGACATTAAAGTAAATGGCTTGAAATTAAAAGTTAGTTGTTAATGAGTTAGAAGTTAGTATTGTTTTGCTTTTCCTTTTAATTTTTTAAGTCATTCTTTGGAGAACACTCAACCCACTTATCACAAGCATGGATACTTGACCAAGACATCTTTCAAAGGAAGGAAAAAAGGCCAAGTTTCCACACAATACCATGAAAGAGGGGAGACTTATAATCTCACTAACTAGAATGCTATGCCTTTTATGTCACAAATTTAGCGCTATGTTAAGAAATCGTAATTGGACTTATGTAAAAGTCACAACTATTTGAGGTCGGGCAATAGAATTTTGGTGTTAATGCATGTTAGACACATAGTATAATGGACTATGCTCATGAAACATACCACACACACAAAAAATATGCAAAAAGGTGGCCTAATCTCATCCATACTTATGTTGATTTTTCAATCAACTAGACTTAGGACTTTGAGATATCATAGGCCAAATGAGATGAATGCATAAAGAATGGGAATGAGATGAAGAGGGAGGCAATGGATCAAAACTCAAATTGGTCAAAGGAGGACTTTTACCAAATTAATATCCTCCATTCATTTTGGGAGATGGAATGTACATTCCATCAATCCCCTAAATCCAATGATATTAACTTGACAAAGTCAAATCAACCTTGACCAAGGCCCAACAACAAGAGTCAAACTCAAACAAGTCATCATAATTGGCCAACACAATTAATTGGCATTTATTCAAATTAAAAAGACTAAAATAATACATTTAAATTAAATATGGTTTGTCAAATTCCTAAAACCTCATCAAAACACCAAAGAAATGGCCATGAGATTTATCATAGGTCAAACAAGGTCAAAGGACATTGGAGAAGTTTTTTTAGAATTTTTAAAGACTTAAAAGTATTTTTAAACAATTAAAAATAATCACAAAATCAATTAAATCATGAAAAATATTAATAATGATCCAAAAAATAATTTTAATTCAAAATATGAGAGAGGAAATTATTTGAATTTTTTTGGTGAAACTCTCATATTTTTTAGATCAATATTAAAATTAATATGAATTAATGAAAATAAGCTAATAAAAAAAAATCAGAAAATAGCAAAAAACGTGGACCACTTGATCTCCCTCATTAATTGAGGTGGCAGATCAAGTGGTCCTCAACGCGCGTTCCACAATGGACACTAGTCAATGCATTGCAGGGATGGTATTTAAAACCAACACACGAGATTAAAACGTTTGAAAAGGATCCTGTGGTCTGGAGAGATTCCAACACATCACTGGAGCTGTAACTCCGATCTTCTTCTCCGGTGGACCTCACCGGACTGGTCCACCCTCAACCATTACCAAAATAAAAAAGGAGGACATGATCTGAAAGAAAAAATGGTGTAGAGCACGAATCTGACCTTAATTTTAACTAACTCCACATATATAGAAAGATATGAGGAGTTGAATTTTGAGGTGTGTCAACTGAGTTGCTTCAATTTGACCTCTAAGAAGCTCAATCTTCTTGCCTACATTGGTAGGACTTCAGACAACCAACGATCCAAGAGAATTGAGTAGAATTGAGTGAGAATCGAAGAGATGAAGTTTTTTGAAAATTACCTTCAATGTTATGCATATCTTGATGTTGCTTGCTTCAAACACAATCTGAATACACTTGAGAAGCTAATAGGAAGTGATTAGAGAGGTTACAAGGTTTTGGATCCTAGAGTTATTGAATCTCCAACAATTGAGATTCAAACTCAAATTTCAAATTGAAATTTCTCAGTTTTTCCTTTAGAATGAGAGGGTTTCAATGGGGGGGCAATGTTGGCGCACAAAGTGTAATTCAAATGAGCTCAGAAGCCTTCTATTTATAGCAAAAAGGAATGATATTTGCACACTTCAAAATCTGTCCAAAATTGGCAATGTGGATGGCACGAGTGCATGGGCATGTACAGGCCCATGATGCAATGCAATAAGGTCTAAAATGATTCAAATTGAAGTATGAATGAAGATTGAACTGAAGTTTGTACAATTGATTCTTTCCAACGATGCAACCCTGTTAAAGCCATGTGCAGACCTAGCAATCTTTGTCCAAAATGCATGAACTTAGGTTCTTTGGAAAGCTTGGATTAAGGGGAACAAGTTCGATGTTAAACACTTTTTCATTTGGAGCTTGGAACATAAAGAATTTTGAGGTGGAAATTTGGAAATTTGAACATGTTAAAATTTTTTCTAAGTGTCAAGCTATATATCTCAATATTCCACCTTGCTTAACTTTTTATGTGAGCTTCAAATGAGAAAGGTGTCTTCATAAAAGTTGTATCTCTTTCAAATAACTTCAAAATGGCCACCAATTTCATGTCATTTGGATTTATAATGATATAGTTATGCATTTTGAAGTTTTGAAAAATCACTTGTTCAATGGTATAGGTCAAAAATGACCTATAATGTATCCTCATATCACATGCTCATAAAAGTTGAATTTGCTCTCACTCCAAACATCAAAGTTGAAGTAGACATCTTGAATTTGATTATGTAACTTGGAAATATTTCTGTTAGACGGTGTGGCTAGTGATCGAGAGGGGGGGTGAATAGATCACCTCTTAAAAATTAACGGATTTAACGTTTAATCAGAGTTTTTAAAAACAGCGGAGAAAGCAGTCCCGAATCGACTTCCGTCTATTCTGAACTGCTACTAGAAAGCCGGACACGCAAGTGCAGTTGCTGGATTTTAATGAGAATGATAGAAATAATACACACAGAATTTTAACAGATTGAATGCGCTTATCCTCAAATACTATTTCCAATGAACACAATCAAGTTAACCGTTTTGTCAAACAGTTGGTGTGTGAGTGTTTGATGATAAACAGCAATGGTGTATGACTAAAGGTTTTATTATCACTGCTGTCCAGAAATATGATCAATCACCACACACTAACAGAAATTGCAAAACAGTTTTGAAACGTAAAGAAGATTAAGGTAAGAGTACGATACGCAGAGATTTGTTAAGGAAGTTCCCCACGTCGTCCTCGCGTGTGGGTACGTCTCCCTCTCAATTTCAAATGAAATTGAGAACTTTGATTATCAATTATTGCCGAATCCGTTGATACAAGGTTTTGATACAAAGACAGAATTTCTAAACTCCAAGAACCTCTTCTTGTATAAACCTTCACTTGATCTGAGCTCGATCAAGATTTTCCTGCACAAAGTTGCAAACAATTCACCGGTTCCACGACCTGCTTGCGAAATCCCCCGATCTCCAAACGCAACGCTGCGGCTGAATTTGTTCTGCAAATGTGACTCCCAAACCCTCAAGAACACACCAGTTCTTGAAGGACAAACCAGTAGGTTTTTCCTAGAAACCCCCTTCAATCTTCGACTCAGCTAGATCCTCGATCGTTCCACTGCAACCCACAGCTAGATCCTTGATCGTACCACTGAACGTTATCTCAATGCTTCTTTAATCCAAAGAACAAGAATTGTTATGTGTAAATGTTCTTGAAGAAGAGTGATTGAGAAGATGAAGAAGATGAAGTCTCTTTCAGGTTTCTTTGTGCTCACAAACAATTGCTCCAACACTGCTTTTGATCTGTGTTCAATTGTTTTCCCTCAATGAATTCGTTTTCGCCACCTGCTGTTGAAACCTGTATTTATATCCTTCAAAAAACAGTTGCTGTTATGACTTAAAACAACTCTGTGTATTGATACATAGAAGTGTGTATCGATGCATACTGTAAGTTGTATAGATTTTTGGTGAAATTAATTAATCATGTATCGATGCAGGAATCGTGTGTATCGATGCATGTGGATTTTACACTAATATGTATCGATGCCCAATGCGTATGTATCGATGCACAGGCTGACTGAAGTAGTCATGTATCGATGCAGGTGTCGTGTGTATCGATGCACAGAGTTTTTTGGCCTTCCATGTATTGATGCATGGTTCGTATGTATCGATGCATACTGAACAAGAATTGTTTTGTGATTAATCACAGGCTACATGTGTCGATGCAAAGGGTCATGTATTGATACATACTGACATAAAATGCATTTTAATTGTTATTTTAAAGGAAATTTTCAATGTAGGCTTATATGTGTGGTTATGCAACAATAGAATGGGATGAATTACAAAGTAAGAACACAAATATCTCATGTAATGCAATGCACAACCAATTTGGATGATGATCACACAATTTGCTATCATTAAAAGTTAATTCAAGTTAAAGAATTCTTTCACAAACTCCCCCTTTTTGATGATGGCAAATTCTTGGCAAGATGTGTGATACTCCCCCTGAGTTTGTGCATATCTGCGTTTTCTCCCCTATTGTCAACATCAAAAAGAGGAAGACACATAGTTATCAAGCAGAAAGTGTAGCAGGGCATGGCAAAAATGGATAATAGGCTATCAATCACAAAGAGAGAAGCTGCAAGTTAAAGAATCATTCACAAAGAATCATTCAAACAGTAAGGGCAATAACAAATAGAGGTAAACAGAAATTGAAAAGCATTTTAAGTGTGCGAACAAGTTTAAGAGTTACATAAGCTAAACCATATAATGTGCAACAAAATAAAACATGAGCAATATGAAATGAAATGCAGTGAGATGAAAGGGTGGTTGGTTAATTTGGATTGTTGCCACCACAGGACTCCTCATCATGTCTGTCAGGATCTCGGTAGCTTGGCGGAGGCGGAGGAGGAGGCATTGTGTCTGGATTTTGGCCCATGAAGGAGTATCGCCTAAATCGATTCTGAACTTCAGTGCTTCTAAAGCTGTCCATAATCCCAGGGTTTTCACGGCAATCATCCATAAAGCCGGACATTTCGTTGTAGAAAACCTGATGCCACTTAACCAAGTCTTGGTGCCAAGCGTGTTGATTGTGATACATCCGTGTATGCTCATCATGCCAGTCCCGATGCTCGTTGTGCCATTCAGTTTGTTGAACATGCCAGTACCGTGCTTCTTCATGGCGTTCTTTGTTGACGATTTCCATCTGTTGAAGCATGTGAGTGATGTCCGCATTTGGTGTTGAGGCTGAAGTACCACCGGCGAATGGAGGGGCTGTAGGTTCAGGTACGTAGTTGGTGGGAGACCACCTTCGTGGCACCCACTCACCCCAACCAGTATTGGCCTCAGCTTGAGGCACATCTGTTTCAGGCGCATCCTGCATTTCTTCATCAGGCTGTTCTTCAGCAACATGGATGCGTTCCGAAGGCACGTCAAAGTTGTAAATTCTGGTTTTGGATTTTCTTTCAAAAAAGTAGAAGCATTTGCAGTCTTTGTCCCATCGATACCCCATATGCGATAGAGTGGCAGAGTCAAATTCTTGAGCTGCAGATGGAGATAGGAGAGGCACAATAGGTATTTCAACTTTCCAAAACTTGAGAATTTTCATTACTTGAGAGGCATACCCTAGCGCCACAGTTTTGGAGCTGTCTCGCACATAAAATAGACGTTTTACAAAGTAGTTCGCCCAATTTAAGTGAATCTTATTTTGCAGAATGTAGAGAAGATGTATGCTGGGCCTATCCAACCGAGAGTGGCCACTGTTGGTTGGACGCAGAATGTGAGTAATGATCCAGTGCAGAATACGCGGAGTTTGTTTGATCATACCTGACGTGACGTGTTCGTCCTCACTCAACTGTCTATCAATCTTTAGGATAGAAGTTGTAAATTCCTTCAGGTCAAATTCAGGATCAAAATGCAGGTCATGCCAGGACTTGAAAGCCATCGACGGAAGCGGCATTTGAAACACTGTTTCCCAATGACAGGCTTCAAAGGTATATGTTCTGACTCCGATAGAACACCGGAACATATAGCCTGTACCAGTTTGTAAACCAGCATAAAAGGCCCGGATGAAATCCTCATGATAGTCATCTTTTGTAGATAGAAAGGACCCAAGTCTTTGTGCATGTAACAGTTCAACTACTTCATTTAGGTGCAGATGAACAGCATCTGTTTTATCAAAGATATGAGGTTTCATTACCAACCTGGCCTTGAAGGATTCCTCAAATTCAGCAGCAATGGCAGGATGAAGAATGTCTAAGGCATTTGAAGGAACATCTGGTGGTTGCTGAGACGTACCGGCTGCTTCCTTTCCCTTTCCTTTTCCTTTGGCTCTGGCTGGAATGGTGCGTGGAGGCATGGTGATATGAGATTTAGGGTTTTACCAAGTTTGTGAGAGAGTGAAGATGAGAAGGATTAGGGTTAGCCACTGGTTTTGGGTTTTGAGGGAAGATAATATGAATGCTTGAGATAAGAAATGATATGATTGGTTGATGTGTCGATGCATGAGAGAGAAAAAGAATGCATTTAATTCAGATGACAGCAGTAAGTATCGATGCAGAGAGTTATGCGTCGATGCCAAGTATTTCAAAATTGTCATGTGTATCGATACATGCGATGGATGCGTCGATGCCTAGTGTTTACAATTGCCTTGTGTATCGATACATGCGATAGATGCATCGATGCGTACTGAAGCAGTTTTTCAAAAAATTTAATTTCAGAGTATATGTATCGATGCAGGCTTCGTATGTGTCGATACATGCTGATGCTGAACTGGTTTTTAATGAGTTTTAATGCAGTATGATTATGCAGTTGCACTATGTCATGATAATTTTGTTCAGAAATCAGATTGTTAATGAGCACACATTATAGACAGGAAGTATATTCAAGCAAACTTTACATCAACTAGAGTAAGCATATTTGTTCTAACAAACACAATTACTAATCAATAAGAAAATTGTAGAAAGGATTGATATTACCTCTGTTGGAGAGATCTTGTGAAGGATAATTGACATCTAAAACAGTGCTTGTCACACACGGTGAGGCATAATATAATTAAGATGTAACATGCTTATGACATCAAATGAGATAGATCTAAGATTCCTAATTCACGACGTATGTTGAAGAAAGGTTCCGTTGCCAATGGTTTAGTGAAAATATCAGCAAGCTGATTTTTGGAGTCAACGTGCTCAAAGACAACGTCTTCTTTTTCAACATGATCGCGAAGGAAATGATGTCTAATCTCTATGTGTTTAGTGCGTGAGTGTAAAACAGGGTTTTTAGTAAGGTTTATGGCACTAGTGTTGTCACATTTGATAGGAATACGTTTGAGTTGAATGTTGAAGTCTTGTAGTTGCTGCTTAAGCCATAAAATCTGAGCGCAACAACTACCGGCTGCAACGTATTCAGCCTCTGCAGTTGACAAAGCCACAGAAACTTGCTTTTTGCTGTGCCAACTGACTAAGGAGTTTGAAAATAGGTGACACGTACCACTTGTACTTTTCCTATCTGATTTGCAGCCAGCAAAATCAGAATCGGAGTACCCTATTAGGCTACAATCACTTCCTTTAGAATACCAAAGCCCATATTTAGATGTTCCATGAAGATATCTAAATATGCGCTTCACCGCTTTTAGGTGCGATTCTTTAGGATTTGATTGATAGCGTGCACACATGCAAACACTAAACATGATGTCAGGTCTAGAAGCAGAAAGATACAAGAGAGATCCAATCATACCTCTGAATCTTTTGACGTCTACACACTTACCGTGCTCATCCTTTTCTAGATTTCCGTTGGTAGGCATTGGAGTGTCGATTGATTTTGAGTCATTCATTCCAAAGCGCTTGAGTAGTTCTCTGCAGTATTTTGTTTGACATACTGCAGTACCTTCATCAAGTTGCTTTATTTGCAGTCCTAGGAAGTAGTTTAGCTCCCCCATTAGACTCATCTCAAATTCACCCTGCATAACCTTAGAAAATTCTTCGACCAAGTGTATGTTAGTTGAACCAAATATGATGTCGTCGACATAAACTTGAACTAAAAGAATGTGCTTCCCTTTGTGTTTAATAAAGAGAGTATTGTCCACTTTACCTCTTGAATATCCATGATCAATTAGGAATTTGCTAAGTCTTTCATACCAAACCCGAGGGGCTTGTTTAAGACCATACAAAGCTCTTTTTAATTTGTAAACATGATCTGGATTTTCAGCATTTTCAAAACCGGGAGGTTGTGAAACATATACTTCTTCATTTATGACACCATTAAGAAAGGCACTCTTTACGTCCATTTGGTAAAGCTTAAAATCCTTAGAACACGCATAGGCAAGCAAAAGACGTATAGCTTCGAGGCGAGCAACTGGAGCATAAGTTTCCTCATAGTCTATGCCCTCCTCTTGGTTATATCCTTGTGCTACTAAGCGTGCCTTGTTCCTAGTAATCACTCCGTTTTCATCAAGCTTGTTTCTAAAAACCACTTAGTGCCTATGATATGATGATCTCGCGGACGAGGGACAAGTTCCCAAACGTCATTTCTTTTAAATTGATTAAGCTCTTCTTGCATGGCCATTAGCCAAAATTCATCAATCAAGGCCTCTTTGGCATATTTAGGTTCTACTTGTGAAACAAACGCGAAGTGAGAACAAAAGTTACTTATCTTAGACCGGGTCATTACTCCCTTTGAAATGTCTCCCAAAATGTTGTCGATGGGATGGTCTTTTGAGGATCTCCAAGCTGTTGGAAGATCATTCACTTCAGCTGTCTTTTCTTCCTCAATTTCTTCATGACTTGTATCTTCCTCCTTCTCATGGGCAGCTGTTTTGGACTGATCAATTTCCTCAACAGCTTCCTTGAGTATGTTTTCTGTAGATACACCTGCGTCATCAAAAGAAATACCTTTTCCGACATTTTTCGGATAAGACTCATCAAACGAAACATGAACCGACTCTTCAACAGTAAGTAAACGCTTATTATACACTCTATATGCTTTACTTGACATTGAGTAACCAAGAAAAATACCTTCATCCGCTTTTGCATCAAACTTCCCAATGTTTTCCTTACCGTTATTCAAAACAAAACATTTACAACCGAATACGTGAAGATGTGACAAGTTTGGTTTTCTTCCTTTCAAAAGTTCATAAGGAGTTTTGTTCAAAATAGGGCGAATTAAGATTCTGTTTAGGACATAACAGGCTGTGCTAACAGCATCAGCCCAAAAGTATTTTGGTAATCCACCCTCATTAAGCATTCTTCTTGCCAACTCCTCTAAAACACGATTTTTACGCTCCACAACGCCATTTTGTTGTGGAGTGCGAGGGGCTGAAAAGTTATGCTCAATGCCATACTTGTCACAAAACTTCTCAAAGTGATAATTTTGAAACTTACCACCATGATCGCTACGAATTGGAACTATTTTGGAATTCATTTTGTTTTGGGACAGATTTGCAAAATTTTTAAAAGCAGAAAAAGTTTCATCTTTGCTATGAAGGAATATAGTCCAAGTGAATCTAGAGTAGTCATCAACTATTACAAAGCCATAGTAGTTTCCACCTAGGCTCTTTGTCCTAGAAGGTCCAAAGAGGTCCATATGGAGAAGCTCAAGGGGTCGTGAAGTTGAAATTACATTTTTAGATTTAAAAGACACCCTTGTTTGCTTTCCCATTTGGCACGCGTCACATAGGTGGTCTTTTGAAAATTTTATTTTTGGTAGACCAACTACTAGATCCTTAGATCCAACCTTGTTTAGCAAATCGAAGTTAACATGAGCTAAACGTCTATGCCAAAGCCAAGAATCATCATTCAAGGTGACTAGACATTTAGTATTTGTTAACGGTACATCAAACAAGTCAAGCATATAGATGTTGTTTACTCTTACACCCTTAAACACAATGTTTTGTTCAACATGTTCAATTATGCAGCAAGTTTTTGTAAACGAAACTTTATAGCCCATGTCGCATAGTTGACTTATGCTTAACAAATTGTGTTTAAGTCCCTCAACTAAATGGACATTTGAAATAGTAGTGGTGGAGGGATTACCTACACTACCTTTTCCGAGTATAGCTCCTTTGTTGTTGTCTCCATAAGTAACATATCCCTTTTTCTTTGCCTTGAAATCTATAAAAAGCGATATGTCACCGGTCATGTGCCTTGAGCAGCCGCTGTCAAGAAACCACCTTCTATCTACGGAGGCAAGGCACTCATCCTACAACATCAAAAGAGAGAAGTTGGTCCCCAATTTTCATTGGGTCCAAGAGGGTAAGTGTTAACATGGTTGCCTTTTGGCTTCCATTGATAAATACCTTTAGGGACTAGAAATCTCCTAAATTTGCATTTCTCAATGGTATGGCCAGCATGACAACAATAATGACATAAACCATGATGATGTGTTTGTTGTTTCTTGTTCATTGAATCCTTTAAAATAAAAGAGTATTTTGCATATGGAGGATTCAATGACTTCTTAAACAACTTGGGGTCAACGGCATAAGTAATTTTAGGTTGTAGCGCTTTCTCTAGTTTGACCTTAAGAGTGTTTACCTCTTTTTGCCAAACATAACAAGCGTCACAATACCTAATTCTACTACATCCGTCAATGTCAATAGTTTTTGAATTTTCTGCAATACTAGTTTTCAATGCTTCTAAATCAATTTCAGCTTTGTTTACTTTACCTTCCAAAAAAGAGAAGATATGTTTGTCGGAAGCTAGTCGTTTAAAAGCATCTACAACTTCGTTATGCAGTTTTTCAAAAGCTATTTTTAATTCCGAAAAAGACATAGAGGAGAAGTTATTGAAGTAGGCTTGTTTTACCTTTTTGTCATTGCTTCTCTTCTTGTGGTAGGACTGATTTTTTGTGTGAGCCATAAGGCACAGATTTGCAGCTTCATCATCATCACTTGAGCTTTGTGTGCTTGATGAATCACTATCACTTTCCCATGCAATATACGCTCTTCTTTGCTTGTTGTACCCTTTTGGTGAGTCTTTTCTTTGGTCCTTATACTTCATAGGGCAGTCCGTTTTAAAGTGTCCGGATTTACCACAATTAAAGCATGATCCTCTTCCTCTACTCTTCTTGTTTTCTTCTTGTTTCGAATTTATGGATTGTCTTCGAAACTTCATGAGATTTTTGTCGGAGTGCTTGACTCCATTCTTTCGAATGAATCTATTGTATCTCCTTACAAACAGTCCCATTTCCTCATCATCCGAGTCTTTGTCACTACTTGAATCATTGTCGCTTTGCTCTTTTCGTGAGGACTTAGAGCTAGAAGCCACAAGAGCTATTGGCTTCTTCTCTCCCTCTTTGTCTCTTTTCTTCTCCTTTTCCTTCTTACTTTTATTCTCATATTTTTCAAGACTTTCCAAAGCTTGCTGATGTTCTGCCAGCTTTCCAAACAGTGTTGTAATCGTAAGTCTTGTAAGATCGTTGGCTTCCTTGATTGCTGTAACTTTAGGTTGCCACTCCCTGCTTAGACACCTGAGAATTTTATTAGTAGCAATTTCATTGGAAATAGGTTTTCCAAGAGCATTCAATCGGTTAGTTAGATGGGTGAATCTCTTTTGCATGTCGGAGATGGATTCTCCTTGTTTCATGCGAAAGAGTTCAAACTCTTGATTGAGTGTGTTAATGCGGGACTGTTTTACTTCAGTAGTACCCTCATGGGCAACTTCTAAAGCGTCCCACATTTCTTTAGCTGTCGTGCAATGTGATACTCGATAATACTCATCAACACCAAGTGCTGAAATTAACATGTTTCGAGCTCTCCAATCACACGACCACTTTTTCTCATCTTTCTCATTCCAATCATCTTCTGGTTTAGGTACTATGGCGCCAGCCGCATTAGTCATTGTAATTTGAAACGGACCGTTTTCAATGGCAGCCCATACTAACCTATCCACAGAATTTATATGAACTCGCATGCAGTCTTTCCAGTAGCCATAATTTTCACCGTTGAAAATAGGCGCTCTATTATACGCCCCCTTTGGTTCAGAATCCATACTGTTACAGGCAGCCACAGAGCACCAGCGAACCGACGCTCTGATACCACTTGTTAGACGGTGTGGCTAGTGATCGAGAGGGGGGGTGAATAGATCACCTCTTAAAAATTAACGGATTTAACGTTTAATCAGAGTTTTTAAAAACAGCGGAGAAAGCAGTCCCGAATCGACTTCCGTCTATTCTGAACTGCTACTAGAAAGCTGGACACGCAAGTGCAGTTGCTAGATTTTAATGAGAATGACAGAAATAATACACACAGAATTTTAACAGATTGAATGCGCTTATCCTCAAATACTATTTCCAATGAACACAATCAAGTTAACCGTTTTGTCAAACAGTTGGTGTGTGAGTGTTTGATGATAAACAGCAATGGTGTATGACTAAAGGTTTTATTATCACTGCTGTCCAGAAATATGATCAATCACCACACACTAACAGAAATTGCAAAACAGTTTTGAAACGTAAAGAAGATTAAGGTAAGAGTACGATACGCAGAGATTTGTTAAGGAAGTTCCCCACGTCGTCCTCGCGTGTGGGTACGTCTCCCTCTCAATTTCAAATGAAATTGAGAACTTTGATTATCAATTATTGCCGAATCCGTTGATACAAGGTTTTGATACAAAGACAGAATTTCTAAACTCCAAGAACCTCTTCTTGTATAAACCTTCACTTGATCTGAGCTCGATCAAGATTTTCCTGCACAAAGTTGCAAACAATTCACCGGTTCCACGACCTGCTTGCGAAATCCCCCGATCTCCAAACGCAACGCTGCGGCTGAATTTGTTCTGCAAATGTGACTCCCAAACCCTCAAGAACACACCAGTTCTTGAAGGACAAACCAGTAGGTTTTTCCTAGAAACCCCCTTCAATCTTCGACTCAGCTAGATCCTCGATCGTTCCACTGCAACCCACAGCTAGATCCTTGATCGTACCACTGAACGTTATCTCAATGCTTCTTTAATCCAAAGAACAAGAATTGTTATGTGTAAATGTTCTTGAAGAAGAGTGATTGAGAAGATGAAGAAGATGAAGTCTCTTTCAGGTTTCTTTGTGCTCACAAACAATTGCTCCAACACTGCTTTTGATCTGTGTTCAATTGTTTTCCCTCAATGAATTCGTTTTCGCCACCTGCTGTTGAAACCTGTATTTATATCCTTCAAAAAACAGTTGCTGTTATGACTTAAAACAACTCTGTGTATTGATACATAGAAGTGTGTATCGATGCATACTGTAAGTTGTATAGATTTTTGGTGAAATTAATTAATCATGTATCGATGCAGGAATCGTGTGTATCGATGCATGTGGATTTTACACTAATATGTATCGATGCCCAATGCGTATGTATCGATGCACAGGCTGACTGAAGTAGTCATGTATCGATGCAGGTGTCGTGTGTATCGATGCACAGAGTTTTTTGGCCTTCCATGTATTGATGCATGGTTCGTATGTATCGATGCATACTGAACAAGAATTGTTTTGTGATTAATCACAGGCTACATGTGTCGATGCAAAGGGTCATGTATTGATACATACTGACATAAAATGCATTTTAATTGTTATTTTAAAGGAAATTTTCAATGTAGGCTTATATGTGTGGTTATGCAACAATAGAATGGGATGAATTACAAAGTAAGAACACAAATATCTCATGTAATGCAATGCACAACCAATTTGGATGATGATCACACAATTTGCTATCATTAAAAGTTAATTCAAGTTAAAGAATTCTTTCACAATTTCATCTCATAAAAATTGAGCAAGTTATGGCCTTGGGAAGTTGACTTTCAAATTAGGGTTTAGACAAAATGACCTATAATGTTTCAACATAGAAAATGATTTTCCAAGAAAACTAGCTCTAGGCCTCAACATGAACGTTGTTTGGAATGTCATTTAGAATAACGTTTCTCTTGGAATCATTTTCATATGGTGATAATTGTAGGAGACAGGGTCTAGGGAGGCCCAGTTTTGATCAGATGAATTCATCATGCCAACCACCATCAACCAACTTGCTAACCTTCAATTCTATTGACTTTATAGGCTCATGGTAGATCATATATGCATAAGATGATGAATTTTGAAGTATCCCTTAAGAAATTTGATCAATTGGTGAGATAGCTTATTGGAGAAGTTACTTAAGATACCTAGTCAAACTAGGGTTTCCAAAGCAAATCACCTCCAAACTCTTGAAGAAAATTTGATCAATATAACATGTAGGAATCAATGGAACTCATATATGATTCTCTTAAACAGTCTTGGATCAATTCATGGTTGTGCTCTTTGTCATTTGGGTCTCAAACCCTAGATATGAACCTGATAAATCAATGGGATCATGCCTTACCTACAAAAGAGTTAGGCAAATGCAAAGACATATTTTTGGTATTTTGTTAAGTAAAATGATAAAATACAAGTATGATACAATAACATAGTGCTTGGTGATCTCTCCCAAAACAAACCTAATGAAAGAGGGGTAAGGAGGATGCAAGGTATGATCCCAATGCTAATGCTTATGATGAAATTGCATGAGGGATCTTAGGGTCAAAATTGGGGTCTTACAGGTAGCAATTCTACATATCATGATCGAGAGCTCCTTGGTGAAACACACAACAGAGTTCCGGTTTGTACCACCATGGAAGTGGTTTAGGGATTTGAGGTGGGTTTCTTGGTTGCAAAAGGTTCTTGAGAACCAATGATGGATACAATTCAGCATATGTCATAGGAATTGGGTCAAAAGATACCTTTTTCCTCTCAAAGTTTTGTTGTTGATGATGATTGTTAGTGTTGTTGTTGTTGTAGGAGTTTGTTCGTTGTGGCAGCGGTAGTTGACGTTGTTGTTGAATTGGTGTTGATTGACTGTTTGAAAATACCAAGATTACAAATGATACTTGATAACGGTGTTGATGGGGTGGTTGACTTCTCCTTACATGAGGCCTCCTCTGCCTCCCAATAGATACTGCATTAGCTTCGTTCTCTTTCTTCTTGGCGAAACTATTACCATACCTCTTACTAGACAAAGCTTCCTCCTTATATAACCGTCCCTCTCGGACACCTTCTTATAGCCTCATCCCCATGTTTACCATCTCGGTAAAATCACTATGGGGCACTGGCAATCATCCGCTCATAGTAAAATGAGCTCAGGGTGTTAAGAAAAATCTTGGTCATCTCCTTCTCTTCCAAAGGAGGGGTAATGTGAGCGGCAAGCTCTCTCCATCTTTGAGCATACTCCTTGAATGTCTCTTTATCCATATGAGACAATGATCTTAATTGATCCCTATCCGGCGCCGTATCCACATTATTCTTGTATTGCTTTACAAATGCTTCACCCAAATCATTGAATGTGCGGATGCTCGCACTATCCAAACCCATGTACCACCTCAAAGCAGCACCAGTCAGACTTTCTTGAAAGTAATGAATCAATAACTTATTATTATCAGTTTGCGTCAACATCTTTCTAGCATACATGACGATATGGCTGAGCGGACAAGTATTCCTCTTATACTTTTCAAAGTCCGGGACTTTGAACTTCATCGGGATTTTGACATTAGGAACCAAGCAAAATTCTACAACACTCTTACCAAACAAATCTTTACCCCTCAAAGTTTTCAAATCCTTTCGCAGCTCAAGGAATTGGTCTTTCATTTCGTCCATCTTCTGATAAACATCCGGACCCTCAGACGGCTCAGAATGATAGATGGTGTCTTCAACACGGGGTAGCGTATGCACAACTGGCGGTGGCACAGACATGACAGGGGTAGATGTCGGCATGGAAGAAAATATGGGTGCAAAAGAAAATGTGGCACAGACAAGTCAGGCGGGCGATCTTATCCTTCATGTCTTTCTCATGCTCTAGATGTTCCATGATTCTTGAGTGATTGGTACGGGTATTATATTGATGAGTCAGCTAGGCTGAAGCACAAAAGAAATACCAATAAGACATCTGGCGAAAGAGAAACCTGCTATGCAAATGATGCATGAAATTCAATGCTCAATTATTTTTATTTTCAAGGAACTTACTATATCATTTGCATATATATATATATATATATATATATTATATATATATTATATATATATATATATATAATATATATATATATATATATATATATATATATTATATATATATAATATATATATATATATATATATATATATATATATATATATATAATATATATATATATATATATATATATATATATATATATTATATATATATATATATATATTATATATAACACCAAATGCAACAATTTGATATGACCATAAAATCTTTTTTATTTATATAATTGGAAGGATTATACTGAGTACAATTTCAAAAACCAAAATACAAAATACATGAGTAAAGGAGACTAGTCATCCCAAGGATCCCTGATAATAACATCAGAAGACATAGCTGTCGGCGCGTACTTCCTTCGAATGCGTCGGATCTCAGACTCAAAAGAAACCTTCATCTGACTCTTCTCGAGGACAAGCTGATCAATAATCTTCTTTCAAGCACCGGAAGGCTGAGGCATACTACAGGAAGATGAAATCTCTGGCTCTCTTTGTCTCTTTATTACCCGGTCTTCAAGAAGCTCAATAAGTGCATCTTTGTCCTTAGACTCAAGCTGTAACTCCTCATGCTTTCTGCTCAAAGCATGGAACTGCTCCTCCCACATGTCCTTCTCTTGCTTCATCTTGGCGAGCGCGTCTTCCAACTCCTCTACATCTTGGTTAGGGAGAGTTAATGGCTCAACCACAACTATAGACATAGGTCTCTCACAAGCATAAGGCATCCTCAATTCCAAAGCTCTCTTCTTCACCCAAAGAGAGCTTCCAAAGCTACACAATTGCGCAGACCAAGCTCGGATCTTCCTTTCCTATGTATATTTGGCCAAGCATGCATAATCTTCTGCTTCAAATGTTGGGGATCTTTACCCTCTCGATAGAAAAGACCTTCTAACAAAGTGTTATTAGGTTTGTCTCTCAAGGGGGATCAAGTTGACGACGAGCCAAAGCAGGGTTGTAATTAATTCCTCCTTGTGTACTAATGAGAGGCACATTAGAGAATTCACCATAATAATCAATAATCTCCAAGCTACCCAATGCAGAATCATACCAAATTATATCATAATTAGTGAGAAACATAAGTCTTTGAGACCACCGTACACATTGTTTGTTCTCCATAAAAGCAGGCGTATGAGGCAAGTGCTAAATAAACCACTTGTACAAAAGAGGAACATAACAGACGATCGTTCCACCAGCTTTAGAATTTCTCAAATGCAAAGAGAAATACATATCACCTAACAAAGTAGGCACATGATTCCCAATCAATAAAATTCTAATGGCATTAACATCAACATATCCATCAATGTTAGGGAACAAAGCTAATCCATAGATGAGCAACACAAAGATAGCTTCAAAAGCATCCACACTATCGACTTGAGAAAAGGAAATAGCTTCCTTGATAAGGAACTCAGAAGTCAATCCAAACAATCCTCCTTTCTTCACCCAATGAGCCTCAATCTCAGACTTCTTCAAGTGAAGAACTTCAGCTATGAGATGAGATATGGGAATCTCTTCCATTCCACTAAAGAGCATCTTGTTAGAAACAGGTATACCTAAAAGATGGGCATACTCCTCCAACATAGGCATAAGCTAATAATCAGGGGAAGTGAAGCAACGGTAGAGAGGATCATAGAACTGAACCAACACACTCATGAGTCCTTCAACCACATCAGCAGACAAGATAGACAAAAACATCCCATGATGTTGCTTGAAGTCCAAGGGATCTAATATAAAAGATGCTAGCTTCCTTAACTCTTTCAAGTCGGGACATCTGAAACTGTACTTCTTAGTGTTCTTTTGTCCACATTCCATGGTCTGAAAATATTTACAAATAAGACCTTAGTTCCTTGAAATTTTTGTGTGATGAATGTTATGATGCGCATGAATGCATGAATGCAACAATCACAAATAAGGGATCACACACAAGGAAAAAAAATAAAGGTTAAGAGATGAATCAAGTCATTGTCAAGATCAATCATCCATTTTGGTGGATTATGGTTTACACCATATCAACATCGAAGTTCCATTGATATTGACAAGACCTGATTGGATTAACCATGAATCAAGGGTTTATTGTGAGTCACGAGCATGGAGTCTGGGTAAGAACCATCCCAAAGGAGTGAACTAAGGTTAAAAACCTTTAGAGCATGTTCTAAAAAGTTTCCAGGGTCTTATGCATACATCAAATATACAATTATATACACACAAAAAAGTAGGCTAAACCCACTAGAGACTACTCCCCAGCATAGTCGCCACTTAATTTCTGTAGCGGTAAATTCAGAACCATCAAGCTATGGATAAGCTAGACGTCAATAAAACCAGAGTCGCCACCATGCTTTTATTATTTCCAAGGGAAAAGAGAAAAGTACTAACAAAACCCAAAAGATAAGAAGTTTTCAAATTAAAACTAATAAAATGCCAGAGATTACAGGTAAGGGGGTTGGTTACACATAGGGAAGGTGTTAGCACCAAAAGTGTCCTAGGTACTCCTAGGGAGCCCTTTTTTGTGTGCATGTGTATTTTTGTACAAAATATGTTTGCAATAATTAGAGTGGAATGATGAGAAAATAATTCATTAAATACGTTTTTGTGTTTGACAAGACCTTCAGACTTGTGCATACGTACCAACATAAAATGAGGGATCAAAACCTCGTAGTTCGTGGTAACAATTTCAAAGTGGATGCATTGCATTTAACAAAAGTTTAAGTTTAACAATGGCACAAAAGGCCTAAAAAGGTTTGAATGAGAGTTAGCTCTTTTTGGATTTTAAAATTTTAAGTCAAGTATAGTTAAGTTCATTTACAAATTTGATTAAGAAAAGAGTTTGAAAATGTAATGGCATAAGGCCAAAGTTTCTAATTTGCAATATGGTCAAAGTGTAGAAATCACAGACAAAGAAGATTTTTAAAAGGAGGAAGATATTTTTTTGAAATTAAAGAAGTGGGGAGGAGATGAAGCTACTAATCCTAAGCACAAATTTAAAAGTTAAGAGTTGAAAAGATCTGACCAATGGGAGGCAATCCAATAGACAAGAATGTTATATAGAAACCCAAATTTCCCTTGGACTTTTGGAATCAAGCAATATCAATACACAAATAACAAGATGAAGAGCCAAGCATCAAATAAAGATAGCCACATCCAAGCTTAGCAACTCCATGATCTTCTTCAAAATTTCCCATGTATTAGATGACTTCAAAGATGGCATTAGACACATGTTCAAAATAACAGCCTCAATATGATCATGTTGGAGATGAACCCAAAAACATCTTCAATATTGTATCAGGTGAATGTTTACTTCATAAGCACTTGGTTTCATGAAAGTTGGCATTGCCCAAGTCCTTTTCATAGGGAGTGTTGCCTAATTCTAAGTCCAAAGTCTCAGATCAAACCAACAGTCCGCATAATATGTCTTTTAGGGTTTTTGTTGTTATTATGTACATTAAGGTCAAAAGACCATAAACACAGACAAGTATATACAATCAAAAAATATCATAAATTATGGCCCAAGTGGGCAAAGTAAAAATGGCATTAAAGTAAACAATTTGAATGGTATGAATAATGGCAAATGAATAAAACTTGAAATTAAAGTGAATAAGAGTAAATGACTTGAAATTAAATGTTAGTTGTTAGTTGGTTAGAAGTTAGTATTGCTTTTAATTTGTTTTTGTTTAAGTCATTCTTTGGAGAACACTCAACCCACTTATCACAAGCATGAATCCTTGAACCAAGACATCTTCCAAAGGAAGGAAAAAGGTCGAGTTTCCACACAATACCATGAAAGAGAGGAGTCTTATAATATCACTTACTAGAATGCTATGCCTTTTGTGTCACAAATTTAGCGCTATGTTAAGCAATCGTAATTGGACTTATGTAGAAGTCACAACTATTTAAGGTCAGGCAATAGAATTTTGGTGTTAATGCATGTTAGAGATATAGTATGATGGACTATGCTCATGAAACATCCCACACACAAAAAGAAGATGCAAAGTGGTGGACCTAATCTCATCCATACTCATGTTGATTTTTGCAGTCAATAAGCCTTAGGATATAGAGATATCATAGATCCATGACATAAATGAATAAAGAAGGGGAATGAGATGAAGAGGGAGGGGGAATGGAATCAACACAAATTGGTCAAATGAGGACTTTTACCAAATTAAGATCATTCATTCATTTTGGGAGATGAAATGTACATTTCATTCATCCCCTAAATCAAATGATCTTAACCTAACAAAGTCGAATCAACCTTGACCAAGGCCCAACAACACAAGTCAAACTCAAGAAGTCAATTAAAATAGCTCAACACAATTTATTTGACATTTAATCAATTAAAAATAATTAAAATATGCATTAAATTTAATTATGGTTGGTCAAATTCCTAAAACCTCATCAAAACACCAAAAAAATGGCCATGAGATTTATCATAGGTCAACCAAGGTCAAAGGCCTTGGAGAAAAAATTTCATTATTTTTGGAAACTTAAAACAATTTTTAAACAATTAAAAATATTCAGAAAATCAATTAAATCATGAAAAATATTAATAATTATCCAAAAAATAATTTTAATTCAGAAAATGAAAGAGGAATTTATTTAATTTTTTTGGGTGAAACTGTCATATCTTTTGGATCAATATTAAAATTAATATGAATTAATGAAAATAACATAAATAAAATGAAAATCAAATAACCAGAAAAAAAGTGGACTACTTGATCTGCCTCATTAATTGAGGTGGCATATCAAGTGGCCACAAGCGCGCGTTCCATGGTGGACTTGAGTCAGCGCGCCACAATAGTTGTAATTCAAACCAACGCGTGAGATTAAAAAAAATTGAATAGATCATGTGACTCTGGACCTTGCCAACTCACAACCGGAGAAAACCTCCAGTCATCTTCTCAGGCGAGCCTCGCTGAACTGGTCCAATCATAAACATCAATAAAATAAAAAAGAAGGACACGATTCTAAAGTAAACATCAATAAAGTAAAAAAGAAGGACACGATTTTAAAGTAAACATCAATAAAATATGGAAGCTTGAGGTTTGTTCTTTGCCAAATGATGATGCAATGTTAAATCCATGTGCAGACCATTCAAATCTTGTCTAAAATGGATGAAATTGGACTTTTTAACATATCAAATTTTTTTCTAAGTGTCAAGCCATATGTTCACTTATTCCACCTTGGCTAACTTTTTGTGTGAGCTTCAAATGACAAAAGCGTCTTCATTAAATTTGTAGTTATTTCAAAGCCCTTCATAATGGTCACAAATTTGACCTCATTTGGATTTAATATGAATGAGTTATGCATTTTTGAAGTTGAGGAAAATCACTTGTTCAATGGTATTGGTCCAAAATGACCTATAATGTATCCTCATATCACATGCTCATAAAAGTTGAATTACCTCTTCCTCCAAACATCAAAGGTGAAGTAGAAACCTTGAGTTTGATTATGAAACTTGTAAATCTTTCATCTCATAAAAAATGAGCAAGTTATGGCCTTGGGAATTTGACCTCCAAATTAGGGTTTAGACAAAATGACCTATAATCTTTTACCATAAAAGATTACTTTCCAAGAAAAACTAGCTCTAAACCTCAACATGAAAGTTGTTTGGAATGCCATTTAGAGCAACCTTTCTCTTGGAATCATTTTCATATGACAAAACATGTAGGATATGGGGTCTAGGGAACCCCGGTTTTGATTAGATGAATTCCTCTAGTCAACCACCATCAACCAACTTGCTAACTTGAAATTATCTTGACTTTTGAGACTCATGGAGGAGCATATATGCATAAGATGATGAAATTTGAAGTATCCCTTGAATTTTGATCAATTGTTGAAGAAGCTTGTTGAAGAAGTTACACAAGATACCCAGATGAACTAGGGTTTCCAAGGTAAACCAATTCCAAACTCTTGATGATTTCTTGATCAAAATAACATGTGAAGTTCATGGGGACTCATATATGATGTCTAAAGCCATTGTAGTCCAATCTTGATTGTGCTCTTAGAAATGAGGGTCTTAAACCCTAGATATGAACTTGATAGATCAAAGGTGATCATGTGCCCTTCCTACAAAAGAGTTAGACAAATGCAAAGACATATTTTTGGTATTTTGGTTAGTAAATGATAAAGTACAAGGTATGATACAATCACATGGTGCTTGCTGATCTCTCCCAATACAAACCCAATGAATGAGGGGTAAGGAGGATGACAAGGTATGATCCCAATGCTAATGCATATGATGAGGTAGCATGAGGGATCTTAGGGTCAAAATTAGGATCTTACAGCTGCCCCTATTTAAGGACGTTCTGACTGAGGAGATGAAGATTAAAATCTTTGTATCGACTCAGTAGAATGGGCTTAAATAACAACATATAGAAACAAATTTTGGTCCCTAAGAGACCTCATGATGCATATGTTATGAATGGTAAAATAAATCTCTGTGGGGAAATATTGCCACAAAGGAAAAGAATTCAGAGAGACTGAAAGCCCACATGAGCGTAATGCATTCCGTAAGGAAAACTCACTAGGGAGACAAAGACTCTGGGGGGATAAAAGGTTATCCGTAGGCCAGGCTACGACTTAAAAATACTGGGGGACATGAGGGGTTTCCATGAAAAATAATGGAAAGACTCAGCTAGGGAGGTACAAAGATCATCTGCAAGAGGACACAGGTAGATCAGAGCAAAACTGAAATACTCGAAACAAGTAGGAATAACGATTCCACTAAGGAAATATGCACTCAAACTCGACTGGGGAAGAAAGGATCTTCAACACAAGAGGAGCAAAAATATATTATCCACTATCGGTTATTGAGTACGGAGATAACAAAATCTAACAGGGAGGACATCCGTTACCGGTTAGGGTAAACATATCAAGGATGACTCGCTGAGGGCCACCAGGAGGTGTATCCATTATCAGTTACTGAGTAAGAATAGACTTGCTGGGGAAAAGCTGAAAATAGGATTTACAACTATCGGTTACTAAGCAGAAGACCACAAAGGAAGAGAATACCTGTCACTGATTAAAGTGAACGTATCAAGGATAAACTCAAAGGAAAGAAAATCCGCCATCTATTAAGATGAACATATCAAGGATATAGTTGCCTAGGGATGCTAAGGAGGATATCCGTCACTAGTTAAGATGAACATATCAAGGATAAACCATCCGAGCAAAAAGTAGGAATTACATCTATCGATTGCAGGATAAAATACCAAAAGGAGAATATTCGTCACCGATTAGGATGAACATATCAAGGATAAACTCTAGGTGAATAATAGGGATTAAATCTATCAGTTCCTAGATAGAAAACCACAAAGAGAATATCCGTCACCGATTAAAGTGAACTTATCAAGGATAAACTCTGCGAAGGGGAGATAAACAGGATTTACAACTACCGATTACTGGGCAGAAAACCGCAAAGAGAAGGAAACCCGTCATAGGTTAGGATGAACATTTTAAAGATTCACTCTCTGGGGAATAACAATAGGGATTACAACTACCTTTTTACTGGGTAGAATACCAAGAAGAGAGTATCCGTCACCGGTTAAGATGAAAATCTCAAGGATAAACTCAAAGCAGGGAAAAAAAGTATCTGTCATCGGTTAAGATGAACATATCAAGGATATGCTTCCTGGGAAACGTGAAAACGAATCCGATGGGGATAAAAGGGGTTACTTTTACTGAGTATTGGGCAAGAAGTAACAAACTATAGACTAAGAAGAATACTACCAATTACTGGGTAATACACTCTCAGGGGATCAAAAGCATCTATCTAAGTAAGATCTAGAAAGAAACGGTCAATCAAGACTCAACCCAATGAGGATATAACTCAAGGGGAGTGGTTCCATCCAGATAATCAACTAGTGAGGAAGCTGAAATGATAATCATCCACGAGGAAATAAATCAGTGGGGAAAGGAGAAAGGTTAAACTCTTTCTACTTAGGGGGATGATACTCTATAATTGAAGGAAGACAGACACACCGAACCTGTATGGGGATAAAGTACCACCATAGCAGAGGATCAAATTTCACAAAAATGAATCACCAGGTGCAATGATGCAATGATGAAGTTATATGAGTGTATATGTATATGTATATGTATATGTAATGACTATACTAACAAAATGATCACAAAGGATACAAAAGTATCACAACAACTAGCAAATTTTTGAACACCAGGTTCCTTACCAAGTGAAACAGTTCAAAATCCAAGAAATCAGGAGAATATTAGTACTGTCACGATGAAAAAGAAAAAGGCAGCTAAAAAGGAAAAATTTATACCGCATGGAAAGCCAACTGAAGAGGAAATTAAAAAGGAGACTAAATAGGTGATTAAGTTGCCCTATCCCCAGAGAGTGACAAAGAAGGAACCAAGTGAGTCAAACTTTGAGAAATTCATGATAATGTTTTAAAAAAGTAGAGGGTCATATGTCTTTGTTTGAAGCACTCGAGAGAATGCCCATGTACAAGAAATTCATAGAAGAGGTAATGGCCGAAAAAAACCAACAACAGAAGAACTGGTAGCCTGGAAGGAAAAGTATAGTGCAAATTCACTAGAGCAGAATTTTCCAAACAAACAGAAGGATCCTGGAACGATAACAATACCATGCACAATTAAAGGAAGAACCTTTAAAAGGGCACTAATAGATTCTATAGCTAGTGTGAGTTTGATGCCATTATCAATCTAGCATAGGTTGGGCATTAAAAATGTCAGTGATACAAAGACAAATCTGAAGTTTGCGGATCACTCGAGAAAGGATGCATATAGTATAGTAGAAGACGTACTGGTAACAATAGAGGACTTGAGTTTTACGGTTGTTTTGTAATCCTAGACATACCTGAAGATGATGAGACACCCATCATTCTGGGTCGACCTTTCATGCCGACAAGTCAATGCAATCTCGACATGGACCAAAGCACGTTAACCTTGAAAACTCATGACAAAGAGATAACATTGAATGCTATTGAATACCAGGAGCTAGAGGAAGATACATAATCTCACTATCAATTAGGCTTAATTAGGATAGAGGCGAGAAGGAAAAGTAACATACCAACATCAGAGAAGGATAGAAAAAGGCCCTCTCGACTCTTACCATTGCCATTAGCCATCATGAATGGAAAGACTCCCATCTCCATTCCAAAAACCAAGAGAAAGAAAAGAAAAGAAAACAAGGTAAGGAGATGGAGGTTAAAAAGGACTTGTGGCACAAAGGAATCCATACTGATGAAAGAGACATCTTCCTAGTTTTGGAAAAGAGATGTAACAAGGTTTGGAGGCTGAAGTACCCCCCATAACAAGGGGAATGAACAGTCGAGCCATGTGATGTTAAACAATGTGCTTCGTGGGAGGCAGCCCACGCGTTACTATTTCTAATTATTGTTTGTGTTTGTTTGTTATTTTAGGTTTACACAGTGCCAATCATAAAAAGGAGAAGGTACTCATATGGGAAAAGTTGGAAAAATGAGCAGAATAGAAGACTGACACAGCCCGTGTCAAGCCTGCAGATTTGAAATTTATTTGGAAAATTTGAATTTCATGTGGGCATGTTGCACTTTCCACCCCACCCCCCTCAGTGGGGAACTGTGAGTCACCCTCCTTCTATCCTGTTCTAAAACATTGAGGTCAATGTTTAGTTCAAGTGTGGGGGAGGTTTTTCTATGCTTTTTGCCTTTATTTTTGTTTTGCTTTATGTTTTATTTGATTAGTTCACAATTTTTACCCTTCACATTTGGTTTATTTTTACTGTCGGGTATCATGTGTTGCATGTATTTTAGGTTCTTGGTATTATAGTTGGATGAGGTAATGATCAATAGTGGTAGTGGATGAAATGATCACTCCACTTACTATTGCTTGTTGTGAAGGATCTTCCAAGAAAGTCGATACTGCTGAAGAAAAGATCGGATGCAATTTCTAAAGCTCAATTAACGTTGGTTCCCTTTGCATTCAAAGTTGAGTAAGAAGCTGCACCATACTCGAAGTACTATGGATGTTGTCAAGCTTTACCTAACATGGTGAGTGCATAAAAAGCCAAACACATTTGTCATCATGAGCGATATTCAGGTATATCTTTATCACCCTGACTTTGCGTAGGTTCTCTGGGAGTTACACTTCATGTATACACACACTGAGGCACATTATTTGATTATAGCCCTGAGCCTTTATAACCATCCCGTTAATGTTATCCTTTCTTAACCCCATTCGAGCCTGTACCCTTTGTTTGTCTAACCACATAAATGTAACCTGCGACCCAAAACACTTCCTTACCCTGTTCAGAGTCAATGTTATGTCATTAAGCTGTGTTAAATTCTAAGTTTGAGGTAAATGCCATAAGTATCAAAAACCAAGGTGAGTACGAAATAAATAAATAAATAAATAAGAAGAAGAAAAACGACCATCAAAATTTTGAGAAAATGAAATATAGTCGATGGTTTGAAAGAAGCAGTCATCGAAGGAAGAACACTCAGTCAAAATAAAATAGAGAATATCAAAGATAAAATGAGCAATTGAAAAAGAAAATAATAAAATATAGTGAAAAGAATATTAACATTGACTTTGAACCTAAACCCACTTGTTTTCCTTTTTCTTTGTATTTACCACACCATAACCCAAGTCCCGTTACAACCCGAAAGACCTCAATAAGTGTGTGTTGTGTGCAGTTGATATGAAAGGAGAAACTATTCAAACTTATGAGTTGATATTGCATATTCTGAATTGGGAGTGAAAACACTTTAACCCCGAGAGACATGGTGAGAATGTGATGTAAGCTTCCAGGTGAAACACTACCTCGATGAGGAAGTGTGGCAGAAAACTCATTAGGAAAAGCAGGAACTATAAAAGGGAGAGTGAAGGCGTTGGCGAAAGATCTCAGCAGTATCATGGTAAGAATATAAATTTTGGGAAGTGACACTTTGTGGTATAGGACATTACTTGAGGACAAGCAATGAGCTAAGTTTGGGGTTGTGATCAGTCACCATTTTCTCTATGTTTTTGTTGCTTATCCGACCAGAAACCAAAGACTTTTAGACACTGTGTACGCATTATGGTACCTTTAAAGTTAATTTTCATTCCCGTAAGTTATTTAAGCAATTTTATTAATTGCCAGTTTTATTTTGTGTTTTCGTGATTTTACGCTTCGGTTGTCGTGTTTATGCCCTCCAGGTCCATGGAGAAGATCCAATGGACTCAATCCAAGAAAGTGGAAAGTTCTGGCATTCGAAAAAAGAAGATTTCCCAATTCAGGAGGCCTGACACGGCCACACGTGTCACCTGACACAGCCACATGTGTCACCTGACACGGGTCGTGTCAGGAGGAAGGCCAAGAAAGTACAAGAAATGCCCAAACTAGTGGCCTGACATAGCCACCCGTGTCAGCCCTGGGGCATGTCAGCAAGGAAATAACAAGGAAAAGACCTGACACGGCCGTGTCAGCCTAGCACGATCGTGTCATCCCAAAACGCTAATTTTCCAGTTTTTGGGCTTTTTCACCAAGCTTGAGCTGTAGGGATGTTTTGGAGATTTCCACCTTCTACTAAGGGATTTTAAATATATTAAGAGAGTTTCTACAAGAGAAAAGGGGATCTGGGAACGAGGCGAACACAAAATTGTCAAACGATCAAGGATTACAGAGATAAAGGAATTTGGAGAGAGGAAGGTTTTCATGAGCGGAAGCGATTGAAGATCCAGGTCAGTATTGAACAATATGAGTAGCTAAACCCCCCCCAATGCTAGGGGGGTGTCCCTGATTTAGAATTGTAATGATTATGAGTTTATGATTGCATTTATAATATTATTCTCAGGGTAACCGTTTGATGTGTTAAATTAATTCTCTTTCGGACCAATCGAGATTGTTTTATGGTTATCAATTAAGCTGGACCGCCATTGGTAAGGTTTTCATAAGGTTACTCAATAGTAGATATCACCTAGGACTATGGATACCCCGTAGGAATCAGAGCAGTCTTGATATAGTAAAGCTTAACTACACCCTAATTGCATATGGACATAGAAATTAGGGTAGAATGATTGAAGGTTTTCTTACGAAGGACTTGGGAGAAAATACCCTAGAGAACTAGTAGTAATTAATATTTGTTGATGCAATAGTGACTCAGAGTTGTTACAGGGATAATCTATACAACTTCCCTGACATTGTTCCTCATACCTTGTAAACCCTTATTTATTATTATTATTTTCCTTTGCCTTTAATTTTATAATTTTGAATTAAAAAACCCCAATTATAATTTTTGTTTAATTGAATGATGAATTGAACTCGATATTAACTTGCAGTCCTTGAGATCGACACTCGGGGAATTTCCCTTTATTACTACAACAGGAAAAATAGTACACTTGCTATTTTTCCGATCAAGTTTTTAGGTATAATTGAGGTGTTTGATTCAAAATTATAATAATAAAGGAAAAGGAAATTATCCTAACCGTTAAGGAACATCTACATTTGTTCAGTCTGATCCATATTATGAGTTGGACACGCTACTAAGACCCTTTTGAATCTTTTGTAGGCGTCTCCCAATGATTCACCATCGTTCTGTTTGAAATTAAGGATTTCATACCTTTTCCTCAAGAATACTGATGCTGGAAAGTACTCATGTAAGAATGTAGTTTCCATCTCTTCCCATGATGTGATATTGCTGGCTGGAAGAGAGGAGAACCATTCTTCCACATCTTTAGCTAAAGTGAACGAGAACATTCTTAATTTCAAATAGAAGGACGGTGAATCATTGGGAGACACCTACAAAACATTGTGGTGAAGTTCTGGAATGAAGTTCCCAATCTTACTGAGATGCGTCTTGATACGCCAGCTCATGTGTTTTCTATTGAAGAGATCAAAGATGAAAAGCCGTGGTATTTTGATATCAAGTGTTTCCTCTAAAGTCAGATTTACCCGTCTGGGGCATCTTTGAAAGATAACAAGACTTTGAGAAGATTAGCTCGCAATTTCTACCTGAATGGTGATGTGCTTTATAAGAGAAACTTTGATATGGATCTGCTCTGATGCGCGGATAGACACGAAGCAGACTTATTGATGACTGAAGTCCATGAAAGATCCTTTGGTACTCATTCCAATGGACATGCTATGGCTAAGAAGATGTTGAGAGCAGGTTACTATTGGCTGACAATGGAATCTGACTGTTGTAAGTTTATGAAGAAATGCCGCAAGTGTCAAATTTATGCATATAAGATTCATGTTCCTCTGACACTATTGAATGCCATTCGTCCCCATGGCCCTTCTCTATGTGGGGAACTTAAATGATTGGCATGATTGAGCCTAAAGCTTCAAACGGACATCGTTTCATTCTGGTGGCTATTGACTACTTCACAAAGTGGGTTGAAGCGACATCGTATGCAAATGTAACCAAGCAAGTTGTTGTGAGGTTTATAAAAAATCAGACTATATGCCGGTATGGTGTGCCAAGTAAGATCATTACTGATAATGGACCAAACTTGAATAACAATATGGTTGAAGCTCTTTGCAAAGACTTCAAGATTGCACATCATAATTCTTCTCCCTACAGACCTAAGATGAATGTGGATGTTGAAGATGCAAACAAGAACATCAAGAAGATCATTCAGGAAATGGTTATGACATAAAAAAATTGGCATGAGATGCTTCCATTTGCTTTGCATGGGTACTGTACATCCATCCGCACTTACATAGATGCTCCCATGTGCTCCTAGTAGAGGTTGAGATCCCCTCATTGCGTGTCTTGATGGAAGCCAAGTTTACTGAAGCTTAATGGTGTTAGACCAGGTATAACCAACTGAATTTGATTGAAGAGAAGAGGTTAACTGTCATGTGTAATGGTCAGTTATATCAACAGAGAATGAAAAAAGCCTTTGATAAGAAGGTCAGGCCTCGTGTATTCAGAGAAGGTGACCTTGTGCTCAAGAATATTTTATCTTTCAAACCAGATGCTAAGGGCAAATGGACTCCTAATTATGAAGGCCCATATGTTGTTAAGAGAGCCTTTTCATGTGGTGCTTTGATTCTTACAACTATGGATGGTGAAGAGTTCACGCGTCCTATGAACGCATATGCAGTCAAGAAATACTTCGCCTAAAAAGAAAAGAACAATCTGCTAAGTTGAAAACCCGAAAGGGCGGCTTAGGTAAAAATGAGCGTCTCGGTGGATTGAAAACCCGAAAGGATGATCCAGGCAGAATTTAGAGACATAAAACAAAATAAATTATCCTGATAAATTGAGTACCCCACCTTGGGGCACTTTATGCAAAAATTAGGGATTGTGACAAGTAACTATAACCTGCTGATCTTCAGTCTTGAAAACATTCTTGAGCCTAATGTTTGGTTCTGATTCATATTCAACCAAAGCCAAGAGCACAGTGGATATTGAAGTCGGTAGAAGGATTAGTGATCATTGTATTCAATGTAGCCCTTTTCCATGTAAATTACCATTTTTTCAACTTTTGTAAAGATCTGTGGAGTCTTGTCATTTACAGACTACCATTCTATTAAATAAAGTTGAACTTTTTATCCAATTGTTTCTACTCTTAATTATTCATCAAAATAGAATTTAATTTTATGGTAATCTCCAGCAGATTCCAGTTAGCACTGATTCTTGAGAAATATGTCTTATCCTCTGCAAGGTTGGCTCCCCATTTGATATGGTGTTGACCTAAAATTCCCCGCAAAATTGATGGTGTGGATCCTCGACAGATCTTTCCCTTTTCCCTAGCCAGGGTTGAGCCTTTGTGATGGATAGTTTGTGTTCATCCTTTACCTCTCTTTCTCCAGTTGGTCCCCTCATGTTGAGATTGGTTAAGTTTTGTATTGATGATTCAGATCGACGACATTTGTATCCGTTGTGATTGTTTTGTCAGCATAATCATCATATATACATATAGATGTACATATACATAAGCATCCATTATTACATTATTCCATTTTGTGATTCATTATTTCTCTGATCCTCTGCTATGGTGGTATCCTTCCTCCCTCGCAGTTTCAGTGTGTATGTCCTCTTTCAATTATAGAGTGTCAGCTCCTTAAGCAAAAAGAATTCAACCTTTCTCATTCCCCACTGAGTTATTTCCTCGTGGATGATTATTAATTCAACTTCCACCCCAGTTGATTATCTGGATGGAACCACTCCCCCTGAGTTATATCCTCATCGGGTTGAGTCTTTGATTGACCTTATCTTTCTAAATCTTGCCTAGATAGATGCTTTTGGGTTCCCTGAGAGTCTGTTACCCAGTAACTTGTAATATTCTTCTCAATTTATGAGTATTTTACTTTTGCCTAATACCCGATAAAAGTAATATATTTCCTCTTTCACCCCAACGAATTCATTTTCACGTTCCCCCAGGAAATTTATCCTTGATATGTTTATCTTAAATCGATGACAAATTTTTTCTTCCCCTGCTTTGAGTTTATCCTTGATATGTTCATCTTAATCGATGACGGATATTCTCGTTTTGGTGTTCTACCCAATAAAGGTAGTTATAATCCCTATTTTCCCCAGAGGGTTAATCCTTGATATGTTCATCCTAACCGATGACGGTTTTCCTCCTCTTTCTGGTCTTCTGTCCAATAGTCGGTAGTTATAAATCCTATTTCCCCTTTTGCGGAGTCTATCCTTGATATGTTCATCCTAACCGGTGACAGATATTCTCTACTTTGGTATTCTATCCGGTATTTGATATATATAATTCCTATTTCTCCCCTCGGAGTCTATCCTTGATATGTCCATCTTAACCGATGACATATATTCTTCCCTTTGAGTTTATTATTGATATGTTCACTTTAATCAGTGACGAATATTCTCTCTCTTTGGTCTTCTGCCCAGTAATCGGTAATTGTAAACCCTATTTGGCTTTTCCCAACAGGTTATTCTTACCCAGTAACTGGTAATGAATACACCTTCAGGTTGCCCTCAGCGAGTCATCCTTGATATGTTTACCCTAATCGGAAACGGATGTCCGCTCTGACAGATGTTGTTATCTCCTTACCTAGTAACCGGTAGTAGATAATATACTTTTGATACTCCTGTGTTGAAGTTCTTTTCTTCCCCAGTTGAGTTTGAGTGCATATTTCCTCAGTGAAATCGCCGTCCCCTATTTGGATCGTTTATTTAAATTTTGTCATGATTTATCCATTTCCCCTGTAGATTTTTCCTTTATCCCCGACTGAGTCTTTCCATTGATTTATTTTCATGGAATCTCTGGTGTCCCCCAACAGTTTTAAGTCATAGCCTGGCCTACGCACAACTTTTTAATCCCCAGAGTCTCTGCCTTCCCAGTGAGTTTTCCTTATGGAAAGCATTATGCTCATGTGGACTTTCGGTCTCTCCGGATTCTTTTCCTTTGGGGCAACATTTTCCCCACAGAGATTATTTTAGCATTCATATCATTTGCATCAGGAGGTCTCTTAGGGACCAAAATTTGTTTCTATATGTTGTTATTTAAGTCCATCCTACTGAGTCGATATGAAGATTTTAACCTTCGTCTTCTCAGCTAGAACGTCCTTAAATAGGGGTAGCTGTAAGACCCAAATTTTGACCCTAAGATCCCTCATGCTATCACACCTTGGCATCCTCCTTACCCCTCATTCACTGGGTTTGCATTGGGAGAGGTCACCAAACACTTTAGATTGTATCATACTTTGTTTTTCTTTATTTACTAACCCAAATACCAAAAATATGTCAATGTATAGTTTTTTTGCTTTTGTAGATAGTGTGTATGATCACATATGCTCTATGAAGCTCATACCTAGGGTTTAAGACCCTCAATGCAAGGACCTCAATCAATATTTGGTTTACATTGGCTCTAAGTTTCATATATGGATCCCCATGATCTTCACATATCATTTTGATCAAGAAATCATCAAGAGTTTGGAGTTTGTTTGCCTTGGGAACCCTAGGTAATCTAGGAATCCTGTGTGACTTCTTCAGCAAGTTTCTTCAACAATTGATCAAATATTTCAGGGTATACTTCACATTACATAATCTTATCCATATATGATCCTCCATGAGTCCCAAAATTCAAGAGAATGTCAAGCTAGCAAGTTGGTTCATGATGGTTGATCAAAGAAAGTCAACTAGTCAAGAATGGGGTTCCTTTGACCCTATCTCATACAATTTTTGTCATATGAAAATGATTCCAAGAGAAAAGTTACTATAAATGACATTCCATACAACTTTGATGTTGAGGTATAGAGCTAGTTTTTCTTGAAAATTCAATTTTTATGATGAAAGATTATAGGTCATTTTGTCTAAACCCTAGTTTGGGGGTCAACTTCCCAAGGCCATAACATGCTCAATATTTATGATCTAAAAGCCATTCAAATTCAATGATCAATTTCAAGATGTCTACTTCAACTTTTATGTTTAGAGGAAGTGCAAATTAAACTTTAAAATGCATGTACCAAGAAGAAACATTATAGGTCATTTTGGGCAAATACCATTGAATAAGTGATTTTCCTTAACTTCTAAAATGCATAACTCCTTCATGCCAAATCCAAATGAGGACAAACTTATGAATAAGTTGAAGAGTTTTTAAAGAGTTATAACTTTTCTGAAGGAACGTTTCTCATTTGAAGTCCATAGAAAAAGTTATTTAAGGTGGAAAAAATGAACATTTGACTTGGGACTTATAAATTTTTAAACATGTTTGATTTCCCAAACTTATACCTTAAAATTCATCATGATCCAAGCTCCAAATGAAAAGGTGTTCAGCTTGAAAGTTGTTCCCCTTGATCTCACCTTTCCAGAACATCGAAGATCATCTCATTTGGATTAAAATTGAGGGACTTGCTCATGGGTGTAAGTTAAGGTATCATTTGGATAAATTCAAGTTCCACTTTTCATATACATTTGCATGCGCGGCTAACATGATTTCAACATGAAGTACATTGGATTATGGATCGGAATATATTGTTTCATGGGCCTAATGCACGCCCATGAATCCATGCAAGGGAGAATTTGAAAATTTGCCAAATTTGGAAGTTTGCAAATATCATTCATATTGGCTATAAATAGAACCCTTGATGATCAGAATTGGGATCCCTCTTGCCCAAGCTTCAACCCTCTCCTCACCCAAACCCCATTGAAAGGATAATCTTGAAGGTTTCTTGAGAAACCGAGTTTCAATTCTCCTTCTGTTTTAAGATTAAAACTCCAAGAGTCAAAGCCTTTTAACCATTCAAATCATCTTCTGCAAGCTTCTAGAGTCAAGCCAAGCCAAATTGGAAGCCTGATCAAGCAATTCGGAGGCTCCTCGAAGGTGAGATTTCAATCAAGTCTTCTCTTTGATTCCCTCTCAATTCTCCACCATTCTTGTTGATTTTTGGTTTGCTAAAGTCCTACCAATGTAGGCAACAAGATTAAGTTGCTTTGAGGTTAAATTGAAGCAACTTAGTTCATGATCCTTAAAATTCAACTCCTTGTATCTTTTCATATACTTGGAATTAGACAAAATCGAGGTCAGATTCAAGCTCTTGAGCATTTTTTCTTTAAATCCATGTCTTACTTTTCATTTTGGTGATGGTTGAAGATGGACCAGTCTGGTGAGGTCCACCGGAGAAGAAGACCGGAGCTCTGGCTCCGGTGATGTGTTGGCAAGCATCTCAACCACATGATCCATTTAAATTGTTTTAATCTTGGGCGTTGTTTTTGATTACCAGGCATATGTATCAAGTGACCAACGCATATATGGAACGCGCGCTTATCACCATCTGATTTGCCACCTCAATTAATGAGGGAGATAAGATGGTCCACGTTTTTTTGAATTTCTGAATATTCCATTTAATGGCTTAGTTTTAACTAATTCATATTAATTTCATTATAGATCCAAAAGAATATGGGACTTTCACCAAAAAAATTTCAAATATTTTTCTCTTTCATTTTCTGAATTAAAATTATTTTTTTGGATCAATATTGATATTTTTCATAAATTTAATTATTTTTTGTGCATATTTTAAATTGTTTAAAAATACTTCTGACTTTTCAAAAATAATGAAATTTTTTCTCCAAGGTCCTTTGATGTTGTTTGACCTATGATAAATCTCTTGGCCATTTATTTGGTGTTTTGAAGAGGTTTTAGGTTTTTGATCAAACATAATTTAATTTAATGCATTTTAATTTAATTTTTAATTGTTTAATTATGTAAAAATTATGTTGAGCCCTTTTTATTGACTTGTGAAGTTTGACTATGTGCTTAGGCCTTGACCAAGGTTGATTTGACTTTTTTTGGATTAAAATCATTAGATTTAGGGGATTGATGAAATGTACATTTCATCTCCCAAAATGAATGAATGGTTTTAATTTGATAAAATTCCTTCCATGATCAATTTGTGTTTGTCTCATTTTCCCTTCCTCTTCATCTTCAATCCCATTCTATGCCATCCCTTCCATTGACCAATGACATCTTAATATCCTAAGGCTAATTGGTTCATCAATAACTTTGTGTTAGATAAACCAATACAAGTATGGATGAGATTAGGTCCATCATTTAATCATTTTTCTTTTTGTGTGTGGTATGTTTTAGGAGTACAATTCATTATACCATATCTCTAACATCCATTAACACCAAAATTTGTATTGCCCAGCCTCAGATAGTTGTGACTTCTACATAAGTCCAATTACGATTACTTAACATAGTGCTAAATTTAGACCCAAAGGCATAATATTCTAGTAAGTGAGATTGTAAGTCTCCCTCCTTTCATGGTATTGTGTGGAAACTTGGCCTTTTTTCCTTCCTTTGGAAGATGTGTTGGTTCAAGGATCCATGCTTGTGAATAGAGGGTTGAGTGTTCTCCAAAGAATGACTTAAACAATTGAAAAGTAAAACTCCACTAACATCTAATCAACTAACATTTGACTAACTCTTATTATTAATTGCTTTTAATTTCAAGTCATTTTCCATTTCCTTTGCCATTTTACATATCATTTAACTGATTTATATTTGTACCATTTTCCCTTTGCTCAGTTTAGCCATATATTGTGATTATGTATATTTGTTTGTGTATCTTGTTTGTGTTTATGGTCTTAGAACCTTAAAATACCTAATAAATAACAAAAACCCCTAAAAATGTTTGTGTGGATTGTTGGGTGTGATCTGAGCTTTGGACTTAGGATTAGGCAACATTCCCTATGCAAAAAGGACATGGTCAATGCCAACATTTCTAAAACCGAGTTCTTATGATTTGAATTTTCATCTGATGCAAGTATTGAGATCCACTTGAGTCCATCTTCCACATGGTCTTGATGCAAATATTACTTTGAACCTGTGTCTAATGCCTTATTCTGAGCCATTCAAGGAATATGTCATCTGGTACATAGGAAGATTATGAAGAAGACTATGAAGTTGCTATCTTGGATGTGACTATCTTTATTTGATGCCTTGCTATTCATTGTGCTACTTACTTATTGATATTTCTTGATTTAAAGTCCAAAGGAAAAATGGGTTTCTATATGACATTCTTGTCTATTGGATTGCATCCCATTGGTCAAATCTTTTCAACTCTTAACTTTTAAATTTTTGCTTAGGATTAGTCTCTTCATCTCCTCCCACTTCTTAAATTTCAAATCTCTCCCCCTTTTCAAAACGTTCTTTGCTTGTGATTCCAAACTAGAAACATTGGCCTTATGCCATTGCATTTTTTAACTATTTTTCTTAATCAAACTTGTAAATGAACTTAATCATCTTGACTTAAAATTTCAAAAAGACAAAAATAACTAACACTCATTCAAACTCTTTTAGGCCTTTTGTGCCTCTTCTAAAATTAAATTTTTGCTAAAAAGCAATTCACTCACTTTGAAATTGACACCACAAACTACGAGGTTTTGATCCTTCATTTTATGTTTGTACGTAGGCACAAGTCCGAAGGTCTTGTGAAACAAAAAAATATAATTAATGAATTCTTTTATCATCCCCACACTCTGTTTTTTGCAAACATCTTTTATACCAAAACACATACACACATAAAAAAAGGCTCCTTAGGAGTACCTAGGACACTTTTGGTGCTAACACCTTCCCTCTGTGTAACCAACCCCCTTACCTGTGATCTCTGGCATTTTATTAGTTTTGATTTAAAAACTTCTTATCTTTGGGTTTTATTCGTACTTTCCCCTTTTCCGTTGGAAACAATAAAAGCGCGGTGGAGACTCTGGTTTTATCGATGTTAAGTTTATCCATAGCTTAACGGTCATGAATTTACCGCTATAGAAATTAAGTGGCGACTCTTGTAGGCAAAAATCCTCAGTGGGTTTAGCCTACTTCTTTATGTGTATATATTTGTGTATTTGATGTTTGTATATTTATTTTGTGTGATATAATCTGATTGTTCTGCTTAGTAATCTCTGAGTGGTGAGATAAGTTCTAACCCAAACTTTAGTGCAATTAAGATAGGAGGATGTTGTAAGACCCAAATTTTGACCCTAAGATCCCTCGTGCAATTTCATCATATGCATTAGCATTGGGATCACACCTTGGCATTCTCCTTACCCCTCTTTCATTGGGTTTGTTTTGGGAGAGATTACCAAGCACTATGTGATTGTATCATACTTGTATATTATCATTTTACTAACCAAAATACCAAAAATATGTCTTTGCATTTACCTAACTCTTTTGTAGGTAGGGCATGATCATCATTGATCTATCAAGTTCATATCTAGGGTTTAAGACCTTCATGGCTAAAAGTACAATCAAGGATTTATCCACAATGTCTCAAAGTATCATATATGGATCCTTATGATCTCTACATGTCATATTGATCAAGTATTCTTCAAGAGTTTGGAAGTGATTTGCCTTGGAAACCCTAGTTTGACTAGGTATCTTGAGTAACTTCTTCAACAAGCTTCCTCATCAATTGATCAAATTTCTCAAGGGAAACTTCAAAATTCATCATATTATGCATATATGATCTACCATGAGCCTATAAATACAATAGAATTGGAGGTTAGCAAGTTGGTTGATGTTGGTTGGCCAGATGAATTCATCTGATCAAAACTGGGTCTCCCTAGACCCTATCTCCTACAATTTTCACCATATTAAAATGATTCCAAGCGAAAAGTTACTTTTAAATGATATTCCAAACAACTTTCATGTTGAGACCTAGAGCTATTTTTGCTTGGAAAATCATTTTCTATGTTGAAACATTATAGGTCATTTTGTCTAAACCCTAATTTGAAAGTCAACTTCCCAAGACCATAACTTGCTCACTTTTTATAAGATGAAAGATTTAAAAGTTGCACAATCAAATTCAAGATTTCTACTTCAACTTTGATGTTTGGAGTGAGACCTAAATCAACTTTTATGAGCATATGATATGAGGATACATTATAGGTCATTTTTGCCCAATACCATTGAACAAGTGATTTTCCTCAACTTCAAAAATGCATAACTCTATCATTGTAAATCCAAATGACATGAAATTTGTGACCATTTTGAAGGTCTTTGAAATATATACAACTTTAATGAAGACAGTTTTCTCATTTGGAGCTCACATAAAAAGTTAAGTAAGGTGGAATATTGAGATATATGACTTAACACTTAGAAAAAATTTCAACATGTTGAAATTTCCAATCATCCACCTCAATATTCACCATGATACAAGCTCCAATTGGAAAAGTGTCCAACATCAAAGTTGTTACCCTTGATTTAAGCTTTCCAAAGAATCTTATTTCATGCATTTTGGATGAGGTTTGTTAGGGCTGCACATGGTATTAACAGGTCTGCATCATTGGAGAAAATAAAATGTCCAAAACTGCATTTCACTTTGCCTTTCAATTCAAGCATGATTTGTACTTCTGTACAGTTGCAATTGGATCATAATGGATTTCTTCACGGGCTTATACATGCCCATGCAAGTTTGTGCATCACATTGCCAAATTTAGCAAATTTTCAAGTGTGCAATTATCAATCCCAAATGATATAAATACAAGGCCTCGCCGCTCATTTCAAACACCCCTTGTGCACCAGTTTGCCCCCCAATTGAAACCCTCACAATTCAGAGGAAAACCTAAGAATTTTCAACTTGAAAATTGAGTTTGAATCTCACTGTTTGGAGATTCAAAAACTCCAGGATCCAAAGTTTTATACCATTGCCAAACCACTTCTGCAAGCTCCTCGAGTGTGATCAAGTCAAGTTTAAAGCAAGCAAGATCCATTTCTATACAACATTGAAGGTAATTTTCAGAAATCTTCTTCTCTTTGATTCTCACTCAATTCTCATTAATTCTCTTGGATCTTTGGTTGTCAGAAGTCCTACCAATGTAGGCAAGAAGATTGAGTTGCTTTGAGGTCAAATCGAAGCAACTCAGTTGACACACCTCAAAATTCAACTCCTCATATCTTTCTATATATTTGGAGTTAGTTGAAATTGAGGTCAGATTCGTGCTCTACGCCATTTTTTGTTTCAGATCATGTCCTCTTTTTTCATTTTCTTGATGGTGATGATTGAACCAGTCCGGTGGACCTCGCTTGAGAAGGTGACCGGAGGTCCAGCGCCGGTGGTGTGCTGGACAGGTTCTGAGCCTTGATCTCATTCGAAATGTCTTAATCTCGAGCGTACATACTGATTACCACGCGTGTGACTAGTTGTCTCATGTGCATGGTAGATTGTGCGCGCTCAGCTACTTGATCTACCACCTCAATTAATGAGGGAGATCAAGTGGTCCACATTTTTTCTAATTATTTGAATTTCATTTAATTTGTTTTATTTTCATTAATTTGTATTAATTTTAATATTGATCCAAAAAATATGAGAGTTTCACCAAAAAAATTTAAATAAATTCTTCTTTCATATTCTGAATTAAAATTATTTTTTGAATCATTATTAATATTTTTCATGATTTAATTGATTTTGTGAATATTTTTTATTCCTTAAAAACACTTTTAAGTCTCCAAAAATTCTGAAATTTTTTCTCCAATGTCCTTTGACCTTGTTTGACCTATGATAGATCTCATGGCCATCTCTTTCGTGTTTTGATGAGATTTTAGGGATTTGACAAACCATATTTAATTTCATGCATTATTTTTAGTATTTTTAAATTGAATAAATTCCAAATAATTATGTTGAGCTATCTTGATGATTTGTATAAGTTTGACTTGTGGTGTTGGGCCTTGGTCAAGGTTGATTTGACTTTGCTAGGTTAAGATCATTGGATTTAGGGGATTGATGGAATGTACATTCCATCTCCTAAAATGAATGAATAATCTTAATTTGGTAAAAGTCCTTCTTTGACCAATTTGAGTTTTGATCCATTCCCCTCCCTCTTCATCTAATTCCCTTTCCTTATGCATCCATTTCATTTGGCCCATGATATCTCAAGATCCTAAGGCTAGTTGATTGAAAAATCAACATAAGTATGGATGATATTAGACCACCTCTTTTGCATATTCTTTTTGTATGTGGTATGTTTCATGAGCATAGTCCCATTACGATTGCTTAACATAGCGCTAAATTTTTGACACAAAAAGGCATAACATTCTAGTTAGTGAGATTGTAAGTCTCCCCTCTTTCATGGTATTGTATGGAAACTTGACCTTTTTTCCTTCCTTTGGAAGATGTCTTGGTTCAAGGGTCCATGCTTGTGATAAGTGAGTTGAGTGTTCTCCAAAGAATGACTTAAAATGAAAAGAAAAAACAAACACAATACTAACTTCTAATTCATTAACAACTAACACTTAAATTCAAGCCATTTAATTTTAATACACTTTAATTTTTAAGCTCTATTCATTTGCCATTATTCATACCATTCTAATTGTTTGTATTAATGCCTTTTCCCTTTGTCCACTTGGACCATATTGTGTGATATATATTTTTTGTGTATATTTTGTTTGTTTGTGTGGTCTTTGACCATTAATGTACATAACAAGAAACAAAAACCCTAAAAAACTATTGTGTGGACTGTTGGTTTGATCTTGGACAATTGGACTTAGAATTTAGGCAACATCCCTATGCAAAAGGACTTGGCAAATGCCAACTTTCATGTAACCAAGTGCTTGCAATTTGTAACTTCATCTGATACATCATTGAAGATCCATCTAAGTTCATCTGCAACATGATCATTGTGAAGCTGTTATTTTGAACCTGTAACTTGTAGAATTCATCTGCTACATAGAACAATTTGAAGAAGATTATGGAGTGTCTAAAGCTTGAATTTGGCTATCTTTATTTGATGTCTTGCTCTTCAAGTTAATATTGTATGCATTGTTTGTTGCTTGATTCTAATATCCAAGGGAATTTGGGGTTTCTATATGACATTCTTGTCTATTGGATTACTACCCATCGGTCAGATCTTTTCAACTCTTAACATTTAAATTTGTGCTAAGGATTAGTCTCTTCATCTCCCTCATATCTTTAATTTCAAAACCTCTCCCCCTTTTAAAAAAACTTCTTTCCCTGTGCTTGTTCTTTTTTCAAACATTGACCACTTTTGCAAATTAGAAACTTTGGCCTTATGCCATTGCATTTTCAAACTTCTTTTCTTAAATCAAACAAGTAAATAAACTTAACTATACTTGACTTAAAATTTTCAAAATCCAAAAAGAACTAACACATTCAAACCATTTTTAGGCCTTGTGCCTTTCAAACTTAATTTTTGTTAAAAAGCAATACATCCATTTTGAAATTTATATCACGAACTATGAGGTTTTGATCCCTCATTCTTGTGTTGGTACATAGGAACAAGTTTGAAGGTCTTGTCAAACAAAAAAATAAGTGTACATTTGGTGTTCGCTCTAGTAAGTTGTTGGGCTTTATTGTCAGTAAGAAGGGAATTAAAGTTGATCCTACCAAGGTCAAAGCAATGCAAGAAATGCATGCACCCGAAACTGAGAAGCAAGTCAGAGGTTTTCTTGGCCGCTTGAACTATATCTCAAGATTTATATCACATATGACTGCCACATGTGTGCCAATACTCAAGCTCCTTCGGAAAGACCAGTCTTGTGATTGGACCGAAGATTTCCATAAAGAGTTTGACAATATCAAAGAATATCTACTTGAGCCTCTAATTCTGTCTCCTCCTGTTGAAGGAAGACCGTTTATCATGTATTTGATTGTGCTTTAAGAGAGTATGGGTTGTGTTCTTGGTCAGCAAGATGAATCTGGTAAGAAAGAATATGCAATATACTACCTCAGTAAGAAGTTAACAGACTGTGAGTCTCGGTATTCTATGCTTGAGAAGACATGATGCGCATTGGCTTGGGCTGCTAAGCGTCTGCGCCAATATATGTTAAATCATACTACTTGGTTGATATCCAAAATGGATCCAATCAAGTACTTTTTTGAGAAGCCTGCTTTAACTGTGAGGATTTCCCGTTGGCAGATGTTGTTATCTGAGTGTGATATTGAATACCAAGCTTAGAAAGTTGTTAAAGGTAATGTCTTGGCTGACCATTTGGCTCACCAGCCTATTGAAGATTATCAGTAAGTTCAATATGATTTTCTTGACGAAGTGATTCTATATTTGGAGATGAAAGACTGTGATGAACCATTACTTGAAGAAGGGCTAGAGCTTGGTTCCTGTTGGGCCATGGTATTTGATGGAGTTGTTAATTCGTATGGTACTGCCATTGAAGCAATGATTATTACTCCTCAAGGCACTCATTTTCTGTTTACAGCTAGATTGACCTTCAAGTATATGAATAATGTGACTGAGTATGAAGCTTGCATTATGGGGCTCGAAGAAGCCATTGATCTCAGAATAAAATATCTTGACATCTATGAAGATCCAACTTTTGTGGTTAATCAGATCAAAGGTGAATGGGAGATGAATCAACCCAATTTGATACCGTATAAAGATTTTGCGAGGAGGATATCAACTTTCTTTACAAACATTGAGTTTCATCATATCCTTCGTGTAAGACCCCAATTTTGACCCTACGATCCCTCATGGCATCATAACATGGCATTTGCATAGCCTCAAGGATCATAAGCATCTTGGTTCCCTTTGCCCTTTGGGTGGGATCTCTCTTGTGAGTGGTTTGAGATCACCAAGCATGCTTGAATTGTATGTTATTGTTTTTCTCATTTTATTTACTAACCAAAAGCACAAAAATATGTCACTAACATCCCTTGTTTGTAGCTTGAGAAGTCACAAAAATATGGTCAAGAGAAGATGAAAGCAAGCATGGTAATGGTTCCCAAAGCTCTCATCCATCAAATATGCCTCCCAAGTATCTCAATTCATCATTTTTATCCAAGAAAATCAAAGGGCTTGAGGCTTGTTTCCCGAGGAAACCCTAATTCATTTGTTCATCAACTGTGCCTTGCTCATGAAGGAACCTCAACCCATGGTCAAACATAATCAAGGGAAGTTCTTTAATTCATAATTTCATGCATATTTGGACTTATTTGAGTTTCCTCAATCATCAATCCATCAAGATATGAGATTTGGCCTTGAGAAGTTGATCAGTCAATTCATCTGACTATTCTGAAGTATACTGAGATCTAACATTTTATGTGTTGGTCAAATGGAGATGATCCCAAGCGAAAAAAGGTTCTTAAGAACAATATGAACAACTTTTATGTTCATCAAAAATTTATTTGAAGCTTGGAAGGGCTTCATCCATTCCAAGACATTATAGGTCATTTTGACTGAAACCCTAATTTTGGGTCAACTTCCCAAGAACATAACTCATTCATTTTTCATGCTTTTGAGATGAGACTTAATGAATTGGAAATCTCAATGTGTCTACTTCAAATGTTATGTTGATAAAAATTGAAAAATCTCAAAAGAAATACATGTGATAATGCAAAACATTATAGGTCACTTTGGGCCAAATGTATTGAAAAATGTGAAAATGTCCAAATTCAAGTGCCCATAACTTCTTCATAAAAAATCGAAATGATGCAAAATCTAAGTCCAAGTTTATTGTCTTGAAAAGATCTACAATTTTCATGTCTAAGATTTTATCATTTGGAGCTTGAATCATTGAGACAGAAGGGCTTGAACATTGGCCAAATTTGGAAACTTCACATATGCATGTTTTGCACCCTACACTTCAAGCTCAAATTTCATTAATTTCCAAGGCCCAATTGGAGTTTTGATCAACATAGCATTTGGTCCTTATGCAACAAGCTTTCCAACCATTACCTATAAGCCTAGGTTACAATGTTGGAAATATCATTTTCGAAAAGGAGAACATTATAGTGCATTTTGTGAAATTCATTTCAAACACATTGCATGAGCTAGTGATATCATTTCTGCATGTCGAATTCATATTTGGTGATGTATAGCATTCTATTCCATTCAGAATTGAACCCTCCATGCCCCTGTACAGGCCCATGCATGGAGGCCGTTTTCTCCCATGCACACGAGTTTGCTCATGTATTCAGCCATCTCCATCTATAAATACCATGCCATACCTTCACAATTCTTCAACCTAAAGGCGCCTAAACCTCTGCTGAACTCAAAACCCAACTCTCACCAAAGGAATATTTCTCTTTCTTTCAAAAATTTCAGATCTGAAAATTCAATTGCATCGATTGATTTTTAAGATCCATAGTTCCTAAACCTTCTTCATTTGATCCATAGAAGCTTCTGTTTGCAAAAGGAATAAAAAATAGTGACTCAATTCATCTCAATTCAAAGGTTTTGCCCAACTGCATTTTGCTTCGAAACAGCTTATACATGTTCCGTTTGCCTTGATTTTGTGTCATCTGAAGTCCTCTGCATAGAGGCATCATTATTGTGTTCTTAATTTTTGAAATCAAGCAAGTTCAGTTGAACACCACCAAAGTTCCATCTCTGACTTCTCTCTCAATAGGGATCTAGAGTGGAATTGAGTAGTGATGTACATCACTCCACCTTTTGAATGGTACCTGGATCGTGGCTTTTAATGCATATTTTTTTCCTCTGCAATTTTGAACTCTCACCGGAGTTAGCCGTAGAAGACGGTGGCGCTGGCCACCGTCCGTTTGCCAGATTAGGTCGTGGCTGTTGGATCATACTTCCAGATCTAATCAGATCCATTGGATGTTATGACTTATTTTAATTCATTGTGTGGTTGCATTGACTTTGGAACACGTTGGGCGCGCGCTTGTGGATGCTTGGATCTGCCATCTCAATTAATGAGCTCAGATCCAAGGGCTCACGCTTTTCCATTTTTTTTAATTCTGATTTTAATTTCTATTTTATTTTTTAATTCAATTTCATTTTCTAAAATCCATATCTCTTTCATTATTGGTCCAAAAATTATAGTACCAATTGCATTATTTCTCTTTTATTTTCTACTTTCTAAAAATGATTTTTAATTTTTTTAATTTTATCATTTGCTATTTTTTAATAATTTTCTTTTTTTTGGCTATTTTTAATTCATTTTAAATAGTTTTTGATGTTCAAAAAATACAAAAATATTTTTCTCAACCTCTTTGAATGATGATACATCTATGAAAAATATTCTCATCAATTTAGTAATTGATTTGAGATTTATTTGAGATTTTAGTTCAATTAGGTCATTTTTATGCATTTTTAATTGATTAAAAATAGTTTCTAACTTTTAAAAATGCTGAAATTTTTTGTCAAACTTTGTTTGACCTTGTTGAACTTGGGATAATTCACTTGGACTTTTTAAAGTTGATTTGAAGTGAGTTTGAAGTTTGACATTTCTTTAATATTTTAATTCAAGTTTTATTTTAAATATTAAAAATGCCAAAAATATTTGACTTCTTTCTTGACCTCTAATCTTCATCTTGCTTCTTTTTTCTATTGTTTGACCTTGATCTTCTATATCTTTGGTCAACATTTGTTGATTAATACATTCCATTTCATTTAATGCACTTTAATAGTCTTATTCTTCTTCTTCTTCTTTTTTCTTTCTTTTTTGATCAATGAGTTAAAGATTGGTGGTTAGCATTGATTAGGGAGGTTTAATCTTCCTTGATTCAAATATAATTCATCTTAATCATGGATCAAGTGAATGGCTTTGCATTAAGGATAGATTGTTTTCTAAATCATGCAAAGGACCTAAATCAATACAAGATCATTCCTCATCTTCTTTTTGGCATGACAAGTTGTTGGAGTTTGATTCACTAATCAAGACCTCTAACTTGTGTTGTTGCCTACATTATTATCGATCGGCCTTAGATAGTTGTGACTTCTACATAATTCCAATTACGATTGCTTAACATAGCGCTAAATTTGTCTTATGGCACACTTACTACTAACACTAACCATTAACCATTAACATTTACTTTTTGCTCTTTACATTTATGCAATTTACTATTGTTGTACATATTATTCATTTGCTTTTCCCCCTTTGCTCACTTGAGCACATGTTTATGTTAATGCAATTTGCCTTTTGCTCACTTGAGCACCTAATTGTGTATATATTATTGTGCTTGTGTTTTGTTTTGATTGTTGTGGACCAAATGCAAAGAAATGGATAAATGGACTTAGTTTCTAGGACTTTCCCTATGCAAATTGGAGTAAAAGGACTTTAAATGTTGAAGATGGATTAGAAAGACCAAACCTCTAAACTCACTCTTGTCCATTCTTGATTTGCTTCATAAAACTTTTTTATGTGTGTGTGCTTTTGTGCTAGGGGATCTTATGAGAGCTTAAATTGAAGAACCATTGCCATGTTCATCCAAGGTCAAAGATACAAGACACATTGGGAGATCTCCTATGAAGCTTGTGTGATTGTGTTGTTTGCCTGAGCTTACCATTATTTTGCTTGCATATTCCAAAGGATGGGAGCTACTTGGATCATAAATATGATCTAAAGAGAGGAACTCCAGTTGTGGTCTTGTTTCTTATCCCTTATCTCTTGTATGATTAGGACTTTAGTCATTCTTCTTCTTCCCTCCACTCTAACCTAAGCCAAAACTTTTGTGCAAACATTTAACACTTCTTTTCAAACATTACAAACCTAAGCCTTATGCTTTTGATTTTCAAATTTTCTTTTCATAACACTTATTTTGAATTGAATCTTTAAGTCAACTTTGACCATATTTTGTAAATACTTTTCATTGGTAAATATAATTCATTCAAATAATTTTGTGGTTTCAATGGCCACTTCCTTAATCAAAACTTTTTTCATAACCTTTAGCCATTGGGTTTGAGTTATCCTTGAGGTAGATGTAATACTCACCTATATCCTTAGTGATGGACAATGAGTCTTCCATGCTTATTATAGGGTTAACCCCTCACTAGCATGTTGAAGCTATCCTCACATGGTGGATTTGTGGTTTCAGGTTGAGTTTTCTCCCTTGGATAACAAAAGACCTTAAGGCTTTTGGACCAATCAATTCACCAACTCATTTTGGATTTTTACCCCAAACTACGAGGTTTTGATCCTAATCTTTTTTTAAGATGGTACGTAGGCAATGGGTTTATCCATCCAAACACAAAATGTAAATAACTTGTATATTCTCCTCTCATCTCTTCAATCATGTTTGCACAAATAAATTTTCACAAAATACCAACCTTAAAACAAGTATGAAAAAGGCTCCCTAGTAGTACCTAGGATGTTTTGGGTGCTTAAAACTTTCCCATTGCATAACCAACCCCCTTACCCTGATCTCTGACATTTTTACTAGTTTTTGATTCGATAAAACTTTTAGGTTTTTGTTCGCTTTCTAACCATTCCTTTGGATAAATAGAAGTGCGGTGGCGACTCGACTTGTATGGTTAACCTTAGATTTAGTCAATATCTCGAATGGTAACGAATACCCTGCTACAGAAAAGTGGCGACTCTGTTGGGGAAATTTGCCTAGTGGATTTTGCCTACTTTTCATATTTGTTGTATTGTTGTGTATATTATCTTGTGACATATTTTTGTGCAATTTGGGATTATTGTATTTTATGTAATGATTGAATTGCTTGAATATTAATTCTTTGTGTGCTTGGTGATCTTTGTGAGATGAGTTCTATACCCGAACTCAAGTGCACTTAGGATAGGAGAATGGCATAGTATTGTTGACTTGTGTGGAGTTATTCCTTAGCAAGTTGACTTGCAAGCTCCTTCACTTGGTGGAGGTCATGTTGGGATCAATAATGTCACACAAGTAGTTGTGGTTAGACATTAATCTTTCCAATATAGACCTTAGAAGCCAGGGACCTTAGTTTACCAAGCCCATCTTGGCCTATTCTTAGGATGTAGTGCGAAAGTCGTTCAACTGTAAGATTTGGTACGATTGTTACACGATACTACACTCATAAGAGTCTCTCTTGAGAATATTTTTGGAATACAAGTAGTCGTTTATCCGATAATATCCGAAAGATGGGATGATGACTATGGGAACCTCTTGTAGAACATGTTTGGCAGGTTTAAACCCTAGTACACTCCCTTTGGGTGGTTCTTAACCGAGACTCCATGCTCGTGACTTGCAATAAACCCTTGATTCATGGTTGATTCGTGCTTGGATCCTTAATATCAACGGAACTTGGGTGTAGATAAGGTGTAAACCATAATCCACCAAAATGGATGATTGATTATAAGGATGACATGATCCATCCCATGACCTTTCTTTGGTGTGCTTTGCTTGATCCTTAAGTGTGATTGTTGCATTCATGCATTCATGCACCCATTTGCATCCATATCATCAATAATGAGAAAATTTTCAAGGAACTTAAGAGGTCTCTTTGCAAATTTTTAGACAAGGAAAGACAAAGAAGGAATACAAAGAAGTACAGTTTCAGACAACCCGACTTGAAAGAGCCAAGGAATTTGACATCCTATGTATTAGATCCCTTGGGTTTCAAGGCTCGTTTTGGGAAGCTTCTATCTGTTCTGACTACTCAAGTAGACGAAGGATTGATGAGTGTATTGGTGCATTTTTATGATCCCTTGTACCGTTGCTTCACATTTTCGGATTTTCAGCTTTTGCCTACACCTGAGGAGTATGCCTACCTTGTGGGTATACCTATTCTAGACCAGTTGCCATTCAGTGTCTTAAAGAGTATTCCTACTTCTCAAGAGATAGCTGCTATGTTGCATATAAATGAATCTCTGGTTGGTGCTCATATGACTACCAAGGGTGGAATTCAAGGTCTCCCTTTTGAGTTCCTCATTACTTAAGCTACTATATCTGGGAAGGCCATGAGCGAGGACGCCTTTGAGGCCATATTTATACTTCTCATCTATGGGCTGGTGTTATTCCCCAACATCGACAAGTTCGTGGATGTGAACGCTATTAGGATTTTCTCTACTCTTAATCCCGTTCCGACTCTGTTGGGTGAAACTTACTTTTCTTTGCATATGAGGAATGCAAAGGGTTGTGGTACCATTTTGTGCTGTTTGCCTCTATTGTACAAGTGGTTTATTTCTCACTTGCCGCAGACGGTCACCTTCAAGGAGAACAAAGGATGTCTACGGTGGTCCACGAGACTTATGTCTCTCACTAATGATGATATCTTTTGGTACAACCGTGTGTATGATGGTGTGCAAATTATCGACTCTTGTGGTGAATTCTCCAATGTGCCTCTTCTTGGTAATGTGGTGGGATTAACTACAACCCTATTTTGGCACGTCACCAACTTGGGTTCCCCCTAAAGGATAAACCTAATAAAATTCTGTTAGAGGGTATGTTCTTTCATGAGGGTAAAGATCCCCAAGGCTTGAAGGGCAGGATGGTCCGCGCTTGGCGCAAGATCCGTAGGAAAGGAAGGAAGGAGCTAGGTCCGAAGAATTGTATCGCTTTGGAGCCTTATACTTCTTGGGTTAGGAGGAGAACTTTTGAGTACCTAATGCCTTACGAGTATCCAAGACCTACACCATTGGTTGTGGCTGGGCCTTTAACCCTCCCTGACCAAGGAGTAGAGGAGTTGAGAGACGAAGACCGTTCACGTGCTTGGATCCGTGAACGAGAGGAGTTGCTTCAACAGATCAAGGAGAAGGATGCTTTGATAGAGTTCCTTGAGCATCAGGTTATTGATGATCCCGATGATGCATGGACTTCTCTACTTCCTCAGTCTTCCAAATTTTGGAAGAGGAAGTATGATCGACTTGCCAAAGAGAAGGCAGACATGGAGGCAGCCTACGAGAGGGAAGTGAAGAGGCTTCGTGCATCTTATCTTCCTGTGTCCAGAGCTTTAGATGATTGCTTTTAGGGTTCCATAGGATGATCATTTTCCTTCTCTTTTATATTGTATTTGGTTACCAAGACTGTACTTTTTTGGTGTAAAAATATTTTCCAGATATTATTGGATGAGATATTTCCATATGTGATAAATGTTTAATACTTCCAATATTTGCAAATAGAACTCTAAAAGTTCCTCTGATAAATAAAAATAAATCGTATGCATTACACGCATCATGTGCATCAGCAGGTTTTGCTCCAGGCTTCTTGTTCTATGATCTAACTCTGTGTTCTTCATTTATTTTGAAGAAAAGCTGACTCACCGGTACTACACCAGAGCCAACATTTCAAGACTGATGAATCATTTGGAACAAGAGAACCGTGAGCTGAAGGAGGAAGTAGCCAGATTGACTGCCCTGATGGAGTCATTCATGGCTGCCCAGAGCCAGTCTTCTCCGACACCTTCAACTCCTCCCGAGAGGAGAGTCATCTTTGAGATTGTCTCTTCAACTGTGCCTGCGGCCAGCGCACACTTTGCTCCAACGGCCATGCCAGCCGGATTTCCGTGGGGGATGCCTCCCAACTTCATGCCTGAGGATCCTACACCCACTTTTGCTTCTCTGCCGGCATCTAGCCCGGTCCTAGTTTTTCCTCCTCCTGTCGTGCATACTATGCCCAGAGTAGACGACACCATCTATCATTCTGAGCCGTCTGAGGGTCCAGATGTGTATGAAAATATGTACGCTATGAACAACCAATTTCTTGAACTCCGCAAGGAATTGAAAACTCTTCGAGGAAAAGATCTTTTCGGCAAGTCTGCTGCCGAACTCTGCTTGGTTCCTAATGTGAAGATCCTTGTGAAATTCAAGGTCCCTGACTTTGAAAAATACAAGGGAAATGCTTTTCCTCTCAGCCACCTGGTCATGTATGCCAGGAAAATGTCGACTCAGACCGACAACGATCAACTGCTCATCCACTACTTTCAGGACAATTTGTCTAGTGCTGCCCTACGTTGGTATATGGGCTTGGACAGTGCAAACATCCGATCCTTCAACGACCTTGGCGAGGCCTTCGTCAAGCAATAAAAATATAATATGGATATGGCTCCCGATAGGACAAGGAAACATTCAAAGAATACGCCCAGAGGTGGCGAGAGGTAGCAGCACAGATCGTGCCCCCGCTAGAAGAGAAAGAGATGACCAAGATCTTTTTGAAGACCTTGAGTTCTTTTTACTACGAGCGGATGATCACCAGCGCTCTCTCTGACTTCACCGAGATGGTGAACATAGGGATGCGTTTAGAAGAAAGAGTCAGGGAAGGGCGCCTGACCAGAGAAGAAGGCTCTTCTACCAAACGGTATGGGACGTTTGGGAAGAAGAAATATGGTGAGGCACATGTTGTGACCTCCCATGTGAAACCAAGAAGACCCTCTATGAGGAGGAAGACCGTACATCCTGCCGGTAACCAACACCAGGTGGCTCATATAGCACCTGTTTTCATAGACAATCAGCAGTATCAGCATCATAACAATAATCAGCAACAACCACATCCGCAATATCAACAACAACAACACCGTCCTCATCAGCGGGCCTACCAGCCTCGAAATAGTATCAAGCCAGCACAAGCTACGAGAGGAAAAGGGTCACCTTCGATCCTATTCCTATGACATATGTAGAGTTATACCCCTCTTTGATAGAGAGGAAGTTGATTACTTCGCGAGACCCGCCGACTATACCTACTAACCCCAGTGGTGGTATAAACCAGAATTACATTGTGTTTATTATTCTGGTGCTCCCGGACACGACGTGGAAAATTGCTACCCTTTGAAGACCAAGGTTCAAGACCTTGTGAGGTGTGGTATTCTGTGTTTCGAGTACGTAGGTCCTAATGTGAAGAAGAACCCATTGCCCGAGCATGGGAAATCTGTCAACATGGTCCAGGGTTGCCCTGGCAAGTACAAGGTCAAATATGTCAGTCATATTCGACAATCTCTGGTCGAGATGCATAAATTGCTGTGTGATTACAGCCATTATAAGCATGACCATGATAGATGTCGAGTTTGTTCTGTGAATCAAAGAGGTTGTCGCTAGGTGCGCAAAGATGTTCAGGAAATGCTGGATGAGGGAGTCATTGAGATCCTTCAAAATAGAAATGTTGACGAAGATGCTGATGAAGTCAACGTAATTTCTCCAGTATTTTGGATCCCTGAGCCTGTTATCATCAAGTATGATGGTAGCAAGCAGAAGGCTTCTCCTGCTTTGATCATCAAGCCAACCGGCCCTGTACCGTATTCTTCTAAGAAGGCGGTCCCCTATCGCTACAATGCTGTAGCATTGGAGAATGGGAAAGAGGTGCCCCTGCCCTCTTCATCTGTTGTTAATATTGCCGACGTCAGCGGCCTGACCCGCAACGGTCATGTTTTCTCGGCTCCGCCAAAGCCACAAGCTGATGTTCGAAGGAAAGATATTGTTGATTATGCTGAACGCCCGATTGGGAATGTTGTGAATGCTCCGAATCCGACACTTGTTTCTAAACATACCTCAATTTTGAAAAATTCTGTCTCTGTTGGCCCGAGTGGGAATGCGAAAGAAGACTGTGATGAGATGCTGAGGCTCATCAAGAGAAGTGAGTACAACGTGGTAGATCAACTTCTACAGACGCCATCCAAAATCTCTGTATTATCCTTGCTGATGAATTTAGAACCACACTAAGAAGCTCTGCAGAAGGTGTTGGATGTGGCGTATGTGGATCACGATGTCACAATTGAACAATTCGACAGTATTGTTGCAAACATCACCGCTTGTAACAATTTAAGTTTTTGTGATGCTGATCTCCCTGAGGAGGGAAGAGACCACAACTTGGCATTACACATCTCCATGAGCTGTAAAGATGACGCCATGTCCAATGTGCTGGTGGACACTGGGTCATCATTAAATGTGTTGCCAAAGTCCACTCTTGCAAAGTTATCATATCAGGGGCCTCCTATGAGGCAGAGTGGAGTAGTTGTGAAAGCTTTCGATGGGTCTCGCAAACCTGTGATTGGAGAGGTTGATCTCCCAGTCAAAATCGGACCAAGTAATTTCCAGATTACCTTCCAGGTTATGGACATTCACCCATCGTATAGCTGTCTTTTAGGCAGACCATGGATTCACGAGGCAGGCGCCGTGACATCCACCCTACACCAGAAATTGAAGTTTGTGAAAAATAAGAAGCTGGTGGTGGTAAGGGGAGAAAAGGCTCTCCTGGTTAGCCATTTGTCTTCCTTCTCTTATATAGATGATGAGGATGAAGTTGGAACGCCGTTCCAAGCTTTATCTATTGCTGAACCTATTAAGAAGGGAACTTCTTCATTTGCTTCCTATAAAGATGCAAAGTTGGCCATTGAGCATGATGCAATTGCTGGATTGGGGAAAATGATTAAGTTGGAGGACAACAAATCCCGGGTTGGCATAGGCTATTCTTCAGGTGTCTTCAACAAGCAAGGGCTGTTCAAGAGTGGTGGATTTATCCACATCGGTCAACATGAAGAGGCTGTTGCGATTCTGGAAGAGGATGAAGAGGATTCTAGCAACTTCATCATCCCTGGATGGATCTGCAATAATTGGGTCGCTGTTGATATTCCGACAGTTATCCATAAGTCAAATTTAATCAAACCCATTGAACATAATGATCCAACCCCATCTCCCAACTTTGAGTTCCATGTATTTGAGGCAGAAGAAGATGATGTTGAAGAGATTCCTGACGAGATTACCCGTCTACTTGAGCATGAAGAGAAGATCATTCAGCCGCATCTTGAGAATCTGGAAACAATCAACTTGGGGTCTGAAGACCGTGTGCGAGAAGTGAAGATTGGGGCACTCCTGGAAGAATTTCTTAAGCAGGGCTTGCTTGAGTCGCTACGAGAATACGTCGACGTCTTTGCCTGGTCATATGAAGACATGCCTGGTCTAGATACTGATATCGTGCAACATTTCCTGCCTTTGAAGCCTAAGTGTGTGCCTGTGAAGCAGAAGCTCAGAAGAACTCATCCTGACATGGCAGTTAAGATCAAAGAGGAAGTTCAGAAGCAAATTGATGCGGGGTTTCTGGTGACTTCTACATATCCTCAATGGGTGGCCAATATTGTGCCCGTGCCTAAGAAAGATGGAAAAGTCCGAATGTGTGTGGACTATAGAGACTTGAATAAAGCTAGTCCGAAAGATGATTTCCCTCTACCACATATTGATATGTTGGTAGATAATACAGCTAAATTCAATGTCTTCTCATTTATGGACGGATTTTCCGGATATAATCAGATCAAAATGGCACCCAAGGATATGGAGAAGATAACATTCATCACACCTTAGGGAACATTCTGTTATCGAGTGATGCCCTTCGGTTTGAAGAACGCCGGAGCCACGTATCAACGAGCTATGACTACCTTATTTCATGATATGATGCACAAGGAGATCGAGGTATATGTTCATGATATGATTGCTAAGTCCAGAACAGAAGTTGAACATGTAGAGCACTTGTTGAAGCTTTTTCAGCGTTTGAGGAAGTATAAGCTTCGTCTGAATCCCAACAAGTGTACATTTGGAGTCCGTTCCGGCAAGTTATTGGGCTTTATTGTCAGCGAAAGAGGTATTGAGGTTGATCCTGCAAAGGTCAAAGCAATACAAGAGATGCATACGCCCAAAACTGAGAAGCAAGTTCGAGGCTTTCTTGGCCGCTTGAATTATATTTCCAGATTTATATCCCACATGACTGCCACATGTGCGCCAATATTCAAACTCCTCCGGAAAGATCAGTCTCATGATTGGGTCGAGGATTGCCAAAAGTCCTTTGACAGTATTAAAGAGTATTTGTCTGAGCCTCCGATTCTGTCTCCACCTGTGGAAGGAAGACCATTGATTATGTATCTGACAGTTCTGGAAGATTCAATGGGATGTGTCCTTGGTCAGCAAGACAAATCAGGAAAGAAAGAACATGTTATTTACTACCTGAGTAAGAAGTTCACTGATTGTGAGTCTCGATACTCGATGCTTGAGAAGACATGTTGTGCTTTGGCTTGGGCTGCTAAGCGCTTACACCAGTATATGTTGAATCATACAACTTGGTTAATATCCAAAATGGATCCAATCAAGTATATCTTTGAGAAGCCTGCTTTAACTGGGAGGACCGGCCGTTGGCAGATGCTGTTGTCTGAGTATGATATTGAGTATCGAGCTTAGAAAGCTATTAAAGGTAGTATCTTGGCTGACCACTTGGCACATCAACCAATTGAGGATAATCAGTTAGTTCAGTATGACTTCCCAGATGAGGAGATTCTGTATTTGAAAATGAAGAATTGCGATGAGCCTACGCTCGATGAAGGGCCATAGCCTGGTTCCAGATGGAGTATGGTGTTTGATGACGCTGTGAATCAATACGGAAATGGTATTGGGGCAGTAATTATTACTCCTCAGGGCACACATTTTTCTTTCACAGCAAGGCTAACTTTCAAATGCACGAATAATATGGCTGAGTATGAGGCCTGTATTATGGGATTAGAAGAATGTATTGATATTAGGATCAAGCATCTCGATGTTTATGGTGATTCAGCCCTTGTTGTTAATCAGATTAAGGGTGAATGGGAGACGAATCAGCCTGGCCTCATCCCATATAGAGATTATGCGAATAGGATTTCAACGTTCTTTACTGAGGTTGATTTCCATCATATTCCTCGAGATGAGAATCAGATGGTAGATGCTCTTGCTACACTTGCTTCAATGATTGTGGTAAGGCTTTGGAATGAAGTTCCCAATATTACCGTGATGCGCTTGGACAGAACAACTCATGTATTTGCAGTAGAAGAGGTGCAAGATGATAAGCCATGGTATTATGATATCAAGTGCTTTCTTCAGAGTCAGATTTACCCGCCTGGGGCATCTGTGAAAGATAGGAAGACCTTGAGGAGATTGTCAGGCAGTTTCTATCTCAATGGCGATGTGTTTTATAAGAAGAACTTTGACATGGTTCTGCTCAGATGAGTGCATAGACACGAAGCATACCTGTTAATGACTGAGGTCCATGAGGGTTCACTTGGTACTCATTCCAATGGACATGCCATGGCTAGAAAGATATTGAGAGCAGGCTACTATTGGTTGACAATGGAGTCTGACTGCTGCAAATATGTGAAGAAATGCCACAAGTGTCAGATTTATGCGGTAAGATTCATAATCCCCCGACACTTTTGAATGTGATTTCATCCCCATGGCCTTTCTCTATGTGGGGAATTGACATGATTGGTAGGATAGAACCGAAAGTGTCCAACAATCACAGATTTATTCTCGTAGCAATTGATTACTTCACCAAGCGGGTTGAAGCGGCGTCATATGCAAACGTGACCAGGCAGGTGGTTGTGAAGTTTATCAATAATCAACTCATATGTCGAAATGGTGTGCCAGATAAGATCATTACTGATAATGGATCTAACTTGAACAACAAGATGATGAAAGAGCTGTGTAGCGAGTTCAAGATAGCACATCATAATTCTTCTCCTTACATACCCAAGATGAATGAGGCTGTTGAAGCTGCTAATAAGAATATCAAGAAGATCATCCAGAAGATAGTTTATATGTACAAGGATTGGCATGAGATGCTGTCATTTGCTTTGCATGGATATCGTACGTTTGTCCGCACTTCAACAGGGGCAACCCCTTTCTCTCTTGTTTATGACATGGAGGTGTGCTCCCAGTAGAGGTGGAGATCCCATCAATGAAAGTCTTGATGGAAGCCAAGTAGACTGATGCTGAATATGTTCGAAGTCGTTATGACCAATTGAACTTGATAGAAGAAAAGAGATTGACTGCCATGTGCCATGGTCAGTTATATCAATAAAGGATGAAGAAAGCCTTTGATAAGAAGGTCAAGCCTCGTGTGTTCCGAGAAGGTGATCTTGTGCTCAAGAAAGTCTTGTCTTTCGCGCCCGATTCTAGGGGCAAGTGGACTCCAAACTATGAAGGTCCATATGTTGTTAAGAGAGCCTTTTGAGGCGATGCTTTGATACTTACAACTATGGATGGGGAGGATTTCACTCGTCCTGTGAATTCAGATGCAGTCAAGAAATACTTCGCCTAAAAAGTAAAAACAGAACAGTTTGCTAAGTTGAAAACCCAAAAGGGCGGCTTAGGCAAAAATGAGCGTCTCGGTGGATTGAAAACCCGAAAGGGCGATCCAGGCAAAAGTTAGAGACATAAAAAATGAATATATATCCCGCTAGATTGAGTGCCTAGCCCTGGGGCAATCTAGGCAAAAATTAGGGATTTGGGCAAGTAACTACATCCTGACAAGACTTTGTTCTACCAACTATCATCTGTCAGAGATTCCCGCTCAGTCATCATCAACTGAAGTTTCAAATACATCAGATTCAGAGTTGGTGGAGAAATGGTCATTATGTTCAATTTAGCCCTTTTCCAATATATATCACCAATTTCAAATTTGTAAAGATCTATGGAGTCTTGCCATTCGCAGACTACCACTCCATCAAATAAATTTGAGTCGTTATCCAATTATTTACACTCTTATTTGTTTTTTATTCAACAAATGTTTTGCATGTTTTAATTGGGAAATATCATTGTTTTAAATAATTAAATTTTTCATAACTTGTTTTTAAACAAAGTGAACATTCACAATGATAAAGGATACTGGGGATGTCTTCAGTGCTCTCCTAAGGATGGTATGATTCCCAACAGGGTAAGGCATTTGTCCATATTCCTGGCATGCTTGTATCCTCTTCCTCCGGAGCTTTTTGCGGTTTTTCTTCCGAGGAGAGTGTTTGGTAAAGGTATTCATTCATCTTTCCTTCAGTAGGGTATCGATCCTTTCTCCTCGGCATACATGATCTCTTTGGTAGTGCAGTATTTAGTGGTGACCTCGGAAACTTCTGATTGGTGGTTGTTCCCCACAGAGTTCCATTTTTTTCCTCTGATAATTTCCCCAGTAGAGTTGTTTCTCCGGCGGAGTTTATCTGTGCGATGATCCTGTCCCCAGTTGGAATGGCTGATGTTCATTCCCCTGTAGAGATCTTTGTTTCCTGGTATCTCTTGCCCCTCATCAGATTGGATATTTTCCATTTGGCCTAGCTTTCTCTCTTGAGATGTAGTACCAGATATTTATTCATTGATCGTTGGACCTGTTTGTGTTAGAAATGTCTGTTTGTCAGCATTCATCATGCATAAACCACGCATATAAGCATAATTTTAACATTCAGATATTCATGTTGCATTATTTGCCATATATCTTTGTTTGTTATCTCCTGCTAGTTGGTAATATGTTTCCCCAAGCAGATGTTTGTGTTTGATCTCTCCATGTAGAGTCAGCCCCATAAGCAGAAAGTGTTTATCCTTTCTTCCATATTCCCCACCAAATATGTCCTCGTGGATGATGGTTGTTTCTGTTTCCTCCCAACACATATATTGGGATGGAATTCCCCATTGAGTTATATCCTCATAGGGGCAAGTCTTGTTTCGTCGCGCCTCTCTAGTTTGATCCTAGATTGGCTTCTCGTGTCTTTTTTTCCTGCGATTCCCTGTAGTTCAGATGAATGATTGCTCAGTAACCAATAATTATCCATCTTTTCCACGGTGGAGTCTGTGGTTTTCTACCCTTATACCGGTAGTTGTAAGCCCTATTTTTTATCCCCTTGTAGAGTTAACCTTATTTAGTTCATCCTAACCGATGACGGTTACTCTTCCGTGGTTTTCTACCCAATATCTAGTAGATGTAATCCCCTCATTGACGGTTATCTTTATCCAATATTCAACATTGATAGTCCTTCACCCTTTTTGAGTATATCTCCCGGAAGCCGGCGATATATCCCCCGGATCATTGCCTTTGTCAATGTATCCCCAGCGAGTCATCTTTCATTTGTCGTTTGTCAGTAATGATTGTTTCTCCCTCTGTGATTGGTCATCATTTTATACCTAATATTTGGTATCTCGATGCCCTTTCCTTTTGGTCGATTTATCCTTTATTAACCCAGTAACCGGTTGTGGATAATCTTCCATGCGAGTATGTTATCTACGTTCTGATGGTAATAGATAATATATCTTATGCACTCTTTGGTCAATGTCTTTTGCCCTTCCCCAGTCGAGTAAGATTCGTATCCCCGTTGGTGGAATCGAATGCCCATCCTGTAATTGAGTTTGCTTTTCATCCCTCTTTTGGATGATGAGTGTCTTGGAAATATTCCCCAATTCACGCCTTGGTTGGTCACCTTTTATATGCCCAGTAACCGGTATCACTGGTGTTCTTTCCTCTCTGCTCCCTATTATAACTTTTTGTCCCCTGTGGAGTCAGATTTTCCTGAGTTGAAATATACCTTTTTAGGTTTTCCTCAGATGATTTCGGATGTTTGATATCTCTCACCTTTATACCGGTCTTAGATATTCATTCTCCCCGAGCATGTTGCTCTTTCACCCTCATACCGGTGTTTTGATCACATGTCTCCTTGAGCTTATTACCCAATAACCGGTAATACCTCATTTTTGTTGTTTCCTCAACTGAGTTTCTCTTTGGACTTTGCCCCATCAGGGTCCTTTGTGGTTTTTCCCCAGCGAAGTCCCTTAGTGGATTCTCCAAGCCAGAGTCCAGATTTTTATCTGAGGTATCCTTTATGGATAATTTCGCTGTATTGGCATATTCCCCAATACATGCATGTTTGAGTCAGCTCGGGTCCTTCCATTGATTTATGGAATCTCTCTCGTGTCTCAGCAAGTTCTAAGTCGTGACCTGCTCGCGCAATTTATCTCTTTTCTTATCCCCATAAGAGTCCCAGAGTCCTTGTCCCATAGAGTGAATAACTCATAAGGATTGTCAGTTTCTCTGGATTTCTTCTCTTCTTTGTGGACACTTATCCCCACAGAGTATTACCCTTTTGCATACATACATTTGCATCATGAGGTCTCTTAGGGACCAAAATTCGTCTCTTTGTTATTATTTAAGCCCATTCTACCTCGTCGAGATGAAGATTTTAACCTTCACTTCACGGCTAGAATGACCTTAAATAGGGGCATCTTTAAGACCCCAATTTTGACCCTAAGATCCCTCATGGCATCATAACATGGCATTTGCATAGCCTCAAGGATCATAAGCATCTTGGTTCCCTTTGCCCTTTGGGTGGGATCTCTCTTGTGAGTGGTTTGAGATCACCAAGCATGCTTGAATTGTATGTTATGGCTTTTCTCATTTTATTTACTAACCAAAAGCATAAAAATATGTCACTAACATCCCTTGTTTGTAGCTTGAGCAGTCACAAGATCCAAAGCTTCTAGGAGATCCTTTATGCAATGATATGGTCAAGAGAAGATGAAAGCAAGCATGGTAATGGTTCCCAAAGCTCTCATCCATCAAATATGCCTCCCAAGTATCTCAATTCATCATTTTGATCAAAGCAAATCAAAGGGATTGAGGCTTGTTTCCCAAGGAAACCTTAATTTATATGTTCATCAACTATGCCTTGCTCATGAAGCAACCTCAACCCATGGTCAAACAAAATCAAGGGAAGTTATTTAATTCATCATTTCATGCATATTTGAACTTATTTGAGTGTCCTCAATGATCAATCCATCAAGATATGAGATTTGGACTTGAGAAGTTGATCAGTCAATTCATCTGACTATTTCGAAGTACACTGAGACCTAACGTTTTATGTGTTGGTCAAATGAAGATGATTCTAAGAGCAAAAAGGTTCTTAAGAACAATATGAACAACTTTTATGTTCATCAAAAATTGATTTGAAGCTTGGAAGGGCATCATCCATTCCATGACATTATAGGTCATTTTGACTGAAACCCTAACTTTGGATCAACTTCCCAAGAACATAACTCATTCATTTTTCATGATTTTGAGGTGAGACTTAATGCATTGGAAAGATTAATGTGTCTAATTCAAATGTTATGTTGAGCAAAATTGCAAAATCTCAAATGTTATGTATAAGCCTATGTTTCAATGTTGGAAATATCATTTTCGAAGAGGAGAACATTATAGTGCATTTTGTGAAATTCATTTCAAACACATTGCATGAGCTGGTGATATCATTTCTGCACGTCCAATTCATATTTGGTGATGTATAGCATTCTATTCCATTCAGAATTGGGCCCTCCATGCGCCTGTACAGGCCCATGCATGGAGGCCCTCTTCTCCCATGCACACGAGTTTGCTCATGTATTCAGCCATCTCCATCTATAAATACCATGCCATAGCTTCACAATTCTTTAACCTAAAGGCACCTAAACCTATGATGACCTCAAAACCCAACTCTCACCAAAGGAACTTTTCTCTTTCTTTCAAAAATTTCAGATCTGAAAATTCAATTGCATCAATTGATTTTTAAGATCCATAGTTCCTAAACCTTCTCCATTTGATCCATTGAAGCTTCTGTTTGCAAAAGGAATCAAAGATAATGACTCAATTCATCTCAATTCAAAGGTTTTGCTCAACTGCATTTTGCTTCGAAACAACTTATACATTGTTCCATTTGCCTTGATTTTGTGTGATCTGAAGTCCTCTGCATAGAGGCATCATTATTGTGTGCTTAATTTTTGAAATCAAGCAAGTTCAGTTGAACAACACCAAAGTTTCATCTCTGATTTCTCTCTCAATAGGGATCTAGAGTGGAATTGAATGGCATAGGAGTGATGTACATCACTCCACCTTTCGAATGGTACCTGGATCGTGGCTTTTCATGCACATTTTTTTCCTCTGCAATTTTGAACTCTCACCGGAGCTAGTCGGAGAAGACGGTGGCGTTGGCCACCGTCCGTTTGCCAGATTAAGTCATGGCCGTTGGATCATACATTCAGATCTAATCAGATCCATTGGATGTTTTGACTTATTTTAATTCATTGTGTGGTTGCATTGACTTTGGAACACGTTGGGCGCGCGCTTGTGAATGCTTGGATCTGCCAGCTCAATTAATGAGCTCAGATCCAAGGGCTCACGCTTTTCCACTTTTTTAATTCTGATTTTAATTTCTATTTTATTTTTTAATTCCATTTCATTTTCTAAAATCCACATCTCTTTCATTATTGGTCCAAAAATTATGGGACCAATTGCATTATTTCTCTTTTATTTTCTAATATCTAAAAATGATTTTTTATTTTTTTTATTTTATCATTTGCTATTTTTTAATAATTTTCACTTTTCTGGTTATTTTTAATTCATTTTAAATAGATTTTGATGTTCAAAAAATACAAAAATATTTTGTCAACCTCTTTGAATGATGATAGATCTATGAAAAATATTCTCATCAATTTAGTAATTGATTTGAGATTTATTTGAGATTTTAGTTCAATTAGGTTATTTTTATGCATTTTTAATTGATTAAAAATAGTTTCTGACTTTTAAAAATGCTGAAATTTTTTGTCAAACTTTGTTTGACCTTTCTGAACTTGGGATAATCACTTGGACTTTTTAAAGTTGATTTGAAGTGGGTTTGAAGTTTGACTTTTCTTTAATATTTTAATTCAAGTTTTATTTTAAATATTAAAAATGCCAAAAATATTTGACTTGTTTCTTGACCTCTAATCTTCATCTGGCTTCTGTTTTCTATTGTTTGACCTTGATTTTCTATATCTTTGGTCAACATTTGTTGATTAATACATTCCATTTCATTTAATGCACTTTAATAGTCTTATTCTTTTTTTTTTCTTTTTTGATCAATGAATTAAAGATTGGTGGTTAGCATTGATTAGGAAGGTTTAATCTTCCTTGATTCAAATCTAATTCATCTTGATCATGGATCAAGTGAATGGCTTTGCATTAAGGATAAATTGTTTTCTAAATCATGCAAAGGACCTAAATCAATACAAGATCATTCCTCATCTTCTTTTTAGCATGGCAAGTTGTTGGAGTTTGATACACTAATCAAGACCTCTAACTTGTGTTGTTGCCTACATTATTATTGACCGGCCTCAGATAGTTGTGACTTCTACATAAGTCCAATTACGATTGCTTAACATAGCGCTAAATCTGCCTTATGGCACACTTACTACTAACATTAACCATTAACCATTAACATTTACTTTTTGCTCTTTACATTTATGCAATTTACTATTGTTGTACATATTATTCATTTGCTTTTCCCCCTTTGCTCACTTGAGCACATGTTTATGTTAATGCAATTTGCCTTTTGCTCACTTGAGCATATAATTGTGTATATATTATTGTGCTTGTGTTTTGTTTTGATTGTTGTGGACCGAATGCAAAGAAATGGACTAATGGACTTAGTTTCTAGGATTTTCCCTATGCAAATTGGAGTAAAAGGACTTTAAATGTTGAAGATGGATTAGAAAGACCAAACCTCTAAACTCACTCTTGTCCATTCTTGATTTGCTTCACAAAACTTTTTGATGTGTGTGTGCTTTTGTGCTAGGGGATCCTATGAGAGCTCAAATTGAAGAACCATTGCCATGTTCATCCAAGGTGAAAGATACAAGACACATTGGGAGATCTCCTAAGAAGCTTGTGTGATTGTGTTGTTTGCCTGAGCTTACCATTATTTTGCTTGCATATTCCAAAGGATGGGAGATACTTGGATCATCAATATGATCTCAAGAGAGGAACTCCATTTTTGGTCTTCTTTCTTATCCCTTATCTCTTGTATGATTAGGACTTTAGCCATTCTTCTTCTTCCCTCCACTCTAACCCAAGCCAAAACTTTTGTGCAAACATTTAACACTTCTTTTCAAACATTAGAAACCTAAGCCTTATGCTTTTGATTTTCAAATTTTCTTTTCATAACACTTATTTTGAATTGAATCTTTAAGTCAACTTTGACCATATTTTGTAAATACTTTTCATTGGTAAATATAATTCATTCAAATAATTTTGTGGTTTCAATGGCCACTTCCTTAATCAAAACTTTTTTCATAACCTTTAGCCATTAGGTTTGAGTTATCCTTGAGGTAGATGTAATACTCACCTATATCCTTAGTGATGGACAATGAGTCTTCCATGCTTATTATAGGGTTAACCCCTCACTAGCATGTTGAAGTTATCCTCACATGGTGGATTTGTGGTTTCAGGTTGAGTTTTCTCCCTTCGATAACAAAATACCTTAAGGCTTTTGGACCAATCAATTCACCAATTCATTTTGGATTTTTACCCCGAACTACGAGGTTTTGATCCTAATATTTTTTTAAGATGGTACGTAGGCAATGGGTTTATCCATCCAAACACAAAATGTAAATAACTTGTATATTCTCCTCTCATCTCTTCAATCATGTTTGCACAAATAAATTTTCACAAAATACCAACCTTACAACAAGTATGAAAAGGGCTCCCTAGGAGTACCTAGGATGTTTTGGGTGCTTAAAACCTTCCCATGGCATAACCTACCCCCTTACCCCGATCTCTGACATTTTTACTAGTTTTTGATTCGACAAAACTTTTAGGTTTTTGTTCGCTTTCTAACCATTCCTTTGGATAAATAGAAGTGCGGTGGCGACTCGACTTGTATGGTTTACCTTAGATTTAATGAATATCTCTAATGGTAATGAATACCCCGCTACAGAAGATGTTAAGAGCAAGTTACTATTGGCTGACAATGGAATTTGACTGTTGCAAGTTTGTGAAGAAATGCCACAAGTGTCAAATTTACACGGATAAGATTCATGTTCCTCTGACATTGTTGAATGTTATTTCCTCTCCATGACCCTTCTCCATATGGGGAATTAATATGATTGGCATGATTGAGCCTAAAGCATAAAAGGGATATCGTTTCATTTTAGTGGCTATTGATTACTTCAGAAAGTGGGTTAAAGCGGCGTCGTATGCGAATGTGGCCAGGCAAGTTGTTGTAAGGTTTATCAAGAATCAGATTATATGCCGTTATGGTATGCTGAGTAAGATCATTATTGATAATGGATCGAACTTGAATAACAATATGGTGGAAGCTCTTCGCAAATTCTTCTCTCTACAGACCCAATATGAATGGGGTTGTTGAAGTTGCGAACAAGAACATTAAGAAGATTATTCAGAAGATGGTTGTGACGTACAAAGATTAGTATGATGCTCCCGTTTACTTTGCATGGGTACCGTACATCCGTCCGCACTTCAATAGGGGAAACCCCTTTCTCTCTTGTTTATGGCATGGAAATTATGCTCCCCGTAGAGGTTGAGATCCCATCATTGTGTGTGCTGATGGAAGCCAAGTTGACTGAAGTTAAATGATGTCAGACCAGATATGATCAGCTCAATTTGATTGAAGATAAGAGATTGACTGCCATGTGTCATGGTCAGTTATATCAGCAGAGAATGAAGAAAGCTTTTGATACGAAGGTCAAGTCTCGTGTATCTAGAGAAGGTGACCTAGTGCTCAAGAAGATTTTATCTTTCAAACGTGATGCTAGGGGAAAATGGACTCCTAATTATGAAGGCACATATGTTGTTAAGAGAGCCTTTTCTAGAGGTGCTTTGATTCTTACAACTATGGATGGTGAAGAGTTCACTCGTCCTATGAACAACGATGTAGTCAAGAAATACTTCACCTAAAAAAGAAAAGAACAACTTGCTAAATTGAAAACTTGAAAGCGAAGCTTAGGAAAAAATGAGCGTCTCGGTGGATTGAAAATCCTAAAGGGCGACCCAGGAAAAAGTTAGAGACATAAAACATAAACATTTATCCCGATAGATTGAGTACCCCACCCTGGGGCAATCTAGGCAAAAATTAGGGATTATGGCAAGTAACTGCATCTGGATGGTCCTGACCTTTGAAGCAGTTTAGAATAGTCATTTGGTTATGATTCATCATTCCTAACCGAAGACAAGAGCACAATGAATTTCAAAGTTGGTAGGGAGAGTAGTGGTCGTTGTATTCGACGTAGCCCTTTTCCCATGTAAATTACCATTTTCAAACTTTGTAAAGATCCATGGAGACCTGCCATTTGGTGACTACCATTCTATTAAATAAAGTTGAGCCTTTATCCAATTATTTCTATTCTTACTTGTTTTTGCTTTAATAAAATTGAAAATTTTATGATGATAATTTTGAAATAAATAAATCAATGAATACAACTTTTCTGAAATATTAAGACACTTAATTTAAAGAACATTGAATTCAAAAAGGAATGTCAACAACAATCTAAGAATTGTAAAGTCATGATGTGTGAAACATTGTTGTCTTCCCCGAGCAGTTGTTAGTGATTTGACCTCCCCAACAGTTCATCGTTCATCCCCAACGTGGATGATGAGTTTCTCCCCCAGGCAGTTTATCATCCCCGATAGAGTTGTTGGGTTTCTCCCCAAGAAGTTCATCATTTATCTCCTGTAAAGGTGATGTGTTGTTCTCTTTGTAGTTCATCCTTCCCCAACTGAGGCTTTCATGTTTGCATCCTCAGTTTGTTTTTTTGTGAATGAACCCTGGATCTCCGTGAAACCTTTATTTGGTTTTGAGATCTCCAATGAAGATCCCCAACTGATGACTGTTGCTTTCCTTTTGAGGAATTCTTTGCTGATTTATATTCTTGTGTGGCCTTTGATTTGTCTTGGTAGATTTTTGAATCCCCAATGAAGCCCCACAGAGTTGACTTTGATGGAATCCCCAAAAGATTGTCTAGTTCCCCACTCAGAGTTTTGCCTCTCGTTGTGACCTGGATCCCCAACAGAAGTCCATCTTCTAATAGAAGATTTCTTTGTTCATATGGTATATTTCATTATGAGCAATATTGATGTTGTCCCCTGCAGGATTGTCTACCATTTGATATGGTATTGACCTAAAATTCCCCGTAGTGTTGACTTGTTGCTTTGATATATATATATATATATAATAATATATATATATATATATATATATATATATATATATATATATATATATATATATATATATATATATATATATATATATATATATATATATTATATATATATATATATATATATATATATATATATCCCTCAGCTTGAGATGTGGATCTTCGGAAGATCTCTCTTATCCTTAGCATGTTGATTGATATTTTTAGCAGTGCTTCTGTCCCCCACAAAGTTGTTAAGATGTACCTTTCTCCTCTCCTAGCGAATTTGAGTTTTAAGCAAGATCTTTGTTAATCTTGGCTTATTCCCTAGCAGTGTCTCATCCTCTATCGAGAGTTGAGTTTTAAGTTGATTTTGTTTTAACCCTTTTGATTGTTATGGATGTAAATATATTTAATCTCCTTGGAGCACTGAGTTTTTAGCAGTTTTTGGTCGGTGTATGTTCTTCATGTCTTCCCCAACCAGAGTTGAGCTTTGATTTTGGATTGTTGTATCCTCAGTCTTCCTTGAGATATGGTTGCGTGCCATCCTCGGGAATTTAATTTATTTTGAGCTAGGATTTTTATCCTCGATGATTTATTTTCGTCCCTAGTAGGTTCTCCAGTTGGCGTTCCCATCTTGAGATTAGTCGAATATCTAGTTATGATGATTCAGATCTTCATTGTTTGCATCCTTTGTGCCTGTTTGTTAGCATAATCATATACATACTCATGCATATTCATGTATGAACATAACATCAGATAGTTCATTGTGCATTTTTTTGCATCAACCTTTTTTCTGATCCACTGCTTTTGCGATGTCATTTCCCCCAGCAGATTTGGTGCGCCTGTCCTCCTTCAATTGTAGAGTGACAACCCATCAAGCAGAAAGAGTTTATCCTTTCTTCTTCCCCATTGAGTTATTTCCTCGTGGATGATTATTATTTCAGTTTCCTCCTCAGTTCATTATTTGGATGGAACCATTCCCCTTGAGCTATATCCTTATTGGGTTGAGTCTTGTTTGATTGTTTCTTTCTAGTTCTTACCTAGATAGATCTTTTGGGTCCCCGAGAGTTTATACCTAGTAACCGATAATATCCTTATTGATGGTTGAGTACTTTACCTGTGTTAATTTACCCAGTAACTGGTAAAAGGTAATTTACTTCCTTGATTTTCACCAGCGGATTCGTCTTTTTCGTTTCCCCAACAAGTCTATCCTTGATATGTTCATCTTAACCGATGACAGATATTCTCCCTATATGGTTTTCTACCCAATAAAAAGGTAGTCGTAAATCCTTCTTTCCCTAGAGAGTCTATCCTTGATATACACTTTAATTGGTGACATATTTTCTCTTGTTCGATATTCTGCCCAATAACCGTTAGATATAAATCCTATGTTTTTATGGTCAATCACCTTTGTTAAGTTGTCCTAACCGATAGTTGGTGATTCTCCCTCACAGTCTATCCTTGATATGTTCATCTTAATCGATGAAGAATATTTTTCCTTTGAGTTTATCCTTGATATGTTCATCTTAACCGGTGACAAATATTCTCTTTTTGGTCTTATAGCCAGTAACCAGTAGTTGTAAATCCTATTGTTTTTTGGTGGTTTATCCTTGATATGTTCACTATAACCGGTGATGGATATCCTTCCTGTTCGGTATTCTGTCCAGTAACCAGTAGATATAAATTCTATGTTTTTGTGGTCGATCACCTTTGTTAAGCTGCCCTAACCGGTAGTTGGTGATTCTCCCCAGCAGTCTATCCTTGATATGTTCACTTTAACTGATGAAGACTATTCTTCCTTTGAGTTTATCCTTAATATGTTCATCTTAATCGGTGACAGATATTCTCTTGTTGGTCTTCTACCCAGTAACTGTAGTCGTAAATCCTATTATTTTTTGGTGATTTATCCTTGATATGTTCACTTTAACCAATGAGGGATATCCTTCCTGTTCGGTATTCTTCCTAGTAACCGGTAGATATAAATCCTATGTTTTTATGGTCGATCACCTTTGTTAAGCTGCCCTAACCTGAAGTTGGTGGTTCTCCCCGATAGTCTATCCTTGATATGTTCATCTCAACCGATGACAGATATTCTTCCTTTGAGTTTATCCTTGATATGTTCACTTTAACTGGTGACAAATATTCTTTTTTTGGTTTTCTGCCCAGTAAAAAGGTAGTTGTAATTCCTATTTGGTTTCTTCTTCCCCAGTAGGTTATTCTTAGCCAGTAATCAATAATGAATATTCCTCGTTTTCCTCAGCAAGTCATCCTTTAGATGTTTACCCTAACCGATAACGGATGTCCCTCTATCCGAGTATACTATCTCCCTACCCATTAACCGGTGGTAGATGATATATCTCTTTCACTCCTGTGGTGAATTTTTTCTTCCCCAAGTGAGTTATAGGTTTGTATTTCTTTGTGAATTCAATTTTCCTTTTTGTATGAGCATTTCAACTTTGTTATGATCTACCCTCTTCCCCCACGGATGTCTTATGCTGTGTTGGTGTTATCCCAATATATGCAGACTTCCTTTTTCCCCAAACCGAGTCTTTCCATTGATTTATTTTCATGGAAATCCTCTCATGTCTCCAACAGTTTTTAAGTTGTAGCTTGTCCAACACATAGCTTTTATCCCCAAAGTCTCTTCCTCCCCGGTGAGTTTTCCTTATGGAATGCATTATGCTCCTGTGGACTTTCAGTCTCTTCGAATTCTTTTCCTTTCTGGAAATATATTCCCCACAAAGATTATTTTTGCATTCATATCATATGCATCATGAGGTATCCTAGGGACCAAAATTTGTTCCTTGATGTTTTTATTTAAGTCCATGATGTCGAGTTGATACGAAGATTTTAATATTCGCATCCTCTGCTAGAATACCCTTGAATAGGGGCAGCTATAAGACCCCAATTTTGACCCTAATATCCCTCATGCCATCTCATCATTTACATTGACTTTGAGATCACACCTTGGTATCCTCCTCATATCTCATTCATTGGGTTTACATTGCGAAAGATCACCAAGCACATTTGAGTGTATCATACTTTGTTTTTCTTTGTTTACTAACCAAAATACCAAAAATATGTCTAGTGTAGTTTCATTTCTTTTGTTGGTAGTGTATGCATCCATTTATGCCCCCACGAAGTTCACATCTAGGGTTTGAGACCCTCAATAAAAGAGATCAATCAAGGAAAGGTTCAAATTGGTTATAAGCATCATATATGGATCCCCATGTTCTTTAATTGTCATTTTTATCAAGAGTTTGAAGCTTGTTTGCCTTGGAAGCCCCAATTCATCTAGGTATCTTGTATGACTTCCTCAACAAGTTTATTCAAAAATTGGTTAAATATATCAAGGTATACTTCATTATAATTCATCTCATGTATATATGATCCTCCATGAGTCCCAAAGAGCAAAAGAACTTCAAGTTTGCAAGTTGGGTCAAAGAGGTTAACCAAAGAAAGTCAACTACTAAAATCTAGGGTTCCCTAAACCCTATATCCTACAATGTTTATCATATGAAAATGATTCCAAGAGAAACTTTACTCTTTATTAACTTCCAAACAACTTTCATTTTGTCATCAAGAGATAATTTTGCTTGTAAAAGTCATTTTTTATGGTGAAATATTATAGGTCATTTTGTTTGTGCCCTAGATAGAAGGTCAACTTCCAAGGACCATAAATTTCTCAAATTTTATGATATGAAGACCATCCAAGTTTCATGATAAATTTCAAGATGTATTATCCAAATTTTCTTCTTTGAGAAATTTCAAATTCTACTTTAAAGGGCATGTACCAAGAGGAAACATTATTGGTCATTTTGGCCCATCATCATTGAACAAGCAATTTTCCTCAACTTCTAAAATCCATAACTCCCTCATGCATGATTAAAATGGTGTAAAATTTGTGACCAACTTGAATATTATTGAAATATCTACAACTTTTAAGAAGGATCCGTTTTCATTTGAAGCTCATTGAAAAATTTATTCAAGGTTGAAAAAAGTGGTCATTTGACTTTTAACTTAGAAAGTTTTCAACTATGTTTGATTCTTTAAACTTCCACCTCAAAATTCATCATAATCTAAGTTCTAAATGGAAAAAGTTTCAACATAAAAGTTTTTCCCCTTCATGCTATATTTCCAATGATTTCAACATCATGGCATTTGGTTTATTTTTGAATGACTTGCGCATGGGTGCAATGCATGGCCCTAATTGGAAAGTTTAATGATCAATTTTCATTTCACAATGCATGACTTCATGTTAATGTTTCAGGATCATTTGCACATGAATTTGGACTTGTCCGCGTCATTTCATGGGCCTTGTGCACACCCATGCAAGCATGCGACTTGACATTGCTATTTTTGGCATTTGTTTGAAAGTGTGTGAAAAGCAATCTTCATGGCTATGAATACATTACATTGCTGCTCATAATGAGGATCCTTTTTCCTAAGCTTTGAAATGTAATCTCCCTACCCTCCATTGATAGGATAACCTTGAAGATTTCATTTGAAATCGAGCTTAAATTACCCTTCTGTTTTGGGATTGTAACTCCAAGGATCGAAGCCATTTTTGCATCCAATTCACTTTCTGCAAGTTGGTAGAAGCAAGGCAACGCAATTTGGAAGAGAGAAAAACCTCCATTATTGCAAACAGAAGGTTATTTTCCAAAATTTTCTCTTCTTTGATTCTCCCTCAACTCTCCACCATTTTTCTTAATATTTGGTTGCCTGAATATTTACCAATGTAGGCAAGAAGATTGAGTTGCTTTAAGGTCAAATCGAAGCAACTCATTTCATACACCTCAATTTTCAATTCCATATATCTCTCTATATAGTGAGAATTGGGAAATTTAGAGGTCATATTCGAGTTCCTGACATTTTTCTCTTTAAAACAATGTCTACATCTTTCATTTTTATGAATATTGGTGGTGGTCCAATCCGGTAAGGTCCACCTGAGGAGATGACCAGAGCTCTAGCTCCGGTGGTGTGCTAGCATCAGTCCCAACCATCTGATCTAGATCCACGTTCTAATCATGGCCTTTGGTTTTGATTACTCACTTTGCAACACGTTGACTCAAGTGTTTATGGATTGCACACACGTGGCCATCAAACACTTGAGTTAACGTGTTTAATGAGGAAGGTTTGATGGCCCTTGTTTTTTCCTTTTATTTTTATTTTCTGATTTTTATTTTAAATACCTTTATTTTGTTTAATTCATATTAAATTCATTTTTAATCAAACAAATATGGGACTTTCACCAAAAATATTTAAATATTTTCCTCTTCCATATTTTGAAGTAAAAATATTTTTTGGATTAATTTTGATATTTATTGTGAATTAAATGATTTTTGATTCATTTTTAAATATTTTTAAATACTTCTGACTTTCTAAAAATTCTCAAATTTTTTGTCTAAGGTCCTTTGACCTTGTTTGACCTAGGATAAATTCGTTGGCTACTTATTTAGTGATTTGAAGGGATTTGAAATTTTTACTTTGGATAAATGCATTTTTATTCCATTTTAATTTTATTTTTTAATTGTTTAAAAAATTTGTTGAACCATATGGTTGACCTTGTGTTGTTTGATCTTCTGTTTGGCCTTGATCATGGTTGATTTGAACTTCAATTTGATCAAAACTATTGGATTTAGGGGGTTGATGAAATGTACATTTCATCCCTCAAGATGAATGGATAATATTGATCAGATGAAATTCCTCCTATGATCAATTTGGGATTCCATTTCCCTTTCCCTCTTCATCTTCACCCCTCTTTTTCCCCAACCCATCATTGACCAATGGTTTCTCTATAATTCAATTGCTAGTTGATTCATCAATGACCTTGTGTCAGATGAATCAACATGAGCCTGATTGAGATAAGTCCATCCCATTTTATTTTTGTCTGTGGTATGTTTTTAGGAGCTTGGTTCTCTGTACCATGTCTCTAACATGCATTAACACCAATATTTCTATTGCCCGACCTCAGATAGTTGTGACTTCTCAATAAGTCCAATTACGATTGCTTAACATAGAGCTAAATTTGTCCAAAAAGGCATAACATTCTTGTAAGTGAGATTGTAAATCTCCCATTCTTCATGGCATTGTGTGAAGACTTAACCTTTTTTTCATTTGTGAGAGCTAGTGGCATACTTGTTGATTTATCCATGTCGGATCCCTTCTACATAAGTCCAATTACGATTGCTTAACATAGAGCTAAATTTGATCAAGAAGGCATAAGATTCTAGTAAGTGAGATTGCAAGTCTCCCATTCTTACTGGCATTGTGTAGAGACTTGACCTTTTTCCTTCATGAGAGCTAGTGGCATACTTGTTGAATTATCCAAGTTAGGGCTCTTCCCATGGATGATGTCTTAGTTCAAAGATCCATACTTGTGAATGAATGGTTGAGTGTTCTCCAAGGAATGATTTAAACAATTGAACTCCTCAACTAACATTTCACTAACTTCCTTTATTATTGCTTTACTTTTATGTAATTTACTTAATGCAATTTAAATTAAAGTATATTTATCATTCATTGGCATTTACATTTCATGCAATATGTTTATGTTTCATTCATTTTCACCTTGCTCACTTGAGCCATATCATTTGTGCTTGTATATATTGTGTGCTTGTGATTTTGTTATGTTTGTGATCTTAGGACCAAAAAATACCTAATAGTAACAAAAACCCTAATAAATATGTTGGTGGACTGTTGGACCTCTGTGTAGCGGTAAATTCATGATCATCAAGCAATGCATAAGCAAGACATCAAATAACAAGAGTCGCCACCGCGCTTTTATTGTTTCCAAGGGAAAAGGGAAAAGTACGAACAAAACCCATAAAATAAGAATTTTTCAAATCAAAACTAATAAAATTCCAAAGATTACAGGTAAGGGGGTTGGTTACACAAAGGGAAGGTGTTAGCACCCAAAGTGTCATAGGTACTCCTAGGGAGCCCTTTCTTGTGTGCATATGTATTTTATACAAAATGATGTTTACAAACAAATAGAATGGGGGGATAAGAAAAGAATTCATTAATTATATTTTTGTGTTTGACAAGACCTTCGAACTTGTGCCTACGTACCAACATAAAAATGAGGGATCAAAACCTCGTAGTTCGTGATACAAATTTCAAAGCGGATGCTTTGCTTTTTAACAAAATTAAGTTTGAAAGGCACAAAGACATAAAAAAAGGCTTAAATGAGTTAGTTCTTTTTGGATTTTGAAAAGTTTTAAGTCAAGTATAATTAAGTTTATTTACAAGTATGATTGAGAAAAGAAATTTGAAAATGCAATGGCCTAAGGCCAAAGTTTCTAGTTTGTAAAGTGGTCTAAGTTTAGAAAAACAAGTACAAACAAAAAAGTTTTTAAAAGGAGGGAGAGATTTTAAAATTAAAGATATGGGGAGGAGATGAAGAGACTAATCCTAAGCATAAATTTAAAAGTTAAGAGTTGAAAAGATCTTACCAATGGGTTGCAATCCAATAGACAAGAATGTCATATAGAAACCCAAATTCCCTTAGACATTAGAATCAAACAACAAACAATGCACACAATATAAACTTGAAGAGAAACGAATCAAATAAAGATAGTCACATCCAAGCTTAGCCATTCCATGTTCTTCTTTAAATTTGCCCATGTAACAGATGAATTCCATAATGCCATAAGTCACAGATTCAAAATAACAACTTCACAATGATCATGTTGTAGATGAACTCAAATGCATCTTTAATGATGTATCAAATGAAGTTTCAGATTACAAGCACTTGGTTACATGAAAGTTGGGATTGACCAAGTCCTTTGCATAGGGAGTGTTGCCTAAATTCTAAGTCTAATTTTCTAAAATCAAACCAACAGTCCACACAAGATGTTTTTTATGGTTTTTGTTTTTATTATGTATATTAATGGTCAAAGACCACACAAACAAACACAATATACACAAGAAAAATATATCATAAAATATGGTCCAAATGTACAAAGTGAAAATGACATTAACATAAACAATTAGAATGGTATGAATAATGGTAAATGAATAAGGCTTAAGAATAAAGTGTATTAAAGTAAATAACTTAAAATTAAATGTTAGTTGTTAATGAGTTAGAAGTTAGTATTGCTTTTGCTTTTGCTTTTTATTCTAAGTCATTCTTTGGAGAACACTCAACCCACTTATCATAAGCTTGGATCCTTGAACCAAGACATCTTCCAAATGAAGGAAAAAAGCCCAAGTTTCCACACAATACCATGAAAGAAGGGAGACTTACAATCTCACTAACTAGAATGCTATTCCTTTTTATGTCAAAAATTTAGCGCTATGTTAAGCAATCATAATTGGACTTATGTAGAAGTCACAACTATTTGAGGCCGGACAATAGAATTTTGGTGTTAATGCATGTTAGACACATAATATAATGGACTATGCTCATGAAACATACCACACATAAAAAGAATATGCAAAATAGGTGGCCTAATCTTATCCATACTTATGTTGATTTATCGATCAACTAGCCTTAGGATATTGAGATATCATAGGTCCATGATATGAATGCATAAAGAAGGGGAATAAGATGAAGAGGAACGGGAATAAAATCAAAACTCAAATTGGACAAAGGAGGACTTTTACCAAATTAAGATTATTCATTCATTTTGGGAGATGGAATGTACATTCCATCAATCCCCTAAATCCAATGATCTTAACCTAGCAATGTCAAATCAACCTTGACCAAGGCCCAATAACACAAGTCGAACTCATACAAACAATCAAAATGGCTCAACACAAGTCGAACTCATACAAAAAAATATTAAAAATAATGCATTAAATTAAATATGGCTTTTCAAATTCCTAAAATCTCATCAAAACACCAAAGAAATAGGCATGAGATTTATCATAGGTCAAACAAGGTCAAAGGACCTTAGAGAAAAAATTTCATAATTTTTAGAGACTTAAAAGTATTTTTAAACAATTAAAAATATTCCCAAAATCAATTAAATCAGGAAAAATATTAATAATGATCCAAAAAATAATTTTAATTCAAAATATGAAAGAGGATTTTATTAATTTTTTTTGGTGAAACTCTCATATTTTTTGGACCAATATTAAAATTAATATGAATTAATGGAAATCAAAGGAATAAATCGAAAATCAGAAAATACAAAAAAACGTGGACCACTTGATCTCCTTCATTAATTGAGGTGGCAGATCAAGTGGTCATCAGCATGCTTTCCGCCATGGACTGGAGTCAATGTGCCACAGGGATGGTAATCAAAACTAACACGTGAGATTAAAACATTTTTAATTGATCATGTGGCTCAGAACCTGTCCAACACATCACCGACGATAAACCTCCTGTCACCTTCTCAGGCGAACCTCGCCGGACTGGTTCAGTCATCACCATCACATAAATGAAAAAGGAGGACATGATCTGAAATAAAAAAAGGCATAGTGCACGAATCTGACCTTAATTTTAACTAACTCCAAATATATAGAAAGATATGAGGAATTGAATTTTGAGGTGTGTCAACTGAGTTGCTTCAATTTGACCTCAGAGCAACTCAATCTTCTTGCCTACATTGGTAGGACTCCAGACAACCAAAGATCCAAGAGAATTGAGTGAGAATCGAATAGAAGAAAATTCATGGAAAATACCTTTAATGTTGTGCAGAACATGATCTTGCTTGCTTTAGTCCTTGCTTGATCACATCAAGAAGCTTGTAGAAGTGGTTTGGGAATGGAACAAAGCTTTGGATCGTGGAGTTTTTGAATCTCCAAACAGTGACATTCAAACTCAATTTTCAAATGAAAATTCTCAGGTTTTCCTTTGATTTGTGAAGGTTTGAAGAGAGGGGGCAAACCTGGTGCGCAAAGGTTCTTTTGAATAAGTTCAGGGGGCTTGTATTTATAGCAATTGGGAGTGTTATTTGCACACTTGAATTTGCTTCCAAATTTGGCAAGGTCATGCACAAGCTTGCATGGGAGTGTACAGGCCCATGAAGCAATCCATTTTGGTCCCAATGCATCTGAAATGAAGTTAAAATGAAGATTGAATGGCAAGGCAATGCTATGTGATGTTTTGAACATTTGATCTTTCCACTTGAAGCAGACCTTTTAAGACCATGCGCAACCCTATCATACCTTGTCCAAAATGGATGAAACACGACTCTTTTGAAAGCTAAGATCAAGGGGAATAACTATTATGTTGAACACGTTTCCATTTGGAACTTGGATCAAAGTGAATTTTTAGGTGGAAGTTTGGAAATTTCAATAGGTTGAAAAAGTTTCTAAGTGTCAAGTCATATACCTCAATGTTCCACCTTACAAAACTTTTCATGTGAGCTCCGAATGAGAAAACTCTCTTCATCAAAGTTGTAGCTCTTTCAAAGAAATTAAAAATGGTAACCAGTTCCATGCTATTTGGATTTAGAATGATAGAGTTATGCATTTTTGAAGTTAAGGAAAATCACTTGTTCAATGGTATAAGTCAAAAATGACCTATAATGTATCCTCATATCACATGCTCATAAAAGTTGATTCAACTTTCACTCCAAACATCAAAGTTGAATTAGACACCTTGAATTTGATGGTCAAACCTGGAAATCTTTCATCTCATAAAAATAGAGCAAGTTATGTCCTTGTGAAGTTGACTTTCACATTTGGGTTTAGACAAAATAACCTATAACGTTTCAACATAGAAAATGACTTTCCAAGCAAAATCAGCTCTAGACCTCAACATGAAAGTTGTTTGGAATACCATTTAGAGTATCATTTCTCTTGGATTCATTTTCATATCATCAAAATTGTAGGAGATAGGTGACGTACCTCAAGAAAAATGAGGATACGACCTAGCGAAGCGCAATCGCACGCTCGCAATGATGGACTGAACAAAGTCTCCATCGAGGCGCTCATTTTTGCCAAAGCCGCCCTTTCGGGTTTTCAACTTAGTGATTGGTCTTTTATTTTTTAGGAGAAGTATTTCTTGACTGCATCTGCGTTGACAGGACGAGTGAACTCTTCACCATCCATAGTTTTGAGAATCAAAGAACCCCCTGAAAAGGCTCTCTTAACAACATATGGGCCTTTATAATTATGAGTCCATTTTCCCCTTGAATCTGGTTTAAAAGATAGAATTTTCTTGAGCACAAGGTCACCTTCTCTAAACACACGAGGCCTGACCTTCTTATCAAAAGCTTTCTTCAAGCTCTGCTAATATAACCGACCATGACACATGGCAGTCAATCTCTTCTCTTCGATTAAATTCAGTTGGTCATACCTGGTCTGGCACCATTCAGCCTCAGTCAACTTGGCTTCCATGAGCACACGCAATGAAGGAATCTCAACCTCTACGGGGAGTACTTCTTCCATACCATATACAAGAGAGAAAGGGGTTGCCCCTATTGAAGTGCGGATGGATGTACGATAACTGTGCAGAGCAAATGGGAGCATCTCATGCCAATCCTTATATGTTACAACTATCTTCTGACTGATTTTCTTAATGTTCTTGTTTGCAGCTTCAACAACCCCATTCATCTTGAGCCTGTAGGAAAAAGAATTATGATGTGCAATCTTGAAGTCTTTACAAATAACTTCCACCATAATATTATTTAAGTTCGACCCATTATCAGTAATGATCTTACTTGGCACACCATAACAACATATAATCTGATTCTTAATGAACCTATAACCCGTTTTGTGAAGTAATCAATTGCCACCAAAATGAAACGATGTCTGTTCAAAGCTTTGGGCTCAATCATGCCAATCATATCAATTCCCCACATGGATAAGGGCCATGAGGAGGAAATGACATTTAACACTATCGAAGGAACATGAATCTTATCCGCATAGAATTGATACTTGTGGCATTTCTTCACAAACTTGCAACAATCAGATTCCATTGTCATCAATAGTAACCTGCTAGCAACACCTTCTTTGGCATTGCATGTCCATTGGAATGGGTACCAAAGGAACATTCATGAACTTCAGTCATCAATAGGTCTACTTCGTGTCTATCCACGCATCTAAAAAAAACCATATCGAAGTTTCTCTTATACAAGACATCACCATTCAAGTAAAAATTGCCGGCTAATCTCCTCAAAGTCTTCTTATCTTTTAAAGATGCCCTAGGAGGGTAAATCTAACTTTGGAGGAAGCACTTGATGTCATAATACAAAGGCTTATTGTCTTTGATCTCTTCAACAACAAACACATGAGTTGGCCTATCAAGATGTATCATAGTCAAATTGGGAAGCTCATTCCAATACTTCACTACAATCATTGATGCCAATGTTGCAAGAGCATCTACCATCCGGTGTTCATCTCGAGGGATATGATGAAACTCAACCTTTGTAAAGAAAGTTGAAATCCTCCTCGCATAATATCTATACAATATCAAAGTGGGTTGATTCGTCTCTCATTCATATTTGATCTGATTCACCACCAAAGTTGAATCTCCAAAGACATCTAAATGCTTTATTCTGAGATCAATGGCCTCCTCAGGCCCCATAATGCAAGCTTCATATTCTGCCATATTGTTTGTACACTTGAAAGTCAATCTAGATGTAAATGGAAAAGACGTGCCTTGAGGAGTAATAATCACTGCCCCAATGCCATTAGCATACTGATTAACAGCTCCATCAGATACCATGCCCCAACGAGAACCAGGTTCTGGTCCTTCTTCAAGCAATGGTTCATCACAATCTTTCATTTCCAAGTACAAGATCTCTTCATCAGGAAAATCATACTGCACTGACTGGTAATCGTCAATCAGTTGGTGAGCCAAATGGTCATCCAAGACACTACCTTTGATTGCTTACTGAGATCGGTATTCGATATCATACTCCAATAACAACATCTGCCAACGGGGAATTCTCCCAGGTAAAGCAGGCTTCTCAAATATATACTTGATTGGATCCATTTTGGATATCAACCAAGTGGCATGATTCAACATATACTGACGCAAACGCTTAGCAGCCCAAGCCAATGCATAACAAGTCTTCTCTAGCATAGAATACCGAGTCTCACAGTCGGTGAACTTCTTACTGAGGTAGTAAATTGCAAATTCTTTCTTTCCAGTCTCATCTTGCTGACCAAGAACATAACCCATACTATCTTCAAGCGCAGTCAAATACATGATCAATGGTCTTCCTTCAACAGGTGGATAAAAAACCGGAGGCTCAAGTAGATACTCTTTGATACTATCAAAACCTTTCTGGAAGTCTTCGGTCCAATCACAAGATTGATCTTTCCGAAGAAGTTTGAATATAGGCGCACATGTGGCAATCATGTGTGAAATGAATCTTGAGATATAATTCAAGCGACCGAGAAAACCTCTGACTTGCTTCTCAGTTTTGGGCGTAGGAATCTCTTGTATTGCTTTGACATTGGTCAGACCAACCTCAATACCCTTCTCACTGACGATAAATCCCAACAACTTACCAGAACGAATACCAAAAGTACACTTATTGGGATTCAAGCGAAGTTTATACTTCCTCAAACGCTGGAATAACTTCAACAAATGCTCAACATGTTTCGCTTCATCAATAGATTTCGCAATCATATCATCAACATATACTTCAATCTCTTTATGCATCATATCATGAAAAAGAGTAGTCATTGCTCTTGGGTAAGTTGCACCCGCATTTTTCAAACCGAAAGGCATCACTCTATAACAGAATGTTCCCCAAGATGTAATGAATCTGGTCTTCTCTGTATCTTTGGGTGCCATCTTGATCTGATTATATCCGGAAAATCCGTCCATAAACGAAAAGACTTTGAATTTAGCACTATTGTCTACCAACATATCAATGTGTGTCAGAGGGAAATCATCTTTCAGACTGGCTTTATTCAAATCTCGATAATCAACACACATACAGACTTTTCCATCTTTCTTCGGCACATGCAAAATATTGGCCACCCATTGCGGATACTCAGCGGTCACAAGGAAATTGGCATCAATCTGCTTCTGCACTTCTTCTTTGATCTTCACTGCCATATCAGGATACGTCTTCCTCAAATTCTACTTGACTAGCAGACATTTTGGCTTCACTGGCGATCTTTACTCCACAATCTCGGAATCCAAACCCGACATGTCTTGATAGGACCAAGCAAACAAATATGAATACTCTCGAAGAAGATCAATAAATCCCTTCTTAATATCTGGGCATAATCGAGACTTAATCTTGACTTCCTTCACATCATCCTCAGAACTCAAGTTGACTAACTCAATCTGCTCCTCAAACGGCTGAATGGATTTTCTTTCATGTTCAAGAAGACGAGAGAATTCATCACTCACTTCTAGATCACTTTCCTCCTCAGCCTCAAACACAGAGAATTCAAAATTTGGAGAAGGAGAAGGATCATTGTATTCAATGGGGTTAGAAACCAACCTGCATAATGATTTGATATTTTGATTTTAGAGAAGTGAATTTGTGACCAAATATTATGCAGATGGACGATTATATTGTTTATTTATGTTTTTTGTGATTACCATTTTCAGAATAAAGTAAAAAGTAAAAGGAAACATCATAGATGTGGATGAATAGAATTAATTTTATTGATGATCAAATTTTGAAAATACCCAACAATGTTCACTTTTCCCTTAGGCATAGGAGAAAGATTTTTTTAAAATAAATAAAAGCAATTACATATATCGGTGCATAATAACAGGAATATCAACAGCAATCCAATTGCTGCAAGCCTTTCCATGTGTCACAAAATTGGTACAGTCTTCCTCTTCGTCATCCTCTAGTACCGGAGCTAAGTGTTGTTCATTGCCATGAATGAACCTTCCACTACGGAAGCTAAGTTGCATATCCTCTGATCTAGAAGTTGATGAACCTTGCTGAAAACCTAGACCGGTTCTGTTCTTGTTATCGACGACCTCTACCACTCGCCCCCGCTGGTCAACAATTCCTTCTTCAACAATCTTTCTTGTATCTTTCAATGAGGGCATAGGTGCCCGAACTCTCTTTTCAGCAGCAGTAGGCAAGGCTTGGAACGGAGTTCCAACCTCATCCTCAACTTCAACATAAGAGAAAGATGACAGGGGGCTAACTAACAACGCCTTTTCCCAACCAACAATGACTAAATTTCCGTTCTTGACAAATTTGAGTTTCTGATGCAATGTGAAGGTAATGGCTCCCACCTCGTGAATCCATGGCCTTCCTAACAGACAACTATAGGCCGGGTGGATATCCATTACTTGGAAAGTAATTTGGATATCACTCGCACCTATCTTCACTGGAAGATCCACTTCACCTATCACTGTTTTGTGTGAACCGTCAAAAGCTTTGACGATTACACCACTATACCTCATGGGTGCTCCTTGATACGACAATTTTGAAAGAGTTGACTTCGGAAGCACATTCAAAGAAGACCCGGTGTCAACAAGTACATTGGATAAAGCATCATCTTTGCAATTTATTGAGATATGCAAAGCCAAATTATGATTCCTACTCTCCTCAGGGAGTTCCTCATCATAGAAACTGAGATTATTACAGGAAGTGATGTTAGCCACAATATGATCAAAATGATCCACCGTAACATAATGTTCCACGAACGTTTTCTCTAGAACTCTTTGGAGTGCTTCTCTGTGCGCTTCTGAATTCATAAACAGAGATAGTATTGAAATCTTTGAGTGGGTTTGGAGAAGCTGCTCCACCACATTAAACTCACTTTTCTTTATCATCCTAAGTACCTCATCATCATCATTAGTCTTCAAATTGCTGGATTCACCAGACTGATGCTTTGAAGCACTAAGTAGATCTGCTGCAGGAACTTCTACCTTCTTTGCAAATGTTGAATCTTCTACATCTTTTGGGAACATAGGCCCAAACACTCGACCGCTACAGGTCACCTTAGTAAAATCAGCAATGCTTATGATAGAACTGGTTGTAGGTAATGGAACCTCTTGACCATCCTTCACCATAGATGCATTATGCTTATGAGGAACAACTTTATCGGATGCATACGGGACTGGACCCGCTAACCGTATGACCAACGGTGATACCTATCTTTAACTGATATTGTTACTATTGCTTCTATCATATTGAATCACCACTCTCTTGGGATTCTTAAACACAGGAGCAATCACATTCACATCATCATCCACGTGACGGGATTGAACAATCTGAATCATATCCTCATCCATTAACCGCTGGATGTCCCTTTTCACAATCTCACAACCTCTTGAATTAACACTGCAGGTAGCACAACCATCGTAGTAATGCTCACATTCACTAACTAAGCAAATATCCTTCTGCATCGTCACCAAGGATCTCCTTATGAAACGGATATCAAACACTTTGAACTCCCTAGGGCAGCCGCCTACCATATTAACAGATGAATTTCCATGGGCTGGTAGTGGATTAGCTTTCACATTAGGTGTGCGGTCCTCAAAGGACACCATTCCACTTTTCACTAGCTTTTGAACTTCATATTTAAGTGGATAGAAGTTCTCAATGTCATGTCCGGGTGCTCCTTGATGAAAAGCACAACGGAGGTCAGGCTTGTACCACCATGGAAATGGTTCAGGAATTTGTGGAGGATTTCTTGGTTGTAGAGGTTCTTGAGAACCAATGATGGATAAAGCTTTGCATATGTCATAGGAATTGGGTCGAAAGAGACCTTCTTCCTCTCAAAAGTGTGTTGCTGATGATTGTTGTTATTTTTATTATTGTAGGTGTTTGTACGTTGTTGTGGTTGTTGTTATTGACGCTGTTGTTGTTGAATTGATGTTGATTGATTTGCTGAGAAAAAGGGAATTACTGAAGATACTTGATGACGGGGTGGTTGACTTCTTCTAATTTGAGGCCTCCTATGCCTTCCACTAGAAATTTCATTGGCTTCACTGTCCTTCTTCTTACCAAAACTGCTGTCGTATCTCTTGCTAGCTGATACCTCCTCCTTTGACAATTGTCCTTCTCGAACACCTTCTTCAAGCCTCATAACCATATTTACCAATTTGGTACAGTCACTGGGGGAACTGGCGATCATCTTTTCATAATAAAATGAGCTAAGGGTCTTCAGAAAAATCTTGGTCATCTCCTTTTCCTCTAAAGGAGGGTTGATTCTGTCCTTCTTCTTACCAAAGTTTGGCGGCATTCCCCACAGGAATCCGGCAGGCATGGCAGGCGCAAGATGAGCGGTAGCAGCAGGCATGGTAGAGGTAGCCACCTCTGAAAATAACAGACCTCTAACGAGGAGGAGTTGCGGGTGTTGGAGAAGATGGGCTCTGTGCGGCTATAACTTACTCCATCATGTTAGTTAGGCGGGCGATCTCCTATTTCAGGTCTTTATTCTCTTCCTCAAGATGTTCCATAATTCTGGAGTGACTGTCGCGAGTATTGTACCGTTGAGTCAGCTTGGCTGAAGCACAGAAGAAACACCATTGAGACATCTGGCGAAAGAGAAACCTGCTATGCAAATGATGCATGAAATGCAATGCTTGTTTATTTTTATTTTCAAGGAACTTACTATATTATTTGCAAATATATATATATTTAACAACAATTGCAATAATTTGATATGACCATAAAAAATCTCTTTTTATTTATATAATTGGAAGGATTACACTCAATACAATTTCAGAAACCAAGTGAAAAAAACAAGGGAACAGGAGACTAGTCATCCTAAGGATCCCTAATAACAACGTCAGAAGATCTGGCTGCAGCTGCATACTTCCTTCGAATGCGTCGAATCTCGGTCTCAAAAGAAGCCTTCATTTGAATCTTCTCAAGGACAAGCTGATCAACAATCTTCTTCCAAGCAACGGAAGGCTGAGGCATGCTAGAAGATGAAACCTCCGGCTCTCTCTGTCTCTTTGTTACTCGATCTTCAATTAGCTCAATAAGTGCATATTTGTCCTTAGACTCCAACTGTAACTTCTCACGCCTTTTGCTCAAAGCATGAAAACACTCTTCCCACATATTCTTCTCTCGCTTTATCTTGGCGAGTGCGTCTTCCAACTCCTCTACATCTTGGTTAGGGAGAGTTAATGGCTCAACCACAACCATAGACATAGGTCTCTCACAAGGATAGGGCATCTTTAACTCCAAAGCTCCCTTCTTCACCCAAAGAGTGTAAGCTTCCAAAGCTACACAATTGCGTAGACCAAGCTCAGATCTTCCTTTCCTATGCATATTATGCCAAGCATGCACAATCTTCTGCTTCAAATGTTGGGGATTTTACCCTCTTGATAGAAAAGACCTTCTAACAAAGTGTTATTATGTTTGTCTCTTAAGGGGAACCCAAGTTGACGACGAGCCAAAGTAGGGTTGTAGTATATTCCTCCTTGTGTACCAATAAGAGGCACATTAGAGAATTCACCACAACTATCAATAATCTCATAACTTCTCAAAGAAGGATCATACCAAACTATATCATTATTAGTGAGAGACAAAAGTCTCTAAGACCACAGTAGACATTGTTTGTTCTCCACAAAAGCATGCGTCTGAGGAAAGTGCGAAATAAACCACTTGTATAGAAGAGGAATGCAACAGACAATAGTTCCACCACCCTTAGAATTCCTTAGATGCAAAGAGAAGTACATATCACCCAACAAAGTAGGCACAAGATTCCCAATCAAGAAGATTCTAATGGCGTTAACATCAACAAAACCGTCAATGTTAGGGAACAAAGCTAATCCATAAATGAGCAACACAGAGTTAGCTTCAAAAGCGTCCACACTACCGGCTTGAACAAAGGCAGTAGCTTCCTTGATGAGGAAATCAGATGGCAACCCAAACAATCCTCCTTTCTTCACCCAATGAGCCTCTATCTCAGATTTATTCAGGTGAAGAGCTTCAGCAATAAGATGAGATGTGGGAATCTCTTCCAATCCACTAAATGGCACTCTACTAGAAATAGGTATCCCCAAGAGATGTGCATACTCCTACAACATAGGCAGAAGCTGATAATTTGGAAAAGTGAAGTAACGGTACAGAGGATCATAAAACTGCACTAATACACTCAAAAGTCCTTCAACCACATCAGCAGACAAGATAGATAGAAGCTTCCCATGACGTTGCTTGAAGTCCAAGGGATCTAATATAAAAGAAGCCAGCCTCCTTAACTCTTTCAAGTCGAGACATTTGAAACTGTACTTCTTAGTGTTCCTTCGTCCATAATCCATGGTCTAAAAATATTTGCAAATACTATCTCAGTTCCTTGAAATTTTCGTGTGATGAATGTTATGATGCACGTGAATGCATGAATTCAACAATCACAAATAAGGGATCACACATAAGGCAAATAAACAAAGGTCAAGGGATGAATCAAGTCATTGTCAAGATCAATCATCCATTTTGGTGGATTATTGTTTACACCTTATCAACACCCAAGTTCCATTGATATTGAGAAGACTTGATTGGATCAACCAAGAATCAAGGGTTTATTGTAAGTAACGAGCATGGAGTCCGGGTAAGAACCATCCCAAAGGAGTGAACTAAGGATAAAAACATGTAGATTATGTTCTAAAAAGTTCCCATAGTCTTAATTCCATTTATTGAATATTACAGGTTAAGATGACTAACTCATCGACCCATAATATTTTCAAGAGAAACTCGTCTGATTTGTAGTATCGCGTAACAACTATTATCAAGAAGGGTTAAATGTTCTATGGTCCTCAGCTTCTCGGACCCCAAATTAGAGATTGTAATGCCTAATCATAAATACTTGTGTGACATTTCCAAATCCAAAAGGGTCTCCACTGAGTAGATGGATCTCAAGCCAACTTGTTAAGGACTACTCCACACAAGTCGAACATGACTATACCATCCTCCTATCTTAATTGCACTCAAGTTCGGGTTAGAACTTATCTCACCACTCAGAGATCACCAAGAACAACAAGAAAATTATATCACACAAATAAATATACATACATCAAATATAGAATTATATACACACAAAAAAGTAGGCTAAACCCACTGGAGACTACTCCCATATACCAGTGAAGAAGACCTCCTTGTGACCTATCTTCACATTGATTTTCATTTGTTCATGGCAAACAAATTTCCAGTATTCTACTATTTAATCCTCTCCTACCTTGATTGTATGGAAGTCGTTGCTATCCATACATTCAGGTTCGAGAAGACTAAATAGGGGCAGCTGTCATACCCTGAAATTCGCCCTACCCTTCACATTAATCTTATAGGTCATTAACCCTATATGTTTGCATATCATCTTCATACATTTCATTTGAATAAGCATGGTTCAACACAAGGAGGTACGTGACTTGAATTCGTGTGTTCCTTGGTGCACTAGTACGATTTGCAAGTCTCGTGATCATTTGGGTTCACTGGTTCAGTGCATGTGGTTAGCTGATTTATCTTTTCGTCATAACCTTTTTCCGTTGATCTCAATTTCAAACTGATTTTCGATTTCAAGTTAATTCAAGAAAGTCGAATGGATTTTTGTTCGAATAATTTTTTATTTAAATTGATGTTTGGAAGTTCGACTTGATTTGGGGAATTTTAGTCATTGTAGAATTTTCTTTCTCTTTTCTAATGGGCCATCATTGCTAAATAGTTAAGCCCATTCTTTCTTTTGTTTCACAAAAATCCATTATTGTTAAGCCCAATTGTAGGCCCATTCCTTTGTAATGCACTTTCCGATTGTTTTCCTTTTTAACAAAACCAATTTCAATATCCATTTTTTATCCGATTTTACAATTTCTAAATCCAATTTTCATATTCAAAATCCATTTTTAAATCCAATTTTTTTAAGCCCATGTTAATTCAAAATCCAGTTTTAAAGAACCAATCAACCAATTTCTAATGACCAATCTTCATTTAGTTTGTCCATAAAAAAATAAATATTCATATATCTATTACTAATATTCTAATCCAGTTTTGTAATGTTTCTACTTTTAACTGATATCTTGCACCAAAGTATAAGCAGTAAAAACAATTTCAAAGGCAGCCAGTACAACGCCAAAGAGAACAGTACCACACAAAGCCAAAAACAGAAGCTACAAACACAGCTCAAAAAGCTGCTACAGGAAATGTAAGCCAATAGCCACGCCAGCCGTGAGCAAAGCGCAATAACCCGAGACGACTTTAACGCGTGAACAATGGAAACGGTTGGGACTACTCCCATATTCCCAATCAAGAAAATTCATGATCATCATGCTATGGATAAGCAAGACACCAAATAACAAGAGTCGCCACCGCGCTTTTATTGTTTCCAAGGGAAAAGGGAAAAGTACGAACAAAACCCATAAAATAAGATGTTTTCAAATCAAAACTAATAAAATGCCAGAGATTACAGGTAAGGGGGTTGGTTACACAAAGGGAAGGTGTTAGCATCCAAAGTGTCCTAGGTGCTCCTAGGGAGCCCTTTCTTGTATGCATATGTATTTTGTACAAAATGATGTTTACAAACAAATATAATGGGGGGATGAGAAAATAATTCATTAATTATATTTTTGTGTTTGACAAGACCTTCGGACTTGTGCCTACGTACCCACATAAAAATGAGGGATCAAAACCTCATAGTTCGTGATACAAATTTCAAAGTGGATGATTTGCATTTTAATAAAATTAAGTTTGAAAGGCACAAAGGCCTAAAAAAAAGGTTTGAATGAGTTAGTTGTTTTTGGCTTTTGAAAAGTTTAAAGTCAAGTATAATTAAGTTCATTTACAAGTTTGATTGAGAATAGAAATTTGAAAATGCAATGGCCTAAGACCAAAGTTTCTAGTTTGCAAAGTGGTCTATGTTTAGAAAAACAAGTACAAACAAAGAAGTTTTTAAAAGGAGGGAGAGATTTTTAAATTAAAGAGATGGGGAGGAGATGAAGAGACTAATCCTAAGCATAAATTTAAAAGTTAAGAGTTGAAAAGATCTGACCAATGGGCTGCAACCCAATAGATAAGAATGTCATATAGAAACCCAAGTTCCCTTGAACATTAGAATCAAGCAACAAAAAATGCATACAATATCAACTTGAAGAGCAAGGCATCAAATAGAGATAGCCACATCCAAGCTTAGACATTCCATGATCTTCTTCAAATTTGCCCATGTAGCAGATGAATTCTATAATGCCATAAGTCACAGGTTCAGAATAATAGCTTCATAATGATCATGTTTCAGCTGAACTCAAATTGATCTTTAATGATGTATCAGATGAAGTTTCAGATTACTAGCACTTGGTTACATGAAAGTTGGCATTAGCCAAGTCCTTTGCATAGGGAGTTTTGCCTAAATTCTAAGTCCAATTGTATCAGATCAAACCAACGGTCCACATAAGATGTTTTTTATTGTTTTGGTTTTTATTATGTACATTAATGGTCAAAGACCACACAAAGAAACACAATATACACAAGCAAAATATATCACAAAATATGGTCCAAATGGACAAAGTGAAAATCTCATTAACATAAACAATTAGAATGGTATGAATAATGGTAAATGAATAAGGCTTAAGAATAAAATGCATTAAAGTAAATAACTTGAAATTAAATGTTAGTTGTTAATGAGTTAGAAGTTAGTATTGCCTTTTCTTTTGCTTTTTATTTTAAGTCATTCTTTGGAGAACACTCAACCCACTTATCACAAGCATGGATCCTTGAACCAATACATCTTCCAAAGGAAGGAAAAAAAGTGAAGTTTCCACATAATACCATGAAAGAGGGGAGACTTACAATCTCACTAACTAGAATGCTATTCCTTTTTGGGTCAAAAATTTAGCGCTATGTTAAGCAATCGTAATTGGACATATGTAGAAGTCACAACTATTTGAGGTCGGACAATAGAATTTTGGTCTTAATGCATGTTAGAAACATAATATAATAGACTATGCTCATGAAACATACCACACGCAGAAAGAATATGCAAAATAGGTGGCCTTATCTTATCCATACTTATGTTGATTTATCGATCAACTAGCCTTAGGATATTGAGATATCATAGGTCTATGATATGAATGCATAAAGAAGGGGAATAAGATGAAGAGGGAGGGGAATAGATCAAAAATCAATTTGGAAAAAGGAGGACTTTTACCAAATTAAGATCATTCATTCATTTTGGGAGATGGAATGTACATTCCATCAATCCCTTAAATCCAATGATCTTAACCTAGCAAAGTCAAATCAACCTTAACCAAGGCCCAACAACACAATTCAAACTCAGACAAACAATCAAAATGGCTCAACACAATTATTTGGCATTTATTCAATTTAAAAATATTAAAAGTAATGCATTAAATTAAATATGGTTTGTCAAATTCCTAAAATCTCATCAAAACACCAAAGAAATGGCCATGAGATTTATCATAGGTCAAACATGGTCAAAGGACCTTAGAGAAAAAAATTCAGAATATGAAGAGACTTAAAAGTATTTTTAAACAATTAAAAATATTTACAAAATCAATTAAATCATGAAAAATATTAATCATGATCCAAAAATTAATTTTAATTCAAAATGTGAAAGAGGATTTTATTTAAAATATTTTGGTGAAACTCTCATATTTTTTGGATCAATATTAAAGTTAATATGAATTAATGAAAATCAAAGGAATAAAATGAAAATCAGAAAATACAAAAAAATGTGGACCACTTGATCTCCCTCATTAATTGAGGTGGCAAATAAAGTGGTTATCAACGTGCTTTCCACCATGGACTTAAGTCAATGCTCCACAGGGATGGTAATCAAAACCAAGGCGTGATATTAAAACATTTTAAATTGATCATGTGGCTCAGAACCTGTCCAACACATCACCGACGCTAAAACTCCGGTCATCTTCTCAGGCGAACCTTGCCGGACTGGTTCAGTCATCACCATCACATAAATGAAAAAGGAGGTCATGATCTGAAAGAAAAAAATGCGTAGAGCACGAATCTGACCTCAATTTTAACTAACTCCAAATATATAGAAAGATATGAGGAGTTGAATTTTGAGGTGTGTCAACTGAGTTGCTTCGATTTGACCTCAAAGCAACTCAATCTTCTTGCCTATATTGGTAGAACTATAGACAACCAAAGATCCAAGAGAATTAATGAGAATTGAGTAAGAACCGAAGAAAAGAAAATTTATGGAAAATACCTTCAATACTGTGCAGAACTTGATCTTGCTTGCTTCAATCCTTGCTTGATCACACTCAGGAAGCTTGCAGGAAAGCTTTGGGAATGGAACAAAGCTTTGGATCCTGGAGTTTTTGAATCTCCAAACAGTGAGATTCAAACTCAATTTTCATATGAAAATTCTCAGGTTTTCCTTTGAATTGTGAGGGTTTGAAGAGAGGGGGAAAAGATGGAACGCAATGGTCCTTTTCAAATGAGCCTAGGGGACTTGTATTTATAGCAATTGTGAGTGTTATTTTCACATTTGAATTTGCCTCCAAATTTGGTAAGATCATGCACAAGTTTGCATGGGCGTGTACAAGCCCATGAAGCAATCTATTTTGGTCCAAATTCATCTGAAATGAAGTTGAAATGAAGCTTGAATGGCAAGGCACTGCTATGTGATGTTTTGAACATTTGATCTTTCCACTTGATGCAGACCTGTTAAGACCATGCACAACCCTAGCAAACCTTGTCCAAAATGGATGAAATATGACTGCTTAGAAAGCTAAGATCAAGGGGAACAACTCTTATGTTAGAAACCTTTACATTTGGAACTTGAATCAAGGTTAATTTTGAGGTGGAAGATTGGAAATTTCAACATGTTGAAAAAGTTTCTAAGTGTCAAGTCATATACCTCAATGGTCAACCTTACCAAACTTTTCATGTGAGCTCCAAATGAGAAAAGTGTCTTCATAAAAGTTATATCTATTTCAAAGACCTTAAAAATGGTCACCAATTACATGCCATTTGAATTTAGAATGATAGAGTTATTCATTTTTTAAGTTGAGGAAACTCACTTGTTCAATGGTATAGGTCAAAAATGACCTATAATGTATCCTCATATCACATGCTCATAAAAGTTTATTTAGCTTTCACTCCAAACATAAAAGTTGAAGTAGACACCTTGAATTTGATTTTTAAATATGAAAATCTTTCATCTCTTACAAATTGAGAAAGTTATGGCCTTGGGAATTTGACTTTCACATTAGGGTTGAGAGAAAATGACCTATAATGTTTCAACATAGAAAATGACGTTCCATGAAAAATTAGCTCTAGACCTCAACATTAAAGTTGTTTGGAATGCCATGTAGAGTAATGTTTCTCTTGTAATCATTTTCATATGGTGAAAATTGTAGGAGATGGGGTCTAGGGAGACCCAGTTTTGATCAGATGAATTCATCTGGCCAACCACCATCAACCAACTTGCTAGATTGCAATTCTATTGACTTTTGAGGCTCATGGTAGATCAGATATGCATAAGATGGTGAATTTGAAGTTTACCTTGAGAAATTTGATCAATTGGTGAGGAAGCTTGTTGAAGAAGTTATTCAAGATACCGAGACAAACTAGCGTTTCTAAGGCAAACCAACTCCAAACTCTTGAAGAATACTTGATCAAAGTAACATGTAAAGATCAATGGGACACATATATGATGCTTAGTGACATTATGGATCAAACCTTGGTTATACTCTTAGCCATGAGGGTCTTAAACCTTAGATATGAACTTGATAGATCAAATGAGGATCATGCCCTACCTACAAAAGAGTTAGGCAAATGCAAAGATATATTTTTGGTATTTTGGTTGGTAAATGATAATATACAAGTATGATACAATCACATAGTGCTTGGTGATCTCTCCCAAAATAAACCCAATGAAAAAGGGGTAAGGAGGATGCCAAGGTGTGATCCCAATGCCAATGCATATGATGAAATTGCATGAGGGATCTTAGGGACAAATTTAGGGTCTTACACTCTGCCCTCGACTTGATCTGAACTCTTGGACTTAGAAGTAGGCAAAAATCCTATGCTTTGAAGGACTTGGACAATGCCACTATTTGAGACTGTGATATCCTTGAATGTGCCTTTCATCTGATGCAAACCTTGAGTGCCCTTGGTTCATTTGTTACTTTATCTCTGTGCTCAGTTGTTGTATTGTCATTATGATTGATGTCTGGTGATTTTTTCTGAGTTTGCCAAGGAATATTTTCATTTGACACATTTGAAAACATTGAAGACTGCTTTCTATTGGAGTGCTTGCTTGGATATTATGGCTATATTTACTTGATGTCTGGGTCTTCATATTATTTGGTTGGATGTTTGCTTATGCTTGTTGCTTGCTCAAAGGTCTAAAGGAAATGTGTGTCTATCTGACATTCTTGTCTTGTGTATTGCTTCCCATTGGTCGGATTTTTTCAACTCTTAACTTTTAATTATTTTATAGGATAGTCCCTTCATCTCCTCCTTTCTTTGTTAAATTTCAAAATCTATCCCTCCTTTTAAAAACATTCTTTGTTTATGTTTTCAACTTAGACGTGTTTTAATGAGTAGAAACTTTGGCCTTATGCCATTGATTTTTTTAAAAAAGCACTTTCTTAATTAAACCATGTAAATAAACTTAATCATATTGACTTAACATTCAAAAATACAAAAAGAACCAACAACCTCATTTAAATCCTTGGCCATTTTGTGCCCTTTTCTTCTAAAACTTTTGTTAAAATCAATCCACCAATTTCTTTTAAATTTTTACCACGAACTATGGGGTTTTGATCCTTCATTTTTATGTTGGTATGTAGGTATAAGACCGAAGGTCTTGTCAAACACAAAAATATAATAAATGAATTCTTTTCTCATCCCCCAATCTGGTTTTTATCAAACATCTTTTCAACTAAAAACACTTGCACACAAAAAAAGGGCTCCCAAGGAGCACCTAGGACACTTTGGGTACTAATACCTTCCCTCTGCGTAACCAACCCTCTTACCTGTGATCTCTGAAATTTTATTAGTTTTAATTTGAAAACTTCTTATCTATGGGTTTTGTTCGTACATTTTCCCTTTCCGTTGGAAACAATAAAAGCACGGTGACGACTCTGGTTTTTCATTGACGTCGGGTTTATGCATAGCTCGATGGTCACAATTGCACCGCTACCGGAAGCAACCAATTCTTCATAAGAGACATCCTCATCACAAGAATCTTCATCAGTTTCATATACCAGTGAAAGTTGTAACATGCTTAGCAGTTTCATCGTCAGTTTGACCTTCAGAATCTTCAGACAAAGAAACAAACAAGCCCTTCTTTTGTTTATTCATATACGTGGGACATTCTGATATAATGTGACCAAAACCCTCACATTCATGACACTGAATACCTTTTCCTTGATTGGGCTTTTCTTTTGTTCTTGCTTTTCTATGGGAATAATTATTCTTACTGGTGTCATATGAGGTGTTCTTGACATTTGGTCTTGACTTCCTGTCCATTCCCTTCAGTGCCTTGTTTAATCGTCTCTTAAGTAGTACAATAGCATGATGCATTACCTCATGAGTATCCAAGTCACATTGGTCCTCTTTATCTTCAGTTTTGGATACAAAAGTTATGCTCTTATTCTTCTTTTCAGATCTGTCACTAATACCCAATTCAAAACATTGGAGTGACCCAACAAGTTCATCTACTCTCATGTTGCTAATGTCTTGGGCTTGTTCAATGGCTGTGACCTTCTTGTCAAATTTCTTAGGTAGGAACCTGAGAAATTTTCTGACCAGCTTTCCTTCTAACATCTTATCTCCCAAGGCACTAGATGAATTTTTAATTTCAAGAACATTCATGTGAAAATCATGAATACTCTCATCATCTTTTGTCTTTAGATTCTTTAATCTGGTAGTGATAAGCTGAAGTCTATACATCTTCACTTTAGATGTGCCTTCATGGGTGGTTCTGAGAATTTCCCATGCATCTTTGGCCACAATACATGTGTTTATTCACCTGAATATGTTTTTGTCAATTCCATTGAATATAGAATTCAAAGCTTTGGAGTTTCCAAGAGCCAATTTATCTTCTTCCTTAGACCAGTCCTCTTCAGGCTTCAAGTCAGTATTAACCTTCCAATTTTTGTCCTTCACAACAGGATGTTCCCAACCCATGATGATAACTTTCCAAGTCTTGCTATCCATAGATTTTAGGAATTCCATCATACGTGCCTTCCAATAGTCATAGTTGATGCCATCTAATACGGGTGGTCTGTTAACAAATCCTCCTTCCATGGTACTAGAGAGTATCTTCCCCGGATCTCACCCAGAAACATAGCAGGATGCCTGCACTAATACAAATTAAAATTCTGGAATTAAGATATCACATGTCGTATGCAATATCACGATATTAATAGCAGGACTTCACGCAACAATAATAATAAGCAGATAACAGATGTCATATACGATGTCATGACACCACTTTCAGGACATGTCACACCAGAAACAATTACATTGTAAAAAACAGGAAGTAATTAACACAGGTCAATTGTTAACCCAACTCGGTGCAACTCCACATACATCTAGAGGCATCCGAGCCAGGAAGGAAATCCATTATAACAGTATTAGTCTGAAGTTCTAAAAAAACATCTGGTTTTATAAAATTCTCACCTAATCACGACCCGTGAAATTTTTATCTAAGACTCTCCTAGATATGACACCCTTCTCACTTCCCTTCAATCATACAACAGTGATAACAACTGAAAAATGCACTCTTTCTTAAAAGCTCATTAGAGATTCAAAATTACAACTTAATAAACTCAGTCCAATTCAAGTATCAAAGATATTCTAGAATGACTTAAAAATAATAATGAAACTAAACCCTAACAATAACGACTTCCAGCACATCTCTCTCTTCTGTCCATTAGGTTTAGTAACGTCCTCTTTGAATAGCCTTTGGTAAGCATGGACTTAGGCATAAAAACCAGCAAATCTAAATAAAATAAAATAAAATAAAATAAAATAAAATAAAATAAAATCAAATCAAATATGATGTCTCTTTAAATATGTTTGACATCTGTTCTGCATAATAATTGATCAAATCAAATCTGATATCTCCTTTAGTATTTTAACATCCATTATGCAGAATCAAATTTGATGTCTTCATAAATGTTTCGACATCTATTATGGAGAATCAAATCAAATCTTATGTTTCCTTAAAATGTCTCAACATCCCTTTTTATGAAACAAGTGCACAACTGGAAACAAAAGTGGAGTTCCTAAAATAAACCTTATTGAACAGTCAGATATGATAGCTAAAGATTCAGAAAATCTTCAGATATATCATAAGAAAATAATCTTCCAAGACTTAAAACAAAATTAGCAAAGATGTCTAATCAACATGTCACAACATCTTGCTCAACATCTTACTATGATACATGTTTTAACAAAATTGTTACCAATCATAAAAACACAGAACTAACTAGGAAGCTTACTAGAAGTAGTGTCAGAAGCTTTTGAAGATTGATGGACAACTTGTAAGACCTCAATTTTGACCCCAAGATCCCTCATGCAATCTCATCATATGCATTAGCATTGGGATCACACATTGGCATCCTCCTTACCCCTTGTTCATTGGGTTTGTTTTGGGAGAGATCACCAATCACCATGTGATTGTATCATACTTGTATATTGTCATTTTACTAATCAAAATACCAAAAATATGTCTTTGCATTTGCCTAACTCTTTTGTAGGTAGGGCATGATCACCATTGATCTAGCAAGTTCACATCTAGGGTTTAAGACCCTCATGGCTAAGAGCACAATCAAAGTTTGATCCACAATGTCTCAAATCATCATATATAAGTCCCAATGATCTCTACATGTCATATTAATCAAGTATTCTTCAAGAGTTTGAAGGTGATTTACCTTGGAAACCCTAGTTTGACTAGGTATCTCAAGTAACTTCTCCAACAAGCTATCTCACCAGTTGATCAAGTTTCTTAAAGTAAACTTCAAAATTCATAATCTTGTCCATATATGATCTACAATTATCCTATAAAGTCAAGAGAATTGGAGGCTAGCAAGTTGGTTGATGGTGGTTGGCCAGATGAATTCATCTGATCAAAACTGGGTCTCCCTAGACCCTATCTCCTACAATTTTCACCATATGAAAATGATTCCAAGAGAAATGTTACTCTGAATTACATTCCAAACAAATTTCATGATGAGACCAAGAGCTAGTTTGGCTTGGAAAATAATTTTCTATGTTGAAACATTATAGGTCATTTTGTCTAACCCCTAATTTGAAAGTCAACTTCCCAAGGCCATAACTTGCTCAATTTTTATGAGATGAAATATTTACAAGATGAAAAATCAAATTAAGATATCTACTTCAACTTTGATGTTTGGAGTGGAAGCTAATTCAACTTTTATGAGCATGTGATATGAGGATACATTATAGGTCATTTTTCCCTATACCATTGAACAAGTGATTTTCGTTAACTTCAAAAATCCATAACTCTATCATTCTAAATCCAAATGACATGAAATTGGTGACCATTTTTAAGTTATTTGAAAGAGATACAACTTTGATGAAGATACGTTTCTCATTTGAAGCTCACATAAAAATTTAAGCAAGGTGGAATACTGAGACATAAGGCTTAACACTTAGAAAAAATTTCAACATGTTGGAATTTCCATACTTCCACCTCAAAATTCACCATGATCCAAGTTCCAAATGAAAAAGTGTCCAAAATCAAAGTTGTTCCCCTTGATCTAAGCTTCCCAAAGAACCCAATTTCATTCATTTTGGATGAGATTTTCTAGGTCTGCGCATGGTCTTAACAAGGCCGTATCATTGGAAGAAATCAAATGTTCAAAATCCCATTTCACATTGCCTTGACATCCAAGCCTCATTTGAACTTCAGAACAGTTGTACATGGATCAAATTGGATTCCATCATGGGCATGTCCACGCCCATGCAAGCTTGTGCATCACCATGTCCAAATTTAACAATTTTTCAAGTGTGAAAATATCACTTTCAAATGCTATAAACACAGGCCCTTGGAGCTCATTTCAAACACACCTTGCGCGCCAGCTTTTCCCTCCAATTGAAATCCTCACCATTCAAAGGAAAACCTGATAATTTTCAACTTGAAAATTAAGTTTGAATCTCACTGTTTAGAGTTTCAAAAACTCCACGATCCAAAGCTTTGTACCATTGCCAAACCTCTTCTACAAGCTTCTCAAGGGTGATCAGATCAAGTTTGAAGCAAGCAAGATCCATTTCTGCACAACATTGGAGGTAATTTTCAGAAAACTTCTTGTCTTTGATTCTCACTCAATTCTCATGAATTCTCTTGGATCTTTGGTTGTCTGAAGTCCTGCTAATGTAGGCAAGAAGATTGAGTTGATTTGAGGTCAAATCGAAGCAACTCAGTTGACACACCTCAAAATTCAACTCCTCATGTATTTCTATATGTGTGGAGTTAGTTAAAATTGAGATCAGATTCATGCTCTACGACATTTTTTTTCCAGATCATGTCCTCTTTTTTCATTTTCTTGATGGTGATGAGTGAACTAGTCCAGTGGACCTCGCCTGAGAAGGTGACTGGAGGTCCAGCGCCGATGGTGCGCTGGACAAGTTCTGAGCCATTGTTCTAATTTAAAATGTTTTAATCTTAGGCATTGGTTGTAATTACCACGTGTGTGGCTCGCTGACTAAGTTCCACCATGGAACGTACATTTCCATTCACTTGATCTGTCACCTCAATTAATGAGGGAGATCAAGTGGTCCACTTTTTTTTTATTTTCTGATTTTCATTTCATTTTCATTAATTCATATTAATTTTAATATTGATCTAAAAAATATCAGAATTTCACCAAAAAAATTTAAAATAAATTCCTCTTTCATATTTTGAATTAAAATTAATTTTTGGATCATTATTTATATTTTTCATGATTTAATTTATTTTGTGAATATTTTTAATTGTTTAAAAATACTTTAAAGTCTCTAAAAATTCTGAATTTTTTTCTCCAAGGTCCTTTGACCTTGTTTGACCTATGATAAATCTCATGGCCATTTCTTTGGTGTTTTGATGAGGTTTTAGGAAATTTGACAAACCATATTTAATTTAATGCTTTATTTTTTAGTATTTGAAATTGAATAAATGCCAAATAATTGTGTTGAGCTATTTTGATGGTTTGTATAAGTTTGACTTGGGTTGTTGGGCCTTGGTCAAGGTTGATTCGACTTTGCTAGGTTAAAATCATTGGATTTAGGGGATTGATGGAATGTACATTCCATCTCCAAAAATGAACGAATGATCTTAATTTGGTAAAAGTCCTCATTTCACCAATTTGAGTTTTGATCCATTCCCCTCCCTCTTCATCTAATTCCCCTTCTTTATGCATCCATTTCATTTGGTCTATGATGTCTCTAAAACCTAAGGCTAGTTGATTGAAAAACTAACATAAGTATGGATGAGATTAAGTCACCTCCTTTGCATATTCTTCTTGTGTGTGGTATGTTTCATGAGCATAGTCCATTATACTATGTCTCTAACATGCATTAACACCAAAATTCTATTGCCTGATCCCAAATAGTTGTGACTTCTACATAAGTCCAATTACGATTGCTTAACATAATGCTAAATTTTTTATACAAAAGGCATAGAATTCTAGTTAGTGAGATTGTAAGTCTCCCCTCTTTCATGGTATTGTGTGGAAACTTGGCCTTTTTTCCTTCCTTTGGAAGATGTCTTGGTTCAAGGATCCATGCTTGTGACAAGTGGGTTGAGTGTTCTCCAAAGAATGAACTAACTTCTACATAAGTCCAATTACGATTGCAAGAGCAAAAACAATACTAACTTCTAATTCATTAACAACTAACATTTAATTTCAAGCCATTTACTTTTAATGCACTTTAATTTTTAAGCTCTATTCATTTTCCATTATTCATACCATTATAATTGTTTATATTAATGCCTTTTCCGTTTGTCCACTTGGACCATATTGTGTGATATATCTTGTTTGTGTGTATTTTATTTGCTTGTGTGGTCTTTGGCCATTAATATACATAATAATAAACAAAAAACCCTAAAAAACTATTGTGGGGACTGTTGGTTTGATCTTGGACCATTGGACTTAGGATTTAGGCAACATCCCTATGCAAAAGGACTTGGCCAATGCCAACTTTCATGTAACCAAGTGCTTGCAATTTTACACTACATCTGATACATCATTGAAGATTCCTTCGAGTTCATCTGCTACATGGTCATTGTAAAGCCGTTATTTTGAACCTGTGATTTGCGGAATTCATCTCTTACATGAGCAAATTTGAAGGAGATCAGGGAGTGGCTAGAGGTTGGATGGGGTTGTCTTTATTTGATGCCTTGCTCTTCAGGATAATAATGTATGCATTGTTTGTTTCTTGATTCTAATATCCAAGGGAATTTGGGGTTTCTATATGACATTCTTGTCTATTGCATTGCTACCCATCAATCAGATCTTTTCAACTCTTAATTGTTAAATTTATGCTTAGGATTAATCTCTTCATCTCATTCCCATCTCTTTAATTTCAAAATCTCTCCCTCCTTTTAAAAAGAAAACTTCTTTGATTGAACTTGTTATTTTCCAAACTTTGGCCACTTTGCAAATTAGAAACTTTGGCCTTATGCCATTGCATTTTCAAACTTCTTTTCTTAAATTAAACTTGTAAATATACTTGACTTAAAATTTTCAAAAGCCAAAAAGAACTAACTCATTCAAACCATTTTCCAGGCCCTTGTGCCTTTCAAACTTAATTTTTGATTAAAAGCAATGCATCTAGTTTGAAATTTGTATCACAAACTACGAGGTTTTGATCCCTCATTTTCATGTTGGTACGTAGGCACAAGTCTGAATGTCTTGCCAAACACAAAAATATAATTAATGAATTCTTTTCTCATCCCCCTGTTCTATTTGATTGTAAATATCACTTTGTTCAAAATACATATGCACATAAGAAAGGGCTCCCTCAGAGTAACTAGGACACTTTGGGTGCTAACACCTTCCCTCTATGTAACCAACCTCCTTACTTGTAATCTCTGACATGTTATTAGTTTTGATTTGAAAACTTCTTACTTTTAGGTTTTGTTCGTACTTTTCCCTTTTCCCTTGGAAACAATAAAAGCGTGGTGGCGACTCTTGTTATTTGATGTCTTTCTTATCCATAGCTTGATGATCATGAATTAACCGCTATAGAAATTAAGTGGCGACTCTGCTGGGGAGTAGTCTCCAATGGGTTTATCCTACTTTTGTGTGTGTATATAATTTTATGTATGTGATGTATGTATATTTGTGTGATATAATCTGCTTGTTGTGCTTGGTTATCTCTGAGTGGTGAGATAAGTTCTAACCCGAACTTGAGTGCAATTAAGATAGGAGGATGGTATAGTCATGTTCGACTTATGTGGAGTAGTCCTCAACAAGTTGGCTTGAGATCCATCTGCTCAGTGGAGACCCTTTTGGATTTGTAAATGTCACACAATTATTTGTGGTTAGGCATTACAATCTCTAATTTGGGTCCGAGAAGCTGAGGACCATAGAACATTTACCCCCTCTTGGCATATTTAGGACGTAGTACGGAGACTGTTCAAGTGTAGACTTGATAACAGTTTGTGATTGTTGCATTCATGCGCATCATAACATTCATCACGTGAAAATTTCAAGGAACTGAGGTATTATTTGCAAATACTTTCAGACCATGCATTGTGGATGAAGGAACACCAAAAAGTACAATTTCAGATGTCCCGACATGAAAGAGTTAAGGAAGCTAGCATCTTTTGTATTAGATCCCTTGGACTTCAATTAACACCATGGGAAGCTTCTATTTATCTTGTCTGTTAATATGGTTGAAGGACTTTTGAGTGTATTAGTGCAGTTCTACGACCCTCTATACCGTTGCTTCACTTTTCCTGATTATTAGCTTGTGCCTACATTGGAGGAGTATGCCCATCTCTTGGGAATACCTGTTCCTAGCAAGGTACCTTTTAGTGGAATTGAAGAGATTCCCAGATCACATCTTATTGCCGAAGCTCTTCACTTGAAGAAGTCTGAGATAAAGGCTCATTGGGTGAAGAAAAGAGGATTGTTTGGGTTGCCATCTGATTTCCTCATCAAGGAAGCTACTGCCTTTGCTCAAGCCGGTAGTATGGACGCTTTTGAAGCTATCTTTGTGTTGCTCATTTATGGATTAGCTTTGTTCCCTAACATTGACGGTTTTGTTGATGTTAACGCTATTAGACTTTTCTTGATTGGGAATCCTGTGCCCACTCTGTTAGGAGATATGTACTTCTCTTTACATTTAAGGAATTCTAAGGGTGGTGGAACTATTTTCTGTTGCATTCCTCTTCTGTACAAGTGGTTTATTTTGCACTTGCCTCTGACACCTGCTTTTGTGGAGAACAAACAATCTCTACGGTGGTCTCAAAGACTTATGTCTCTCACTAATGATGATATAGTTTGGTATGATCCTTCTTTGAGCAGTTTGAAGATTATTGATTGTTGTGGTGAATTCACTAATGTACCTCTCATTGGTACACAAGGAGGAATTAACTACAACCCTGCTTTGGCTCGTTGTTAACTTGGGTTCCCCTTGAGAGACAAAACTAATAACACTTTGTTAGAAGGTCTTTTCTATCAAGAGGGTAAAGATTCCCAACATTTGAAGCAAAAGATTGTGCATGCTTGGTATAATGTGTATAGGAAAGGAAGATCCGAGCTTGGTCCCTGCAGTTATGTGGCTTTAGAAGCTTACACTCTTTGAGTGAAGAAGAGAGCTTTGGAGTTGGAGATGCCTTATCCTTGTGAGAGACCTATATCTATGGTTGTGGCTGAGCCGTTAACTATCCCTAACCAAGATGTAGAGGAGTTGGAAGACGCACTCGCCAAGATGAAGCAAGAGAAAGATACGTGGGAAGAGCGTTTCCATACTTTGAGCAAGAAGCATGAAGAGTTGCAGTTGGAGTCTAAGGACAAAGATGCGCTTATCGAACTACTTGAAGACCGAGTGACAAAGAGACAGAGAGAGTCAGAGGTTTCATTTTCCTGTGGCATGCCTTAGCCTTCCGTCGCTTGGAAGAAGATTGTTGATCAACATGTCCTCGAGAAGACTCAGATGAAGGCTTCTTTTGAGACCGAGATTCGACACATTCGAAGGAAGTATGCGCCTATAGCGGAATCTTCTGACGTTGTTGTTAGGGATCCTTAGGATGACTAGTCTCCTTTTCTCTTGTATTTTCATTTGGTTTCTGAAATTCTACTCAGTGTAATATTTCCAATTATATAAATGAAAAGAGATTTTTGGTCATATCAAGTTGTTGCAATTTTTGTTAAATATATATATATATATATATATATATATATATATTATATATATATATATGAAAATAATATAGTAAGTTCCTTGAAAAATAAAAATAAATAAACAAGCATTACATTCCATGTATCATTTGCATAAGTAGGCTTCTCTTTCACTAGATGTCTCATTGGTGTTTCTTCTGTGCTTCAGCCAAGCTGACTCATTGGTATAACACTCGTGCCAATCATCTAAGAATTATGGAACATCTTGAGCAAGAGAATAGAGAGATGAAGGACGAGATCACCCATTTGACTGCCATGATGGAGTCAGTGTTAGATACTCAGAGCCAGTCGTCTCCAACACCCACAACTCCTCCTCGTCAAAGGACTGTTACTTCAGAGGTGGCTACCTCTACCATGCCTGCTGCTACCGCTTATTTTGAGCCTTTCATGCCTGTCGGATTCTCTTGGGGAATGCCGTCAAACTTCATACTTGAAGGTTTTGCGCCTACTTTTGCTTCCATACCGGCATCTAGCCCGGTCATGTCTGTGCCACCTCCCGTTGTGCATACCTTACCTCGTGTGGAGGACACCATTTACCATTCTGAGCCATCTGAGGCCCCAGATGTTTATGAGAAAATGGACGAAATGAAGGATCAATTTCTTGAGCTACACAAAGAATTGAAGACGTTGATAGGTAAGGACCTGTTTGGGAAAACTGCTGTTGAGTTATGTCTGGTGCCAAATGTGAAGATTCAAGTGAAATTCAAAGTGCATGACTTTGAAAAATACATAGGGAACTCATGTTCGCTCAGTCATTTGGTGACGTATGCCCGTAAAATGTCTACCCAAATAGATAACGACCAGCTGTTAATCCACTACTTCCAAGACAGTCTGACCGGTGTTGCGCTCAGATGGCATATGGGGTTGGACAGTGCAAGGATCCGTACTTTTAATGATTTGGGAGAAGCTTTTATCAAGCAGTATAAGTATAATGTGGACATGGCACCTGATAGAGACCAATTTAGGTCTATGTCATAGAAGGATAAGGAGACATTCGAAGAATATGCGCAGAGATGGGGAGAATTTGCTGCTCAGATCACCCCTCCCTTAGAAGAGAAGGAGATGACATAGATCTTTTTGAAGACCCTGAGTTCATTTTACTATGAACGCATGATTGCCAGTGCCCCTAGTGACTTTACTGAAATGGTAAACATGGGGATGAGGCTTGAAGAAGGTGTCCAAGAATGATGATTGTCAAAGGAGGAAGCATCATCAAGTAAGAGATATGGCAGCAGTTTCAGGAAGAAGAAAGACAGCAAAGCTAATGCAATCTCCAGTATGAGGCAGAGGAGGCCTCAGATCAGAAAGAGTCAACCATCCCGTCAACACCATCATCAAGTATCCTCAGTAATTCTAGTATTTTCAAACAGTCAATCTACACCAATTCAACAACAACAACGCCAACAACAACAACCACAACAATGAACAAACACCTACAATAACAACAATACCAACAATCATCATCAGCAAAATTTCGAGAGGAAGAAGGTCTCTTTTGACCCGATTCCTATGACTTATGCAGAACTTCATCCATATTTGGTTCTCAAGAACCTACTCCAACCGAGAAACCCATCACAAATTCCAAAACCACTTCCATGATGGTACAAACCTGAAGTCCGTTGTGCTTTTCATCAAGGGGCACCCGGACATGACATTGAGAACTGCTATCCGCTCAAGTACGAAGTTCAGAAACTGATAAAGAGTGGAATGGTATCCTTCGAGGACCATGCGCCGAACGTGAAAGCAAATCCACTGCCCGCTCATGCAAATTCTTTTGTTAACATGGTGGATGGTTGATGTTCGTTTCATCTAGAGGTCCTTAGTGGTAATGCATAAGGACATTGGTATGGTGAGTGATTGTGAGCATGACCATGACGGTTGTGCTATCTGTAGTGTCAACCCGAGGGGTTGTGTGGTAGTGAAAAGGTACATCCAGCGGATGATGGATGAAGGCATGATCCAAATTGCGCAATCCCGTCATGTAGATGACGATGTGAATTTCATAGTGCCCGTTTTCAAGAATATGGAAAGAGTAGTCATTCAGTATGACAACAGTAATAATAACAACAATAGTCAAAGATCGGTATCACCGTTGGTCATATGGTTAGTGGGCTTAGTCTCGTATTCATCCTATAAAGTTGTTCCGTATCAGTACAATGCAACGATGTTGAAAGATGGTCAAGAAGTTCCATTGCCTACGACCAGTTCTGTAGTGAGTATTGTTGATGTTACTAAGGTGACCCGTAGCGGTTGAGTGTTTGGGTCGGTGTTCCCAAAAGATAAGGAAGAATCAACTGTCAATAAGAAGGTGGAAGTGCCTGCTATAGATTCGGTTAGTGCTCCAAAGTGTCAATCTGGTGAAACCAGTAATTTGAAGGTTAATGATGATGCTGAGGTACTTCGTCTAATAAAGAAGAGTGAGTTTAACATGGTGGATTAGCTTCTCCAAATCCCCTCAAAGATTTCAGTGTTGTCTCTGCTAATGAATTTAGAAGCGCACAGAGAAGCACTACAAAAAGTTCTAGAGTAAACATTCGTGGAACATGATGTTATGGTGGATCAGTTTGATCATATAGTAGCTAACATCACTTCTTATAATAACCTCAGTTTTTGTGATGACGAACTCCCTAAGGAGGGTAAGAATCATAATCTGGCTTTGCATATTTCCATGAATTCCAAAGATGATGCTTTGTCCAATGTATTGGTTGACACCGGGTCTTCATTGAACGTAATGCCAAAGTCAAGTCTTTCAAATCGGTCATATCAACGAGCGCCTATAAGGTATAATGGTGTAATCGTCAAATCTTTTGATGGTTCACGCAAAACAGTGATAGGTGAAGTCGACCTTCTAGTGAAGATAGGTCCGACTGATTTTCATATTACTTTTCAAGTAATGGATATCCACCTGGCCTACAGGTGTCCATTGGGAAGGCCATGGATCCACGAGGCGGGAGCTGTTACCTCCGTATTGCATCAGAAGCTCAAATTTGTGAAGACTGGGAAACTTGTTATCATTAGCGGGGAAAAGGCATTATTAGGTAGCCACTTGTCATCTTTCTCTTATGTTGAAGCTGAGGATGAGGTTGGAACTCCATTCCAAACCTTATCTATTATTGCTGAAAAGAGGGTTGGGGCACCTATGTCCTCATTGAAGGATGCAAGGAAGATTGTTGAAGAAGGCAATATCGATCAGTGGGGGCACATGGTAGAAGTCTCCGACAACAAAGGTAGAACCGGTGTGGGTTTTCAGCAAGGATTATCTACTGCTAGATCAGAGGATATGCAACTTAACTTCCATAGTGGAGAGGATATTCATGGCAATGAACAACACTTAGTTGCATTGCTAGAAGTTAACAAAGGAGATGACTTCACCAATTTTGTGACGCATGGAAAGGCTTGCAACAATTGGAATGATGTTGACATTCCTATTATTTTGCATCGATCAAAGTAATTTCTTTTACATGTTTTAAAAATTCTTCTCCTATGCCTAAGGGGGAAGTGGACATTGTTAGGCATTTCAAATTTGATCATCAATAAAATTAATTTTATTCATCCACATCTATGATGTTTTGTTTTTACTTTTTACTTTATTCTGAAAATGGTAATCACAAAAAACATAAATAAAAAATATAATTGTCCATTTGCATAATATTTGGTCATAAAGTTCACTTCTCTATAATCAAAATATTAAATCATTATGCACGTTGGTTTCTAACCCCATTGAATACTATGATCCTTCTCTTTCTCTAATTTTTGAATTCCCTGTGTTTGAGGGCGAGGAGGAAAGTGATGAAGAAATGTCTGATGAATTGTCTCGTCTTTTTGAGAATTAAAGAAAAATCCATTTATCCTTTCGAAGAGCAGATTGAGTTAGTCAACTTGGGTTTCGAGGATGATTTGAAGGAAGTCAAGATTGGGTCTCGACTGTATCCAGATGCGAAGAAGGGGCTGGTTGATCTTCTTCGAGAGTATTCAGATGTGTTTGCTTGGTCCTATCAAGACATGCCTAGTTTGGATTCTGAGATTGTGGAGCATATATTGCCGTTGAAGCCAAAGTACCCGCCAGTCAAGCAGAAGTTGAGAAGAACGCATCATGATATGGCAGTCAAGATCAAAGAAGAAGTGCAGAAGCAGATTGATGTCGGTTTCCTTATTACTGCTGAGTATCCATAATGGGTGGCCAATATTGTGCATGTGCCAAAAAAAGATGGAAAAGTCCGCATGTGTGTCGATTATAGAGATTTGAATAAAGTTAGTCTGAAAGATGATTTCCCTCTTCCACACATTGATATGTTGGTAGACAATACTGCTAAATTCAAAGTCTTTTTGTTTATGGATGGATTTTCGGGATAATATCAGATCAAGATGGCACCCGAAGATATGGAGAAGACCATATTCACTACACCCTGGGGAACATTCTGTTATAGGGTGATGCCTTTCGGTTTAAAGAATGCTGGTGCAACTTACCAAAGAGCAATAACTATTCTTTTTCATGGTATGATGCATAAAGAGATTGAAGTTTATGTCGATGACATGATTGCTAAATCTATTGATGAAGAGGAACATGTTGAACATTTTTTGAATCTATTCCAGCATTTGAGAAAGTATAAACTCCACTTGAATCCCAATAAGTGTACTTTTGGTGTTCGTTCTAGTAAGTTGTTGGGTTTTATTGTCAGCGAGAAGGGTATTGAGGTTGATCCTGCCAAGGTCAAAGCAATACAAGAGATGCCTGCACCCAAAACTGAGAAACAAGTTAGAGGTTTTCTTGGCCGCTTGAATTATATTTCCAGATTCATTTCACACATGACTGCCACATGTGCGCCTATATTCAAGCTTCTTTGGAAAGATCAGTGTTCTGATTGGACCGAAGATTTCCAGAAAGCTTTTGACAGTATCAAAGAATATCTGCTTGAACCTCCGATTTTGTCCCCACCTGTTGAAGGAAGATCGTTGATCATGTATTTAATTGTGCTTGGAGATAGTATGGGTTGTGTTCTTGGTCAGCAAGATGAGACTGGAAAGAAAGAATTTTCAATTTACTACCTCAGTAAGAAGTTCACCGACTGCGGGACTCAGTATTCTATGCTTAAGAAAACTTGTTGCGCATTGGCTTGTGCTGCTAAGCGTCTGCGTCAGTATATGTTGAATCATACCGCTTGGTTGATATCCAAAATGGATCCAATTAAGTATATATTTGAGAATCCTGCTTTAACTAGGAGGATTGGCCGTTGGCAGATGTTGTTATCAGAGTATGATATTGAATACCAATCTAAGAAAGCAATCAAAGGTAGTATCTTACATGACCATTTGGATCACCAACCGATTGAAGATTACCAGTCAGTACAGTATGATTTTCCTAATGAAGAGATCTTGTACTTGAAAATGAAAGATTATGATGAACCATTGATTGAAGAAGGGCCAGAACCTGGTTCCCGTTGGGGCATGGTATTTGATGGAGCTATTAATCAGTATGGTAATGGCATTGGGGCAGTGATTATTACTCCTCAAGGCACGCATTTTCCATTTACAGCTAGATTGACTTTCAAGTGTACATATAATATGGCAGAATATGAAGCTTGCATTAGGGGGCTTGAAGAGGCCATTGATCTCCAAATCAAATATTTAAATGTCTTTGGTGATTCGGCTTTAGTTGTGAATAAGATCAAAGGTGAATGGGAGACGAAACAACCTGGTTTGATACTATATAAAGACTATGTGAGGAGGATTTAAACTTTCTTTACAAAAGTTGAGTTTCATCATATCCCTCGAGATGAAAACCGGATGGCAAATGCTCTTGCAATGTTGGCTTCAATGATGGTAGTGAAATATTGGAATGAGGTTCTCAATTTGACTGTGATGCGTCTTGATAGGCCAGCTCATGTGTTTGCTGTTGAAGACGCTAAAGATGAAAAGCCATGGTATTACAACATCAAATGTTTCCTCCAAAGTCAGATTTACCCGCCTGGGGCATCTTTGAAAGATAAGAAGACTTTGAGAAGATTAGCCGACAACTTCTACCTGAATGGTGATGTGTTGTATAAGAGAAATTTCGATATGGTTCTACTCAGATGCGTGGTTAGACATGAAGCAGACTTGTTGATGACTAAAGTCCATGAAGGTTCCTTTGGTACTCATTCCAATGGACATGCAATGACGAAGAAGATGTTGCGAGAATGTTACTATTGGCTGACAATGGAATCTGATTGTTGCAAGTTTGTGAAGAAATGCCACAAGTGTCAAATTTATGCGGATAAGATTCATATTCCTCCAACACTGTTGAACGTCACTTCCTCCCCATTGCCCTTCTCCATGTGGGGAATTGATATGATTGGCATGATTGAGCCCAAAGCTTCGAATGGACATTGTTTCATTTTGGTGGCAATTGACTACTTCACAAAATGGGTTGAAACGACATCGTATGCGAATGTAACCATGCAAGTTGTTGTAAGGTTTATCAAGAATCAGATTATATGTCGTTATGGTGTGCCAAGTAAGATCATTACTAATAATATGGTGGAAGCTCTTTGTAAAGACTTCAAGATTGCACATCATAATTCTTCTCCCTACAGACCCAAGATGAATGGGGATGTTGATGCTGCAAATAAGAACATCAAGAAGATTATTCAGAAGATGGTTGTGACGGATAAGGATTGGCATGAGATGCTCCCATTTGCTTTGCATGGGTATCGTACATCCATCCGCACTTCAACAAGGGAAACCCCTTTCTCTCTTGTATATGGTATGGAAGCATTGCTCCCCGTAGAGGTTGAGATTCCATCATTGCGTATGCTCATGGAAGCCAAGTTTACTGAGGCTGAATGGTGTCAAACCAGGTATGATCAGGTTAATTTGATTGAAGAGAAGAGATTGACGTCCATGTGTCATGGTCAGTTATATCAGCAAAGGATGAAGAAAGATTTTTATAAGAAGGTCAGACCTCAGGTATTCAGGGAAAGTGACCTTGTGCTCAAGAAGATTTTATCTTTCAAACCAGATTCTAGGGGCAAATGGACTCTTAATTTTGAAGGCCCATATGTTGTCAAGAAAGCCTTTTCAGGCGGTGCTTTGATTCTTACAACTATGGATGGTGAAGAGTTCACTCGTCCTGTGAACGCAGATGCAGTCAAGAAATACTTCGTCTAAAAAAGAAAAAGAACAGCTCGCTAAGTTGAAAACTTGAAAGGGCGGCTTAGGGAAAAAAAGAGCGTCTCGGTGGATTGAAAACCCGAAAGGGAGATCTAGGCAAAAGTTAGAGACATAAAACAGAAAGAATTTTTCCCGATAAGTTGAGTACCCCACCTTGGGGAAACTTATGCAAAAATAAGGGATTATGGCAAGTAACTGCATTCTGCTGATCTTCCAGTCTTGGAGAAACTTTATTAAGCACAAGGGTTGACATCAATTCAGTGTCCCCATTAGCGGCCAAAAGAACAGTGGATATCAAGAGTTGGTAGAAGGGTTAGTGGTCAATTGTATTCAATGTAACCCTTTTCAATGTAAATTACCATTTTAAATTTGTAAAGATCTATGGAGTCTTTTCATTTACAGACTACCATTCTATTAAATAAAGTTGAGCTTTTATCCAATTGTTTCCACTCTTATTTGTTTCATCCAGATAGTTTAAATTTTATTATGATCATCTCTGAAATAAAATTTTAAATCAAAATCATTTTTTATAAAAACATATAAAATCAAGAATTTTAAAGCAATATCAACAACATTTCGAAAAAGAGCAAGACCTAAGTGTGAAGCATTAATGGTTCCCGAGCAGTTAACCCTCAATTATCCCCAATGGAGTTGGTCGATTCAGTTCCCCTACGGAGTGTTTGTCCCCAGCGAAGTTTGTGCATAAGTTCCCGACAAAATCGGTGATTACCCAGCTAGTTTTTTTCTCCAGCAGAGTGAGGAGGGTTTCCTCAGTAGTTTGCGTGATGGGAGTAGAAATTTTTTTCCCCACTAGTTGCCATCCGACTCACTCCTAGTTTTAGAGCATCTATTTTCGTTTATCCTTTGTACGGTTGTCTCCCATTCAATATGTTGTTGACTTAAAATTCCCCGCAGATTCGATAACGTTTCCTTTCCTCAGCAGATCTTCTCCTTCCCCAATTAGGGTTGAGCCTATAGGATGTTGATCTCTCTTTTCTCCAGCATTTGTCTCCTTATTTTGTGGATTGACCGAGGATTGTACCGATGATTCAAATTTTGCGACACCTTTGTATCCTTTGCGATCGTTTTGTCAGCATAATCATCATATATACATATACATATACATATACACTCATAATTTCATAATTGCATCATCATATTTCCTGATTCATTGTTTGAGATCCTTTTTCTTTGTTATGGCGGTACTTTATCCCCATACAAATATGGCGTCTGTCATCCTTAAATTGTAGAGTGACGAGCCCTTAAGAAGAAAGACTTTAACCTTTCTCCTTTTCCCCACTGAGTTATTTCCTCGTGGATGAGTATTGTTTTAGTTTCCTCCCCAGTTGATTATCTGGATAGAATCACTCCCCTTGAGTTATATCCTCATTGGGTTGAGTCTTGATTGATCGTTTCTTTCTAGCTCTGGCCTAGATAGATGCTTTGGGTCCCCTAAGAGTTTATTACCCGATAACTAGTGGTATTCTTCTGAGTTTGCAGTTCGTTACTTCTTGCCCAATACCCAGCAAAAGTACCCCTGTTTTTCCCATCAGTAGAGTCCCCAGTGGATTCATTTTTTCCGGAAGTATATCCTTGATATGTTCATCCGAACCGGTGACGGATATCTTTGTTCCCCTGTTTGAGTTTATCCTTGATATATTCATCCTAACCGATGGTGGATACTCTCATCCTATGGTATTCTACCCAGTAAAAAGGTAGTTGTAATCCCTATTTAATTCCCCAGAGAGTTAATCCTTGATATGTTCATCTTAACCGATGAGGGATTTCCTTCTCTTTGTGGTTTTCTACCCAGTAACTGGTAGTTGTAAATCCTACTTTCCCTTAACAGATTCTATCCTTGATATGTTCATCATAACCCGTGACGGATTTTCACTTGGTTGGTATTCTATCTAGTATTCGATAGATGTAATTCCTACTTTTTGTTCAGTTGGTTTATCCTTGATATGTTCATCTTAACTAGTGACAGATATCCTCCTTGACATCCCAAGCCAGTCTATCCTTGATATGTTCATCCTAACCGATGACGTATTATCTTTCCTTTTGAGTCTATCCTTGATATGTTCACCCTAACCGGTGACAGATATTCTCGTCCTTCGTCTTCTGCCCAATAACTGATAGTTGTAAATCCTATTCCTGCAGTTTTCCCCCAGCAAGGTTGTTCTTACCCAATAACCTGTTGGTGTAAGCTCTAGAGGCCAATACTTTTGGTACTTGTATCGAATTATTTATTAATAATAAAAAGGCATTTTCTTTATTATGGTTGATTAATAAAGTCCCTAGAATAGATAGTCCATTTAATGTATTAAGTGTGACTTAATCATGAGAACACATTAAACATAAGGGCACTGTTGTTAAAGTATCTGTAGTCGAGCTTTAATGTGAAGTGGGATAACATTAAAGCATTAAGACTATTATGTTTGTAGACTGATGATCGCATCTCATGGATCATGGATAAAGAGTTATCAAGTCTTAAACATAGGTATGAATATTAGGAGTAATATTTATACCGGATTGACCCGCTATGAGAATACTATATAGAAAGTTATGCAAAGTGTCATAAGTTATTCTCATGGTGATAATAGTGTATACCACTCTTCGACCTGAAACCACTATGGATCCTAGATGTAGAGTCGAGTGCTTTATTGCTGATCCAACGTTGTCCGTAACTGGATAACCATAAAGACAGTTGATGGGTACTCCACAAAGCATGCTGAGGGACATGAGTGTCCTAGATGGAATTTGCCAATCCTGCGTAACAGGATAAATGTCTATGGGCTCAATATTGAACTGGACAAGGGTGACACGGTCTATACATTGTGTTCAATATAGACATAAGGGCAAAGGGGTAATTATACACATAATTATTATCACAGGAGGTTTTGTCAGATCACATGACATTTTCGTGACTTGGGTAGCAGTGATGTGTTGCTAGATAGCGCTCACTGTTTATTATGTTAAATACGTGATTTAATATAATTGCCAACATTGCGAAAACCTATAGGGTCACACACAAAGGACGGATTGATGAGAAATAGAGTAATTAAGGAACACCGTAAGGTACGGTGCACTTAAATGGAATATGAAATATGGTAAGGTACCAAATACTTAAGTGATTTTGGCATATTATGAGATATGGGCCAAAATACACTTAAGTGGGCTTTTTGGCTTGAAGTCCACACAAGTGGTTCTATAAATAGAACCCCTTGGGTAGAAGCATTGTAACTCAACTCCACTCCACTCAGACAGAATTTCAAGTGAGACTTGGAATTTCGTTTCGCTCTCTCTTTCACTCAAAGCCTTCATTCATAACAGCTAGCACTGCGATTGAAGGAATTCGTTCGTGTGGACTGAGTAGAGACGTTGTCGTCATTCAATGTTCGTGATCGCCCCGTGGATCTGTATCAAAGGTTTTGATCATTATTAGAGATCTGCACCAAAGGTTTGAATCGCCACAAGAGGTAACGATTCTATCACTGATCATGCCCATTCGTAAGGATCACTAAATGGAGAAATTTTTAAATTCCGCTGCGCCTTGGATGGCAATTCTCCTTCAGTGGTATCAGAGCCACTTACGAAACCATGAATATGATATTTGTTTTTGTTCTGTAATAATATGATTAAAAACAGAATGAATCAAAGGTTAAATTGAGATCGATCAAGTTACATATATGTGATATATGTGATCCTGATGCAAAATACATTATATATGATATAGTGTTCTCGTTTCGTTCATTCAAACCCTCGATGATTATTTTCCTTTGAGCGATCAATGGTCGTTTGCTTCTTGATCCGACATTAGTATGGTGAAGCAATGACGTGTTGATCAATCATACTGAATTCACAATCGAGACGTGTTTGACGGTCTGAAATTGGTGCATCAGGGTTAGTGACGGCACAAGGGTTGTGTTGTCAGAGAGTTATGCGATTGGGGTTTGAACGCACAAGAGTTGTGCTTCCTAAACACTTTTTGGAACAGTGTTAACCGGTTAACGCGTATGGTTAACCGGTTAACGGAATGCGAAATAAATTTTTTTGAGATTTTTAACAGTGTTAACCGGTTAACGCATATGGTTAACCGGTTAACGCAAGGCGGAAAACAGTTTTCCAAGACATTTTCAAACAGTGTTAACCGGTTAACACATTTGGTTAACCGGTTAACGCAAGGCATAAAACAATTTTTTGTTCAGATTTCAAAACAGTGTTAACCGGTTAACGCATATGGTTAACCGGTTAACGCAAGGAAATTTTCACCCATTCGGCTAACTCAGTGCTTTAAAAGTGTCAAGTGTTAATACGAAAAGCGACATCGATTTTAAATGAATTGTTCATTAAAATGTGATGATCGGTCGTCGAAATTTAATTTGATTTTAATTAATTAAAGGAATTGATAATAATAATAATAAAGTGTTTATTATTGTCTTGTGGTGATCGGTTATGGCCTTAGTTTTCCATTATTTTGTTTTGGGTTTTTAAAATACGACCTGCGTGTCGTGCCTCTCTCTTAATCTCCCAAATGTAACTTCTTTTCTCATCTCACTCCCTCGTATGTAAAACGAGTTTCTTTCATGTAATGTAATGATATGAAGAAAGCAAAGAAGTCAGTGCCAAAGGAGGACAACCTTGAAGATCTTTCTTGGAGAAGCTTAGATCGTTGTAGGTTAGCTTAGGTTCTCTCATTGGCTTGGGAGAACAATTGCGCTAGGGGCCATAACTGTTTCATTTTTGTTTGTATGTATGTTGATGCATGTGAATGTATGTTGATGCATGTGAGAGACGGTTTATATGATAAACAAGCCGGTGAGATCAAAAAAATTGCAATTCCCTCAAAATTAAATATTAAGTTTATGCTTTCCAAGTTTTAACACTCATTAAGACTAGTAATGGATAATGTAGGTTTCGCCTACGCGAGGTGCATGATCTATATATTAGTAAGGTGCGATGGGATAATTGTAATATCCAACTGTTAAAACAATGGGTCAAACTTAACTAAACAAATTATAATAAGATTATATATATGTTTAGAAGCAAGAGTTGGGAATAATCCATATGATGGATTAGAATAAGGAGTTATTCACCCGACTGAAATTTTCGAGAGTTGTATGAGATACAATTGGAAGGAGCTCCTACCTAAAATAACCTAGTTTTGTGTAATCCGCCTACGCGGACTTAGAACAAAGTGAAATATGGATCTCGACCCACTAGAAAATCTTCCAACGGGATTTTCTGAATCAAATGATGAGGGTCATTTGTTTTGAGTAAAATAGTGGGAGCATATTTAATTAAAGGCCTAATTGAATATGTCAATGATACTTATATTTTCATTAATCCTTGTGTAGATTACCATGACAACAAACACCTCTAACAACATATTGCGATCAAACCTTGACAAGGAAAAATTGTCTCGGACAAATTTTCTGGATTGGTACCGAGACATGAGGATTGTCCTCAAACATGATAAAGGGAAAGGCAAGGAAGTTGCCAAACCCAAACCCACTAGTGCTGCTTTGAAGCCTAGTGGAAGCATAGAAAGGAAGGCACCTGCTTCCATTGCGGTAAGACCGCACACTGGAAGAGGAATTGCCCAAAGTACCTGGAAGATAGGAAGAATGGAGTAGAGACTCCAACTTCAGGTATTTTTGTTATTGAAATTAATTTATCTACTTCTGCATCATGGGTATTAGATACTGGATGTGGTTCTCACATTTGTACAAATGTGCAAGAACTAAAAAGGAGTAGAAAATTGGCAAAAGGTGAAGTCGACCTACGAGTTGGTAATGGAGCAAAGGTTGCAGCCTTAGCCGTAGGAACTTATGAATTGACTTTACCTAGTGGTTTAATAATTCAGTTAGAGAACTGTTATTATGTACCAGCAATTAGCAGGAATATTATTTCCGTTTCCTGTTTGGACAAGTTCGGTTTTTCATTCATAATAAAGAACAATTGTTGTTCAATTTATTTGAATGATATATTCTATGCAACTGCACAAATGAACAATGGACTATATGTCATTGATCTTGAAATGCCTATTTATAACATTAATACTAAAAGGATGAAACCTAATGAGTTAAATCCAACTTACCTTTGGCATTGTCGATTAGGCCACATAAATGAGAAACGCATTTCCAAACTCCATAAAGATGGACTGTTGGACTCTTTTGATTATGAATCATATGAGACATGCAGATCTTGTTTAATTGGAAAGATGACAAAGTCTCCATTCACAGGAAAAGGTGAAAGAGCTAATGATCTTTTGGCCCTCATACATACTGATGTATGTGGTCCACTAAACATATCAGCCAAAGGAGGTTTTCAGTACTTCATCACATTCACTGATGATTTCAGTAGATATGGTTATGTGTATTTAATGAAACACAAATCAGAGTCCTTTGAAAAGTTCAAAGAATTCAAGAATGAAGTACAAAACCAACTAGGTAAGAATATTAAAGCTCTTCGATCAGATCGAGGTGGTGAATATTTAAGCCTAGAGTTTGATGACCATCTGAAAGAGTGTGGGATCCTATCCTAACTCACTCCTCCTGGAACACCCCAATGGAATGGTGTGTCTAAGAGAAGAAATCGAACCCTGTTGGACATGGTCCGATCCATGATGAGTCAAGCCGATCTACCAAACTCCTTTTGGGGACATGCGTTGTTGACCGCAACTTACTCACTTAACCGTGTTCCATCCAAAAAGGTTGATAAGACACCATATGAGATATGGAGTGGTAAGAGACCACATATGTCTTACATGAAGATTTAGGGTTGCGAAGTTTATGTGAAACAACAAATTTCAACTAAGCTTGAGCCCAAATCCGACCAATGCTTATTTGTGGGGTATCCTAAAGAAACAAGAGGATATTACTTCTACAATCCTTCTGAGGGCAAAGTGTTTGTCGCTCGAACTGGAGTTTTCCTAGAAAAGGATTTTATTTCCAAAGGAACCAGTGGGAGGAAAGTAGAGCTTGAAGAAATTCAAAAATCACAAAGCATCGATACACCTATGGAGGAATTAGAGCAGGAAACATAAATGGTTGTGGAAGAGCAACCTGCTCAAGTAGAACAAGACCAGCGTAGGTCAGGCAGGATACGTCACCTACCTGAGAGATATGGATATCTCATAACAGATCAAGGTGATGTATTACTCATGGATCAAGATGAGCCTGTGACCTACCAAGAGGCCATAACTGGTCCCGAGTCTGAGAAGTGGCTAGAGGCCATGAAATCCGAAATAGATTCCATGTACACGAACCAAGTTTGGAACTTGGTAGAGCCTCCTGTAGGAGTTAATCCTATAGGATGCAAGTGGGTCTTCAAAAAGAAGACTGACATGGATGGTAAGGTACATACCTATAAGGCAAGACTGGTTGCAAAATGATATAAACAAATTCATGGTGTTGACTATGATGAAACCTTTTCACCAGTTGCAATGCTTAAATCTGTTCGGATTTTACTTGCTATTGCTGCATATCATGATTATGAAATATGGCAGATGGATGTCAAAACTGCTTTCCTTAACGGGAATCTTCTTGAGGATGTGTACATGACACAGCCTGAAGGATTTGACATACCAGAAGAAGCCCATAAGATATGTAAGCTACAAAGATCAATCTATGGATTGAAGCAAGCTTCCAGAAGCTGGAATCTTCGTTTTGATGAAACGGTAAAACAATATGGATTCATCAAGAACGAAGATGAGCCTTGTGTCTACAAGAAGGTTAGTGGGAGCATGATCGTGTTCCTGGTGTTATATGTAGATGACATATTACTCATTGGAAACGATGTCCCTACCCTGCAACAAGTAAAGACTTGGTTGGGGAAATGCTTTTCTATGAAGGACCTAGGTGAAGCAGCCTATATATTAGGAATCGGAATCTATAGAGATAGATCACAAAAACTGCTTGGCCTAAGTCAGAGTACATACATAGACAAAGTGCTGAGACGCTTTAATATGCATGATTCCAAGAAAGGATTCATACCTATGCAACATGGCCTGTGTCTATCAAAAACACAATCCCCTTCAACTAAGGAAGAAAGGGAACGCATGAATAAGATTCCATATGCATCTGCAATAGGATCTATCATGATGCCATGTTATGTACTCGACCAGATGTCTCGTATGCTTTAAGTGCAACGAGTAGGTACCAATCTGATCCTGGTGATGCCCATTGGGTAGCTGTTAAGAATATCCTTAAGTACTTGAGAAGGACTAAGGAATCATTCTTGATATATGGAGGTCAGGAAGAGTTGGCTGTAATTGGTTACACTGATGCTAGCTTCCAGACAGATAAGGATGACTTTAGATCGCAATCTGGTTATGTGTTTTGCTTGAACGGTGGCGCTGTGAGCTGGAAAAGTTCAAAGCAAGATACAGTTGCTGATTCTACGACCGAGGCCGAGTATATTGCTGCCTCAAGTGCAGCAAAGGAAGCTGTTTGGATCAGGAAGTTCACTAGTGAACTTGGCATAGTCCCTAGCATTGTGGATCCCATTGGTCTCTATTGTGATAACAATGGTGCTATCGTACAAGCTAAGGAGCCTAGATCTCACCAACGATCCAAACGCATACTTAGGCGTTATCATCTCATTCGAGAGATAATAGATAGAGGAGATGTGAAAATATGTAAAGTACCTACACTAGACAATATAGCTGACCCACTGACAAAGCCTCTTGCGCAGCAGAAGCATGATGGCCATACTAGATCAATGGGCATATGGGGTATGTCTGATTGGCTCTAGTGCTAGTATGAGAATGTTGGTGTAAGCCCTAGAGGCCAATACTTTTGGTACTTGTATCGAATTATTTATTAATAATAAAAATGCATTTTCTTTATTATGGTTGATTAATAAAGTCCCTAGAATAGATAGTCCGTTTAATGTATTAAATGTGACTTAATCATGAGAACACATTAAACATAAGGGCACTGTTCTTAAAGTATCCGTAGTCGAGCTTTAATGTGAAGTGGGATAACATTAAAGCATTAAGACTATTATGTTTGTAGACTGATGATCGCATCTCATGGATCATGGATAAAGAGTTATCAAGTCTTAAACATAGGTATGAATATTAGGAGTAATATTTATACCGGATTGACCCGCTATGAGAATACTATATAGAAAGTTATGCAAAGTGTCATAAGTTATTCTCATGGTGATAATAGTGTATACCACTCTTCGACCTGAAACCACTATGGATCCTAGATGTAGAGTCGAGTGCTTTATTGCTGATCCAACGTTGTCCGTAACTGGATAACCGTAAAGACAGTTGATGGGTACTCCACAAAGCATGCTGAGGGACATGAGTGTCCTAGATGGAATTTGCCAATCCTGCGTAACAGGATAAATGTCTATGGGCCCAATATTGAACTGGACAAGGGTGACACGGTCTATACCTTGTGTTCAATATAGACATAAGGGCAAAGGGGTAATTATACACATAATTTTTATCACAGGAGGTTTTGTCAGATCACATGACATTTTCGTGACTTGGGTAGCAGTGATGTGTTGCTAGATACCGCTCACTGTTTATTATGTTAAATGCGTGATTTAATATCATTGCCAACGTTGCGAAAACCTATAGGGTCACAGACAAAGGACGGATTGATGAGAAATAGAGTAATTAAGGAACACCGTAAGGTACGGTGCACTTAAGTGGAATATGAAATATGGTAAGGTACCACATACTTAAATGATTTTGGCATATTATGAGATATGGGCCAAAATACACTTAAGTGGGCTTTTTGGCTTGAAGTCCACACAAGTGGTTCTATAAATAGAACCCCTTGGATAGAAGCATTGTAACTCAACTCCACTCCACTCAGACAGAATTTCAAGTGAGACTTGGAATTTCATTTCGCTCTCTCTCTCTCACTCAAAGCCTTCATTCATAACAGCTAGCACTGCGATTGAAGGAATCCGTTCGTGTGGACTGAGTAGAGACGTTGTCGTCGTTCAACGTTCGTGATCGCCCCGTGGATCTGTATCAAAGGTTTTGATCATTATTAGAGATCTGCACCAAAGGTTTGAATCGCCACAAGAGGTAACGATTCTATCACTGATCATGCTCATTCGTAAGGATCACTAAATGGAGAAATTTTTAAATTCCGCTGCGCCTTGGATGGCAATTCTGCTTCATAACCGATAATGAATACTCCCTCCTGGTGGCGATTCCCAGTGAGCCTTCCATGATATGTTCATCCTAACTGATGACGAGTGTCCTATCTGTCAGACTTTTATTATCTCCCTACCCAGTAACAGGTAGTGGATAATATATTTCTGCTCCACCTGTGTTGAAGTTTATTTCTTCCCCAAGTTGAGTTGAGTGTGTATTTCCTTAGTGAAATTGTTTTTCCTGCATGATTCAAATATGCCAGTTTTATCCTAATCTACTTGTTTCCCCTGTAGACGTTTTATTTCCCCGGCTGAGTCTTTCCATTTTTTTATTGAATTCCTCTAGTTCCCCCCAGCAGTTTTCAAGTCGTAGCCTTGCCTACGCATAAGCCCTTTCTCCTCCAGAGTCTCTGTCTCCCCGGCGAGTTTTCCTTATGGAATGCATTATGCTCCTGTGGATATTCGGTCTCTCTGATTTCTTCTCCTTTGTGGCAACATTTCCCCACAGAGAATTTTCTTTTACATTCATATCGTATGCATCATGAGGTCTCTTAGGGGCAAAAATTTGTTTCTGTATGTTGTTATTTAAGCCCATTCTACCGAGTCGATGTGAAGATTTTAACCTTCACCTCCTCTATTATAATGTTCTTAAATAGGGGCAGCTGTAAGACCCCCATTTTGACCCTAAGATCCCTCATGCAATCTCATCATATGCATTAGCATTGGGATCACACATTGGCATCCTTCTTACCCCTTGTTCATTGGGTTTGTTTTGGGAGAGATCACCAAGCACCATATGATTGTATCATACTTGTATATTGTCATTTTACTAACCAAAATACCAAAAATATGTCTTTGCATTCGCCTAACTCTTTTGTAGGTAGGGCATGATCACCATTGATCTAGCAAGTTCACACCTAGGGTTTAAGACCCACAGGTCTAAGAGCACAATCAAAGATTGATCCATAATGTCTCAAAGCATCATATATGATTCCCAATGATCTCTACATGTCATATTGATTAAGTATTCTTCAAGAGTTTGGAGGTGATTCCCTTGGAAACCCTAGTTTGACTAGGTATCTTAAGTAACTTCTCCAACAAGCTATCTCACAAATTGATCAAGTTTCTCAAAGGAAACTTAAAAATTCATCATATTGTGCATATATGATCTACCATGAGCCTAGAAACTCAAGAGAATTAGAGGCTAGCAAGTTGGTTGATGGTGGTTGGCCAGATGAATTCATCTGATCAAGACTGTGTCTCCCTAGACCCTATCTCCTACAATATTCACCATATGAAAATTATTCCAAGAGACAAGTTACTCTAAATGACATTCCAAACAAGTTTCATGTTTAGACCTATAGCTAGTTTTTCTTGGAAATCATTTTATAGGTTGAAACATTATAGGTCATTTTGTCTAAACCCTAATTTGAATGTCAACTTCCCAAGGCTATAACTTACTCAATTTTTATGAGATGAAAGATTTACAAGTTGCACAATCAAATTCAATATGTCTACTTCAACTTTGATGTTTGCAGTGGAAGCTAATTCAACATTTATGAGCATGTGATATGAAGATACATTATAGGTCATTTTTGCCCTATACCATTGAGCAAGTGATTTTCCTCAACTTCAAAACTGCATAACTCTATCATTCTAAATCCAAATGACATGAAATTTATGACTATTTTTAGGTTCTTTGAAAGATATACAACTTTGATGAAGACACATTTCTCATTTTAAGCTCACATAAAATTTAAGTAAGGTGGAATATTGAGATATATGGCTTAACACTTAGAAATTTTTTCAACATGTTGAAATTTCCAAACTTCCACCTCAAAATTCACCATGATTCAAGTTCCAAATGAAAAAGTGTCCAACATCAGAGTTGTTCCCTTTGATCTAAGATTTCCAAAGAACCCAATTTCATGCATTTTGGATTATATTTGCTAGGGTTGTGCATGGTCTTAACAGGGTTGTATCATTGGAAGAAATCAATTGTTCAAAATCCCATTTCACATTGCCTTGACATCCAAGCCTCATTTGAACTTCAGAACAGTTGTACATGGATCATATTGGATTGCTTCATGGTCCTGTACCATGCAAGCTTGTGCATCACCATGTCCAAATTTAGTAATTTTTCAAGTTTGCAAATATCACTCTCAAATGCTATAAATACAGGCCCTTGGAGCTCATTTCAAACACACCTTGTACGCCAACTTTTCCCCCCAATTGAAACCCTCACCATTCAAAGGAAAACCTGATAATTTTCAACTTGAAAATTAAGTTTGAATCTCACTGTTTGGAGATTCAAAAACTCCACGATCCAAAGCTTTGTACCATTGCCAAACCTCTTCTACAAGCTTCGCAAGGGTGATCAGATCAAGTTTGAAGCAAGCAAGATCCATTTCTGCACAACATTGGAGGTAATTTTCAGAAAACTTCTTGTCTTTGATTCTCACTCAATTCTCATGAATTCTCTTGGATCTTTGGTTTTCTGATGTCCTACCAATGTAGGCAAGAAGATTGAGTTTCTTTGAGGTCAAATCGAAGCAACTCAGTTGACATTCCTCAAAATTCAACTCCTCATATCTTTCTATATGTGTGGAGTTAGTTAAAATTAAGGTCTGATTCGTGCTCTACGCCATTTTTTCTTTCAGATCATGTCCTCTTTTTTCATATTATTGATGGTGATGAGTGAACCAGTCTGGCGGACCTCGCTTGAGAAGGTGACCGGAGGTCCAGCACCGGTGGTGTGCTGGACAGGTTCAGAGCCATTGACCTCATTTAAAATGTTTTAATCCTGGGCGTTGGTTGTAATTACCACGCGTGTGGCGTGCTGACTATGTTCCACCACAGAACGCGCGTTTCCATCCACTTGATTTGCCACCTCAATTAATGAGGGAGATCAAGTGGTCCACGTTTTTATTTTATTTTTTTATTTTCATTTGATTTTCATTAATTCATATTAATTTTAATATTGAAAAAAAAAAGAGTTTCACCAAAAAAATTTAAGTAAATTCCTCTTTCATATTTTGAACTAAAATTGTTTTTTGGATCATTATTAATATTTTTCAGGATTTAATTAATTTTGTGAATATTTTTAATTGTTTAAAAATACTTTTAAGTCTCTAAAAATTCTGAAATATTTTCTCCAAGGTCCTTTGACCTTGTTTGACCTATGATAAATCTCATGGCCATTTCTTTGGTGTTTTGATGAGGTTTTAGGAATTCGACAAACCATATTTAATTTAATGCTTTATTATTAGTATTTTAAATTGAATAAATGCCAAATAGTTATGTTGAGCTATTTTGATGGTTTGTATAAGTTTGACTTGTGTTGTTGGGTCTTGGTCAAGGTTGATTGACTTTGCTAGGTTAAGATCATTGAATTTAGGGGATTGATGGAATGTACATTCCATCTCCCAAAATGAATGAATTATCTTAATTTGATAAAAGTCCTTCGTTGACCAATTTGAGTTTTGATCCATTCCCCTCTCTTCATCTAATTCCCCTTCTTTATGCATTTATTTCATTTGGTCTATTATGTCTCTAAATCCAAAGGCTATTTGATTGACAAATTAACATAAGTATGGATGAGATTAGGCCAGCTCCTTTGCATATTATTTTTGTGTATGGTATGTTTCATGAGCATAGTCAATTCTACTGCCCGCCCTCAAATAGTTGTGACTTCTACATAAGTCCAATTATGATTGCTTAACATAGCGCTAAATTTTTGATACAAAAGGCATAGCATTCTAGTTAGTGAGATTGTAAGTCTCCCCTCTTTCATGGTATTGTGTGGAAACTTGGCCTTTTTTCCTTCCTTTGGAAGATATCTTGGTTCAAGGATCCATGCTTGTGATAAGTGGGTTGAGTGTTCTCCAAAGAATGACTTAAAAAAAAGCAAAAGCAAAAACAATACTAATTTTAATTCATTAACAACTAACATTTAATTTCAAGCCATTTACTTTTAATGCACTTTAATTTTTAAGCTCTATTCATTTGTCAATATTCATACCACTCTAATTGTTTATATTAAAGCCTTTTCACTTTGTCCACTTGGACCATATTGTATGATATATCTTGTTTGTGTGTATTTTGTTTGCTTGTGTGGTCTTTGGCCATTAATGTACATAATAAGAAACATAAAACCCTAAAAAACTATTGTGTGGACTGTTGGTTTGATCTTTGACCATTGGACTTAGGATTTAGGCAACATCCTTATGCAAAAGGACTTGGCCAATACCAACTTTCATGTAACCAAATGCTTGCAATTTGAAACTTCATCTGATACATCATTAAAGATTCCTTTGAGTTCATCTGCTACATGATCATTGTAAAGTCGTTATTTTGAACCTGTGATTTGCGGAATTCATCTGTTACATGAGCAAATTTGAAGGAGATCAAGGAGTGGCTAAAGCTTGGATGGGGTTGTCTTTATTTGATGCCTCGCTCATCAAGATAATAGTGTATGCATTGTTTGTTGCTTGATTATATAATTCAAGGGAATTTGGGGTTTCTATATGACTTTCTTGTCTATTGGATTGCTACCCATCGGTCAGATCTTTTCAACTCTTAACTTTTAAATTTGTGCTTAGGATTAGTCTCCTCATCTCCTCCCCATCTCTTTAATTTCAAAATCTCTCCCTCCTTTTAAAAATAAAACTTCTTTGATTGAACTTGTTATTTTCTAAACTTTGGCCACTTTGCAAAATAGAAACTTTGGCCTTATGCCATTTCATTTTCAAACTTCTTTTCTTAAATCAAACTTGTAAATATACTTAACTATACTTGACTTAAAATTTTCAAAAGCCAAAAAGAACTAACTCATTCAAACCACTTTCTAGGTCCTTGTGCCTTTCAGACTTAATTCTTGATTAAAAGCAATGCATCCACTTTGAAATTTGTATCACGAACTACGAGGTTTTGATCCCTCTTTTTCATGTTGATACGTAGGCAAAGGTCCGAAGGTCTTGTCAAACACAAAAATATAATCAATAAATTCTTTTCTTATCCCCCCATTCTATTTGTTTGTAAACATCACTTTGTCCAAAATAGATATGCACACAAGAAAGGGCTCCCTAGAAGTACCTAGGACACTTTGGGTGTTAACATCTTCCCTCTATGTAACCAACCCCCTTACCTGTAATCTCTGACATTTTATTAGTTTTGATTTGAAAACTTCTTACTACTAGGTTTTGTTCGTACTTTTCCCTTTTCCCTTGGAAACAATAAAATTGCGGTGGCGACTCTTGTTATTTGATGTCTTGCTTATACATAGCTTTATGATCATGAATTTACCGATACAGTCATCATTAGGGGGCTGATGGAAACGTAACTACCATCATCAAAGGGTTGACGGAAAAGATTGTCATCATCAGGGGGCTGATGAAAAGGTAATTGTCATCATCAGAGGGATGATCGAAAAGATTGAGTATAGAATATCATCATCAAAGGGTTGATGGAAAGGGATTCACTATGGTGTGACATCACCAATAGGTTGGTGGAAAAGAATTTGCTGTATAATGTCGTCATCAGAGGGCTGATGGAAAGGTAACTGCCATCATTAAAGGATTGACGGAAAAGATTGAGTATAAAATATCATCATCAAAGGGTTGATTGAAAGGGATTCACTATGGAGTGACATCACCAAAGGGTTGGTGGAAAAGAATTTGTTGTAAAATGTCGCCATCACATGGCTGATGGAAAGGTAACTGCCAGCATCAAAGGGTTGACAAAAAGGACCTCGCTGTGGAGTGACATCATCAAAGAGTTGATGGAAAAGAAACTATATATGTAATATCATCGTCAAAGGGCTGACAGAAAGAATCCATCATCGCCAAAGGGTTGGCGAAAAGAAAGTAAACAAAGACATCACCAAAGGGATGGTGTAAAAGGAATTATATATGTAACGTCATCGTCAAAGGGTTCACAAAAAGAAATTATCATTGTCAAAAGGTTGATAGAAAGAAGTAAAGAAAGACATCACCAAAGGGTTGGTGGAAAAGTAATTATATATGTAATGTCATCGTCAAAGGGTTTTCGGAAAGAAACTTTCATCGTCAAAGGGTTGACAGAAAGAAGTAAAGAAAGACATCACCAAAGGGTTGGTGGAAATGGAATTATATATGTGATGTCATCGTCAAAGGGTTGACAGAAAGAAACTTCACTATGAAGTGGCATCATCAAAGGGTTGGTGGAATTTTTTTGTCATCGTCAAAGGGTTGACATAAAGGATCAAAGAATGTCATCACCAAAGGGTTGGTGGAATAGATAACTATCATCGTCAAAGGGTTGACTAAAAGGCTATCATCAGAGGGCTGGTGGTAAAGGTTATCATCACCAGAGGGTTGATGGAAAAGAAAAAAAAATCAGGTTATGTCATCATCAAAGGGTTAATGGGAAAGATTATTATGTTATGTATGCATATGGTTCATGTTAATGAAAACCTCTCTTTTTTTAGAGAGTTTTTTTTTTATATGCAACTTCCTGATTTAGCAGGAAAGTTATGCGTGTTTATTATATGCAATGCATGTGGTAATGCAAAAGAGTTATTGTTTTTTATCTTCCTTTTTTGAAGGTGAGACTTTCTAGGTACTAATGTTGATTGGATTTGAGTTTACGAAGATGCCATCAAAGTGGAATTTTAATGGTTACTAATATGGATTGGACTTTCGTTTTGGAGATACCAATATGGATTGGACTTTAATATTATGAGGATGCCAACAAAGTGGATTTTATTTTTGGTAGTTATCAATATGGATTGGACTTTTGGTTTGAGATGCCAATAGGGATTGGACTTTGATATTATGAGGATGCCAACAAAATGGACTTTTATTTTTAGTAGTTGCCAATATGGATTGGACTTCTGGTTGGTGAAAGGTTTTAACTTCCTGACACTCGGTGTTTTGACTATGAAATGATTGGAGGATAAATATGGATGCCCTTGGTTCCCCAAGTTTGATCTCTTTCTGATAAGCTGCATGTTTATTCTTGAGAGAAACTCAACTTCTTTGCTTGATATGCTCTGATGCACTTCAAATGATTTAATGAGCGTAGAAACGTAATCAATGCATGGTGATTGTGCTCTTGCTTTGCCCCAAGGCTCTTTGCAACTTGTCTGGAACAACTTGTAGGGCTTTTGAAGGAATTCACCTTTGAAAGGAAACCCTGGAAATGATTATACCATGGCATGAACCAAATTTGCCCCAGGAGTCTTTTGGTAGTTTTCCCCAAGTTGAGCTTTTGAATGGCTTTCCCTAGATAGACTGAATATTTTGAAAAGATTTGCTTCCTTTATCAACTGATGCTTGGAGATTTATTTCAGCCTGACCAATTCTCAGGTTATCATACTCATTAGATGCCATGCCCCTGATCCATAGGGCTTGGAGGTGGTCTTGATTCGGGTCAGCACCAACGAATGTTCAAGTTCCTCTGATTGTTCCTTATTGTTGGAATTTCCTTGATGTCAAGTACTAACGTGCAGTTAAGGTTGTTCATTCAATCAATGGTAATTTTAATGCAACATTCATGCATGTTTTCACAATAAAAAAATCATTTAATTGATGCGGTAGTGTGTGACGAAAGGACCATTAGTTGAAATGTAGTGCTGATTTAGCTAGTGTGAAAGATACAATGAGAATATGATGCCAATACAGGTGATTAACAAATATTTAGGAGTCAGTTTACCCAACCTTGCTGTAGTATGCTTTCAGAATAAACCCTGCCTCAATTAGGTCTTTTAAGGGTTATAACGTGGCATGGTTCATGGTTATTGAAACAAAAGATATAAGGCTCAAATTTTGTTTTAACCCACACCTTCTTCATGATGATCTCCAATCCTACGTTCAGTTAATTCAACATACACATTCAACTTTTAAGAGAGTTTTAAGTTACAAGATCTCTTGAAATGGAAGTCATCTTATTTTGCTCTTCATGAATGTTTGTGACCCTTTGATTCTTGATATGATGGTCATTAAATCTTGTTTGCTTTTGTGGAGGATTTTCATGACCTCTTTTGATTTTTGTTTTGATCCCTTACTTTTTCCTGGACCGCTTTTTGAAGCTTTAATCCACCGGGATTGCCCTAATTTTTTCCTAAGTCGCCACGTTGGGTGTTTGACTTAGCGGGCTTTTTCTTTGATGATTTGTTTTAGAGGATGTGACTGCCAAGTCATTGGTCATTGAAGAACAACCGACATCAATTGGATTTTGCAAGGTTCCTTTTGAGACTTCAGATGTGTACAAAGAATATCATGTGGTTAGTCCTCATATGGGATATTTCATCTTGTAATTTGAATGTGTAGTCAGATTAACTGAACACTACCCTGCCCTAGGTTAATCATAATGGTTTATAAATCCAAAAGAATCCCTTACTTCTAGACATTAATTGGATTTTGCAAGATTCCTTTTGAGACTTCAGATGTGTACGAAGAATATCATGTGGTTAGTCCTCATATGGGATATTTCGGCTTGTAATTTAAATGTGTAGTCAGATTAATTGAACACTACCTTGCCCTAGGTTAATCATAACGGTTTATAAATCCGAAAGAATCCCCTACTTCTAGGATCAAAGTGGTTAGATAGGGCTTAACTCCTTATCTCTCCAGTGTTTAGGAATTTGAAACAATGCATGTACATCATCATCAAGGTTTTATCCGAAAGCATACTATTAGCAATTATGGGTATTTCATTTTCGTCATCCTCCCTTCGATCTTTGCTAAAACAACAATTTGATAGGTGAATGGGAGTCATATTCTTTTTGATATAAATGAAAAATTTAAGTGAATACGACAGGATTCGTTCAAAACATGCATGATCATTTCATTAATATTACCATTAAAGGAAATTAACAATACTTGAAAGCAGATAAGTACTTAACATGCAAAGAAAAATACAAATGAATTGCTAGAAATAGCCAAATGGTTTCCAGTTCAGAGGAAGCTCTCTCGTGCCTGGTTCACTGTTAGGCTAGCCTTCTTCAGAGTAATGGTAGTTTTACTCATCGAGACTTGTATGATGATCATCTTCATACCTATTCTCGGAAATTTCTTCCACAATTTGGACTAATGGACCAGCACAACTAGGTGAAGAAGTATTACTGATTTGAAAGCTTCGAGGCGCAAATGAGAACATCTTGGAATCAAGCAGGGTTTGTACTTTACTCTTGAGCACTTTGCAGTCTTTAGTTGAATGCCCTTATGCCCCAACATGGTAGTCACATCGAGAATTGGTGTCAAAGCCTGGTGGGTATGGAGGAATGACTAGATTTAGCTCCTTTAGCACTATCATTCCTCTCTTAATCAAATACGAAAGTACTTGATTATATGGCATTAGAAGCGGATCAATGTGTCTCTCTGGCTTCCTTGGCCATTGTTGAGCATGTTGACACTGTCTATATGCAACACCCTGCTGTTTGTATGGCAATTGAGGTGGAATTTATCGTTGATACTGAGGAGATCCTTGAGTTGTAGGATAATACTGATCATGTTAAGAGAATGGTGTCTGATATGGAGCTTGCAGAGCTTCCCCCACTACATTAATTTTATCCTCTTCTTCCTCTTGGGAACTGATAATAAATTCATTCTCAATGCTCTGCTATTAAGGTGCATTAGATTCTTCCATTTTGGAGGCCATACTCGACGCATTCTCCGTCTGACACCAAGTGAGCGAAGTCTGATGCTGCACTGTTAATCATCCTTTCGAAGTAAGGACTTTGCAAGGTGTCCTTGAATAATTCCATCAATTCTTTCTCTGAGAGTGGCGGTTCAACGCAAACCGCTAACTCTCTCCATCTTTGGGCATACCCTCTGAAGGATTGTTGTTTTTCTGAGATAAGGCCCTCAGCTGCATAAGATCGGGAGCCATGTCCAAATTGTATTTGTACAGCTTCAAAAAGGCGTTAGCTAGGTCCAACCATGACTCAATATGATTCCTTTCTAACTTCACGCACCAGCTCAACGATGTCCCAATCAAACTGTCTTGAAAATAGTGAATCATTAGCTTATCATCATGAGCATGAGTGGTCATTTTCCTGCAAAATATCACCAAATGGTGTTTTGGACAACTATCCCCTTTGTACTTCTCAAATCCTAGTACTTTGAACTTTGTGGGTATAACCAGGCCAAGTACCAAAGACATGTTTAACGCATTCAAATCAACATTATCTCTCCCTTTTATGGATTTAAGTATTCTCTCTAGCATGCGGGATCTTTCAACAATCTCATCATCTTGTGGTTTTTCAGTATTAACCACCAGGCTTGCTCCATGGGAATCTGGCGCATAGATTGCAAAGCTATGATACTCAACAACACCATGATATGAGGAGCACCCATCTCGTATAATATGACACTCTTGTACAACAGAGTTATCAACTAGGGTTGTTCTCCCTCTTTGCTAAAGCTATCATAGCCTCTACAGGTTCGTATATCTGGTTTTTCATCAAGTCCACATCTCCTCTTAATGCATTATTGCTTTGCTCCAACGGATCCATGATCTTTCAAGGGATGCTTTAGGTCCGATGCAAGTGTCGGGAACTCAGCTGCAGGTTATGGACGAAGGATGGATGAGTTTTTTTATATTTTTTTTGTGAAAAGTGATATGCAATGCATGATGAATGTAGATGCAACGAAATGTGTATTAATGTAGTGACATGTTCAGGATCACAGGTTCAATGTATTCTCAGGTTAATCAGAATAATGGGTAAGTGATAGGTATCTCTGATTAATGGAACCCCATGGGTAGGCTCTACAGTTGGTAGGTTCTTATAGTCATGGATATTTCTTAAGAACGTCACTGTCGTGACAAAGGCTCGTCGGACAATAATATCCTTAAGATGATCTTGTCTAGGTGAGGCCTTCATATTTTTCCAACAAGGAAGGCTCATTGTGGGCCGCTACTACACAACCCTCGAGTCCAAGGTTCTAACAAGGTTCTTAGAGTCATAGATTGAGGTTGGAAATATTATTGTAAGGTATTAATACGTCCAAGGGATCTCATCTGATTGAGGCTTTCACATTAACCCAACAAGTATGAAATCTCGTAGATTAATACTACACAACCACCTTAGATGGAATTGGTTAGAAGGTCCCTAGAGTCACTAATCCAACTTGAAACACTATCGTCGTGACAAACGTTCGTCAGACAATAATATCTCAAGAGAATCTACTCTAGGTGGGGTCTTCGTATCGTTCCAACAAGGAAGGCTCCTCGTGGGCTTCTACTACATAACCGCCAACTTAATCCTATGGTTTTCCTCAGACTCGAGTAGAGAGCCTATGTGACAAAGTGCCAATAATCAGAGAGCCTCAATAGCAATAATGATAACCAACAGCAGATCGTAAATAACAATAATACAATGCGATAAATAAAAGAAGATAGAAGAAAACAAGTCAACAAAGATAAAATTCATAGCAAGTCTAACTAAGTTAGGCTTGACTCTCTCTGGCATGAAGAAAATCCCCAGCAGAGTCGCCATCTATCGTATCTCGAAAAATACGATTCCTCGCGATGGTCACCGAAAAAATATGTTCGAACATAGTCGCCACCGAACTTTATTTATCCCAATCAAGGAATAGGAAAATATTGATAAAATCTTTAAAAATAAGAATAATGGTCGTCGAAACCATATTCGGGTTCGGGAGTCGATTACGCAAGGGGAAGGTATTAGCACCCCTTACGTCTGTTGTACTAAACGGGAACCTTTTAGTTAAACTTGCGATTTGAATGTTAGCTGATGTTGTTTGTTTTATTTTAATGAATAAAGATTGAAAATAGAGATGGATGGAAACCTCAGAAAGGGGGAAAATGGAGGTTTTTTATTAGTGTGCTCACCAAGATCTCGCAATCTCGTGCCTACGTATCCTTATGGTGCAATAAGGAAATCAGAGCATTCGTAGTTCGGGGAACTACAGTTTGTTGGTGTCTTTTAGTGAAGAACTATTTAGATCGCGTTCTAAAGGATAAACGTTGGCTTGCTTACTCTCGACAGAGGCTTAAGGACTAGTATGTTGTGCGTGTTAGAAGGCATTAAACAGTGTTCTTTCTAAAAAGAGTTTTGGTCACACTAGGGTGACAAGTTGTATTAATATGTTTAATGGTTTGTTTGATTGGTTTTGATCGCACGTGGGCGAGAAAAAGATAGATCTGATGTGTTAAGATATTTTGTTGGATGATGATTACTTGGATAGTCGAGTAAGGCAACTCGTATCCTAATAGTCGAGGAGAGGAATCGAAGGCTCTAGACCATCTCCCATTTCATTCTTAATTGTAAAAGGATTTAATAATAATTAAGGTGTTTTGAATGGATGACGAATACTAGGATAGTCGAGTAAGGAAACTTGTATCCTAATAGTCGAGGAGAGGAATCGAAGGCTCTAGACCATCTCCCTTTTCATCCTTAATTAATTAGGAAAATAAGTTTGTATATGGTTGATGTTTAGATAAACGACAAGTAATTGAATGACTGAGTAAGGAAACTCATATCCAAGTATTTGGGGAGAGGAATCGAAGGCTCAAGACCATCTCCCTTTTTGTTTAGTTTATTATGAAAATGATTCGATTTAATTAGGTTTAGAAGTTTTTTAGAGAAATGACAATTGTTTGACTAACCGAATAAAGGAACTCGTATTCAAACATTCGAGGAGAGGAGTTGAAGGCTCAAAACCATCCCCCTTTTCATATCTAATGAAATGGTATTGATCATGATTAGGCACTTTGAATAAATTTGAATAAAAAATACTCGATGTTGGATCGAGGTTTGAAATTTGTTTTTGCGAAGAAATTGAATTATATTTAGTGAGTAAATCATTTACTCGATTAATTAATAACCGAATATGTCTCATTGTAAGAAACCCCAAGAGTAAGCTATGTGAGGTTGATGGCGATGCTTAAAAGCAATTGACTTACAAAGGTTTTAGAAATTGGGGCTCGACATTGAATTGAGAAATGTGTGATCTTAATGGTTTATCATGGTTTTGAATCGATGATGAAATTGAAATGATTGTGAAATGATAGTGGAAGAAGTCGATCATCATTCAATCATCGAGATCAAATTAATTGAAATTAATTAATAAAATTTAACTAATCAAGATTTAATTAATTAACTAATTTAATTAAAAGTTATAGAAATAAATGTCAATGTCGATTTAATAAGGATCGAAGTGAATTGGTCACAATGTTCTCAAAATCCGGTTAAGGCGAAATGAAAATATGACTAGTGTCATAGACAAACATGAAATTTGGCGGCATATCGGCATGAAATTGCCGAATCCGTAGAAAAAATCTGATTAAAATGTAATAAAAATCAAACAATGACCCAATATTATATCTATAATATGTACATGGGTTAAAACATGATACAATCAGATTTAAATAACAAAGCAACAAACTTATAAATAAAGGTAGCTAACATGTGCATATATCAAGTGAGGTTATGTGTGAGTTAATGGGCCTGAACCTACAATAGAAATCAGCTCAAATGTCTTACTAAGCCCGAATAGATTAATAATAATAAAACATAATAAAATTTATAATAAACAAGAAAAAAATTAAACCCACAATATTTCAAAAAAATCTAAAAGAAAGAAAACACATCAGGGATGTTAATGTTTTCCTCATAGTCGCTCATCTGCTTCTTTCGCTTAAGAACAACATTTCATAATGACAAAAACCAAAAACATGAAGAAACCAAAACCAGAAATTCAAACAAAAAGAGCTACCAATTCTGAATTGAATGGTGTGGTTAATGTAGTGGTATGGGGCGTGAATGGTGACGGAAGATCTCAATCTTTAACCTTCTAAGCAAATGGGAATTATGAGTGAAGCGTTTGCCAAAGCTGATCAAAGTGTCGAAGTTGCCATCGTGTTGTTGTAGCTGTTGGAAACGTGAATCATCTCGTGGAGCTATGAGTCGAGAGATGGAAATGCTGGATCTGAGAGGTCAATTGAAGACTTTGTCATACGTTGCTGGGATTCTCGATTGGCTACTGTTTGGCGGTGATTTGGCGAAAGGGTTGGATTCTTTGTTGTTGTGTCGCGGCAGTGTGGAAGATATGGAAATTGTTATGCTTTGTTTAGAGATGATGATGTGGACGACGGTTTGTGAATGGAGGTTATTAAAGAGATTAGGCTCAACTCAGTGGATTTGTTGGGTTAGTTTGTGGGTTTGCTAGATAGAGGTAAGGGATGTTAACGGTGGTTTGAATAAGGTGGATGGTGGTTGACGATTTAAGGGGGATGCGAGTAGGGTAAAAAATGAGGATTTAGTGGTGGTGAATGGTTTTGAGGAGGCGTGTGTCGATGGAGACAGTATGAGGTGATGCGTCGACAGTGAGGAAATTCGGTGAAGGTGAAATGGTGTTTGAAGGTAGAGAAAAATAAGAAAGGGGGTTTGAATTGTTTTGGAAAATAATGTTTTTTAAGAATTTAGACACACTCAAAATAAAAAGGAATTTGACGCAGAATTTTATACTGGTTTGCTTGAAATTCAAAGCTACTCCAATCCACCCGGTCAAGGTGATTTCGCCTTCAAAAAGGACTTAATCCAGTAATCTTGAAAGATTACACAAACAATCGTCTAAGTGAATAATCCCTTAGCCCTCTCAAGCATTCAGACTGCACAGAGTCACTTGAGGAAGTATCTTAGTAATGATAAGATTAGTACTGCACAATGCTTCTAACAATAAGCAAATATTACAGAAATATAAGAACTACAATTTTCACGTAAGAGCAGCAGGTCGTGAAAGAGTGAAAGAAGGTAATTGAGGAATTTCTATTCTTGTGTGTCTCAGGTGTGTTTTGTTGTACGAAATTCCATCCTTTATATAGAAGTTTGAGAGGACCGTTGAGTGATGAGAAAATCTTGGTTATGGAAGAATGATTAATGTCATTACTCTCCTTGTTTCTTTCCAAAACAGTTTTGGGTGCGGTATAACTTCCTTCTAGAAATAGTTTCTTTCTAAATGTAGATTTCTTCACGGTTATGCTTGCTGAGTCAGCGAATCCTGTATCCAGAGTCTTGTTTAGCAATGTTCGTCTTTAGAGGGTACTTCTATCTGATTGAATCAGAGTTTATCTTTAATCTTGACTTCTTCAGATCGTGTGTCTTCAGAGTCTGGATTCATTCTTCTTTATTAGAGTTTCTGACTTCTTTTGTTTTGTTGGTGCCTGCGTTTGATCAGAGTCAGAACCTTCTGGTCGCGTATCCTCTAAGTAGCATCTAATCGCTGGATTTTGTATCTGATGATTTATCTATCTGATTGTTTGATCAAAGTCCTGCACACTTAAGAAAAATTTCGTTAGGGTACCATTTTTATTCATCCTTTGTTATCATCAAAATCTTAGAGATACATTGTAGAACCAACTTTGTTCTTACAATATCCCCCGTTTTGATGATGACAAAACAAGACAGAGTAGAGGTGAAACAATATGAAAAAGTCTCAGAGCAGATAAGGAAATGGACTCCCCCTGAGTTAGTTCATTAAATTTGACAGATGTTCTTACTGGACCTACCTTGGTTTAGTGCTTTAGCTATTTTACTGCATATCTTTAGTCATTAGTTTAATAATATTTATTAATGTTTGTAGTGCCTTGAGAGGTTTTAGTTATGTTTCCATTAGAGCTGTTTTAGTTCTCCCCCTTTTTGTCACAATAAAAAAAGCATAGAAAAACATAGGCAGGAATTGGATATTCATAAAGATAAAGTAGGTACACACAGGTAGAAAAAACCATATAGATCAGAAGGTAAAAACATCAGAGTAAAAGTAACAATCAACTAGCCTAGGTGCCTAAGGGTTTGGGGTGGAGGCATCCTTTAGAGCAGCTGAGACAACATGTTTTGAATGTTGATTTTAACGGAATCCTGTTGAACCAGCCTAGCTCAAACCACTTGTTGTTCCTTTTGCAATTCCTCTAGAGTGTTTAAGACCAGAGGGGCAAACCCATAGTTGAATTTCTCCCCCTAAGTCAAAGCATCAACCCTGACCTTGGGAGCTTCCTCTGCAGCAACACGTGTTGCTTCTTCAGCTTCGACTTTAGCTTTAGCCTCAGCCTCAGCGGCAACTGCAGTAGCAGCAGCTTCAACAACCGCCTTTTCTTCAACGTCTCTGATCCTCTGTTCTTCTTCTTGGAGAGCTTCCTCTTCTGCTTCCTTCCTAGCCTGTTCCTCCGCCTCTCTGGCCAAGCGAGCTTGAAGCCTTATACCAACATCTCTCAGGAAGTCGTTGCGGACTTGTTCAGAGAGGCCTTTCAGTTTGGAAGCTTCAGTGGTCATCAACCTGATCACTTTGTTCCAATGGATCCTTACTTCAGAGGGATCATCACTGATGCCAGAGTTGATAGTCAGAGACTTGATCTTCTATACTGAAGACTCTGCAAAAAAAATTATTGCTTCTTCTAGGGTAGGGAATAGGAATGTTACTCTCAAAGATCAGAAGGTCTTCATGTTGATTTTTCATCCAGAGCATCTGAGTAGTGCAGAGTGACGTTGATATATATTCTGCTTTTATAGTGGACAAAGCTATGGTTGATTTCCTTTTGCTGGCCCAAGATATAAGATTATTTTCCAAGAACTGACAGTTCCCAGATGTACTTTTACGTTCCATTGTATCCCTTGCATAATTTGCATCACAGTAACCAGAAAGCCTATACTCTGATGTTTTCTCATGCATCAGGCCAACGTTAGGGGTTCCTTTCAGATACTTGAGGATTCTTTTAACAGATGTTAAATGAGATTCTTTGGGATTTGATTTGATTTTGGAACAGAGACATACACTAAACAAAATATCAAGGAGAGTAGCCGTTAGATAGAGAAGAGAGCCTATCATACCACGATAGAGATTCTGACAAACCTTCTGGCTAATTTCTTCTTTCTCCAGAATGTAGGTTGGATGTATTGGTGTCTTAGCAAGTTTGCATTCAGCCATTTCGAATTTCTTCAGAATGTCTTTTATGTACTTACTTTGATAAACATAGGTAGCTTTTGAAGCTTGATTGATTTGAATTCCTAGAAAGAACTTTAGCTCTTGTATCAAGCTCATTTCAAATTCTGCCTGCATTAGCTCAAGAATTCTTGACATACAGAGGGGTTAGCTAAACCAAAAATAATGTCATCAACATATATCTGGCATATCATGAGATCACTTTTAATGTTTTTACAGAAAAGTGTAGAGTCAGCCTTTCCTCTAATAGAATTATGTTCCAGAAGAAAGTTACTTAGTCTTTCATACCAAGCTTTAGGAGCTTGTTTTAAACCATACAGTGATTTCTTAAGTTTAAAAACATGTTCTGGACATTTAGAGTTTTCAAAATCTGGAGGTTGACTAACATAAACTTCTTCTGATATATAACCATTAAGGAATGCACTCTTGACATCCATTTGATATGGTTTGATTGAATGATTCACAGCAAATGAAACAAGTAGGCGAATAGATTCTAACCTGGCGACTGGGGAAAAGCTTTCCTTGTAGTCAATGCCTTCTTATTGATTGTACCCCTGTGCTACCATTCGTGATTTGCTTCTAACTACTTCTCCCTTTTCGTTCAGTTTGTTTTTGAACACCCATCTGGTTCCGATAATGTGAATTCATTTATGCTTTGGGACGAGATCCCAGACGTCATTCTTTTAGAATTGATTTAGCTCTTCCTTCATAGCCAGAACCCAGTCATTGTCTTGAAGTGCCTCATAACAGGAAGTAGGTTCGATTAGAGATACTAATCCTACAGGAGTTTTTTCAGATACTTTGAATGTTGACCTAGTTCTGACATGTTCATCCTTGTTTCCTAGAATCAAATCTTCAGAGATGTTAGGGAGACTTCTTGGTCTTTTCTGGATAGTTGAGGCTCCAGTTTCATCTGGCCTTTGTCTATCAAATACTTCTGGTGCTTTAGTTTTTTCATCAGAGCCTGCAAGAGTGATCTCCAAATCTGCAAGTTTCTCAACTAGCTTTGACTTTTTAGGGTCAAGCTTATCATCAAATCTAACGTGTATTGATTCTTCCACAATTTTGGTTTCTGTGTTGTATACTATGTAGCCTTTAGAGCGTTCTGAGTATCCTAACATAATACGTTTTTGTGTTTTTGAATCAAACTTTTTAAGATGTTCTTTAGTATTAAGAATAAAACACGAGCATCCAAAAGGATGGAAATAAGAAATGTTTGGTTTTCTTCCCTTACACAGTTCATAGGGAGTCTTTTCCAGAATAGGTCTTATAGAGATTCTATTCTGAATATAACACGATGTATTTACTACTTCAACCCAAAAGTGCTTAGCCACATTTGTTTCATTGGTCATGGTTCTGGCTATCTCTTGGAGTGTCCTATTCTTCCTCTCTAAAACTCCATTTTGTTATGGAGTTCTTGAATAGGAGAAATCATGGGATATTCCTTTAGAATCAAATAGTTCCTCAAAAAGTTTATTCTCGAATTTGCCACCATGATCACTTCTGACTCTGATGATTTTAGAGTCAAATTTGTTTTGCACTTTGGAATAGAAGCTAGTGAATACAGAGTGAGACTTACTCTTGTGCTCTAGGAATTTTACCCATGTCCAGTGACTAAAATCATCAACAATAACTAGTCCACACTTCTTTCCATTGACTGACGTTGTCTTAACATGCCCAAACAGGTCAATGTGAAGAAGTTCCAGAGGCTTAGAGGTAGAAACAATATTTTTCTTTTTAAAAGATGTTTTCGAAAATTTACCTTTCTGACATGCCTCACATAGAGCTTTTCAAGAATACTTCAGTTTAGGTAGGCCTCTGACTAACTCGAGTTTATGTAGCTGAGAGAGTTTTCTCATGCTAATGTGGCCCAAGCGTCTATGACATACCCATTGGTCTTCATGAACAAACATCACACATTTTACATTTTGATCTTTTAGGTCTGAAAGATTTATTTTGTAAATATTGTTTTTCCGCTTGCTAGTGAATAGAATTGTTCCATTATTCTGATTAATTGCTTTACATGTTTTTTGATTGAAGATTACATCATAACCATTATCACTTAATTGACTTATTGATAACAGGTTATGAATTAATCCTTCTACACAGAGAACATTAGATATCGAGGGAAGGGTTCCATTACCAATAGTTCCAAAGCCTTTGATTCTTCCTTTCTGATTTCCTCTGAAACCTACGAAGCCAGCATCTTTAAGCTCCAGGCTTTGGAACATATACTTTATTCCCGTCATGTATCACGAGCATCCAGAGTCCAGGTACCATGACTGGTGTCTTAACTTTGTGGCATAAGATATCTGCAACATAAACAATCTTATCCTTTGGTACCCAAAATCTTTTGGATCCTTTGTGATTAGTTTTCCCAGAGTTTTTAGAACTTTGGGATTTCTAGCATTATCAAAACATTGTGCCTGTGCATGTGTGTAATGATAAGAAAAAGGAGATTCGGGTTTGTTATCTGTAGAAGACTTATCTTAACTCGGGACATACCATATTCCTCTTTTATTATTCTAACTGACTCCATCAGTCATGGATGCCATTCTTCTTCATTCTATCCCATTTTGCAGAAACTTTTGAAAAGATTTTTCATATTTATATATTATTGTGTTAGAAGTTTGTGGGGCATGGGATAATGATTCTTCAAGTTTTAGACATTGTTTATTTATGGAGTCTCTTTCTTTTATCAAAGTTTGGTTTTCATCTTTTAGTTCTGAAACTGTTATCTCAAGCTTATCACATTCTTCGATGGTTCCTTCAAGAACTTCTTTTAAAGCTTTAAATTTTTGTTTAAGTTTTTCATATGACTTTAGAGTTTCAGAAAGGCATGAGTCAAGGTCAGAGCGAGAAAGATCATAAAATACGTCTTTAGAATCAGACTCTCCATCTGGTATATTTCTAGAGGTGGTAGCTAGGAGTGCAACATTTGCCTGTTCTTCAGAGTCTGATTCGGAGGAATCAGATCCACTATCGTCCTAGGTGTCCATCAGTCCCTTTTTAGTTCTGAATGAGCTTTTCTTGAAACCTTCTCTTCTGGAGCTTTCTTTCTTCATCTTGGGACATTTGTTTATGTAATGACCTGTTTCCTTGCATTCATAACATGTTATTTCTTTGTTTGACTTACCTCTAGAAGATGATTTTGAGTGATCTCCCTTGGGTCTTCGTCTTCTGAAGTTATTATTCCTTTTTCTCCAGAGTTGTTTTACTCTTAGGGTTAAAAGGGATAACTCTTATTCACTGTCAGAGTCTTCCTTTTCAGAGTCTTCATTGTCTTCCTCTTTAGCTTGGAAGGCTTTGTTTCTTTTTGGTTTGCGTCTTTCAGATTTGGACTTTAGTGCTATAAACTTGATCTTCTTTTAAGGCTCATCTTCCTCAAGTTCTATCTCGTGACTTCTGAGTGAACTGACGAGTTCCTTAAGGCTGATATTATTCAGATCTTTTGATAACTTTAATGTTGTGACCATGGGTCTCCACTTCTTTGGCAAGCTTCTGACTATCTTTTTGAGATGATCTACGATTGTGTAGCCCTTATCCATAACTTTGAGTCCTGCAATTAAAGTTTCAAGTCTAGAAAACATTACCTCTACAACTTCATCGTCCTCCATTTTGAAGGCTTCATATTTCTGAATTATAGCCAGAGCCTTTGTCTCTTTGACTTGAGAATTTCCTTCACGAGTCATCCTCAAAGAGTCAAGTATTTCTTTAGTTGTTTCCCTGTTGGTGATCTTTTCATATTCATTGTAGGAAATAGCATTTAGTAGTATGGTTTTGGCTTTGTGATGGTTTTTGAATTCACGCTTCTGATCATCTGTCATTCTACTTTTGGGAATGGTAACACCAGCGTCAGTCACAGGCAGTGCATAGCCGATGTTGACTATATCCTATAGATCAACATCGTATCCCTGAAAGAAACTTTCAATTCTATCATTCCAATAATCAAACTTTTCTCCATCAAAGATTGGAGGTTTAGCATTGTAACTATCTCTTTCATTGGTGTTGTCCATAGTGTTTTTCTCACGCTGGATCTCTTTACACTGTTAGGTGTTTGATTAGAAAGTCAACAACATAGCTGAGGCTCTGATACCAATTGAAGGTAGATAAAAACAAGAAAGAGGGATATGAATTATTTTAGAAAATAAAACTTTTTAAGAATTTAGACACACTCAGAATAAAAAGAAATTTGACGCAGAATTGTATATTGGTTCGCTTGAAATTCAAAGCTACTCCAATCCACCCGGCCAAGGTGATTTCGCCTTCAAAAAGGAATTAATCCACTAATATTCGAATATTACACAAACAACCGTCTAAGACAACAATCCCTTATCCCTCTCAAGTATTCAGACTACACAGTGTCACTTGAGGAAGTATCATAGTAATGATATGATTAATATTGCACAGTGCTTCTAAAAAAAAGAAAATATTACAGAAATATAAGAACAACAATTTTCACGTAAGAGTAGCAACTCGTGAAAGAGTGAAAGAAGGTAATTGAGGAATTTGTTTTCTTGTGTGTCTCAGGTATGTTTTCTTGTGCGACATTCCATTCTTTATATAGGAGTTTGAGAGGACCGTTGAGTGATGATAGAATCTTGGTCATTGAAGACTGATTAATGTCATTACTCTCGTTGTTTCTTTCCAAAACAGTTTTGGACGCGTCATAACTTCCTTATAGAAATAGTTTCTTTCTAAATGTAGATTTCTTCACGGTTACGCTTTCTGAGTCAGCGAATCCTGTATCCAGAGTCTTGTTTAGCAATGTTTATCTTCAGAGGGTACTTCTATCTAATTGAATCAGAGTTTCTCTTTAATCTTGACTTCTTCAGATCATGCATATTCAGAGTCTGGATTCATTCTTCTTTATCAGAGTTTCTGACTTCTTTTGGTTTGCTGGTGCATGCGTTTGATCAAAGTCAGAACCTTCTGGTCGCGTATCCTTTGAGTAACATATAATCGCTGGATTCTATATCTGATGATTTATCTATCTGATTGTTTGATCAGAGTCCTGCATAATTAAGAAAAATTTCGTTAGGGTACCATTTTTGTTTCATCCTTTGTTATCATCAAAATCTTAGAGATACATTGTAGAACCAACTTTGTTCTTACACTTTTTGGGTTTAGAAACGACGGTAGGTCACGACGGAGACACGATTATGGTAAGTTTACTATAGGAGGAGATAAATGGAAAGAAAAATGATGAGGATGGTGGCGAAGGAAGAAAGTTATGGATCAGAAGGAAAGGAGAGGAAGTAGCTCGATGGAAAAGAAGAGGAATCTCCTTTCCTCCCTCGTTTCTTTTTTTTCTCTTTTTTTTAAATCTGAATTATAGAGAAAACTGTCTCTCCCTTCTTTGTGGGTGCGTGGTACCCTTTAATTGGAGCCCCTTGTTCTTTTCATTGCCAGCTTTTATTTTCCTTGGGGAAACAAACAAAAGATGTGTTGGCTTGTGACCACCCCCCTTCACGTGTCCTATGCTGAGAAATAATCTTTTCATCCTCCTGTCACATTCTGTGTGGATAGGAGAAAGATAACCGTCAGATAAGATGAGGAGTGGATAAAGATGCTAGCTGTCTAAATTTGGAGACATTCCACTTGAACATATTTATACCTCTTTTCAATTAATTTTTTTTATTATTTTGGATGTAAGATTTAACTATTAAATTAAAAAACAAATGCAACTACTCAAAATAGATTTCAAACAATTACTCCCTTAATTATATTTATATTTATTGATTATTTTTTATTAAACAATAAAAATAATATATTAAAAAAAGATAAAAAAATGAATCAACGTCGGATGCAAAAATGCTCAAAAAATTAAACTAAATGCATTAAAACGACCATTGTGAAATAAACTTATTGGAAAAATACAGTTTTTCTTTTAATTTTGAAATAAATTTTGAACGATTAAAAGGTTCAGAAGGATCAAAATGCAACTGAAAAATTCGTCGAAAAATATAATGAGTACATCAGGTTAAACTACGCGAACCGTAGATTAATAATACTGACGTCTGCAAGCTTGATTTTGAAACTTTTTACCCACTGATTTTCCACGTATTTGAGGAATGATTTAACCAATTTGTCTGTATATTTGAGAACTTATTTCGACTGATATTTTAGGTATTATTTATGATGAAATGCATGTTATGTTATACAACTGATGCAAATTGAAAATAAAATCAAACTTATGAAAATTTTAAAATGCCCGGTCAAATTTGGGTTATGACACCCACACACACTGAATTAGTTTCTCCCTCCTTTCTCTTGGGGAAATTTCCACCATACTTCTTGATAGACGATGCTTCTTCTTTAGATAGATGTCCTTCCAGACACCTTCCTCTAGCCCCATCCCTATGTTTACCATTTCAGTCAAGTCATTAAGGGCAGTGGAAATCATTTGTTCATAGTAAAATAAACTCAACTTCTTCAGGAAAATCTTCGTCGTCTCTTTCTCTTCCAATGGTGGACTTATCTGGGCAGCCAACTCCTTCAATCTCTAGGCATACTCTTTAAAGGAGTTCCAGGACTTGGTGAGGACTGATTCTGCGCAGTAATGACATATTCCATTAATGTTGTTATCTTGACAATCAAATCCTTCAACTATTTGTTCTCTTGCTCTAGATGCTCCATTATCCTTGGTTGATTAGCGCCAGTGTTGTATCGATGAGTCAGCTTGGATGAAGCACAGAAAAATAACTGATAAAACATCTGGCTGAAGAAAACCTGTTATGCAAATGATGCATGAAATGCATTTTTTTTTGTTTTTTATTTAATTTCAAGTAATAACAAAAATTTGATTGACCATAAAATCTCTTTTTATTCATAAAGTTTTTAAGGATTATATTGAGTATAATTTCAATAACCAAAGTACTGATACAAGAGAAAAGGAAACTGATACAAGAATCCCATAGCCACAGTGCCCGATGATTTGGATGTGGGCGCGTACTTCCTTCGGAAGCGTCGAATCTCCGACTCAAAAGATGTCTTCATCTGAGGCTTCTCAAGGACTAGCTTATCAACAATCTTCTTCTAAGCACCGAAAGGCTGAGGCATACTAGAGGAAGATGGACCCTATGGCTCTCTCTCTCTCTTCACTTCACGGTCGTCAAGAATCTTAATAAGTGCATCTTTGTCTTTCGACTCAAGTTGCAACTATTCATCCTTTCGGCTCAAAGCATGGAACCGTTCTTCCCACATATCTCTCTCTTGTTTCATCTTGATAAGTGTGTCTTCCAACTCCTCTACATCTTGGTTAGGAGAGTTGATGGCTCGGCCACAACCAAAGACATACGTCTTTCACAAGCATACATCATCTTAAACTCCAAAGTTCTATTCTTCACCCAAACAGTGTAAGCTTCCAAAGCTACCCAGTTGCGCAGAACAAGCTCGGATCTTCCTTTCCTATGTATAATACCCCAATTTTGACCCTAAGATACCTCATGCAAATTCCATCATAGGCATTAGCATTGGGCTCATGTCTTGGCATCCTCCTTAGCCCTCTTTCATTGGGTTTGTTTTGGGAGAGATCACCAAGCACTTTGTGATTATACCATACTTGTATTTTATCATTTCACTAACCAAAATACCAAAAATATGTCTTTGCACTTGTCTAACTCTTTTGTAGGAAGGGCACGATCTCATTGATTCATCAAGTTCACATCTAGGGTTTGAGACCCTCATGAACAAGGAGCACAACCAATAATTGATTCAAGAATGGTCATGAACATCATATATGAGTCCCAGTGTTCTCTACATATTATATTGATCAAGTTTTCTTCAAGAGTTTGAGGGTGATTTGCCTTGGAAACTCTAGTTTGACTAGGTATCTTGAGTAACTTCTCCAACAAGCTATCTCACCAATTGATCAAAATTTTCAAGGGACACTTCAAAATTCATCATCTTATGCATATATGATCTACCATTAGTTAAGAAAGTCAAGAGAAGTGGAAGTTAGCAAGTTGGTTGATGGTGGTTGGCCAGATGGATTCATGTGATCAAAACTGGGTCTCCCTAGACACTATCTCCTACAGTTTTCACCATATTAAAATTCTTCCAATAGAAAACTTACTCTAAGTGACACTCCAAAAAACTTTCATGTTGAGACCTAGAGTTATTTTTGCTTGGAAAATCATTTTCTATGTTGAAACATTATAGGTCATTTTGTCTAAACCCTAATTTGAAAGTCAACTTCCCAAGGCCATAACTTGCTCAATTTTAATGAGATGAAAGATTTCCAAGTTTCAGAATCAAATTCAATGTGTCTAATTCAACTTCTATGTTTGGAGTGGGAGCTAATTCAACTTTTTTGAGCATGTGATATGAGGTTACATTATAGGTCACTTTTGACCTATACCATTGATCAAGTGATTTTTCCAAACTTCAAAAATGCATAACTCTATCATTTCAAATCCAAATGACATGAAATTTGTGACCATTTTTAAGTTCTTTGATATATCTACAACTTTTATGAAGACACTTTTCTCATTTGAAGCCCATATAAAAAGTTAAGCAAGGCCGAATGTTGAGCCATATGGCTTGACACTTAGAATAATTTTGATATGTCAAAAATTTCCAAACTCCCACCTCATATTTCTCCAAGTTCCAAGCTCCAAATGAAAAATTGTTGAACATGAAAGTTGTTCCTCTTGATCTTACCTTTCCAAAGAGCTCAAATTCATACATTTTGGACAAGGAATGTATAGTCTGCGCATGGCATAAACAGGGTGATATCACTTGGCAAGGATCAAACTTCAAACACCAATGTACACTTGCCTTGCAATCCAAGCTTAATTCAGATCATTCAACATTCATTTTTAGACCTCAAGCAATCATTTCATGGGACTGTGCGCACCCATGCACCCTTGCATCACCAATTGCCAAAATTGGAAAGTGATTTGAAGTGTGCAATTATCAACTATTTTGGCTATAACTAGAGCTTCAATTGCTCAGAATTTCACACACATTCGCGCCATCTTTGATTCCCCATCTCAACCCCTCACTTTACAAAGGATAAGCCTGAGAAATTCTCTTGAATTTAAGGTTGAAGTTCCACTGTTTTGAAATTCAAATCTCCGGGAATCCATAGCCTTTCAAGCATCTAATTCTTCTTCTGCAAGCAAGTGGAGTGAGATCAAGCACAAGCAAGATCAAGATCAATTGAATCCAGACCTACATTGAAGGTATTTTCCAGAAATTTTGAACTCTTCGATTCTCTCAAATTCTTGCTCAATTCTATTGATTCTTTGGTTGTCTGAAGTGCTACCAATATAGGCAAGAAGATTGAGTTGCTTTTAGGCCAAATTGAAGCAACTCAGTTCATGTACCTCAAATTTCAACTCCATGTATCTCTCAATATACTTGGAGTTAGAGTGAATTGAGGCCAGATTCGAACTCAGTGCCATTTTTTCTTTAAGATCATGTCCTTGTTTTTCATTTTGGTGATGGTTGATGTTGGACCATTCCGGTGAGGTCCACCGGAGAAGATGACCGGAGTTGTGGCTCCGGCGATGCATTGGCAAGTCTCTGAACCACAAGATCCATTCATTTTGTTTTAATCTGGAGCATGTGTTTTGATTACTATTGTTGCCACGCGCTGACTAAGGACCAGGGTGGATAGCGCGCTCCTGACCATCTGATCTACCACCTCAATTAATGAGGGAGATCAGATGGTCCACGTATTTTTGATTTTCTGAATTTTTAGTTTAATTGCGTTATTTTCAATAATTCATATTAAATTCAATATTGATCCAAAAAATATGGGACTTTCACTAAAAAAATTCAAATATTTTTCTCTTTCATATTCTGAATTAAAATTATTTTTTGATTATTATTAATATTTTTCATGAATTATTTTATTTTGCATTTGTTTTTAATTGTTTAAAAATATTTTTAAATGTCCAAAAATGATGAATTTTTTTCTCTAAGGTCCTTTAACCTATTTTGACCTATGATAAATCTCAGGGCCGTTTCTTTGGTGTTTTGATCAGATTTTCGGAATTGGACAAACCATATTTTATTTAAATGCACTATTTTAGTATTTTTAAATTGAATAAATGCCAAATAAATTTGTTGACCAATTAGATGACTTTGTTTATGTTTGACTCTTGTTGTTGGGCCTTGGTCAAGGTGGATTTGACTTTGTCAAATTAATATCATTGGATTTAGGGGATTGATGGAATGTACATTCCATCTCCCAAAATAAATGAATGATATTAATTTGGTAAAAGTTATCCTTTGAACAATTTTTGATTTCATTCATCCCCCTCCCACTTCATCTTATTCCTCTTATTCATTTATTCATTCCATTTGGCCTATGACATATCAAAGTCCTAATGCTAGTTGATTGAATAATTGACATGAGTATGGATGAGATTAGGCCACACCTTTTGCATATTCTTTTTGTGTGTGGTATGTTTCATGAGCATAGTCCATTATACTATGTCTCTAACATGCATTAACACCAAAATTCTATTGCCCGACCTCAAATAGTTGTGACTTCTACATAAGTCCAACTACGATTACTTAACATAGCGCTAAATTTGTGACATTAAAGGCATAAGCATTCTAGTTTGTGAGATTGTAAGTCTCCCCTCTTTCATTGTATTGTATGGAAACTTGGCCTTCTTTCCTTCCATTGGAATATGTTTTGGTTCAAGGATCTATGCTTGTGATTAGTGGGTTGAGTGTTCTCTAAAGAATGTCTTGAAATGAAAAGCAAAAACAAAATAATACTAACTCTTAACCTATTAACTACTAACTTTTAATTTCAAGCCTTTACTTTAAAGAAATTTACTTTTAGCACTCTATTTCATTTTCTATTGTTCATATCATTCTAATTGTTTATGTTAATGTAATTTCACTTTGTCCATTTGGACCATATTGTGATATATTTTGTTTGTGTATAGTTTGCTTGTTTGTGTGGTCTTTGACCATTAAGGTACATAATAATAACAAAAACCCTAAAAAAAAATTGAGTGGACTGTTGGCTTGATCTTGGACAAATGGACTTAAGAATCAAGGCAACCTTCCTATGCTAGTGTACTTGGCCAATGCCAAGTTGTTGAAGAACCATGTGTTCGCAATTTGAAATTCATCTGATACATCTTTGAAGACCTCTCTTATTTCATCTGCAACATGATCATTGTGAAGCTGTTATTTTGAACCAGTGGCTTGTGGAATTCATGTGTCACATGGGCTATTTTGAAGAAGATCATGGAATGGATCAGCTTGGATGTGGCCATCTTTATTTGATGCCTTGCTCTTCAAGATAATATAATTGTGCATTTGTGTGTTGCTTGATTCTAAAATTCCAAGGGAATTTTGGGTTTCTATTGACATTCTTGTCAATTGGATTTCTACCCACTTGGTCAGATCTTTTCAACTCTAAAATTTTAATTTTGTGCATAGGGTAGCCTCTTCATCGTCTCCCCATTTCTTTAATTTCAAAATCTCTCCCTCCATTTTTTAAAATCTTCTTTGTGTGAACTACTTTTGTTCTAAACTTTGATCACTTTTGCAAAAAGATAGAAACTTTGGCCTTATGCCATTTCATTTTCAAATTTCTTTTCTTAAATCAAACTTGTGAATAAACTTAACTATACTTGACCTAAACTTTCAAAAAGCCAAAAAGAACTAACTCATTCAAACCATTTTTAGGCCTTTATGCCTTTCAAACTTAATTTTTGTTAAAAGCAATGCATCCAGTTTGAATTTTGTATCAAGAACTACGAGGTTTTGATCCCTCATTCTTATGTTGCACTACGCCAAATAAGGGAAAAGAGGGCGCTTTTTTTGGCCTATAACAGCGCTTTAAAGCGCCCTCTAATCTGGCGCTGGCATAGGTAAAGACAACGCTTTTTTTCCTGGTGAAAGCGCTGTCTAAAGTGGCTCTTTAAGCCCTTTAAGGGCCACTTTAGAGGGCGCTTTTTAAAGAAAGCGCCCTCTAAAGTGGAAACATTTAAGGGTTTAGAGGGCGCTTTTACTGGAAAGCGCCCTCTAAAGTGGAAATTTAAAGGGTTTAGAGGGCGCTTATTTTGGGAAGCGCCCTCTAAAGTGGGTGGTTATTTAAATTTTTTTTTTAAAAAGCGCTATATTTATTTATTTATTTTAGACAACCTGTATATTGAAGCAGTACACCCAAAACTGTATAATTTGAAGCCCTTTTTCACACATTGCATTCAACAAGCCTTATATACAACAATCCATACATATACAACAATCCACTGATATATAATCGTTTAACTTCTAAAGATTCTAAATATAGAACCAATTCATAACTCAAAAAGAAATAAAACTAAGTAGCAAAAGCATCTTTGAGATGTATGTTTTTTTTGCTAGCAACAGTCTTCTTAGCAACAACCTCTTTTTGTTCAATATCAATAGCATGAACCTAAAATATCATAAAATTAGTTAGGTGATGTATAAGATCAAGAATTAACATTTTCTATGCATAAATATCATATAATTGTGTTTATACCTTTTTTTTTGATGCAACTGACTCGATTTGCTGCGTAATCCCCTCATATTTTTGGTCCCTTATCTTTTGAAGATAGAATTGATATTTGTTTAGATGGACATGTTCCATTGTCGTAGAGGGATACTTTCAAATATCCAGCAACATCATCTACGCGAATGAGGCTTGACGACAATGGAAAATCTCCATCTAAACAAATATCAATTGATACTTTCAAGTATCCCTTGCCCCTTGCACGAATGATTGACTTCATAATAGCCATTTTACCTGTAATAAAGAAAACAATTAAAATCAGATGACAAATGTAAAAACAATTAAAATCATAAAAGTCATTTTACCTGTAATAAAGAAAACAATTAAAATCATTTGACCTGTACCTTTTTCACTAAGTTCTCTTTCTTTTCTTGGTTGGAATATGTTCTACATGTCTCTTAACAACACGGACGGTTGGATTGATCCAAATACCCTCATTATGATCATTTCTAATATATGAATCATTTGATATAATATTCTCATCTTGATCATTTCTGGTAAACGATTCAATCTCAACATCAATATCACCTTGATCTCCAGTGTTTTCATCAATTACTTTGTTGGAAAAAAGAACTATAGACCATTTCACACTTTTCGGATCATTGACATAGAACACTTGTCTAGCTTGAGAGGCTAGAATAAAAGACTCATCTTTGTATCCCACCCTATTAAGATCCACTTGCAAAAATCCTGACTTATCCATTCGAATGTCGTTATTATTTTCAACCCACTTGCAACCAAATATAGGAATCTGAAACTTCTCCTAATCAAACACCCAAATACGCTCGATAACACCAAAATACGACAGATTTGCAAATTTGGGGTTTAAGTCCTTCACACTTGATATGTGCATTGTTTCAGCTACCACGGTGACACCATTATTCTGCATATTACTTTTATCATCTTGTTCTTTGGTATAAAATGTGTATCCATTAATCGCGTATGCGCTATAAGAAAAAACATGGAAACTTGGACCATATGCTAAGCATCTCAACCTTTCTGTTATTGAAGCGGGATCTGAATAATACTTTGAATAAATATGATCCTTAAACCAATGTATAAAACATCGATTGTGCTCTCGTACTATCCAATTTTCATTTCTATTGGGATTTAAACCTCGGAGAACATCCTTGTGAATTTCAACATACGGCTCAACCTCATTCTCATTATGCAGAACATACAAATGCACTTGATCCCGTTCGACCCTTGATACTGCCACGATTTTATTTCCAATTAGATTTTTTCCTTCTTTCTTTTCGACAAGCTGAGACTTGGGGAGTCCGATTGACTGAACATTAGACAAATATTCAGTACAAAACTTAATCGCTTCTTCAACAATGTATCTTTCAACCATACAACCTTCTGGTCGACTTCGTTTCTTCACGTACCCTTTTAATATTTTCATATAACGTTCAACAGGGTACATCCATCTCATATAAGCTGGTCCACACAATTGTGTGTCTTTCACAAGATGAACAACTAGATGTACCATTATGTCAAAAAATTATGGAGGAAAAAACATTTCAAGCTCACACAAAGTAATAACGATTTCTTTTTGCAACATTGGTAAGATCGCAGGATTGATCACCTTACTGCAAATTGACTTGAAGAAGAACAAACACAGTTATTAGTTATAGAGCTTCTTACTTTTTCTGGAAGAATAGAACGTATACCTATTGGGAGAAAATGTTCCATTATAACATGGCAATCATGGGTCTTTAAACTCTTTAACTTGAGGTCTTTCATAGACACAAGTCTTCTAATATCTGAAGAGTACCCTTCTGGAACTTTAACTTCACTTAGAAACTTACACAATGTTTTTTCTCCTTTCTAGATAGAGTATAATCAGCAGGCGGTAGATATGTTCGTTTTCCTTTCTTCAAGGGTCCTAATTCAGTTCTTATTCCCATCGCTATCAAGTCCTTTCTTGCCTTAAGGCCATCCTTAGACTTTCCTTGTATATTGAGTAACGTGCCAATAACACTTTCAAATACATTTTTTTCAATATGCATAACATCAAGAAAATGTCTCACATACAAGGACTTCCAATACGGCAATTCAAAAAAAACTGACCTCTTCTTCCACCCACTTTTGACAAGTGTGTGGGCAAAAGGCTTGCCAAACTGAGTATCCAAATCTTTCACCTTTTCAAAAATTTGATCACCCGTCAATATAGGTGGAGCTCTGCCTTGTTCTGTCTCTCCATTGAACGCCTTTCTCCATCCACGGTAGTGATGATTTGAATTTAAGAATCTCCGATGACCGAGAAAGACATTCTTCTGACCAAACTCCAAGCGCTTCCAATCTGTTTTATCTTCACAAATAGGACACGCACATTGACCTTTTATGCTATACCCTGATAGATTTCCGTATGCTGGAAAATCATTAATTGTGCCAAACAACATCGCCCTCAAGTTGAAACTTTCTTTCCTATATCCATCATAAACCTCCACACCGGTCTCCCACAAAATCTTTAAATCTTCGATTAAGGGCTTCAAGTACACGTCTATGTCATTCCCTGGTTGTTTAGGTCCATAAATCAACATAGACAACATCATGTACTTACGCTTCATACATAGCCATGGAGGTAGGTTATAAATCATAATAATCACAGGCCATGTACTGTGTGAGATACTCTGGATACCGTGTGGGTTCATTCCATCAGTAGATAATGCCAAGCGAAGGTTTCTTGATTCTTCTCCAAATTCAGGATAATCATTATCAATTTTCAACCACTGTGGTGAATCTGCCGAATGTCGATACTTTCCATCTATAATTCTTTCATCTGCATGCCAGGTCAAGTGTCTTGAATCGGTTTCACTACGAAACATGCGTCTAAATCTCGGAATAACAGGAAAATACCACAAGACTTTTGCTGGAGACAACTTGTTCTTATATCGCGAGACACCGCATTTAGGACACTCATTTAATGATGCATACTCATTTCGAAACAAAACGCAATCGTTTGGACATGCATGTATCTTAGCATAGCTCATGCCAATAGAGCACAACATCTTTTTGGTCTCATATGTTCGATTGGGAAGAACATTATCCTCAGGAAGCATATCTTTCAAAAGGGCTAATAACTCTGTGAAACTTTTATCCGACCATCCATTGCCCGCCTTTAAGTTGTACAACTTTAATACCGCAGACAATCTTGTGAATTTAGTGCAACCATCATACAAAGGTTTCTCTGCATCACTTACCAACCTCTCAAACATTTCGGGACAATCCTTAAGATCTCCTTCAAGTGCTTCTGCAATCTCTTCAACTCGATCACAATCGTATGTATCTGCGCCACTATAGTTTGAGGCATAGGTCGTACTATCCCCCGGTTCAACATTCTCGTTACTTTTCTCACCATGCAAATTCCAACATGTATAACTTCGATCAATTTCATGCCTCATTATATGCGATGTCAACTGAACTGCGTCAACCCGTTTCCCATAACAACAACCCAAGCATAGACATATCATTCTACTAGGGTCTTCGGCGTGCGCAACGGCAAACTTAACGAATTCTGATACCCCATTCTCGTACTCTCTCGATAATCGATTGGAAGACATCCATGTATTATCCATTACTAATTAGAATAAACAAAAAACAATTTCAGAAGAGAAACCAATTTCAGAAGATACTCTGTGCAGGGCATTCATGTCTCCATTTACTCTATCAAATAACATCCATACCTAAACTTCTTAAGTTACTAGCTACGCTATGTACTGGTTGGCTGTAAATGAAGAATTCAAACACATTCGGACCTAGGTTTCTAATGATACTGGTGTTGACACAAAATCAGATGTTCATAGGTCGTATAACCCTAACTACTGGGTAATGTAGTCCCATTGCATGCGCTATCATGGTCACTAAAAACCAACCGTCAATTGCCTAATAAACCCAAACTATTTAAATGACTATGAATATTGAAACTTTATAGGTCGAAACAAACGTAGCATAGACAACAATAACATAAAACTGAAATGGGGCAAAGCTAAAACAAAGCAATAGTGCAAGTAATAATGTATGCATCGTGTACCTTTGATTGGTAGAAGGAGGAAATATCGTAGATCTAACAGAGGTGGAAGGAGAACGCCTTAGAACCCTAACGTGAAAAAGAACGAAAATAACAGAGAGTGAAATAACAAAACGCGCAGTATGTTATAATTTTAATGTTTACTAAAGGGGACCTTAGAGGGCGCTTGTGGAAAAAACGCGCCCTCTAAAGGGGGCCTAAGAGGGCGCTTATGGAAGCGCTCTCTAAGGCTTTCCAGAAGCGCTTTATAAGCTGGAAATGCACATGGACTTATAACAGCGCTTTATTAAAAGCGCCCTCTAAGGGTAACCTTAGAGGGCGCTTTCTAAAAAGCGCCATGTATTGTTGTCCCTCTATCTCCTCCTTATTTTTTCGCTTCACCTTAGAGGGCGTTTTATTACAAAAGTGCCCTCTAAAGTGCGCTGTCTATTGCTCCTTATTTTTTCGCTTCACTTTAGAGAGCGCTTTTGTAATAAAGCGCCCTCTAAGGTGCGATGTCTATTCCAGTTTTTGGCGTAGTGTTGGTACGTAGGCACAAGTCCGAAGGTCTTGTCAAACACAAAAATATAATTAATGAATTCTTTTCTCATCTCTCCATTCTATTTGTTTGTAAACATCACTTTATACCAAGTACATATGCACACAAAAAGGGCTCCCTAGGAGTACCTATGACACTTTGGGTGCTAACACCTTCCCTCTGTGTAACCAACCCCCTTACCTGTGATCTCTGACTTTTATTAGTTTTTATTTGAAAACTTCTTACTTTTTGGGTTTTGTTTGTACTTTTTCCATTTTCCCTTGGAAACAATAAAAGCACGGTAGCGACTCTTGTTAATTGATCTCTAGCTTGTCAATAGCTTGATGATCATGAATTTCCCGCTACACTATGCACATTATGCCAAGCATGTATCATCCTCTACTTAAAATGTTAGGGATCTTTACCCTCTTTATTGAAAAGACCTTCTAACTAAGTGTTATTAGGTTTATCTCTCAAGGGGAAGGCAAGTTGACGACGAGCTAAAGTAGGGTTGTATTTGATTCCTCCTTGTGTACTAATGAGAGGCACATTAGAGAATTCACCACAACTATCAATAATATCCACACCTTTCAATGCAGAATCATACCAAGCAATATCATCATTAGTATGATACATAAGTCTCTGAGACCACCGTAGAAGTTGTTTGTTTTCCATAAATAAACCACTTGTACAGAAGAGGAACACATCACACAATAGTCCCACCACCTTTAGAATTTCTTAAATGCAAAGAGAAATACATGTCACCCAAAGTAGGAAGATGATTCCTAATCAAGAATATTCTAATGGCGTTAACATCAACATAATCGTCAATGTTAGGGTCAAGGCTAAACCATAGATGAGCAACACAAAGATGGCTTCAAAAGCATCCACACTACCGGCTTGAGAAAAGACAGTAGCTTTACCAATGAGGAACTCAAAAGTCAACCCAAGAATACCTCCTTTCTTCATCAAATGAGCATCAATCTCAGATTTCTTCAGATGAAGAGCTTTAGCTAGGATATGAGATATGTGAATCTCCTCCAATCCATTAAAAGGTACTTTGTCAAATACGGGTATACCCATGAGATGAACATACTCCTCCAATATGGGCACAAGTTGGTAATCAAGAAAAGTGAAGCAACAGTAGAGAGGATCATAGAACTGAACCAAAACACTTAAAAATCCTTCAACCACATCAGTAGATAACACGGATAAAAGCTTCCCATGACGTTGCTTGAAGTCCAAGGGATCTAATACAAAGATGACAACTTCCTTAGCTCTATCAAATCAGGACATCTGAAACTGTACTTCTTAGTGTTCCTTCGTCCACAACCCATTGTCTGAAAATATTTGCAAATAAGACCTCAGTTCCTTGAACTTTATTTTTCTGTGATGAATGTTATGATCTTCAGGTATGCATGAATGCAACAACCACAAATAAGGGATCACACACAAGGAAAATAGAAACAAAGGTCAAAGGATGGATCAAGTTAGCATCAAGATCAATCATCCATTTTGGTAGATCATGGTTTTCACCTTATCAACACCCAAGTTCCATTGATATTGATGAGACTTAATCGAATCAACCAAGAATCAAAGGGATTGTTGTGGGTCATGAGCATGGAATCAAATTAGGAACCATCCCAAAGGAGTGTACTAAGGATAAAAACATGTAGGTCATGTTCTAAAAATTTCCCAGAGTCTTGATCCCATCTATCAGATATTACAGGTTAGGAAGACAGACTCATCAATCCATAATATTCTCAAGAGACACTCGTCTGACTATAGTATCACGTAATAACTGTTATCAGGTCTACACCTGAACAATATCCGCACTACATCTTAAATAGGCCAAGTTGGGTTAAATGTTCTACGATCCTCAGCTTCTCGGACCCCAAATCAGAGAAAGTAATTTCTAACCACAAATAACTCGTGTGACATTAGTAAATCCGAAAGGGTCTCCACTTAGTAGATGGGTCTCAAGCCAACTTGTTAAGGACTATTCCACACAAGTTGAACATGACTATACCATCTTCCTATCTTAATTGCACTCAAGTTCAGGTTAGAACTTATCTCACCACTCACAGATCACCAAGCATAATAGACAAATTATATCATACAAACAAATATACAAACATCAAATGTACAAATATATACACATAAAAAGTAGGCTAAACCCAATGAGGACTACTCCCTAGCTGAGTCGCCACTTAATTTCTGTAGCTGTAACTTCATGACCATCAAGCTATGGATAAGCTTGATGTTAATAAAACTAGATTCGCCACCGCGCTTTTATTGTTTCCAAAGGAAAAGGGAAAAGTATGAACAAAACCCAAAGATAAGAAGTTTACAAATCAAAACTAATAAAATGTCAGAGATTACAGGTAAGGGGGTTGGTTACATAGAGGGAAGGTTTTAGCACCCAATGTGTCCTAGGTACTCCTAGGGAGCTCTTTTTTATGTGTGTATGTGTTTTTTGGTATAAAAGAATTTTGAGAAAAAGTAGAGTGTGGGGATGAGAAAAGAATGCATTGGTTATATTTTGTGTTTGACAAGATCTTCAGACTTGTGCCTACGTACCAACATAAAAATGAGGGATTAAAACCTCGTAATTTGTGGTAACAATTTCAAAGTTGGTGAGTTACTTTTAACAAAAGGTTAATAAGAAAGACACAAAAGGCCCAAAAGTTTGAATGAAATTGTTAATTCTTTTTCTGTCTTTTTTTGAAATGTTGAGTCAATATGATTAAGTTTATTTACAAATTTGATTTAAGAAAGAGTTTTAAAAAAATTCAATGGCATAAGGTCAAGGTTTCTAATCATTAAAATAAAGTCAAAGTTTGAAATCACAAGCAAAGAAGGTTTTTAAAAAAAGGGAGAGATTTTGAAATTTAAGAAGTGGGAGGAGATGAAGAGGCTACCCTAAGCATAAAATTAAAAGTTAAAAGTTGAAAAAATATGATTAATGAGATGCAATCCAATAGACATGAATGTCATATACAAAAACCCACTTTCCCTTTGGACTTTGAATCAGGCAATAATCAACAAGTAATTAACAATATCCAGACATCATGAAGATCAAGGCATTAAATAAAGATAGCCACATCCAAGCAAGAAAATCCCATCGCTAGCAATCTTGTTTGTCTTCTCATGTATCAGATGAAATATCCCTTGACCAACTCAGAATAAAGCATTAGACTCAAGATCAAAATAACAATTAGCACCAAGGCAAAGTAGCATATGAATTCAAATAAATCCCAAGACTTGCATCAGATGAAGGCTCGGCTCATAGGAACTTAGTTTCAAAATGTTGGAATTGGCCAAGTCCTTTTTGCACAGGGAATGTTGTCTAATCGTAAGTCCAAAAGTTCAGATCAAAATCAACAGTCCACCAAATATTTTTTAGGGTTTTTGTTGTTTATTAAGTGTTTTAAGGTTCTAAGACCACAAACAAAATCAAAATGCATAAATAATATATATAGTCATAAGATATGCCTCAAACGAGCAAAGGAAAAATGGCATAAACATAAATAAGTTTAATGAAATGTAAATGACAATGAATGACAAATGATTGAAAGTTAAATTGCATAAAGTAAATGACTTGAAAGTAAATAAATATTAATAAGAGTTAGTCAAATGTTAGTCAAAGGTTAGTCAAGTGTTAGTGATATCTTTTAATTGATTAAGTTATTCTACGGAGAACACTCAACCATCCATTCACAAGCATGAATCTTTGAACCAAGACATCTTCCATGGGAAAGAAAAAAGGTCAAGTTTCCATACAATACCGTGAAGGATGGGAGACTTACAATCTCACTTACTAGGATGCTATGCTTTTAGGATCAAATTTAGCTCTACGTTAAGCAATCGTAATTGGACCTATGTAGAAGTCATAACTATCTGAGGTCGGGCAACAAAAATTTAGGTGTTAATGCATGTTAGAGATTTGATATAATGAACCAAACTCCTAAAACATACCACACACTAAAAGAAAAGATCAAGAGGGATGGACCTATCTTAATCATACTTGTATTGGTTCATCTGATAGAAGGTCATTAAATGAACCAATTAGCCTTAAGACATTAGATATTTCATTGGTCAAATGAGGGAATGGGAAATAATAGGGATGAAGATGAATAGGGAAGGGAATGAGAGAAACACAAATTGGTCATGGGAGGAATTTTATCAAATTAAAACCATCCATTCATTTTGGGAGATGAAATGTTCATTTCATCAATCCCCTAAATCCAATAGTTTTAATCCAACAAAAGTCAAATCAACCTTGACCAAGGCCCAAACAAATAGTCAAACATCACAAGACCATAAAAATGGCTCAACATAATTTTTACACAATTAGTCAATAAAAAATCAAATTAAAAATGCATTAAAATACAATTTAATTTGGTCAAAACCTAAAATCTCTTCAAAACAAAAAAATAAATGGCCAAGAGATTTATCATATGTCAAACAAGTTCAAAGGACCTAAGACAAAAAATTTCATGATTTTTGAAAAGTCAGAAGTATTTTTAAACAATTAAAAATATCCACACAAAAATTTAAGTCATGAAATATATCAAAATTGATCAAAAAAATAATTTTAATTAAGAATATGAAAGAGAAAATATTTTAAGCTTTTTGGTGAAAGTCTTATATTTTTGGGATTAAAAATGAAATTTCTATGAATAAAATAAAATAAGTGGATTAAATGGAAATTCAGAAAATACAAAAAAACAAGGGCCATCAAATCTCCCTCATTAATTGAGGTGGCAGATCTGATGGTCAAGCGTGCGCGTTCCAAAAAAACCTTAGTCAACAGTGCCACACAATTGGTAATTAAAAGGAGAGGCTTAGATTAAAATATGAGATGATGATCAAGTGGTTCTGGACACGCCAACACACCACCGGAGTTAGGGCTCCGGTCATATTCTCCGGTGGACCTCACTAGAGTGGTCCACCTTCAACTCAATGAAAAATGAAAAATAAGGACACTGTTTCAAAGAGAAAATGCTTAGGATCACGAATCTGGCCTCAATTTTCTCCAATTCCAAGTATAAAAAAAGATACCTGGATTTGAATTTTGAGGATCATGAATTGAGTTGCTTCGATTTGACCTCAAAGCAACTCAATATTGTTTCCTACATTGGTAGGACTTTGCCCCTATTTATGGACGTTCTAGCTGAGGAGATGAAGGTTAAAATCTTTGCATCGACTCAGTAGAATGGACTTAAATAACAACATATAGAAACAAATTTTGGTCCCTAAGAGACCTCATGATGCATATGATATGAATGTAAAAATAATCTTCGTGGGAAAAATGTTGCCACAAAGGAAAAGAATCCGAAGAGACTGAAAGTCCGCAGGAGTGTAATGCATTCCATAAGATAAACTCACTGGGGAGACATAGATTCTGGGGGATAAAAAGGTTGTGCGTAGGCCAGACTATGACTTTAAAATTGCTGGGGGACTCGAGGGATTCCATGAAAATAAATCAATGGAAAGACCCAGTCGGGGAATAAAAAGAACATGTACAGGGGAAACGGTTAGATTCGAATAAAACTGAAATACTCGACCTAAGCAGGAAAAGGCGATCCCACTAAGGAAATACGCACTCTGTAGCGGTAAGGTCATGACCATCAAGCTATGGATAAGCTAGACGTCAATTAAATCAGAGTCGCCACCGCGCTTTTATTGTTTCCAAGGGAAAAGGGAAAAGTACGAACAAAACCCAAAAATAAGAAGTTTTCAAATCAAAACTAATAAAATGTCAGAGATTACAGGTAAGGGTGTTGGTTACACAGAGGGAAGGTGTTAGCACCCAAAGTATCCTAGGTACTCCTAAAGAGCCTTTCCTTTTGTGCATATGTGTTTTTATGCAAAATGATGTTTGAAATAAATAGAGTGTAAGGATGAGAAAATAATTCATTAATTATATTTTTGTGTTTGACAAGACCTTCAGACTTGTGTCTACGTACCAACGTAAAAATGAGGGATCAAACCTCGTAGTTCGTGATATCAATTTCAAAGTGAGTGCATTGCTTTTAACAAAATTTAATTTTGAAAGAGGCACCAAAGGCCTAAAAAAGTGTAAATGTGTGTTAGTTCTTTTTGTCTTTTGAAATTTTATCTCAAGTAAAGTTAAGTTCATTTACAAGTGTGATTAATAAAAAGAGTTTTGAAAATGCAATGGCATAAGGCCCAAGTTTCTAATTTGCAATATGGTCAAAGTTTAGAAATCACAAGCACATAAGGTTTTTGAATGAAGGGAGAGATTTTGAAATTAAAGAAATGGGGAGGAGATGAAGAGACTAATCCTAAGCACAAAATTTCAAAGTTAAGAGTTGAAAAGATTTGACCAATAGGCTGCAATCTAATAGACAAGAATGTCGTATAGAAACCTAAACTTCCCTTGGACTTTAGAATCAAGCGATATCAATACACCAATAACAAGATGAAGATCATGGCATCAAATAAATATAGCCACATCCAAGTTTAGCAACCCCATGATCTTCTTCAAAGTTTCTCATGTATCAGATGACTTCAAAGGTAGGCATTAAACATAAGTTCAAAATAACAGTTTCAATATGATCATGTTGCTGATAAACTCAAATGGATATTCAATATTGTATTAGATGAATGTTCACTTTGTAAGCACTTGGTTTCATGAAAGTTGGCATTGGCCAAGTCCTTTGCGTAGGGAGTGTTACCTAGTTCTAAGTCCAATGTCTCGGATCCAATCCAATAGTGCACACGATTTTTTTTAGGGTTTTTGTTCTTGTTATGTATATTAAGGTCCAAAGACCACAAAATCAAACAAGTATATACAAGCAAAATATATCACAAAATATGGCTCAAGTGAGCAAAGTGAAAATGGCATTCAGATAAACAACTTGAATGGTATGAATAATGGCAAATGAATAAAGCTTGAAATTAAAGTGCATAAAAGTAAGTGGCTTGAAATTAAATGTTAATGGTTAGTTGATTAGAAGTTAGTATTGCTTTTGCTTTTGTATTGTTTAAGTCATTCTTTGGAGAACACTCAACCCACTATTCACAAGCATGGATCCTTGAACCAAGACATCTTCCAAGGGAAGGAAAAAAGGCCAACTTTCCACACAATACCATGAAATAGGGGAGACTTACAAACTCACTTACTAGAATGTTATGCCTTTTGTGTCACAAATTTAGCTCTATGTTAAACAATCATAAATGGACTTATGTAGAAGTCAAAACTATTTGACGCCGGGTAATAGAGTTTTTGTGTTAATCCATGTTAGAGACATAGTATAATGGATTGTGCTCATAAAACATACCACACACAAAAAGAATATGCAAAAATGGTGGACCTAATCTCATCCATACTCATGTTGATTTTGCAATCAACTAGCCTTAGGATATAGAGACATCATAGGTCCATGACATGAGTGGATAAATAAGGGGAATGAGATGAAGAGGGAGGGGGAATGGAATCAACATAAATTGGTCAAAGGAGGATTTTTACCAAATTAAGATCATCCATTCATTTTGGGAAATAAAACTAAGAATATTACCATTTACTGAGTAATACACTCGTAGGGGACCAAAAGCATCTATCTAGGTAAGATCTAGAAAGAAACGGTCAATCAAGAATCAACTCAATATGGATATAACTCAAGGGGAGTGGTTCCATCCAGATAATATCTAGAGAGGGAGCTGAAAAAATAATCATCCACGAGGAAATAACTCAGTGCGGAAAGGAGAATGGTTAAAGTTTTTCTGCTTAGGGGCCTAACACTACCATTGATGGAGGACAGAAACACCAAATCTGTATGGGGATAAAGTACCCCCATAGCAGAGAGATAAAAATCATAAAAATGTGATTATGCATTAAATTAAATTATATGAATGTATATGTATATGTGTACGTATATGTATATATGATGATTACGCTGACAAAACAATCACAAAGGATACAAAATGTCGCTAATTTGAATCATCAATACAATTCCTAGCCAATCCATAAAGGAGGGAAACAACTGTTGGAGAAAGGATCAAACATGTTAACGGCTCAACCCTAGCTGGGGAAGAAAATAGGAGATTTGCTGAGGAAACTGCTATCAACCCCGCCGGGAATTTTAGGTCAACACCATGTTAAATGGGAGACAACCTTGCGGGGGATAAACACAAATAGTTGCTCAGAACCAGGGAGAAACTCCGACTGGGGACAAATCTGATGGCGACTTGTGGGGAAACAGGGTTCTATTGAAACCATGAGAACTGTTGTAATGAAATGCCTACAACCCAAGGGAGGACGATCACAAACTCAGCTGGAGATGCCGACAAATTTGGCTAGGGAAATCATCAAACACCGGATACTTGGTACTGCCGGGTGTCCCAACCTGAAAAATACAGTGCGCGAAAAAACAACCGGCGAAAGAAAATGACAGAAGAGTCGCCACCGTGCGTTATTCATCCCAAAGGAGGGAAAGGAAACGCTCGAAGTAAACCTGAAAAAGGAAAGGACAAGACGAGGTCTCGCAACCAAATCTTGGTTTCGGGAGTCGATTATGCGAAGGGAAGGTATTAGCACCCATACGCATCCGTAGTACTCTACGGGATCCACTTTTGTAGTTCTTGTCTAAAGGGTGTGGGTTTATCTAATGTGTTATTTAGTAAAAAAGAAGGGTTAAATGAAAATGACTCGCGCGGATGTCGCATCCACGGCATACGTATCTCATCTGAATATGAGAATCAGAGTCTTCGTAGCTCGACTGACCTATGGGTTGGGGGGATGTGTGCTCGCTTAGACATCGCGTCTTATGCCTACGCATCTCATCTGGCCTGAGAATCAGAGCAAAACGTAGTTCGGCTAACTATGGGGTTCTGGCACCAAATGGCATATGAACCCCCTTTCGATTTGAGAAACATGATGTCCTCATCAGGAAAGTCAAACCTCATAGGTTGGTAATCATCAATCGGTTGCTCTGCAAGATAGTCTGACAAGACACTTCCCTTGATGGCTTTTTGTGAAGTGTATTGGATGTCATACTCTGTCAGTATCATTTGTCACCTAGTAACCTTTCCGGTAAGTGATGGCTTTTCAAAAATATACTTGACTGGATCCATTTTTGATATCAATAGAGTCGTGTGAGTCAACATATACTGTCTTAGTCGGCGAGCAGCCCATGCCAAAGTGCGGCAAGTTTTCTTGAGCAATGAGTATCTTTGTTCACAGTCGGTAAACTTTTGCTAAGGTAGTATATTGCATGCTCTTTTCGACCTGACTCGTCATGCTGACCGAGCACACAACCCATTGACCTTTCTAACACAGTCAAGTACATGATCAACGGTTTTTCCTCTCGGCCTGTAGACTGGCCCCGATCTTGATCTCTTTCTTGTCGTCTTCGGTACCAACGTTGATGGTCTCAACCACCTCCTGATAAGGTGTAATAGCTCGGTCCTCCTGTTTCAACAATCTGGCTAACCCTTCAGGCAATTCACAATCTTCCTCAGCCCCTTCTTCGGCTTGATAGATAGGATTGTCGAAGTCATACTTGGCCATAGCAGTGTCGTTAGCAGTGAGATCCGAGTGGTCGGCTCTGCATGATGGAGGATCATGCTTTACCTTAGAATGAGAGATTTTTTTTTTGGAAAGACAGAAAAAACGAAAAAAGAAACATTGCCATTTTTTTTGTAAAAGTAAAAAAAACTGAAAGAAAGAGAACACAAAATTGTTTGCAAAAGCCGTCATTTATTGATGATAAAAATAATTGCGAAATGTAACTAAATAGATGGCCCTACAAATGAGCCGTTACACCTTGGGCAAAGTGTAAGACTTTATTATGCATGTAATAAAGGAAAACAATAAAAATCACTCTTTCAGTAGAGTAACCCGGACGATTTTTTCAGACGACCAATTGTCGAGCTTTTCTCCCGGGACACACGGGCGAATCCAGCTATCTAAGTTACAGTCACTATCAGCCTTGTCTTCATCTGCAGCATTGACGATGTGGGGGGAAACCAAACCCCCGCTGGAGAGAGTACCGGTTTCATTCTTCTGAGATCCCGAAGCATACCCCAATCCAAACTTGTCTTCTTTGATGACTGGCTCCACAAATTTGCCCCAGCCTTGGGCATTACCAGCTTTAACCACTTCGACAACTTGCTTGTATGAAGAGATAGAAGTCCCGACCTTCTCAAACTCAGGTGAAAAGACAGCTTCGGGCGCGACCTCATTGATGTTTGTAGTTTCGAAGCCCTGACACAGCATCTCATGCATCTCGCCATCCATCTCTACATACTTAAATGTAAACAGGTGGCTAACAAAAATATCCTCTTCACCACATACAGTGACGATCTTACCTTCTAGTTCATATTTGAGCTTCTGGTGGAGAGTAGAAGTAACAGCACCAGCAGCATGAATCCAAGGCCGACCTAGCAGACAGCTGTAGGCAGGCTGGATATCCATCACATAAAAGGTGCTCTTGAACACCTGCGGTCCAATCTTAACTGGCAACTCAACTTCGCCAAAGACAGCTCTCTTAGAGCCATCAAAAGCCCTCACAACTAAGTTACTTGGCCTCAGGATGGTGTCATCGCAATCCAACTTCATTAAGGCTTTCTTTGGAAGAACATTCAGAGAAGAGCCTGTATCAACCAAAACATGAGAAAGCACCACCCCTTTGCACTCCATTGTGATATGCAAGGCTTTGTTGTGATTCCTGCCCTCAGGTTTCAGGTCATTATCGGTGAAACCTAGCCCCCGGCTAGCGTTTACATTGGAAACTACCGACTCCAGTTGGTTAACAGTTATCTCCGGTGGAACATAGGCCATATTCAGTACTTTCAACAAGGCTGCTCTGTGCGCCTCAGAGCACAGCAATAGTGAGAGAATGGAGATCTTTGAGGGTGTCTGATTTAGCTGGTCGACTACCTTGTAGTCACTTTTCTTGATAATCCTCGGAAACTCATCCACTTCCTTCTCGAATGCGGTCTTAGGAGGATCTTCCTCAGTAGTAACCTCTTCGGTGGATACCTGTTTCCCTTTAGCCTTGGCAGCTGCCTCGGCTTCAGTATTCGCGCGTAATGTTGATGGTGCAAATAGGCGTCCACTGCGAGTGAAGCCACCAACCCCTCCAACATTGTCTACAGCGGAGCTACCAATGTCAATGTCTTCTTCCTTAACTTTCTGCCCCTGGCAGTAGATATCAGCCCCATAGTGCCACGGGATAGCACTGTCTTTCTCATACGGAAAAGGTCCTGGTACCGTGATGGTGATTGGACCAACCAAACTCGGTTGAGGGCTGTCAGAGTAAATTGCGACTGATGCTGAACTTTCGATGTTCACCGCTGCTGGTTCTGTACTTTCTGGGAAATATATTATTGTCGGAGCGAGTCTCTCAGGAACATAGATTTCTTCAGGAGTGAAATAAAACGTCACCGTCGATACATCATTCTTCACCGGACAGGCCTGATCGAACTGAAGACAACCTTCATCTATCAGCTGCTGAATACCCCTTCTCAAACGGTCACATCCATTTTCGGCAGCTTGACAATTTCTGCATTCTTCCCCACAGCCCGGGAAAATCTGTCCTTTTAGAAGTCGGTCTTTAACCACCGATAGCGAAGTCTTCACCTTAGTCACATCAGAAACCAAATTCAAAGTTTCCCCACTATCAACAGCATTAATCCTCTGCCCGCCGTGAGCCGGCATCGGGTTCTGGATAACATTAGGCACCGGAGCAAAATTGATAGCCTGGGCATCTCTCAAATCTTGTACCTTTAACAGGAGAGCCTTGCAATTATCTGTATGATGGCCAGGTGCGTTGGAGTGAAAAGCACATCTGGCATTGACATCATAACCTCTAGGCAAATTATTGGGATTGATTGGTGGGGCCAGAGTTCTCAATGTAACCAGATTCATGTCAATCAGCTTGGGAAGTAATACTGAATAAGGCATTGGGATTGGCTCGATGACTCGGTCCGTCTGCCTTGGACGTTGTTGATAGTGTCTCTGCTGACCCGGATTACCTCCTTGTTGTTGATTGTTGTACCTGGGTTGTTGTTGCGGATGATATTGCGGTTGAGGAACAGGTGTTGGAATAGTGACTACGGCCACTTGATCTTGATAATAATTAGGGCGTCCTTTACTCCTGCCTCTGCCGGCATACACAACGCTTGCCTCGCCTTCTTTTCTTCGCTGACCGTTACCAGCAAACGGTCTCTTGGGACCTGATGGGTTGGAAACACTATTGTCTTGAATTCGGCCCATCTTCAACAGACTCTCGATTCTTTCTCCAGCAATTACTATCTTTGCAAAGCTGATTGATGGGCAAGCAGCCAATCTCTCAATATAATTGCCTTGAAGAGTGTTCATGAACATGTCCGCCATCTCCCTTTCAGACATAGGGGGTTGGACGGACGCAACAATCTGTCTCCAACGCTGAGCATATTCTCTAAAGGTCTCCTTGGCAGTCTGGGACATACCTTGCAACAAGATCCGATTTGGAGCCATGTCCAAGTTGTATTGATATTGCTTGACAAAAGCCTCTGCCAAGTCTTTCCAGCTCTTGATGGTAGTACGAGACAAATGAGAATACCATTCACGAGAAGCTCCAGTTAGACTGTCTTCAAAATAGTACATCCACAGCTTTTCATCTTCCGTGTGAGCTCCCAACCTTCCTAAATAAGATTGGAGATGAGTGTGTGGGCAAGAAGCCCCGTTGTATTTCTCAAAAGTAGGGGGTTTGAACTTGTGAGGAATCCTTACTCCCTGAACCAGACCAAGATTTGTGACATCAAAGCCTAAGGAATTTTGAGACTCCAAAGATTTGAGCTTCTCAGCAAGCTCATCCATACGGCGAGTGGTCTCGAGGGTCTCGTCGTGCAAAGAAAATTGATCATACTGATAATCTTCAGTAACGGGGTGTCCGTTAATCCGAATTCCTTGATTCACATTGTACCTTCCGCCAATACCATTTCCAACATTCCCTGTGTTGCCAACATTACCCGGGTTTCCATCAGCATTTGCGTTACCCGCGTTACCAGTGTTCACAGGGTTATCAGCGTTCCCAGGGTTACCAGGGTTTCCCTCAGCATTTGGTATCTCCACCTCCGGATCGGGTCTCGGTTGCTCAACCAATTCCCTCAGCTTTTCCTGGCCTTCTGCCATACCAGTCATCAATGTCATGAACTGATCCATCCTTTCACGCATATCAGCCAGCTCTTTCTGTACTTGGTCCATCGCTAGTCGTGGACGGTTTTCCTTTGTCGGGTATCTGTGAACTCGCTTGGGACCAATAACTGCCTGATACAGGGAACAAACATTAGACACTACGGTGACACCTGCAAAACAGACAAGGGTTAATATGCATGGTATGCGATGCACTGCTTGTTCAGTTTTAAGGCACCCCCGTTTTGAAAGGGAATACCCTGCAAATGAATAAGCATGAGATGTTGGATGCAAATATGCAGATGATGTTATGCAATGCAAAGGCATGTCAATCAGAATTGAAGGATTCGCTTGAACATCTGTCAGGTTGCACTGCCTGGAGAGAAATTCATTGAGGAATATAATACAAGAACAAAACTCTGCTCCAGAAAACCGGGTTGGTTAGAGGTTAAGGTTTCCTGAATTTAGCCCACCCCTCACTGGTAGGTTCTAAGAACAGAAGCTCGTCAGCTTCAGCCCTTCAGCCGCGAATAATACGTTTACCACTGAAGGTTTGGCATTATTACGGGATAAAAGACCTCCACTGACTCCCCTCAACAGGACATCCTAAAGCAAGTTCCCAGTCTCGGGGTCCTCGGATTGATCAGCGAGAATGCGCCCACCAGAGCTAACATAATCACGTCTCGGAGGAGAGGCCTCGACTGAGTTCTCGGGAAATGGTCACTAGAGTCGACGATTTCTAAAGGAACACCATGTCGTTACGGAACATCCGTAGGACATAATATATCCAAAAGAAACCTCGGCTGGGTGTGGTTCTTCACGAACGACTTAACGTAGCAACATGCCACGCAAGCCTCATGATCATCCACTCTAAAACCTGTGTGTACACTCAAGCCTGGGTAATGGGCTTATCTCTCATAGAACATCCCATCCCAACAAACAAACAAACAGATCCAATAGATACAACAGATGTATGCAAGCAGGTAAGCAAATAAATGTACAAAAGCATGAACACCCAATAAACAAGAAATCACACAAGCTAGGAAAGACTCGCTTAGGGAAGATGGACCAGCAAGAGGTCAACTTCTTAGTCCCCAGCAGAGTCGCCAGCTGTCGCAACCTGAAAAATACAGTGCGCGAAAAAACAACCGACGAAAGAAAATGACAGAAGAGTCGCCACCGTGCGTTATTCATCCCAAAGGAGGGAAAGGAAACGCTCAAAGTAAACCTGAAAAAGGAAAGGACAAGACGAGGTCTCGCAACCAAATCTTGGTTTCGGGAGTCGATTATGCGAAGGGAAGGTATTAGCACCCATACGCATCCGTAGTACTCTACGGGATCCACTTTTGTAGTTCTTGTCTAAAGGGTGTGGGTTTATCTAATGTGTTATTTAGTAAAAAAGAAGGGTTAAATGAAAATGACTCGCGCGGATGTCGCATCCACGGCATACGTATCTCATCTGAATATGAGAATCAGAGTCTTCGTAGCTCGACTGACCTATGGGTTGGTTGGATGTGTGCTCGCTTAGACATCGCGTCTTATGCCTACGCATCTCATCTGGCCTGAGAATCAGAGCAAAACGTAGTTCGGCTAACTATGGGGTTATGGATTGGGTTTTGGACGAACGACGTCACTACGCAATCTACCGGATGCTCGACCTTTGGAGACTTACTCGCCTGTAGTAGAAGGAGTTAACGTGTTGCTTTGGGTTTTAGGGTTTGGGATGCTCAAGGGAAAAAAGGCATTCCTTGATGAAGGAACCGCGCTACCTGCAGAGATACGAACACATACAAAACAAACATGTATAAAGTAAATGTGCCAACAAGGGGGCTCAGAAGTAAATAAACAAAAGAAAACAAATGCCTCCTATTGAGGTCTTCCAGCTAAGAAAGCGATAAAATGCGGAAAAGAGGTAAAAGTACCACACGGATAAAGATCTGAAGTAACAGCAATTAAAGGAGTAAGAAACCCAGGGATCTCCCTAGCTAATTCCATCAAAGAAAGGTGAGTCAGTACAGGTAATCGGAATGAACCTCCAGGGGTTATCCCACAAATAAAGTGGGAAACCACGCAAGTTATCCCTGCAAAAGTCATGTGCCTTCACAAAAACTCAAGAAAAGGGTTAGTGAAACAAGATAGGGTAACCAAGAGTTGCCCCCAAATCAAAATGTAACCACATGAATCATGCCCTTTCAATTCACAAAAAACAACCAAGGGTAGGAGGCCTAAACCTCTTGTTAAACATATGCATCAAAAGGGTATCAAATTCACCCATAATACCTCATACATTCAGAAAATTCAAATTGAAAGCATAGAGATGATGGATATAGGGCAAACCTGATTGGAGAGCTTGATTGAAATTGGATTGCACCGGGGTTTGCAGAACAATCTCAGGGTTTATATGAGGTAGAACTGGTTCTTTGCCAATGAGTTCCCTTCAGTGTCCGGAGGTTACTCTGAACTCTGTTGGCTCTTCTCTCACTTTCTTTTTCCTCTAGGGTTTTGTTCCAAGAAAACCTCAGAGTATTTTGCTTCTCTACCTTTTTCTCAAGTGAAGCCATGGTATTTATAGACTGAATTTCAAGGTTTTGTGGGCTCAAATGAGAGAGACCCAAGTCCAAATTTTTTTATTATATTTTATTTAATTTTTTATTATTATTTTTATTTATTTATTTTTTTTGTAAAAAATTAATTTAAGGCTTCGGCGGTGCTGAAAATACACGTCCACTACGGGTCAAACCGCTAACATCGGCAATATTCACAATAGAAGAAGAGGGCAAGGACACCTCTTTCCCATTCTCTACTGCTACGGCGTTGTAGCGATAGGGAACTGCCTTTTCAGAGGAGTAAGGCACAGGACCAGCAAGCTTAATGATCAGAGCGGGAGAAGCCTTCTGCTTGCTACCATTGTACTTGATGATAACAGGCTCGGGTATCTGGAACACTGGGGAGATCACATTAACCTCAGGCTCATTTTCATCAACATTCCTGTTTTGAAGGATCTCAATGACTCCTTCGTCCAGCATTTCCTGAACATCCTTGCGCACCTGGCAATAACCCAATCGGTTAACAGAGCAGACTCCGCATCTATCATGGTCATGCTCATAATGACTGTAGTTACATAACAAACGATGCATTTGAACCAACAATTGTTGAATATGACTGACATATTTGACCTTGCATTTTCCAGGGCAACCCTATACCATGTTGACAGATTTCCCATGTTCGGGCAATGGGTTCTTCTTCACATTAGGACCTACGTCCTCAAAACATAGAATACCACACCTCACAAGGTCTTGAACCTTGGTCTTCAAAGGGTAACAATTCTCCACGTCATGGCCGAGAGCACCAGAATGGTAAACACGATGTAACTCAGGCTTATACCACCACTGGGGGTTAGCAGGTATAGCCGATGGGTCTCTCGGAGTAATCAGCTTCCTCTCTATCAAAGAGGGATATAACTTTGCGTACGTCATAGGAATAGGATCAAAAGTGACCTTTTTCCTCTCGTAACTTGTGCTGGTTTGATTAATGTTTCGAGGCTGGTAGGCCTGCTGTTGTGGACGGAGCTGTTGTGGCTGATATTGCAGAGGTGGTTACTGATTGTTGTTGTGATGCTGGTACTGTTGATTATCTCTAAAGACAGGTGCTATATGAGCCACCTGGTGCTGGTTACTGGCGGGACGCACAGTCTTCCTCCTCACAGAGGGTCTTCTTGGTTTCTCATGGGAGGTCACAGCATGTGCCTCTCCATATTTCTTCTTTGCAAACGCCTCATAACGTTTGGCAGAAGAGCCTTCTTCTCTGGTTAACCGTCCTTCACGGACCCCTTCTTCTAGACGCATCCCCATATTCACCATGTTGGTGAAGTCAGAAGGAGCGATAGTAATCATCCGCTCATAATAAAAAGAACTTAAAGTCGTCAAAAAGATCTTAGTCATCTCTTTCTCTTCTAGCGGAGGCACGATCTGTGCTGCCACCTCTCGCCACCTCTGGGCGTACTCCTTAAATGTTTCTTTATCCTTCTGGGACATGGCTCTCAATTGATCTCTATCGGGAGCCATATCCATGTTGTACTTGTACTACTTGACGAAGGCTTCGCCGAGATCATTGAAGGATCGGATGTTCGCGCTGTCTAAACCCATGTACCATCGCAAAGCGGCACCGGATAGACTGTCCTGAAAGTAGTGGATGAGTAGTTGGTCATTATCGGTCTGAGTTGACATCTTCCTAGCATACATGACCAGGTGGCTGAGAGGACAAGTATTTCCTTTGTACTTTTCAAAATCAGGGACCTTGAATTTCAAAGGGATCTTCACATTTGGAACCAAGCAGAGTTCGGCAGCAGACTTGCTGAAAAGATCCTTCCCTCTGAGAGTTTTCAATTCCTTGCGAAGCTCAAGAAATTGATCGTTCATAGCATCCATCTTCTCATAAACATATGGACCCTCAGACGGCTCAGAATGATAGATGGTGTCGTCTACCCTGGGAAAAGTATGCACGACAGGAGGAGGAACGGCAAGGACCGGGCTAGATGCCGGCAGAGAAGCAAAGGTAGGAACAGGACCCTCAGGCATGAAATTGGGAGGCATCCCCCATGAGAACCCGGTTGGCATGGCTGTTGGAACAAAGTGTGCACTGGCAGTGGGCATAGTAGAGGAGATAATCTCGGAGATAACTGTCCTCTGGGGAGGAGTTGAAGGTGTCAGAGAAGACTGGCTCTGGGCAGCCATGAGTGACTCCATTAGGGCAGTCAATCTGGCCACTTCCTCTTTCAGCTCGCAGTTCTCTTGCTCTAAGTGATCCATCAGTCTTGAAATGTTGGCTCTAGTGTAGTACCGGTGAGTCAGCTTATCTTCAAAATAAATGAAGGACACAAAGTTAGACCACAGGGCAAGGGACCGGAAACAAAACCTGCTTATGCATATGATGCATGTAATGTTTGTGCATATGATTTGTTTTTTATTTCAAAGGAACTTTAGAGTTTTATTTGCAAATTCTGGAAATATTAAGCATTTTATCACATATGGAAATATCTCATCAAATAATATCAGGGAAAAGAAATGCAGCATCGTCAATCATATACAAGAGAAAATGAAAATAATTGTCTTATGGATCCCTAGAAACAATCATCTAAAGCTCGGGACACAGGAAGATAAGATGCGCGAAGCCTCTTCACCTCCCTCTCGTAGGCTGCCTCCATATTGGCCTTCTCTTTGGCGAGTCGATCATACTTCCTCTTCCAGAACTTAGAAGACTGAGGAAGTAGAGAAGTCCATACATCATCAGGGTCATCAATAACCTGATGCTCAAGAAACTCAATCAACGCATCCTTCTCCTTAATCTGCTGAAGCAACTCTTCACGTTCACGGATCCAGGCACGTGAACGGTCTTCGTCTCTCAACTCCTCTACTCCTTGATTAGGGAGGGTTGAAGGCCCAACCATAATCATAGGTGTAGGTCTTGGATACTCGTAAGGCATGAGATACTCAGACGCCCTCTTCCTAACCCAAACAGTGTAAGTCGTCTTTCGATGTCTAGTCGTGGTTTCTTTATTCCTATTCGTTCGTTGACGTCTAGTCGTGGTTTCTCTTCCTATTCATCGTCTTTCGATGTCTAGTCGTGGTTTCTTTATTCCTATTCGTCCGTTGACGTCTAGTCGTGGTTTCTCTTCCTATTTATCGTCTTTCGATGTCTAGTCGTGGTTTCTTTATTCCTAATCGTCCGTTGACGTCTAGTCGTGGTTTCTCTTCCTATTCATCGTCTTTCGATGTCTGGTCGTGGCTTCTTTCTCCCGTTCATCCGTTGATGTCTGGTCGAGTCTTTCCTAGTCGTCCGTTGGCATCTGGTCGTGGTTTCTCTTCCCATTCGTCGTCTTTCGATGTTTGGTCGTGGCTTCTTTCTCCCATTCATCCGTTGATGTCTGGTCGAGTCTTTCCTAGTCGTCCATTGGCGTCTAGTCGTGGTTTCTTTATTCCCATTCATCTGGTGATGTCTGGTCGTTTTCCGATAAAAATCAAAATCCCCAGTAGAGTCGTTGGTGAACGTCTTGTCTGGTCTAGTGATAAATATCAAATCCCCATTGGAAGCTACCATTGGTGAACATTCCTTTCTTTGATCATCCCCCGCAGAGTGTAAGTTCCAGGTTCTTTTGGTATTCAATCCCTGATTACCTTGAAGGTCTGACAGCCGTTGCTCTCATCCGTTCAGGTTCTCAGTTGATTGAATAGGGGCAGCTGTAGCACCTCAAATTTGCACCCCCCATTCATTCATTCATTTCATTTTTAGGTTTTTTGACATCACATTAACAATACATTAACATTGCATAGTACATTGCATTTTATCAGTCAAGGCTGGCATCAAGGAGATTCATCTGTGCAAGAGACAAAGCATTTCTTTGAGTTGGAGGCCATTTCTTTGAGTTGGAGGCCACATGAGTATTCTATAGAGCTTACAATGAACCAAGGATCATTTTGAAGCAATTTGACCAAATGCTAGAGGCTCAAAGTCCACAGTTCAGTTTCAAGTCATCTGAGGCTCATAAAGTCAACTGCAAGTCAACTGGGGGCTAAGAGGTGGGGAATTGGTTTGAGACACTTCATTCATGTCCAAAAGAGGTTTATTCATCATATCAAACATTTATCTTGAAGGATTTGAAGCCGGATCAAAAGTTTCCAAAAATGGAAAATGACTTGTAATTTGAAAGTTTCCAAAAATGGCAAGTTTTGGACCAACTTCAACTCAACTTTCCAACATCAAATGAGCTTCAAATGAAATTTTGTACAACATGAAAGTTGAAGATCTTTCTCTTCCATTTCCAAAAAGTCCAAGATCATGAATTTATTATGAATGGTTAAGGAGTTATGATCAAATCATTGCCAAGTGTGCTTGAAAATTCAAAATGCCATATCTTTTGAGCCAAGACTCCAAATGGAGTGCCTCTTTTTGCATTATTCTCCTTATGACTCATATTTTCCAAATGCATCATTACATGGCATGAAATTAATTCATACAACCATTTGCTCATGCATGATATTTTTGAAGGAAAATTGCCAAAATCAAAATTGGTTGATCACATGAATATATTTCCAATTCCAATGTGTGCATGGGCTGATTTTGAATGAATTTGGGCCCTTATTGTGCACTGTTCACGTGGGTTTTTCATGCATGAGGTGAAAATGGCAATTGGTGCATACACCTTAAATATTTCTAATCTCCATTAGCCTTGGCTTAGTGATAATTTCAGATTGATTAGGAGGGCATATAAAAGGTTAATTGTAACTGTATTGGACAGAACACAAGTTTTCAGATCTAGAAATCCATTTCCATTCTCATTTTTTCTCTTCATTGATTTTCCAAATTCCACACATAAACACTATTTTTCTTGGTAGATTGTTGATCCTGGTGGAGTTTAGAGCAAGAATCAACTGTTATTCTATCCAATTCGTGCCAGAACCATACACACCACAAGCTTGAAGATGGAGATGAATTTTGAAGATTGAGCTCGTTTGAGTTGGTTTTAGCTGTGAAACTTCACATCAAGCTTCACTATACTAGTTGAGAAGAATATCTGGAGCTAGAGAGAGCTGTAGCACGCGTTTTCATTGCACTGTTCTTCAAGAAGCTGAAATTTTGATCTCCATTATTTGCCAATCTATGTACATAGACTTGTAGAACTTTTAACACTGATGATTCTGGTATGAATTTCATAGAAAATGGTGAAATATTGCATGAGTTATTCTTAGTAGAAGTTTGTATGATCATTTTGTTTCTCTTCGATTTGCCTTTGTTATGAGGTTTTAGACTGATATAATCATTGATTTGGAATGTGTGATGTAAGAGCTTTCGATTGGTATGATTATTTCGTGTTTCTGGAAATTTTTGTTCGAGCTTCATACTGCTTATCACCGTCTTCGTGAGGAAGACGGTGTTTTCCACCATGTGCGGCTGCAAGAACCACCGTCTGGTTCAGGTCTACGTGGCTAGGGTTTTGTCCTGTTCACTGCTTATGTGTGCGTCTTGGTGGCAACTTCATTCGCCAGCATCCGTTTGACTGAGTCCACTTGGCTTTGACCTGATGACTGTAAGTGCCACGCAATAAATGAAACGCTAGCGTTTCAGTAAGTGGCGCCTCTTTTGAATTCGTACTTGGTTCGATTCTGGCCGAGGCAAGTTTTCAAATTAATCCACATTTTGCCATTTCCCTCCATATTTGCCTATGCTTCATTTTTATTTCACATATTTTTTAGCCAACTTTAAAAAATCATAACTCATTGAATAATAATCCAAATCATCCCTAATTTTTTGCCAATTGATCCTTGTGATTTCTAGTTTTTTTTAATGTGGTTTTCTGATTTTTACCATGTCTGGATTTTTGAATGTTGTGGATTGATTGAACATGATGCAAAATGTTGTATGTGATGCTATTTGGCTCATGAAATGCTCAAAAATAATCCAAATGCCATGAAATTTTGCATGATTGTTCCTAACATGTTGATGGATGTTTGAGGCTTGATTGTGCATTTTTCTCATTTGCCATTTCTGTTTTATACACATGTTTGTGTGGTGTGACAATGTGTGTCACACAATTGGATGATCAACTTGTGCATTTTCATTTCCATATCAAATGAGCTTCTCTGTTTATGATTTTTGGTATGATGATTCTATTGGAAATGTTGCATGGTCATGATTTTTTCCAGGATTGTTTGAATCATTTCTGTTTTGATTTGGAATTTTGACTCACAATGTCCAAATGTATGCTTTGAATTTGCCTTTGACTTCCCTTACACATGAAATGGATTTTCCTAATGCTTTTGACTTGGTCCTTTTTAGGACATGTTCATGATTGATTAAAGTTGCTTTGTGATGAGTATTAGCTTCTGTTTTGAATTTTTTCCCCACTTTTGATCCTAGGCTTTGTCCTAGTGGTTTGAACTCACATTTGAGTTGTGCATTTCAGGTTCAAGCTTCTAGTCTTGATGGATGATGTTGATCTCCTAAATTGAGATGCAAAATGATGTGTTCCACTAACATTTGCTGTTTTGTAGGTTCTTTGAATGATGAAACAATTTGAGTTGCTTGCCTCTTAGGCCTTGTACTGTTTGTTTGTCTGTGAATAGTTTGTCTGAATACTATACTGATTGTTTGGTTGTTTACACAGGTACTTTAGTAGCTTTAACTCATTGCTTGAGTTTCTTGGCTTTACGTGTGGTTGGCATACCACCCAGGTAATGACCTCTGACTTCATGTAGTCTGGAAGACCTGCTATCTTTGGCAGGCACCTGTCTAAAGCCCTCCTTAAGAGGCAATGCTTGTGCTTGTTTACCTTTGTGCCTTGCATTTCAAGTCCTCCTAAGTGAAGAGGAAATTGGCAGATAAAAGGGATGTGCAATCCATCCCCTGCTATTCAGTTGAGTCCTTCATCTTTCTCACACCATGTGTTGATGCACTTTGAATAAAAACCCAAGATCATTGTCCAGTGTTAGTCATTGTGGAATAGAGTCCCACATTCTGGACTCCCACATTTTCATTGAGTCAAGCTCACCCAGGCCGGGTTAAGAGCTATGAGGTCTTACCCTCATCTCCCATTTCATCTGCTCACCCTGACGGTCAATGCCAGTGGTTAAGAGCCTCAGATACCTTTCTAGTTGGCTTGTTTGTCGAGGTTGATATGACCCCTTGACTAAAGCCCAACCTTGATGTTTGAGCCCCTTGTTGGTGTGTTTACTTCATGCTGTATGTGTTTGTGTGGTGTGATTGTATCCCCTAGGTTTTCTAGACTCCGCGTAGTCTCGTTTGCATGTCAATTAAGGTAGCACGGTTCCTTCGTCTAGGACTTCCTTTCTTGCGTGAGCATCCTAAAACACAAACAAACATTATCCCCTCTTAAGGATACGTTAACTCCTTCTACTACAGGCGAGTAAGTCTCCAAAGGTCGAGCATCCGGTAGATTGCATAGTGATGTTGTCCACTTAAAAAACACAAACCAACAGAAATAGTTTAGCCGAACTACGGCAACTCTGATTCTCATGTCCAGATGAGATACGTAGGCACGAGATGCGATGTCTTGTCGAGTTTGACTGACAACTAACTTTGATCCTTTTCTCTCGCCCCCGTTGTGATTGAGACCTTCCCTTTCTCTTGCCCTAGTTGCAATCGAGACCCTTCTGCTTTGTGTGCGTGTTCGGAGTCTGACGTAAGTCCAGCGATTGGCAGTCGGTTTCCTGTGTGTGGTTGTTTGTTGGAGTCTGACGTAAGTCCAACGATTAGCAGTCGGTTTCCTGTGTGCGTCTGTTTGTTGGAGTTTGACGTAAGTCCAGTGATTGGCAGTCGGTTTCCCGTGTTGTGTGTGTGCTTGAAGTCTGATGTAAGTCCAGAGATTGGCATTCGGTTTCCCGTTTATTTGTTTTGTGTGGAGTTGGATGTAAGACCAGCGATTGACATTCCACTTCCAGTTTGCTTTGATTTCTCAGCGTCTCCGTTTAGCATTTTGTTTTGGCGTGCGTTAGCCGAGCTACGAGTGCTCTGATTCTTCTCTGGTTAGAGAAGATACGTATGCATAGGATGCGATATCCTAGCGAGCACGTTTCCCATATCCCCGAACTACGTCGACTCTGATGTTTGTGTCTAACAGACTACGTAGGCCTAGGATGCGATATCCTGCCGAGTCCCGCTTCTTCCATTTTTCATCTGTGTTTCAGTCCAGTGTGTGTGTAGTTTTGGCAGTTATTTAGAAACCTTTCTTTCTATCCTTTCTGAGCGTGGATCCCGTCGAGTACGACGGATGCGTAGGGGTGCTAATACCTTCCCTTCGCATAACCGACTCCCGATCCCATCGATCTCTGGTCGTAAGACCAATTCCTTTCCAAGTTTACTTCGAGCGTTTCCTTTCCCTCCTTTGGGATATTTAACGCACGGTGGCGGCTCTGTGTCTTTTCCCGCCGGTTTTTCGCATAATGCGACAGTTACCAGTAGAGATATTGACTAAATCCAAGGTAAATCATACAAGTCGAGTCGCCACCGCACTTCTATTTATCCAAAGGAATGGTTAGAAAGCGAACAAAAACCTAAAAGTTTTATCGAATAAAAAACTAGTAAAAATGTCAGAGATCTGGGTAAGGGGGTTGGTTATGCAATGGGAAGGTGTTAGGCACCCAAAACATCCTAGGTACTCCTAGGGAGCCCTTTTCACATTTGTTGCAAAGGTTGTTGTTTTTTTTGAAAATTTATTTGTGCAAACATGATTGAAGGGATGAGAAAAGCGTGTATGTTTATCTAATGTACTACTTACTAAAAGAGGGGTCAAAAGAAAATGACTCGCACGGATGTTGCATCCACTGCATACGTATCTCGTCTGAATCTGAGAATCAGAGTCTTGGTAGCTCGGCTACTTATGGGTTAAAGAGGAGTGTGCTCGGTAAGACATTGCATCTTATGCCTACGTATCTCATCTGGGATGAAAAACAGAGCAAAACGTAGTTCGGCCACCTATGGGGTAAGGGTTGTGTTTTGGGGTGAACGACGTTACTACGCAATCTACCAGATGCTCGACCTTTAGAGACTTACTCGCCTGTAGTAGAAGGAGATAACATGTTCTTAGGAGAAGAAAAATCAATGAGTTTGGGGTGTTTAGGGATGCTCATGCAAAAAGGCAGTCCTAGATGAAGGAACCGCGCTACCTTCAATGACATGCCACGAGAGGCTATACGAAACCTAAGAAATCGGTAACATGCGGGAAAAGTAAAGGGATTGAGAGATCTACCGTACGGATAAAGATCCGAAGTAACAGCAATTAGATAAATAAGAAACCCAAAGACTCTTCCAAGCTAAACACCATCAAAGAAAGCGAGTCAGTACAAGTAATCGGAATAGACCTCCTGGGGGTACCCCACAAATAAAGTGGAACACCAAGCAAGCTATTCGTGCAAGAGTCATGTGAGCCCTCACAAAAAAACTCAACAAACAGGTTAGAGAAACAAGATAGGCTAATCAAGAGTTGCCCCCAAATCAAAATGTAACCACATGAATCATGCCAATAAAATTCACAAAAAGCAACCAAGGGTAGGAGGCGTAAACCTCTTGTCAAACACATCCATCAAAAGGGTATCAAATTCACCCATAATACCTCATACATTCAGAGCATTCAAATTAAAAGCATAAAGTAATAGGAATAAGGCAAACCTGACTGGAGAGATCGAATGAAATTGAATTGCCCGGTTGGGTTTGCAAAGCAATCTGAGGGTTTATATGAGAGGGAATTGGTTCTTTACCGATGAGTTCCCTTCAGTCTCTAGAGGTTGCTCTAAACTCTGTTAGCTCTTCTCTCACTATCTTTTTCCCTGTCAGGGTAATAGGAATAGAATTCTTTTTGTTTCACTGAAACTCTGAATTTATAACCTAATTTTTGTGGACCTGTGGGCTCAAATGAGAGAGGCCCAAGCCCAAAAATTTTCTGTTATATTTTATTTATTTATCTATTTACTTTTTTTTTCGTTTTTCGTTTTTTTTTTTCGTGTTTTTTTAAACACGTGGGCTTCGCCTAGCGAGCATGACAGTTCAAGAAATTCCTCTGAGCGTAGGTGATTCTGGTGGCTTTTCTTGGGACTCGTTAGGCGACCCATTCTGCTCGCCTAGCGAGCATGACAGCTCATGAACAAACTTTTGCTCCTTCAAGATTAACGTTTTGACTAACGAATAAACCCCATTTGAACCTGTTGGAAGTATCTCAAGCCATTCCCTTGTGTTGACTGATCATCTAAATAGAACCCACAAAGTGTCTTGGATGATACTCAAGCTTCAAACAAAAGATGTTAGTGACACATTTTTATGCTTTTGGTTAGTAAACAAAAGTAAGAGAAACAATGATGTATCATTCAAGCATGCTTGGTGATCTCAAACCAATCACAAGGAGTCCCACCCAAAGGCAAAGGGAACCAAGATGCTAAAGATCCTTGAGGCAATGCAAATGCAATGTTATGATGCCATGAGGGATCTTACGGTCAAAATTGGGGTCTTACAGTCAGTAGATTTCTACTCCTCCTGTGTTGAAGTTTATTTCTCCCCAGTTGAGTTGAGTGTGCAGTTCCTTAGTGAAATCGCTTTTCCTGCATGATTCAAGTATATCAGTTTTATCTTGATCTACTCGTTTCCCCTGCAGATGTTTTATTACTCCCGCTGAGTCTTTCCATTTTGTATGGAATTCCTTTAGTCCCCCAGCAGTTTTATGTCATAGCCTGGCCTACGCACAACCTCTTATATCTCCTTAGAGACCTTATCTCCCCAATGAGTTTTCCTTACGGAATACATTATACTCCTGTGGACTTTCGGTCTCTCTGATTTCTTTTCCTTTGTGGTAATATATGTCCCCACAGAGCATTAGCTTTTGCATTCATATCATATGCATCATGAGGTCTCTTAGGGACCAAAATTTGTTTCCATGTGTTGTTATTTAAGCTCATTCTACTGAGTCGACCCGAAGATTTTAACCTTCACCTCCTCACTTAGAATGACCTTAAATAGGGGCAGCTGTAAGACCCCAATTTTGACCCTAAGATCCCTCATCCAATTTCATCATATGCATTAGCATTGGGATCATACTTTGGCATCCTCCTTACCCCTCTCTCATTGGGTTTGTTTTGGGAGAGATCACCAAGCATTATGTGATTGTATCATACTTGTATATAATCATTTTACTAACCAAAATACCAAAAATATGTCTTTTGCATTTGCCTAACTCTTTTGTAGGTAGGGCATGATCCCATTGACTTATCAAGTTCATATCTAGGGTTTGAGACCTTCATGGCAAAGAGCACAACCATGGATTGACCCACAAATGGTTATAAGCATCATATATGAGTCCCCATGATCTCTACATGTTATTTTGATCCAGTTTTCTTCAAGAGTTTGGAGTCGGTTTGCCTTGGAAACCCTTGTTTGTCTGGGTATCTTGAGTAATTTCTTCAATAAGCCATCTCACCAATTGATCAAATATTTAAAGGGATACTTCAAAATTCCTCATCTTATGTGTAAATGATCTACCATGAGCCAAGAAAGTCAAGAGAATTGAAGGTTAGCAAGATGGTTGATGGTGGTTGGCCAGATGAATTCATCTTATCAAAATTAGGTCTCCCTAGTCCCTATCTCCTACACGTTTCACCATATGAAAATGATTCCAAGAACAAGGTTACTCTAAATGACATTCCAAACAACTTTCATGTTGAGACCTAGATCTATTTTTGCTTGGAAAATCATTTTCTATGTTGAAACATTATAGGTCATTTTATCAAAACCCTAATTTGAAAGTCAACGTCCCAAGGCCATAACTTTCTCAATTTTTATGAGATGAAATATTTCTAAGTTTCACAATCAAATTCAAGATGTATAATTCAACTTTGATGTTTGGAGTGAGAGCTAAATCAACTTTTATGAGCATGTGATATGAGGATACATTATAGGTCATTTTTGACCTATACCATTGAACAAGTGATTTTTCCAAACTTCAAAAATGCATAACTCTATCATTCTAAATCCAAGTTATATGAAATCGGTAACCATTTTGAAGGTATTTCAAATATATACAACTTTTATGAAGACACGTTTCTCATTTGAAGCTCACCTAAAAAGTTAAGCAAGGTGGAATATTGAGATATATGGCTTGACACTTAGAAAAATTTTCAACATGTTGAAATTTCCAAACTTCCACCTTCAAATTCACCATGATACATGTTCCAAATGCAAAAGTGTTCAGCATCAAACTTGTTCCCCTTGATCTAAGCTTTCTAAATATCCCAAGTTCATGCATTTTGGATGAAGTTTGCTAGGTCTGCGTATGGCTTTAACAGAGCTGCATCATTGGAGAAAATCAAATGTCCAAAACTCCACATATCATTGCCTTGCCGCTCAAGCCTCATTTGAACTTTAGAATAGTTGGATATATATCAAATTGGATTGCTTCATGGTCTTGTACACGCCCATGCAAGCTTGTGCATGAAATGACCAAATTTAGCAATTTTTCAAGTGTGCAATTATCAATCCCAAATGCTATAAATACAAGGCCTCTGAGCTCAATTCAAACATACCTTGTGCGCCAACTTTGGCCACCAATGGAAACCCTCACATTTCAAAGGAAAACTTGAGAATTTTCAATTTGAAAATTGAGTTTGAATCTCACTGGTTGGAGATTCAAGAACTCCAGGATCCAAAGCTTTGTAGCATTGCTAAACCTCTCCTGCAAGCTTCTCAAGTGTGATCAAATCAAGGTTGAAGCAAGCAACATCAAGTTCTACACAACATTGAAGGTAAATTTCAGAAAACTTCATCTCTTTGATTCTCACTCAATTCTCATCAATTCTCGTGGATCTTTGGTTGTCTGAAGTCCTACCAATGTAGGCAAGAAGATTGAGTTGCTTAGAGGTCAAATCGAAGTAACTCAACTGACACACCTCAAAATTCAACTCCTCATATATTTTTATATATTTGAAGTTAGTTGAAGTTGAGGTCAGATTCGTGCTCTACGCCATTTTTTCTTTCAGATCATGTCCTCCTTTTTCATTTTCTTGATGGTGATGAGTGAACCAGTCCGGTGGACCTCGCCTGAGAAGGTGACTGGAGGTCCAACGCCGGTGGTGTGCTGGACGGGTTCTGAGCCATTGATCTCATTTGAAATGTTTTAATCTCACGTGTTGGTTTTAATTACCATCCATGCAGCGTATCGTATTAGGTCTATTGTGGAAAGTGTGCGCTGACCCACTTGATCTGTCACCTCAATTACTGAGGGAGATCAAGTGGTCCACGTTTTTTTTCTGATTATTTGAATTTCATTTAATTTGTTTTATTTTCATTAATTCATATTAATTTTAATATTGATCCAAAAAATATGAGAGTTTCACCAAAAAATTTAAATAAATTCCTCTTTCATATTTTGAATTAAATTTTTTTTTAGGATCATTATTAATATTTACATGATTTAATTGATTTTGTGATTATTTTTAATTGTTTAAAAATACTTTTAAGTTTTTAAAAATTCTAAATTTTTTTCTCCAAGGTCCTTTGACCTTGTTTGACCTATGATAAATCTCATGGCCATTTCTTTGGTGTTTTCATGAGGTTTTAGGAATTTGACAAACCATATTTAATTTAATGCATTATTTTTAGTATTTTTAAATTGAATAAATGTCAAATAATTGTGTTGAGCCATTTTGAATATTTGTATAAGTTTGACTTGTGTTGTTGGGCTTTGGTCAAGGTTGATTTGACTTTGCTAGATTAATATCATTGAATTTAAGGGATTGATGGAATGTACATTCCATCTCCCAAAATGAATGAATGATATTAATTTGGTAAAAGTCCTCCTTTGACCAATTTGAGTTTCGATCCATTCCGCTCCCTCTTCATCTATTCCCCGTTCTTTATGCATTCATCTCATTTGGCATATGATATCTCTAAGTCCTAAGGATAGTTGATTGAAAAATTAACACAAGTATGGATGAGATTAGGCCACCTCTTTTGCATATTCTTTTTTGTGCGTGGTATGTTTCATGAGCATAGTCCATTATATTATGTCTCTAACATGCATTAACAACATAATTCTATTGCCCCGCCTCAAATAGTTGTGACTTCTACATAAGTCCAATTACGATTTCTTAACATAGCGCTAAATTTTTGACACAAAAGGCATAGCATTCTAGTTAATGAGATTGTAAGTCTCCCCTCTTTCATGGTATAATGTGGAAACATGGCCTTTTTGTTGGTGTAAGCCTTAGAGGCTAATACTTTTGGTACTTGTATCAAATTATTTATTAATAATAAAAGGCTTTTTGTTTATTACGTTTGTTTAATAAAGTCCCTAGAATAGCTAGTCCGTTTAATGTATCAAGTTTGACTTGATCATGAGATCACATTAAACATAAGGACATTATTCTTAAAGTATCCGTAGTCGAGCTTTATTGTGAAGTGGGATAACATTAAAGCATCAGGACTATTTTGTATGTAGACTGATGATCACATCTCATGGATGATGAGAATACTGGATTGACCCGCTATGAGAATACTATATAGAATGTTATGCAAACTGTCATAAGTTATTCTCATGGTGATAATGGTGTATACCACCCTTCGACCTGAAACCACTATGGACCCTAGATGTAGTGTCGAGTGCTTTATTGCTGATCAAACATTGTCCGTAACTAGATAACCATAAAGACAGTTGATGGGTACTCCACAAAGCATGCTAAGGGACATGAGTGACCTAGATGGAATTTGCCCATCCTGCATAACATGATAAATGTCTATGGGCCAAATATTGAACTGGACAAGGATGACACGGTCTATGCCTTGTGTTCAATATAGACATAAGGGCAAAAGGGTAATTATACACATAAGTATTATCACAGAAGGATTTCTCATATCACATGACATTTTCGTGTCTTGGGTAGCAGTGATGTGTTGCTAGATATTGCTCACTGTTTATTATGTTAAATATGTGATTTAATATAATTGCCAATGCCGCGAAAACTTACAGGGTCACACACAAAGGACGAATTGATGGTAAGGTAGCACGCACTTAAGTGATTTTGGGCATATTATAAGATATGGGCCACTTACACTTTAGTGGTCTTTTTAGCTTGAAGCCAACACAGGTGGTTCTATAAATAGAACCCTTGTGGAGAAGCATTCATTGCGATTGCATTTCCGTTTTCTCTCTCCCTCTCTCTCTCACTCAAAGCCTTCATTCGTAGCAGCTAGCACTGAGATTGAAGGAATCCGTTCGTGTGGACTGAGTAGAGGCGTTGTCATTATTCAATGTTCGTGATCGCTCCGTAGATCTGCATCAAAGGTTTCAATCGTCACAAGAGGTAACTATTCTATCATTGATCATGCCCATTTGTAAGGAGCTTTAAAGGAGAAATTTTTAATTTCCGTTGCGTTTTGGATCGCTATTCTCCTTCACTTTTTTCCTTCATTTGGAAGATGTCTTGGCTCAAGGATTCATGTTTGTGATAAGTGGGTTGAGTGTTCTCTAAAGAATGACTTAAAATTAGAAGCAAAAGCAAAAAAATACTAACTTCTAATTCATTTACAACTAACATTTAATTTCAAGTCCTTTATTTTAATGCACTTTAATTTTTAAGTTCTATTCATTTGCCATTATTCATATCATTCTAATTGTTTATGTTAATGCAGTTTTCATTTTTTCCATTTGGACCATATTGTGTGATATATCTTGTATGTGTATATTTTGTTTGTTTTTGTTGTCTTTGACCATTAATGTACATAATAAGAACAAAAACCCTAAAAAACTTTTGTGTGGACTGTTGACTTGATCTTGGACAAATTAGACTTAGAATCTAGGCAACATCCCTATGCTAAAGGACTTGGCCAATGCCAACATTTGTGTAACCAAGTGCTTGCAATTTGATCATTGTGAAGCTGTTATTTTGAACCTATGACTTATGGAATTCATCTGTTACATGAGCAAATTTGAAGAAGATCATGGAGTGGCTAAAATGTGGCCATCTTTATTTGATGCCTTGCTCTTCAAGATTGACGTAATTGTGCATTGTGTGTTGCTTGATTCAAAATGTCCAAGGGAATTTGGGTTTCTATAAGACATTCTTGTCTATTGGATTGCTACCCATTGGTCAGATCTTTTCAACTCTTAACTTTCAATTTTGTGCATAGGATTAGTCTCTTCATCTTCTTCCCACTTCTTTAATTTCAAAATCTCTCCCTCCTTTTAAAAAATTCTTCTTTGCTTGAACTAGTTTTGTTCTAAACTTTGACCACTTTGATAACTAGAAACTTTGGCGTTATGTCATTGCATTTTCAAAACTTCTTTTTTGAATCAAACTTGTAAATAGACTTATTTATACATGACTTAATCTTTCAAAAAGCCAAAAATAACTAATTCATTCAAACCATTTTTAGGCCTTTTTGCCTTTCAAACCTAATTTTTGTTAAAAGCAATGCATCCACTTTGAAATTTGTATCACGAACTATGAGGTTTTGATCCCTCATTTTTATGTTGGTACGTAGGCACAAGTCTGAAGGTCTTGTCAAACACAAAAATATAGTTAATGAATTCTTTTTTCTTCCTCTCACTCTATTTGTTTGTAAACATCACTTTGCATAAAATACATATGCACACAAGAAAGGGCTCCCTAGGAGTACCTATGACACTTTGGGTGCTTACACCTTCCCTCTGTGTAACCAACCCCCTTACATGTAATCTCTGACATTTTATTAGTTTTTATTTGAAAAATTATTACTTGGGTTTTGTTCGTACTTTTTCTGTTTTCCCTTGTAAGCACTAAAAGGGCGGTGGCGACTCTTGTTATTTGATGTCTTACTTATCCATAGCTTGATGATCATGAATTTACCGCTACACTTTCTCTCCTCCAAGAATAACGAGTTTACCATTCTTTATAAACATCAACTTTTGATGCAGAGTTGACGTCACAGCTCCCGCCTCATGTATCCATGGCCTTCCCAATAAGCAGCTATAGGCAGGGTGGATATCCATTACCTGGAAAGTAATCTGAAAACCACTCGGACCTATCTTCACTAGAAGGTTCACTTCTCCTATCACAGTTTTGCGAGAACCGTCAAAAGCTTTGACGATAACGCCATTGTATCTCATTGGAGCTCATTTAAACGATAATCTTGACAGAGTTGACTTCGGGAGTACATTCCATGAAGAACTGGTATCAACCAATACATTTGACAACGCATCCTCCTTGCAGTTTATTGATATGTGCAACGCTGAGTTGTGGTTTCTGCCTTCCTCAGGAAGTTCCTCATCACAAAAAGCAAGTTGTTGCAGCAAGTAATGTTAGCCACAATGTGATCGAAATGATCCACTGTTATATCATGTTCTACATAAGCTTTCTCCAATACCTTTTGCAATCCGTCTCTGTGCGCTTCATAATTCATGAGCAGAGACAACACTGAAATCTTGGAAGGAGTTTGAAGCAGCTGCTCCACCATATTAAATTCACTCTTCTTAATCAAACGGAGTACGTCATCATCATCATTAGGCTTCAAACTGCTGGATTCACCTGAATGACAATTTGGAGCACTAACCAGATCTACTGCAGGCACCTCCACCTTCTTACCAACTTCCTCTACACCTTTTGGGAACACATGCCCTAAAACATGACCGCTATGGGTCACCTTCGTTACATCAGGAATGCTCAAAACAGAACTGGTCATAAGCAATGGAACCTCTTGACCGTTCTCTAACATAGTCGCATTATACTGATACGGAACGTCTCTATCGGATGGGTACGGGACTGGACCAGCTAACTGCATTACCAACGGTGATACCGATCTATTGACGTTGTTTCTGCTGCTACTATCAAACCGAATTACCACCCTCTCGGGAGTCTTGAATACTGGCACTATCACGTTGACACCATCTATATCCATCGACTGTTGAATCTGGATTACATTCTCATCCATCAACCTATAAATATCTCTCTTGACAACCGAACACCCACAGGGGTTTATACTGCAGACTACACAATTGTCGTGGTCGTGTTCACAATCATTAATAGTACATAGGGTTTTATGCATCTCAACCAAAGATTGACGAATACATCGCACATCAAATACTCAGAAACTTCCTGGACATCCATCTACCATATTGACAGAATCACCATGAGCAGAAAATGGGTTTTCTTTCACATTTTGCGCACGATCCTCAAAGGATATTGTAGTGGTACATTCATGACCATCAAGCTATGGATAAGCTAGACGTCAATAAAACCAGAGTCGACACCGCGCTTTTATTGTTTCCAAGGGAAAAGGGAAAAGTACGAACAAAACCCAAAAAGTAAGAAGTTTTAAAATAAAAACTAATAAAGTTCTAGAGATTACAGGTAAGGGGGTTGGTTATACAAAGGGAAGGTGTCAGCACCCAAAGTGTCCTAGGTACTCGTAGGGAGCCCTTTCTTGATTGCATATGTGTTTTTGTACAAATGATGTTTGCAATAAAAAGAATGGGGGGGGGGGGATGAGAAAAGAATTCATTAATTATATTCTTGTGTTTGACAAGACCTTCAGACTTGTGCCTACGTACCAACATAAAAATGAGGGATCAAAACCTCGTAATTTGTGTATCAATTTCAAAATGAGTGCATTACTTTTAACAAAAAATTAAGTTTATCAAAGGCACAAGCTTGCAAATACCAGTTTTTATTGATCTACATTTTGCGTAGTTTAATCTGGTATGCTTGATTTATTACTTAAAGAATTCTAAGTAATAATAGCCTGGTAGGGTATGATCCCCACATTCACAGGACTCTTTCATTACTTGTGCTTTCAACCTGCCTTAGGAATATTTCGTGGTAACAAAATGCCCATAAGAGATGCCATTTTCGACAGTAGATGTTGATGAGATGATGGAATCTCTGAAACTGTCGACTTACCCTTTACTGTTCCCGCTTCTACTTAGTGGAACCTCTGTGTACCCCACGTGGGTGAAGTCAGACAATCATGGCGAGCGTTTCTTCTTCTCCTCGAGACGCACAAAATCACGTCTACGTCACTTCACGTCTCCAAAACTGAACGTGTTTGTCTTTTCGCTTGCCTTCTCTCCTCCATGTGTCTATAGGGGTGGGAACGTGAGTATACGTGTCGGCCATGGAAGTGTAACCGCTCCCTCTTCTTTGCTCGGGGTTTAAGGGCTATAAAACCCTCATTCTTCTTTCTTCTTCTCTTTTTTGGCTTTCTTGATTCATCATTCACTTGTCTTCCACTTTTTCTGTGAAAAAATCTTCCACTCCACAACGAAGAAACCTTCTGTTCTTTCCATGGCCAACTCTAACAAACCTTCAGCTGCTGAACTCACGCGCCCCAACAACATTGATGGCAGGGAGTATGTCCCTGAGCCTCCATTGGTAGAAGAACAGGAGAAAATCTGGCGTTCTCAGGTATTGATTCCTTTCTCTCCGGCTAATGAAACCTTAGCGTTTCTAGGTCCTCTCCCAAAAAACCGACACCCAGAGATTACCAAAAATGACTCTTCCCTTTTTCCCGCTAGTCACATGTCGCATTACGCAAAAAACCGGCGGGAAAACAAAACAACAGAGCCTCCACCGTGCGTTATTTATCCCAAAAGAGGGAAAGGAAACGCTCGAAGTAAACCTGGAAAAGACATGGCCTCACGACCAAAGACAATGGGATCGGGAGTCGGTTATGCGAAGGGAAGGTATTAGCACCCCTACGCATCCGTCGTACTCGACGGGATCCACGCACAAAAGGAAGGAATAAGGTTGCTAAACACTGCTCAAACAAACATCAAACACTGGCTGAAAGAGACACAGAAAACAAAAGAAACTAACTCGGCACGATGTCGCATCCTGGGCCTACGTAGTCTATCAGGCATAGACATCAGAGTCGACGTAGTTCGGGACAGGGGGAAACATCCTCGCTAGGATGTCGCATCCTATGCATACGTATCTTCTCGGACTAAAGAAGAATCAGAGCACTCGTAGCTCGGCTAACGCACGCCAAACAAAACACACAGGAAACCGACTGCCAATCGCTGGACTTACGTCAAACTCCACACAAAGCAGGAAAACATGGAAACCGAATGCCAATCGCTGGACTTACATCAGACTCCGAACCAAACACACCCACACTGGAAATCAAACGCCAATCGCTGGACTTACATCGGACTCCAAGCACACAACAAGAGGATACAGAATGCCAATCGCTGGTCTTACATCTATCTCTTAACACACACAAGAAGACAAAGAAAGGGCGCCCGAAGAGATCAGCTCATCTCCTGCCTACGTACCTCATCTGGTATGAGGATCAGGGCGACGTAGTTCCCCTACGCAGGGACAAAGGACTAGCCTAACCAGATAACAAAGGGAGACACAACTAGGGAGACTACGACTCGAGCCTAGATGTTATCATGCAACTCATCCCTAAGTTAAGGTTGCTATCTAACTTGCACAGGGAGCAAGCTATCCTAAACAACACAGGTAAAGCAAACAATCACAAATAACACACACTATATACACACCAACTGGGCTCACACAAGGGTTAGGCTATGAAACACAAGCCAACTGTAATCGGGTGATGTTAGCTCTTAACCCTAACATTGAGAGTTAGGGTGAAGCAGATGAAATGGGAAGTGAAGATAAGACTTCACAGCTCTTATCCCTGGCCTGGGAGAGCTTCATGACAAATGAAAGTGTGGGTTCAGAAAGTTGGAACCCTTCTACACATATGACTGACACAACTGTACAAGGATCTTGGGTTAATATCCACAATGCATCAACACAAGGTGTATGAGCAAAGGGATGACACACAGACTAGCAGGAGATGGACTACACATCTCTTGTATCTGCCAATTGCCTTATCAAAGGTCTTTTCCTGCTTGGGGACAAAAATAAACAATCACAAGCATTGCCTCTTAAGGAGGACTTCAGACAGGTGCCTGGCCAAATAACAGGCCAGGTCTTCCAGACTACATGAAGTTAGAGACATTATACCTCAATGCTCAAGCTATCAAGCAAAGCAAAAGCAAGTTCACAAAGGAACTATAGCAACTAAAGTACCTGAAAACAATCCAACATAATCAGTACTCAACTCAAACAAAAGTCAAACAGACAGTGGTCAACAGTCATATGTACAAAGTCAAACAGACAACAAGTGTAAGATATGCATCAAGCAAGCACAAGCTCAACTCAAATGAGCTACAAACCACCTACAAAACATTCATCATTAGTCAATATCAACCAAATGAGTCAACTCAAACCAATGCACCAATTCCTCAAGGCCATATGCTTTTTGTCCTGAAATCACAACTCAAACATAAGCACTAACCACTAGGACATGGCCTAGGGTCAAAGGGGGAGCAATAAACCAAAACAGAACATGAAAATTGGCAAGAATCAATTTTAATCAAATAAGAACAACATCCAAGTGGTCTCATATCAATGGCATCAACCAATTGCATTCCATAAAGCAAACATGGCAAGGCATGCATTTCAAAGCTCATTGAAGCAAACAGAATGAATCAATCCTCATCAACTCAAACACAATTCAATAAATCCCAAGAAAAATCCTGGCTAAACAGCATTCATCACATGGTCATCATACCAAAAATCAAGTCATTTTGACAAATGGAAGCATGTCAAATAAATTTCCTAAGGCAAGGCAGGGCAAAACAAGTTCAATTAGGGCATAAAATCATGCATCAACTTCAAACAAGCATAAAACAGAATCCATACATGATAAATGAACCAAACCAAAGCCAAGACAAACTTCAAAGTGTCTAGAATACATGTGCAAAATTTCAGGTTCATAGGATAAACATCAAGCATTTCACAAATCTTCTAAGATCATGACTCTCAAAAGGTCCACAAATGACCAATCAACATAGAAAATCTCAAACAAATTGGAAATGCACTCAAAAATTCAACAAATTGTCAGATTAATTGAAGTTCATATGGCATGGCAAATAAATTCCATAAGGCAAGCAAGCAAAGGTGTGACACAAATTGTCACACCTACCTTCAACAGATCATATCTCACAAACCAGAAATGCAAAAATTGCAAACTCAATGCCAAAATGTTCCTTAGGATGTCTACTTTAAGCATGCAAAATTTCAAGAGTGTTGGATAAAAGCTCATCATTTCACAATCAAAATGGCATGGAAGGTACAAGCTAGCACATGTATACATATTCCCTAGGCAAAATAAAAATCCACACGTGCACAATTTCTGGAAAAAATATCAAAACATAGTAGAGATCATGATGAACAATGTGCAAAAAATCTCACATCAATTGGATCATTATTCATGAAAATATGGATTTTTGAATGAAGGAAAAAATTAAAAATGCAATGAACAATGGTACATGAACATGGATGGATGAATGAGCTAAAATGCCAAAAGCAAAAATGGAACTGCCTTGGACCAGGATCGAACCGTGTTGGTTTTTGGATGGAGCGCCCTCACAATGAAACGCCGCGTTTCATTAAAGGTGAGGTGGCAAGGAGAAACGCTCGTGACCAATTAAATGGACACGCTGGCTCCATGCAGCCAATGCATGAGCGCTAACAAGAAAACTCATGCAACAAGGGAGAATGAAGATCAAACACGCATTCTGGAATGAAAACCTAATTTGTTCATCGCGCTCATCATCAAAATTCCAGGTCAAGAACAAATGTCACCAAAATCAACAAATAATACACCAATAGCTTCGTCTTAGCATGCACATCAACAATCTAAGATCCATTTGCCCTAACTCTCACTATCATGCTTGGATCGAGTCAAATAAGGTTTGCACATCAAAATTGAAATCACAATAACTTCCTCAATTCTTGATGGAATGCAACGATTCAAAGCGCAGACTACTCTACAATCAAAGATCTATCAAAAGCCTAGCATAATTTCATGAATCTTGCGACTCGAATCCTGACCTTAATTGAAGAGCAGTAGTGGAATCGTGACTTTCAAGCTTTGCAATGTTGAAACAGAAGTTCCTCAAGGTTCAGGTAGATGAATGGATGAATGCTCGATGCTCGATTGTTCTTGATGTAGCTCAAACCAACAACTGCCATGGATGATGCTTGATGCAACAGTTCTTGAAACAGCACGAAAATGATTGAAATCTTGCTTCAATTCAACTCCAAAATGCTTGTGGATCAAGGATATATCAAGAACTATGCAAGGTCTTTGGAGAATTTGGATGAAAAGTTGAGAGAAAAAGTTCTTGAGATTTTGCAACTTGATCTAGATCTGGTTCAAATGAAGTGTTAATCCGTTTTCTGTTAGGATTAGTCTATATATATGATGCACTAATCCTTTTCTTAATCCCAATTAGCCAAATGTGAATGATTAATGAAGATGCAAGTGTATGTGCAAATTGGTAATCCACCCTCATATGCATGGAAATGATGCTACAGTACACGAGTGCATGCTGAATTCACCTCAAAATGTTGTTTAAGACCAAATGCAAGTGAATGGAAGTGTGGAAAATGCTTAATTCTCAAAATGAACTTTTCCCTCCAAATTTCAAATTCAAATCAAATGAAAAATGCCATATTTTTGTGATGGGAATTAATGAAATGTGATGCATGAATTGGATAGAAGAGATAAAAAGAGAAATGTTCCAAAAAGAACCACATGATTTGGCCACTTGGTTCAAAAGTTATGCCTTCTTGAACTTCAAATTCCATTGACAATGATTTGATCATAATTTCTCAACCACACATGAGAAATTCATGTTCTTGGACTTTTTGGAAATGTGAGAGCAAGATCTTCAACTTTAATGTTGGACAAAATTCCATTTGAAGCTTTCTTGGACATGTAAACTTGAGGAGAAGACCTTTCCATTTTTGGCAGTTTGAAATTACAGGTCACCTGCTATTTTTGGAAACTTTTCATCTGACCTCAAATTCTTCAATGTTGATCTTTGAAATGTCAAATGAGACTTGTATGGACATGAATGAGGCCTCTCTAACCATATCCCACCTTCAAATCCATGATTTCATTCACAATTGACCATAGTTGACTTTCTAGGGTTTCAGATGAAATTCAGCTTGACTGTTGAGCTTTGATCATCCAATCCTTGGCCAAACCACTTCAAAATGATCCCTAGGTCATATGAACTTGTTGAACCAACCATAGGGCTTTGCTTCAATAGGAATTGCACTTGCTTGCTTGCACAACTGATCTCCTAACCAGTCTTGACTAATGACTTGCACTTGGGCAAATGGACAATGCAATGCTATGCAGTGGACAATGCAATGCTAATGACCTAAGATGAAAATGAATGTACAAAATGGGAGGTGCAAATTTGAGGTGCTACAGCTGCCCCTATTCAATCACCTGGGAACCCGAACGGATGAGAGCAACGGCTGTCAGACTTTCTGGGTAAACAGGGATTGAATACCAAGAACCGTAGAAATTTGCACAATGCGGGGATCCAACAATAACTCCAACTGGGATCTGCTATTTATCACTGGGTATTTTGATTTTTCTCTTCCAAAGGTACTGTCACATCCAGACATCACAAGACGATGAATGGGAATAGAAATCTCAACTAGATGCCAACGGACAACTAGGAAAAACTCGACGTTTATCGAAACCAACGGAGAGGTAGCCAGACATTAATGAATGACTGGAAAGGTGCAACCATACGTCAACGGACGTAGTGGGAAAAACTCAGCGTTTATCAAAACCAACGGAGAGGTAACCAGACATCAAAGGATGAATGGGAAGACTCGACCAGACGTCAACGGACGAACGGGAGAAGCTCGACGTTTATCGACACCAACGGAGAAGGAGACCCTACTGGGGAAGAGAGAAATACATCTAGATTATCAACGAACAACTAGGAAAAACTCGACGTTTATCGAAACCAACGGAGAGGTAACTCTACTGGGGACGACCAGGAAAAACTCGACGTTTACGAAAACCAACGGAGAGGTGACCAGACATCAATGGATGAATGGGAAGACTCGACCAGACGTCAACGGACGAACGGGAGAAGCTCGACGTTTATCGACACCAACGGAGAAGGAGAAGACTCAACCAGACGTCAACGGACGAACGGGAGAAGCTCGACGTTTATCGACACCAACGGAGAAGGAGAAGACTCAACCAGACGTCAACGGACGAACGGGAGAAGCTCAACGTTTATCGACATCAACGGAGAAGGAGAAGACTCGACCAGATGTCAACGAACGAAAGGGAGAAGCTCGACGTTTATCGACACCAACGGAGAAGGAGAAGACTCGACCTGACATCAACGGACGAAAGGGAGAAGCTCGAAGTTTATCGACACCAACGGAGAAGGAGAAGACTCCACCAGACGTCAACGGACGAACGGGAGAAGCTCGACGTTTATCGACACCAACGGAGAAGGAGACAGACATCAAAGGATGCTGGGAAAACTGAGATACAACTATTCGCCAACGGACGAATAGGAAAAAATCGACGTTTATCGAAACCAACGGAGAGGTAACTCTACTGGGGACGACCAGGACAAACTCGGCGTTTACCAAAACCAACGGAGAGGTGACCAGACATCAACGGATGAATGGGAAGACTCGACCAGACGTCAACGGACGAACGGGAGAAGCTCGACGTATATCGACACCAACGGAGAAGGTGAAGACTCAACCAGACGTCAACGGACGAACGGGAGAAGCTCGACGTTTATCGACACCAACGGAGAAGGAGAAGACTCAACCAGACGTCAACGGACGAACGGGAGAAGCTCGACGTTTATCGACACCAACGGAGAAGGAGAAGACTCGACCAGACGTCAACGGACGAAAGGGAGAAGCTCGACGTTTATCGACACCAACGGAGAAGGAGAAGACTCGACCAGACGTCAACGGACGAACGGGAGAAGCTCGACGTTTATCGACACCAACGGAGAAGGAGAAGACTCGACCAGACGTCAACGGACGAACGGGAGAAGCTCGACGTTTATCGACACCAACGGAGACGGAGACAGACATCAAAGGATGCTGGGAAAACTGAGATACAACTATTCGCCAACGGACGAATAGGAAAAAATCGACATTTATCGAAACCAACGGAGAGGTAACTCTACTGGTGACGACCAGGAAAAACTCGGCGTTTACCAAAACCAACGGAGAGGTGACCAGACATCAACGGATGAATGGGAAGACTCGACCATACGTCAACGGACGAACGGGAGAAGCTCGACGTTTATCGACACCAACGGAGAAGGAGAAGACTCGACCAGACGTCAACGGACGAACAGGAGAAGCTCGACGTTTATCGACACCAACGGATAAGGAGAAGACTCAACCAGACGTCAACGGACGAACGGTAGAAGCTCGACGTTTATCGACACCAACGGAGAAGGAGAAGACTCGACCAGACGTCAACGGACGAAAGGGAGAAGCTCGACGTTTATCGACACCAACGGAGAAGGAGAAGACTCGACTAGACGTCAACGGACGAACGGGAGAAGCTCGACGTTTATCGACACCAACGGAGAAGGAGACCCTACTGGGGAAGAGCGAAATACATCTAGATTGTCAACGAACAACTAGGAAAAACTCGACGTTTATCGAAACCAACGGAGAGGTAACTCTACTGGGGACGACCAGGAAAAACTCGACGTTTACCAAAACCAACGGAGAGGTGACCAGACATCAACGGATGAATGGGAAGACTCGACCAGACGTCAACGGACGAACTGGAGAAGCTCGACTTTTATCGACACCAACGGAGAAGGAGAACACTTCACTAAGGAAGGGATACAACAACCGGAAACCGAATAGGACGTCCACCGACGACTCTACATGGGATGCTGGCTGGGAATCGACCAGACATTAATGAATGACTGGGGAATAGGATATACAACCAGACGTCTACGGACGAACGGGAGAAGCTCGACGTTTATCGACATCAACGGAGAAGGAGAAGACTCGACCAGACGTCAACGGACGAAAGGGAGAAGCTCGACGTTTATCGACACCAACGGAGAAGGAGAAGACTCGACTAGACGTCAACGGACGAACGGGAGAAGCTCGACGTTTATCGACACCAACGGAGAAGGAGAAGACTCGACCAGACGTAAACGGACGAACGGGAGAAGCTCGATGTTTATCGACACCAACGGAGAAGGAGACAGACATCAAAGGATGCTGGGAAAACTGAGATACAACTATTCGCCAACGGACGAATAGGAAAAAATCGACGTTTATCGAAACCAACGGAGAGGTAACTCTACTGGGGACGACCAGGAAAAACTCGGCGTTTACCAAAACCAACGGAGAGGTGACCAGACATCAACGGATGAATGGGAAGACTCGACCAGACGTCAACGGACGAACGGGAGAAGCTCGACGTTTATCGACACCAACGGAGAAGGAGAAGACTCGACCAGAAGTCAACGGACGAACGGGAGAAGCTCGACGTTTATCGACACCAACGGAGAAGGAGAAGACTCAACCAGACGTCAACGGACGAACGGTAGAAGCTCGACGTTTATCAACACCAACGGAGAAGGAGAAGACTCGACCAGACGTCAACGGACGAAAGGGAGAAGCTCGACGTTTATCGACACCAACGGAGAAGGAGAAGACTCGACCAGACGTCAACGGACGAACGGTAGAAGCTCGACGTTTATCAACACCAACGGAGAAGGAGAAGACTCGACCAGACGTCAACGGACGAAAGGGAGAAGCTCGACGTTTATCGACACCAACGGAGAAGGAGAAGACTCGACCAGACGTCAACGGACGAACGGGAGAAGCTCGACGTTTATCGACACCAACGGAGAAGGAGACCCTACTGGGGAAGAGCGAAATACATCTAGATTGTCAACGAACAACTAGGAAAAACTCAACGTTTATCGAAACCAACGGAGAGGTAACTCTACTGGGGACGACCAGGAAAAACTCGACGTTTACCAAAACCAACGGAGAGGTGACCAGACATCAACGGATGAATGGGAAGACTCGACCAGACGTCAACGGACGAACATGAGAAGCTCGACTTTTATCGACACCAACGGAGAAGGAGAACACTTCACTAAGGAAGGGATACAACAACCGGAAACCGAATAGGACGTCCACCGACGACTCTACATGGGATGCTGGCTGGGAATCGACCAGACATTAATGAATGACTGGGGAATAGGATATACAACCAGACGTCAACGGACGAATGAGAAAAACTCAACGTTTATCAAAACCAACGGAGAGGTAACTCTACTAGGGACGACCCGGAAAAACTCGACGTTTATCGAAACCAACGGAGAGGTAACTCTACTGGGGACGACCAGGAAAAACTCGACGTTTATCGAAACCAACGGAGAGGTAAATCTTGTGGGGAAAAGTGAACACAACCAAATGTCAACTGACGATTGGGAAAAACTCAACGTTTATCGAAACCAACGGAGAAGGTGAATCTGTGGGGACGGGTACAACTAGACGCCAACGGACGACTAGGAAAAACTCGACGTTTATCGAAACCAACGGAGAGGTAAATCTTCTGGGGAAGAAAAACGACGTTACGAACATCGAAAGATGATGTTTACCGACATCAAAAGAAGACCAGACATTAACGAATGACTGGGAAAGACTCGATGTTTACACCGAAAGATGGTGTTGACCGACACCAAAGAAAGACGACCAGATATTGACGAATGAACTAGAGAGATACAAAGGATGTTACGAACATCGAAAGATGATGTTTACGAACACCAAACAAAAAGGATTCACGTGGGGATAACCACGACACCGACCGGTATCACAAGATGACATCTACATATGTCAGGGCAAGGCTAAACACTTGCTCGGGATCTCACTGGGGAGAAACAAGCTTTCCTTTCACCAACGGATGACGAAATAAACCTCTCTAGGGGTATCAATCCTGAATGCTGTCAGGAGCAACTGTAGCAAACGCGCCGTACAGATGTTGAACAACGATTCGCCGCTGTCGGGGGTATGGTCTGATTGGTTTCAACACATGAATGCATATGTTTGAATTTCTCTATGGCGTAATGCTCCATATTGCATGGAAATGCTACGCATTTTGAGGATGCGATGATCACTACATGCCAAATGCAAAATGATGAAAACTCCGGCTGGGGAGCCAACTGATCATATACTCCAACTCTGTGGGGAGACTCTGCTTGAAGAATACTCAGCGGGGAGAGCACCAACTTCTCACTCATGCTGGAGAGAGGCATCAATGCTGCTGGGGAAAGGATAGACTCCGCTGGGGGGGGGACATCCTTCATCAAATCCAATCCACACGGGGATTCTGCTTGAGAAGCAATCAATACGACTCCGCTGGGGAATTAACAGGCAAATCGCTGGGGAAGACCCAACCAATCCACATGGAGGATAAACTCTGCTGGATATATTTCACTGAACCCACTCCACTCGGGGACTTGCTGAGGAAAAACATCAACACACATCTCGCCAGAGGAATATCTTCACAACCCTGATGAGGACAGGCACATACAACCCTACTGGGGAAAGGCCTACACTACTCCGCTGAGGAGAACATCACTCTGGTGGGGACAACAACTCTGTTGGGGAAAGTAATACACCATACTGGAGATAGACATCCACAACCCTGCTGGGGAAGATGGTCTCACAACCCCGCTGGGGATAATAACTTCCAACCAGACTGATGGGGAATCAGAATCACTCCACTGGGGGAACCGGCTTACTCCGCTGGGGATACAACATCCTTCCAACTCAGTGGGGAGCTCAACTGGGGAAACACCTGCTGGGCACTCAGCTGGGAATTTAGCCCACTTCTAAAGCTGTTGGGGAAAAGAAGGCACTATCCACAGACACCTCTGCAGGGGAACATAACTCTGATATCTTCCATACTCGCTTGGAAATATATCTGTTGGGGAAACCATCCTCAACCCTGAGAAAAAAACTACTCACTGACATTCCCACTGGGGGACGTGGCAACCTTCAAGCTTACTGAGGAGACAACGATCTCAAATCGGCTAGGGAAATATTACTTTCAGACCCACTGTGGAGATACGGCTTATTCGACACTGAACACCTGTTGATTCGTCGAACAGTGGCATTCATCATTCACCCACAGTGTCGACTTTCAACTTTTGAGAACTCCCAGACTCGTCTGGACCTTTCTGATTCATCACCTTGTATTCCCGACCTCTCCATACTCCACGGAGATCGAACTCCTGGGTTTCATACAAACTTTTCAGTCATCAAACTTTGAAGATTCTTCTTGATTAACCTTCCAGGATCGTCGTCGTAATCCTTCACCGTCCTTTCACTGTTCTTCTATCCTTTGCCCCTGGTCGGGCTCTGCAGGGATCTCTTTTTTCAAAAGGCTTCATATCACAACCTGCCAGTGAATGAGGATATCTAACAGCACCTGCACAAGAGAGTCGTTAGATAAAAGCGTGCCCCAGGCGTGCCCCATATTTCAACACCTAGGTTACTCAAACTTCCGAATAAGATTTCCAGATTTCAATCTTATAAGCATGCATCGGAAGGGATCTCCATGTTTCAAAATGCAAATATTCTTATCAAAATAAACGGATGTTTTCGTAATCAAAGCAGTAATGAAAACAAAAACAAAATTATTTGACTGAACATGCATTTATTGACTGAACAAAAGGTAGCTCAGAACCGAGCAACACACAGGAAGCAAACCCTGAAAAGAGGTGATTGCACACAAAAGGAAAAAATCTATCCTAATGGCAATGTGAAACCGTGATCTCATCGGGTTCCAACTCGGTTACACCTCATATGTCCTCAAGACTTCCGCACTTTCTGTCTTCTGAACAAGACGCTTCCAATCAATCTCTGTCTGGGATTGGTCGAGTCATATCCAAAGCACAAACGATCATGCTAGACGCAGTTGTTCGTTACATTCCCTCTTTTGCCTGGACCGCCCCTTCGGGTTTTCAGTCCACCGGGATACCCTTTTTTGCCCAAGTCTCCCTTGTGGGGTTTTCGACTTGCCGGGTGTACAATTCTTTTCTTTTCTTATCCCTAACTTTTGCCCGAACCTTTTCTCTTTTTTTTCTTGGTTCGCCGGGATGCCCTTTTTTGCCTTGACTATTTTATTCTTTTCGTCCAGCGGGTCTCTTTTACGAAGTATCTTTTAACTGCGTCCACATTCACGAGGGATGGAAAATTCTCATCATCCGTGGTCGTCAACAATAAGGCTTTGTCAGAGGAAACTTTCTTGACCACGAATGGATATTCATAACTGTTTTTCCCATTTGCCCCACGATCGTCTTGAGGAGGAAGGATCCTTTTCAACACCACTCACGTGGTATGCACGAGGTCGCACTTTTCGGTCAACGACCCGCTCCATTCACTGGGTACAACTGCCCCATGACAAGTAACTGCCAACCTCTCTTCGGCAGTCAGGCTCAATGCATCATACCGAGTCCCTATTTACTCAGCCTTTTTCAATTCTACGTCCAACAGGACTCTCCATGACGAAACCTGGGTCTCAAATGGTAGTACAACTTTCATCTCATACCTGAGTGAGAAAAGCGTTGCCCTAGTAGATGCACGCACCGAAGTACGATACCCAGGATACCAACTCTGTACTCAGCCACCATCGTCAACGAAGGGAACGTGGGATCCCTTTGGCGTAACCAAAGCAACACTAACTCATTCACCTTAACTTCCCCATCAGACATCAGAATCCGTTCGGATTTAGGGTCAAGCCCCTCCTCTGGGATCGGTCACTCTCGATCTTTCGATTTGAGCACCTCGAGATGTCCTCATCAGGGAACTCAAACTTCCTCGGTTGATGATCCTCAATGGGTTACTGTATATCATGAATCAATCAGAATTATTTTCCATCTCGCAACCCGTCCAGTCGATGCTAGCTTCTCAAGCACATACTTGATCAAATCCATCTTGGACATCCATAAAGTGGTATGAACCAGCATATTGTCTCAGTCGGCGAGCAGCCTATGCCAAAGTACATCAAGTTTTTTCGAGCAGTGAGTGTATTGTTTCACAGTCGATAAACTTTTTGCTAAGGTAAATTGCATGCTCTTTTCGACAAGACTCGTCATGCTGACACAATACGCACCTCATAGACCCTTCGAGGGCTGTAAAGTACCAGATTAATAGAATCAGAGGTTCCTGCAAGTTATTCTTTTTGTTTTTCAAATGCCCCTTGGCAATCATTATCCTACCTGACCGTTTGATCTCTTTTTCGGTTCAGGCATTTCTGGCTTACTTTTTCCTTTTTTTTCTTTATTTTTTCTTCTCTTTTTTTCCCTTTTTTTTCTATTTTTTTTTTTTGCAGGATCGACCTCGATTCCTCTTTAGTTCCCAATAAGCCTCGGCAACTTACCGGACAACACTCCACAAGTGCACTGATTCGGACTCAATATCCGTCTGAGTTGTCTCAACCCGGTCAAACAACTTGCCCCGGATTCCCCAGATGCCCCACTTCGGCTTGGGACTTTGCCATCATGTCATCAACCTGGCATTTGATTCCATGATGAATCATATCATGAAACAAAGTCACCCTTGACCTTCGATACGTGACACCGGCCCGATGACACCATCTTATAACAAGAAATGTGCCCCTTGGTGTGATGGACATTATTTACTTCATATCATCTGGTAACAATTCAATTTGACCTTGGCCAAGAAGCCATCCATGAAGGAAATCACTGAGAACTGAGCGGTATTATCTACCCACACATCAATGTGATCATCTTTCAGATCGGCTCTACTCGTATCTCAGTAGTCCACACACATTCTCATCTCATCATCTTTTTTCAGCACCGGTTTCCGCTTCACTGGAGGACAGTCTTCTCTCAATGATAGCTTGTGCCCCACAACATTGGTATTCCACTCTGGTGTATCTTGATACGACCTGGCGAAGATATCAACATGTTCTTTTAACAGGGCTACCATTCTGCTCTCGACTTGCCTCAGACCTCGGCGGTACCTGGAACACCAATCTTGAATCACTCCTCGTGCGGTTGAATCACCTTCTCCTCTGGTTTCAACAACCTGGCTAGTTCCAGCAGATCACAATCTTCTTCGCCTTATTCTTCGGCATGATAGATCGGATTGTCGAAGTCATACAGAGGTGTAACCGGATTGTTATCAATGAGATCAGGAGGATAATCACTTTTGTAGTCGGAACCAAATAAATCAAAAGGAAAGAGAAAGAAAAACATTGCCATTTTTATTTCTTAAAACTGCAAAAATAAGTGAAAAACAGGGAACACCGCTTTTAATCACAAAAACATCCATTTATTACTGATGCAAAATGTTGCACAATGAAACACATGAGATGGCCCTTACAATTGACCATTACGTTTCGGGCAAAACGTATGGCTTTCATGCAAACAAAATTGAAAAACAGAAATACTACACTTCAGGATGAGCGACAGTGGAGATCTTTGAGGCCTTTCAATTCCCTGGTACGCACGACTTTATCCACAACTCAAGCTCGCGGTCAGTGTCGATCTCTTCACCCACTGAACATGCATGGCTAGGATCCAGCATTCCTGCACTGACGAAGGTGAACAGTGGATGACGTCCTCTGTTTTGTCTAGATGACTCTTGATCTGGATGATAGCCGACCCCAAACATATCCGCTTTTACCACGATGTCAATGATCCTGCCCCATCCTTGGGCCTCTTGGTTCTTCACCACCTCTAGGGCTTGCTTATAAGAAGAGATGGACAACTTCTTTTCTTTCTCAATACCAAGAGCATTCTCCACCTTGACGGTTTCGATTGCTTCACTTGGTGTTTCAACCTTTTCACCGTCCATTTCTACTTCCATCATGCTTTGGATCTTATCTCCCATCACTACACACCCCTCTGTGGCGACGGTCGCACAACAATTATCACCACTAGGGAAAGTTCCATCCTTCATCGGAGGTTTTGGGACCACAGACATTGGAACCTTTAACTGATCCTCCTCAGTCACCTCCATTCTTCTCTTGTCTTTTTTCACCATCTTCACTTTTATAGGACCCTGCCTGGGTACGGGGTTGACATTCCCATTCATTATCTGTGCCAAGCTGATAACCTTAGAGTCCACCATGTCCTGGATGACATGTTTGACAGCTCTACAACCCTTAATGCTGTGTCTGGGCGCCCCGGAATGGAAATCACACTTAGCATTTTCGTCGTAGTTTGGAGGCCTCCGCTACCGTTCTATGGGAATCAATACCCTTGGGCGGACTAACCCCAGATCCCTCAATCTTTTGAACAGAAGGGTATAAGTCACAGGTGGCTCATCAAACTGACAATCTGGCTTCCCCTTCTTTACTTGGCTCTTAGCTTTCAATACTTTCTGTTGAGGTGGTGGTTGTTGCTGTGGTACAGGTGGATTACCAACAGGATTGGTTACAGCGGCAACATAAGGGTGATAACGATCCTTACCGGGTTCTTTCTTTGTCTCCACACCTCCTGATTCAACCTCCTCCTTTTTGAGTGGACCACTGCCAGATGGTTTCTTTGCCACAGTACTAGAGGGGTTGTTTGCTTCGGCTGACGGAGCCTTTCCCTGAACTTTCTCCTTGATCATCCAGCCTTCAATCCTTTCCAATCTCTCAGCCATTGCTTTCTGCCCCAAGGCAAGCCCTTGCACAACACTGAACAACTCTCTTATCATCTCCTTCAGTTCGAGAATGTCGGCGCTGGGTGAATCCATCAGTTTGGATTTGTTGGGTCTAGCAGGATCTCTGAATGGAAGAGCTATGCGCACCAGTTGACACCTACAAAACAACAAATGGGTTAGTATGACTCACACATGCAATGTCTATCCGTACCAGGACTATTCTGTCCTTTGATTCTAGCGTCACTGAAACAAATAATTTTTCATCAACAACATTCTGACATCCGACCGTCTCTCAACCAGAATCTTAATCAAAGATGGACCCCGAGTACGGATAGATACGAGTTGAATGCAGATGAATGCGAAATGATAATGATGCAAATGCATGAATGCAGGTCACTGTGCCACCAAGTCATCTGAAGACCCATTAAGTCTTTGAACCAGTCACAGTCATCTGAGGGACTAAGTCACCATAAATCCAACTTGGGGAGTTCCGAAATAAACGGAACAGGGGAATATATCACTATCATCACAGGAACATCCACTGAACGGATGACAACCAGATCCTCTGAACAAGTACTCTCAAATTCAACCCGGGGATCCGAAATAAACGGAACCCGCTGATAGATATCACGGACAGAATTCCGGCGTGACAGAAGTAAGTACCCACAAGTTCATCTGAACCAAAGTCACCTCCAGTAACCAGAGTCACCAACAAGTCACCAACAGTACCTGTAATGATCATTCCCTCCCCACTCACGGGTGTCATCTAGGCCAGGGTAAGTTCGAGAGAAACGCAGGATAAACAACGCTTTCAAGAATATCATCCTGTGCACACCCGATGTATGCACCGATAATACCCCATCAGAGTCTGAACTGCTCATGATATCAATGTTCCGTTAAGTGGCGCATACCACCCGCTTCCCATGAATCACTCTATTCCTAGGTTTCCTAGATTTCACTCATAGCCTGGGTATTGGGCCTTTTACCTCGAGTAACTCCCACCCCCAAACAGAGGAACACAACACAGCCAGCACAAATGAATATGAATGAATGCAAACATTAATGCACACATAAATGCAAATAATAAATGAATGAATGCAATAAATAACAGCAAACAACAACCAAAACCCTAACCTAGAGAGCGCAAGGAGAGACTCACTTGGGGAAGATGGACCAGCAAGAGGTCAACTTATAGAATCCCCAGCAGAGTTGCCAGCTGTCACATTACGCGAAAAACCGGCGGGAAAACAAAACAACAGAGCCGCCACCGTGCGTTATTTATCCCAAAAGAGGGAAAGGAAACGCTCGAAGTAAACCTGGAAAAGACATGGCCTCGCGACCAAAGAGAATGGGATCGAGAGTCGGTTATGCGAAGGGAAGGTATTAGCACCCCTACGCATCCGTCGTACTCGACGGGATCCACGCACAAAAGGAAGGAATAAGGTTGCTAAACACTGCTCAAACAAACATCAAACACTGGCTGAAAGAGACACAGAAAACAAAAGAAACTAACTCGGCAGGATGTCGCATCCTGGGCCTACGTAGTCTATCAGGCATAGACATCAAAGTCGACGTAGTTCGGGACAGGGGGAAAGATGCTCGCCAGGATGTCGCATCCTATGCATACGTATCTTCTCGGACTAAAGAAGAATCAGAGCACTCGTAGCTCGGCTAACGCACGCCAAACAAAACACACAGGAAACCGACTGCCAATCACTGGACTTACGTCAAACTCCACACAAAGCAGGCAAACATGGAAACCGAATGCCAATCGCTGGACTTACATCAGACTCCGAACCAAACACACCCACACTGGAAACCAAACGCCAATCGCTGGACTTACATCGGACTCCAAGCACACTACAAGAGGATATGAAATGCCAATCGCTGGTCTTACATCCATCTCCTAACACACACAAGAAGACAAAGAAAGGGCTCCCAGAGAGATCAGCTCATCTCCTGCCTACGTACCTCATCTGGTATGAGGATCAGGGCGACGTAGTTCCCCTACGCAGGGACAAAGGACTAGCCTAACCAGATAACAAAGGGAGACACAACTAGGGAGACTACGACTCGAGCCTAGATGTTATCATGCAACTCATCCCTAAGTTAAGGTTGCTATCTAACTTGCACAGGGAGCAAGCTATCCTAAACAGCACAGGAAAAGCAAACAATCACAAATAGCACACACTATATACACACCAAGTGGGCTCACACAAGGGTTAGGCTGTGAAACACAAGCCAACTGTAATCGGGTGATGTTAGCTCTTAACCCTAACATTGAGAGTTAGGGTGAAGCAGATGAAATGGGAAGTGAAGATAAGACTTCACAGCTCTTATCCCTGGCCTGGGAGAGCTTCATGACAGATGAAAGTGTGGGTTCAGAAAGTTGGAACCCTTCTACACATATGACTGACACAACTGTACAAGGATCTTGGGTTAATATCCACAATGCATCAACACAAGGTGTGTGAGCAAAGGGATGACACACAGACTAGCAGGAGATGGACTACACATCTCTTGTATCTGCCAATTGCCTTAATAAAGGTCTTTTCCTGCTTGGGGACAAAAATAAACAATCACAAGCATTGCCTCTTAAGGAGGACTTTAGACAGGTGCCTGGCCAAATAACAGGCCAGGTCTTCCAGACTACATGAAGTTAGAGACATTATACCTCAATGCTCAAGCTATCAAGCAAAGCAAAAGCAAGTTCACAAAGGAACTATAGCAACTAAAGTACCAGAAAACAATCCAACATAATCAGTACTCAACTCAAACAAAAGTCAAACAGACAGTGGTCAACAGTCACATGTACAAAGTCAAACAGATAACAAGTGCAAGCTATGCATCAAGCAAGCACAAGCTCAACTCAAATGAGCTACAAACCACCTACAAAACATTCATCATTAGTCAATATCAACCAAATGAGTCAACTCAAACCAATGCACCAATTCCTCAAGGCCATATGCTTTTTGTCCTGAAATCACAACTCAAACATAAGCACTAACCACTAGGACATGGCCTAGGGTCAAAGGGGGAGCAATAAACCAAAACAGAACATGAAAATTGGCAAGAATCAAGTTTAATCAAATAAGAACAACATCCAAGTGGTCTCATATCAATGGCATCAACCAATTGCATTCCATAAAGCAAACATGGCAAGGCATGCATTTCAGAGCTCATTGAAGCAAACAGAATGAATCAATCCTCATCAACTCAAACACAACTCAATAAATCCCAAGAAAAATCCTGGCTAAACAGCATTCATCACATGGTCATCATACCAAAACTCAAGTCATTTGGACAAATGGAAGCATGTCAAATAAATTTCCTAAGGCAAGGCAGGGCAAAACAAGTTCAATTAGGGCATAAAATCACGCATCAACTTCACACAAGCATAAAACAGAATCCATACATGATAAATGAACCAAAGCAAAGCCAAGACAAACTTCAGAGTGTCTAGAATACATGTGCAAAATTTCAGGTTCATAGGATAAACATCAAGCATTTCACAAATGTTCGAAGATCATGACTCTCAAAAGGTCCACAAATGACCAATCAACAAATAAAATGTCAAACAAATTGGAAATGCACTCAAAAATTCTACAAAAACTCATGATCAAACATAACATCCAGAAGCATCAACATGCAAAAAATCAGATTAATTTAAGTTCATATGGCATGGCAAATAAATTCCATAAGGCAAGCAAGCAAAGGTGTGACACAAATTGTCACACCTACCTTCAACAGATCATATCTCACAAACCAGAAATGCAAAAATTGCAAACTCAATGTCAAAATGTTCCTTAGGATGTCTACTTTATGCATGCAAAATTTCAAGAGTGTTGGATAAAAGCTCATCATTTTACAAACAAAATGGAATGGAAGGTACAAGCTAGCACATGTATACACATTCCCTAGGCAAAATAAAAATCCACACGTGCACAATTTCTGGAAAAAATATCAAAACATAGTAGAGATCATGATGAACAATGTGCAAAAAATCTCACATCAATTGGATCATTATTCATGAAAATATGGATTTTTGAATGAAAGAAAAAATTAAAAATGCAATGAACAATGGTACATGAACATGGATGGATGAATGAGCTAAAATGCCAAAAGCAAAAATGGAACTGCCTTGGACCAGGATCGAACCGTGTTGGTTTTTGGATGGAGCGCCCTCACAATGAAACGCCGTGTTTCATTAAAGGTGAGGTGGCAAGGAGAAACGCTCGTGACCAATTAAATGGACACGCTGGCTCCATGCAGCCAATGCATGAGCGCTAACAAGAAAACTCATGCAGCAAGGGCGAATGAAGATCAAACACGCATTCTAGAATGAAAACCTAATTTGTTCATCGTGTTCATCATCAAAATTCCAGGTCAAGAACAAATGTCACCAAAATCAACAAACAATACACCAATAGCTTCGTCTTAGCATGCACATCAACAATCTAAGATCCATTTGCCCTAACTCTCACTATCATGCTTGGATCGAGTCAAATAAGGTTTGCACATCAAAATTGAAATCACAATAACTTCCTCAATTCTTGATGGAATGCAACGATTCAAAGCGCAGACTACTCTACAATCAAAGATCTATCAAAAGCCTAGCATAATTTCATGAATCTTGCGACTCGAATCCTGACCTTAATTGAAGAGCAGTAGTGGAATCGTGACTTTCAAGCTTTGCAATGTTGAAACAGAAGTTCCTCAAGGTTCAGGTAGATGAATGGATGAATGATGGATGCTCGATTGTTCTTGATGTAGCTCAAATCAACAACTGCCATGGATGATGCTTGATGCAACAGTTCTTGAAACAGCACGAAAATGATTGAAATCTTGCTTCAATTCAACTCCAAAATGCTTGTGGATCAAGGATATATCAAGAACTATGCAAGGTCTTTGGAGAATTTGGATGAAAAGTTGAGAGAAAAAGTTCTTGAGATTTTGCAACTTGATCTAGATCTGGTTCAAATGAAGTGTTAATCCGTTTTCTGTTAGGATTAGTCTATATATATGATGCACTAATCCTTTTCTTAATCCCAATTAGCCAAATGTGAATGATTAATGAAGATGCAAGTGTATATGCAAATTGGTAATCCATCCTCATATGCATGGAAATGATGCTACAGTACACGAGTGCATGCTGAATTCACCTCAAAATGCTGTTTAAGACCAAATGCAAGTGTATGGAAGTGTGGAAAATGCTTAATTCTCAAAATGAACTTTTCCCTCCAAATTTCAAATTCAAATCAAATGAAAAATGCCATATTTTTGTGATGGGAATTAATGAAATGTGATGCATGAATTGGATAGAAGAGATAAAAATATAAATGTTCCAAAAAGAACCACATGATTTGGCCATTTGGTTCAAAAGTTATGCCTTCTTGAACTTCAAATTCCATTGACAATGATTTGATAATAATTTCTCAACCACACATGCGAAATTCATGTTCTTGGACTTTTTGGAAATGTGAGAGCAAGATCTTCAACTTTCATGTTGAACAAAATTCCATTTGAAGCTTTCTTGGACATGTAAACTTGAGGAGAATACCTTTCCATTTTTGGCAGTTTGAAATTACAGGTCACCTGCTATTTTTGGAAACTTTTCATCTGACCTCAAATTCTTCAATGTTGATCTTTGAAATGTCAAATGAGACTTGTGTGGACATGAATGAGGCCTCTCTAACCATCTCCCACCTTTAAATCTATGATTTCATGCATAATTGACCATAGTTGACTTTCTAGGGTTTCAGATGAAATTCAGCTTGACTGTTGAGCTTTGATCATCCAATCCTTGGCCAAACCACTTCAAAATGATCCCTAGGTCATATGAACTTGTTGAACCAATCATAGGGCTTTGCTTCAATAGGAATTGCACTTGCTTGCTTGCACAACTGATCTCCTAACCAGTCTTGACTGATGACTTGCACTTGGGCAAATGGACAATGCAATGCTATGCAGTGGACAATGCAATGCTAATGACCTAAGATGAAAATGAATGAACAAAATGGGAGGTGCAAATTTGAGGTGCTACATCAAATTTCTGAACCTGTGATATCTGCTCAACAACCCTTCTCCCTTCGATACGTCGATAGGAACTTCAGGACCGCTCCTCACAGGAATTGTCCTAAGTTTTGTGCTTGGATGGACCGGTTGGAAACGGAGAAAATCAAACACTGGAAAAGAACAGGCATCTATACCCTCTTACAGATTGCCCGCTGTGGCCCTTGCCAGTCTTGTGGCATGTTGTTAGCCGCTCTTCAATTCTGGGAGAGTTTGACCAACTCTTTCCATACTAGGTGTGGCATGATCACACCGACACTCCTAGACATTGTTGCGATCACTGGCTTGAGACCGACTGGCGAAGTTTTCGACTGCGAAGCCGTAGCACCAGTCTCCTTGAGGTTCGACGTTGGTGACTCTCGCAAACCAACATACAAAAAATTTATTGATCATCACGCCACTTCTGCAGGCCCCGTGACCGACGAGGAACATGTGGCGTTCTTGACCCTTTGGCTGTCCCGCTTTGTTTTCTGCTCAAGGTCTATGCAGGTAGCCAAACACTTTGCTCTCTTGGCAACCCAATTGCATCAAGAGCGTGACGTTGCCTTGGGTCAGCTGATACTAGCCTCTCTCTATGAGTCTCTATTTGAGGTTGTCTGCCAGATTAGACTCTTCAACCCTGAGAACTCCAGGAAGAAGAATGTATTGGTTCATGGCCCTTTCTGGTTTCTGCAATTGTGGCTCAATGCCACCGTCTCCAAAGATTTAGCCCCCAATGGGATGAGGAAGGTTGCATGTGCCCCAGAGGAACGACATGTTATCTGGAAACGGTTGATCCCCTTGACACCCATCGACAAGAACTTTCCAGACCTTCGAGTGTTTCGCCTCATCTTCGATATCATGCTGACTCGTGTCGATTTCCTACCCTCTATGGCCCCTTTTTACCGTCGAACTGAGGTTCCAGAGTGGCTTACCAAACCTTTCCCTCCGGCTGACGGGGAACTAAGGATTGAATCCTTCCTCATTTGGAGGCGGTTTTTGGTCCCTCGCTTCTTGTTGGCGGAGACTGCCAGCAGCAATCCTGGTCTAGTGGCTTACCAGCCTAACCTTGTGGCCAGACAATTTGGCCTTTGCCAACTCATCCCCAAACCTATGTTTTCTTCTCAGGAGTTACTTGCCAATATCTTTTGCGGCCAACCTTGGAGCGAGGTCGAAGAGGAACTCGAAAACATTTGGAAAAACCGACTGCGTCTTCCCTCTCTCACTTTTCGACCAGCCCACTACTGTACCAAGGAGTTCCATGATTGGTGGCAGTCTTATTTTACCCTTTATGTTGGAGATCCTGATGCAAAACTTTCTGAATTAACTGAGGCTTTTGTTTCTTTGCAGGCGAAGTCGACTAAATGTAAGGCTCTTCATGTCAAACAAATTCGCGCTTTCCAGAATTATTTCCAAGTTGTGTATCGACCAGATAATCTTCGTGGGACCATCTGGGAAGCTGCGATCGAACTAAAAGCGAAAGTAACCGACCAACTTTCGAAACTCAAAATCCCTGCTTACGTGAAAGACAAATATCTTTACGCCCTTCACTCCGGAAAACTCAAATTCCCTCATTTGCCATCTAGTCCACTAGCTTTAGCCTTTGGTCATTTGGTTCCAGTGTGGTTCTATTGTCCCATTTCATACATACAGAACGCCTCTAAAAAGAGAAAAGCCGACAGAGTGGTCCCAACGAAGTATTATCTGCCTGAGTACTCAGGACCGCTTCATATTGATCCTCAATATGTTAGCGTGTTTGAAACCACGCAACTTGGTAACATTTCTCTAGAAATTTTAACACTCCCGTTTAGCTGAATCTTGTCACTTACTTGCGTTTCCTTTATTTATTTGCAACGCTCCCACTAAATCATGCAGGTTCTGTATCTGCTGACCAACCTTCTCCCTCGACACAACAGGCTCAGGTTCGACTCTGGCTGCCTCACTATCTCCTTTGACTTTTACTTTTATTCTTAGCCATCCTTTCCTTTCTTGCAGGTTGCTCCTGAGCAATCTTCCGACGGTGATAGGCGCCCCATATCTCAAGTCTTAAAGAAACCCAACTCTTTTGTATGCTCCTTTCCGAAGCATCTCCATTCGCTTTTGATTTCTAAAGGGGAACATTATGTGGTTGCTAATGTTTCACTTATGTGCACGGTCAACCACTTTCGACAGAACCTACTGTCTCTTCCGCCTCCAAAAAATCCAAAAAACACAAACGCTCTGCTCCTGCGGGCACTGAGGTATTTCTTGTCGGCTCGTCTGCTCTTTTGGCTAGACTATTTGCTTATAACCTCTCTTCGTGTCTCCAGCGTACCTCCCACCATAAATCTAAAAGCCATCATGGCCATAAAAGGAAGAAACATGACTCTCCTTCCAAGAGTGGTGACAATAAAAGGAAAAGGCATCATACAACGCCTCCTTTAGAGGTTCCTGTCGAAGATTCCGACACTCATGTAGTCGAGGCTCCCACCCTTGGTGCGGTCCCTGCTCTAGTCGTGGGAGCTTCATCGTCGATTGGTCCCTCCCCTGCTACTGCCTTGGGGGACACAAATCAGGATGCAGTCTCCCCTGCATCGACACAGGTATTTACCTGTATTCCTATTTATTTCTTTGGGTTTTTTGATGCGCTTCTCTTACACAATTTTCTTTCTGCAGGCTGATGCTTCTATCGAGCCGACTCAGCCTGTTGCTGACTATACTCCCGCGTCGTCGATTTCTTCTCTAGCTCGCCCCTTTCAATCTGTTGACACCGCTGGTGAGTCCATTGAATTTCCTCTCCAGATCAGTGACAGTGACTCTGATTCGGTCACTAGTCCTACGACGTATCTGGACTCCAGTTCGACTAGTTCTGACTTGAGTCTCTCTTCAGCTTCCTTGCAGGATCCACGGGAGCCAGTCGTTGTCGACACCAATAAACAACAATCCTCCCAGGCTACTCCGTTGTCGACTACTTCTCCTCAGGTCACCTCTCCATCAGTAGCTTCTCCTTCGACCTTCCCAGGGCTGGCGATTAAGCCTTCTGCTTTAGAGGCAATTTCCAGACTCCGCAATCTGGTGAAATCGTGTGATGTTTCGTCAAACTCTGAGCAACATCATTCTGGAAAAATGGCCCCTGAGGCAACAAAAACTAAGGCTCTCATGGACAAAATCCGCGTGCACGCCTTAAACTCTGACCTTCCTTTCTTGCTCATGCATGAACCTGCTGTCGGTCCAGAGCTTCTGAGCGCAATTGCCCAGCTAAAGGATCTCCAACTCTCTGATTACGCCAATCGTGCGATGGCGGCTTTACAACAACTTTTGGTGCCTATGTTGCGCCATATTGACAGCGTTTGGGACACTGAGCGTCAAATTGCTGATACTGAGGCCTCTGTGAAAGAGAAATGGGAGTTGGTGACGCATGCTGATGCGGAAGTCACCAGTATGTTGAGGGTTATAGAGGAGCAGAAGATAGAATTGACCTCCAAACAAACACGGGCCGCTGAGATACGTCAACAAATTGATGCCCTTCGACGTCAAATTGCCATTTTAGACGGTGAATTGGAGTCCATTACCCAGGAGGAGTCACGTTTCGTCGATGAAGTGTTAAAACCTGCCCAGGCTACCGTGGAGCAGATGCTTTTGAGATTGCTGACGAGCTTATGACCGTGGAAGGAACGCTTGAAAAACTCAAAGCCCGTGCCGACACCTTGGAGCCTATGTCTTTGCACTATAATTTTGAACTTAAATCTTTCCAATCCAAATTCGGCCAGCTTTGACCGTTTATATCGATTGTACTAGTTTATTTTTTGTAATATTTAAACAATGGCTTCTTGCCACATTAATGTTATCTTTCTTGCCTTTAGCATTGTATACTTATTTTCTGTGCCTTTGCCGTTGGTATCTAACATAATTATCTCCAACTTTATTTTTTGACATATGTTTTAGTCTGCCAAAATTTTGACCTCTTGAAGGAGGGGCTTATATTTTTTCAAGTACTTTCCATTCACTCTTAAAATTTTCCTGTCTAGTGCCAACTCTTCGACCTCGTAGGCATTATTAGAAAAGGCCTGCAAAACCTTAAACGGTCCTTCCCAATTTGGGGACCACTTACCCAACATTTTATCATTTCTGTCCATAGGTAGGATCACCCTCCAAACCAGATCGTTGACAGCAAACACTTTCCCTTTCACCCTTCTGTTGTAGGCTCGGGCGACTTTCTCTTTCTGTCTTTGTAGAGAATCTAATGTTAGCATTCTTTCTTCGTCTACGTTGACTAACTCGTCTGTCATCATACTCCAATAATCTTCAGAAGGTATTTCATATTGCCTTTGGGTCCTGACCGCCTGGTCCTGAATTTCTACTGGCAATACTGCGTCATGCCCATAAGCCAGTCGAAATAGGGTTGTTCCAGTCGCTTCTTTTGGTGACGTTCGACATGCCCACAAGGATTGGTCTAACGTCTTGTGCCAATTCCTTGGCTTCTTTCCTATGTGTTTCTTTATTAGGCTGATGATCACCTTATTAGCAGCTTCGACTTGGCCATTCGCCTGTGCGTAATAGGGGGTAGATGTCAGTAACTTGATTCCCATTTCTTTTGCAAATTCTTGCACTTTTCGAACAGTGAAGACTGACCCCTGGTCGGTTCTAATAGTTTCTGGTATGCCAAATCTGCAAACGATGTAACTCTGGACAAAGCCTATCACAGTTTCTAGGTTTACATTTGGTAATGCTATGGCTTCGACCCATTTTGTGAAATAGTCGATACCGACTAACACATACTTTTGTTGTTTCAACGAGGCTGGCTTTATTTCTCCTATAACGTCCAACGCCCATCCTCGAAATGGCCAGGGTTTCACAATTGTGTGTAGCTCGCTTGCAGGCACATGCTGTATGCCCCTATGCAATTGGAATTCCTGATAACCTTTGGCAAATTCAATGCAATCTTTCAACATTGAAGGCCAATAAATTCCTGAACGCATCAAGAGCCACTTCATCTTCAAACCTGCTTGATGTGCCCCGCACGCCCCGCTGTGTATGCTCGATACAGCCACGTATGCTTCACTTTCCCCCAGGCATTTTAATAACACTCCTTCGACTGTCTTTTTGAATAATTCATCATTCACCAAGACGTAGCTAAGGGCCCTATATTTTATCTTTCGATCTGTCGACACCACGGGATTACGTAAGTAATCGACTAGCGGTTTACGCCAATCACTCCCTCCCTCGTCGTTGACAGCCAAAATTTCAAAATGATTTTTATCTACTGCCCCCAGCTTCATGATCGCCAGATCTGACGGTGACAACACTGTCGCCCGTACTTTCTCTCTTACTTGGATCTTTTCGTCCTGGTCTTTCGACATTTTATACCCTAAAGCCTCCTGTGCCAAATCATTTGCTCTTTGGTTTTCTTGGCGTGGTATGTGTTGGAGATTGACTTGCTCAAACCTCTTGAGCAGTCTGATGGTAACCACGAAGTACATGATCAGATTTTCTTTAACACACCTATACTCTTTTGATACTTGTTTAATCACTAACTCTGAATCTCCCATAATTTCGACATTCCTTGCCCCCAATTCCAGCAGTAGTTCAAGTCCGATGATCAATGACTCGTATTCTGCTTCATTATTGGTGCATATCCCTTCGATTTTGTATTTGAACTCTGCTGGAATTCCATCTGGAGAAATTATGACTCCTCTTATCCCACCTCCATGTTTATGTCTTGATCCGTCGAAGTATAGCCTCTATGGTACTAAATCTACGTAATTCTGCACCATTTCGACCATTGAATGGTCGACCAGAAAGTCTACTACTACCTGCCCTTTCATCGCATTCAAGGGTACGTATGTTAGGGAGTATTCTGTTAACGTTAAAGGCCATTTCCCAATTCGACTATGCAAAATTGGTTTAGATAGCATATGTTTAATAATATCAAAATGAGAAGATACGTAAACATCAACAGGCTTGATATATTGCTTTAATTTCGTACAAGAGAAATACAGGCATAGACATAGTTTTTTAATGTCACTATACCTAGTTTCAGGATCATTAAGCATTCGACTAAGGAATACACAGGTCTTTCGACACAATTTTCATCCTCTTGGACTAACATACTTCCTATAGTCAATTCTGAGGCTACAATATACAATCTCATTGGCCTATGCCTAACATGAGGGGCCAATACTAGAGGCCTAGTCAAATATTCATTGATTTTTTTGAAAGCCTCTTGGTGCACATCCTGCCATTTGAACTCTTCATTCTTCAGTCGAAGTAGTGGGGAAAACGCTTTTGTTTTTCCACTTAGATTTGATATGAATCTTCTAAGAAAATTTATTTTTCCCAAAAAAGATTGCAGCTCCTTTCTGGTCGACGGAGGCTTGATGTCCATAATGGATTTTGTTTTGCTTTGGTTTACTTCAATGCCCTTTTTGTGCACCACAAAACCCAGGAAGTCGCCTGCCTGCACACAAAAAGCGCATTTTAATGGATTCATTTTTAATCCACATTTCCTCATTCTCAGGAAGGCTTTTCGGAGATGGTCGACGTGAGTATGTTGTCCATTTGATTTTATCACGATGTCATCAATATAGACTTGCATGAAATCTTCAACGAAGTCATGGAACATTGAGTTCATTACCCTCTGGTATGTTGCTCCGGCATTTTTCAGGCCAAATGGCATGACCACCCACTCATATGTCCCTAAGGCTCCTGGACATCGAAACGCCGTCTTCGGCACGTCTTCTTCTGCAATAAAAATTTGGTTATATCCAGCATAACCATCTAACATGCTTAAATATTCAAAACCAGCGACCGAATCGACCAACATCTCAGCCACAGGCATGGGATATTCATCTTTTGGGGTGACAACATTTAGATCTCTAAAATTAGTGCACACTCTTAAAGACCCATTTTTCTTTATGACTGGCACAATATTGGCCAACCATTCGACATACCTTGCAGTTTGGATAAACTTGCTTTTCAGGAGTCTTTCTACTTCTGTTTTTATCTTTGCCATAATCTCTGGGGCGAAACGCCTGGGCGTTTGTTTCACTGGCTTTCTTCCAGCTGTTATGGGCAGCTTTAACTCGACCAAGTCTCTACTTAAACCAGGCATTTCATTATAATCCCAAGCAAAACAATCTCTGAATTCTTTAAGTATGGATATTACCTCAGACTTTAGTTTGTTGTCGATGTTGGTGCTTATATATGTTAGCCTTCTCTCGCCATTCTCACCAAGGTCGACTTCTTCCAAAGGGTCTTTCGGTCGTATTCTCTCTGGTGCCTTTGGGTCTTTTTCGAACCCTAAAGGTTCACTGTCGTAAATGCAATCCAGACGCTGCATGTCGAAGTCCCCTTTGGCCAAAGTTGGTTTGTCTGGGGTTTTTGGCCCAATAGCCATATGCCCTCCTTTATTCAACGCATAGGCCTGAACAACCATGTTTTCTTCAGCCTCTATGGCCGACATTATTTTGTTCTCGGCAACGTATACCGAAATCTTTCTTAAAGCTTCTAACTCAGACATCATCACTGGCATCCCTCCAGCCTGTCGGCCGGATACCTGTGTATGGTGGATCATCTAGGCGTTCCACAAACCAAATGAAGCCGTGAGTCTCATAGAGTTAGAAAGGCAAAAGCTTCACTTAGATTGGCATATACATCCTCAGCTGGGAAGCAAGGAGAGATGTTGGCCAGCTTTCATACAAACTCCTTCTTGCCGACATTATTCACATCGGCCATAAAATATCCTTGGTTGGCCTCGATATTTTCGGCCACCCCATCCTCTCTCCAAATCACCAGTCTTTGGTGTGCTGAAGAGGGTACAACTCCGACGCCATGTAGCCACTCTCTACCAAGTAGCAAGTTGTAACTTGGCCTTGTGTCTATCACTATGAATAGTGTCGGTCTGGTCACGGAACCTACTGTAACATTCACTATAATTACTCCCATGGTGCTTTTCTCCTTTCCTCCATAGTCTGACAAAACCACGTTATTAGACCGGATGTCGGTGTCGTACTTGCCAATCTTCCTCAAAATATGGTGTGGCATAATATTGACCGTGGCACCACAGTCGACCAAAATTTTGTTAACGGTTACGCCTTCCACCTTTGCCCTGATCGGCAGTGGTTTCAAATGGTTTTTCATGTTCATCGTTGGTCTTTCGAACACTGCCTCTTGGCTTTCAGCCGCACCATCGTTCAGCATAAAATAGCATCTTGGTTGGTGCAAAGCCATTTCTTCAGCATCATCATTGTCCACCGACCCATCGACTTCAGTCACACACTTGTATTCTTGTGGTAGGATTGATACCACGTTGACCAGGATGTCGAGGCTTGCTTCAGATTCTGAATTGAAGTCATCAGTCACTTCATCAGAACATTTTTCAGCTGGTCGACGGACGTACTTTCTTATCCGTTCTTTCGCCGTTGTGTCGACCTTCACAATAATTGTCTTCCCAGTATTCGCCTCGCTGGTCATGCCTCTTGCAGCGTCTCTTTCATCCTGTTTACGCCTTTGAAATCATCTCCATTGAGTCCTTGTCATGGGGTTCTTTCCGAAATAGTTTTCAGAGATATGAGTCCTCTTTTCAGACTTGAACTCACGCCTGTAGTTTACTGCTAGACCTCCTCTAGTATCAGCAACACCCCCTTGTGGGGTGTCTTGTCTTTCCTGAGGCTTGATCCAAGTACCTTTAGGAGCAATTGTTGACGACACGTAGCTTTTAGGCCTTGTTGGGTTATTTCCCGCCGCCCTTTTTGAGCCTCTTTCATTATGGTAACCCCTGGTTGGCACATTCCTTTTGCTCTTACCCAGCTGCAGCATCTGGAAATTCTTTGCTGCTATTTTGTCGGTGACAGCACCACACCTTGGGCACATGCACACCTGTGAACCCTTATTTTTGCAGCGATACAGAAAATCCACCAAGTCTTCATCAGCCCTTGGGTAAACTTCAGCTATATCGACATCTGGGCTTTCCCCAGTTTGCTCCAACATGTTGGCCTAATCATATTCGCTGATCTTGACCATGTTGATCTCGACCTGGTGAAGAGGATCAGTGTCGATCTTCATCCTGCGGCCAGCAAATTTCAGCCTGCCTTCTTGAATCGCTTTTTGAACCAAATCCCTGAAAAGGTAACAATTAGAGGTGTTATGACCAAGATAGTTATGATATTTACAAAACCCTATTTTCTGTCTTTGTTCCAACGGTGGTATTTTAGTACCAGGCGGCACCACCATCTGCCCATCTTTGACCAATAAGTCAAAAATTTCCTCACACTTCGACACGTCGAAAGTATAAGTTTTCGAAGGGAATTTTGGGTTGTTTTCGAAAGGATTATTTCCTTGCGCAGGCAGCAATGAGCGACACTCACAGGCGGACCCTGGCTTTAGTTCAGCCACGTCGATTTCTAATTCGGTCGATGAAGCATAATCAGCCTCACGTATTGGGTCTGTCGCGTCATATTCGACAAACGCTACCTTTTCTTTCTTAGACTTATTGTGCTTAATTTTTTCTAGTCTCAATCGTTATAGATGTCGGACTCTGTCAGCCAGTTGTGACATACTTTTCACAATAGTTGGATCTATCTTCTTCCTAATGGAATAATCTAAACCTCCTGCGGCCATTTGAACTAGTTCATGTTCTGGCACTTGTGTGAATCACCTAGCCTTTAAAGACCTAAAATAATTCAGATAATCATTTATACTCTCAGCGAACCTTCTCTTAATACTAGACAATTCCGCCAAACTAATTTTGGAGTGTCCTTCGTAAAACTGTTCATGGAACTTCTTTTCTAGTTTGGCCCATGAGTCGATGGAACTTGGGGTCAACGAAGTAAACCATGTGAAGGCAGCCTTGGTCAGAGAGGAAGGGAAGTTTTTTACTCTTAAGCATTCATTATGAGCTAGATCCCCTGACTCTGTTAAGTATCTGGCGACGTGTTCTATTGTTGATTCACCAGACTCTCCCCCAAATTTAGTGTACTTAGGCACTTTCATCCCCCTGGGCGCCTCGACTTGGAGAATAAATTCAGCTAACGGGGAAATGTATAATGGCCTTTGTAACGTAGCACCCATGCCATTTCTAGCCATAATTCTTTCGACAATAGTTGTCAAATTATTTTCCACCGCCAAGTCTTCTTGTCGGTATTGGTCGACGATTTAATCAGCATCCTGCTATCAGTTGACCATTACCATCTGGTTACGTCCCGTAACTCCTAATTCGACGCCTTGATATTGTAGGGGTCTAATGGTTTATCCTTCGTGGATTGTCTCCTCCTCCGCTGCCCCTACCTCTATCTGCACAGGAACAGTCGGTCTAATCGTTGGCGTTATCTGTCGGGCCGGTGCCCCCAGAAAATTGCATAAACACGTCAATTGGTTCGCCACCTGTCTGTTTGTTTCAACAGATTCTTGTATTAGTGGATTGAAGACTGTGCCCATCTGGTTGGTCAACATGTTAAGCAATTCATGGTTACTATCATCCATTTGCTGTCTCAACACCGCTACTGAAGTGTTCGACAGCGACATGGTTCTGTTCTGAGTAGTGTTCCTTATGTTGCCCCCTTGTGCTGATCCTTGCAAGGGAGGGTTTGTTTTTGAAAACAGTGATGCACTGGATGTCGACTGATATCTGGGCATTAAGGAATACGGCATTCCATAAAGCGGATTTGTGGTGCCAAAGCGAGGCACATAAGGTCTGAACGTTGTTATCGTTGATCCTGAACCCCCCGGTGGAGGCTGAGGAATTGATGTTCCAACCGCACCCGTAGTCGACATGGTTAGGGCTGCACTTGTCATCGGCGACAAAGTGACAACCTGTGAAACTACTGTTTCCGTATTTGGTAAAGTCCCTCGTGGAACTTCATCAATGTTAGTTTCTGACATCTTCACACTACTTCGTGGCTTATTATATAACTTGCCACTTCTAAGTTTCATGCAATTTCGTAACTGCTCTAGCACCGTCCCACTGGGCGTGCCATTTTGTTTATTGTGGAAATTGGTAAACAACCGCTGGTCCTCCCTAGGCTTAAAACGAAGGGTTACTTGTAGGATCGACCAGTTGATCCTTGGACATGTGCTAGTGCAAGTGAAACTTGTCCAAACTTCAACGAAATGACTTTGTGAGGAACGGCTCCCAAGAAAGTGTCGAACAAGCGTAGGGTTTTTTCCACAGGAACGGTTTTAGACAATGTTATCGCCTATAGGTGACTCGTGACCGACAACGTTATAACATTCAAAAGATGTATACTACGAACACGCTTTTGGTGAACTCTATGATTGTGATAGAGTCAGTGTCGACAGCGTAAACGACAACGTAAAATGATAACTCAAAAGCAAAAGAAATTAAAATAAAATGTTCAACGGGAACAATTGAAAAGTAGAGAAGTTGCATTGAAATAAATGTGGTGATTCACGTACATAGCACTCTCAGAAAAACTCTTGCTTCCTCGCGCTGGGAATGGGAAGTTTTCTTACAAGTGATTTCGTAGTACAAAGTGAACCCCTGAGCCCCTTGTGGGATACTCCTATTTATACTAAACTAGAGGAAAACTACTCCTAAGCTAACTTCCTAGAAACTAGCAGATGTTATGACACACGATCTGCATAACCGCCGCACCCATGTCTGACTAACCGCTCCACGTTATGACGCTTTTATTACTTTTGGAACTCCTATTTTATTTTAAATTTCAAATTTCTCCAGCCCAGACGTTAGGGCAAAGCTGTCTTCTGCACATTTGATTACAATTCTTTAAGTCCTAAACCTCGCGTGGGTCGACATAATGGCCTGTTGGCGAAGCCAGCTTTCCCTGTCGGCCTCGTCCTTTGGTTTGTTTTTCTTTCTTACTTGCTTTCAACATCTTTTTACCTTTTGGTAGGGTATGGTCCCCACATTCACAGGACTTTTTCATTACTTGTGCTTTCAACCTGCCTTAGGAATATTTTGTGGTAACACGTTGGTAATACGGCTAGCGGGCCCAATTACGCACACAATTTTCAACTCTTCATCATAAACTTTTAGAGTCAGGGTGCCCTCTTCTATATCTATCAAACATCTTCCGGTCTCAAAAAATGGTCTACCGAGAATGAGTGGTATCTCTTCATCTTCCGGCATTTCTAAGATGACAAAGTCCACCGAAAATAAAAACTTATCAATCTTCACAAGAACATCTTCCACCACTGCATAAGGTCTCTTCACAAAATGGTCAGGAAATTGAAGTGTCACTTTGGTATCTTGCACTTTTCCAATCCCCAACCTCTTGTAAATGGATAACGGCATGAGACTCACACTTTCCCCAAAGTCTATAAGGGCCTTTTTGAAAGATCTATCCCCGATAATGCAAGGGATAGTTACCGAGCCTCGATCTTTCTTCTTCACTGGAATATTCATACCCTTCAAAATTGCACTACAAGTTTCAGTTAGTACAATAGGGTCAGTGTCGGTGCTCCTCTTTTTTGACATAATATCCTTCATAAATTTGGCATAAGAGGGCATTTGTTCAAGTGCCTCCAAGAACGGAATGTTAATCTCAAGCTTTTTGAACATCTCCAAGAATTTATTGAAGTTCTTATCATGTTTCTCTTTCTTCTGATTTCTTGTGGGGAAACGGAGTTTGACAACCGGATTTGATTCACTAACTTTTTCTTTAACCATCAGTTTAGGCACTACCACCTCTTCACTCACAACCTCATTTTCTTTTATTTCCAACTCAACTTCAAGCAATTGGTCTTCTTAGTCATCATCTTTCTCAGGGACTTCTTTCGATTTACCACTCCTTGTGGTTACAACACTCACATTATTATGCTCTCATGGATTTGTAACTGTAGCACTCGGTAATGCACCCGATGTTTGAGAACCCGCGAGTTGTTGAGCAATCTAACTCATTTGCACTTCCAGATTTTTTATTTAAGTACCAGTGTTTCTTAGATTACAACTGGTCTCCTCTTGAAATTGGGAACTTTGAGCCGTCATTTTTTCAATGGCAATTTCCCAATCTGTTTTTCTTGGTACCTGTGGTTGAAATTGCTGTTGGGGTTGGTGGAACTACTGCTGGTATGATTGCTATTGTTGTTGTGGTTGACTTTGATATTGTTGGGCACTTGCTTCTGAACATTTCCTTGTTTGTCCTTCCAGGAGAAATTTGGATGATTTTTCCATCCAGGATTATATGCATTGGAGTAAGGGTTGTTCTGCTTCAGAAAATTAATCTCTTCTACCTGTTGTGCAGTTGCCACACAATGCATGGCGAAGTGAGGCCCCCCACAAATTCCATAACTAACCGCTTGAATAGGTTGAATCGGTTGAACTTGTGCCACCGTTTGAGTGTCAAGAGCCATTTTCTTGATTCTTCGCTCTACTTCAGCTATTATTTGATCTTCCATCTTCACAACTTGATTTGCTAGCTTGAGATCAATGATGCTTTCAGATTGACTTACACTGCGGTTAAGAGCTCCAGATGCTCATTTGCTGCAATTGCTTCGATGATTTTCTTTATTCCTGTGGTTGTTGTAAAATTTGTTGAGCCACCGGCAGCTGTGTCTATGAGTTGCTTAGTCTTCATTCTAAGGCCATTCACAAAATTTTGCATCTGTTCACTTGCATCCATGTTATGAGTAGGACATGCAACCAACAATCACTTGAACCTCTTGTAAGCGTCTCTGAGTGACTCTCCTTCCTTCTGTTTGAAATTAACAATATCATACCTCTTACGGAGATACACAGAGACAGGGAAGTACTCATTCAAAAATGTTGTCTCCATTTGTTGCCAAGCTATAATGCTTCTCGCGGGTAAAGAGTAAAACCACTCTTCGGCATCTTCTGATCGTGTAAACGGAAACATCACCAACTTTTTAGCTTCCTCTGAGTGTCCCTCAATTTTCAACGATGTCGTCATGGTCATAAATCTTTGTAAATGCTTGTTGGCATCTTCATTTATTTTTCCGGAGAACGGTCTCCTTTCGAGTTGACGAATCTTTGAATGGTGTAACAGAAAATGATAAACATTCATTGGTTGGTTTACAATTGTTAACCTTCCAGTAGGAGCATTTGCACCTCCATAGTCATCTAGAAGTCTTTCCACGTGAGGTGGAGCTTCAACCATAGTTTCAGATATGGTTTCGGAGTCTTCCGAATGAACTCAAACAACTTCTTCTTTTTCAGACTTAGAAACAATGGGGGTTGCTTCTGATAGTTCCAGTCTAGCTGTTCGGCGTCTTGCGCACAATGATATTTCTAGTTCTGTGTTAAAAAGAAATTCAACTGAGGCCTTACCTCGCATACAAAGATTAGAAAATTATTATAATTTATAAAAAGAAACAATAGTACAGAGAAATAAAATTTTGGTTGCAGAGCAACAAAATTTCCATTGAATTATTATTCAACTTATACTTTGGCAGTCCCCGGCAACGACACCAAAAATTTGATCGGTAAAATAGCAAGTGTACTATTTGCACCAATGTAGTAATAAAATGGGAATTCTCCCGAGTATCGATCTCGAGGACTGCGTAATAAGTACAAATCTTTACGATAATTCCATTGAACAAAAGATCATAGGGGGTTTGTTGATTATTTTCAAAATGATAAGAACGAGAATTATAAAGCGTATAAAAAGCTGTTAAACGATATGAGTAAACATGTTAAGGCATGATGTGTGAATTTCTTTGTACTACACTACTTCCATATTATATAACATCTATGTTGTAATTATTCAAAACCGATTCTCAAGAATTGTGTTCTCTAATTCCTTAGCCGAAAACCATTAACAGTTAATTTCAATCCTAAGACCTTAGCTATTTAAAACGACGTTACGAAATATGCAATTGATCAAGAATTAACGGCTACTATGGTTTGATCCTTATTCTTAAGTGATTAAACCGAAGTATTATTATACAACAAGCGATAAGGTGGTTTGTTCGACCTAAACCTTAACCATAGATCAAAATTCGATTTGTCCGATAAAATTAAGCATTAAGAACATTGTATAATAATTTGAATTAAGAAAACATTGATGATCATAAAAACATAGAAAGAGTGTTCATACAGTAGCAATTCAGGGACACCCCCTAGCATTTGGGGGATTAGCTTCTCATAGTATTCAAAGACAATAAATTACAAAATAGAGACATTACAATTTGTTGGTGATTAAGGTTGATCTTCAATCTTTTCCGATCTTGAAAACCTCTTCTTCTCCAAAAACCTTGAAAGCTCTCTTCTCCTTTCTGTCTATTCCTTGTACGATCCAAAAAACTCCCTTTCTCTTTACCAAAATGCAGACTAAATAGTTCCCAATCATCTAAAAACATCGTGAAATACCAAAATTGCCCTCCGAACTTACAAGGAGACCACAATAATAAAAATCAGCAAACTAGGTGAATTGGCCAACACGAGCCGTGTCAGATGACACGGGCGCCCGTGTTGGCTCTCTATCAACTCAAATCCTTCAGCCCTTGCTGACATAGGCCGTGTCAGCTGACACGGGCACCCGTGTCAGCTGACACGGGCACCCGTGTCAGCCCCCTATTTTCTGGCTTCCACAATATCCACTTTGCACATGCTGACACGGGCCGTGTCAGCTGACACGGGCCGTGTCAGCTGACACGGGCACCCGTGTCATCCCTTTGTTTTTGCATTATCTCGCTTTGCACGATGTCCTTAACTTTCATTCTTCCGGTACACATCTTTCGGTACACATCTTTCGGGCTTATTGTTAGACCTGGAAACCAAATAGAACTACCATGGAAACGCATAAAATGCGTCACAAAGAGATGAACCACTAATACAACATAAAATAAGCAGAAATTTATAAAATGCGATAAACTTAAGAAATCAACTAAAAGAAGGAACAACGTGTTACCGATTCTTGAAGATTCATGTTGGATGGATGATGAAAACTAAGTGCAAATGGTGACCGATTAATGGTTGATCTTCCCCAGTAGATCGCATTGGTTTCCTCGCCAATTGCCATTCAACTTGCTCCCAGTCAGAGTTTTCTCCTGGTTTATGAGCAGTTTTGATTATTCTCTGTAGGGTTGTCTCCCATTTTTATGGTGTTGACCAAAAAGTTCCCCACAGATTTGATGTTCTTTCCTCAGCAGATTTCCTCCATCCCCTTCTAGGGTTGAGCCTTTGGGATGTTGATCTCTCTGTTCTCCAGTAGTTGTCTCCTTTGTGACGTGTTGTCAGCATAATCATCATATATACATATACATACACATTCATATAATTTCATGATTTGCATTATCATATTTGATTGATTGATTCAAGATTATTCTTTGTTATGGCGGTACTCTATCCTCAAACAAAATCTGGTGTTTGTCCTCCTTCCATTGTAGAGTGTCAGCCCCTTAAGCAGAAATACTTTAACCTTTCTCCTTTCCCCCACCGAGTTTGTTTCCTCGTGGATGATTATTATTTCAATTTCCTCCCTAGTTAATCTTCTGGGTGGAATCACTCCCCTTGAGTTATGTCCTCAATGGTTTGAGTCTCGATTGACCGTTTCTTTCTAGATCTTACCTAGATAGATGCTTTGAGTCCCCTAAGAGTCTATTGCCCAGTAACTGGCAATAGTCTTCTTAGTTTGCAGTTTGTTACTTCTTGCCCAATACCCGACAATAGTACCCCAGCTTTCCCAGCAGTGGAGTCCTTAGTGGATATGTTTCTCCAGGAAGTATATCCTTGATATGTTCACCCTAACTGGTGACAAATATCTTTCTCTCCCCTGCTTGAGTCTATCCTTGATATGTTCATCCTAACCGATGACGGATATTCTCTTTTTGGTATTCTACCCAGTAAAAAGGTATTTGTAATCCCTATTTTTGTTCCCCAGAGTGTTAATCCTTGATATGTTCATCCTAACCGATGACGGGTTTCCTTCTCTTGTAGGTCTTCTACCCAGTAATTGATAGTTGTAAATCCTGCTTTTGGTCCCTCCGTAGAGTTTATCCTTGATATGTTCACTTTAACCAGTGACGAATTCTCTCTCTTGGTATTCTATCCAGTATCTAATAGATGTAATCCCTATTTTCTCCCTTCGCAGAGTCTATCCTTGATATGTTCATCTTAATCGATGACGGATTTTCTCTTTGGGGGTCTTCTATCCAGCATTCGATAGATGTAATTCCTATTTTTTGTTCAGTTGGTTTATCCTGGATATGTTCATCTTAACCGATGACGGGTATCCTTCTTGACAATCCCAGGAAAGTGTATCCTTGATATGTTCATCCTAACCGATGACAGATACTCTCACCCTTGGTCTTCTGCCCAGAAACTGTTAGTTGTAAATCTTATTTTTCTGTAGTTTTCCCCAACAAGGCTATTCTTACCCAGTAAGCGATAATGAATACTCCCTCCTGGAATCATCAATGAGTCATCGTTGATATGTTCATCCTAACCGGTGACGGATGTCCTCTCTGTCAGATCTTTATTATCTCCTTACCCAATAACAGGCAGTAGATAATAAATTTCTGCTCCTCCTGTGTTGAAGTTTATCTTCCCAAGTGGAGTTGAGTGCGCATTTCCTTAGAGAAATTGTTTTCCCTGCATGATTCAAGTACTTCAGTTTTATCTTGACTTACTCGTATCCCCTGCAGATGTTTTTAGTTCCCCGGATGAGTCTTTTCCATGTTTGTATGGAATCCCTCGAGTCCCCCAGTTAGTTTTAAGTCATAGCCTGACCTACGCATAACTCTTTTTTATCCTCTCAGAGTCTCTGTCTCCCTAGTGAGTTTTCCTTACGGAATGCATTATACTCCTGCGGATTTTCGGTCCCTCTGATTTCTTTTCCTTTGTGGAAGTATTTCCCCACAAAGCATTAACTTTTACATTCATATCATTTGCATCATGAGGTCTCTTAGGGAGGAAAGTTTGTTTCTATATGTCGTTATTTTAGCCCATTCTACTGAGTCGACATAAGGATTTTGACCTTCGCCTCCTCAGTTATAATGTCCTTAAATAGGGGCAGCTGTAAGACCCCAATTTTGACCCTAAGATCCCTCATGCAAACTCATCATAAACATTAGCATTGGGATCATACCTTGGTATCCTCCTTACCCCTCTTTCATTGGGTTTATTTTGGGGGAGATCACCAAGAACTTTGTGATTGTATCATACTTGTATATTATAATTTTTTTTACTAACCAAAATACAAAAATATATGTCTTTTCATTTGCCTAACTCTTTTGTAGGTAGGGCATGATCCCATTGATCTATCAAGTTCACATCTAGGGTTTGAGACCCTCATGAACAAAGAACACAACCATGTATTGATACAAGGATGGCCACAAGCATCATATAAGACTCCCAATGATCTCTACATGTTATTTTGATCAAGTTTTCTTCAAGAGTTTGAAGGTGATTTGCCTTGGAATCCCTAGTTTGACTGGGTATCTTGAGTAACTTCACCAACAAGCTATATCACCAATTGATCAAATTTCTCAAGGGACACTTCAAACTTCATCATCTTATGCATATATGATCTACCATGAGCCTATAAAGTCAAGAGAATTGAAGATTAGCAAGTTGGTTGATGGTGCTTGGCCAGATGAATTCATCTGATCAAAATTGGGTCTCCCTAGACCCTATCTCCTACAATTTTCACCATATGAAAATTATTCCATGAGCAATGTTACTCTAAATTACATTCCAAACAACTTTAACATTGATACCTAGAACTATTTTTGCTTGGAAAATCATTTTCTATGTTGGAACATTATAGGTCATTTTGTCTAAACCCTAATTTGAAAGTTAACTTCCCAAGGAAATAACTTGCTCAATTTTTATGAGATGCATGATTTCCAAGTTTCAACATCAAATTCAAGATGTCTACTTCTATTTTTATGTTTGGAGTGAGATCTAATTCAACTTTTTTGAGCATGTGATATGAAGCTACATTATAGGTCACTTTTGACCTATGCCATTGGACAAGTGATTTTTCCAAACTTCAAAACTGCATAAATCTATCATTTCAAATCCAAATGACATGAAATTAGTGACCATTTTGAAGTTCTTTGAAAGAGATACAATTTTTATGAAGACAATTTTCTCATTTGAAGCTCACATAAAAAGTGAAGCAAGGTGGAATATTGAGATACAGGGCTTGACACTTAGAAAAAATTTCAACATGTTGAAATTTCCAAACTTCCACCTCAAAATTCATCACGATACAATCTTCAAATGGAAAAGTGATTAACATGAAAGTTGTTCCTCTTGATCTTACATTTGCAAAAAGTCCAATTTCATCCATTTTGAACAAGAATTGAATAGGCTGCATATGGCTTGAACATTGCATCATCATTTGGAAAAAAAAATCAAACTTCAAGTTTCCATGTACACTTGCCTTGAAATCCAAGTTGATTTCAGACTCTCTCACGCTCATTTGTGGACCTAAAGCAATGATCTCATGGTCTTGTACAAGTGCATTCACCCATGCATCACTCGTTGCCAATTTTGGAAAGTGATTTGGAAGGTGCAAATATCACATGATTCAGCTATAAATAGAGCTCCATATGCATAGAATTCAACACACATTCGCGCTAGCTTTGATCCTAGACTCCTGAACCTTCCATTTTAGAGGATAATTCTGAGAATTTCATCTTGAAATTGAGTTTGAATCTCACTATTTTGAGATTCAAAACTCCAGGGATCCAAGACCTTTTGTGCATTTCATTCTACTTCTGCAAGCATTCTAAGTGAGATTAAGCACGAGCCAAGGCAAGAATAGTTGAATCCAGACCTACATTGAAGGTATTTTCCAGAAAATTTCATCTCTTCGATTCTCTCTCAATCTTGCTCAATTCTGTTGATTCTTTGGTCGTTTGAAGTCCTACCAATATAGGCAAGAAGATTGAGTTGCTTAGAGGTCAAATCGAAGCAACTCAGTTCACACACCTAAATATTCAACTTCTCATATCTTTCTATATGTGAAGAGTTAGTTAAAATTGAGGTCAGATTCGTGCTCTACGCCATTTTTCTGATGGTGATGAGTGAACCAGTCCGGCCAGGGTCACCAGAGAAGATGACCGGCCTTTGGACGTCGGTGATGTGTTGGCATGGTTCAGATCCATTGATATCTTTTAAATTGTTTTAATCTTGTGCATTATTTTGAATTACCATGCTTGTGTCGCGTTGAATCAAGTTCACCATGGAACGCGCGTTGGTGGCCACTTGATCTGCCACCTCAATTAATGAGGGAGATCAAGTGGTCCACGTTTTTTCTGATTATTTTAATTTCATTTTAATTTCTTTATTTTCATTAATTCATATTAATTTTAATATTGATCCAAAAAATATGAGAGTTTCACCAAAAATTTACAAATAATTTCCTCTTTCATATTCTGAATTAAAATTATTTTTTGGATCATTATTAATATTTTTCATGATTTAATTGTTTTTCTAGTTTGTTTTAATTGTTTAAAAATACTTTTAAGTCTTCAAAAATTTTGAAATTTTTTCTCCAAGGTCCTTTGACCTTGTTTGACCTATGATAAATCTCATGGCCATTTATTTGGTATTTTGATGAGGTTTTAGGAATTTGACAAACCATATTTAATTTAAATGTATTATTTTAGTATTTTTAATTTGAATAAATGCCAAATAATTTTGTTGACTAATTGTGATGACTTGTTTATGTTTGACTCTTGTTGTTGCGCCTTGGTCGAGATTGATTTGACTTTGTTAAGTTAATATCATTGGATTTAGGGGATTGATGGAATGTACATTCCATCTCCCATATTGAATAGATGATATTAATTTGGTAAAAATCCTCCTTTGATCAATTTTATTTTTCATCTATTCCCCTCCCACTTCATCTTATTCCCTTTCTTTATGCATTCATCTCATTTGGCCTATGATATCTCAAAGTCCTAAAGCTAGTTGATTGAAAAAATTAACATGAGTATGGATGAGATTAGGCCACCTCTTTTGCATATTTTTTGTGTGTGTGGTATGTTTCATGAGCATAGTACATAATACTATGTCTCTAACATGCATTAACACCAAAATTCTATTGCTCGGCCTCAAATAGTTGTGACTTCTACATAAGTCCAATTACGATTTCTTAACATAGCGCTAAATTTATGACATAAAAGGCATAATATTCTAGTTAGTGAGATTGTAAGTCTCCCCTCTTTCACGGTATTATGTGGAAACTTGGCCTTTTTTCCTTCCTTTGGAAGATGTCTTGGTTCGAGGATCCATGCTTTTGATAAGTAGGTTGAGTGTTCTCCAAAGAATGTCTAAGAATTAAAAGCAAAAGCAAAACAATACTAACTTCTAACCTCTTAACAACTAACTATTAATTTCAAGCCATTTACTTTAATGTCATTTAGTTCTAGCTTTTATACATTTGCCATTGTTCATATCATTCTAATTGTTTATGTTAATGCAGTTTTCATTTTTTCCATTTGGACCATATTGTGTGATATATTTTGTTTGTGTGTACTTTGGTTGTTTGTGTGGTCTTTGACCATTAATGTACATAATAACAACAAAAACCCTAAAAAACGTTTGTGTGGACTGTTGGCTTAATCTTGGACAAATGGATTTAGAACTTAGGTAATATTCCTATGCTAAAGGACTTGGCTAATGCCAACGTGTTGAGAAACCAAGTGCTTGCAATTTGGAACTTCATCTGATACATCATTCAAGATCCCTCTGAGTTCATCTGCAACATGATCATTGTGAAGCTGTTATTTTGAACCTGTGACTTGTGGAATTCATCTGTTACATGGGCTATTTTAAAGAAGATCATGGAATGGATAAGCTTGGATGTGGCTATCTTTATTCGATGCCTTTTCTCTTCAAGATAATAATTGTGCATTTGTGTGTTGCTTGATTCTAAAAAGTCCAACGGAATTCTGGGTTTCTATTGACATTCTTGTCTATTGGATTGCTACCCATTTGGTCAGATCTTTTCAACTCTCAACTTTTAAATTTTATGCATAGGATTAGTCTCTTCATCTTATCCCCATTTCTTTAATTTTAAAATCTCTCCCTCATTTTTTTCAAAATCTTCTTTGATGGAACTTATTTTGTTCTAAAACTTTAACCACATTACAAAAAGATAGAAACTTTGGCCCTATGCCATTGCATTTTTAAACTTTTTTTCTTAAATCAAACTTGTAAATAAACTTAACCATATTTGACTTAAACTTTCAAAAATACAAAAAGAACTAACTCATTCAAACCATTTTTAGGCCTTTGTCCCTTTCAAACTTAACTTTTGTTAAAAGCAATGCATCCACTTTGAAATTTATATCACGAACTACGAGGTTTTGATCCCTCATTTTTATGTTGGTACGTAGGCACAAGACCGAAGGTCTTTCCAAACACAAAAATATAATTAATGAATTCTTTTCTCATCCCCCCATTCTATTTGTTTGTAAACATCATTTTTATTCCAAATACATATGCACACAAAAAGGGCTCCCTAGGAGTACCTAGGACACTTTGGGTGCTAACACCTTACCTCTATGTAACCAACCCAGTTGCCTATAATCTCTGACATTTTATTAGTTTTGATTTGAAAACTTCTTACTTTTTGGGTTTTGTTCGTACTTTTTCCCTTTTCCCTTGGAAACAATAAAAGCGTGGTGGCGACTCTTGTTATTTGATCTCTAGCTTATCCATAGCTCGATGATCACGAATTTACTGCTACAGCGCACATGTGGCAGTCATGTGTGAAATGAATCTTGAGATATAATTCAAGTGGCCGAGTAAACCTCTGACTTGCTTCTCAATTTTAGGCATAGGCATCTCTTGTATTGCTTTGACCCTGGCAGGATCAACTTCAATACCCTTCTCGCTGACAATAAAGCCCAAAAACTTACCAGAACGAACACCAAATGTACACTTATTGGGATTCAAGCGGAGTTTATACTTTCTCAAACGCTGGAATAACTGCAACAAATGCTCAAAATATTCCTCTTCATCAATTGATTTCGCAATCATGTCATCGACATAAACTTTAATCTCTTTATGCATCATATCATGAAAAAGAGTAGGCATTGCTCTTTGGTAAGTCGCACCAACATTCTTTAAACCGAAAGGCATCACTCTATAACAGAATGTTCCCCAAGGTGTAATCTTCCTCTTCATCATCCTCTAGCACAACAGTTAAGTGTTGTTCATTGCCATGAATGAACCCTCCACTACGGAAGCAAAGTTGCATATCCTCAGGCCTTGCTTTTGATGAACCTCGCTGAAAGCCCAGACTGGTTCTACCTTTTGTTGTCGGAGACCTCCACCATGCGCCCCCACTGATCAACATTGCCTTCTTCAACAATCTCCCTTGCATCTTTCAATGAGGACATAGGTGCCCCAACTCTCCTTTCAGCAGCAATAGATAAGGCTTGGAACAGAGTTCCAACCTCATCCTCAGCTTCAAATAAGAGAAATAAGACAGGTGGCTAACCAATAACGCCTTTTCCACGCCAACAATAACAAGCTTCCCATTCTTCACAAATTTGATCTTCTGATGCAATATGGAGGTGACAGCTCCCACCTCGTGGATCCATGGCCTTCCCAAGAGACAACTGTAGGCCGGGTGGATATCCATTACTTGAAAAGTAATTTGGAAGTCACTCGGACCTATCTTCACTGGAAGGTCCACTTCACCAATAACTATTTTGCGTGAACCGTCAAAAGCTTTAACGATTACACCACTCTACCTCATAGGTGCTCCTTGATATGATAGCTTTGACAAAGTTGACTTTGGCAGCACATTCAATGAAGAACCGGTGCCAACAAGCACATTAGACAAAGCATCATCTTTGCAATTCATAGAGATATGCAAGGCCAAGTTATAATTCCTACCCTCCTCAGGGAGTTCTTCATCACAAAAGCTCAAGTTGTTGCAGGAAGTGATATTAGCCACAATATGATCGAATTGATCCACCGTAACATCATATTCCACAAATGCTTGCTCAAGAACTTTTTGTAGTGCTTCTCCGTGTGCTTATGAATTCATAAGCAGAGACAATACTAAATTTTTTGAGGGGGTTTAGAGCAACTGCTCCACCATATTGAACTCACTTTTCTTGATCAGACAAAGTACCTCATCATCATCATTAGCCTTCAAATTGTTGGATTCACCAGACTTATTCTTTGAAGCACTAATCGGATCTACAGCAGGAACTTCTACTTCCGTACTGACAGCTGATGCTTCTTTATCTTTTAGTAACACCGGCCTAAACACACGACCACTTCGGGTCACCTTGGTAACATCAGCAATGCTAGCTACAAAGCTGGTCGTAGGCAACGGGACCTCTTGACCATCCTTCATCATTGTTGCATTGTACTGATACGGAACAACTTTATCAGATGAATACGGAACTGGACCTGCTAACCGTATGACCAACGGCGATACCGATCTATTGCTGACGCTATTACTGTTACTGCTGTCTTATTGAATCAACACTCTCTTGGGATTCTTGAAAACAGGAACTATGACATTCACATCGTCATCTACATGACGAGATTAAACAATTTGGATCATGCCTTCATCCATCAACCGTTGGATGTCCCTTTTCACAAACTCAGAACCTCTCGGGTTGACATTACAGATAGCAAAACTATCATGGTCATGCTCACAATCACCCACCATACAAATGTCCTTGTGCATCGTCACCAAGGACCTCCGAATAAAACTAACATCAAACACTTTAAACTCTTTAGGACAACCGTCCATCATTTTAATAGAAGAATTCCCATGAGCGGGTAGTGGATTTGCTTTCACGTTTGGCGCACGGTCCTCAAAGGACAACATTCCACTCTTTATCAGCTTTTGCACCTCATACTTGAGAGGATAGAAATTCTCTATGTCATGTCTGGGTGCTCCTTGGTGAAAAGCACAACGGAGTTCAGGCTTGTACCACCATGGAAGTGGTTCTGGATATTGTGGCGGGTCTCTCGGTTGGAGTAGGTTCTTGAGAACTAAAGATGGGTATAGTTCAGCGTACGTCATAGGAATCAGGTCAAAAGAGACCTTCTTCCTCTCAAAGTTCTGTTGATGGTGATTGTTGGTATTGTTGTTGTTGTTGTAAGTGTTTGCTCATTGTTGTGGTTGTTGTTGTTGACGTTGTTGTTGTTGAATTGGTGTTGCTTGATTATTCGAGAATACAGAAATGACTAAAGATACTTGATGATGGTTTTGACGGGATGGTGGATTCCTATTGATCTGAGGCCTCCTCTGCCTCCCACTAGAAATTGCATTAGCTTTGCTATCTTTCTTCTTCCCAAAATTGCTTGCATATCTCTTACTTGATGATGTTTCCTCCTTTGACAAACGTCTTTCATGGACACCTTCCTCAAGCCTCATCCCCATGTTTACCATTTCGGTAAAATCATTAGGGGCACTGGAAATCATACGCTCATAATAAAATGAACTCAGGGTCTTTAAAAAGATCTTTGTCATCTCTTTCTCCTCTAAAGGAGGAGGTATCTACGCAACCAATTATCTCCATCTCTAAGTGTACTATTTGAATGTCTCCTTATCCTTCTGAGACATAGACCTCAACTGGTCTCTATCAGGCTCCATATCCATGTTGTACTTGTATTGCTTGACAAAAGATTCTCCCAAGTCGTTGAAAGTGCCAATGCTTGCACTGTCCAACCCCATATACCAACGGAGCGCATCACCAGTCAAACTGTCTTGGAAGTAGTGTATTAATAGTTGATCATTGTCAGTTTTGGTAGACATCTTGCGGGCATACATCACTAGATGACTGAGTGGACATGTATTCCCTCTGAGGAGGAGGAGTTACGGGCGTTGGAGAAGATTGACTCTAAGCAGCCAACACTGACTCCATCATGGCAGTCAGTCGAGCGATCTCATACTTCAACTCTCTGTTCTCTTGCTCAAGATGTTCCATGATTCTCAAATGATTGGCGCGAGTGTTGTACCGATGAGTCATCTTGGCTGAAGCATAGAGGAACCACCAATGATACATCTAGCGAAAGAGAAACCTGCTTATGCAAATGATGCATGAAATGCAATGCTTGTTTGTTTATTTTTATTTTCAAGGCACTTACTATATCATTTACAAATACACATATACTTAACAACAATTGCAACAATTTGATATGACCATAAAAATCTTTTTTTATTTATAGAATTGGAAGGATTACACTGAGTACAACTTTAGAAACCAAAAAAATAAAAATACAAGAGAAAAAGAGACTAGTCATCCTAAGGATCCTTAACAACGTCAGAAGATCTAGCTGAAGGCGCGTACTTCCTTTGAATGCGTCGAATCTCGGTCTCAAAAGAAGCCTTCATCTGAGTCTTCTCGAGGACAAGCTGATCAACAATATTCTGCCAAGCAACGGAAGGCTGAGGCATGCTAGAAGATGAAACCTCCGACTCTCTTTGTCTCTTTGTCACTCGATATTCAAGTATCTTAATAAGTGCATCTTTGTCCTTAGACTCCAACTTCAACTCCTCATGATTCTTGCTCAAACCACGGAAACGCTCTTCCCACGTAACTTTCTCTTGCTTATTTTTGGCGAGTGCATTTTACAACTCCTCTACATAATGGCTCAACCACAACCACAAACGTAGGTTTCTCACAAGGATAAGGCATCTTTAACTCCAAAGCTGTCTTCTTAACCCAAGTAGTGTAAGCTTCCAAAGCTACACAATTGCGCGGACCAAGCTCGGATCTTCCCTTCCTATGCACATTATGCCAAGCATGCACAATCTTCTACTTCAAATGTTGGGAATCTTTACCCTCTTGATAGAAAAGACCTTGTAACAAAGTGTTATTATGTTTGTCTCTCAAGGGGAACCCAAGTTGATGGCGAGCCAAAGCAGGGTTGTAGTTAATTCTTCCTTGTGTACCAATGAGAGGCACAAAAGAAGGTGTGTGACGCAAGTGCAAAATAAACCACTTGTACAGAAGAGGAATGCAACAGACAATAGTTCCACCACCCTTAGAATTCCTTAGATGCAAAGAGAAATACATATCACCCAACAAAGTAAGCACAAGATTCCCAATTAAGAAATGTCTAATGGCGTTAACATCAACAAAACCGTCAATATTAGGGAACCAAGCTAATCCATAAATGAGCAACACAAAAATAGCTTCAAAAGCGTCAACACTACCGGGTTTAGCAAAAGCAGTAGCTTCCTTGTAGAGGAAATCAGATGTCAACCCAAATAAACCTCCTTTCTTCACCCAATGAGCCTCTATCTCATACTTTTTCAAATGAAGAGTTTCAGGAATAAGATGAGATATGGGAATCTCTTCCAATCCACTAAAAGGCCCCCTACTAGAAACATGTATCCCCAAGAGATGGGCATACTCCTCCAACATAGGCACAAGCTGATAATCTGGGAAAGTGAAGCAACGATAGAGAGGATCATAGAACTTCACTAGCACACTCATGAGTTCTTCAACCACATCAGTAGACAAGATAGATAGAAGCTTCCCATGACGTTGTTTGAAGTCCAAGGGATGTAATACAAAAGATGCTAGCTTCCTTAACTCTTTCAAGTCAGGACATCTAAAATTGTACTTCTTAGTGTTCCTTCGTCGATAATCCATGGTCTGAAAATATTTTCAAATAATACCTCAGTTCCTTGAAATATTCGTGTGATGAATGTTATGATGCACATGAATGCATGAATGCAACAATCACAAATAAGGGATCACACACAAGGCAAACAAACAAAGGTCAAGGGATAAATCAAGTCATTGTCAAGATCAATCATCCATTTTTTGTGGATTATGGTTTACACCTTATCAACACCCATGTTCCATTGATATTGACAAGACTTGATTGGATCAACCAAGAATCAAGGGTTTGTTGTAAGCCACGAGCATGGAGTCTGGGTAAGAACCATCCCAAAGGAGTGAACTAAGGATAAAAACATGTAAATCATGCTCTAAAAAGTTCTGAGAGTCTTAATTCCATCTATCGGGTGTTACAGGTTAAGATGACTGACTCATCGAACCATAATATTCTCAAGAGAAACTCGTCTGAGTGTATGTAGCCGGGTTTTCATTACCTTTAGGTTTATTGACTAAACCAAAAGTCAACATACAATTCGAGTCGCCACCGCACTTTTATTTGTCCAAAGGAAAGGCTAAAAAGCGAACACAAGCCAAGTAAGAAATTTTCCAAATCAAAAACTAATAAAAATGTCAGAGATATAAGTAAGGGGATTGGTTATGAAATGGGAAGGTTTTACGCACCCAAAACATCCTTAGTACTCTAAGGGAACCCTTTTTGCAAATATATATTGTAGGTTGGTATTTGGGAACAAATTTGTGCAAAAGATTGGAGGGATGAGAGAAGAATAGATTATATTTACAAATTTTGTTGTTTGAATGGATGAACCCATTGCCTACGTACCATCACAAAGGAGGATCAAAACCTCGTAGTTCGGGGTAACAATCTCAAAGATTGGTGAATTGATTTTAATTAAAAGCCTTAAGGTCTTTTGTTATCAAAGGGAGAAAACTCAATCCTAAACCAACAATCCACCATGTGAGGAAGGCTTCAACATGCTAGTGAGGGGTTAACCATATAATAAGCATGGAAGGCTTATAATCCAACACTAAGGATAAGGTGAGATTTACATCAACCACAATGATAACTCAAACCTATGACTAATGTTTTTTAAAAGTTTTAACAAGTGGCCATTGAAACCACCAAAAACAACTTGAAGTGAGTTATATATGCAATAGTCCTCTTTTCACAATCTCATGATGGGATCCCTATCGCACAAGAGCAAACATCAAAAAGTTCACAACACAATAAGGGGAATGGGCAAAGAATAAGTTTGGAGGAAAAGTCCTTTGAGATCAACTTTGAATTTTAGCATTCTAAAGGCATGAGGCCTAGTTGCTCTTCAACAAATTTTTGCATTCTAAAGGCATGAGGCCTAGTTTCTCTTGAACTTCTTTAAGCATAGGTAAGTCCTAATTCTAAGTCCTTTCTCCTTTTGCATTTGGTTCACACAAAAACAAACACAAAGCAAACACAAGATAGCAATATATTTATATACAATAAATGGGCTCAAATGAGCAAAAGAAAAATGACATAAACATAAAATATGTGCTCAAGTGAGCAATGGGAAAATCAATATGAATAATGAGCAAGAAATAAATGGCATTAAAAGTAAATGGCAAGAAATTAAAAGCTCAAATTAAAGTTAGTAATTAGCGGAGGTTATGTTATCTTGTCAAAAGACAATGTAGCGATATGTTAAGAAATCGTAAGTGGACTAATGTAGTAGTCACACCTATCTGAGGCCGGTCAATAAAAATATAGAGATCATGACTAGTAAGCCAAGCTCCATAAACTTGCCATGCCAAACAAAAGGGGAAGGGCCTTGTATTGACTTTAAGTTATTTGCTTGACCAACAAGCAACCTATCTTGGACACAAAACAACTCACTTGATCATGGATCAAGTTGAGTTTGGTTCGTATCAAAGAAGGCTAAACCTCTCATTTGTCAAGACCAACCATAAGACTTTCACTCATTGGCCATTGATGGAAAGAAAGGGGTGAAGATGAAAAGGAGGGAAAAAAAAGACCACAACCAAATTCAATTGATCAAATATGGATCAAATCAACATCAACCAACACCAGACAGAAGAGAAATGGAGATAACAAGTCAAAGAGTCAATGGTATTTTTTGGTATTTTTTGAATTAAGATAAAATACAAATAAAAAATAAACAACAAAGGTCAAACCTCAAATTCAATTCAAAACAACTTCAATGAGTCCAATTAAATTCTCATAGGTTCAACATAGTCAAACAAAAAGTATGCTTTGACTAACTTTCTCACAAATTTTTGAAACCAGAAAGTATTTAAAAACAATTAAAAACAATTAAAAACAACACAATATGAATAAAAATCTCAAATAATCTAAAATCAAATAAGAAACTGATGAGACTATCATGATCCATAGATGCTATGAAAATATTTTTGGATTTTTCAAAAGTCATAAAGCATTTTAAAATGAATTAAATCTATTAAAAATCAAATAATCCATGAAAAATATCAAATGAAGTCACAAAAATAATTAAAAATCAAAATATGAAACTAGATTTTTCAAAAAAATTTTTGGAGTTGGTCTCATATTTTTATGACTTCAAATGATTTTTTTATGAATTTTGAAAATGAAATGAAAATAGAATAAATGGAAAAAAACCACAACCAGGTGATGGAGCTCATTAATTGACGTGGCAAAGATGAATTGTCCAGATCATCAGGAACACGGTATGTACAAGTCAAGCCGCCACAACATGAATTAAAATAAGTAATTATAATGGATGATCAAGATTAGATCGTAGCAACTAAATCCAATGGCTACAAGAGTGCACACATGGTGATGGTGGTGGAAACCACCATCTTCTCCGGCGAGACAACCACTTCCGGCCACTAGTTGTAGAGAAAAAAGTTTTAATGAAAATGTAAAACAAGGACATGGAAATGAAGCTTGTGTGATGGAGATCAACACTATACCATTGGATCTTCCTCACTCTTCCTATATTGAGAGAAATGTGAAGGAAAAGATCATGGTGTTCCAATTGTAAGCTCATGAAATGATGAATTGAAAGTACCAATGGCTTGCCTCAAGTTTGAGGACTTCAGAAAACCACACAAACAAAAGAATGCTACATTAAATTGAGAGTTATAGATCCAAATTTTTTGAATGTATACCTCTGAATTGAAGCACTTTTGGCCACGAATCCTCCAAGTTCCTTACTCCTCTTTGATCTATGGATGCAGGGGAAGTGAAAGTCTAAGGAATTAGGCTTTGAAGATCAGCTAATGATGCTGAATTTCAAGCTCGAAAGTAAGAACAAAATTTGAACAATTCCTTTGGTATGGCTATGGTTTTAATGCTGCAGTAATTCAGATCTCCAAAAGGTTACCAAATGAATGAGAGGAAGTGGTTATTTATAGCTGAAGGCATCAGATCACACGCTTCTTTCATGTGCATAGCAATTCAAATTTTGCTTGCATGGGCCTGTGCAACCATGTGGAAGGCCCAATGATGGCTGCAAAAACATGTTGAGATCAAGTGAAAAGAAAATGGACGTGTACATTGGATGGAAACAGCTTGCATACCAAGTTATAACATGAAATATCCAAAGTGCACCTAAATGAAGATAATTTCGAAACTAACAAATGGTAGAACCAAATGAGTAATGTGAGTAATGGTTGGAAAGCCGTTGGAATAAGGAACAAAAGTCATGTTGGGAATAAATTCATTTGGAATTTGGAAATTGATGAAAACTGACTGTGAAAATCCAAGTACAAAACATATTCAAAACACATTCAAAAATTTCACCAAAAGCAAGCTTAATCAAACCCCTTTGTATTTATGATGCAAGCTTCAAATGGTAAAACCTCCAACATAAACATTGTAGATCTTTTTAAGATGATAATGTTAGATTCAAAATTTGCATCATTTGGATTTTCTATGACAAGGTTATGGGCATTTGAAGTGGGGTACTTTTTCAAATTCAATGAATTAGGTCCAATATGACCTATAATGTTTTGTATTATCACATGTATTTCTTTTAGGATTATGAAATTTTTTCCAAGATGACATTTGAATTAGAAAATTTAATATTTCCAATTCATTTGGTATCACCTCAAAATCATTAAAATTAAGGAAGTTATGCCCTTGGTAAATTGACCCAAAATTAGGGTTTCAGTCAAAATGACCTATAATGTTTTGAAATGAATGATCACCTTCCAAGTTTCAAATATATTTTTTATGAACATTAAAGTTGTTCATATGGTTCTTAGGAACAATTTTTATCTTAGAGTCATCTTCATTTGACAAACACATCAAACGTTATATCTCAATGGTGCTGAGCTTAGTCAGATGACTTGATTGGTCAACTTTTCAAGGCCAAACTTTTAATCTTGATGAATAAATGATTGAGGATCATTAAATAGGCTCATATATGCATAAAATGATGAATGAAAGAACTTCCCTTGATTAAATGTGATCATAGGCTGAGGCTGCTTCATGGGCAAGGCACAATCAAAGCATAATGAAATTAGGGTTTCCTTGGGAAACAATCCTCATGCCCTTTGGGTTATCTTGATCAAATTGGAAAATTGAGATATTTGGGAGGCATATATGATGATTAAGAGCTTTTTGGACCATTGTCATGCTTTTTCTTTCTCCATCTAGCCATTGTATTGGACTTAGGAGCCTCCTAGGCGCATTGTAGAACACATGATCACTTGAGCTTCAAAATACAAAAAGAGTTAGTGACATATTTTTGTGCTTTTAGTTAGTAATAAAATAATAAAATTAATAATATATAAGACAAGCATGCTTGGTTGTCTCAAAACACTCACACAAGTCCCAACCCTAGGGTTAAGGGGCCAAACATGCTATGATCCTTGAGGCAATGCATTTGTGCAAAATCATGATGCCATCAGGGATCTTAGGGTCAAAATTAGGGTCTTACAGTGTAGTATCGCGTAACAACTGTTATCAAGTCTACACTTGAACTGTCTCCGTACTACGTCCTAAATATGCCAAGAGGGGGTAAATGTTCTACGGTCCCTAGCTTCTCGGACCCAAATTAGAGATAGTAATGCCTAACCATAAATACTTGTGTGACATTTACAAATCCAAAAGGGTCTCCACTGAGCAGATGGATCTCAAGCCAACTTGTTAAGGACCACTCCATACAAGTCGAACATGTCTATACCATCCTCCTATCTTAATTGCACTCAAGTTCGTGTTAGAACTTATCTCACCACTCAGAGATCACCAAGCATAACTAGCAGATTATATCATACAAACAAATATACATACATCACATATATATAATTATATACACACAAAAAAGTAGGCTAAACCCACTAGAGACTACTCCCCAGCAGAGTCGCCACTTAATTTCTGTAGCGGTAAATTCATGAACATCATGCTATGGATAAGCAAGACATCAAATAAAAAGAGTCTCCACCACACTTTTATTTTTCCAAAGGAAAAGGGAAAAGTATGAACAAAACCCAAAAGTAAGAATTTTTCAAATCAAAACTAATAAAATGTCAAAGATTATAGGTGAGGGAGTTGGTTACACAGAGGGAAGGTGTTAGCACCCAAAGTGTCTTATGTACTCCTAGGGAGCTCTTTTTTGTGTGCATATGTATTTTGTACAAAGTGATGTTTGCAAAAAAATAGAATGGGGGGATGATAAAAGAACTCATTAATTATATTTTTATGTTTGACAAGACCTTCGGTCTTGTGCCTACGTACCAACATAAAAAATGAGGGATCAAAACCTCGTTGTTTGTGGTATCAATTTCAAAGTGAATGCATTGTTTTAAACAAAAATTAAGTTTGAAAGGCATAAAGGCCTAAAAATTATTTGAATGAGTTAGCTCTTTTTTCAGATTTTTGAAAGTTTAGGTCAAATATAATTAAGTTTATTTATAAGTTTGATTAAGAAAAGAAGTTTGAAAAAGCAATGGCATAAGGCCAAAGTTTCTAGTTTGCAAAGTGGTCAATGTTTAGGACAAAACTAGTTCAAACAAAGAAGAAATTTTTTAAAGGAGGGAGAGATTTTGAAATGAAAGAAATGGGGAGGAGATGAAGAGACTAATCCTATGCACAAAATTAAAAGTTAAGAGTTGAAAAGATCTGACCAATGGGTAGTAATCAAATAGACAATAATGTCTTATAGAAAACCCAAATTCCCTTGGATATTAGAATCAAGCCACAAACAAATCCATACAATATTTTCTTGAAGAGCAATGCATCAAATAAAGATAGCCCCATCCAAGCCTTATCCACTCCATGATCTCCTTCAAATTTGCCCAACTAGCAGATGAACTCCACAAGTCACAGGTTCAAAATAACAACTTCACGATGATCATGTTGCAGATGAACTCAAAGGGATCTTCAAAGATATATCAGATGAAGTTTCAAATTGCAAGAACTTGGTTTCCCAAAAGTTGGCATTGGCCAAGTCTTTTAGCATAGGAATGTTGCCTAAATTCTAAGTCCAATTGTCCAAGATCAAGTCAACAGTCCACACAAAAGTTTTTTAGGGTTTTTTGTTGTTATTATGTACATTAATGGTCAAATACCACACAAACAAACAAAATATATACAAACAAGATATATCACACAATATGGTCCAAATGGACAAAGTGAAAATGGAATTAACATACCCAATTAGAATTGTATGAATAATGGCAAATGAATAGAACTTAAAAATTAAAGTGCATTAAAATAAAGGACTTGAAATTAAATTTTAGTTGTAAATAAGTTAAAAGTTAGTATTGTTTTGCTTTTTCTTTTGTTTTAAGTCATTCTTTGGAGAACACTCAACCCACTTATCACAAGCATGAACCCTTGAACAAGGACATCTTCCAAAGGAAGGAAAAAAGGACAAGTTTCCACACAATACCATGAAAGTGGGGAGACTTACAATCTCACTAACTAGAATGATATGCCTTTTGTGTCAAAAGTTTAGCGCTATGTTAAGCAATCGTAATTTGACTTATGTAGAAGTCATAACTATTTGAGGTCGGGCAATAGAATTTTGGTGTTAATGCGTGTTAGAGACATAGTATAATAGAATATGCTCATGAAATATACCACATATTAAAAGAATATGCAAAAGAGGTAGCCTAATCTCATCCATATTTATGTTAATTTTGCAATCAACTAGCCTTAGGATTTAGAGATATCATAGGCCAAATGAAATGGATGCACAAAGAAGGGGAATTAGATGAAGAGGGAGGGGAATGGATCAAAACTCAAAATGGTCAAAGGAGGACTTTTACCAAGTTAATCCCATTCATTCATTTTGTGAGATGGAATGTACATTCCATCAATCCCCTAAATCCAATGATATTAACCTAGCAAAGTCAAATCAACCTTAACCAAGGCCCAATAACACAAGTCAAACATACACAAACCATCACAAAAGGTCAACACAATTATTTGACATTTATTAAAATTAAAAATACTAAAATAATGCATTTAAATTAAATATGGTTTGTGAAATTCCTAAAACCTTATCAAAACACCAAAGAAATGGCCATGAGATTTATCATTGGCCAAACAAGGTCAAAATACCTTGGAGAAAAAATTCCAGAATTTTTAAAGACTTAAAAGTATTTTTTAACAATTAAAAATAAACACAAAAATAAATAAATCATGAAAAATATTAATAATGATTCAAAAAATAATTTTAATTCAGAATATGAAAGAGGAATTTATTTAAATTTTTTTGGTGAAACTCTCATATTTTTTGGATCAATATTAAAATTAATATGAATTAATAAAAATCGAATGAATTAAAACAAAAATCAAAAAATCAAAAAAACATGAGTCACTTGATCTCCCTCATTAATTGAGGTGGAAGATCAAATGGATGGAAACGCGTGTTCCATGGTGGAACTCAGTCAGCGCGCCACACGCATGGTAATCAAAACCAATGCCTAAGATTAAAACATTTCAAATGGATCTTGTGGTCAAGAGAAGTGCCAAGACACCGCCGGATCCAGAGCTCCAGTCTTCTTCTCCGGTGGACCTCACCAAACTGGTCCACCCTCAACCATCACCCGAATAAAAAAGGAGGACATGATCTGAAAGAAAAAATGGCGTAGAGCACAAATTTGACCTCAATTTCAACTAACTCCAAATATATAAAGAGATATGAGGAGTTGAATTTTTGGGTGTGACTACTGAGTTGCTTCAATTTGACCTCAAAGCAACTCAATCTTCTTGCCTACATTGGTAGGTATTCAGACAACCAAAGATCCAAGAGAATTGATGAGAATTGACTGAGAATCGAATAGAAGAAGTTTTATGAAATTTACCTTCAATGTTGTGTAGAAATGGATCTTGCTTGCTTCAACCTTGATCTGATCACACTTGAGAAGCTTGTAGAAGAGGTTTGGCAATGGTACAAAGCTTTGGATCCTGGAGTTTTTAAATCTCCAAACAGTGAGATTCAAACTCAATTTTCAAGTTGAAAATTCTCATGTTTTCCTTTGAATGGCGAGGGTTTCCATTAGGGGGAAAAGCTGGCGCGCAAGGTGTGTTTGAATTGAGCTCCAAGGGCCTGTATTTATAACAATTGGGATTGATTTTTGAACACTTGAAAAATTGCTAAATTTGGATATGGGGATGCACAAGCTTGCATAGGCATGCACATGCTCATGAAGCAATCCAATTTGATCCATGTAGAATCATTCTGAAGTTCAAATGAGGCTTGGATGTCAAGGCAATGTGAAATGTGATTTTTGGCATTTGATTTCTTCCAATCATGTAGACCTGTTAAAGCCATGTGCAGTCCTAGCAAATCTCATCCAAAATGCATGAACTTAGGTTCTTTGGAAATCTTAGATTAAGGGGAACAACTTTGATGTTGGACACTTTTTCATTTGGAACTTGGATCATGGTGAATTTTGAGGTGGAAGTTTGGAAATTTCAACATGTTGAAATTTTTTCTAAGTCTCAAGCGATATATCTCAATATTCAACCTTGCTTGACTTTTTATGTGAGCTTCGAATGAGAAACGTGTCTTCATCAACGTTGTAGATCTTCCAAATACCTTCAAAATGGTCACCAATTTCATGTCATTTGGATTTAGAATGATAGAGTCATGCATTTTTTAAGTTTGGAAAAATCACTTGGTCAATGGTATAGGGTAAAAATGACCTATAATGTATCCTCATATCACATGCTCATAAAAGTTGAATTATCTCTTACTCAAAACATAAAAGTTGAATTAGACACCTTTAACTTAATTGTGAAACTTGGAAATCTTTCATCTCATAAAAATTGAGCAAGTTATGGCCTTGGGAAGTTGACTTTCAAACTAGGGTTTTCAAGGAAAATCACCTCCAAACTCTTGAAGAATACTTGATCAATGTGACATGTAGAGATTATTGGGACTCATATATAATGCTTTGAGACCTTGTGGATCAATCTGTGGTTGTGCTTTTAGCCATGAGGGTCTCAAACCCTAGGTATGAACTTGATGAATTTTGATGGTCATGCCCTACCTACAAAAGAGTTAGGCAAATACAAAGACGTATTTTTGGTATTTTGGTTAGTGAAATGCTAAAATACAAGTATGATACAATCACATGGTGCTTGGTGATCTCTCCCAAAACAAACCCAATGAAAGAGGGGTAAGGAGGATGCCAAAGTATGATCCCAATGCAAATGCATATGATGAAATTGCATGAGGGATCTTAGGGTCAAAATTGGGGTCTTACATCAGCCACTTGAACTGCCACCTCAACTAATGAGGGAGATCAAGTGGTCCACATTTTTTCTCATTTTATGATTTTCATTTTATTTCATTTATTTTATTTTATTCATATTAATTTTCATATTGATCCAAAAAATATGAGAGTTTCACCAAAAAAATTTAAATAAATTCCTCTTTCATTTTCTGAATTAAAATTATTTTTTGCATCATTATTAATATTTTTCATGATTTAATTTATTTTGTGAATATTTTTAATTATTTAAAAATAGTTTTAAGTTTCCAAAAATGATGGAATTTTTTCTCCAAGGTCCTTTGACCTTGTATGACCTATGATAAATCTCATGGCCATTTCTTTGGTGTTTTGATAAGGTTTTAGGAGTTTGATAAACCATAATTTAATTTAATGCATATTTTAGTTGATTTTAATCATTTAAATGCAAAATAAATTGTGTTGAGCTTCTAATATTGACATGTTGAGTTTGACATGTGTTGTTGGGCCTTGGTCAAGGTTTATTTGACTTTGATGAGTTAAAATCATTTGATTTAGGGGATTGATGAAATATACATTTCATTTCCCAAAATGAATTAATGATTTTAATTTGGTAAAAGTCCTCCTTCGACAAATTTGTGTTGATTCCATTTCCCCCTCCCTCTTCATCTCAATCCCATTATTTTCTCATTCATTTCGTGGACCTATGATATCTCTATATCCTAAGGATAATTGATTGCAAAATCAACATAAGTATGGATGAGATTAGGTCCACTTATTTTGCATACTCTTTTTTGAGTGTGGTATGTTTTAGGAGCACGGTTCATAATACCATGTCTCTAACATGCATTAACACTAAAATTTCTACTGCCCGACCTCAAATAGTTATGACTTCTACATAAATCCAATTACGATTGCCTAACATAGCGCTAAATTTGTGACACAAAAAGGCATATCATTCTAGTATGTGAGATTATAAGTCTCCCCTCTTTCATGGTATTGTATGGAAACTTGGCCTTTCTTCCTTCCTTTGGAAGATGTCTTGGTTCAAGGATCCATGCTTGTGACATGTGGGTTGAGTGTTCTCCAAAGAATGACTTAAACAAAACAAAAACAAAAGCAAAAGCAATACTAACTTCTAATCAACTAACAACTAACATTTAATTTCAAGCCATTTACTCTTATGCACTTTAATTTTAAGTCTTATTTCATTTGCCATTATTCATACCATTCAATTTGTTTACTTTAATGTCATTTTCACTTTGCTCATTTTATCCATATCTTGTGATTATTTTGTGATTGTATATACTTGTTTGGTTTTGTTGGTCTTTTGACCTTAATATACATAATAACAACAAAAACCTTAAAAGACATTTGTGTGGACTGTTGGATTTGATTTGAGACATTGGACTTAGAATTAGGTAAAACTCCATATGCCAAGGACTTGGCCAATGCCAACTTTCATGAAAACCATGTGCCTGTGAAGTGAACTTTCATCTGATAAAAATATTGAAGATCCATTTGAGTTCATTTGCAACATGATCCTATTGAAGCTGTTATTTTGAACCTGTGTCTAATGCCTATCTTTGAAGTCATCTGATACATGGGGAATTATGAAGAAGATCAAGAAGTTGCTAATCTTGGATGTGGCTATGTTTATTTGATGCATTGCTCTTCACATTGCTATTTGTGTATTGATGTTGCTTGATTCTAAAGTCCAAGGGAAATTTGGGTTTCTATATGACATTCTTGCCTATTGGATTGCAACCCATTGGTCAAATATTTTCAAATCTTAACTTTTAAATTTTTGCTTAGGATTAGTCTCTTCATATCCTCCCCACTTATTTAATTTTAAAATATCTCCCTCCTTTTAAAATCTTCTTTGCTTGTATTTTCTAAACTTAGACTTTATTGCAAATTAGAAACTTTGGCCATATGCCTTTGCATTTTAAAACTTAATTTCTTAATCAAACATGTAAATGAACTTAACTATACTTGACTTTATATTTCAAAAAAGACAAAAAAAACTAACACTCATTCAAACCTTTTTAGGCCTTTGGTGCCTTTGTTAAACTTAAAATTTTGTTAAGACCAACTCATTCACTTTGAAAGTTATACCACGAACTACGAGGTTTTGATCCCTCATTTTATGTTGGTACATAGGCACAAGTACGAAGATCTTGTTAAACACAAAAATATAATTAATAAATTCTTTTCTCATCCCTCCGCTCTATTTATTGCAAATATAATTTTGTACAAAAATGCATATGCACACAAAAAGGGCTCCCTAGGAGTACCAAAGACACTTTGGGTGTTAATACCTTCCCTCTGTGTAACCAAACCCCTTACTCTAGTGGGTTAGCCTACTTTTTATGTGTATATAATTATGTATTTTATGTATGTATATTTGATTGTATGATATAATATGCTTGTTGTCCTTGGTGATCTCTGAGTGGCGAGATAAGTTCTAACCCGAATTTGAGTGCAACTAAGATAGGAGGATGGTATACTTATGTTCGACTTGAGTGGAGTAGTCCTTAACAACTTGGCTTGAGACCCATCTACTCAGTGGAGATCCTTTGGGAGATATTGATGTCACACAAGTTATTTGTGGTTAGGCATTACTTTCTCTGATTTGGGGTCCGAGAAGATGAGGACCGTAGAACATTTAACCTCACTTGGCCTATTTAGGACGTAGTGCGGAGACTGTTTAAGTGTAGACTTGATAACAGTTGTTACGCGATACTACACTCAGACGAGTTTCTCTTGAGAATATTATGGGTTGATGAGTCAGTCATCCTAACCTTTAATATTTGATAGATGGAATTAAGACTCAAGGAACTTTTTAGAACATGATCTACAGGTTAATATCCTTAGTTCACTCCTTTGGGATGGTTCTTACCCACACTCCATGCTCGTGACTCACATGAAACCCTTGATTCTTGGTTGATCCAATCAAGTCTGGTCAATATCAATGGAACTTTGGTGTTGATAAGGTATAAACCATAATCCACCAAAATGGATGATTGATCTTGACAATGACTTGATTCATCCCTTGACCTTTGTTTGTTTGCCTTGTGTGTGATCCCTTATTTGTGATTGTTGCATTCATGCATTCATGAAATCATAACATTCATCACACAAAAATTTCAAGGAACTGAAGTCTTATTTGCAAATATTTTCAGACCATGGATTATGGACAAAGGAACACTAAGAAGTACAGTTTCAGATATCCCGACTTGAAAGAGTTAAGGAAACTATCATCTTTTGTATTAGATCCCTTCGGTTTCAACAACGTCATGGGAATCTTCTGTTTATCTTGTCTGCTAATATGGTTGAAGGACTCTTGAGTGTGTTGGTTCAGTTTTATGATCCTCTCTACCATTGCTTCACTTTTCCTGATTATTAGCTTGTGCCTACGTTAGAGGAGTATGCCCATCTCTTGGGAATACCTGTTTCCAGCAGAGTACCTTTTAGTGGATTGGAAGAGATTCCCAGATCTCATATCATAGCTGAAGCTCTTCATCTGAAGAAGTATGAGATAGAGGCTCATTGGGTGAAGAAAGGAGGATTGTTTGGATTGACTTCTGAGTTCCTCATCAAGGAAGCTACTTCCTTTGCTCAAGTCGGTAGTATGAACGCTTTTGAAGCTATCTTTGTGTTGCTCATCTATATGTTGCCTTTGTTCCCTAACATTGACGGTTTGGTTGATGTTAATGCCATTAGAATTTTCTTGATTGGGAGTCATGTGCCTACTTTGTTAGGTGATATGTACTTCTCTTTGCATCTAAGGAATTTTAAAGGTGGTGGAACTATCGTCTGTTGTGTTCATCTTCTGTACAAGTGGTTTATTTCGCACTTGCCTCAGACGCCTGCTTTTGTAGAGAAAAAACAATGTCTAAGGTGGTATTAGAGACTTATGTCTCTCACTAATGATGATATAGTTTGGTATGATTTTTCATTGAGAAGCTTGGAAATTATTGATTGTTGTGGTGATTTCTCTAATATGCCTCTCATTTGTATACAAGGAGGAATCAACTACAACCCTGCTTTGGCTCGTCGCCAACTTGGGTTCCCCTTGAGAGACAAAACTAATAACATTTTGTTAGAAGGTATTTTCTATCAAGAGGGTAAAGATCCCCAACATTTGAAATGCTTGGCATAATGTGCATAGGAAGGGAAGATCCGAGCTTGGCTTGTGCAACTATGTAGTTTTGGAAGCTTACACTCTTTCGGTGAAGAAGAGAGCTTTAGAATTGAAGATGCCTTATGCTTGTGAGAGACCTATGTCTATGGTCGTGGTTGAGCCATTAACTCTCCCTAACCAATATGTAGAGGAGTTGGAAGACGCACTCGCCAAGATGAAGCAAGAGAAGGATATGTGGGAAGAGGGTTTCCATGCTCTGAGCAGAAAGCATGAGGAGTTGCAGTTTGAGTGTAAGGACAAAGATGCACTTATTGAGCTTTTTGAACACTGAGTAGTGAAGAGACAGAGAGAACCAGAGGTTTCATCTTCCTCTAGTATGCCTCAGCGTTCCGTTGCTTGGAAGAAGATTGTTGATCAGCTTGTCCTCGAGAAGGCTCAGATGAAGACTTCTTTTGAGTCCGAGATTCGACGCATCCGAAGAAAGTACGCGCCTGCGGCCCGATCTTCTGATATTGTTATTAGGGATCCTTAGGATGACTAGTCTCCTTTCCTATTGTATTTTTTATTTTGGTTTCTGAAATTGTACTCAGTGTAATCCTTCCAATTATATAAATAAAAGAGATTTTTTATGGTCATATCAAATTGTTGCAATTGTTGTTATAAATATATATATTGGCAAATAAAATAGTAAGTTCCTTGAAAATAAAACAATCAAGCATTGCATTTCATGCATCATTTACATACAGGTTTCTCTTCCTCCAAATGTCTTATTGGTTCTTCTTCTGTGCTTCAGCAAAGCTGACTCGTCGATACAATACCTGTGCCAATCACTCAAGAATCATGGAACATCTAGAGCCAGAGAACAGAGACTTGAAGGATGAGATTGCTCGTCTGACTGCCATGATGGAGTCAGTGTTAGCTACTCATAGCCAATGGTCTCCAACGCCTACAACTCTTCCTCCTCAGAGGACTGTTATTTCAGAGGTTGCTACATCTACCATTACTACTACTGCTCACTTTGCACCTAAGATGCCTGCCGGATTCTCGTGGGGAATGCCTCCCAATTTCATGCCTGAAGGTTTCGCGCCTACATTTGCTTCCATGTTGGAATCTATCCCGGTCATGTCCGTGCCACCACCGGTTGTTCATACTTTACCCCGTGTTGAAGACACCGTCTATCATTCTGAGCCATCTGAGGGTCCGGATGTGTATGAGTAGATGGACGAAGTGAAGGACCAATTCTTTGAGTTGCGAAAGGAGTTGAAGACCTTGAGGGAAAAAGATTTGTTCAGTAAAAGTGTTGCGGAACTTTGCTTGGTTCCTAATGTTAAGATCCTGATGAAGTTCAAAGCCATGACTTTGAAAAGTATAAGGGGAATACATGTCCACTTAGTTATCTCATCATGTATGCTAGAAAGATGTCGACGCAAACTGATAATGATCAATTACTGATTCATTATTTCCAAGACAGTTTGACTGGTGCCCCTCTAAGGTGGTACATGGGTTTTGATAGTGCGAGTGTCCGCACGTTCAATGATTTGGGTAAGGCTTTCGTGAAGCAGTACAAGTATAATATGGATATGGCTCCAGATTGGGATCAGTTAGGATCATTGTCTCAGAAGGATAAGGATGTAAGAACAAAGTTGGTTCTATAATATATCTCTAAGATTTTGATGATAACAAAGGATGAAACAAAAATGGTACTCTAACGAGATTTTTTCTTAGTGTGCAGGACTCTGACCATACATCAGATAGAAAATTACATCAGATATAAAATATTTGATTATCAGATGCAACCTAGAAAGGATGCATCCAGAAGGTTCTGATTCTGATCAACGCAGATACCCGCGCAACATTAAGAAGTCAGAAGCTCCTTTAAAAGACTACTGAATCCAGACTCTCGTACTAAAGAAGTCTAGAGGATTGAGAAGCTCTGACGGGGTTATACATAATCATCCTCTGAAGACAAACTCTGATATATCAAGACTCTGATGTAGACTCACCAGTCCAGAACGCGTAACTGAAAAGAAATCTTAATGTGGAAAGAAAGTATTTCAAGAAGGGAATAATGAGGCGCGCAAAACTGTTTTAGAAAGAAACAAGGAGAGTAATGACATTAATCATTCTTCAATGACCAAGACTCTGTCATCACTCCAACGGTCCTTCACAGCGTCTATATAAAGGATGAAATACTTCACAAGAGTACGCACCTGAGACACACAAGAAATTTCATTCATCCTCTCTCATTTTTTCACGAGGTGCTGCTCTTATGTGAAAAGTTATTACTCTTATAATTCTGTAATATTTGCGTTTTGTTAGAAGCACTTTACATTACAATTTACTCTTGCTTGAACTACTTCCTCAAGTGACTCTGCCCAGTCTGAATACTTGAGAGGGCTGAGAGATTATTCTCTTTGATGTTTGGTTGTGTAATCTTTCAAGATTAGTGGATTAAGTCCTTTTTGAAGACGAAATCACCTTGGCCAGGTGGACTGGAGTAGCTTTGAATTTCAAGCCAACTAGTATAAAATTCTGCTGAACCTCCAATCTTTGATGGAGAAAAATTTGATTATTGGAAAGACAAAATTGAAAGTTTCTTTCTGGGCTACGATGTTGATCTATGGGATACTGTCACAATTGGCTACGCACCACCTGTGACAGTCGTTGGCGTTGCTATTCTCAGAAGCAGAATGTCAGATTATCAAAAGCGTGAATTCAAAAACCATCACAAATCCAGAACGATTCTACTCAATGGTATTTCCTACAATGAATATGAAAATATTACCAACAGGGAAACAGCTAAATAAATACTTAACTCCCTGAGGATGACTCACGAAGGAAATTCTCAAGTCAAAGAAATAAAGGCTCTGGCTCTAATCCAGAAATATGAAGCCTTCAAAATGGAGGACGATGAAGCTGTAGAGGTAGTGTTCTCTAGATTTCAAACTTTAATTGCAAGACTCAAAGTGCTAGATAAATGATACACAACTGCGGATCATGTCAAAAAGATTGTTAGAAGCTTGCCAAAGAAATGGAGACCCATGGTCACAACTTTAAAGTTATCAAAAGATCTGAACAATATCAACCTTGAGGAACTCGTTAGTTCACTCAGAAGCCACGAGATAGAACTGGAGGAAGATGAACCTCAAAAGAAGATCAAGTTTGTAGCACTAAAGTCCAGATCCGAAAGACGAAAACCAGATAGAAACAAAGCCTTCCAAGTTGAAGAAGAAGACAATGATGACTTTGAGAAGGAAGACTCTAACGACGAAGAAGAATTATCCCTTTTAACCAGAAGAGTAAAACAACTCTGGAGAAAAAGGAATAATAACTTCAAAAGACCAAGACCCAAGGGGGGTCGATCAGAATCAACTTCCAGAGGTAAGTCAAACAAATATATATAACATGCTTTGAATGTAAGGAAACAGGTCATTACATAAATGAATGTGTCCCAAGTTCAAGAAAGAAAGCTCTAGAAGAGAAAATTTCAAGAAAAGTTCATTCAAAACTAAAAAAGTACTGATAGCCACCTGGGACAATAGTGGATCTAATTCCTCAGAATCGGACTCTGAAGAACAAGCAAATGTTGCACTCATGGCTACCACCTCCAGAAATACATCAGATGGAGAATCTGAATCTGAAGAGGTATTTTCCGATCTTTCTCGCTCTGACCTTGAATCATGCCTTTCTGAAACTCTAAATTCATATCAGAAACTTAAACAAAAATTTAAAGCTGTAAAAGAGGTTCTTGAAGAAAGCATCGAAGAATGTGGTAAACTTGAGATGACAGTTTCAGAACTAAAAGATGAAAACCGAACTTTGATATTAGAAATAGACTCCACAAATAAACAATGTTTAAAACTTGAAGAAGCGTTATCTCAAGCTCCACAAATTTCGAACACGGTAATTTATGAATATGAAAAATATTTTCAAAAGTTTCTGAAAAATGGGATAGAGAGAAGCAGAATGGCATCCATGATTTATGGAGTAAGTCAGAATAATAAAAGAGGAATAGGGTATGACCCCAGTGAAGATAAATCTTCCACAAATGACAAACCTAAATCTCTAATTTGTTATCACTACACACATACACAAGCACAACGTTTTGATAATGCTAGAAAACCCAAAGTTCTAAGAAACTCTGGGAAAACTAATCATAAAGGACCCAAAAGATTCTGGGTACCAAAGGATAAGATTGTTTATGATGCAGATATGTTATGCACCAGAGTTAAGACACCAATCATGGTACCTGGACTCTGGATGCACGCGACACATGACGGGAAGAAAGTATATGTTCCAATGTCTGAAACTTAAAGATGTTGGCTTCGTAGGTTTCAGAGGAAATCAGAAATGAAGGATCAGAGGCTCCGAAACTATTGGTAATGGAACTCTTCCCTTTATATCTAATGTTCTCTATGTAGAAGGATTAATGCATAACCTGTTATCAATAAGTCAATTAAGTGATAACGGCTATGATGTAATCTTCAATCAAAAAACATGTAAAGCAATTAATCAGAATAATGGAACAGTCCTATTCACTGGCAAGAGGAAAAACAATATATACAAAATAAATATTTAAAACTTAAAAGAACAAAAGGTAAGATGTTTGATGTCTGTTCATGAAGAGCAATGGGTGTGGCATAGACTCTTGGGCCACATTAGCATGAGAAAACTCTCTCTGCTAAATAAACTCGAGTTAGTCAGAGGTCTACCCAAGCTGAAGTATTCTTCAGATGCTCTATCTGAGGCATGTCAGAAAGGAAAATTTTCCAAAACATCTTTTAAAAAGAAAAATATTGTTTCCACCTCTAAGCCTCTGGAACTTCTTCACATTGACCTATTTGGACCTGTTAAAACAGCATCAGTCAATGGAAAGAAATATGGACTAGTTAATGTTGATGATTTTAGTCGCTGGACATGGGTAAAATTCCTAAAGCACAAGAGTGAGTCTCACTCTGTATTCACTAGCTTCTGTTCCAAAGTGCAAAACGAATTTGACTCCAAAATCATTAGAGTTAGAAGTGATCATGGTGGAGAATTTGAAAATAATTTTTTTGAAGAACTATTCAATTCTAATGGAATATCCCATGATTTCTCCTGTCCTAGAACTCCACAACAAAATGGAGTTGTAGAAAGGAAGATTAGGACACTCCAAGAGATGGATAGAACCATGATCAATGAAACAATTATGGCTAAGCACTTTTGGGCTGAAGCAGTAAATACAACGTGTTATATTCAAAATAGAATCTCTATAAGACCTATTATGGAGAAGACTCCCTACCAACTGTGTAAAGGAAGAAAACCCAACATTTCTTATTTTCATCCTTTTGGATGCTCTTGCTTTATTCTGAATACTAAAGAACACCTGAACAAGTTTGATTCAAAAGCATAAAAGGTATTACGTTAGGATACTCAGAACGCTCTAAAGGCTACAAAGTATACAACACAGAAACCAAAATTATGGAAGAATCAATTCATGTTAGATTTGATGATAAGCTTGACCCTGAAAAGTCAAAGCTAGTTGAGAAACTTGCAGATCTAGAGATTACTCTTGCAGGTTCTGACGAAAAGACCAAAGCACCAGAAGTATCTAATAAACAAAGTCCAGATGCAACTAAAGCCTTAACTATCCATAAGAAATCAAGAAGCCATGCAAACATCTTTGAAGATTTGATTCTGGGAAACAAGGATGAACCTGTCTGAACTAGGTCAACGTTCAAGGTACCTGAAGAAATCCCTCTGTGACTAGTATCTTTGGTTTAGCCTACTTCCTATGATGAGGCACTTCAAGACAACGACTGGGTTCTAGCTATGAAAGAAGAGCTAGATCAATTCTCAAAGAATGACGTCTGGGATCTTGTTCCAAAGCCTAAAGGAACTCACATTATTGGAACCAGATGGGTGTTCAGAAACAAACTGAACGAAAAAGGAGAAGTTGTCAGAAATAAAGCTCGACTGGTGGTACAAGGGTACAGTCAACAAGAAGGCATTGACTACAACGAAACCTTTGCCCCAGTCGCCACGCAGAATTTGAAATGAGCTTAATGCAATAACTAAAGTTCTTTCTAGGAATTCAAATCAATCAAGCTTCAGAAGCTACATACGTTCATCAAAGTAAATACATAAAATACATTCTGAAGAAATTTGAAATGGCAGAATGCAAACCTGCTAAGACACCTATGCATCCAACTTGCATTCTGGAAAAAGAAGAAGTTAGCCAGAAGGTTTGTCAGAAGCTCTATCGTGGTATGATAGGATCTCTTCTCTATTTGACTGCTACACGTCCTGATATTCTATTTAGTGTATGTCTCTGTGCCAGATTCCAATCAGATCCTAGAGAATCTCATTTAACAGTTGTTAAAATAATACTCAGGTATCTGAAAGGAACCCCTAACATAGGCCTGATGTATGAGAAAATATCAAAGTATAGACTTTTTGGTTACTGTGATGCAGATTACGCAGGGGACAAAATGGAACGTAAAAGTACATCTAGGAACTGTCAGTTCTTGGGAAAGCATCTGATATCCTGGGCCAGCAAAAGGAAATCAACCATAGCTCTGTCCATTGCAGAAGCAAAATATATTTCAGCATCACTAAGCACTACTCAGATGCTCTCGATGTAGAATCAACTAAAAGATCTTCATATTTTTGAGAGTAACATTCATATATTCTGTGACAATACTGCCGCCATCTGTTTAAGTAAGAATCCTATTTTGCATTCTAGAGCTAAGCACATAGAAATAAAACACCATTTCATTAGAGACTATGTTCAGAAAGGGGTAATAACATTAAAATTTATTGATACAGACCATCAATGGGCTGATATTTTTACCAAACCCCTGGCTGAAGATAGATTCTCTTTTATCTTGAAAAATCTAAACATTCAAAATTATTCAGAATGAAATGTGCCTCTGAAATAGCAAAATAAGACTCTGAAGCAAACACCTGGATTCTGTATCTGACTCTGATGCTACTACCAGTTAGAAGTCATCTGAGTTAGAAATCTTCAGGATCCAACCCTTTGGTATTCTTGAAGATCAGATAAAGTAACAAGTGGTACATCTTACGTCTGACCTTGAAACTTCTAGACAACTTTCTAGCAGAAATCAAGAGACAGACTCTTGATATCTCCTCGAGATGTCTTCTGATTTGGGGATTAGACCTCCATCATGGGCTGTAATCATTCTTTTCTAAACATGCTTACTTAGTTAAACGTGTTGCATTAAATTTCTTAACTGTTAAACTCACTTTCTATTGTCGTTTTGCATGCACCCTAAATGTGTATATATTCATTTCACAAACTACACTTGCACACTTTAACACTCACGACCTCACAAAACCCTTTCTATCTCAGTTTGTCATCTCCTTAAAAGGATTTCTACAGTCTTGATCAAAGTTCTTCAAACATTCATCATCATCTTCAACTGTTCTTCATGGATTCTCAGCAACAATCAGTTTACAACTTCTCCCAGCAGATGAACTCAACAGAGCAAACACCCAATTCTAGCCAACAAACTACTTCAACCACTGGCGTCCTCTCAACTCCAATCTACATGGTACCCCACATCCTTGATTGTGAGCCCCACATTCATCTAAAAACTCCCTTTGATAAGCTTGAAGTTCTATGTGAATCTTTGGTTGATTTCGAAAACATGAAGCGAAATGGCGTCGACCTCACTGAAGAACTGAAAATGCAAGGGTGGGAAAACTACTTTCAACGCCTCTATGGCCCTGTGTACACGAATCTGGTGAAGGAGTTATGGCGTTTCGCAGACTCAGTTGACCACTGCATTGTCTCCTACATTCTGGGAGTCAAGATAGTCATCACTGAGAAATCAATTGCCTCTCTTCTGAACATGGAGAAGACAGGAGGAAGACGCATCTACAACATAAACCCTAGGCCAAAGTACTTGTCCCAGGAAATAAACCCTACCATCTTCCAACAGAGTGCTCAAGGTAAGCATTCCAAGAACAAGGAACTACATTAGAACCTCCGGGTCTGGCTGAAGATCATCTTAGGCACCATCCATCATCGTCCTGCTTCAAACTCTTCTGACTACACCAACACAGATCAGAAGTGCATCTTGTACTGCATTCACAAGGGTCTGGAACTATGTCTACCTGCACTACTCTGCAAGTACCTCAGAGATTCAGTTAAATACACCAGAAATAACATGAAGACAAGAAACTACATCCCTATGGGGAGACTGATATCTGATGTATTGATCGAGAGTGGCCTCGTGGACCACCTGATTCAGCTCAGACTCATGGAAGATGTCACCATTAACACTGGAAGACCTCTGAATGCTCGGAATATGAAGAGCATGGGAATCATTGATCAAGTCAGAGCCAAACCAACACTTGATACCTCTTGGGAAGCACTCAGAGATCAGAGGGAGAATCCCAACGGACTCTACCTGTTCTCCAAGATTGACCATCCAGAGGTAGTAGCCTACTATCTACAGGACCTTGCCAATCAAGGGGTGGATATCTCTGAATTCATAGTGGACGGGCTACCTGAGCATCCACCAAACTTCATGAAGAGGATGTGAGAGCCCTCTGAGAAGTCCAAGAAGGCGAAGAAAGCTAAGCTAGGAGAATCCTCTGGATCAAGACCCCTAGTTCCTCTGGTTGGATCTCCAAGTAAGTCTGTATCTCTCCCTCCCTCTGTCAAAATTAAACCAACTGCTTCTTCTCTTCCCCAAACAACTCCTAGATACACCTCTGCTGAAACTCCTCCCTCAACCACCAGATCTTCTAACCCACCTTCTCTGAAATTCAACCTCGCCACCCCAACATTACCAGTCTTAGAAGAAGAAATGCTGAATGAAACCACCTCACCATCATCATCATCATCTCCTCAATCCCCACCTTACTACGAACTCTCCTCTGATACTAAACCATCTGAACCTCAATTCCCCACTCTGGCTCAGCTCCAAGCCCGTGCTCTGGCCTCTCAACAGCCATCACATAATGAACCTGAACCTGAAGTCACTTCCCCACCTCCAGAACATCCAAATCCGACCACATCTGAACCACAACCAACCCACTCTGAACCACAACCATCTTAACCAACCCACTATGAACCACAACCATCTGAACCAACCCACTATGACATACCACCACCCATCACTTCCGCTGACCCAACAACTCTCATACTTAATATAAGTTCCCCCATGTCACCCTCCTCACCCTCCCCAGCCTCTGCCACTGAACCATAAACCACCCTTCCTACCCTTAAAGAAGCAATCCAGGTTTTTGCAGAGTCTTCAGTTGAGAAGGTCAAGTCTCTGACCATCAACTCTGGTATCAGTGATGATCCCTCTACTGTAAGGATCCACTGGAATAGAGTGATACGTTGGATGACCTCTGAAGCCTTCAAGCTGAAAGGCCTCTCCAAACAAGTCCGCAACAACTTCATTAGAGACGTTGGGATGAGACTCCAAGAGCGCCTAGCTAGAGAAGCTGAGGCACGAGAAAGGAAGGAAGCTGAAGAGAAAGCGCGTCAAGAAAAACTTCAGAGAATCAGAGAAGCTGAAGCAAAGGCTATTGCTGATGTTGTTGTTGCTGCTGAGGCAAAAGCTAAAGCCGACGCTGAAGAAGCAACTCACATTGCTGAGGAAGCTGCTGCCAAAGCCAACGCTGATGAACTGACTCAGGAGAAGCACTCCAACTCTTGGTTCGTCCCTTTGGTCTTGAAGACTCTCGAGGAACTGCAGAAAGAACAATAGATAGTTCGAGCCAGACTGGATCAACAAGACTCTAATAATGTTAAGATTCTGAATATGCTGTCCCAACTGCTCCAACGGATGCCTCCGCCTCCAAACCCTTAGGCACCTAGGCTATTTGCTTGTTGCTTTCTCTGTTTTTTTGTTTGCTCTTTTCTTTCTGCCTTCTGACATATGTGCTTATCTGTAAATTCTTCTCTATCAATATCAACTTTTTTTGCTGCTATGTCTTTTTGATTCTGACAAAAAGGGGGAGAACTAAAACAGCTCTGATGAAAACATAACTAAATCCTCTCAAGCACTGCAAACATTTTCAATAAAATTATTACTAAATCATGACTAAAGATAGGCAGGAAAGTAGCTAAAGCACTAAACAAAGGAAGGTCCGGTAAGAACATTTGAGTTATCCAAGGATCTAACTCAGGGGGAGCCCACTTTCCTATCTGAACTAAAAGTTTCTTTTATGTTTCACCGTTACTCTGTATTGTTTTGTCATCATCAAAAAGGTGGAGATTGTAAGAATAAAGTTGGTTCTACAATATATCTCTAAGATTTTGATGATAACAAAGGATGAAACCAAAATGGTACTCTAACGAGATTTTTTCTTAGTGTGCAGGACTCTGACCATACATCAGATAGAAACTTACATCATATATAAAATATTTGATTATCTGATGCTACTCAGAAATTATGCATCCAGAAGGTTCTGATTCTGATCAACGCAAATACCAACACAACATTAAGAAGTCAGAAGCTCCGATAAAAGACTACTGAATCCAGACTCTGATACTAAAGAAGTCTAGAGCATTGAGAAGCTCTGATGGGGTTATACATAATCATCCTCTGAAGACAAACTCTGATATATCAAGACTCTGATGTAGAATCACCAATCCAGAACGCGTAACCGAAAGAAATCTTAATATGGAAAGGAAGTATTTCAAGAAGGGAATAATGAGGCGTGCAAAACTGTTTTAGAAAGAAACAAGGAGAGTAATGACATTAATCATTCTTCAATGACCAAGATTCAGTCATCACTCCAACGGTCCTTCACAACGAATGTATAAAGGACGGAATACTTCACAAGAGAATGCACCTGAGACACACAAGAAATTTCATTCATCCTCTCTCATTTTTTCACGAGTTGCTGCTCTTACATGAAAAGCTATTGCTCTTATAATTCTATAATATTTTCTTTTTGGTAGAAGCACTTTACATTACAATTTACTCTTGCTTGAACTACTTCCTCAGGTGACTTTGCGCAATCTGAATACTTGAGAGGTCTGAGAGATTATTCTCTTAGACGTTTGGTTGTGTAATCTTTCAAGATTAGTGGATTAAGTCCTTTTTGAAGGAGAAATCACCTTGGCCAGGTGGACTGGAGTAGCTTTGAATTTCAAGCGAACCAGTATAAAATTTTGTGTCATTTCCTTTTTTATTTTGTGTGTGTCTAATTTCTGGAAAAAAAAATTGTTTCCAAAACAATTCAAACCCCATTTCTTGTTTTTCTCAACCTTCAAAGGAGACGTTTAAAGAATATGCCCAGCGATGGAGATAACTTGTCGCTCAGATTACCCCTCCTTTGGAAGAAAAGGAGATGACCAAGATGGGGATGAGATTAGAGGAAGGTGTCCGAGAGGGACGATTATCTAAGGAGGAAGTTTCGTCTAGCAAGAAGTACGGTAGTGGGTTTGCCAGGAAGAAGGAAGCTGAAGCCAATGCAGTATATGTTGGGAGGCAGAGGAGGCCTCATCTTAGAAGGAGTCACCAACCCCGTCAACACCATCATCAAGTATCATCTGTCATTCCGGTATTTTCGAACAATCAATCAACATCAATTCAACAATAACATCAACAACCGCCACCGCAACAAACAAACACCTACAACAACAACAATACCAACAATCATCAACAAAATTTCGAGAGGAAGAAGGTCAATTTTGACCTAATTCCTATGACATATGTTGAGCTGTATCCATCATTGATTCTCAAGAACCTTTTGCAACCAAGAAATCCATCTAAGATTCCTGAACCACTTCCCTAGTGGTAAAAAATGGAACTTCGCCGCGCCTTTCACCAAGGAGCTCCCGATCATGATATTGAGAATTGTTACCCCCTAGAGTATGAAGTCCAAAAGCTGGTAAAGAGTAGGATGGTGTCCTTTGAGGATCGTGCGCCTAATGTCACAGCTAATCCACTACCTGCTCATGGTAACCCTTCTGTCAATATGGTGGATGCCTGTTCTGGGGAGTTCAAAGTATTTGATGTCCACTTTATTAGAGGGTCCTTGGTGACAATGCACAAGGATATCTATTTGGTAAGAGATTGTGAGCATGACCATGATGGTTGTGCAATTTGCAGTATCAATTCTCGAGGTTGTATGGCTGTGAAGAGAGACATCCAGAGGCTAATGGATGAAGGTATGATCCAGATTTTCTAATCCCGTCACTTAGGTGACGATGTGAATGTTATAGTTCCAGTATTTAAGACACCGTAAAGAGTGGTGATTCAATTTGATAGTAGCAGTAGTAACAATGTTAGCAATAGATCGATATCGTCGTTGGTTATACGATTAGTGGGTCCAGTCTCATATGCATCCTATAGAGTTGTGCCATATCAGTATAATGCTACCATGTTAAAGAATGGTCAAGAGGTTCCTTTGCCTATGACTAGTTCTATTGTGAGCATAGATGATGTCACGAAGGTGACCCGTAGCGGTCGTGTTTTTGGGCCGGTGTTCCCAAAAAATGTAGAAGATTGTTCACTCGGTAAGAAGGTGGAAGTGACTGTAGTAGATCCAAATAGTGCTCCAAAGCGTCAGTTTGGTGAATCCAGCAGTTTAAAGCCTAGTGATGATGATGAGGTACTCCGGTTAATCAAGAAAAATGAATTCAATATGGTGGAGCAGTTGCTCCAAACTACTTCCAAGATTTCAGTATTGTCTCTGCTTATGAACTCTGAGGCGCACAGAAAAGCATTACAGAAGGTGCAAGAACAAGCATACATGGAACATGATGTTACGGTGGATCAGTTTGATCCTATTGTAGCTAACATCACTTCCTGCAACAATCTTAGCTTTTGTGATGAAGAACTCCCCGAGGAGGGTAGAAATCACAACTTGGCTATACATATATCAATGAACTGTAAGGAAGACGCTCTGTCAAATATGTTGGTCAACATTGGCTCTTCATTTAACGTACTTCCGAAATCAACTCTGTCAATATTGTCTTATCAAGGAGTTCCAATGAAATATAGTGGCGTGATCGTCAAAGCATTTAATGGTTCTCGCAAGACCGTGATCAATGAAGTGGACCTTGCTGTGAAGATAAGTTTGAGTGATTTCCAAATTACTTTCCATGTAATGGATATCCACCCGACCTATAGCTTCTTGTTAGGAAGGCCATGGATACATGAGGCAAGAGCCGTGACGTCAACTTTGCATCAGAAATTGAAGTTTAAAAATCCTTCTCATATGCCAAAGGGAGAAGTGAACATTGTTTGGGCATTTTCAAATTTGATCATCAATAAAATATAAATTTATCCATCCACATTTATGATGTTTTATTTTTACTTTTTTGCTTTATTCTAAAAATGGTAATCACAAAAAACATAAATAAATAATAATTTGTCCATCTTCATAATATTTGGTCACAATTCACTTCTCTAAAATCAAAATATCAAATCATTATACAGGTTGGTTTCTAAACCCATTGAATACAATGATCTTACTCCTTCGCCAAACTTTGAATTCCCTGTTTTTGAGACCGAGGAAGAAAGTGATGAAGAAGTGTCTGATGAATTGTCTCGTCTTCTTGAGCACGAGGAAAAAGCCATTCAGCCATTCGAAAAGCAAATTGAGCTAGTTAACTTGGGTTCCGAGGATGATGTGAAGGAAGTCAAGGTTGGGTCTCGAATGTGTCCTGAAGTTAAGAAGGGGTTGATTGATCTTCTCTGAGAATATTCAGATGTGTTTGCTTGGTCCTATCAAGACATGCCTGGTTTGGATTCTGATATTGTGGAGCATAGATTTCCGTTGAAGCCAGAATGCCCTCCAATCAAGTAGAAGTTGAGGAGGACTCATCTTGATATGGCAGTGAAGATCAAAGAAGAGGTGCAGAAGCAGATTGACGCTGGTTTCCTTGTTACTACTGAGTATCCGCAGTGGGTGGCCAATATCATGTCTGTTTCTAAGAAGGATGGAAATGTCTGTATGTGTGTTGATTATAGATATTTGAATAAAGCCAGCCCAAAAGATGATTTCCTTCTTCCACACATTGATATGTTGGTATACAATACAACCAAGTTCAAAGACTTTTCGTTTATGGAAGGATTTTCCGGATATAATCAAATCAAGATGGCACCTGAAGATATGGAGAAGACCATATTCATTACACCCAGGGGAACATTCTGTTAGAGAGTGATGCCTTTTGGTTTAAAGAATGCTTGTGCAACTTACCAAAGAGCAATGACTACTCTTTTTCATGATATGATGCATAAAGAGATTGAAGTCTAAGTTGATGATATGGTTGCTAAATCCATTGATGAAGAGGAACATGTTGAGCATTTGTTGAAGCTATTCCAGCGTTTGAGGAAGTATAAACTCTCCTTGAGTCCCAATAAGTGTACTTTTGGTGTTCCTTCTGGTAAGATGTTGGGCTTCGTAAGACCCCAATTTTGACCCTAAGATCCCTCATGCATTCTCATGATATGCATTAGCATTGGGTTTATACCATGGAATTCTCCTTACCCCTCTTTCATTGGGTTTGTTTTGGGAGAGATGACCAAGCACCATGTGATTGTATCATACTTGTATTTTATCATACTACTAACCAAAATATCAAAAATATGTATTTTCTTTGGTCTAACTCTTTTGTAGGAAGGGCATGAACACTTTTGATCTATCAACTTCACATCTAGGGTTTAAGACCCTCATGGCTAAAAGCACAACAAAGGATTGATCCACAATGTCTATAAGAATCATATATGAGTCCTAATGATCCACAAGAGTTTGGAGTTGTTTTGCCTGGAAACCCTAGTTTATCTGGGTTTCTTGAGTAACTTCTACGACAAGCTTCTTCACCAATTGATCCAATTTCTCAAGGGACACTTCAATATCCATCATATAATGCATATATGATCTACCATGAGCCTAAAAAGTCAAGAGAATTGCAAGTTAGCAAGTTGGTTGATGGTGGTTGGCCAGATGAAATCATCTATTCAAAACTGGGTGTCCCTAGACCCTATCTCCTACACTTTTCATCATATGAAGATAACTCCAAGAGAAACATTACTATAAATTATATTCCATTTTGTCTAAACCCTAATTTCTATGTTGAAATATTATAGGTCATTTTGTCTAAACCCTAATTTGAAAGTCAACTGACCAAGGCCATAACTTGCTCAATATTTATGAGATGAAATATTTCCAAGTTGCATAATTAAATTCAAGGTGTGTATTTCAAATTTGATGTTCGGAGTGAAATCTAATTCAAATTTTATGAGCATGTGATATGAGGATACATTATAGGTCATTTTGGACCAATACCATTGAACAAGTGATTTTCCTCAACTTCAAAAATGCACAACTCACTCATTCAAAATCCAAATGATGTAAAATTGGGGACCATTTTGTAGTTCTTTGAATGAGATTCAACTTTAATGAAGACACTTTTCTCATTTGGAGCTCCAATAAAAAGTTAAGCAAGGTGGAATAATGAAGTATATGACTTGACACTTAGAAATTTTTCCAACATGTTGAAATTTCCAAACTTCCACCTCAAAATTCACCATGATACAAGTTCCAAATGGAAAAGTGTTCAACATAATAGTTGTTCCTCTTTATCTAATTTTTCCAAAGAGTGCTAATTCATGCATTTTGGATGAAGTTTGAGGGGTCCGCGCATGGTGTAAATAGGGTTGTATAAGTTAGCAAGATTCAAGCTTCAAATGATCAAATAACTTTGGCTTACCATTCAAGCTTCATTCAGACTTCATTTCATTGGATTTTTGATCTAATTGAGATGTTTCATGGGCATGTACATGCCCATGCGCACGTGCCATTCACGTTGCCAAATTTGGAGAAATTTTCAAGTGTGTAAATAACACTTCATTTTGCTTTAAATAGAGACCCTTTGTGCTTATTTCAAAGGACCCTTGCTGGCCAGCTTTGCCTCCATACTTGAAACCCTCACATTTGAAAGGAAAACCTAATAATTTTAATTTGAAAATTGAGTTTGAATCTTAGTGTTTGGATATTCAAAAACTCCAGGATCCAAAGCATCGTACCAATCCTAAGTCACTTCTACAAGCTACCTGAGCAAGATCAAACGCGAATTGAAGCAAGAGAGATCAAGTTCTACACAACATTAAAGGTATTTTCTAGATTTTTTTCTTCTCTTCGATTCTCACTCAATTCTCATCAATTCTCATCAATTCTCTTGGGTCTTTGGTTGTCTGAAGTCCTACCGATGTAGGCAAGAAGATTGAGTTGATTTGATGTAAAATCGAAGCGACTCAGTTGACACACCTCAAAATTCAACTCCACATATCTCTCTATATATTTGGAGTTAGTTAAAATTGATGTGATATTCGTGATCTACGCCATTTTATGTTTCAGATCATGTCATCCTTTTTAATTTATGCTATGGTGATGATTGAACCAGTCCGGCCAGGGTCATCGGAGAAGATGATCGGGCTTTGGCTCTAACAATGATGTGGCACGGTTCAGAAGCCCTTATTCATTTTAAAATGTTTTAATCTGGGGCGTCCAAAGTGATTACCAAGCGTGTGGAACATTTGACTTGGTGTATGGTGGAACGTGCGCTCAGATCCACTTGATCTGCCACCTTAATTAATGAGGGAGATCAAGTGGTCCACATTTTTTTGATTTTTTGATTTTTATTTTTATTCCTTTGATTTTCATTAATTCATATTAATTTTAATATTGATCCAAAAAATATGAGATGTTCATGAAAAAATTCTTTTTTGGATCATTATTAATATTTTTCATGATTTAATTGATTTTGTGAATATTTTTAATTGTTTAAAAATACTTTTAAGTTTCCAAAAATTCTGAAAATTTTTCTCCAAGGTCCTTTGACCTTGTTTGACCTATGATAAATCTCATGACCATTTCTTTGGTGTTTTGATGAGGTTTTAGGAAATTGACCAACCATATTTAATTTAATGTATTATTTTTAGTATTTTTAATTGAATAAATGCTAAATAAATTGTGTAGAGCCATTTTGATTTACTTTGGAAGTTCGACTTGTGTCGTTGGGCCTTGGTCAAGACTGATTTGACTTTGTTAAGTTAAGATCATTGGATTTACAGGATTGATGGAATGTACATTCCATCTCCCAAAATGAATGAATGATCTTAATTTGGTAAAAGTTCTCTTTTGTCCAATTTGAGTTTGATCCATTTCCCCTCCCTCTTCATCTCATTCCCCTTCTTTCTGAATTCATGTCATGGCCCTATGATATCTCTATATCCTAAGGCTAGTTGATTGCAAAATCAACATAAGTATGGATGAGATTAGGCACCCCACTTTTGCATATTCTTTTTGTGTGTGGTATGTTTCATGAGCATAATTCATCTTACTATATCTCTAACATACATTAACACCAAAATTCTATTGACCGGCCTCAAATAGTTGTGACTTCTACATAAGTCCAATTACGATTGCTTAACATAGCGCTAAATTTTGACACAAAAGGCATATCATTATAGTTAGTGAGATTGTGAGTCTCCCCTCTTTCATGGTATTGTGTGGGAACTTGGCCTTTTTTCCTACCTTTGGAAGATGTCTTGGTTCAAGGATGTATGCTTGTGATAAGTGGGTTGAGTGTTCTCCAAAGAATGACTTAAAACAAAGAAAAGCAAAAGAAATACTAACTTCTAACTCATTAACAACTAACATTTAATTTCAAGTCATTTACTGTTAATGAACTTTATTTTTAAGCCTTATTCATTTGCCATTATTCATACCATTCTAATTGTTTATGTTAATATCATTTTCACTTTGTCCACATGGACCATATTTTGTGATATATTTTGTTTGTGTGGTCTTTGACCATTAATGTACATGATAAGAACAAAAAACCCTAAAAATATCTTGTGTGAACTGTTGGTTTGATCTGAGACAATTGGACTTAGAATTTAGGCAACACTCCGTATGCAGAGGACTTGGCCAATACCAACTTTCATGTAACTAAGTTCTTGTAGTTTGAAACTTCATCTGATACATCAATTAAGATCCATTTGAGTTCATCTGCAACATGATTATTATGAACCTGTTATTTGAACCTGTAACTTGGTGCGTTGTGGAATTCATCTGCTACATGGGCAAATTTGAAGAAGATCATGGAGTGGATAAGCTTGTATGTGGCTACCTTTATTTGATGCCTTGCTCTTCAAGTTGATATTTTGTGCATGGTTTGTTGCTTTATTCTAATGTCCAAGGGAATTTGGGTTTCTATATGTCATTCTTGTCTATTGGATTGCAACCCATTTGCCAGATATTTTCCACTCTTAACTCTTAAATTTATGCTTAGGATTAGTCTCTTCATCTCTTCCCCATTTATTTAATTTCAAAATCTCTCCCTCCTTTTAAAAAACTTCTTTTATTGTGACTGTTTTTCTAAACTTAGACATTTTACAAACTAGAAATTTTGGCCTTATGCCATTGCACTTTCAAACTTCTTTTCTTAATCAAACTTGTAAATATACTTAATTATACTTCACTTAAAATTTTCAAAAGCCAAAAAGAATTAACTCATTCAAACCATTTTTAGGACTTTGTGCCTTTCAAACCTAACTTTTGTTAAAAGCAATGCATCCACTTTGAAATTTATACCACGAACTACGAGGTTTTTATCCTCGTTTTTGATGTTGGTACGTAGGCACAATTTTGAAGGTCTTGTCAAACACAAAAATATAATTAATGAATTCTTTTCTCATCCCCCCATTCTATTTGCTTGCAAACATCATTTGTACAAAAACACATATGCGCACAAGAAAGGGCTCCCTAGGAGTACCTAGGACACTTTGGGTGCTAACACCTTCCTTCTGTGTAAACCACTCCCTTACCTGTAATCTAAGGCAATTTAATAGTTTTGATTTGAAAACTTCTTATTCTTGGGTTTTGTTTGTACTTTTCCTTTTTCCCTTGGAAACAATAAAAGCGCGGTGGCGACTCTTGTTATTTGATGTCCTGCTTACCCATAGCTTGATGATCATGAATTTATCGCTATAGAAACTAAGTGGCGACTCTGCTGGGGAGTAGTCTCTAGTGGGTTTAGCCTACTTTGTTGTGTGTATATAATTGTATATTTGATGTATGTATATTTGTTTGTATGATATAATTTGCTTGTTGTGCTTGGTAATCTCTGAGTGGTGAGATAAGTTCTAACCCGAACTTGAGTGCAATTAAGATTGGAGGATGGTATAGTCATGTTCGACTTATGTGGAGTAGTCCTTGACAAGTTGGCTTGAGATCCATCTACTAAATGGAGACCCTTTTGGATTTGGAAATGTAACACAAGTATTTATGGTTAGGCATTACTATCTCTAATTTGGGGTCCGAGAAGCTAAGGACTGTAGATCATTTAACCCCTCTTGGCCTATTTAGGATGTAGTACGGAGACTGTTCAAGTGTAGACTTGATAACAGTTGTTACGCGATACTACACTCAGACGAGTTTTTCTTGAGAATATTATGGGTTGATGAGTCAGTCATCCTAACCTTTAATATTCGATAGATGGAATTAAGACTCAAGGAACTTTTTAGAACATGATCTACAGGTTAATATCTTTAGTTCACTCCTTTGGGATGGTTCTTACCCAAACTCTATGCTCGTGACTCACATGAAACCCTTGATTCTTGATTGATCCAATCAAGTCTTGTCAATATCAATGGAACTTGGGTGTTGATAAGGTGGAAGCCTTAATCCACCAAAATGGATGATTGAACTTGACAATGATTTAATTCATCCCTTGACCTTTGGTTGCCTTGTGTGTGATCCCTTATTTGTGATTGTTGCTTTCGTGCATTCATGCGTATCATAATATTCATCACACGAAAATTTCAAGGAACTGAGGTATTATTTGCAAATATTTTCAGACTATGGATTGTCTACGAAAGAACACTAAGAAGTACAGTTTCAGATGTCTGGACTTGAAAGAGTTAAGGAATCTAGCATCTCTTGTATTAGATCCCTTGGACTTCAAACAACGTCATGGGAAGCTTCTCTCCATCTTGTCTGCTGATGTAGTGGAAGGACTTTTGAGTGTATTAGTGCAATTTTATGATCCTCTCTACCATTGCTTCACTTTTCCTGATTATCAGCTAGTGCCTACGTTAAAGGAGTATGCCCATCTCTTGGGAATACCTGTTTCTGATAAGGTGCCCTTTAGTATATTGGAATAGATTCCTAGATCTCATCTTATTGTTGAAGCTCTTCACTTGAAGAAGTCTAAGATAGAGGCTCACTGGGTGAAGAAAGGAGGATTGTTTGGGTTGCCATCTGATTTCCTCATCAAGAAAGCTACTTCCTTTGCTCAAGCCGGTAGTATGGACGATTTTGAAGCTATCTTTGTGTTGCTCATCTATGGTTTAGCTTTATTACCTAACATTGACGGTTTTGTTGATGTTAACGCCATTAGAATTTTCTTGATTGGGAATCCTGTGCCTACTTTGTTGGGTGATATGTACTTCTCTTTTCATATAAGGAATTCTAAATGTGGTGGAATTATTGTGTGTTGCATTCCTCTTCTATACAAGTGGTTTATTTCGCACTTGCCTCAGACACCTGCTTTTGTGGAGAACAAACAATGTCTACGGTGGTCTCAGAGAGTTATGTCTCTCACTAATGATGATATAGTTTGGTATATTCCTTCTTTGAGAATCTAGGAGATTATTGATAGTTGTGGTGAATTCTCTAATGTGCCTCTCATTGGTGCACAAGGAGGAATTAACTACAACCCTGCTTTGGCTCGTCGTCAATTTGGGTTCCCCTTGAGAGACAAACCTAATAACACTTTGTTAGACGGTTTTTTATATCATGAGGGTAAAGATCCACAACATTTGAAGCAGAAGATTGTGCATGCTTGGCATAATATGCATAGAAAAGGAGGATCCGAGATTGGTCCGTGCAATTGTGTAGCTTTGAAAGCTTACACTCTTTGGGTGAAGAAAAGAGCTTTAGAATTGAGGATGCCTTATCCTTGTGAGAGACCTATATCTATGGTTGTGGGTCGGCCATTAACTCTCCCTAACCAAGATGTAGAGGAGTTAGAAGACGCAGTCGCCAAGATGTAGCGAGAGAAGGATATGTGGGAAGAGCAGCTCCATGCTTTGAGCAAAAAGCAGGAGGAGTTGCAGTTAGAGTCTACGGACAAAGATGCACTCATTGAGCTACTTGAAGACTGAGTGACAAAGAGATAGAGAGAGCTGGAGGCTTCATATTCCTCTAGCATGCCTCATCCATCCATTGCTTGGAATAAGATTGTTGATCAGCTTGTCCCTTGAGAAGACTCAGATGAAGACTTCTTTTGAGTCCAAGATCTGACGCATCCGAAGGAAGTACGCGCCTGCAGCTAGGTGTTCTGATGTTGTTATTAGGGATCCTTAGGATGCTTAGTCTCCTTTACTCTTGTATTTTATATTTTTGGTTTCTGAAATTATACACTGTGTAATCCTTCCAATTATATAAATAAAAGAGATTTTATGGTCATATCAAATTATTGCAATTGTTGTTTTATATATATATATATATATATATATATATATATATATATATATATATATTATATAATATATATATATATATATATATAATATATATATAATATATATATATATATATATATATATATATATTATATATATTCTATATATATATATATATATATATATATATATATATATATATATATATATGCAAATAATATAGTAAGTTCCTTGGAAATAAAAATAATCAAGCATTGCATTTCATGCATTATTTGCATAAGCAGGTTTCTCATTCGCGAGATTACTTATTGGTGTTTCTTCTGCGCTTCAGCCAAGTTGACTCATCAGTACAATACTCGCGCCAATCACTCAAGAATTATGGAACATCTTGAGCAAGAGAAATGAGACTTGAAATAGGAGATTGCCTGCCTGACTGCCATGGTGGAGTCAGTTTTAGCTGCACAGAGCCAGTCTTCTACAACACCTGTAACTCCTCCTTAGAGGACAATTATTTCTGAGTTGGATACCTTTATTGTTCCTGCTACTGCTGCTCACTTCGTCCCCAACATGTCTGCCAGATTCTCGTGCGGAATGCCACCAAACTTTGTGCCTGAAGGCTTTGTGCCTACATATGCTTCAATGTCGGCATCTAGCCCGGTCATGTCTGTGCCACCACCTATCGTGCATACCTTGCCTCGTGTGGAAGACACCATCTATCATTCTGAGCCGTCTGAGGGGCCGAATGGGTATGAGAAGATGGATGAAATGAAAGATCAATTTCTTGAGTTGTGAAAGGAGTTGAAAACTTTGAGAGGTAAAGGACCTATTTGGGAAGAGTGCTGCTGAGTTGTTTCTAGTGCCGAATGTGAAGATTCCACTGATGTTCAAAGTGCCTGACTTTGAAAAATACAAAGGGAACACATGTCCAGTCAATCATTTGGTGATGTACGCCCGCAAGATGTCTACACAAATGGATAATGATCAATTGTTGATCCATTACTTTCAAGACAGTCTGGGAGGTGTTGCGTTGAGGTGGTACATGGGGTTAGATAGTGTGAGCATCCGCACGTTCAACGATTTGGGCGAAGCATTTGTGAAGCAGTATAAATATAATGTTGACATGGCTCCCGATAGAGATCAGTTGAGATCATTGTCTCAGAAGGATAAAGATACATTTAAAGAGTATGCGTAGAGTTGGAGAGAACTCGCTGCTCAAATTACCCCTCCTTTAGAAAAAAAGGAGATGGCCAAAAAATTTCCGAAGACCCTGAGCTCATTTTACTATGAGCGGTTGATTGCCAGTGCCCCCAGTGATTTTACCGAAATGGTAAATATGGGGATGATACTAGAAGATGGTGTCCAAGAAGGATGGTTGTCTAAAGAGGAGGCGTCGTCCAGCAAGAGATACAGCGGCAGTTTTGGTAAGAAGAGGGACAGTGAAGCCAATGTAGTTTCCAGTGGGAGACAAAGGAGGCCTCAAATAAGAAGAAGTCAACAACCCCGTCAACATCATCATCAAGTATCTTCAGTTATTCCCGTTTTTTCAGCAAACCAATCAGCACCAATTCAACAACAACAACGCCAACAACAACAACCACAGCAATGAACAAACACCTACAACAACAACAATACCAACAATCATCAGCAACAGAGTTTTGAGAGGAAGTAGGTCTCTTTCGACCCTATTCCTATGACATACGCAAAACTATATCCTTCTTTCGTTCTCAAGAACCTGCTACAACCAAGAAATCCTCGGCAAACTCCCGAACCACTCCCATGGTGTTACAAACCGGAACTCTATTGTGCTTTTCATCAAGGAGCCACCGGACACGACATTGAGAACTGCTACCCTCTCATGTATGAAGTTCAAAAGCTGGTAAAGAGTGGAATGGTGTCCTTTGAGGACCATGCACCCAATGTTAAAACAAACCCACTACCTGCCCATGGAAATTCATCTGTTAATATGGTGGACGGTTGTCCAGGGAAGATGCACAAGGATATTTGCTTGGTGAGCGACTGTGAGCATGACCGTGATGGTTGTGCTATCTGCAGTGTTAATCCTAGAGGTTATATGATAGTGAAGAGGGACATCCAACATTTGATGGATGAAGGTTTGATACAGATTGTTCAATCCCGTCACATAGATGATGATGTTAATGTGATAGTGCCAGTATTTAAGACACCATAGAGAATGGTGATTTAGTATGATAGAAGCAACAATAATAGTATCAACAAGAGATTGGTATCGCCGTTGGTCATACGATTGGCGGGTCCCATCCCGTACGCATCCGATAAAGAGGTTCCTTATCAGTAAAATGCAACTATGTTGAAAGATGGTCAAGAGGTCCCATTACCTACGACCAATTCTGTTGTAAGCATTACTGAGGTTACTCAAGTAACCCGTAGTGGTCGAGTGTTTGGGCCGGTGTTCCCAAAAGATATAGAAGATTGTTCAGTCGGTAAGAAGTTGGAAGTGCCTGCAGTAGATTCAATTAATGCTCCAAAGCATCAGTCTGGTGAATCCAGCAATTTGAAGACTAACGATGATGAAGAGGTACTTCAGTTGGTAAAGAAAAGTGAGTTCAATATGGTGGAGCAGCTGCTTCAAACCCCCTGAAAGATTTCAGTACTGTCTCTACTAATGAATTCGGAAGCGCAGAGAGAAGCACCGCAAAGAGTTCTTGAGAAAGCTTTTGTGGAACATGATGTTACGGTGGATCAGTTTGATCATATTGTAGCTAACATCACTTCCTGTAATAATCTCAGTTTTTGTGATGAAGAACTCCCTGAGGAAGGTAGGAATCATAACTTGGCTTTGCATATCTCTATGAATTGCAAAGATGATGCTTTATCCAATGTACTAGTTGACACTGGATCCTCGCTAAATGTGCTGCCAAAGTCAACCTTATCAAAGCTGTCATACCAAGGAGCGCCTATGAGATATAATGGCATGATTGTCAAGGCCTTTGACGGTTTGCGCAAGACGGTGATTGGTGAAGTGGACCTTCTAGTAAAGATAGGTTCGAGTGACTTCCAGATTACTTTTCGAGTAATGGATATCTGTCGGGCCTACAGTTGTCTGTTGGGGACGCCATAGATCCACGAGGCAGGAGTCGTTACCTCCACATTGCATCAGAAGCTCAAATTTGTCAAGAATGGGAAGTTAGTCATTGTTGGCGGAGAGAAGGCACTGTTGGTTAGCCACCTGTCATCTTTCTCTTATGTTAAAGCTAAGGATGAGGTTGGAACTCCGCTTGAATCCCAATAAGTGTACTTTTGGTGTTCGTTCTGGTAAGTTATTGGGCTTTATTGTCAGCGAGAAAGGTATTGAAGTATATCCTACCAAGGTCAAAGCAATACAAGAGATGCCTGCGCCCAAAACTAAGAAACAAGTCAGAGGTTTTCTCGGTCGCTTGAGTTATATATCAAGATTCATTTCACACATGACTTCCACATGTGCGCCTATATTCAAGCTTCTTCGGAAATATCAGTCTTTTTATTGGACTGAAGATTGCCAAAAAGCTTTTGACAGTATCAAGGAATATATTCTTGAGCCTCCAATTTTGTCTTTGCCTGTTGAAGGAAGACCGTTGATCATGTATTTGACTGTGCTTGAAGATAGTATGGGTTGTGTTCTTAGTCAACAAGACGAGACTAGAAAGAAGGAATTTGCAATTTACTACCTCAGTAAGAAGTTCACCGACTATGAGACTCGGTATTCTATGCTAGAGAAGACTTGTTGCGCATTGGCTTGGGTTGCTAAGCGTCTGCGTCAATACATGTTGAATCATACCACTTAGTTGAAATCCAAAATGGATCCAATCAGGTATATATTTGAGAACCCTGTTTTAGCTGGGAGGATTACCCATTGGCAAATGTTGTTATCACAGTATGATATTGAATGCCGATCTCAGAAAGCAATCAAAGGTAGTATCTTGGCTGACCATTTGACTCACCAACCGATTGAAGATTACAAGTCAGTGCAGTTTGATTTTCCTGATGAAGAGATCTTGTACTTGAAGATCAAAGATTATGATGAACCATTGGTTGAAGAAGGGCCAGAACCTGGTTCCCGTTGGGGCATGGTATTCAATGGAGCTGTTAATCAATATGGTAACGGCATTGGGGCAGTAATCATTACTTCTCAAGGCACGCATTTTCCATTTACAGCCAGATTGACTTTCAAGTGGACAAACAATATGGCAGAATATGAAGCTTGCATTATGGGGCTTGAAGAGGCCATTAATCTCATGATCAAGCATTTAGACGTCTATGGAGAATCAACTTTGGTCGTGAATCAGATCAAAGGTGAACGGGAGGCAAATCAACCCGGTTTGATCCCATATAGAGATTATGCGAGGAGGATTTCAACTTTATTTACAAAGGTTGAGTTTCATCATATTGCTCGAGATGAAAACCAGATGGCAGACGCTCTTGCAACATTGGCGTCAATGATTATGGTGAAGTATTGGAATGAGGTTCCTAATTTGACTGTGATGGGTCTTGATAGGCCATCCAATGTGTTCGGTGTTAACGAAATCAAAGACGAGAAGCCATGGTATTACGACATCAAGTGTTTCCTCCAAAGTCAGGTTTACCCGCCTGGGGCAGATTTGAAAGATAAGAAGACTTTGAGAAGATTAGCCGGCAATTTCTACCTGAATGATGATGTATTGTACAAGAGAAACTTCGATATGGTTTTGCTCATATGCGTGGATAGACATGAAGCAAACCTATTGATGATTGAAGTCCATGAAGGTTCCTTTGGTACTCATTCCAATGGACATGCAATGATGAAGAAGATGTTGCGAGCAGGTTACTATTGGTTGACAATGGAATATGACTGTTGCAAGTTTGTGAGGAAATGCCACAAGTGTCAAATCTAGCCGGATAAGGTTCATGTTCCTTCGACACTGTTGAACGTTATTTCTTCCCCATGGCCCTTCTCCATGTGGGTAATTGATATGATTGGCATGATTGAGCCCAATGCTTCGAAGGGAAATTGTTTCATTTTAGTGGCAATTGATTACTTTACGAAATGGGTTGAAGTGACATCATATGCAAATGTGACCAAGCAAGTCGTTGTAAGGTTTATCAAGAATCATATGATATGTCGTTATGGTGTGCCAAGCAAGATCATTACTGATAATGGATCGAACTTGAAAAGAGTTCAAGATAGCACATCATAATCCTTCTCCCTACAGACCCAAGATGAATGGGGCTATTGAAGCTGCAAACAATAACATCAAGAAGATTATTCAGAAGATGGTTGTGACGTATAAGGATTGGCATGAGATGATCCCATTTACTTTACACGGGTATCATACATCCACCCACACTTCAATAGGGCAACCCCTTTCTCTCTTGTATATGGTATGGAAGTAGTGCTCCCCATAGAGGTTGATATCCCATCATTGCGTGTAATCATGGAAGCCAAGTTGACTAAGGCTGAATGGTGTCAAACCAGGTATGATCAGCTGAATTTGATTGAAGTGAAGAGCTTAACTGCCATGTGTCATGGTCATTTGTATCAGCAAAGATGAAGGAAGCTTTTGATAAGAAGGTCAGACCTCGCGTGTTCAGAGAACGTGACCTTGTGCTCAAGAAAATTTTGTCTTTCAAATCATATTCTAGGGGCAAATGGACTCCTAATTATGAAGGCCAAAATGTTGTTAAGAGAGCCTTTTAAGGCGGTGCATTGATTCTTACAACTATGGATGGTGAAGAGTTCACTCGTCCTATGAATGCAGATGTAGTCAAGAAATACTTCGCCTAAAAAGAAAAGAACAACTCGCTAAGTTGAAAACCCGAAAGGGCGGCTTAGGCAAAAATGAGTGTCTCGGTGGATTAAAAACTTGAAAGGGCGATCCAAGCAAAAGTTAGAGACATAAAACAGAAAGAATTATCCCGATAAATTGAATACCCCACCTTAGGGAAATTTATGCAAAAATTAGGGATTATGGGAAGAAACTGTAACCTACTGATCTTCAGGGTTGAAAATGTTCTTAAGCACAATGGTCGATGGTGATTCATTATCCTCAGCGTCAGCCAAGAGTGCAGTGGATATCAAGAGTTGGTAGATGGATTAGTGATCATTTTATTCAATGTAACCATTTCCCATGTAAATTACTATTTTCAACTTTGTAAAGATCTATGGAGTCTTCTCATTTACAGACTGCCATTCTATTAAATAAAGTTAAACTTTTATCCAATTGTTTCTACTCTTATTTATTTTCAGCCAAATACATTTAAATTTTATTATGATCATTTTTGAAATTAAAGTTTTTAAATCAAAATCATTTTCTTTAAACTTGTGAGAGCATGAATTTCAAATAATCAATTTTATTTAAAAAGAATATCAACAGTGGTTCGAAAGAAGTAAGCCCTAAGTGTGGAACACCACTGGTTCTCCCCAAGCAGTAGGTGCATTTTCTCTCCCATCCCCGATAACATTGATTAAGCGCTCGGTGGTTGTTAATCTCTCTGAATGATTTTTGCTCGCCATTTCCCAGTAAAATGGCCACTTGAGTCGGTTGATTAATCCCCTGCAGAGTTTAGCCTTTATTCCCCAGCCAATTTTGGTCTCTAGCGGAATAAGAACAAGTTTCCTCAGCAGTTCGCGAAGGTGCAGAAGAATTTCGGTTTCCCCACCAATCGCCATCAGATTCGCTCCCAGTTAGAGTTTCCTCCTGGTTTCTGAGCAGCTATTCGTGTTTATCCACTGCATCTTTGTCTCCTTTTTGATATAGTATTGACCTAAAATTCCCCGCAGACGCGATAACAATTTTTCTCAGCAGATCTCCTTTTTCCCCAGTTAGGGTTGAGCCTTTGGGATGCTGATCTCTTTTCTCCAGCAGTTGTATCCTTTTGGATCGTCTTGTTAGCCTTTGGGATTCAAATCTGCGACGCCTTTGTAACCTTTATGATTGTCTTGTCAGCATAATCATCATATATACATATATACACTCATATAATTTCATTATTGCATCATCACACTTGTTGAATCATTCTTGTAATTTTAATTCGCTGTTATGGTGGTACTTTAACCCCATACGAGCTGGTTGTCTGTCCTCCCTCAATTGTAGAGTGTCAGCCCCTTAAGAAGAAAGACTTTAACCTTACTCCCTTCCCCACTATGTTATTTCCTCATGGATGATTTTTATTACAGCTTCCTCTCCAGTTGATTATCTGGACGAAACCATTCCCCTTGAGTTATATCCTCATCGGGTTGAATCTTGATTGACTATTTCTTTCTAGATCTGCCCTAGATAGATTTTTTTTCTGATCCCCTGAGAGTTTATGCTTCTTAGTTTGCAGTTTGTTATTTCTTGCCCAATACCCGGCAAAAGTAACCTTTCTATCCCCAGCGGATTCGTTTTCACGTTTCCTTAGGAAGTATATCCTTGATATGTTCATCCTAATCGGTGACATATATTTTCTTCCCCTTCTTTGAGTTTATCCTTGATATGTTCATCCTAACCGATGACAAATATTCTCATCTTTGGTATATTACCCAGTAAAAAGGTAGTTGTAATCCCTATTTTGTTTCCCAGAAAGTAAATCCTTGATACATTCATCCTAACCGGTGACGAGTTTTCTTCTCTTTGCGGTCTTCTGCCCAGTAACCAGTAGTTGTAAATCCTGCTCTTCTCCCCTTGCGGATTTTATCCTTGATATTTTCATCCTAACCGATGACGGATATTCTCTTTGATGGTATTCTACCCAGTAACTGATAGATGTAATTCCTATTCCTTCCCCAGAGTCTATCCTTGATATGTTCATCCTAACTGATGACTGATATTCTCTTTGATGGTATTCTATCCAGCATTCAATAAATGTAATTCCTACTTTTTGTTCGGGTGGTTTATCCTTGATATGTCCATCTTAACCGATGACGGATATCCTCCCTGACATCCCCATGCAAGTCTATCCTTGATATGTTCATCTTAACCGATGACAGATTTTCGTTCCTTTGAGTCTATCCTTGATATGTTCACCTTAACCGGTGACTAATATTCTCATCTTTGGCCTTCTGCCCAGTAACTGGTAGTTGTAAATCCTATTTCTGCAATTTTTCCCAGCAAGGCTATTCTTACCCACAACTGGTAATGAATGCATCATCCTGGCGACTTTCAGTGAGTCATCCTTGATATGTTCATCCTGACCGATGACAGGTGTCCTCTCTGTCAGATCTCTATTATCTCCATACTTAGTAACTGGTAGTGGATAATAGATCTCTATTATTTCTTCCCCAATTGAATTGAGTGCGTATTTTCTTAGCGAAATTGTTGTCCCTGCACAATTCAAGTACGTTGGTTTTATCCTGATTTACTCGTTTCCCCTGCAGATGCCCCTGTGTCTCCCCGGCTGAGTCATTCCATTTTTTTTATGGAAATTCCCTAGTCCTCCAGCAATTTTAAGTTGTAGCATGGCCTATGCTCAACCTTTTTTTTATCCCCTCCGAGTCTTTGTCTCCCTAGTGAGTTTTCGTTATGGAATGCATTATGCTCCTGCGGACCTTCGGTCTCCCTGATTTCTTTTCCTTTGTGGTAACATTTCCCCATAAATATTTATTTTAACATTCGAATCATATGCATCACGAGGTCTCTTAGGGGCCAAAATTCGTTTCTATATGTTGTTATTTAAGCCCATTCTATCGAGTCGACACAAAGATTTTAACCTTCACCTCCTCAATTAGAATGTCATTAAATAGGGGTAGCTGTAAGACCCCAATTTTGACCCTAAGATCCCTCATGCAATCTCATCACATGCATTAGCATTGGGATCATACCATGGCATTCCCCTTACCCCTCTTACATTGGGTTTGTTTTGGGAGAGATCACCAAGCACCATGTGATTGTATCATACTTGTATTTTATCATTTTACTAATCAAAATACCAAAAATATGTCTTTTCTTTGGTCTAACTCTTTTGTAGGAAGGGGAGGATCACCTTTGATCTATCAAGTTCACATCTAGGGTTTAAGACCCTCATGGCTAAGAGCGCAACCAAGGATTGATCCATAATTTATCTAAGCATCATATATGATTCACAATGATCTTTACATGTTATTTTGATCAAGATTTCTTCAAGAGTTTGGAGTTGGTTTGCCTTGGAAACCCTAGTTTATCTGGGTATCTTGAGTAACTTCTACAACAAGACTCCTCACCAATTGATCAAATTTTTCAAGGGACACTTCAAATGCCATAATCTCATGCATGTATGATCTACCATGAGCCTAAAAAGTCAAGATAATTGCAAGTTAGCAAGTTGGTTGATGGTGGTTAGCTAGATGAATTCATTTGTTAAAAACTGGGTCTCCCTAGACCCTATCTCCTACAATTTTCATCATATGACAATGATGCCAAGAGAAAAGTTACTCTAAATCACATTCCAAACAACTTTCATGTTGAGGTCTATAGCTACTTTTGCTTGGAAAGTCATTTTCTATGTTGAAACATTATAGGTCACTTTGTCTAAACCCTAATTTAAAAGTCAACTTCCCAAGGCCATAACTTGCTCAATATTTATAAGATGAAAGATTTAAAAGTTTTACAATAAAATTCAAGGTGTCTATTTAAACTTTGATGTTTGGAGTGAAATCTAATTCAATTCTTATGAGCATGTGATGTGAGGATACATTATAGGTCATTTTGGACCAATACCATTGAACAAGTGATTTTCCTCAACTTCAAAAATGCACAACTCACTCGTTCCAAATCCAAATGATGTCAAATTGGTGATATTTTTGAAGGTATTTGAAAGAGATACAACTTTGATAAAGACACTTTTCTCATTTGGAGCTCACATAAAAAGTTAAGCAAGGTTGAATAATGAAGTATGTGACTTGACACTTAGAAATTTTTCCAACATGTTGAAATTTCCAAACTTCCACCTCAAAATTCACCATGATACAAGTTCCAAATGGAAAAGTGTTCAAAATAAGAGTTATTCCTCTTGATCTAAGATTTCCAAAGAGTCCTAATTTATTCATTTTGGATGAAGTTTGAGGGGTTTGCGCATGGTGTAAGTAGGGTTGTATCAGTTGGCAAGGTTCAAGCTTCAAATGATCAAATAACTGTGTCTTACCATTCAATCTTCATTCAGACTTCATTTCATTGGATTTTGGATCTAATTGAGATGCTTCATGGGCTTGTACATGTCCATGCACGCGTGCCATTCACATGCCAAATTTGGATAAATTTTCAAGTGTGCAAATAACACTTCATTTTTCTATGAATAAAGACCCTCTCTGCTCATTTCAAAGGACCCTTGCGCGCTATCTTTGCCTCCATACTGGAAACCCTCACATTTGAAAGGAAAACCTGATAATCTTCATTTGAAGATTGAGTTCGAATCTCACTGTTTGGAGATTCAAAAACACCAGGATCCAAAGCTTTGTACCAATCCTAAGTTACTTTTGGAAGCTACCTGAGCAAGACCAAACGCGAATTGAAGCAAGAGAGATCAAGTTCTTCACAGTATTGAAGGTATTTTCCAATTTTTTTATTCTCTTTGATTCTCATTCAATTCTCATCAATTCTCTTGGATCTTTGGTTGTCTGACGTCCTACCAATGTAGGCAAGAAGATTGAGTTCCTTTGAGGTCAAATCGAAGCAACTCAATTGACACACCTCAAAATTCAACTCCACATATCTCTCTCTATATTCGGAGTTAGTTAAAATTGAGGTGATATTCATGATCTATGCCATTTTATATTTTAGATCATGTCCTCCTTTGTCATTTATGTTATGGTGATGATTGAACCAGTCTGGCCAGGGTCATCGGAGAAGATGACCGACCTTTGGCACCGGCAGTGATGTGGCACGGTTCAAAACCATTGATTCACTTTAAAATGTTTTTATCTGGGGCGTCCAAAAATGTTTCATTTTAAGTTTCCAAAAATTCAGAATTTTTTTCTCCAAGGTCCTTTGACCTTGTTTGACCTATGATAAATCTCATGGCCATTTCTTTGGTCTTTTGATGAGGTTTTAGAAAATTGACCAACCATATTTAATTTAATGTATTATTTTTAGTATTTTTAACTGAATAAATGCCAAATCAATTTTGTAGAGCCATTTTGATTGACTTTGGAAATTTTACTTGTGTTGTTGGGCCTTGGTCAAGGTTGATTTGACTTTGTTAAGTTAAGATCATTGGACTGAGGGAATTGATGGAATATACATTCCATCTCCCAAAATGAATGAATGATCTTAATTTGGTAAAAGTTATCCTTTCTCCAATTTGAGTTTGATCCATTTCTCCTCCTTCTTAATCTCATTCCCCTTCTTTCTGCATTCATATCATGGATCTATGACATCTCTATATCCTAAGGCTAGTTGATTACAAAATCAACATAAGTATGGATGAGATTAGGCCCCCCACGTTTGCATATTCTGTTTGTGTGTGGTATGTTTCATGAGCATAGTTCATCATACTATGTCTCTAACATACATTAACACCAAAATTCTATTGCCCGACCTCAAATAGTTGTGACTTCTACATAAGTCCAATTATGATTGCTAAACATAGCGCTAAATTTTGAAACATTAACAACTAACATTTAATTTCAAGTCATTTACTTTTAATGCACTTTATTTTTAAACCTTATTCATTTTCCATTATTCATACCATTCTAATTGTTTATCTTAATGTCATTTTCACTTTGCCCACATGGCCCATATTTTGTGATATATTTTGTTTGTGTTTGTTTGTGTGGTCTTTGACCATTAATGTATATCATAAGAACAAAAAACCCTAAACATATCTTGTGTGGACTGTTGGTTTAATCTGAGACAATTGGACTTAGAATTTAGGCAACACTCCCTATGCAAAGGACTTGGTTAATGCCAACTTTCATGTAACCAAGTGCTTGTAGTTTGAAACTTCATCTGATACATCAGTGAAGATCCATTTGAGTTCATCTGCAACATGATCATTATGAAGCTGTTATTTTGAACCTGTGACTTAGTGCATTGTGGAATTCATCTGGATTGGCTAATATTGGATGTGGCTATCTTTATTTTATGCGTTGCTCTTTAAGTTGATATTTTGTGCATTGTTTGTTGCTTGATTCTAATGTCCAAAGGAATTTGGGTTTCTATATGACATTCTTGTCTATTGGATTGCAGCCCAATGGTCAGATCTTTTCAACTCTTAACTCTTAAATTTATGCTTAGGATTAGTCTCTTCATCTCTTCTCCATTTCTTTAATTTCAAAATCTCTCCCTCCTTTTAAAAAAAACCTCTTTGATTATGATTGTTTTTCTAAACTTAGACCATATTGCGAACTAGAAACTTTGGCCTTATGCCATTGCACTTTCAAACTTCTTTTCTTAATCAAACTTGTAAATATACTTAACTATACTTGACTTAAAATTTTCAAAAGACAAAAAGAATTAACTCATTCAAACCATTTTTAGGCCTTTGCGCCTTTCAAACCTAACTTTTGTTAAAAGCAATGCAGCCACTTTGAAAGTTATACCATGAACTACGAGGTTTTGATCCCTCATTTTTTATGTTGGTATGTAGGAACAAGTCCGAAGGTCTTGTCAAACACAAAAATATAATTAATGAATTCTTTTCTCATCCCCCCATTCTATTTGATTGCAAACATCATTTGTACAAAAACACATATGCGCACAAGAAAGGTCTCCCTAGGAGTACCTAGGACACTTTGGGTGCTAACACCTTCCCTCTATGTAACCAACCCCCTTACCTGTAATCTCTGGCATTTTATTAGTTTTGATTTGAAAACTTCTTATTCTTAGGTTTTTTTCGTACTTTCCTCTTTTCCCTTGGAAACAATAAAAGCGTGGTGGCGACTCTTGTTATTTGATATCTTGCTTATCCATAACTTGATGATCATGAATTTACCACTACTGGCTTTATTGTCAGCGAGAAGGGTACTGAAGTTGATCTTGCCAAGGTCAAAGCAATAAAAGAGATGCATGCGCCCAAAACTGAGAAGCAAGTCAGAGGTTTTCTCGGCCGCTTAAATTATATCTCAAGATTCATTTCACATATGAGGGCCACATGTGCACCTATATTCAAGCTTCCTAGGAAAGGTCAATCTTGTGATTGGACCGAAGATTTCCAGAAAGCTTTTGACAGTACCAAGGAATATCTGCTTGAGCCTCCAATTCTGTCTCCGCCTGTTGAAGGAAGACCCTTGATCATGTATTTGACTGTGCTTGAAGAGAGTATGGGTTCTGTGCTTGGTCAGAAAGATGAGACCGGAAAGAAAGAATATGCTATTTACTACCTCAATAAGAAGTTCACCGATTATGAGACTCGGTATTCTATGTTAGAGAAGACTTATTGTGCATTGGCTTGGGCTGCTAAACGTCTGCGTCAATATATGTTGAATCATACCACCTGGTTGATATCCAAAATGGACCCAATCAAGTATATTTTTTAGAAGCCTGCTTTAACTGGGAGGATTTCCCGTTGGAAGATGTTGTTATCAGAGTATGATATTAAATACTGATCTCAGAAAGCGATTGAAGGTAGTGTCTTGGCTTACCATTTCGCTCACCAACCGATTGAAGATTACAAGTCAGTGCAGTATGATTTTCCTGACAAAGAGATCTTGTACTTAAAAATGAAAGATTATGATGAACCATTGCTTGAAGAAGGGCCCGAACCTGGTTCTCGTTGTGGCATGGTATTTTATGGAGTTGTTAATCAGTATGGTAATAGCATTGGGGCAGTGATTATTATTCCTCAAGGAACGCATTTTCCGTTTACAGCTAGATTAACTTTCAAGTGTACGTACCATATGGATGAGTATGAAGTTTGCATTATGGGGATTGAAGAGGCCATTGATCTCAGAATCAAGTATTTAGACGTCTATGGAGATTCAACTTTGGTTGTGAATCAGATCAAAGGTGAATGGGAGATGAATCAACCCGGTTTGATACCATATAGAGATTATGCGAAATTTCTTTATAAAGGTTGAGTTTCATCATATCCCTCAAGATGAAAACCGGATGGCAGATGCATTTGCAACTTTAGCTTCGATGATTATGGTGAAGTATTGGAATGAGGTTCCCAATTTATCTATAATACATCTTGATAGGCCAACTCATGTGTTTGCTATTGAAGAGGTCAAATTCGAAAAGCCGTGGTATTTTGATATCAAATGTTTCCTCCAAAGTCAGATTTACCCGCCTGGGGAATCCGTGAAAGATAAGAATACTTTGAGAAGATTAGCCAACAATTTCTACTTGAATGACGATGTATTGTACAAGAGAAACTTCGATATGGTTCTACTCAGATGCGTGGATAGACACGAAGCAGACTTGTTGATGATTGAAGTCCATGAAGGTTCCTTTGGTACTCATTCCAATGGACACGCTATGGCAAAGAAGATGTTGAGAGCATGTTACTATTGGCTGACAATGGAATATGACTATTGCGAGTTTGTGAAGAAATGCCACAAGTTTCGTATCTATGAAGATAAAATTCATGTTCCTCCGACACTGTTGAATGTCATTTCCTCCCCATGGCCCTTCTCCATGTAAGGAATTGATATGATTGGCACGATTGAGCCCAAAGCGTCGAACGAACATCGTTTCATTCTTGTGGCTATTGACTACTTCATAAAGTGGGTTGAAGCGGCATCATATTCGAATGTAACCAAGCAAGTAGTTGGAAGGTTTATCAAGAATCAGATTATATATCGGTATGGTGTGCCAAGTAAGATCATTACTGATAATGGATCTAACTTGAATAATAATATGGTGAAAGCTCTTTGCAAAGACTTTAAGATTGCACATCATAATTCTTCTCCCTACAGACCTAAGACAAATGGGGTTGTTGAAGCTTCAAACAAGAACATCAAAAAGATCATCCAGAAGATGGTTGTGACATACAAGGATTGGCATGAGATGCTCCTGTAGCGGGAAATTCTTGATCATTAAGCTATTAACAAGCTAGAGATCAAATAACAAGAGTCTCCATCGCGCTTTTATTGTTTCCAAGGGAAAAGGGAAAAAGTACGAACAAAACCCAAAAAGTATGAAGTTTTCAAATAAAAACTTATAAAAGTCAGAGATCACAGGTAAGGGGGTTGGTTACACAGAGGGAAGGTGTTAGCACCCAAAGTGTCTTAGGTACTCCAAGGGAGCCCTTTTTGTGTGCATATGTATTTTTGTACAAAGTGATGTTTACAAACAAATAGAATGGGAGGATGAGGAAAGAATTCATTAATTATATTTTTGTGTTTGACAAGACCTTCGAACAAACGCCTACGTACCAACATAAGAATGAGGGATCAAAACCTCGTAGTTCGTGATACAAATTTCAATATGTGTCATACGGTGAACTGACTTTTTGTGTTTTTAATCGCAATGTCGCGGATAGCAAGAGTCGCCACCGACTTTTCTTTTATCCAATAAGGAAAGGTGGAAAAGAACAGGAAAGACCTTAATTTAGATTCTTAGGTTCGGGAGGTACATTATACAAAGGGAAGGTGTTAGCACCCTTTGTATCCATGGTTATCCATCGGTTCTTAATTGCTCAATCATTTATGTTTTTCTAGTTTGAAAAAGTGTTTGAGAAATGTGTAGGAAATGTTTTAAAAAGGAGAATTTAACTTTGTAAGGATTCTTGAATGAATGTATACAAAGTGGTTATCTCGTTTAATTTTGGAAATAGTTTAGAAAAATATAACTCGGCAATGATTCTAGTATGAATGTATACCAAGTGGTGGTTTTCTAAAAGATGTTTTGAAAGGTGTGGGGTGTGAAAAGTAGTTTTAAATTTGGAATAAGCAATTAAGAGTTATACCTATCCGAGGTCTTTCCGGGCATTTCCTATCCTTATGAGGGTAAAATTGTCCTTACTATTGAGAAGTAAGCAGTTTTATCCTTTAGATGTAGAAGGGTCATCGAAGGGTCATCGATTGGTCATCGATTGGTCATTGAAGGCAACAATTGTGAGGATACCTTAGCATTCGAAGGGACGACCATCATTTAACCGTAGGCTACACCGAAGGGTCATCGAGGGACAAAGGCAACATTCGAGGGACTATGATGATTTAACCGAAGGGTCTTTGCTAAGTATATCCCCACATTCGCGGGACATGACCGTAATACCGTAATCGGAGGGTAACAAAGAGAGGTCCGAGATCACTTATTTAAAGGCAAAGTTTTACAATTAATTAGGTACCCGTAATCAAGTAGGTAATTAGGTCCATATTAAAATCAATACATTAAGATCAATTAAGCCATTAGGGTGGATCATCACCATGAAATTAATACATTAAAATCAATTGAGTAATTCAGGGTGAATCTCCATAAGGGTATCCCACACATAAAGTGGAATACCTAGCCGGCCATTTCCTCGGGAATATGTAAACCTTTACACAATTCAGCACACGGGTTAGAGCATCAAAGTAAAGTATAATTGAAAATTGCACTACAACACAACAGTCATAATCTCAGGCCAAATGATGCAGAATTGTAATAAGTCTTGGTTAGATAGACATAAGGGAGAATAGAAAAGAAACAAAGCAGCCACTGTCCCGTTCGCCTCTGCTTCGCCTAGCGAAGGCTCAGCGAATGCTCGCTACAGGCTCGCTTAGCGATGTGCTAGCGAGCGGCCACGGGTTTGGAGTTTGACAGCAGCATGACCTCCGAAAACCTGAACTTTTATGGCGTTTGATTACAGGAATAGCATGGACAAACATTTATGATATTCAAGCATATTTAAATTCGCATGTGAAATCAAATTACAAATTCGAAACTTCAATCATGATGCTTTATGTATATAGAGATTACCGATTAAAAGCATAAAACAATAGTGATGCGCAAACCTGCTTGCAACTAAGCTGCTATGTTGAAGAGACTGATCGCTTTTGGTATCGGATGGAGTTGGGCGGCGGTAGCTTCGGAGCGGAGGAGCGGCCTTCAGGGTTTCTTCACTCGGAACTCTCTAAAGTAGCCTCCAGGGTTTCTGTGCCAGGGTTTCCGTCCGTCTTCCTCTGTTTCTCCCCCCCTTTTTCGTGACTGAAGCTTGGCTATTTATAATGCTCTTGTTGTGACCTAATGGGCTCAGAATGAAGCCCAGAAATTCTGCTATTCGCAAGCTTCGCTAGGCGAAGGAGTTGCTCGCCTAGCGAGCCAGCTAGTTTGGGCTTTTACTGGATCTGATGCTTCGCTGGGGAGAGTGTCATAACGAAGTGTTCGCTAGGCGAAGGAATTGCTCGCCTAGCGAGCAAGCTAGTCCGGGCCATTTTCTGGATTGGGCCTGTTGTGAGCTGGGCTTTTGTTCCTTTAATGTCAATGCCTTGTAGAATAAGTCGGAGTGCCTTGGAAAGTGCCTTGTAATATCAACGGGCAAATTTTGGGGTATGACAGCTGCCCCTGTTCAATATTCTTGAACCGAGAGAGTAGAATGGTATGTGCACCATTCGTGGTCTGGAGGTGGAAGATTATTGAACACTAGAATGCCCCAAAAATTTGCGCTTGTCAATCAGGAGCTAGTCTTGATGGAGATGGGCTTAAAGATGCCATCCAGGGAATTTGATGATGAGAGCTTCAGAGTGCGTCGTACATTAGACGATGTCTGAAGACATGGATGTCATACCGGGTCATACGCTAGACTGTACGGTGAGTCCTCCATTATGCTGTCGACTTCGTTGGGGAGTCAGAGTGTGTTATACGCTGCTGGGGATAAGGGATCAGAATGGACCATACGCTAGACCGCATCTGAATACCAGAGTGAGTTGTTCATTGGGCGGATGACTTTGCTGAGGATGAAAAATCAGAATGGATCGTACGCTAGATCGTCTCTGAGTTGTAGAACGAAACCTCCATTAAGCGGGTGATTTCACTGGGGATAGAAGATCAGACCGGATCGTATGCTAGATCGTATCGGAGTTGAAGATCCAAATGGGTCTTATGCTAGACCGTATTGGAGTTGCAGGATGAGTCGTCCGTTAGGCTGTGTCTGATGATGAAAGGGGGTAGTCGTACGCTAGACTACACTTCAGAAATGTACCGTACACTAGGTAGCATCTGAGGAGATGAAGGTCTAACTGGGTCGTACATTAAACCGTATCTGAGCAGAATGAGTCGTCCATTAGGCTGAATCTGACGATGAAAGGGGGTAGTCATATGCTAGACTACACTTCAGAAATATACCGTACACTAGGTAGCATCTGAGGATATGAAGGTCTAACTGGATCGTACATTAAACCGTATCTGAGCAGAATGAGCCGTCCATTAGGCTGTATCGTTACTGGGGGTGAAGGATCAGAATGGATCGTATGCTAGATCGTATCTGAGTTGTAGACTGAGTCATATGTTGGGCTGAATCAGAACGAACCGTACGTTAGGCTGAATCTGATAGTATTTATGTATGCTGTATTTGCGATAAATGTCTGGGATGAACTTATAGATGCCATCGTTAGGAGGATGTCAGAATGAATGTTGACATGGAGTATATCTGAAAGATGTAGTTGAATCCTGAATGTAATTGATAAAGTTGTCCGTCTGAATGGACCTTTGTTTTGATTGTATCAAGAGGATAATTAACCTGAAAAATAAAGTTAGCTTCATGCCATGTCATGATGCATGAGATGCAAATGTTGTATGCATGTGTGTGCTGTGAAATGATGTAATGAGTGAATTATGCGTCTGGAATAAATGAGAGCATTGTATACATGTATATGTTATGAAATGATGTAATGTATATGATGCGGAATGAAAATTGTATGTAGGTATGTGATGTGAAATGATGTAATGAATGCACTATGTGTCTGAAGAGTTCTTCCAGGGGACTCTACTGGGGAAATAAATCTCAGTCTTCTGGTCGGAGATATTTGTATTGATGATCCTTCCTTAGCTAGGGGTATTTGACTTTTATCTGATGGCAGAGATATTCAACAGAGCCTTGCTGGGGGTAGAAGAGATGACCAGTCTGTCTGGCGATGCCAACCTCTTCTGGGAAATAGCTAGTTTTTGTTGGGGAATGGATTTGTAACCGGACTTGTTGGAAAGCCTGGTTAGACCTTATCCTCGATCCTGAAGTCTTTTAGTAACTGCCATTGCTATTTTATGCATGTATTTTGATAAACATTGATCATATTCAAATGCATTTATCAATTCAAGTTAAATCAATGGACGTTTACGCAAACAAAACAGAGAAAGTAAAACAAAAGCATCTTTTTGGAAATGAAATTGTATTGATTTTGAAAGAGGGCCTGTAAACAGGCAATTTGTGGACAAGGAGACAGAAATCCTAGTAAGAGGAAACCGTCAAGAAAACAAAGAGAAAGCTATGCAGAAAAGGTCCTATTGATTTTAATTCCACTACTGTCATTATGTCTTCAAGCGTCTCATCTCCTGTTGTCGGATAGAAGTGATTGGCTTGTTCAGTCCTTGGAACTTGGTTGAAGCTGACTGAGAACGGGACATAGTCTTACGCTTTAATCCCTAATTTTTGCCTGGACCGCCTTTTTAGGTTTTCAGTCCACCGGGATACCCTTTTTTGCTCAAGCCGCCTTTTCAGGTTTTCAACTTGCCGGGTGTACGTCTTTATATGTTTTATCCCTAATTTTTGCCCGAACCCTTTTGGTTCGCCGGGATGCCCTTACTTTTGCTTAGGTACGTCGACCTAGCGGGTCTCTTTTATGCGCAGTATTTTTTAACTATGTTAGCGTTCACAGGATGCGGGAACTCTTCGCCATCCATTGTAGCAAGCATCATGGCTCCACCAGAGAATACCTTCTTAACTACAAATGGCCCTTCGTATGTGGGAGTCCATTTACCCCTGGGATCACCTTGTGGTAGAATGATACGCTTGATAACTAAGTCGCCGATTTGGTACGCTCGTCTCTTGACCTTTTTGTTGAATGTCTGGGTCATGCGCTTCTGATATATTTGCCCATGACAAACAGCCGCAAGTCTCTTTTCATCAATCAGATTTATCTGATCGAGTCGAGTTTGAATCCATTCATCCTCATCTAAGCCTGCATCTTTCACAATTCTTAGAGAGGGAATCTGAACTTCCACTGGTAAAACGGCTTCCATTCCATAGACTAAAACGAAAGGGGTTGCCCCTGTCGAAGTGCGGTAACCATGAAGAGCAAAAGGTAACATCTCATGCCAGTCTTTGTATGTTACTGTTATATTCTTGATATTGTTAGCAGCCTCCACGGCGCCGTTCGTCTTTGGCCGGTACGGAGAAGAGTTATGGTGTTTTATTTTGAACTGCATGCAGAGTTCAGTTTAGTACCATTATCAGTGATAACTCTTTCAGGAGACAGCAGGTTTCTCGAATGTATATTTGATAAGATCCATCTTAGAAATCAATAAAGTGGTATGATTCAACATATACTGTCTTAGTCGGCGAGCAACCCAAGCCAAAGCGCAGCAAGCTTTCTCGAGCTGTGAGTATCTTGTTTCACAGTCGGTACCTTTTGCTAAGGCAGTGTATGACATGCTCTTTTCGACCAGACTCGTCATGTTGCCCTAGCACACCCTATTGAATTTTCTAACACGGTCAAATACATAGTTAGAGGTCTTCCTTCAACTGGTAGCATCAGAATTGGAGGTTCTTGGAGATACTTCTTGATTTTGTCATTCATCATTCCATACCATCTCTTGATTTTCTTTTTTAGTAATTTGAAGATGGGTTTGCAGGTAGCAGTCAAGTGTGGAATGAATCGGGCAATGTAATTCGAGTGCCCCAAGAAACCTCTGACTTCTTTCTTGTCTATTTCAATACTTAGATCTACAGTTTCAATTGACTCCTCATGCGGCTGTATAGTTTTTTCTTCTTGCAGCAACAGTCTAGCAAGTTCTCAGGTACTTCACAATCTTCCTCACCTCCATCCTCGGCTTGGTAGATCGGATTTTCAAAGTCATAATGAACAGTAGCAGAACTATTATCAACAGGATCCAGAGTGGATATGGATCGGAAAATTGTTACGTGAGTGTGTGCAAGAAAACATAGCTTGTTTGAAAAATGACAGGAAAGATAAAGAGCGCAATATTTGAATGCAAAAAGTCCATTGATTTATTGAATATGAATATGCTTATGAAAATGACAAAACATTTAACCAAATTTGATACATTAGATAAGCAATAACAATTACTCCTGACTAAAGGAAATCAGGATAGTGTCTTCAGCCTTCCAATTATTGGGTCCGTCACCAATTGTTGGGAAAATCCAGCTATCCCAGTCACAATCGTTATCAGCATCTTCCACAGCATTGACAGTCTTGTCATGATTAGGCAGAGGAGCAATGATGACATTAGGAGTCTCCGGAGGATCAGAGGTAGCCGCCTGTATCTTTCCACTTCGAATGCCGCTTTCAACATGTTCACCTATTAATATAAGTTCAGTGAAACCCAATGAGGAACTCCTCAATAGATGGCTGTAGAATGGGCCAGTCAGTGTGCTCATGAACATGTCCACTAACTCTCTATCAGTCAGAGGAGGTTTGACTCTTCCAGCCAAATCTCTCCATTTTTGAGCATATTCTTTGAAGCTTTCTTTAGATCCCATAGTCATATTCTGCAACTGTAACCGAGTAGGTGCTAATTCAGAATTATACTGGTAATGCTTGTAGAAAGCTGTCGCTAAGTCAGTCCAGGTGCGGATGTCAGAGCTCTCGAGCTGATAATACCATTCCAACTGTGTGCCAGACAGACTCTCTTGGAAGAAATGGATCCATAGCTTCCTATCAGTGGTATACGGCTGAATCTTTCTCACATAAGCTCTCAGATGCATTTGAGGACAAGATGCCCCATCATACTTAGTGAAAGTAGGGACCTTGAATTTGCGAGGAATGACCACATCAGAGACCAGACCCAAGCCTTCGAAATCCAGACCGGGTGCCTTCTGACCCTCCATAGCTAGCATGCGTTCTTCTAGCAACTTGTACTTATCATCTTTTGGAGAGTACTGTTCATTTTCATAATCCTCGTCATCGTCTTCAGGGTTGAAGAGATCAGCATTCTCATCTTCTGAACCTATCCCCTCTTCTTGATCTTTCGGAAGTCTAATCTTGACTCCTGTAGCCTGTCCTTTAAGCTTTCTTCCCGGGTTAATGTAACTCACAGGTTTCTTTTCTTTCTTCTCGAGCAAGAGAGCCTTCAGTTCCTCCTGCCCCTTGGATAAGTTCAAGATCATCTCCTAGAGTTGAGCATTCTGAGCATGGAGATCTTTGACAGTTTGTTCGAGGCCCATTTTTCTGTTTGCATGAAAACCGTGAGAACATTGATCCCTTTAGAACACCTGTTATGCAATGTTATGCTATGCAATGTATGAAATGTTTTCAAGGACTTTTGGAATTTAACTTTGCATAAACTACCAAAAAAGGAAACTTTTTTTTTTTTTTTTTTATTTTTATTTTTTACAAAATAGAGCAAAGTTAAATCCCTAAGTCCTCGAAATGGTTAGTTCAATGCCATGATGTTATGATGATGTTATGAGGTTATGATGTTATGATGTTAAGTAAATAACAAGCACAAGCAAGTCACACAACCATCATTCCTAAGTTTTAAGGCTTGCATGAGTTCCATAGGTAAGTACCCTCCCCCACTGAAGTTTGGTTGGTTCAACCTGTCCTAGAATAGTAACCGGGTTCTAGAAGGATCTCAGATCATCGACCTTTCTTTAAGTCCACTTCAGTGCAACGCCAAGTGGTTGACCAAAGCTTCCCTAAAGTCCAATCTCAAAGAGTGTAGTATCGAGTCTCAACCAACCCCAGTCGGAACCGAAGTCAGTTATCTCACTACTTTCTAATGGCTAGGATGAGTCAATTAGGGTTCTAAAGGTCTGGTTAATGCTTTGATGACACCACGCGAATGCCAAATTTTTCCTCAAGTAAACATGAGGAACATCAGGACATCCAAAGTGTCACATTAACCGTAGCCATCATTTTAACCATTCCAGTATACGCCGGATAGTCGCGATGATCTATTGCTACTTACCTAAGGTACACTAGATCCGGGTGTAGGATCTTTCACTCAAGCATAAAATACCCTTAAAAGAAGGAACAGTTTAAAACATAAATGATTTTTAAGGTGACCTCTCTTTGTAATATCCCCAGCAGAGTCGCCAGTTCTGTCATACGGTGAACTGACTTTTTGTGTTTTTAATCGCAATGTCGCGGATAGCAAGAGTCGCCACCGACTTTTCTTTTATACAATAAGGAAAGGTGGAAAAGAACAGGAAAGACCTTAATTTAGATTCTTAGGTTCGGGAGGTACATTATACAAAGGGAAGGTGTTAGCACCCTTTGTATCCATGGTTATCCATGGGCTCTTAATTGCTCAATCATTTATGTTTTTCTAGTTTGAAAAAGTGTTTGAGAAATGTGTAGGAAATGTTTTGAAAAGGAGAATTTAACTTTGTAATGATTCTTGAATGAATGTATACAAAATGGTTATCTCGTTTAATTTTGGAAATAGTTTAGAAAAATATAACTCGGCAATGATTCTAGTATGAATGTATACCAAGTGGTGGTTTTCTAAAAGATGTTTTGAAAGGTGTGGGGTGTGAAAAGTAGTTTTAAATTGTGAATAAGCAATTAAGAGTTATACCTATCCGAGGTCTTTCCGGGCATTTCCTATCCTTATGAGGGTAAAACTGTCCTTACTATTGAGAAGTAAGCAGTTTTATCCTTTAGATGTAGAAGGGTCATCGGAGGGTCATCGATTGGTCATCGATTGGTCATTGAAGGCAACAGTTGTGAGGATACCTTAGCATTCGAAGGGACGATCATCATTTAAGCGTAGGCTACACCGAAGGGTCATCGAGGGACAAAGGCAACATTCGAGGGACTATGATGATTTAACCGAAGGGTCTTTGCTAAGTATATCCCCACATTCGCGGGACATGACCGTAATACCGTAATCAGAGGGTAACAAAGAGAGGTCCGAGATCACTTATTTAAAGGCAAAGTTTTACAATTAATTAGGTACCCGTAATCAAGTAGGTAATTAGGTCCATATTAAAATCAATACATTAAGATCAATTAAGCCATTAGGGTGGATCATCACCATGAAATTAATACATTAAAATCAATTGAGTAATTCAGGGTGAATCTCCATAAGGGTATCCCACACATAAAGTGGAATACCTAGCCGGCCATTTCCTCGGGAATATGTAAACCTTTACACAATTCAGCACACGGGTTAGAGCATCAAAGTAAAGTATAATTGAAAATTGCACTACAACACAACAGTCATAATCTCAGGCCAAATGATGCAGAATTGTAATAAGTCTTGGTTAGATAGACATAAGGCAGAATAGAAAAGAAACAAAGCAGCCACTATCCCGTTCGCCTCTGCTTCGCCTAGCGAAGGCTCAGCGAATGCTCGCTACAGGCTCGCTTAGCGATGTGCTAGCGAACGGCCACGGGTTTGGAGTTTGACAGCAGCATGACCTCCGAAAACCTGAACTTTTATGGCGTTTGATTACAGGAATAGCATGGACAAACATTTATGATATTCAAGCATATTTAAATTCGCATGTGAAATCAAATTACAAATTCGAAACTTCAATCATGATGCTTTATGTATATAGAGATTACCGATTAAAAGCATAAAACAATAGTGATGCACAAACCTGCTTGCAACTAAGCTGCTATGTTGAAGAGACTGATCGCTTTTGGTATCGGATGGAGTTGGGCGGCGGTAGCTTCGGAGCGGAGGAGCGGCCTTCAGGGTTTCTTCACTCGGAACTCTCTAAAGTAGCCTTCAGGGTTTCTGTGCCAGGGTTTCCGTCCGTCTTCCTCTGTTTCTCCCCCCCTTTTTCGTGACTGAAGCTTGGCTATTTATAATGCTCTTGTTGTGACCTAATGGGCTCAGAATGAAGCCCAGAAATTCTGCTATTCGCAAGCTTCGCTAGGCAAAGGAGTTGCTCGCCTAGCGAGCCAGCTAGTTTGGGCTTTTACTGGATCTGATGCTTCGCTGGGGCGAGTGTCATAACGAAGTGTTCGCTAGGCGAAGGAATTGCTCGCCTAGCGAGCAAGCTAGTCCGGGCCATTTTCTGGATTGGGCCTGTTGTGAGCTGGGCTTTTGTTCCTTTAATGTCAGTGCCTTGTAGAATAAGTCGGAGTGCCTTGGAAAGTGCCTTGTAATATCAACGGGCAAATTTTGGGGTATGACAATATGGATGCATTGTTTTTTACAAAAATTAAGTTTGAAAGGCGCAAAGGCCTAAAAATGATTGGAATGAGTTAGTTCTTTTTGGTTTTTTGAAAGTTTAGGTCAAGTATAGTTAAGTTTATTCACAAGTTGGCATTCGCCAAGTCCTTTAGCATAGGAAGGTTGCCTAGATTCTAAGTCCATTTGTCCAAGATCAAGCCAACATTCCACTCAAAAAAAATTAGGTTTTTTTTTTGTTATTATTATGTACATTAATGGTCAAAGAGCACACAAACAAGCAAAGTATACACAAACAAGATATATCACACAATATTGTCCAAGTGGACAAAGTGAAAATTGCATTAACATAAACAATTAGAATGATATGAATAATGCCAAATGAAATAGAGTGCTAAAAGTAAATTTCCTTAAAGTAAAAGCTTGAAATTAAATGTTTGTAGTTAATTGGTTATAAGTTAGTATTGTTTTGCTTTTGATTTTCAATTCAAGATATTATTTGGAGAACACTCAATCCACATATCACAAGCATGGATCCTTGTACCAAAACATCATCCAGAAGAAGGAAAGAAGGCCAAGTTTCCACATAATACCATGAAAGATAGGAGACTTACAATCTCACTAACTAGAATTCTTATGCCTTTTATGTCACAAATTTAGCGCTATGTTAAGAAATCGTAATTGGACTTAAGTAGAAGTCACAACTATTTGAGGTCGGGCAATAGAACTTTGGTGTTAATGCATGTTAGAGACATAGTATAATGGACTATGCTCATGAAACATACCACACACAAAAAGAATATGCACAAGGTGTGGCCTAATCTTATCCATACTCATGTCAATTTATCAATTAACTAGCATTAGGACTTTGAGATGTCATAGGCCAAATGGAATGAATAAACGAAGAAGAGGGATGATGGAATGTACATTCCATCAATCCACTAAATCCAATGATATTAATTTGACAAAGTCAAATCAACCTTGACCAAGGCCCAACAACAATAAGCAAAATAGAGCAAGTCAATACAAATGGTCAACAAAATTAATTGGCATTTTTTCAATTAAAAATAACAAAATAGTGCATTTAAATCAAATATGGTTTGTCCAATTCCTAAAATCTCATCAAAACACCAAAGAAATGGCCATGAGATTTATCATAGGTCAAACAAGGTCAAAGGACCTTGGAGAAAAAAATTCATAATTTTTGGACATTTAAAAATATTTTTAAACAATTAAAAACAAATGCAAAATCAATTAATTCATGAAAAATACTAATAATGATCCAAAAAATAATTTTAATTCAGAATGTGAAAGAGAAAAATATTCTAAATTTTTTGGTGAAAGTCCCATATTTTTTGGATCAATATTGAATTTAATATGAATTATTGAAAATAATGCAATTAAAATGAAAATTAAAATATCAGAAAAAACATGGACTACTTGATCTCCCTCATTAATTGAGGTGGAAGATCAAGTGTCCAGGAGCGCACTATCCACCATGGTCCAAAGGGACGCACGAGATTAAAACAAAATGAATGGATCATGTGGTTCAGAGCCTTGCCAACTTATCGCCGGTGCAGAGCTCCGGTCATCCGGAGCCAGAGCTCCGGTCATCTTCTCCGGTGGACCTCACCGGACTGGTCCACCAACAACCATCACCAAAATGAAAAACAAGGACATGATCTTAAAGAAAAAATGGCACTAAGCTCCAAGTATATTGAGAGATACATGGAGTTGAAATTTGAGGTACATGAACTGAGTTGCTTCGATTTGACCTCAAAGCAACTCAAACTTCTTGCCTACATTGGTAGGACTTCAGACAACCAAAGAATCAATAGAATTGAGCAAGATATTGAGAGAATCAAAGAGTTCAAAATTTCAAGAATATACGTTCAATGGAGGTCTGGATTCAACTGATCTTGATCTTGCTTATGCTTGATCTCACTCCACTTGCTTGTAGAAGAAGGATTAGATGGTTAAGAGGCTATGGATTCCTGGAGATTTGAATTTCAAATAAGTGGAAATTCAACCTCAAATTCAAGAGAATTTCTCAGGCTTATCCTTTGCAAAGTGAGGGTTTGAGATGGGGGATCAAAGTTGGCGCGAATGTGTGTCAAATTCTGAGCATTTGAAGCTCTATTTATAGCCAAAATAGTTGATAATTGCACACTTCAAATCACATCCCAATTTTGGAAAATGGTGATGCAAGGGTGCATGGGCGCGCACAGGCCCATGAAATGATTGCTTGAGGTCCACAAATGAATGTTGAATGATCTAAATTAAGCTTGGATTGAAAAGAAAGTGTACATTGATGTTTGAAGTTTGATCCTTGCCAAGTGATATCACCCTGATTATGCCATGTGCAGCCTATTCATTCCTTGTCCAAAATGTATGAATTTGAGCTCTTTGGAAAGTTGACTTTCAAATTAGGGTTTAGACAAAATGACTTATAACGTTTCAACATAAAAAATGATTTTCCAAGAAAAACTAGCTCTAGGTCTCAACATGAAAGTTGTTTGGAATGTCATTTAGAGTAGTTTTTATCTTGGAATCATTTTCATATGGTGAAAATTATAGGATATAGGGTCTAGGGAGACCCAGTTTTGATCAGATGAATCCATCTGGCCAACCACCATCAACCAACTTGCTAACTTCCACTTCTCTTGACTTTATTGGCTCATGGTAGATGATATATGCATAAGATGATGAATTTTGAAGTGTCCCTTGAGAATTTTCATCAATTCATGAGATAGCTTGCTGGAGAAGTTACTCAAGATACCCAGTCAAACTAGGGTTTCCAAGGCAAATCACCCTCAAACTCTTGAAGAAAACTTGATCAATATAACATGTAGAGAACATTAGGACTCATATATGATGTTTATAACCATTCTTGAATCAATTATTGGTTGTGCTCCTTGTTCATGAGGGTCTCAAACCCTAGATGTGAACTTGTTGAATCAATGAGATCATGTCTTTCCTACAAAAGAGTTAGACAAATGCAAAGACATATTTTTGGTATTTTGGTTAGTGAAATGATAAAATATAAGTATGGTATAATCACAAAGTGCTTGGTGATCTCTCCCAAAATAAACCCAATGAAAGAGGGGTAAGGAGGATGCCAAGACATAATCCCAATGCTAATGCTTATGATGGAATTTGCATGAGGGATCTTAGGGTTAAAATTGGGGTCTTACAGTTCCCATTTTCTTTGCATGGGTATCGTACATCCATTCGCACTTCAATAGGGGAAACCCCTTTCTCACTTGTTTATGGCATGGAAGTTATGCTCCCAGTAGAAGTGGAGATCCCATCATTGTGTGTCTTGATGGAAGCCAAGTTGATAGAGGTTGAATGGTGTCAAACCAGGTTTGACCAGTTGAATTTAATTGAAGAGAAAAGGTTGACTGCCATGTGTCACAGTGTGTTATAGCAGCAGAGAATGAAGAAAGCCTTTGATAAAAAGGTCAGACCTTGTGTGTTCAGAGAAGGTGACCTTGTGCTCAAGAAGATTTTATATTTTAAACAAGATTCTAGGGGAAAATGTGAAGGAGAAGAGCGATCCAAAATGCATCGGAATTTAAAATTTCTCCTTTAGTGATCCTTACGAATGGGCATGATCAGTGATAGAATCGTTACCTCTTGTGACGATTGTAACCTTTGATGCAGATCTACGGAGCGATCACGAAAATTGAACGATGACAACAATGCATAGATCGTGTCATCCTTGTCCAGTTCAATATATGGCCCATAGACATTTATCCTGTTACGCATGATGGGCAAATTCCATCTAGGTCACACATGTCCCTCAACATGCTTCGTGGAGTACCCATCAACTGTCTTTATGGTCCAGTTACAGACAATGTTTGATCAGCAATATGGCACTCGACTCTACATCTAGGGTCCATAGTGGTTTCAGGTCAAAGGGTGGTATACACCATTATCACCAGGAGAATAACTTATGACACTTTGCATAACATTCTATATAGTATTCTCATAGCGGATCAATCCAGTATAAATATTACTCTTAATATTCATACCTATGTTTAAGACTTGATAACTCCTTATCTATGATCCATGAGATGTGATCATCAATCTATATACATAATAGTCTTAATGCTTTAATTTTATCCCACTTCACAATAAAGCTCGACTATGGATACTTTAAGAATATTGTCCTTATGTTTAATGTGATCTCGTGATTAAGTCACACTTAATACATTAAACGGACTATCTATTCTAGGGACTTTATTAGACAAACACAATAAAGAAAAAGCCTTTTATTATTAATAAATAATTCGATACAAGTATCAAAAGTATTGGCCTCTAGGGCTTACACCAACAAAATGGACTCCTAATTATGAAGGCACATATGTTATCAAGAGAGCCTTTTCAAGCAGTGCTTTGATTCTTACAACTATGGATGGTGAAGAGTTCACTCTTCCTGTGAACGCAGGTGCAGTCAAGAAATACTTCACCTAAAAAGAAATGAATAACTCGCTATGTTAAAAACCCGAAATGGCGGCTTAGGAAAAAATGAGCGTCTCAGTGGATTGAACCCGAAAGGGCGGTCCAGGAAAAAGTTAGAGACATAAAATAGAATGAATTATCCCGATAAATTGAGTACCCCACCTTGGGGAAATTTATGCAAAAATTAGGGATTACGACAAGTAACTGTGTCTTGCTGATCTTCAGTTTTGAAGACATTCTTGAGCATATTGTCAGATTTTGATTCATTATTTCCAGCAGTAGCCAATAGCACATTGGATATCAAGAGTTGGTAGAAGGATCAGTGATCATTGTATTTAATGTATGCCTTTTTCCATGTAAATTACCATTTTTCAACTTTTGTAAAGATCTATGGAGTCCTGTCATTTACATACTACCGTTATATTAAATAAAGTTGAACTTTTATCCAATTGTTTCTACTCTTATTTATTACTCAGTCAAATAGATTTAAATTTTATTGTGATCATTTTTGAAATTAAATTTTAAATCAAAATCATGTTTTTCTTAAATATATAAAAGCAGTTGATTTTAAGCAATCGATTTCATTTAAAAGGAATATCAACATTGGTTTGAAAGTGGTAAGCCCTAAATGTGGACCATTATAGGTTCTCCCCAAGCAGTTGATGTGATCCATGTGTCATCCCTAGCAGCTTTTAGCATCCGATGTTTGTTGGTTTCCCAGCCGAGTTTGTTGGCCTCCCTTGGGCTGTAAGCGCTATTTCAGTAGTTCGTTTGATTTCGGCAGGATTTTGGCTTCTCCATAAACCACCATCAGATTCGTCCCTAGTCAGAGTTTCTCCCTGATTCTGAGCAGCTATTTCTGTTATTCCCCTGCAGGGTTGTTTCCCATTTGATGTTGTGTTAACCTAAAATTCCCCGCAGGCTTGATAGCAGATCCTTGTGCTTTTCCCTGCCATGATTAAGCCTTCGAGGTGTTTGATCTCTTCTCCAACAATTGTTTCCCTCTTGTGTGGATTGGCTGAGAATTGTATCGATGATTCAAATCAGTGACAGTCGTATCCTTTGTGATCGTTTTGTCAGCATAATCATCATATATACATATACATATACATATACATATACATTCATAAATTTCATTATTGAATGTATATGGTGGTACTGATTCCCATGCAGATTTTGTGTATCTGTCCTTTTTCAACTGTAGAGTGTCATCCCCTTAAGCAGAAAGACTTTAACTTGTCTCATATTCCCCACTGAGTTATTTCCTCATGGATGATTATCATTTCAGTTTCCTCCCCAGTTGATTATCTAGAAGGAACCACTCCCCTTAAGTTATATCCTCATTGGGTTGAGTCTTGATTGACCGTTTCTTTCTAGATCTTACCTAGAAAGATGCTTTTGGTACTCTAAGAGTTTATTACATAGTAACTGGTAATATTCTTCTTAGTTTGCAGTTTTTTACGTCCAGCCCAATGACAAATATTTTCTTCCCCTGCTTTTAGTTTATCCTTGATATGTTCATCTTAACCGGTGACGAATATTCTCTTTGTGGTATTCTACCCAGTAAAAAGGTAGTTGTAATCCCTATTTCATCCCCTAGAAAGTTAATCCTTGGTATGTTCATCCTAACCAGTGACGGGTTTCCTTCTCTTTGTGTTTTTCTGCCCAGTAACCGATAGTTGTAAATCCTGCTTTTTCTCCCCTTTGTAGAGTTTATCCTTGATATGTTCATCTTAACCGATAACAGATATTCTCTTTGTTGTATTCTATCCAGTAACCGATAGATATAGTTCCTATTTCTCCCCACGGAGTCTATCCTTGATATGTTCATCCTAACCGGTGATGGATATTCTTTTTTTGGTATTCTATCCAACATTCGATAGTTTTAATTCCTACTTTGTTCAGGCGGTTTATCCTTGATATGTTTATCCTAATCGATGACGGATATACTCCTTAACATCCCCAGGCAAGTCTATCCTTGATATGTTCGTCTTAATCGATGATGGATTTTCTTTCCTTTGAGTCTATCCTTGATATGTTCACTTTAACCAGTGACGAATATTCTTTCCATTTGGTCTTCTTCCCAGTAACCGGTAGTTGTAAATCCTATTTTCGGCTTTTCCCAACAGTTTTATTCTTACCTAGTAACCGGTAATGAATACACCTCCTGGTTGCCTTCAGCGAGTCATCCTTGATATGTTTACCCTAACCGGTAATAGATGTCCTCCCTGTAAGATTTTGTTATCTCCTTACCTAGTAACCGGTAGTGGATAATATATTTCTGCTCCTCATGTGTTGAAGATATTTTTTCCCCAGTTGAGTTTGAGTGCGTATTTCCTTAGTGAAATCGCCGTTTCCTGCTTGGCTCGGGTATTTCAGCTTTTGCTCTGATCTACTCGCTTCTCCCCACAAATGTCCTTCTTTCCCCGGGTGAGTCTTTCCATTGATTTATTTTTATGGAATCCCTAGTGTCCCCCAGCAGTTTTAAGTCATAGACTGGCCTACGCATAACCCTTTTTATCCCCTTAGAGTCTTTATCTTCCCAGTGAGTTTTCCTTACGTAATGCATTATGCTCCTGCGAACTTTTAGTCTCTCTGGATTCTTTTTCATTTGGAAACATTCCCCACAGAGATTTATTTTAACATTCATATCGTATGCATCATGAGGTCTCTTAGGGACCAAAATTTGTTTCTATATGTTGTTATTTCAGCCCATTCTACTGAGTCGTTACAGAGATTTTAACCTTCATCTCCCCAGTTAGAACGTCCTTAAATAGGGGCAGCTGTAAGACCCCAATTTTGACCCTAAGATCCCTCATGCTATCTCATCATATGCATTGGCATTGGAATCATACCTTGGCATCCTCCTAACCCCTCATTCATTGGGTTTGCATTGGGGGAGATCACCAAGCATCATTTGATTGTATCATGCTTTGTATTTTATTATTTTTACTAACCAAAATACCAAAAATATGCCTTTGTATTTGTCTAACTCTTTTGTAGGTAATGCACATGCCCACCTTTGATCTATCAAGCTCATATTTAGGGTTTAAGACCCTAATTGCAAAGAGCTCAATCAAGATTGGTCTAATATGGATCTAGACATCATATATGGATCCCCATGAGCTCCAAATGTTATTTTTATCAAGAAATCATCAAGAGTTTAGAGTTGGTTTCCCTTGGAAACCCTAGTTCATCTGGGTATCTTGTGTAACTTCTTCAATAATCTTCTTCACCAATTGATCAAATAATTTAAGAGATACTTCAAATTTCATCATATTATGCATATATGATCTCCCATGTGTCTCAAAAGTCAAGAGAATTGCAAGCTAGCAAGTTGGTTCATGGTGGTTGACCAGAGGAACTCATCCGATCAAAACTGGATTCCCTAGACCTTATCTCCTACATATGTTTGTCATATGAAAATGATTCTAAGAGAAAAGTAACTCTAAATGACAGTCCAAACAACTTTCATGTTTAGGCATAGATCTAGTTTTGCTTGGAAGGTCATTTTATATGGTGAAAGATTATGGGTCATTTTGTCTAAACCCTAATTTGGAGGTCAACTTCCCAAGGTCATAACGTGCTCTATTTTTTTGAGATGAAAGATTTCCAGGTTTCACAATCAAATTAAAGATGTCTACTTCAACCTTTATGTTTGGAGTAAGAGCAAATTCAACTTTTATGTGCATGTGATATGAGGATACATTATAGGTCATTTTGGACCAATGCCATTGAACAAGTGATTTTCCTCAACTTCGAAAATGCATAATGCCTTCATATTAAATCCAAATGAGGTCAAATTGGTGACCATTTTGAAGGACTTTGAGAGATATACAAATTTGATGAAGACACTTTTCTCATTTGAAGCACACATAAAACATTAGACAAGGTGGAATAAGTGAACATATGGCTTGACACTTAGAATCTTTTTTACATGTTTGATTTTCTCAACTTCCACCTCAAAATTCATCATGATCCAAGCTTCAAATGAAAAAGTGTCCAACATGAAAGTTGTTCCTCTTGATTTAAACTTTCTAAAAAGTCCAATTTCATCCATTTTGGACAAGATTTAAATGGGCTGCGCATGGCTTGAACATTGGATCATCATTTGGCAGGATTGAACTGGAACATTTCATACACCATTGCCTAGCATTCCAACATGATCTCAGCATTATTTGTACTCAATCATGGATCAGAAGAAGTGATCTCATGGGCCTGTACACGCCCATGCACCCATGCAAATACACATTACTATTTTTGGATTCTATTTCAAATATGCAAATATCAATACATTTGGATATATAGAGAGCCTTTATTTCTCAGAAATAAGGACCCTACGCGCCAGCTTAGCGTCCAAACCTGCAAACCCTTTCATTTCAGAGTATAGTCTTGATAATTTCCATTAGAAATTGAGTTTGAATCTCTTTGTTTTGAGATTCAAATATCCAAGGATTCTGAACCTTTTGATCATTCAATTCTACTCATCTAAGTGTCCTGAGCAAGTTCAAGAACAAGCAAGAGTAAGATCAATCGAATTCAGACCTATATTGAGGTCAAATTGAAGCAACTCAGGTCGAAGTCCTACCGATGTAGGTAACAAGATTGAGTTACTTTGAGGTCAAATCGAAGCAACTCAGATCGTGCACCTAAAATTTCAACTCCTTGTATCTCTCATTATAATTGGAGTTAGGAGAAATTGAGGCCAGATTCGAGCTTAGTGGCATTTTTAATTTAGATTCATGTCCTTATTTTTAATTTTGGTGATGGTTGTCACTCAACCAGTCCGGTGAAGCTCACCGGAAAAGGAGACCGGAGCTTTGGCTCCGGTGGTGAATTGGCAGTCATCAGATCTACATGATCCATTTGAATTGATCTAATCTCACATGTTGGTTTGGATTGCCACTTGTGTTACGCATTGACTCGTGACAATGGTGGAAAGCGCGCTAGTAGCCACTTGATCCGCCACCTCAATTAATGAGGGAGAGCAAGCGGTCTACATTTTTTCTCATTTTCTGATTTTCATTTTATTTGTTTTATTTTCACTAATTCATATTAAATTTAATATTGATCCAAAAAATATGAGAGTTTCACCAAAAAAAGTTAAATAAATTCCTCTTCCATTTTCTAAATTGAAATTATTGTTTGGATCATTATTAATATTTTTCATGATTTAATTGATTTTGTGAATATTTTTAATTGTTTAAAAATAGTTTTAAGTTTCCAAAAATGATGAAATTTTTTCTCCAAGGTCCTTTGACCTTATTTGACCTATGATAAATCTCATGGCCATTTTTTGGTGTTTTGATGAGGTTTTAGGAGTTTGACAAACCATAATTTAATTTAATGCATATTTTAGTTGATTTTAATCATTTAAATGCAAAATAAATTGTGTTGAGCTTCTAATATTGGATTGTTGAGTTTGACTTGTGTTGTTGGGCCTTGGTCAAGGTTGATTTGACTTTGTTGAGTTAAAATCATTGGATTTAGGGGATTTATAAAATGTACATTTCATCTCCCAAAATGAATGAATGATTTTAATTTGGTAAAAGTCCTCATTTGACCAATTTGTGTTGATTCCATTTCCCCCTCCCTATTCATCTCAATCCCATTGTTTTCTCATTCATTTCATGGACCTATGATATCTCTATATCCTAAGGCTAGTTGATTGCAAAATCAACATAAGTATGGATGAGATTAGGTTCACTTCTTTTGCATATTCTTTTTTGAGTGTGGTATGTTTTAGGAGCATGGTTCATAATACCATGTCTCTAACATGCATTAACACTAAAATTTCTATTGCCCGACCTCAAATAGTTGTGACTTCTACATAAGTCCAATTACGATTGCTTAACATAGCGCTAAATTTGGGATTGTAAGTCTCCCCTCTTTCATGGGATTGTGTGGAAACTTGGTCTTTTTTCCTTCCTTTGGAAGATGTCTTGGGTCAAGGATTCATGCTTGTGACAAGTGGGTTGAGTATTATCCAAAGAATGACTTAAACAAAACAAAAGCAAAAGCAATACTAACTTCTAATCAACTAACAACTAACATTTAATTTCAAGCCGTTTACTTTTATGCACTTCAATTTTAAGTCTTATTTCATTTTCCATTATTCATACCATTCAATTTATTTACTTTAATGTCATTTTCACTTTGCTCATTTAAGCCATATCTTGTGATTATTTTGTGATTGTATATACTTGTTTGTTTTTGGTTGTCTTTTGACCTTAATGTACATAATAAAAACAAAAACCTTAAACGATATTTGTGTGGACTGTTGGATTTGATCTGAGACATTGGACTTAGAATTAGGCAACACTCCCTATGCAAAGGACTTAGCCAATGCCAACTTTCATGAAAACCAAGTGCTTGTGAAGTGAACTTTCATCTGATACAAATATTGAAGATTCATTTGACTTCATCTGCAACATGATCATATTGAAGTTGTTATTTTGAATCTGTGTCTAATGCCTATCTTTGAAGTCATCTAATACATGGGGAATTATGAAGAAGATCATGGAGTTGCTAAGCTTGGATGTGGCTATCTTTGTTTAATGCCTTGCTATCCACCTTGCAATTTATGTATTGATGTTGCTTGATTCTAAAGTCCAAGGGAAATTTGGGTTTCTATATGACATTCTTGTCTATTGGATTGCATCCCATTGGTCAGATCTTTTCAACTCTTAACTTTTAAATTTTTGCTTAGGATTAGTCTCTTCATCTCCTCCCCACTTCTTTAATTTCAAAACCTCTCCCTCCTTTTAAATTCTTATTTTCTTGTATTTTCTAAACTTAGACTTTATTGCAAATTAGAAACTTTGGCCTTATGCCTTTGCATTTTCAAACTTATTTTCTTAATCAAACTTATAAATGAACTTAACTATACTTGACTTAAAATTTCAAAAAAGAAAAAAATAACTAACACTCATTCAAAACTTTTTAAGCCTTTGGTGCCTTTGTTAAACTTAAAATTTTGTTAAAAGAAACTCATTCACTTTGAAAGTTATACCACGAATAACGAGGTTTTGATCCCTCATTTTATGTTGGTACGTAGGCACAAATCCGTAGGTCTTGTCAAACACAAAAATATAATTAAGGAATTCTTTTCTCATTCCTCCACTTTATTTATTGCAAACATCATTTTGTACAAAAATACATATGCACACTGAAAGGGCTCCCTAGGAGTACTTAAGACACTTTGGGTGCTAATACCTTCGCTCTGTGTAACCAACCCCCTTACCTGTAATCTCTGGCATTTTATTAGTTTTGATTTGAAAACTTCTTATCTTTTTGTTTTTTTCGCAATTTTCCCTTTTCCCTTTGAAACAATAAAAACGTGGTGGTGACTCTGGTTTTATTGACGTCTAGCTTATCCATAGCTTGATGGTCATGAATTTACCGCTACATCTCTTAAGGGGAACCCAAGTTGTCGACGAGCCAAAGCAGGGTTGTAGTTTATTCCTCCTTGTGTACCAATGAGAGACACATTAGAGAATTCACCATAATAATGAGTAATATCTAAGCTACTCAACGGAGAGTTATACCAAACTATATCATCATTAGTGAGAGATATAAGTCTCTGAGACCACCTTAGACATTGTTTGTTCTCCACAATAGCATGCGTCTGAGGCAAGTGCAAAATAAACCACTTGCACAGAAGAGGAACACAACACACAATCGTTCCACCACCTTTAGAATTCCTCAAATGCAACGAGAAATACATATCTCCTAATAGAGTAGGCACAGGATTCCCAATCAAGAAAATTCTAATGGTGTTAACATCAACAAAATCGTCATTGTTAGGGAACAAAGCCAACCTATAGATGAGCAACACAAAGATAGCTTCAAAAGCGTCTACACTACCAGCTTGAGCTAAGGCTATAGCTTTCCCAATAAGGAACTCAGAAGTGAACCCAAATATTCCTCCTTTCTTCACCCAATGAGCCTCAATCTCAGACTTCTTCAGATGAAGAGCTTCAGCTATGATATGAGATCTGGGAATCTCTTTCAATCCACTAAAGGGCACTTTCTAAAAACGTGTATTCCCAAGAGATGGGCATACTCTTCAAACCTAGGCACAAGCTGATAATCAGGAAAAGTGAAGCAACTGTATAGAGGGTCATAAAACTGAACCAACACACTCAAAATTCCTTCGACTACATCAACAGATAACACATATAGAAGCTTCCCATGACGTTGTTTGAAGTCCAAGGGATCTAATACAAAAGATGATAGCTTCCTTAGCTCTTTCGAATCCGAACATTTGAAACTGTACTTCTTAGTGTTCCTTCGTCCATAATCCATGGTCTGAAAATATTCGCAAATAAAACCTTGAGTCCTTGAAGTTATTTTTTCGTGTGATGAACGTTATGATGCGTATGAATGCAACAATCAAAAATAAGGAATCACATGCAAGGAAAACAAAGGTCAAGGGATGAATCAAGTCATTGTCAAGATCAATCATCCATTTTGGTGGATTATGGTTTTCACCTTATCAACACCCAAGTTCCATTGATATTGACAAGACTTGATTGAATCAACTAAGAATCCATGGTTTGTTGTGAGTCACGAGCATGGAGTCAGGTTAAGAACCATCCCAAAGGAGTGTACTAAGGATAAAAACTTGTAGATCATGTTCTAAAAAGTCCTTAGAGTCTTAATTCTATATATCATATATTATAGGTTAGGATGACTGACTCATCAACCCATAATATTCTCAAGAGAAACTCGTCAGAATGTAGTGTCGCGTAACAACTGTTATCAAGTCTACACCTGAACAATCTCTGCACTACGTCCTAAATAGGCCAAGATGGGTTAAATGTTCTACGGTCTTCAGCTTCTCGGACCCCAAATCAGAGAAAGTAATGTCTAACCACAAATAACTTGTGTGACATCAATAGCTCTAAAAGGCTTTCCATTTAGTAGATTGGTCTCAAGCCAACTTGTTAAGGACTACTCCACACAAGTCGAACATGACTATACCATCCTCTTATCTTAATTTCACTCAAGTTCAGGTTAGAACTTATTTCATCACTCAGAGATTACCAAGCACAACAAGCAGATTATATCATACAAACAAATATACAAATATCAAATACACAATTATATACACACACAAAAAAAGGCTAAACCCACTGGAGACTACTCCTTAGCAGATTCGCCACTTAATTTTTGTAGCGGTAAATTCATGACCATTAAACTAGGGATAAACCTAACATTAATTAAACCAGAGTCGCCACCACGCTTTTATTGTTTCCATGGGAAAAGGGAAAAGTACTAACAAAACCCAAAGATAAGAAGTTTCAAATAAAAACTAATAAAATGCCAGAGATTACAGGTAAGAGGGTTGGTTACACAGAGGGAAGGTGTTAGCACCCAAAGTGTCATAGGTACTCCTAGGGAGCCCTTTTTTTGTGTACATGTGTTTTGGTATAAAATGATGTTTGCAATAAATAGAGTGTGAGTATGAGAAAAGAATTCATTAATTATATTTTTGTATTTGACAAGACCTTCGGACTTGTGCCTACGTACCAACATAAAAATTAGGGATAAAAACCTCGTAGTTTGTGGTAACAATTTAAAAGTGAATGGATTGCTTTTAACAAAAGTTTAAGTTTAACAAAGGCACCAAAGGCCTAAAAGAGTTTAAGTGGGTGTTAGTTCTTTCTGTCTTTTGAACTTTTAAGTCAAGTATGATTAGATTCAAATACAAGTTTGATTAAGAAAAATAAGTTTGAAAATGCAATGGCATAAGGCCAAAGATTCTAATTTGTAATAAAGTCAAAGTTTAGAAATCACAAGAAAAGAAGATTTTAAAAAGGGGAGAGGTTTTGAAATTAAAGAAGTGGGAGGAGATGAAGAGACTAATCCTAAGTTAAGAGCTAAAAAGATCTGACCAGTGGGATGCAATCTAATAGACAAGAATGTGATATAGAAACCCAATTTTCCCTTGGACTTTAGAATTAAACAATATCAATACAGATAATAGCAAGGTGAAGAGCAAGGCATCAAATAAAGATAGCCATATCCAAGCTTAGCAACTCCATGATCTTCTTCATAATCTCCTATGTATTAGATGACATACTCCTTGAATGGCTCAGAATAAGGCATTAGACACAGGTTCAAAGTAACAATTGCATCAAGACCATGTATCATATGAACTCAAAAGGGATCTCAATACTTGCTTTAGATGAAAGTTCAATTCACAATGATTGGCTTCAGAAAAGTTTGCATTGGCCAAGTCCTTTTGCATAGGGAATGTTTCCTAATTCTAACTCCATGTCTCAGATCAAATCCAACAGTCCACAAAAATCTTTTTTTAAGAGTTTTTGTTATTATTATGTACATTAAGGTTAAAAGGTCACAATCACAAACAAAGTACACAAACAAGTATATACAATCACAATATATGGATCAAGTGAGCAAAGTAAAAATGGCATTAAAATAAACAAGTTAAATGGTATGAATAATGGCAAAGGATAAAGACTTGAATTTAAAATGCATAAAGTAAATGACTTGAAATTAAAGTTAGTCAAATGTTAATTAATTAGAAGTTAGTATTTGCTTTTTGTTTTCAATTATTTAAGCCATTCTTTAGAGAACACTCAACCCTCTATTCACAAGCATGGATCCTTGAACCAATACATCTTTCAAAGGAAGGATAAAAGGCTAAGTTTCAACACAATACCATGAAAGGGGGGGAGACTTACAATCTCACTTACTAGAATGTTATGCTTTTGGGTCAAAATTTAGTGTTATGTTAAGCAATCGTAATTGGACTTATGTAGAAGTCACAATTATTTGAGGTTGGGCAATAGAAATTTTAGTGTTAATGCATGTTAGAGATATGGTATTATGAACCATACTCCTAAAGTATACCACACTTAAAAGAAAATGGAAAAAGGGTGGACCTAATTTGATATTTACTTATGTTGATATTTTAATCAACTAGCCTTAGGATATAGAGATATCATAGGTCAATGAAATGGATGGGATAAAATGGGATTGAAGATGAAGAGGGATGGGAAATGAAACAAACACAAATTGGTCATGGGAGGACTTTTATCAAATTAAACTTATTAATTCATTTTGGGAGATGAAATGTACATTTCATCAATCCCCTAAATCCATGATTTTAATCCAACAAAGTCAAATCAACCCTGACGAAGGCCCAACAACAAAAGTCAAACTCAACGAGTCAACACAAATAGTTCAACACAATTTATTCACGATTAAACAACTTAAAATCAATTTAAAATGCATTAAATTAAATTATGGCTTATCAAAATCCTAAAACCTCTTCAAAACATCAAATAAGTGGCCAAGAGATCTATCATAGGTCAAACAAGGTCAAAGGACATTGGAGAAAAAATTTCATTATTTTTGGAAACTTAAAAGTATTTTTAAATAATTAAAAATATGCATAAAAACAATTAAATCATGAAAAATATTAATATTGATCCAAAAAATAATTTTAATTCAGAAAGTGAAAGAGAAAAATATTTGAAATTTTTGGTGAAAGTCCCATATTTTTTGGATCAATATTAAAATTAATATGAATTAATGAAAATAAGGCAATGAAAATGAAAAGCATGGACAACTTGATCTTCCTTATTAATTGAGGTGGCATATCAAGTATATCAGAGCGCACGTTCCATGGTGAACCTTAGTCAATGTTCCACACGCGTGGTAATCAATTTAGACGCTCAAGATTAAAACTCCATAGAAGGTCTATCTTGATATTATCATCCTAACCGAGGAAGGATATTCTTCCTTTGAGTTTAGCCTTGATATGTTCACTTTAATCAGATGACAAATATGCTCTATTTGGTCTTCTGCTCAGTAGCCGATAGTTTTAAATCCTATTTGATTTATCTCCCAAGTAGGTTATTCTTACATAATAACCGGTAACGAATACCCCTCTCTTTTCAGCAAGTCATCCTTAATATGTCTACCCTAATCGGTAACGGATGCCCTTCTATTATATTGTATTCTCTTTCTACCCAGTAACAGGTAATAGATAATATATCTCTTGTACTCATGTGTTAAAGTCCATTCTTCCCCAGTTGAGTTTGAGTGCGTATTTCCTCAGTGAAATCGCCTTTTCCTATTTGGTTCGAGTATTTCAACTTAGTTATGATTTACCAGTTTCCCCTAATGAATTTCTTGGTTCCCCAACCGAGCTTTCCATTGATTTAAGTCGTGGCCTGGCCTACGCACAACCTTTTATCCCCTAGAGTCTCTATTTCCCCAGTGACTTTTTCCTTACAGAATACGTTTTACTCCTGTGGACCTTCAGTCTCTTCCGGATTCTTTTCCTTTGTGGAAATGTATTCCACACAAAGATTGTTTTAACGGTCATATCATATGTATCATGAGGTCTCTTAAGGACCAAAATTTCTTTCTAGATGTTGTTATTTAAGTCCATTCTACTAAGCTGATACAAATATTTTAACCTTCACATCCTTAGTTAGAATGACCTTAAATAGGGGCAGTTGTAAGACCCCAATTTTGACCTTAAGATCCCTCATGCTATCTCATCATATGCATTGAATTTTGGATCACACCATGGCATCCTCCTTACCTCTCATTCGTTGGGTTTGCATTGGGAGATATTACCAAGCATATTTTATTGTATCATACTTTTTTTTTCATTATTTACTAACCAAAATACCAAACATATCTCTATGTATAACTTTGTTCCTTTTGTAGGTAGTGTGTGTATCCACCAATGCCTCATCAAGCTCACAATTAGGGTTTGAGACCCTCAGTGCAAGGCAATCAATCTAGAGATGGTTAACATTGGTTATAAATATCATATATGAGTCCCCACGATCTTGACTTATCATTTTGATTAAGAAATCGTCAAGAGTTTGAAACTTGTTTGCCTTGGATGCCCTAATTCATCTAGGTATCTTGTGTGACTTCCTCGGCAAGTTTCTTCAACAATTGATCAAATATTTCAAGGGATACATCATATTAGATCATCTTATGCATATATGATCCTCCATGAGTCCCATAGATCAAGAGAACTTCATGTTTGCAAGATGATTCAAAGACGTTGACCATAGAAAGTCAACTAGTCAAAATTGGGGTTCCCAAGACCCTATCTTCTACATTTTTTGTCATATGAAAATGATTCCAAGAGAAACGCTACTCTTCATGACATTCCAAACAACTTTCATGTTGACATCAGAGCTAGGTTTGCTTGGAAACTCATTTGTTATGGTGAAAGATTATAAGTCATTTTGTGTGTGCCCTAGTTAGGAGGTCAAATTCCAAGGACCATAACTTGCTCATTTTTTATGAGATGAAGGTCATCCAAGTTTCATGATCAATTTAAATATGTCCTCACAAACTTTGATTCTATAAGTAACTTTAAATTCAACTTTAAAGGGAATGCGCCAAGAGGAAACATTATAGGTCATTTTGGACCATTACCATTGAATAAGCAATTTTCCTCAACTTATAAAATGCATAACTCCTTCATGCAAAATCCAAATGAGGTTAAATTTCTGATAAGATTGAAAAGGTTTTAAATGGCTACAACTTTGATGAAGGAACTTTTTCCATTTGAAACTCATAGGAAAAGTTATTCAAGGTGGAAGAAGTGAACATTTGACTTGTGTAAGACCCTAATTTTGACCCTAAGATCCCTCATGGCATCATATCATTGATCATTGCATTTGCCTCAAGGATCATAGCATCTTGGTTCTTTACCCTTAGGTTGGAACTTGTGAGTGGTTTCAGACCACCAAGCATGCTTGAATTGTGTATTCTTGCTTTTCTTATTTTATTTACTAACCAAAAGCACAAAAATATGTCACTAACTTGTTTTGTTTTGGAAGCTTAAGCAGTCATGTGATCCATTGCTTCTAGGAGGCTACTATGCTCAATGAAGTGACTAGATGAAAGTGAAACCAAGCATAATAATGGTTCCCAAAGCTCTCAATCTTCATATATGTCTCCCAAGTATCTCAATTTGTCAATTTGATCAAGATAAACCAAAGGGCTTGAGGATTGCTTCCCAAGGAAACCCTAATTCAACTATGCATTGACTGTGCCTTGCCCATGAAGCAACCTCAACCTATAATCAAATACAATCACCCTAAACTACGAGGTTTTGATCCTACCTTTTGTGATGGTACGTAGGCAATGGGTTCATCCATTCAAACAACAAAATTGTATATAATTTGTATATTCTTTTCTCATCTCCCCAATCATGTTTGCACAAATATTTTCACAAATACCAACCTACCATACAACTTTGCAAAAAGGGCTCCCTTTGAGTACTAAGGATGTTTTGGATGCTTAAAACCTTCCCATTGCATAACCAACCCCCTTACCCAGATCTCTGACATTTATATTAGTTTTTTTTATTTTGATAAAACTTCTCGGTTTTTGTTCGCTTTCTAACCTTTCCTTTGGATAAATAGAAGTGCGGTGGCGATTCGAATTGTATGCTTACTTTTGATTTAGTCAATAAATCATAAAGTAACGAATACCCCGCTACAACTTGGTACTTAGAAATGTTTTAATTATGTTTGATTTCCCAAACTTCCATCTCAAAATGCATCATGATCCTGGTTTCAAATGGAAGAGTGTTAAACATTAAAGTTGTTCCCCTTAATATCACCTTTCCAAAAAGTCCAAAATCACTTCATTTGGACAAGGTTTGAATGACTTACGCATGGTTACTTTTCATGGTTCCAGTTGGATGAATCTCATGGTCACTTCTCAATTTCAAATGCATGCTTCATGTTAGACTTTCAGCATCACTCATGACCATTTTTGGACCTGATTACATCATTTCATGGGCCTAACACACGCCCATGCAAGCATGCACACTTGAATTGCTATTTTAGGCATTTGAATGGAAGTGTGTGAAAATCAATTGCCAAGCCTATAAATACACTGCCTCATGCTCAGAATTGGGGACACCTTGCCCAAGCTTTGCTCCTGAAACCTTCCTACCACCGTTAGAGGATAATCATAAAGGTTTTCAGTTGAAAATCAAGTTTCAATTTAACTTTTGTTTTGAAGTTTAAACTCCAAGAATCCAAGCCGTTTGAGCTCTCATTTCACCTCCTGCAATCATGTTGAAGCAAGCCCAAGCCAATTGAGATCTAGATCAAGCTTCATCACTGCAAACAGATGGTGAAATTTGTCAAACTTTCTCTCTTCGATTCTCTCTCAATTCTTCATAATTCGTTTTGATTTTTAATTGGCTAAAGTACTACCAATATAGGCAACAAGATTGAGTTGCTTTGAGGTCAAATTGAAGCAATTCAGATCATGAACCTCAAATTTCAAATCCATGTATCTTTCAATATACTTGGAATTGGAAGAAATGGAGGTCAGATTCGTGCTCCTAGGCATTTTTCCTTTAAAATCATGTCCTTACTTTTTATTTTGGTGGTGGCTTATGGTGGACCAGTCCGTGAGGTTCACTAGAGAAGATGACCGGAGCTAGGGCTCCGGTGGTGTGTTGGCATTGCCCAGACCATCTGATCATGAATCCACGTTCTAATCCTTGCCCTTGCTTTTGATTACCACACGTGTACATGTGTTGACTGAGGTGTTTGATGGAAGCGCGCGCTTGGACATCATATTTGCCACCTCAATTAATGAGGAAGATCTGATGGCCCCAGTTTTTTTGAATTTTTATTTTATTTTCTGATTTTTCATTTAATCCTTATAGATGAACGTATAGTCAAAGATAGCTCAGTCTCAAATGTTGGCATTGGCCAAGTTCTTTAGCATAGGGAGTGTTGCCTAATTCTAGGTCCAAAAGTTCAAATCAAATCTCAACAGTCCACCAAGATATTTTTTTAGAGCTTTTGTTGGTGTAAGCCCTAGAGGCCAATACTTTTGGTACTTGTATCGAAATATTTATTAATAAGAAAAAGGCTTTTTTTCTTTATTATGTTTGTTTAATAAAGTCCCTAGAATATCTAGCCCATTTAATGTATCAAGTGTGACTTAATCATGAGATCCCATTAAACATAAGGACATTATTCTGAAAATATCTGTAGTCGAGCTTTATTGTGAAGTGGGATAACTGATGATCACATCTCATGGATCATGCATAAGGAGTTATCAAGTCTTAAACATAAGTATGAATAATAGGAGTAATATTTATATTGGATTGACCCGCTATGAGAATACTATATAGAATGTTATGAAACGTATCATAAGTTATTCTCGCGGTGATAGTGCTGTATACCACCCTTCAACCTGAAACCACTATGGATCCTAGATGTAGAGTCGAGTGCTTTATTGCTGATCAAACATTTTGTGTAACTGGATGCCCATAAAGACAGTTGATGGGTACTCCACGAAGCATGCTGGGGGACATGAGTGACCTAGATGGAATTTTCCCATCTTGCGTAACAAGATGAATGTCTAAGGGCCTGTTAGTTGCCCAAAAGTGCTTATTTGAGCTATCAAATGTGGGCATCTTTCACTCCTTTTTGTAGAAAAAGTTGTCGAAACCGCCCTCGCTTTTGATGATTTGCAATACAATGTGAAATGATCTTGGTACCTTTAATTTGTGTGTTATTGTGCAGGAATTAGGCATGAAAGAGTAGAAAACAAAGGCACAAGAAAGATGGCAAAGGAACCAAGAAAGAATGCAAACATCAGCAAGCTCGCTAGGCGAGTGAGGTAGCGAAGTGCTTGCTAGGCGAGCGCTCAGCGAAATTCTAGCGAACACTCCCAGACTTGGACAAAACCAAAGCTAGCAGTTACTCGCTAGGCGAGTATCCAGCTAGGATGCAGCGAGCAATTCCAGTAGCAAAACCTTCAGAACTCGTTGTGGCGAGGGAAGTAGCCAAGTACTCGCTAGGCGAGCGTCCAGCGAGCAGGTAGCGAGCAATTCCAGTGGCAAATTCATCAAGGCTCACTGGAGCGAAGGATTGAAGCGTGGGCTTCGCCTAGCGAAGGATTGTTCGCCTAGCGAACATATGCAACTTTTCTGGGATGTTTCTTCTGGGCGCAGGTGCCTCTGGTGGCTTATTTTGGGGCTCGCTAGGCGAACCATTTTGCTCCCCTAGCGAGCATGACAGCTCAGTAACCAGTACTATAAGTAGTAGGGGCTACTTTTTGGAAAGGACAGAACCTTTGAACTTAGATATTTCTCAGCATTTTCTTGGGATCATATTTTTGTACCTTAGAAACCCATTTTCTCATTTTTCTTCATCTCTTGATAATATTTCACAAAAAGAAGGTTGATCAACATCCCATCCAATCTCGATTCTTCGACTCGGATGTTGATCCACCTTCTTCCAAAACTTGTTGTGCAAGCTACCATGAAAATGAGTAGCTAAGTTCTTCATTTTGTCAAGGTTAGATGTAGATGATCATAAGCTTTGTATGTATACGGGATGATCTTCATTTGTAAACTCTTTGATGATGAATATATGGTGAAAACCTTGTTTTATTGATAACTCTTTGTGTTGGTTTATGATCGAGAGATGTTTTCCAACTGTTGACCTAGGTTTTCATCCATCCTTGTTCTTTAGCTAGAGAGAGTAATGAATGAGTTTGTTCACTAAAAAAGTTAAACCTAAAAGTTGTCATTTTGATAGATTGTGTGAGAGATCAACAATGGATCAAAATGGGAAAACCCACAATGTGTGTTAGAGATAAACACATTGGGAGGACTTTGTGGATGTGTTTATCATCTAATGGAGTTTATGAGTTTGTTTGATCGAACATATGCATGCAAAGTGATCGTCGAACCCTAACCTTTTCATTTTCTTAGTTCGTCGGGATGCCCATTTTTTCCTGGACTATTCTTTTTACTGTCCATCGGGTTTATTTTATGCGAAGTATTTTCTAACTGCGCCTGAGTTCACAGGGGAAGTGAAGTTTTCACCATCCATAGTTGCAAGCATTAAGGCCCCACCATCAAAAACCTTGGTGACAATATACGGTCCATCATAGTTAGGAGTCCATTTGCCCCTTTGATCTGTCTGAGGAGGAAGGATCCTTTTCAACACTAAATCTCCGACTTGGAAACATCGAGGACGCACTTTCTGATCAAAGGCTCTCTTCATCCGACTCTGATACAACTGCCCATGACAAATGGTTGCGATTCGCTTCTCTTCGATACGACTCAACTCATTGAACCTTGTCCGAATCCATTCAGCTTCGTCTAACTTGACATCCAACAAGACTCTTAGAGAAGGAATCTCCACTTCAACGGGTAGGACTGCTTCCATACCATACACAAGGGAGTAAGGGGTTGCCCCCGTCGATGTACATACTGAAGTACGGTACCCATGCAAGGCGAAGGGTAGCATCTCATGCCAATCTTTGTACGTAACGACCATCTTCTGCACAATCTTCTTTATGTTCTTATTTGCCGCCTCAACAACACCGTTCATCTTAGGGCGGTAAGGGGAAGAATTGTGATGCTGAATGTTGAAGTTCTGGCACAACTCTTTCATCATTTTGTTGTTGAGATTAAAACCATTATCAGTAATGATTCTTTCGGGAATCCCATAGCGACAAATGATTTCTTTCTTGATGAAACGGGTAACCACATGTCTGGTGACATTCGCGAACGATGCTGCTTCGACCCACTTGGTGAAATAGTCGATGGCAATAAGGATGAAGCGATGCCCATTGGAGGCGGTCGGCTCAATCTTTCCAATCATATCGATGCCCCACATAGCAAAAGGCCACGGCGAAGACATCACATTCAGAGGATTTGGCGGCACATGCACCTTATCAGCATAAATCTGGTATTTATGGCATTTTCGAGCATATTTGAAACAATCATATTCCATGGTCATCCAGTAATAACCTGCTCTCAACAATTTCTTGGCCATTGCATGTCCGCCGGCATGAGTACCGAAGGAGCCTTCATGAACTTCCTGCATTAACATGTATGCTTCGTGTCTATCCACGGATCTAAGCAGAACCATGTCGAAGTTCCTCTTATACATCACATCGTCTTTGTTCAAGAATAAACGGCCTGCAAATCTTCTCAAAGTCTTTCTATTATTGTTGGATGCCCCTGCAGGGTACTCTTGATTCTTCAGAAAGGATTTGATGTCGTGATACCAGGGCTTGTCGTCAACTACCAGTTAAGCAGCAAACACATACGCGGCCCTGTCGAGGCGCATCACATCGATCCTAGGAGCGTGGTTCCACCGAATCACGTTGATCATGGAGGATAGAGTAGCAAGAGCATCTGCCATCTGGTTTTCGTTACGAGGTATATGATACAACTTTACAGTCGTGAAGAAAGTCAACAGTCTTCTCGTGTAATCTCTGTAAGGGACCAGATTGGGCTGGAGGGTGTTCCAATCACCGTTCACTTGATTGATCACAAGAGTTGAATCTCCGAAGATGTCCAGAGTCTTGATTCTCAAATCAATGTCTTGTTCAATACCCAAGATACAGGCTTCATACTCAGCTTCATTATTGGTGCACTCAAAAGTCAGACGAGCGGTGAAAGGCATGTGGGCACCAATCGGAGTAGTGATGACAGCACCAATTCCTATTCCTCTGTCATTGACGGCCCCATCAAACAACAAAGTCCACTTTTCGTCTGGATCAGGTCCCTCCTCAACAACTGGCTCTTCGCAGTCTTTCATATTGAGGAACATGATGTCTTCATCTGGAAAATCAAACTTCATCGGCTCGTAATCTTCAACCGGCTGTTGAGCAAGATAGTCTGACAGAATACTCCCCTTGATGGCTTTCTGGGATGTATACTAGATATCGTACTCTGTCAGTACCATTTGCCAACGAGCAACCCTTCCGGTGAGAGCTGGCTTCTCAAATATATACTTGACTGGATCCATCTTGGAGATCAGTAAGGTTGTGTGAGTCAGCATGTACTGTCTCAAATGCTTAGCAGCCCATGCAAGTGCACGACATGTCTTTTCAAGCATTGAGTATCTCGACTCGCAATCTGTGAATTTCTTACTCAGGTAGTAGATGGCATGCTCTTTCCTACCTGTCTCGTCGTGTTGACCGAGAACACAACCCATGGAATTGTCTAGTACTGTCAAATACATAATCAGCGGTCTCCCTGGGACCGGAGGCATAAGGATTGGAGGATTCTTCAAATACTCTTTTATTTTCTCGAAAGCCTTTTGACAATCATCATTCCACCTGATAGCCTGATCTTTTCTCAGCAATTTGAATATTGGCTCGTACGTGGCTGTTAGGTGAGAGATGAACCTTGCAATGTAGTTCAACCTCCCTAATAAACCATGGACTTGTTTCTCTGTTCTTAGCTCAGGCATTTCCTGTATCGCTTTCACTTTGGCTGGATCCACCTCAATCCCTTTTTCACTAACAATAAAACCCAGTAATTTTCCAGATCTCACCCCAAAAGTACACTTGTTCGGATTAAGCCTCAGCTTGAATTTTCTCAAACGCTCAAACAATTTCTGCAAATTCACCAAATGTTCTTCTTTCGTCTGAGATTTGGCAATCATATCATCAACATAAACCTCGATTTCATGATGAATCATATCATGGAAAAGAGTCACCGTCGCTCGTTGGTATGTTGCTCCGGCATTTTTCAGACCAAACGGCATCACCTTGTAGTAGAAGGTGCCCCATGGGGTTATGACTGTTGTCTTCTCCATGCCTTCTGGTGCCATCTTAATTTGATTATAGCCAGAAAAGCCATCCATGAAGGAGAATACCGAGAACTGAGCTGTGTTATCCACAAAAACATCGATGTGAGGTAATGGGAAATCATCTTTAGGACTAGCTCTGTTCAGATCCCGGTAGTCAACACACATCCGTACCTTTCCATCCTTCTTAGGTACTGGAACGATATTTGCAACCCATGGCGGATAATTTGTGACTGCTAAAAATCCAGCATCCAACTGTTTTTGCACTTCTTCCTTTATCTTGACAGCCATCTCTGGTCTTGTTCTTCTGAGCTTCTGCTTGACCGGAGGACAACCTTCTTTGAGAGGAAAACGGTGTACCACAATATATGTGTCAAGCCCTGGCATGTCCTGATAAGACCAAGCGAAGATGTCAACATATTCTTGCAGCAATTCAATCAGCCCTTTCTTCACATTATCTTCCAAAGCAACCCCTATCTTGATTTCTCTCTTGACGTCCTCGGTGCCGAGATTAATCACTTCAACAGACTCTTGATGCGGTTGAATGACCCTTTCCTCCTGTTTTAATAACCTGGTAAGTTCTTCAGGGAGTTCACAGTCTTCATCACCCTCTTCTTCAGCTTGAAAGATTGGATTTTCAAAGTCGAAGCGAGCCATAGCAGAACCGTTATCAATAGGATCCGGTGATGTGCATCTGCATGAGTGATGGTATGTGCTTATGAGTGTGAACAAGGAATGAAAACTAAACAAAACATTGCCAAATATTTTTTGATTTTTGAAAACTGCAAAAATAGAAAGACAGTGAACGAAATATTTGAATGCAAAAAGACGTCCTTTATTGATGATCAAAAATGCAAGTATCCACATAGATGAGCCCTACAATGAGTCATTACGCCCTAGGCGGAACGTAAGACTTGGACATGCATGAATAAACAAAGAAAATTACTCCTCCAGAAAAGTGACTTGGACAATCTCCTCAGAAAACCAGTTGTTGATGACTTCACCCGGGATCCTCGGACGCACCCAGTTATAGATGTCGCAATCACTATCCCCATCTTCATAGTTGATTCCTTCGGGTACCATATCGGTGAATGCCTGAGTCAGCTATCCTAGTAGTGGAACACCAAACAACTGAGAACACCGCGGCGGTACCTGTTATGCAAGACATGCTAATGTGTATGCAAATGCAATGACATGTTTATCAATTTCAAAAGGTGTTCTACCCCTTGATTCCAGTCTCTTAACGGATAAAATATCCCTTTTAAAAGTACCAGAAAACCCCGACTAGGATCAAGAAGAAGATATGAACCCCTGGGAATAGATAAACATGTGTTAAATGATATGAATGTGGGTTAACTCTTTTTTTTTATGCATTTTTTTGAAAATAAACATGCTATGATGCAAAATGATGAAACAATGGCTGGTTGGTTGTATATCACGAGGCACAGGATCAGAACTTCAGCATGAATTCGGAACCGGGAACCATAGAACACAGTCATCAACTTAGAACCCATACTTCAGAACCAACGGTCACCAACAAGAACCAAACAATAGTCACCAACAGTACAGGTCACCAACAGAACAAGTCACCATCAGTACCTGTAAATGATCATTCCCGCCCCACTCACGGGTGTAATCTAGGCCAGAGTAAGGTCAAGAGAAACGCAGGATAAACAATCCTTTCAAGAATATCATCATATGCATACCAGGTGTATGCAACGATAATACCCCATCAGAATCTGAACTGCTCGCGATACCATGTTCCGCTAAGTGGCTCCATACCACCTGCTTCCCATGAATCACTCTATTCCTATGTGTCCTAAAGTTCACTCATAGCCTGTGTATTGGGCCTTTTACCTCTTGTGACTCCCACCCAAGAGCGAAATAGATACACAACCAGCACAGTATGCATGAAACAGTAAAGCGCACATAGGATGCAATGCAAGTAGATAAGTATGCAAAGTAATAAATAAATAACACACAATAGACAATAAACAAACAAACGATAGGAAAGGCCCACTAGGGAAAATAAGGTCCCCAGCAGAGTCGCCAGCTGTCGCAACCTAAAAAAGGAGATGCGAAAAAACACCCAGCGAGAAAGAAATGACAGAAGAGTCGCCACCGTGCGTTATTTATCCCAAAGGAGGGAAAGGAAACGCTCGAAGTAAACCTGAAAAAAGGAAAGGAAAAGACAAGGTCTCGCAACCAAATCTTCGGTTCGGGAGCCGATTATGCGAAGGAAAGGTATTAGCACCCCTACGCATCCGTAGTACTCTACGGGATCCACTTTTGTTGTTCTTGTCTAAAGGGTGTAGGTTTATCTAAGGTACTATTTACTAAAAGGGGGATCAAAAGAAAATGACTCGCACGGATGTCGCATCCACTGCATACGTATCTCATCTGAACATGAGAATCAGAGTCTTCGTAGCTCGGCTACCTAGGGGTTAAAGAGAAGTGTGCTCGCTAAGACATCGCGTCTTATGCCTACGTATCTCATCTTGAATAAGAATCAGAGCAAGCCGTAGTTCGGCTACCTACGGGTTAAGGGTTGTGTTTTTGGGTGAACGACATTACTACGCAATCTACCGGATGCTTGACCTTTGGAGACTTACTCGCCTGTAGTAGAAGGAGTAAACGTGTTCTTAGGAGAAGAAAAATCAATGAGTTGGTTTGTGTTTTAGGAATGCTCATGCAAAAAAGGAAGTCCTAGGCGAAGGAACAATGCTACCTTAATTGACATGCAAACGAGAGACTGTACGAAGCCTAGCAATCTTATGGGGAAAAGATCACACCACACAAAACAAGTATCTTAAAGTAAACGCGCCAACAGGGGGCTGAAACATACATGGGTAGGGCTTTAGTCAAGAGGGCTCATATCAACCTCGACAAACAAGCCATGGAAAGGTAATCAAATGGGCTCTTAACCACTGACATTGAACGTCAGGGTGAGCAAATCAAAAGGGTAATTAGGTTAAGACCTCATAGCTCTTAACCCTAGATAGGGTGAGCTCATGACAAAAAGTGGGGATTCAGAAAGGTGGAACCCTCTCCACTGACTGACCGGACAAAAGATCATGGGCTTTTGTTCTGAAGCATCGACACGTAGTGTGATCTTAAAGAACAACACACTGAATAACGGAGGATTGACTACTAATCCCTTTTATCCGTCAATTGCCTTGGAGGGAGGTCTTTAGCACTGATGCCTCTTCTTGGAGGTCTTTGGGCACAAAAGTAAACAAACAAAAGAGAACATTGTCTCTTATTGAGGTCTTCCAGCTAAGAAAGCGGTAAAATGCGGGAAAGATGTAAAAGTACCACACGGATAAAGATTCGAAGTAATAGCAACTAACGACACAAGAAACCCAGAGATCTCTCAAGCTGGCACCACTAAAGAAAGCAAGTCAGCACAGGTAATCGGAATAAACCTCCAGGTGGTATCCCACAAATAAAGTGGAATGCCAAGCAAGCTTTCCTTTCAGGAGTCATGTGAGCCCTCACAAAAAACTCAACAAACAGGTTAGAGTGACAAGATGGGGCGCAATCAAGAGTTGCCCCAAATCAAAATGTAACCACATGAATCATGTCATTACAAAAAGAGCTCACAAAAAGCAACCAAGTGTAGGAGGCCTAAACCTCTTGTCAAACACATGCATCAAAAGGGTATCAAAATTCAAAGTATAAAGTAGTGGAAATAGGGCATACCTGATTGGGGAGGATCGATTGAAATTGAATTGCACCGTTGGCTTTGCAGAACAATCTTAGGGTTTATATGAGAGGGAATTGGTTCTTTGCAGATGAGTTCCCTTCAGTCTCTGGAGGTTGCTTTGAACTCTGTTAGCTCTTCTCTCACTATCTTTTTCCCAGGGTTTTTTGGGAGATGGAAGTCTAGAATTTATAACCTGATTTTTGTGACTTTGTGGGCTCAAAAGAGAGAGGTCCAAGTCCAAGATTTTTCTGTTATATTTTATTTATTTATTTATTTATTTTTCGTTTTTTTTTTCTCTTCGTTTTTTCATTTTTTCGTTTTTTATTTTATCTCGAAACGCGTGGGCTTCGCCTAGCGAGCATGACAGTTCATGAACAAACTTTTGCTCCTTCAAGATTAACGTTTTGACTGATGAATAGACCCCATTTGAACATGTTGGAAGTATCTCAAGTCATTCCCTTGTGTTGACTGATCACCCAGATAGGACCCACAAAGTGTCTTGGATGATATTCAAGTTTCTTGGATCTAATTCCGATTGACATGATGAAATGCAATATGAAATGTTAAATGACCTAAAAATGAATGCATGCATGAGGGGGGAAAATTTTGAGGTATTACACCGACCATTCATGAAAACCGCACGCATGATGATTGACGTTGACAACGGTTTGATGAAAGTAAGGGTCCAAAATGAAGAGGTAGCCTTCAATCTTTTTAAAGCCAAAAAGCATCCTAATGAGAAGCATGATTCTTTCCGAATCGATGTCACCAAGGAGAAACTAGTGGAGGTCGCAAACCAGGTTCATGTTTCTAATCCTTCAGAAAGATCTCTTATCGGAGTCTACAAAGTTTCGACCAAAAATAAAGGAAAAGAGATGGAAGCATTGTTGCATGAATTAGAGTCTTGTGGAGAACTTATTTATCATGAAGAGACAAGCGAAGGCTTGGATATGACAAAGAAAGTGGAGGAGCCAAAACTAGAGCCACATTTGAAGTATGTGTTCCTTGGTGATAACTGTACTAAACCGGTGATCATTAGCAATACTTTGTCCACAAAAGAGGAGAATCAATTGATACGAGTGCTGAAAAAGAAGGACATTGTCAAACTAGTAGAGGCTAGGATGAATTGTTCTATCTCTGATGGTGAATGGGTGAGTGTTGTGCAAGTAGTTCCGAAAAAGGGTGGTATTAGATTTTATCGAAGGTTCATCAAGAACTTCTTGCAGACAACAAAGCCCTTGAGGAAGTTGCTCAACAAAGGCGGATCGTGAATACCGTCGAACCGTCGAGCTTATCCGACGTTAAACAAGCGCTTGTTGGGAGGCACCCCAACATTGTAAGTATTTACAGCTTTCTGTTATGTTGTATTGGTGTCCAACTTGAAGAACCTTGCTGAAATGTGCTTTGCATGCTGTTTTGAAAAAACAAAATACTGTCATGCTCGCTAGTTGCTCGCTAGGCGAAAGCAGTAGCGAGCTGATTCGCTAGCTGCTCGCTAGATGAAGGCAGTAGAGAGCGTAGCATGACAGAACTTTAATTCTGTTTCACAGGGCCACTCATTTGGGCCCAAAACCATTTTAAATTGTTTTAGTCTGAACCTCACAAACTCACAACTACTCTCACACTTTTCACTCCCAACTCAGCGCGCCATGATTGATATTCACGATTCTATGCAATTGTTACACTTGCAGGTACGTGACCCTTCCGGACAGCATCCGATGATGACACGTGAGCAGTTCCTGCAGCACGCTAGCTGGCCTGTGGACATGCCTGTTTTCGGAGAGGGGGCGGGTGCTGGTGCTTCTGGTGCTGATACTTCTGGTGGTGTTGATGATGATGATGAGGATGGTTATGGTTCTGAGACCGGTAGTGAAGAGAGTTCTGAGTCCTATGAGGACTAAGTTTTTATTTATGTTATGTTTTATTTTCTTGTATTTTTAGATATTTGGTTATGTACTTTTGGGGTGTTTTGTCCCCCACGCACATTTTTAAAATTTTGAAGTAATGATTGTGTTTATGTTTTAAATTATTGTGTTAGGTTTAAATTTCTTTTGTTTTAATAAATTTTTGGTTGTTGAGGGTCAAACCTTCTAGATTGGTTTCTCCTTAAAGAAGTATCCAATGGAGGTGCATCTGAGCTTGGATGGCGATGATTAAAATAAACAAGCGAATAATGCTAAGGTACATGGTTACCTCCGGTTAGAATTTTAGAATGCATTAAGAACTGTACTCTTTTCGTAATTGAATATTGTTCTTTTTGCAACATAATTGAATGAATGATTCATCTAGGACTTAAAACCACAAACTGTGAGAAAACCTCCATTGTATACTAAAATGATGGATTCTAATAAACTTTGTTGATTCATTTGATTCATGCTTTGTCTTTTATTATTGTGAATTTGTGGAAGCAATTAGAAATGATCAAGGCGCTTGTTTTCTTTCGAGCACAACCAGTTCCAAATACAAATTACCCGTGAGCAGAGAGTATTCGTGAACCCCTTTGAGCTTAAAGAGTTGAATCTCTGCTTGAAATAAGGCGAGATGTCAAAATCTTTTTTCTTGAAACCCTGAAATTTTTTATAATTGTTCTTTTGCCGTAAAAAGTCAAGAGCATTTACTTAGGGTGAGTAAAAGATAAGTTGGGGAGAACGAAAATGAGAATCGGTAAGTGCCACAACTCTTGAATAACCGAGCAAGCATTGAAAAGAATAAGAAAAGAGAAACAACTGTTTGTGTATACAATGTGAAAAGAAAAAGAAAAAAATAGGAAAATGAAAATGAATGCTTGCTTGGAAGAAAAATAATGAAAAACAAAATTGAGTTGTGAAATAAGAGTTGTGAAGGTTTCAAATGAGAAACAAGTGGAACGAAGTTGAGATGTGTGAATAGCTTGTATAGTGAATGTCTCTTTTGCATCGGCAAGTTCGTTTTCAATGGCCTTAGATATGACCCTTGTTTGTAAACCTAACCAAGCTACAACCGGAAAAGACCTTAGTGATCTTCGTGCTTCCGCATTTCCATTTATAATTGTTAGACATTGTATGAATTGAATTAATTTCTGCATTGTTTGTTGGAGAGTGAAATTGTCCCCGCGGTTGCAAACGCGTAACTTCTTCAATCCTTATTCGAAGAGGAGAGATAGGGTGATTCATTCAGGATAACATTGTTGTGGATTGTTACATGTTTTGCATTGCTTTAAGGCTTTAGTTCTTGTGCATTATGTTATTCTAACCATTGGGAACTTGTGTCTGGTTGATTCTCTTGTGTTTGAGCCATTTTATCCGATTTCAGAGAAACCTTTTTCTTTAAGCAAATCCTTTTGTCCCTCAAGAGGCATACTTTGCTTGAGGGCAAGCAAGAATCTAGTTGGGGAGAGTTGTTAGATTCCCAAAAGTGCTTATTTGAGCTATCAAATGTGGGCATCTTTCACTCCTTTTTGTAGAAAAAATGTTCGAAACCTCCCTCGCTTTTGATGATTTGCAATACAATATGAAATGATCTTGGTACCTGTAATTTGTGTGTTATTGTGCAGGAATTAGGCATGAAAGAGTAGAAAACAAAGGCACAAGAAAGATGGAAAAGGAACCAAGAAAGAATGCAAACATCAGCAAGCTCACTATGCGAGTGAGGTAGCGAAGTGCTCGCTAGGCGAGCACTCAACGAGATTCCAGCGAACAATCCCAGACTTGGACAAAACCAAAGCTAGCAGTTAGTCGCTAGGCGAGTATCCAACGAGGACGCAGCGAGCAATTCCAGTAGCAAAACCTTCAGAACTCGCTGTGGCGAGAGAAATAGCCAAGTACTCGCTAGGCGAGCATCCAGCGAGCAGGTAGCGAGAAATTCCAGTGGCAAATTCATCAAGGCTCGTTGGAGCGAAGGAGTGAAGCGTGGGCTTCGCCTAGCGAAGGATTGTTCGCCTAGCGAACATATGCAACTTTTCTGGGATGTTTCTTCTGGGCGCAGGTGCCTCTGGTGGCTTATTTTGGGGCTCGCTAGGCGAACCATTTTGCTCCCCTAGCGAGCATGACAGCTCCGTAACCAGTACTATAAGTAGCAGGGGTTACTTTTTGGAAAGGACAGAACTTTTGAACTTAGATATTTTTCAGCATTTTCTTGGGATCATATTTTTGTACCTTAGAAACCCATTTTCTCATTTTTCTTCATCTCTTGATAATATTTCACAAAAAGAAGGTTGATAAACATCCCATCCAATCTCGATTCTTCGACTCGGATGTTGATCAACCTTCTTCCGAAACTTGTTGTGCAAGCTACCATGAAAATGAGTAGCTAAGTCCTTCATTTTGTCAAGGTTAGATGTAGATGATCATAAGCTTTTTATGTATATGGGATGATCTTCATTTGTGGTGAAAACCTTGTTTTATTGATAACTCTTTTTGTTGGTTTATGATCGAGAGATGTTTTCCAACTCTTAACCTAGGTTTTCATCCATCCTTGTTCTTTAGCTAGAGATAGTAATGAATGAGTTTGTTCACTAAAAAAGTTAAACCTAAAAGTTGTCATTTTGATAGATTGTGTGAGAGATCAACAATGGATCAAAATGGGAAAACCCACAATGTGTGTTAGAGATAAACACATTGGGAGGACTTTGTGGATGTGTTTATCATCTAATGGAGTTTATAAGTTTGTTTGATCGAACATATGCATGCAAAGTGATCGTTGAACCCTAACTTTGACAATCTTTCTCAAATCGAAAAACCAAAACTTTTACCGTAATTTCTTACTTTTTTTATGCAAGCTACCGTTACTAAAAACTAAAACCCCCCTTGTTACTACGAGTTAAGAACTTAACAACTGTCGAACGGCGGCGATATCTCACAATCCCTGTGGAGACGATAACAAAAACCCGATACTCTATCAATATACCAATAGGGCCCAATATTGAAGATGACAAGGATGACATGGTCTATGCCTTATGTTCAATATAGATATAAGGGTAAAAGGGTAATTGTACACATAAGTATTATCACAAAAGGATTTGTCATATCACATGACATTTTCGTGTCTTGGGTAGCAGTGATGTGTTGCTAGATATCGCTCACTGTTTATTATGTTAAATATGTGATTTAATATAATTGCCAATATCGCGAAAACCTACAGGGTCTCACACAAAAAGACGGATTTATGAGAGATAGAGTAAATAAGGAATACTGGAAGGTACGGTGCACTTAAGTGAATTGTATAACATAGTGAGGTATGGTGCACTTAAGTAGAATACGAAATATGGTAAGGTACCACACGCTTAAGTGATTTTGGTATATCATAAGATATGAGCCACATACACTTAAGTGGGCTTTTTAGATTGCATCCCACACAAGTGGTTTTATAAATAGAACCCTTGTGCAGAAGCATTTGATTAGATGAAATTTCGTTTCTCTCTCTCTCTCTCTCTCTCTCACTCAAAGCCTTCATGTGTAGTAGCTAGCACTGAGATTGAAGGAATTCGTTCGTGTGGACTGAGTATAGGCATTGTCACCATTCAATATTCGTGATCACTCCTTAGATATGCATCAAAGGTTTCAATCACCACAAGAGGTAACAATTTCTATCACTGATCATGCCCATTCGTAACTATCACTAAAGGAGAAAATTTTAATTTCCTTTGTGTTCTGGATCGCTATTCTCCTTCAGTTATTAGGTATTTTAAGGTCATAAGACCATAACAACAAAAAAAAATCAAATAATATATACAATCACAATATATGGCTCAAGTGGGAAAAGTAAAAAGGACTTGAAGCATAAACAAGTTGCATGAAATGTAAATGGAAATGAATGATAGATGTACTAGAAATTTAAAGTGCATAAAGTAAATGATTTGAAACTAAAGCAACATTAATTAGAATTAGTCAATGGTTAGTCAAATGTTAGAGGTGAGTTTTAATAGATTAAGTCATTCTTTGGAGAACAATCAACCATTCATTCACAAGTATGAATCCTTGAACCAAGAGATCATCCATGAGAAGGGCTCCAATTTGGATAAATCAACAAGTGTGCCACTAGCTCTCAAGAATGGAAAAAATGCCAAGTTTCCACAAAATGCCATGAAGAATGGGACAGTTACAATCTCACTTACTAGAATGCTAAGCCTTGAGGGTCAAATTTAGCTCTATGTTAAGCAATCGTAATTGGACTTATGTAGAAGTCACAACTATCTGAGGTCGGGCAATAAAAATATAGGTGTTAATGCGTGTTAGAGATTTGGTACAAATAACCAAACTCCTAAAACATACCACACACTAAAAGAAAAATGGGAAGGACCTATCTCAGTCAGAATTGTATTGATTCATCTGACACAAGTGTCATACCCCGCATTTGACTCTGAAATTTTTTCCCATCAAATCAGTCATTTGCATTTCTCTTCATGACCACTTCACGTTTAATGATTTCTACAAAGTCATTCATCTAGAAAACACAAGGAAAAAGCTGAAGAAGCCAGAAGGGTATTCTCAAATGTCATTCACAAAAACCATGCCACATATATTTCCATGATAACCGTGTTTGCAAAAATGGTAGAGTCATTGAGGCACAATAGTTGTTTGATAAAACGTCTCACAAAAACATTATTTCATGGAACAACATGATTGTTGGGCATCTTCACAACAACACGGTTGAACAAGCCAATAAGTTGTTTGAATTAATGTTTAAAAAAGGCAATTTGTTCGTGGGCTTCGATAAGTACTTGCTATATGCACCAAGGGAAGCCTGAAAAGGCTAGAAAGTTGTTTGAGTTGGTTCCTGAAAACTGCTTGTTGAAATGCGATGACTGCTGGTTATGCAAAGAAGGGTCAGTTTAACGGTGCTGAGAAAGTTTTGAGGAAATGCCTATGAAGGATTTGGTTTCTTATAACTTCATGTTAACTGGTCATACGCAGAATTGAAAAATGGGAGGGGAATATTGTTTCCTGGAATTCTTTTATTACAGGTTTTTCTTCAAAATAGTTTATACTTGAATGCTCTTCAGAATTTCATTTTAATGGGGCGGGAAGGAAAGAAACTTGACCAATCAACTTTTGCATGTTCCTTAAGTGCATGTGCTAATCTTGCTGATTTGCAAGTAAGCAAGCAACTCCATGAATTCATCTTGAAAAGTGACTATATAAATGATTTATTTGTTAGCCATGCTCAAATTGCCATGTATACAAAAGGTGGAATAGTAGAAAGTACTGAACAAATGTTTAAGGATAATTGACTGTGTTGATCTTATTTCTTGGAATTCTTTGATTTCGGGCTATGCTTTGAATGGATGTGCAAATGAGGCATTTTTGGGCCTTTGAATAGATTATAATCCGAAGGGAGGATTCCTGATGAGGTTACCTTTATTGGAATGTTGTTGGCTTGCTGTCATACCGATTTAACCGATCAGGATTTGGATTTGTTTAAATGCACGGTCGAAGATTTTGCTACTGAACCTTTGGCTAGACATTACTGTTGGCTAGCGGATTTGCTTGGGCAACGATGCAAATGGAGGTGTGAAAGGAAGTGCTATTTCACAAAGACTTGAGCAAATATAGGCTCGAGTTAATTGATTCTGATGCTGCCAAGTCACGAGCAACATTTTTACTTGCAGATCTGAGTTGCTCTTCTAAGATACAGAAGAAGGCAACAAAAAAAAAAACATTTTTTGGAGGGTGGAGAGTGCGTATAGCTTTTGCTGATGCACTGTTTTTAGAGCTTGATATATTGCTTCTTGAGCCTACAAACCGCTTTGATATTCACGCTGTCTTATAGCTTATGTGGTAAAATGGCCAAGGACATTTATTGTTGTCTCTCATGCTAGAGATTTATTTTTAAAAAAACACACGGTAATTACTGATATAATTCACTTACAAAGCCAAAAGCTAACCACTTACAAAATTAATTATGTTACTGTTTGAAGAACAAATTAAAAATCAACAAAAGGCAATAAAGGCACATGAGCGCTCAAGGGCTCAAATGATGACTTTCACGGTTGTTTCGTCGCCGCCAACACATATTCTTGGCTCCACAAGGGCGCCCTTTCTCGCAAGCACTGATCTCTGCAAAGTTGAACAAGAGAACAAGTTGCTAAGGGTTAGAAAAGGTCATCTTGAATGTGCAGATGAACATGATTTGAATGGAAATTCTACAACTGCCTATTAGTGCAACCAGAAGGCTATTGATGTTTTTACCTGTGATGGCGTGAGAACTAATTCAGTCGACCATCCGACATGTTTCAGTCTTACTTTAGACATCAGTCCTGGATAAGTGAATGCAGCTTTTACAAACAACATGTAATGCTCAACCGGATGCGAGAACTTCAAAGGCAACGTTCGTGGAGAGAAGCAGATGTTGCAAGAACAATACAAGTATACATTAAGGGACCGGTTGCACGGTACAGGTTCTAAGGGTGTAGCTCCCAGGAATATGTCATACTCAAAATCCTGCATAACACCAATTACAACAATTCTATATAAGTTCACCAATCCGTAACACACACGAAAGGTCTCATCAAGATCATAAGGCTCACCAATTGCAGCAGAATCAACAGAAGCTGCAGGGTGCTTCAAGTTCTATGCATTTGCCTGCTTCTCAAACTGGACCGTCTTCGCACCAAATGGGTGCACAAGTTGCAGGATCTTTCATTCAAGATCCAAATAATCCCACTTGCTGAAAAAGCGCAGGTTGGATATCAAACCAGATGATATAATGCAGCAACAGCACACATACGGCGAAGTTCGTGAACCTGCATCCAATTATTTTGACGGTCAAAGCAAGGCTGATACGTGGAGGGAAAAGATTGTCAGTGAAATAAACCACGGATACTTCGTAAATAACCACAATAAGCTTGCAGCAACATAAAACCGTTTCAACAATCATCACCAATAGCACGACAATTCAGCACCTTAATTACAAGAAACCGAAACAGAAAAGAAAAGAAATTTGGTTAAGGAATTTTACCAAACATTTGGTGTGCGAGTTGCAAAGTGGCTGATACAACACCAATTCTCCAAAAATTCTCCGACCACAACAAGATGACAGTGTCACAGACCTGCAATCAAGAAGTTTCAAGGTAGAAAAGTGAAAGGTTTCGGTTCATATATTTCACCCAACACTTGGTGTGTAAGTAGGTTATGAAACGTCAATTCACAAGGCAAACCAGAGCTCCTATCAGCAACAACATCACGGTGGAGAAGGAAAAGAATTTGAAACACAAAACAAACTCTAAATCGTACCGAAGTTGTGCTTGAACCGTACCAAAATCGCACCGTTGAACCGAGTTGTATACCGTAACAGGATTTCACAAAGAAATTTGAGCTAAACACATAACGAATCTTGGTTTCGAATATGAAACTCTGAACCAACAATCACCAATTTCACTGCAGTAAAAAAGTAGAGAAAATTCCCAAGCGTTAAAAATCCAAAAATTCCCAAATTGGAATTAAGACAAAAATGAAGAAGAAAGCTTGAGCTCAGATTACCTGTTCCAAAATCTATCATCAAATAGGACAAGCTCGATTCTGAGCACGAAAAACGCTTCTGGAAATTTCCCCTTTTGAGCTCCATCATACCAATTGAAACCCTAACTGCAGAAATATAAAAGGAGAGAGCGAATCAGTGAAGGGGAGAACAACAAAAAACTTGGAGGCGAAAAAAATCTCAAAACGAAACCCTAAATCCCAAAATCGAATACCTGGATTGGGCGGCTAACTTCAAGAACACCATAAACCTTCACCGCCGCGCCTCACGTCCCTCCGCTGCTCAAGCCATTTCCCGGCCAACTTCTTCACGCCTTTCACCACCGCCGTGAAACCTTGTGAGAATTTTTCCTTCCTCCTTTTATCCTTTTCATGTGTTTGTTGTTGGAAGTGTAGGATTAGGTTTTTAGTTGATGATTTGAGGAAATAAAGTTTAAGGCTTTTGATAGTGAGAGAGGTCGAGAGATTGATTTGGAAAAGCGAAGGTTGAGGATGAATGATGGATTTTGAGAGAATGAAGATTGAGAGCGAGTACGGCAAGGGAGCGATGGGGGAGCGATTCGCTGAGAGCGATTGATTGAGTTTTTGTTGAGAGCGTGAGAGAGAAGTGAGGTTGAGGGTGTTTGAAGTTGTGAGAAGCGCAGTGTGAGAGAGACGGAAGTGTCTATTGCATTTGTTTTTCCTTATTTTCTTTTCTTTAATTTATTTTTAAACAGAATAAGTTTTTGAAAACATTAAAGATTTTGTTTAAAATTCCTAGGTTATTAGTTAATAATTGTTTTTATATTTTCAATTTATACCCCATTGAAAACCCAACAGCCAAGCGGCTGGGTTAATTATGGTAGTCCAACAGATTTCTCTTTATTAGTTTTTTTTTATTTTAATTGTAATTTCTAATCCATCTTAGTTTATTTATCCAATCCAGCATCAAAATAATAACTAGTCATGAGTTGTCTGGTGGAGATGGATGGTTTCTATGGTCTTTAGCGTAGTGGGTTCGATACACGTATTGAGCGTTTTATTTTTTTTAGCATTTTATTTTCTTTTAGCGTTTTATTTTCTTTTAGCATTTTATTTTATGTTTATGTTTTTAATATACTCATGGTTGATCTGCTTTCTTTTAATTTCATCATTCATTCAAAACCATTTTTAAACTATAAAAATCATATTTTTCTCGATTTAATATCGAGCCCATTTTCGACACCTTTGTAAGTCGATTGCTTTTTAAGCATCGCCATCAACCTCACATAGCTTACTCTTGGGCTTTCTTACAATGAGCCGGTTCTCTTGCACTTACACTCATATTTCGCATCATTTGTTGTTTGGGCCTGATCTAATTATTTCATGATTTTGAATCCCCATTTGACAAAATGTACCCCACTTCCCCAATGTGTATATAATGTTGTATTGTTTTATTTCTCTATTTGTTTTAGACACTAACCAAAGAGTAAAATCCACCATTTCTGAAAAAATACAAAAATATGACTCGATCCAACGTCGAGTATTTTCTCAATAAACAAGTCAATTCATTTCGCCCTCCTATTCTAGTCCTTTTCTTTCAAACTTTCATCAAATGCTTGATTCAACGTCAAGCCATTTTCTCTAATAAAAACTCAAAAAAATATTAATTCATAGTCAAGACTTTTTCAATAAAGATGGAAGTGGAACGTGGTGTATACCACGCACTCCTGAGACTAGGATTCGAGATGTATATCTCGCCAATCCTAGCTCTCGCCATCATCCAATTTACCCACTTTGTTTTCTTAAACACTCATTCAAATCTTTCTCAAACGTCCATCAATACTTGATCTAGGTCAAGTCATTTTCACAACAAAACTCAAAATACCTAATTCCTATTTAACACTTTTTCAATAAAGATGGAAATGGAACATGGTGTATACCATGCACTCCTGAGACTAGGATTCGAGATGTATATCTCGCCAATCTTAGCTCTCGCCATCGTCTAAAATTGTCAATGAGGTTTCTTCAAACCCTTTCTCAATCAAACCTAAAAATACTTAATCTCTATTAAACACTTTTGCAAATAAAGATGGAAATGGAACATGGTGTATACCATGCACTCCTGAGGCTAGGATTCGAGATGTATATCTCGCCAATCCTAGTTCTCGCCATCACTCAAAGCACATCCAACCAATCAAACTCTTTTTCTCGCCGCCGTGCGACCAATCAGAAACCTTTTAAAATGAAAGATATATTGTCTTAAGAGATACAAAATAATGTTTCGGCCACGATTGTTGAGTAGAGATAGATGACGCTTTTCCGAATATAGATTTGTAAATCCTAACACCTAAGTACATATTGCATGACAACTCTAGGGCAGAACTTCCCCATTTCTTTTAGACCTTCCGTGCGTCTCCGATCTTGTGGCATGTCAATCCATCCTATTGCAAAGAGGTAACCGCCTAAGACTCGATTCAGCGAGCTGCGACACCTACTGCTAGGACGTGAACACATTGCCCACTCTCCTTTGACACAACTAGTGTCCTCCTTTGTAAGTCCATGTTCAGATGGCAATCCCTATGTAGCCGAACTACGGCATTTCTGATTCTCATGTTCAGATGAGATACGTAGGCACAAGATGCGATGTCTTGCCGAGTTTGACTAATAACTAACAACTAATCCTTGTTTGCTTTCGCCCTCGTTGCGATCCTTTCTCTCGCCCTCGTTGCGATCGAGACTTTCCTTTTCTCTTGCCCTAGTTGCAATCGAGACCCTTGTTCCCGTAGTTAGTTTGAACTACGTTTTGCTCTGATTCTCATTCCCGATGAGATACGTAGGCATAAGACGCGATGTCTTAGCGAGCATATTTATCCTTAACCCATAGGTAGCCGAGCTACGAAGACTCTGATTCTCATATTCATATGAGATACGTGTGCAGTGGGTGCGACATCCGTGCGAGTCATTTTCTTTTGACCCCTCTTTTAGTAAATAATACATTAGATATTACATACACCCTTTAGACAAGAACAACAAGAGTGGATCCCGTAGAGTACTACGGATGCGTAGGGGTGCTAATACATTCCCTTCGCATAATCGACTCCCGAACCCAAGATTTGGTTGCGAGACCTTGTCTTTTCCTTTCCTCTCTTCAGGTTTACTTCGAGCGTTTCCTTTCCCTCCTTTGGGATAAATAACGCACGGTGGCGACTCTTCTGTCACTTCTTTCTCGCCGGTTGTTTTTTCGCACCCTTGTATTTTTCAGGTTGCGACTCTGCTGGGGAACCGGTTTCCCTAAGCGAGTCCCTCCTAGCTTTTGTAGGTTTCTTATTTGTTGGGTGTTTATGCTTTTGTACAGTCGTTTATTTTCCGCATTTACCTGCTTTATCTTATTGCGTTCATGTACATATGTTTGCTGTATCTGTGGGTTCTGTGGGTTGTTTGTTCGTTGGGTTGGGATTGTTCTATGAGAGATAAGCCCACTACCCAGGCTTGAGTGTACACATAGGTGTTAGAGTGGATAGTCATGAGGCTTGCGTGGCATGTTGCTATGTTAAGTTGTTCGTGAGACCCACATTCCAGACGAGGTTTCTGTTGGATATATTTTGTCCTATGGGTGTTCCATAACGACAAATATTCCTTTAGAAATCGTCGAATCTGGTGACCATTTCCCGAGAACTCAGTCGAGGCCTCTCCTCCGAGACGTGATTATGTTAGCTCTGGTGGGCGCATTCTCGCTGCTCAATCCGAGGACCCCGAGACTGGGAACTTGCTTTAGGATATCCTGTTGAGGGGAGTCAGCGGAGGTCTTTTATCCCGTAATAATGCCAAAGCTTCAGTGGTAAACGTATTATTCTCGACTGAAGGGCTGAAGCTGATAAACTTTTGTTCTTAGAACCTACCAGTGAGGGGCGGGCTAAATTCAGGGAACCTTAATCTCCAACCAACCCGGTTTTCTGGAGCAGAGTTTTGGTCTTGTATTACATTCCTCAGTGGGTTTCTTTTCAGACAGTGCAACCCGACAGATGTTCAAGCAGATACAGCAGTCCTGATTTCCATGTCACTGCATTGCATCACATCATTCTGCATTCATATCATTTAACACATGTTTATCCATTTCTAAGGGGTTTACATCTTCTTCTTGATTCCGGTCGGGGTTTTATGGTTCTCCAGAGATGGATATTGGCAGAAAGAGACACGTCGCTTACAAGTTTCCAGTGGTTTGTTTGGAGCCTATTCAACAACTGATGAAGTTAATGGATCACGATTCTCTAGAAGGATTCCGGAAGGATTACGGTTTGATTCTAAGCTTCGTCATGGTTCTCTCCAAAGATCAACACGATGCTCTATTCACACTGCTGCAGTTCTATGACCCTCCATTAAGGTGTTTCACATTCCCGGATTATAGTTTGGTCCCTACTTTGGAGGAGATTGCCAGTTTTCTCAAAGTTCCTATCAAGTCACAGTTGTTGTTCTACAGTTCTGAGTTGCTGCCCGATCTCAGCATGGTTGCTTCGGCCACATATTTGGGGAAATCAGTCTTGAAGGATAATATGTGTCAGAAGGGAGGAGTCAGTGGTTTTCATTTGAGTTTCTTACTGGGAGAAGCAAAGAAGAAACTTGAAGATGGTAACCAGAGGGGTTTCAATGTTGTGTTGGCTCTTTGTGTGTATGGGATGGTCCTGTTCCCTAATGTTGCCAAATTTGTGGACATGGACGCAACACGCCTCTTCGTGTTGGGAAATCTAGTGCCGACCTTGCTAGGAGATTTCTTTCATTCGGTGAACCACAGGAATGAGAATAGAAAAGGAGGATTGTTGAATTGTTGTGCGCCTTTGTTTTATAAGTGGTTCAGTTCTCACCTACCCAAATCAGGAGCGTTCGTTGATGTCGAGGACTCGTTGAGTTGGTCGAAGAGATTGATGGGGTTGAGAGCTGAAGATATTTCTTGGTGGTCTGACCGGAGCTTGCTTCGGGCGGATATTATTCACAGTTGTGGGAACTTCCCAAATGTACCGTTGGTAGGAAGAAGAGGAGGAATCAACTATAATCCTTCTCTAGCGGTTAGACAGTTTGGATATGCTTTAAGAACTCCGCCTTTGGAAAAGGACGTGGAAGAATCACTGTTTTTCCATTCTTCGCCTGATTTGATTGTATCCCGTAAGGTAGCAGAGGCCTGGCTCAAGGTGATCAAGAGAGGAAGAACTGTGCTTGGAAAAGGAGATTGTAGAACTTACCCTCAGTATGGAGAGTGGCTTCAAGGAAGAGTCGAAGAGTTGGGTCTTCCGTTTCCTATAGAAGAACCTTTGTATCCACCTACTCCTGCGCAGTCAACAATGGTGAGCCGAGAGGAGTATGACAAATTGAAGAAAGCCATGGAGGAGCTTCAAATTGAAAACTCGGAGTTAAGTGTGAAGTTGCAAGACTATATGCATCAATTCCATGAGGCAGAATATCAGAAGGGGGAAGCCGTCAGATTACAAGAGGAAGCAGAGAGGAAATTAGCTGTGGAGGTGGACTTCTTCAGGAAGACAGACAAGGCCTTGGGATCATCCAGGTCTGAGTTGAGGCGAGTCAAGCAACAGTTAATGGATGCTCATGGTAAATTAGCTGGGTGGCAAGAGCAATGGGATGCATTTTCAACTTCTCGGAAGGCAAAGGAGGAGGAGATGGTGGCCGAACTGACTGGTCAGATGGAGAAATTGAAGACTTCGCTAAAGGAGAAGAACAATGAGCTTCTGTGCGCCCGTTCTACTAATGGTTACATCACCGATCAACTCAATGAGGCTCGAGGACAGATTGAGGAACTTAAGGTGTTGGCAGGTTCGAAGAAATCCAGACTTGAAGAGGTATTCGGAGAAGATGACGGGAATTACTACAGAGAGCACATCAACGAGTTGGATGGAGTTATTCACCAGAGGAATCTGCTTATCCGGCGTTTGATAGAATTCCCAGATCATCCTGACACGACAGCATTGCTGGCTGAAGTGAGGAGCAGTCCTCATGGTTTGTACACAGGAGGCTGAGTCCTGATTATTGCTCCTCCCTTTACTTATTGATTTGTTGTTGTGTAGTGATGATCCACAGGCTTGTTGTGGAGATTCTCTTTTGATGTACTTTCGGCTAAGGCCCCTTTCCTTGAACTTGTTTGTATGATGGTTTCCCTTTATTGCATATTGATCTCAGAAGTTTATCCATGACTCGGTCTTCTTGCACTATTCACCTGATGTGAGACTGGAATCAAGGGGGTAGAATACCTTTTGGATTTGATAAACATGTCATTGCATTTACATATTCATTTTCATATCTTGCATAACAGGTACCGCTGCGGTGTTCTCATATTATTTGGTGTTCCACTAGCAGGATAGCTGATTCAGGAATTCACCGGTACGGAACCCATAGAAACCAGCAGAAAGCAATGGAAAGTCTACAAGCAGAACTTGCTGAGATGAGGGTCCGCATGAACCAATTCATGGATGTGGTTCAGGGAGTAGCTCAAGGACAGCAAGAGGTTACACAAATGATACAAAGGAATCCCGCAACTACTCAACCAGAGGTCGTGATTGATCCTCCAATTGCAGAGGTTAATGGACCGGGGCCTGTCCCGATCCCACATAACAACCACGATCAACAACCCATTCACGATGATCAAGATGATCAGTTCTTGCTGCCAGAAGACTTTGGCATGGGCCATGGCATGGATCCCATGTTCAGGAGATTAGAGGAGAGGCTGAAGGCGGTAGAAGGACAAAACCCCCTGGGGGTAGATGTTTCTGACTTGGGATTGGTCCCAAGCGTGAGGGTCCCACCGAAGTTCAAAGTCCCAATCTTTGACAAGTACAATGGTAGCTCTTGCCCGAAGACCCATGTGCAAGCCTACTTCCGAAAGATGGTTGCATACTCTGATGACGAGAAGCTACTTATGTACTTCTTCCAGGACAGCCTAGCTGGGGCATCCCTGGAATGGTACATGAGGTTGGATAGAGCCCACATCCGTTGCTGGAGGGATTTGGCGGAAGCTTTTGTGAAGCAATACCAGTATAATGCAGACATGGCCCCGGACAGAACTCAACTCCAGAACCTGTCTCTTAAAAGCAATGAGTGCTTCAGGGAATACGCTCAACGCTGGAGGGAGACAGCTTCCCGTGTTCAACCTCCCATGTTGGAAAAGGAAATGGCCAACATGTTCATGAATACGTTGCCTGGACCTTACCTGGAGCGTCTGGTGGGGTGCAATGCCTCCAACTTTGCTGATGTGGTCTCTACCGGAGAGAGGGTAGAGAATTACCTGAAGACCTACAAGAGCCACAATGGAGGTGGATCTTCATCAGGAGTAAAGAAGCCATTTATGGGAGGACAGAAGCAGAGGGAGGGGGGTGTGAATTCTGTGTCTTCATATCAAAACAGGAGAAATAATATTCAAAACTATCATCAGCGACCGTATGTTGCAGCTGTGACTATCCCGGCTGCAGCACCACTACAACAACAACAACCACAACGTCAGCAAACTCGGTATCAACAACAACAACAGCCAGGTAACAGACCCGCCTATCAACAGAGGCAGAGGATGATGGACCGGCGTTTCGACACTCTTCCAATGTCGTACGCTCAGCTGCTTACAAGTCTTCAACAACTACAACTTGTGCAGCTACGCACTCTGGCTCCTCCGGTTGGTAGACTTCCGGTGGGTTACGATGCCAATGCTAGCTTTTAAGCACGTAGTTCAGGACCTCATAGATTCAAAGGCTATCAACCTTGCACCGGCTCCTAATGTCGTCAACAATCCCATGCCACAACATGGTGGTGCAAACGTGAATATGCTGGAAGAAGAAGCCAAGTCCGTTAAGGATGTGTTGAAGTTGAAGACTCCGTTGTTGGAAATTAAGGAATGCTTGCTGAAGGCCGATGTTTTCCCCGGTTGTGGGAAAGGTTGTTTGGATTGCGCTACACAGGGTAAGGATTGCTTAAAGCTGCAGCAGGGTATCCAGGTCTTGCTTGACAATGGTACCCTCCAAGTTGAAGACTTGTCTGTCAAAGAGTTTGCTGAAGGGGTAGTTGAAGAGGTGTTTGAAGATGCTGTTGAAGAATTCACAGATGTTGTTCCTGCTGACTGTGTATTTCCCATTGATGTATTTAATTTTTCAAATGTTGTTGCTGATATACCAAACAATGTGTCTGATTTTGATGTAACTGAACTTGATTCCGATGTTCCGGATGTTTTTGTTTCAATGAATGAGATTCCTGAGTATGACTATGATGTCGCTACTATCACCATCTTTTACCCGATTAATCAGATCAGTGTGCCAGAAGCACAACCAGTGCCACCAGTGCGACCGGCCGCTATGACAATCACAACCCCTGGTCCTTTACCTTTCACAAGCGATAGGGCCATTCCTTGGCATTATGGGGGGAATGTATACACACACGATCATGGGGTGGAACGGCCACTGAAAGTAGAAGAGGGTCATAAGTCTGAACTTGAAGTTGAAGGTCCCGTAGTGGACAATGTTGGTGGGATCGGGCGATTCACCAGGAGTGGTAGGCTGTTCTCACCACCGGTTACCCAAGCTAATAATGCTGATGCTGCGGCGAAAGCCAAAGGCAAGCAAGTCGTGAATGAGGGTACCTCTGCACCACAGACTGGTTCTGAGCCTACTTTTGCGAAGGATGTGGATGAGCTTCTGAGAATCATAAAGAAAAGCGACTACAAGGTAGTCGATCAGCTGATTCAGACGCCGTCTAAGATATCTATTCTCTCACTCCTGTTGTGTTCGGAGGCACACAGGGAGGCACTTCTGAAGGTTCTTAATGCTGCTTATGTACCTCAAGAGATCTCGGTAAACCAGCTAGAAGGGATCATTGCAAATGTTCATGCAAGCAACGGGCTGGGTTTTACTGATTCTGACTTAACACCAGCTGGACGCAACCATAACAAAGCTTTGCATATCTCAATGGAATGCAAAGACACCGTGTTATCTCATGTGCTGGTGGATACAGGTTCCTCTCTCAATGTGCTACCCAAGAGAGCCCTGTCAAGGTTAGAAGTAGAAGGTTTGATCTTGAAACCTTCCGATCTCATGGTGAGAGCCTTCGATGGTTCTAAGAGGTCGGTGTTTGGAGAGGTAGAATTGCCAATTCAGATTGGATCACAAACCTTCAACACCGTATTCTATGTGATGGATATCAGTCCCTCGTACAGTTGCCTTCTGGGTTGTCCTTGGATCCACAATACTGGGGCGGTCTCCTCAACACTGCATCAGAAGATCAAGTTCCCAGTCAATGGAAGAATTATCACCATTTGTGGTGAGGAGGACATCCTGGTAAGTAACCTGTCTACCTTCATGTATGTAGAAGTAGAAGGTGAAATTCATGAGACTCTCTGTCAGGCCTTTGAGTCAGTTCAGATCAAGGATGCAGTTCCGGTGGAAGAGGTTAAAGCAGGTGCCTCTATCTCATCCTTCAAGCAGGCACAAGCCTTGGTGGATTCCGGTGTTGCTCCCGGTTCGGGGCGTCTGTTGGAGTTACCAATGAAAGACGACAAGTTTGGGATTGGGTATCAACCAGCGTTGATTTCTACCACTTCAGCACTTCAGACTCGTCAGGGGCCGATTACTTTCTCCAGTGCTGGCGTCATCCAATATGGCCAGATCTCGGCGATCAACGATGAAGATGGGGATAGTGATTGCGACATCGACAACTGGGTGTGTCCGAGGATCCCGGGTGAAGTCATCAAAAATTGGTCTTCCGAGGAAATTGTCCAAGTCACTCTTCTAGAGGAGTAATTTTTCTTTGTTTATTCATGCATGTCCAAGTCTTACGTTCCGCCCAGGGCGTAATGAATCATTGTAGGGCTCATCTATGTGAATACCTGCATTGTTTATCATAAATGAAGGACGTCTTTTGCATTCAAAATCTTGTTCACTGTCTTTCTATTTTTGCAGTTTTCAAAATTTCAAAAGAATAAAAATATTTGGCAATGTTTTGTTTAATTTTCACTCACTGTTCACACTCATAAGCACATACCATCACTCATGCAGATGCACCTCACCGGATCCTATTGATAACAGTTCTGCTATGGCTCGCTTCGACTTCGAAAATCCAATCTTCCAAGCTGAAGAAGAGGATGATGAAGAATGTGAACTCCCTGAGGAACTTGCCAGGCTGTTAAAGCAAGAGGAAAGGGTCATTCAACCGCATCAAGAGTCTACCGAAGTGATTAATCTTGGCACCGAGGACATCAAGAAAGAAATCAAGATAGGGGCTGCTTTGGAAGACGATGTGAAGAAAGGTTTGATTGAACTGCTGCAAGAGTATGTTGACGTTTTCGCCTGGTCTTATCAGGACATGCCAGGGCTTGACACGGACATTGTGGTACACCGTTTTCCTCTCAAAGAGAATTGTCCTCCGGTCAAGCAGAAGCTCAGAAGAACAAGACCAGAGATGGCTGTCAAGATAAAGGAAGAAGTGCAAAAACAGTTGGATGTAGGGTTTCTAGCGGTTACCAATTATCCTCCATGGGTCGCAAATATCGTTCCAGTACCTAAGAAGGATGGAAAGGTACGGATGTATGTCGACTACCGGGATCTGAACAGAGCTAGCCCTAAAGATGATTTCCCATTACCTCACATCGACATTTTGGTGGATAACACAGCTCAGTTCTCAGTATTCTCCTTCATGGATGGCTTTTCTGGCTATAACCAAATCAAGATGGCACCAGAAGACATGGAGAAGACAACTTTCATAACCCCATGGGGGACCTTCTGCTATAAGGTGATGCCGTTTGGTCTGAAAAACGCTGGGGCAACATATCAACGAGCTATGGTGACTCTGTTCCATGATATGATTCATCATGAAATCTAGGTTTATGTGGACGATATGATTGCCAAATCTCAGACAGAAGAAGAACATCTGGTGAATCTGCAGAAACTGTTTGAACGGTTAAGGAAATTCAAGTTGAGGCTTAATCCGAACAAGTGCACTTTTGAGGTGAGATCTGGAAAATTGCTGGGTTTTATTGTTAGCGGAAAAGGGATTGAGGTGGATCCTGACAAAGTGAAAGCAATATAGGAAATACCTGAGCCAAGAACGGAGAAGCAAGTCTGTGGTTTCTTAGGGAGGTTGAACTACATTGCAAGGTTCATCTCTCACCTAACAGCCACGTGTGAGCCAATTTTCAAATTGCTGAGGAAAGATCAGGCTATCAGGTGGAATGACGATTGTCAAAGGGCTTTTGAAAAGATAAAAGAGTATTTGCAGAATCCCCCTATCCTCATGCCTCCAGTCCCAGGGAAACCGCTGATTATGTACTTGACAGTACTTGACAATTCTATGGGTTGTGTTCTCGGTCAACACGACGAGACAGGTAGGAAAGAACATGCCATCTACTACTTGAGTAAGAAGTTCACAGACTGCGAGTCGAGATATTCGATGCTTGAAAAGATATGTTGTGCACTTGCATGGGCTGCTAAGCGTTTGAGACAATACATGCTGTCTCACACAACCTTACTAATCTCCAAGATGGATCCAGTCAAATACATATTCGAGAAGCCAGCTCTCACCGGAAGGGTTGCTCGTTGGCAAATGGTACTGACAGAGTATGACATCCAGTATACATCCCAGAAAGCCATCAAAGGGAGTATTCTGTCAGACTATCTTGCTCAGCAACCGATTGATGATTATGAGCCGATGAAGTTTGATTTTCCAGATGAAGACATCATGTTCCTCAAGATGAAAGACTACGAAGAGCCAGTTGTTGAGGAGGGACCTGATCCAGATGAAAAGTGGACTTTAATGTTTGATGGGGCCGTCAACGCCAGAGGAAGTGGAATTGGTGTTGTCATTACAACTCCGAAAGGTGCCCACATGCCTTTCACCGCTCGTCTGACTTTCGAGTGCACCAATAATGAAGTTGAGTACGAGTCCTGTATCTTGGGTATTGAGCAAGCCATTGATCTGAGAATCAAGACTCTGGACATCTTCGGAGATTCAGCTCTGGTGATTAATCAAGTGAATGGTGATTGGAATACGCTCCAGCCCAATCTGGTCCCTTACAGAGATTACACGAGAAGGCTGTTGACTTTCTTTACAACAGTAAAATTGTATCATATACCTCGTGATGAGAACCAGATGGCGGATGCACTTGCTACTCTATCCTCCATGATCAAGGTAATTCGTTGGAACCATGCTCCCAGGAATGATGTGATGCGCCTTGACAGGGCCGCGTATGTGTTTGTTGCTGAACTGGTAGTCGATGACAAGCCCTGGTATCACGATATCAAGTGCTTTCTGAAGAATCAAGAGTACCCTGCAGGGGCATCCAACAATGACAGAAAAACTTTGAGAAGATTGGCAGGCAGTTTCTTCTTGAACAAAGACGATGTGCTGTATAAGAGGAACTTCGACATGGTTTTGCTCAGATGCGTGGATACACACGAGGCGGACATGTTAATGCAAGAAGTTCATGAAGGTTCCTTCGGTACTCATGCCGACGGACATGCAATGGCTAAGAAATTGTTGAGGGCGGGTTATTATTGGATGACCATGGAATCAGATTGTTTCAAGTATGCTCGGAAGTGTCATAAATGCCAGATTTATGCTGATAAGGTGCATGTACCGCCGAATCCTCTGAATGTGATGTCTTCGCCGTGGCCGTTTGCTATGTGGGGAATTGACATGATTGGAAAGATTGAGCCGACTGCTTCCAATGGGCATCGCTTCATCCTTGTTGCCATCGACTATTTCACCAAGTGGGTCGAAGCAGCGTCGTTCACGAATGTCACCAGACATGTGGTTGCCCGTTTCATCAAGAAAGAAATCATTTGTCGCTATGGAATTCCCGAAAGAATCATTACTGATAATGGTTCCAATCTCAATAACAAAATGATGAGGGAGTTGTGCCAGAACTTCAACATTCAGCATCACAATTCTTCCCCCTATCGTCCTAAGATGAACGGTGCTGTTGAGGCAGCAAATAAGAACATAAAGAAGATTGTGCAGAAGATGGTCGTTACGTACAGAGATTGGCACGAGATGCTACCCATCGCCTTGCATGGGTACCGCACTTCAGTACGTACGTCGACCGGGGCGACCCCTTACTCCCTGGTGTATGGTATGGAAGCAGTCCTACCTGTTGAAGTAGAGATTCCTTCTCTAAGAGTCATGTTGGATGTCAAGCTAGATGAAGCTGAATGGATTCGGACAAGGTTCAATGAGTTGAGTCTTATCGAAGAGAAGCGAATGGCAGCCATTTGTCATGGGCAGTTGTATCAGAGTCGGATGAAGAGAGCCTTTGACCAGAAAGTGCGCCCTCGATGTTTCCAAGTCGGAGATTTGGTGTTGAAAAGGATCCTTCCTCCTCAGACGGATCACAGGGGCAAGTGAACTCCTAACTATGAGGGACCGTATATCGTCACCAAGGTTTTCGATGGTGGGGCCTTAATGCTTGCAACGATGGATGGTGAAGACTTCACTTCCCTGGTAAACTCAGACGCAGTTAAAAAATACTTCGCATAAAATAGACCCGCTGGACGGTAAAAAGAACAGTCCAGGCAAAAATAGGCATCCCGACGAACCAAGAAAATGAAAAGGTTCGGGAAAAAATTAGGGATTTAAAAATGAAAAGATCGTACACCCGGTAAGTTGAAAACCTGAAAAGGCAACTTAGGCAAAAATGGGTATCCCGGTGGATTGAAAACCCGAAAAGGGAAATCCAGGCAAAAGTTAGGGATTTAGCGAATGACTGCGTTCTGAGTTAGTTCTGAATCTCATCTCATGTCGGTGACTGGAAACTTTCAAAAGGGTAGGAAACAGTCCAATCACTTTTTCAGAAGGCTGATCATCTGGAGGATCTTGAAGACGGGCAAGTCATAGCAGAATTGGAACCCAGTAGAAATCCATTTCACATTGCCACTAGATTAATTTCTGTTTTGCGATTACCTCTTCCTAGGGATTGCTTCCTGATGTAAATGCCTATTCAGAGGCCATTCAATCAATAAAATCATGTTACTCAGTATATCTCTGTTTTCATTTTCATTTTACTGTTTTGTTTGCAAAAATGACGTCCGAATTTTTGATAAACATTGCATCATGACACATAAGGGCTTTGCAGGTATATGCTTAATAAACATTTAAAGTTGATGTGAATTTTAAGTGCTTTGGATCATCTATTCAGAACAGATACCCTCGGGGCATTTCCTAAGCATGTGTGTCAGACTATACACTCCCCAGCGGAGTTGACGGTACCAGACTGTATCTTCCCAGCAGAAGCAGCTGCTCCTCAGAGTTCGATGCCAGATCGAGGATTTGAATCCCAGATCGATGATCTCTTTCCTGGAAGCATAACCTCGGTATCGTATCGGTGTTTGCTCCCCCCTGCTGAGTCATCTCTCGTAGATTATGGTTGCCAGAACCACTATCGCTTCCCCCAACAACAGGTTTGCAGCGCCGTTCTCTCCCTTGTCAGGGTCTCGGTATCTCGTCATTGCCAGAACACCGCGTGGCCGGTCATTTCCCCACATAGTTCATTATGCTGTGCATCTCCAACAGTAGTGCCAGGGTCCAGAAGATTGTGATCATTTCCCCAACAGGATTCCTTGCTTCAGCTTGGCATTTTCCCCAGCATTTCGCATCCCTGCATGTAGAATCATATTGCATTGCATCCTCCCAAATCGCGTAGCATTTCCATTTTCATGGAGCATTACGCCATCGCAAAATTCAAACATACGCATGTAAGCATAAAACATTCTCGGTATCCCAAGTGATAAGCCAGAAGTTTGTTTCTAGTGCTCAGACTGAAGGTTGTTCATGACTTATTATCCCCAGCATGGGTCGTTGGCCCACGTGCCGCCTCAATTATCATTTTCCCTATTTCTGCCGAGGCTGATAGGCATGAAGTTTCCGGTATCCAGACCGAAGTGGCATTCAGGCCAGTTTTTCCGATATTCAGATCGAAGAAGTTTCCGACATTCAGGTCGATGCAACTTGTGGCATTCAGGCCAGTTTCTGGTATCCAGACCGAAGTGGCATTCAGGCCAGTGTTTCCGATTTTCAGATCGAAGAAGTTTCCGACAATCATGTCGAAGTACTTGTGGCATTCAGGCCAGTTTCCGATTTTCAGATCGAAGAAGTTTCCGACATTCAGGTCGATGCAACTTGTGGCATTCAGGCCAGTTTCCGGTATCCAGACCGAAGTGGAATTCAGGCCAGTTTTTCCGATTTTCAGATCGAAGAAGTTTCCGACATTCAAGTCGATGCAACTTGTGGCATTCAGGCCAGTTTCCGGTATCCAGACCGAAGTGGCATTCATGCCAGTTTTTCCGATTTTCAGATCGAAGAAGTTTCCGACATTCAGGTCGATGCAACTTGTGGCATTCAGGCCAGTTTCCGGTATTCAGACCGAAGTGGCATGTAGGCCAGTTTCCGATTTTCAGATCGAAGAAGTTTCCGACAATCAAGTCGAAGTACTTGTGGCATTCAGGCCAGTTTTCCGATTTTCAGATCGAAGTGGTGTTCAGACTAGATTTCCGGTGATCAGACCAACATTGATACTCTCATATTCCGATGCTTAGTTTTCAGACTAATGTGCGGCGTTCAGGCCATGGGTATTCCAGTGTTACCATTTATTTTGGTATCCATGTCAACTTTCTGTTTCGGTACTCAGGCCGATTTTCACCGTACCAGACGGATTCTTCTTTTGAGATTGCTTCTTTGCCGATTCTGACAGGCATTGTTAATTATTTCATAGGGATTCAGGATCAAAATCCGGGTCTTCTTAGTATTTAACCATCTCCCACTATGATCATATGAAGAGTGTCTTGCCTCATATTCTCTAGTTGAAGATACTTAAATAGGGGCAACTGTCATACCCCGATTTTGACTCTGAAATTTTTTCCCATCAAATCAGTCATTTGCATTTCTCTTCATGACCACTTCACGTTTAATGATTTCTATGAAGTCATTCATCTAGAAAAACAAGGAAAAAGTTGAAAAAGCCAGAAGGGTATTCTCAAATGTCATTCACAAAAACCATGCCACATATATTTCCATGATAACCGTGTTTGCAAAAATGGTAGAGTCATTGAGGCACAACAGTTGTTTGATAAAACGTCTCACAAAAACATTATTTCATGGAACAACATGATTGCTGGGCATCTTCACAACAACACGGTTGAACAAGCCAATAAGTTGTTTGAATTAATGTTTAAAAACGGCAATTTGTTTGTGGGCTTCGATAAGTACTTGCTATATGCACCAAGGGAAGCCTGAAAAGGCTAGAAAGTTGTTTGAGTTGGTGCCTGAAAACTGCTTGTTGAAATGCGATGACTGCTGGTTATGCAAAGAAGGGTCAGTTTAACGGTGCTGAGAAAGTTTTGAGGAAATGCCTATGAAGGATTTGGTTTCTTATAACTTCATGTTAACTGGTCATACGCAAAATTGAAAAATGGGAGGGGAATATTGTTTCCTGGAATTCTTTTATTACAGGTTTTTCTTCAAAATAGTTTATACTTGAATGCTCTTCAGAATTTCATTTTAATGGGGCGGGAAGGAAAGAAACCTGACCAATCAACTTTTGCATGTTCCTTAAGTGCATGTGCTAATCTTGCTGATTTGCAAGTAAGCAAGCAACTCCATGAATTCATCTTGAAAAGTGACTATATAAATGATTTATTTGTTAGCCATGCTCAAATTGCCATGTATACAAAAGGTGGAATAGTAGAAAGTACTGAACAAATGTTTAAGGATAATTGACTGTGTTGATCTTATTTCTTGGAATTCTTTGATTTCGGGCTATGCTTTGAATGGATGTGCAAATGAGGCATTTTTGGGCCTTTGAATATATTGTAATCCGAAGGGAGGATTCCTGATGAGGTTACCTTTATTGGAATGTTGTTGGCTTGCTGTCATACCGATTTAACCGATCAGGATTTGGATTTATTTAAATGCACGGTCGAAGATTTTGCTATTGAACCTTTGGCTAGACATTACGGTTGGCTAGCGGATTTTCTTGGGCAACGATGCAAATGGAGGTGTGAAAGGAAGTGCTATTTCACAAAGACTTGAGCAAATATAGGCTCGAGTTAATTGATTCTGAAGCTGCCAAGTCACGAGCAACATTTTTACTTGCAGATCTGAGTTGCTCTTCTAAGATACAGAAGAAGGCAACAAAAAAAACACATTTTTTGGAGGGTGGAGAGTGCGTATAGCTTTTGCTTATGCACTGTTTTTAGAGCCTGATATATTGCTTCTTGAGCCTACAAACCGCTTTGATATTCACGCTGTCTTATAGCTTATGTGGTAAAATGGCCAAGGACATTTATTGTTGTCTCTCATGCTAGAGATTTGTTTTTAAAAAAAACACACGGTAATTACTGATATAATTCACTTACAAAGCCAAAAGCTAACCACTTACAAAAGTAATTATGTTACTGTGTGAAGAACAAATTAAAAATCAACAAAAGGCAATAAAGGCACATGAGCGCTCAAGGGCTCAAATGATGACTTTCACGGTTGTTTCGTCGCCGTCAACACATATTCTTGGCTCCACAAGGGCGCCCTTTCTCGCAAGCACTGATCTCTGCAAAGTTGAACAAGAGAACAAGTTGCTAAGGGTTAGAAAAGGTCATCTTGAATGTGCAGATGAACATGATTTGAATGGAAATTCTACAGCTTCCTATGAGTGCAACCAGAAGGCTGTTGATGTTTTTACCTGTGATGGCGTGAGAACTAATTCAGTCGACCATCCGACATGTTTCAGTCTTACTTTAGACAGCAGTCCTGGATAAGTGAATGCAGCTTTTACAAACAACAGGTAATGCTCAACCGGATGCGAGAACTTCAAAGGCAACGTTCGTGGAGAGAAGCAGATGTTGCAAGAACAATACAAGTATACATTAAGGGACCGGTTGCACGGTACAGGTTCTAAGGGTGTAGCTCCCAGGAATATGTCATACTCAAAATCCTGCATAACACCAATTACAACAATTCTATATAAGTTCACCAATCCGTAACACACACGAAAGGTCTCATCAAGATCATAAGGCTCACCAATTGCAGCAGAATCAACAGAAGCTGCAGGGTGCTTCAAGTTCTATGCATTTGCCTGCTTCTCAAACTGGACCGTCTTCGCACCAAATGGGTGCACAAGTTGCAGGATCTTTCATTCAAGATCCAAATAATCCCACTTGCTGGAAAAGCGCAGGCTGGATATCAAACCAGATGATATAATGCAGCAACAACACACATACGGCGAAGTTCGTGAACCTGCATCCAATTATTTTGACGGTCAAAGCAAGGCTGATACGTGGAGGGAAAAGATTATCAGTGAATGAAATCACGGATACTTCGTAAATAACCACAACAAGCTTGCAGCAACTTAAAACCGTTCCAACAATCATCACCAATAGCACGACAATTCAGCACCTTAATTACAAGAAACCGAAACAGAAAAGAAAAGAAATCTGGTTAAGGAATTTTACCAAACATTTGGTGTGCGAGTTGCAAAGTGGCTGATACAACACCAATTCTCCAAAAATTCTCCGACCACAACAAGATGTTAGTGTCACAGACCTGCAATCAAGAAGTTTCAAGGTAGAAAAGCGAAGGGTTTCGGTTCATATATTTCACCCAACACTTGGTGTGTAAGTAGGTTATGAAACGTCAATTCACAAGGCAAACCAGAGCTCCAATCAGCAACAACATCACGATGGAGAAGGAAAAGAATTTGAAACACAAAACAAACTCTAAATCGTACCGAAGTTGTGCTTGAACCGTACCAAAATCGCACCGTTGAACCGAGTTGTATACCGTAACAGGATTTCACAAAGAAATTTGAGCTGAACACATAACGAATCTTGGTTTCGAATATGAAACTCTGAACCAACAATCACCAATTTCACTGCAGTAAAAAAGTAGAGAAAATTCCCAAGCGTTAAAAATCCAAAAATTCCCAAATTGGAATTAAGACAAAAATGAAGAAGAAAGCTTGAGCTCAGATTACCTGTTCCAAAATCTATCATCAAATAGGACAAGCTCGATTCTGAGCACGAAAAGCGCTTCTGGAAATTTCCCCTTTTGAGCTCCATCATACCAATTGAAACCCTAACTGCAGAAATATAAAAGGAGAGAGCGAATCAGTGAAGGGGAGAACAACAAAAAACTTGGAGGCGAAAAAAATCTCAAAACGAAACCCTAAATCCCAAAATCGAATACCTGGATTGGGCGGCTAACTTCAAGAACACCATAAACCTTCACCGCCGCACCTCACGTCCCTCCGCTGCTCAAGCCATTTCCTGGCCAACTTCTTCACGCCTTTCACCACCGCCGTGAAACCTTGTGAGAATTTTTCCTTCCTCCTTTTATCCTTTTCATGTGTTTGTTGTTGGAAGTTTAGGATTAGGTTTTTAGTTGATGATTTGAGGAAATAAAGTTTAAGGCTTTTGATAGTGAGAGAGGTCGAGAGATTGATTTGGAAAAGCGAAGGTTGAGGATGAATGATGGAGATTGAGAGAATGAAGATTGAGAGCGAGTACGACAAGGGAGCGATGGGGGAGCGATTCGCTGAGAGCGATTGATTGAGTTTTTGTTGAGAGCGTGAGAGAGAAGTGAGGTTAAGGGTGTTTGAAGTTGTGAGAAGCGCAGTGTGAGAGAGACGGAAGTGTCTATTGCATTTGTTTTTCCTTATTTTCTTTTCTTTAATTTATTTTTAAACAGAATAAGTTTTTGAAAACATTAAAGATTTTGTTTAAAATTCCTAGGTTATTAGTTAATAATTGTTTTTATATTTTCAATTTATACCCCATTGAAAACCAACAGCCAAGCGGCTGGGTTAATTAGGGTAGTCCAACAGATTTCTCTTTATTAGTTTTTTTTATTTTAATTCTAATTTCTAATCCATCTTAGTTTATTTATCCAATCCAGCATCAAAATAATAACTAGTCATGAGTGGTCTGGTGGAGAGGGGTGGTTTCTATGGTCTTTAGTGTAGTGGGTTCGATACCCGTATTGAGCGTTTTATTTCTTTTAGCATTCTATTTTCTTTTAGCGTTTTATTTTCTTTTAGCATTTTATTTTATGTTTATGTTTTTATTATACTCATGGTTGATCTGCTTTCTTTTAATTTCATCATTCATTCAAAACCATTTTTAAACTATAAAAATCATATTTTTCTCGATTTAATATCGAGCCCATTTTCCACACCTTTGTAAGTCGATTGCTTTTTAAGCATCGCCATCAACCTCACATAGCTTACTCTTGGGCTTTCTTACAATGAGCCGGTTCTCTTGCACTTACACTCATATTTCGCATCATTTGTTGTTTGGGCCTGATCTAATTATTTCATGATTTTGAATCCCCATTTGACAAAATGTACCCCACTTCCCCAATGTGTATATAATGTTGTATTGTTTTATTTCTCTATTTGTTTTAGACACTAACCAAAGAGTAAAATCCACCATTTCTGAAAAAATACAAAAATATGACTCGATCCAACGTCGAGTATTTTCTCAATAAACAAATCAATTCATTTCTCCCTCCTATTCTATTCCTTTTCTTTCAAACATTCATCAAATGCTTGATTCAACGTCAAGCCATTTTCTCTAATAAAAACTCAATAAAATATTAATTCATAGTCAAGACTTTTTCAATAAAGATGGAAGTGGAACGTGGTGTATACCACGCACTCCTATGACTAGTGTCGCATCCGCGAAAAAACCAACCGGCGGGCTGAAACAAAAACAAACAGAGCCGCCACTGCGCGTTATTTATCCCAAGATAGGGAAAGGAAACGCTCAGAGAAAACCTGGAAAAAGCAAGGTCTCGCGACCAAAGAGAAAGGGTACGGGAGTCGGTTACGCAAGGGGAAGGTATTAGCACCCCTCACGTCCGTCGTACTCGACGGGATCCACGTTCTAAAAGAAAGAAAAGGTTGCTAAACAAACAAACATCACATACACATGCACCGAAGACAACACAGGTGGGGTTAAGAGGAAGAGGGCTCGCTAGGACATCGCATCCTATGCCTACGTATCTCGTCTGGAACGAGAATCAGAGCTGCCGTAGTTCGGCTCACGCACGCCAAACAAGCAAACACAAACACAGGCAAACGTGGAGCCCGACCGCCAATCACTGGACTTACATCGGCATCCGAACCAAAACACACGCACACTGGAACCCGAATGCCACTCGATGGACTTACATCAGCTTCCAAGCACACAACAACCAACAAGTTAATAGGGAGTCGGGAACTCGAGCCTATAACTGTCAAGCACACACAAAAAAGAAAAAAAAAGTGCCCGGAGAGACCTCGCACGGTCTCCTGCCTACATACCTCGTCTGGAACGAGGATCAGGGTGATGTAGTTCCCCCGAAAGGGAAAGAAATTCTAGCCAGAAACCAAGGGAAGACACACTACCAGGGAGCTGTACTCGAGCCTAGTGTTATCATGCGTCATTGCCCTATATTGTGGTTTCTATCTACTTGCACAACAGCAAGCTAATCCTATCAGGAAGAAAGCAAGCATGCAAGCATCAATCAAAATAAAACCCAACATTTCACATAGCAAGTATTCACAAAGCACACACTATATCCAGTCAAGTGAGGCTCAAACAAGGGTGGACTGCCGAAGCAAGTCATCTGTACAAGGTAGTGTTCGCTCTTAACCTTGCCATTGAGAGGCTAAGGTGAAGCTGATGAAAGGTGAGTGAAGATTAGACTTCACAGCTCTTATCCCTGTCCAGGGAGAGCTTCAGACAAAGGAGCGTGGGTCCAGAATGGAGGGACCCTTCTACGCTCAAGACTCTGACACAACTGTACAAAGTACAAGATCTTGGGTTTGTGTCCCAATGCATCTACACAGTGGTGTGAGCAGAGGGACGACTCAACAGAATAGCGGGGGATAGATTGCATATCCCTATGATCCGCCAATTGCCTCATAGAGGTCTTTACCTGCTTGGCACAAAAGTAAACAATCACAAACATCGCCTCTTAAGGAGGACCTCAACTGGTTTATACAACCAAGCAGCAGCAAGCAAGTTCTTAAAGAACTGTAAGCGACTTAATGTACCTGAAATCAATCAAGTATCATCAGTACTCAGACAAACCAACAATAAACAGCAAAAGTCAATATATACAGACAAACACAAATTAATGCACACAAGTGCAAGCCATGAGCCCAAGCTCAAGCATCAAACCCTACAACACGAAACCAATGTTAGTTTACAACATCAAACAATCTCAATTTACAACTCGAATTTTTCTCCTTAAGCCTTTTGCACTTTTAACCTGAAAATCCAAACCAAATGTGAGAAACTAGACCACTAGGCCAAGCCTAGGGTCCAAAGGGGATGAAAAAATCAAAACAGCAAGTGAAATTTATCCAAAATCACATTCAAACAAATTAGAAGCAAATGCAATTGGTCCCATGCTCATATCAATCACCATTATCATTTTATGCACAAAATAGTATCAAACATGCAATTTGCAACTTCAAATGACCAAACAGAACTATCTCAATCAAAAGCATACCAAAACAATTTTATTAATTCCATAAAAATTCACACCTAAACAGGACACATTCAATGGATAGCATGTCAATTTTCAGCTCAATTGGACAAAAGAAAGTAGGTCAATGAAAATCAAGAAGTCCAGACACATTTATACAAGCCAAAACAAGGCATCCAAACAAGCATTAACTTCCATAAATCATAAAACTGTGACAACAATTAAGAAATGAATGGGATCAAAACCACAATGTCCTATAATGTGTCTACAATCCCCATGTCAAATTTCATCTTCATCCAATACACCATGAGAATTTCACAAATGAATTACCAACATGTGTCACACAATGTCACCAAATGACCACACAGGGAAGAAAATTATCAATCAATTAGAAAATTCCATCAAAAATTCCATACAAAATCACATGTGATCTCAACATACAAATGATCATCCACACAAAATTTCAGCTCAAATCAACATCCCTAAGCATTTTAAATAAAATCATGAAGTTGACCTAGCTTGGTGTGACACAAATTGTCACACCTCTAATCAAAAAATCATATCTAATCAACCAAGTATCCAAAAATCACAAACTCTACATGAAAATCACCATCAACATGTCCAGAACAAGCACAAAAAATTTCATTCATTTATTTGAAGGCATCATCATTTCATGAGAGATTTGACAAAACATGTACAAAATGAACACATTAAATCAATCCCTAAGCCAATTAATTTTCTACACGTGCAAAAAATCCACAAAAATCATGATTAAATTCTACACATTTCATAAGGAAAACAATGCAAAAAGTCTCACAAATTTTGGACAAAAAATGAATTAGATATGGAATTTCTAAGTTGTGTGGTGAAATTGAAATAAAAAAATGAAAAAGAAATAAGAAATAATGGAAATAATATGTGATAATGGCATTTCTGTAAATTTTAAACACCAGAGCAAAACGACGTCGCTCCGTTTAAATGCCATGGCGCTCGCTTATTGGTCCAGACCCGCGGGAAACAAATATTCAAACAAGGCAAGGCGGATTAAAGATCAAACGCGAGTTTGGAAGAGGTTATTCATCATCTTCTTCGAGCCAACTCCAGAAAAATCGAAAATACACAAACCTCAACCAAATGCAACAAATCATACATCATCGTGACCGTCTTTCAACATAGATCAAAGATATGTAACTATTTTCTCCTAATTCCTAACACAGCAACGGGATCGGGCAATTTAAGTTATGAACACAAAACTTCAAAACACGATAACTCATTCAATAGTTAACCAATTCAAAAACCAAGAGCATCATGTTCATCTACGTTGCAAGCTCTACAAAAGCCATGTAATAATTGAAGCAATGGTGAGATTCGAAAAATACCTTGTAGATGATGGCAGCAATGGATTTGTGCGTGTTTGGCTCCAATTATGCAAAGCAGATGCGTGTCAATGATGAGGAAGGTGAATGGAACTCGTGCTTCAGCTCAAGATTGCTTCAATTGTAAGAATTAACAAAACTCCATTGATGAACATGCTTTGGACAGTTGAGATTCTTCATGGTTCTTGTACCAATTCAACAAAACAGATGGAGTTTATGCTTGTAGAAGATGAACCAAAGAAAAATCGTGCCAATTGATGAAGAATTGATGAAGATTGATGAAAAAAAGTGATGAGGATTTTGAGAGAATTTGAGAGGTTTTTGGTGAAATTCTGTTATGGATCTTGAGAATTGTGATTGTGATTAACAATTCTGTTACAATTAGAAACTTATACCAATGCCTTAATCACCTTGTTAATCTCAATTATCAAAATTGGAAGTGATTAGTGAAAATGAATTTCTTAATGCAAGGGCAAAAGTGACATTTCCAAATTGTGCATTATGACAGCTCATGACAGTTCACACAACTTCTAAATGATATTTGGAGTGTGTTGGAATGGTTCTCATGTCCATAGGCCTTGTATTGCTCAAATTCACCTCTTCACACCAAAAATGCACTTAAATCCACTTAAAATTTGACTTTTTTGCTATGACCATTTTTGATGAATTTTGATCATACACCATGAAAGTACATGTGAAATGGGGTTTGCTCACAAAAAGATCACCCAAATTGGACATTCCATGTGAAAGTTATGCCACTTTGATTATAGGCATTTTTGGAAAATGGATGGACCATAACTTGTCAACCATACATGGGAATTTCAAGTTCTTGGACTTTTTGGAAAGGTGAGATCAAGATCTACAACTTTCATGTTGAACAAATTTTCATTTGAAGCTTTTTTGGACATGTAATTTTGAAGTGAAAAACATTCCATTTTTGGAAACTTCCATTACAAGTCACTTTCCATTTTTGGAAACTTTTGTCCTGATTTTATTTTCTTCATTCTTGAGCTTTGACATGTCAAATGAAGCTTGTTTCAACATGAATGAAGTGTATCCAACTCTCTCCCACATCCAAATCCATAAAATCAAGCACAGTTGACCACAGTTGACTTTTTCAACTAATAGATGAATTTGGCAATGCACTGATCAATCTGAGCCCTAATCTTCTGATGAAATGGCTCAATGATGAAATTCTAGCCTCCATAAGCTCAATACAATCATGAAATGATCCCCATATCCATTATAGACCCAATCTCCTTGTCATGCCCTGATTGGCCCAATGCAGATGATTAGGGTTGACCATTGGTCAAAACCCTAATCTCAAGGTATCTGATCAATCTTCTGAATCTCTTGGATGATATCAAGACCATGACGATGATGATATATCATTTCAATCAAGATAAAGATCAATCCCCTTGAGAATCACAAACCCTAATTTGAACCACCACCCTCAGATAGTTAGTGACCAGTCCATTCAATCAATGAAACCCTAGCTTGCATCATGACCTCTTATCTTCTGATCAAGACTTATGAGGATGACTTGCACAATGTAACCACATGATATGCAATATGCAATGCCTAATGACCTAGAAAAATGCAATGCAATATGCTAAGCTAGTCCCAAGAGAGGAGGGCAAATTTTGAGGTGTTACAACTAGGATTCGAGATGTATATCTCGCCAATCCTAGCTCTCGCCATCATCCAATTTACCCACTTTGTTTTCTCAAACACTCATTCAAATCTTTCTCAAACGTCCATCAATACTTGATCTAGGTCAAGTCATTTTCACAACAAAACTCAAAATACCTAATTCCTATTTAACACTTTTTCAATAAAGATGGAAATGGAACATGGTGTATACCCTGCACTCCTGAGACTAGGATTCGAGATGTATATCTCGCCAATCTTAGCTCTCGCCATCGTCTAAAATTGTCAATGAGGTTTCTTCAAACCCTTTCTCAATCAAACCTAAAAATACTTAATCTCTATTAAACACTTTCGCAAATAAAGATGGAAATGGAACATGGTGTATACCATGCACTCCTGAGGCTAGGATTCGAGATGTATATCTCGCCAATCCTAGTTCTCGCCATCACTCAAAGCACATCCAACCAATCAAACTCTTTTTCTCGCCGCCGTGCGACCAATCAAAAACCTTTTAAAATGAAAGATATATTGTCTTAAGAGATACAAAACAATGTTTTGGCCACGATTGTTGAGTAGAGATAGATGACGCTTTTCCGAATATATATTTGTAAATCCTAACACCTAAGTACATATTGCATGACAACTCTAGGGCAGAACTTCCCCATTTCTTTTAGACCTTCCGTGCGTCTCCGATCTTGTGGCATGTCAATCCATCCTATTGCAAAGAGGTAACCGCCTAAGACTCGATTCAGCGAGCTGCGACACCTACTGCTAGGACGTGAACACATTGCTCACTCTCCTTTGACACAACTAGTGTCCTCCTTTGTAAGTCCATGTTCAGATGGCAATCCCTATGTAGCCGAACTACTGCAACTCTGATTCTCATGTTCAGATGAGATACGTAGGCACAAGATGCGATGTCTTGCCGAGTTTGACTAACAACTAACAACTAATCCTTGTTTGCTTTCGCCCTCGTTGCGATCCTTTCTCTCGCCCTCGTTGCGATCGAGACTTTCCTTTTCTCTTGCCCTAGTTGCAATCGAGACCCTTGTTCCCGTAGTTAGTTTGAACTACGTTTTGCTCTGATTCTCATTCCCGATGAGATACGTAGGCATAAGACGCGATGTCTTAGCGAGCACATTTATCCTTAACCCATAGGTAGCCGAGCTACGAAGACTCTGATTCTCATATTCATATGAGATACGTATGCAGTGGGTGCGACATCCGTGCGAGTCATTTTCTTTTGACCCCTCTTTTAGTAAATAATACATTAGATATTACATACACCCTTTAGACAAGAACAACAAGAGTGGATCCCGTAGAGTACTACAGATGCGTAGGGGTGCTAATACCTTCCCTTCGCATAATCGACTCCCGAACCCAAGATTTGGTTGCGAGACCTTGTCTTTTCCTTTCCTCTCTTCAGGTTTACTTCGAGCGTTTCCTTTCCCTCCTTTGGGATAAATAACGCACGGTGGCGACTCTTCTGTCACTTCTTTCTCGCCGGTTGTTTTTTCGCACCCTTGTATTTTTCAGGTTGCGACAACAAGGTCATTGATGAATCAATTAACATTTAGACATTAGAGAAATCAATGGTCAAATGAAGGATTAGGAAAGAATAGGGATGAAGATGAAGAGGGAAGGGGAAGTAGAAACACAAATTGATCATGAGAGAAATTTCATATGATCAATACTATTCATTCTTTTTGGGAGATGAAATTTACATTTCATGAATCCCCTAAATCCAATGGTTTCGATAAAAAAATCCAAATCATCCATGACCAAGGCCCAAACAGAAAGTCAAACATCACAAGACTATAAAAATGGCTCAACATAATTTTTAAACATTTAATCAACTAAAAAACAAATTAAAAGTGAATTAAAATTCATTTTAATATGCACGAAACCTTAAATCCCTTCAAAACACCAAATAAATGGCCAAGGGATTTATCCTAGGTCAAACAAGGTCAAAGGACCTTAGGCAAAAAAATTCAAGATTTTTTTAAAGTCATAAGTATTTTAAAACAATTAAAAATATGAACATATATATTTAATTCATGAAAAATATCAAAATTAATCCAAAAATAATTTTAATTCAAAATATGAAAGAGAAAAATATTTAAAGATTTTTGGTGAAAGTCCCATATTTTTTGGATTAAAACTGAAACTTCTATGATTAAACAAAATAGAAGCAATTAAAAGAAAATCATAAAATACAAAAAAACAAGGGCCTATCAGATCTCCCTCATTAATGGAGGTGGCAGATCTGATGGTGAAGCGTGTTCTATCCATGATGCACTTTAGTCAACATGCCACACACATTGTAATCTAAACCAAAGGCTATGATTAAAATGTTTGAAACAAATCATAAGGTTGGGAAGGTGCCAACGTACCACCAGAGCGCTAGCTCCGGTATTCTTCTCCGGTGGACCTCATCCGACTGGTCCACCACCAACCTTCACTAAAATAAAAAGTAAGGATATCATTTTACAGGAAAAATGCTTAGGAGCTCGAATTTGGCCTCCATTTCTTCCAATTCCAAGTATATTGAAAGATACATGGATTGGAAATTTGAGGTACACGATATGAGTTGCTTCAATTTGACCTTAAAGCAACTCAATCTTGTTTCCTATATTGGTAGGACTTCAGACAACCAATAATCAAAGAGAATAGTGAAGAATTGAGAGATAATCCAAGGCTTGAAGTTTCTGAAAGTTTACCTTCGGGTAGCTATGATTTGGCTTGGTCTTGATCGGAATTCACTTGGTTATTCCTCCTTTTGCTTACAGTGACCAATTGAGATGAAAAGGGCAATGATTCCTTGGAGTTTGAATCTCAAAACAGAAGGTGAAATTCAAACTCGTTTTCAAATAAATCCTCGTATTCTATGGTGTAGGGTTCACAAATGGTTTGGGAAGGCTTGGGCAATGTGTGTGTACTGATCTTGAGGCAATGCAATGGTATATATAGGCTATGGAATTCACTTTTTCACCCTTTTCAAATTTGGCCAAAAATAGTAACATTGGTGCATGGATGCATGTGCATTGATTTAGGCCCAAACTATGATGTAATCCTACTCTAATTCATGCATAATGGATACTGAAATCATCACATGTAAGCATGCAAAGGGAAATGATCACTAGAATTCAAAACTTGCTAAAACAAACCCAACAAAGGAACCATGCGTAAGTCCTTCAATTCTTGTCCAAATGAAGTGATTTTTGACTTTTTGGAAAGGAAACATCAATGGGAACAACTTTTATGTTGAACACGTTTACATTTAGAGTCTGGATCATGATTAATTTTAAGGTGGAAGTTGGTTGAATCAAACATAGTTGAAAATTTTCTAAGTACAAACTCAAATGATCACTTCTTCGACCTTGAATAACTTTTTATATGAGCTCCAAATGGAAATAGTTTCATCACCGAAGTTGTATATCTTTCATCTCTCTTAAATTTGGTCACAAATTGGACATCATTTGGATATGGCATGAAGGAGTTATGCATTTTAGAAGTTGAGGAAAGTTGCTTGTTCAATGGTAATCGCGCAAAATGACCTATAATGTTTCCTCTTGGCACATGCCCTTTCAAGTTGAATTTGACATTTATCAAAGAATAAAATGTGGAGAATATATCTTTAAATTGACCATGAAGCTTAGATGGCATTCTGTAAGACCCCAATTTTTGCCCTAAGATCCCTCATGACATCATATCATATCATATCATTGCCTCAAGGATCATTGTGCACCTTTGCTTCCTTCCTTGTGGGTGGGATATCTTGTGAGTGTGGTTTCTTGATCATCAAGCATGTTTAGCATTTGTATATCATTGCTTTCATTTGATTATTAACCCACAAGTACAAAAATATTGTCATCTAACCTTGTAACTTGCAGATGAAGCAACATTAGGTCAAAACAGTCAAAGGCAGTCATTGAGCCATAGATGGTGGCCATTCTGAGGAATTTGGGCACCATGATCATTCATAAGAGATTCATATGAGTTGTGACATCATTTTGGATCAAGATCTCAAGTGGTAGATGCTTGAAATTCATCAGAACATGGCTCAGTCAACCAAAACCCTAGCAAAGTCAATTGTGGTCAACTGTGCATAAAATCAGGGACTTGATGGCGGGAAATGGTTTGAGAGGTCTCATTCATGTCCATACAAGTCTCATATAACATGTCAAACATCATCATTGAGGAATTGGAGGTCAGACAAGAAGTTTCCAAAAATAGTAAGTGACCTGTAATTTCAAACAGCCAAAAATGGAAAGGTCTTCTCCTCCAATTTACATCATCAAGAAAGCTTCAAATAAAATTTTGTCCAACATGAAAGCTTCAAATAAAATTTTGTCCAACATGAAAGTTGAAGATCTTGATCTCATCATTGGCAATGGATTTTGAACTTCAAGCTTGGACAACTTTCACACCATTTGGCCAAATTGAGTGGGGTTTTTTGCTACAATCTCCATTTGACATGCTCTATCATAATCATTCATTACATTTCATCAAAAATCATCACACAAAAAGTGCATTTTTCAAGTGAGTTCATTTTAAATTTTGGTGGGAAAAGGTGATTTTGAAAAATATGCATGATTTTCACTCCAAACCAATTGCATTGGCCTTAAAACAGAAATTGCAACTTGCTTCAAATGAATTTTTACTGTTCCATTGGTCACATATGCATAAGGGCATTTTGGCCAATTTCCATTAACATGTTCATTTCACTAATCCAATCCATTTTGCCTAATCATGTTTAGCTAGTGTGATTAACAGGTGGTATAAAGTGCTAATCATAACAAAATTCTGCAAGAACACATCACAATTTCAGATCTGAAACTTTTCATCTCAATTTCTCTCAAATTCTCTCAAACTTTTTTCAACTTTTTTCATCGAATTTCTTGATTCCTTTTGCTTGCTTCTTGTTCTAATCATCATTTGCAGGCATGGTGAAGATCTGTTGAAGCAAAATCGTGGATAATTCATGCTGAATCTTGACTGTAGAACTTTGAGCATTCACATCGCAGTTGGAGATTTCATCGGGTTTGAGCATTGTTGAGCTATTCTGCAGCATCCATTCATCTTCCCAATCATTGTAGAGCACCTGTTTTGCATTGCCAGGCTTTGAATCCAACGATTTCAACTCTACATCTCCAACAAGGTTAGAATTCGAGTCTTGCAATTCTTGAAATAATGATATGCATTGTGTAGATCTTGGCATGTAGGTCACACTGAGCTTTGAATCCATTGATTTCATGCAATATTAAGTTAGTTATGTTGTTTTGAACTTTGACATGTAAATCTTCTTTTGCTCGATCCGGTTGACATGATTAGAATTAGGAGAAATCATTGATGAATTGTTGATGTGTGAAGTGAGAGGATTCTATTGATATATGACTGGTAGATTTCTGTGCATGTTGGATCATGTTGATGATGAACACGATGAGTTTGTGAAGAACACCTAGGGTTTGCGTTCCAGATCGTGTTTTGATCTTTCCTGGCCAAGTCTGCATGCATTTTTCTGTTTCTCACTCATGTGTTGGTCCACTTGTCGCTTGATGATTGGCTGCGTTTCCTTTTAATGAAACGCGGCGTTTTACCATGGCGCCAGATTTCAAAAAGTTCTGCTTAATTACAAGTTTGTCATTCGTTCATTTAAATTCACTTTGTTTTCAAATTTTTATTTCATTTTGATTAGCAACTTCAAAAAATCATAAGTCATTCATCCTTAATTCAATATGAATGGGAGTTTTTGCATTGGTCTCCATTTTTCCTCTAGTTTTTTACTAGCATGATAGCGAAAGTTGTGCACGGTCTGTTTTTATTTTGGTCTAATGGTTTTGTTCATGTATGCTTTTTGCCTATGCTTTGCCATTTTGATTGTGAAATCATGATGCTTGATCCTATGGAGCTGAAATTTTACATGCATAATCTAGACACTTTGATGGATCTTTTGGTATAGAGTTTGTGATTTTTGCCTTCCTGGATTGTGAGATATGAGCTGATCATTGGAGGTGTGACAATGTATGTCACACCATTTCCTGTCTATCTTGTTGATTTTATTTGCCATTCCATTAATTTGCCAATTGCTCTGAATTTTTGCATGTTGATACTTCTGGATGTCTAGTTTGAGCATGATTTTTTGTAGAACTTTGGAATGCATTTTAAATTTGTTTGAGAATTTCTCCCCTGTTTGACCAATTGTGGACTTTTTGTGAGTCATCATTTTATTTGATTTGTGAAATTCTTGAGGTTTCATGGATGGACTTGAAATTTTACACATGTATTATAGACATCTTGAAGTTTGTCATGGCTTTGATTTGGTTCATTTATCTTATGCCAATTCTGTTTTATGCTTGCTTGAAGTTGATGCATGATTTGGTGCCTTGTATGAGCTTGTTTGAACATGCTTTGACTTGTGGATTTTAATTGACTTGCTTCCCTTGGTCCAAATGACTTGAAATTTGGTGTGTAGGTCATGTCATGATTGCTGTTTAACCATGAATTTTTTGGGGATTTATTGAATTGTTTGTGAGTTGATTTGAATTGGATTTTTCTGTTTGGTCCTATGAGGTTCTAAATTGCATGCTTTGTACTCTTTGCCTCATGAAATGATATTGATTGATGATATGAATGTGAGACCACTTGGACTTTGTTCTTATTTGATTAATCTTGATTTTGGTCAATTTTCATGTTCTGTTTTAAATTTTTTCCTCATCTTGGACCCTAGGCTTTAGCCTAAGGGTTTACCTCTCATGTTTGAAGCTTTGTTTCAGGTTGCACATACAAGTTACACAATTGATGATGCCTCATCTTGAGAGCATTTGATATTTGCTTTTGATTACTAATGTGTGTTTTGTAGGTTGAAGTTGATTCAATTGGGATTGACTTGTGGCTTTTGCCTTTGCCTATATTGACCGTCTGTTGCATTAACTGTTGGTTGATTGTCTGTATAGCATACTGATTTGTTTGATGTTTCCACAGGAACATTTAGTTGCTATAGTTCATTGAGAACTTGCTTCTGCTTTTCTTGATAGCTTAAGCATTGAGGTATAGCATCTCTTCTTCATGTAGTCTGGAAGACCTGGTCTGTTACTTGGCCAGGCACCTGTCTGAAGTCCTCCTTAAGAGGCAATGTTTGTGATTGTTTACCTTTGTCCCCAAGCAGGAAAAGACCTCATATGAGGCAATTGGTAGATAGAAGAGATGTGTAATCCATCTCCTACTATTCTGTGTGTCTTCCCTTTGCTCACATTACATGTTTGTAGCATTGTGGATCTTACCCAAGATCTATCGAGTCATTAACTTGTGGAGAGAGTTCCAACTTTCTGAACTCCCACACCTTCTGATATTCAATGCTCTCCCTGGCCAGGGATAAGAGCAATGAGGCACACCCCTCATATCCTTTCATCTGCTTCACCTTAACTCTCAATGTTAAGGTTAAGAGCAACACTTACCCTATTCCAGTTGACTTTAAAGTCTAACCCTTGCTTGAGCCTAATTGCTTGGTTATAGTGTGTGCTAAATGACTTTGTTTGATTGATTGCTTGGTTCATTTGTACATGTTTGCTTGGTTGCCTTTGTGCATTTATCATCATTAATTGTTCATTATTGCATGATCATCATTTCATATCTTTGAGATCCATCTTTGGTTTGCCCATTGAGGACAACTGTAAGTCCATTCATTGGCCATTGTTCCTATGATTTGGAAGGGATTAAGTGTAAGACCATTTCATTTGGCCACTCATGTCCATTGCTTAGTGCTTGTTTGTTTGTTGTATGTGAGGATCCAATTGTAAGACCATGTTGTTGGCTTTTGTATTCCTATGATCATCATTTGGAGATTAGAGTAAGTCCAGATAGATTGGCATCTGACATCCACATTTTGTTTTACTTTTAGGAGATTAGAATAAGTCCATATATTAGCATCTGATATCCAGGTTTTGTTTTGTTTTAGGAGGTTGGAATAAGTCCATTTATTGGCATCTGACATCCTGTTTGTTTTAGGAGACTGGTGTAAATCCATCTATTGGTATCCGGTATCCACCTTTGTTTGTGAGATTGGTATAAGCCCAGCAATTGGCCTCCGATATCACCTTGCTTTTGTTTGTTATTGTTTTGTTGCCTATTCCTAAGGACACACTTGAATCATCTTCTATATGATCTCAAGAGGTGAACCTTTCTGAGAAGTCTTACACTCCATTCTCCATACCCTCTTTGTCCTAAACCTTTTCACATTGTTGCTTTCAAAACTTTGACTTGTTGTGCAAACATCTTCATGTCTTTTCAAATTAGAAACCTGGACCCTAAGTTCTTGACTTTTCAAACTCCATTTCATAACACTTTTTTGAATCAATCCTAATCATACCTTGACCATATTTTGTGAATACTCATAATCAATTAACTTCACCCATTCAATTGTTTTGCGGCTTCGTCCATTGTTGATATGTTTTCATACATTAGCCATAGGTTTCAATTACCATAGTGGTTGATGTAAATCTTACCTTATCCTTAGTGAGTTGATTGTAAGACTTCCGTACTGAAAACAGGGTTAACCCCTCTAGTACGTCGAAGCCGTCCTCGAATGGTGGATTGTTGATTCAGGTTGAGTTTTCTCCCATTGGTAATGAAAAGCCTTAGCGCTTATGTTTTAAAATGAACCCACTGATATTTTGGAAATCTTTTAGCCGAACTACGGCGTTTTGATCCTTACCTTTGATGGAAGGTACGTAGGCAACAGGTTCATCCGTTCAAACACAAAAATAATAAAAATTGTATATTGTTTTCTCATCATCCCAATCATGTTTGCACAATATGTCATAAACAAATAAACTTTTTATACAACAAGTGTGAAAAGGGCTCCCTAGGAGTACCTAGGACGTTTTGGGTGCCTAACACCTTCCCATTGCGTAATTTACCCCTTACCCAGACTCTCTGATCTTTTTATTAGTTTTCTACGTGTAAAACTTCTTAGGCTTTTGTTCGCTTTTTAGCCATTCCTTAGGATAAATAAAAGTGCGGTGGCGACTCGATTCTTTGTATGCCTTGCTTTTGATTTAGTCAATAAATCATAAAGTGACGAATACACCGCTACAGGAAAGTGGCGACTCCACTGGGGATTATCACAGACCTTCCCTGGTGGTATTGCCTACTTTTCACCCTTGTTGTGTGATATTGGTTTATGTGTTATTTGACATATTTTTGTACAATTTGGGATAACTGGATTGATTGTAATGTTTGAATTGCTTGATATACAATTGCTGCTTGCTTTGGTGATCTCTGTGAGATGAGTTCTATACCCGAACTCGAGTGCACTCTAGGATAGGAGAATGGCGTAGTCTTGTCGACTGGTGTGGAGTATTCCTTAGCCAGTTGACTTGCGAGTCCATTCACTTGGTGGAGGTCATGTTGGATTAATAATGTCACACAAGTTATTTGTGGTTAGGCATTATTCTTTCAATCATGTGCCTTAGAAGCCAAGGACCTTAGTTTACCAAGCCCATCTTGGCCTATTTTTAGGACGTAGTGCGGAGGTCGTTCAGATGTCAAATATGATGCGATTGTTACGCGATACTACACTCATAAGAGTCTCTCTTGAGAATATTTTTGGAATACGAGTATTCGTTCCTCCGATAATATCCGAGAGATGGGACGATGATTATGGGAACCTCTGATAGAACATGTTCGGCAGGTTTAAACCCTAGTACATTCCCTTTGGGTGGTTCTTAACCGAGACTCCATGCTCGTGACTCTCAGCAAACCCGTGATTCATGGTTGAGTCGTTCAGACAACCTTAATATCAATGGAACTTGGGCGTTGATAATGTGTAAACCATAATCCGCCAAAATGGATGATTGATATTAAGGATGATTGAGCCGGTTCATGTACCGTTAATATCAATGGAACTTGGGTGTTGATAAGGTGAAAACCTAAATCCACCAAAATGGATGATTGATATTAGGGATACAATGAGCTTTCCCATGACCTTTGTCTGGTGTGACTTGCTTGATCCTTGAGTGTGATTGTTGCATTCATGCATTCATGCATTCATCTGCATCCATATCATCAGATAAAAAGAAAATTTTCAAGGAACTCAAAGGAGTTTATTTGCAAAATTTTCAAAACATAGAAAAAACCGCAAAATTGTTTTACTTGATATATCTGATGAGATATTCTCATATACGATCAAAATTTTAATATTTCAAAGTTTGCAAATAAAACCCTCGAGTTCCTTTGAAGTAAAAACCAAGCATATGCACAAACACTTCATGCATCATTTGCATAAGCGGGTGTTTTGTTCCGGTCTCCCGTCCTGTGGTCTGACCCTGCGATCTTCATTTATTTTGGAGACGCACTTCGCCGGTACTACACTGAGTTATCTCTGCCAGATTGACGGGTCATCTTGAGCTAGGGAATTGTGAACTCAAAGAGGAATTTGCCAGACTAGGTGTTGTTGATGGATTTATTCCTGGTTAGCCACTTGTCTTCTTTCTCGTATATTGACGCTGAGGATGAAGTTGGAACGCCGTTCCAAGCTTTATCTATTGATGAACCAATTGAGAATAAGTCTCCTTCATTTTATTCCTACAAAGATGCGAAGCTGACCATTGAATGTGGTGCAGTTGCTGGTTTAGGAAAGGTGATCGAGCTTGAAGACAATAGATCCCGGGCTGGCATTGGCTACTGTTCTGGGACATATAATGAGCAAGGTTTATTCAAGAGTGGAGGTTTCATCCATGCTGATCAACCTGAAGAAGTTGCTGCTATCTTGGAAGAGGATGTAGAGGATCTGAACAATTTATTCATTCCTGGTGGTGTCTGCCACAATTGGGTCGATGTAGATGTTGCTACGGTCATCCATAGATCAGAGTAATTGTTCACTTTGTTTAAAACCCTTCTCCCATGCCAAAAGGAGAAGTGATGACATTGTTGGCAGCATTTAATACAATGATATTTCATTCAATTAATGCATTGTTAATCATTTGTTTTTCCATTTGTTTTCACTTTTTGCTTTCTGCATGAAATCAGTGATCACAAAAAACCCATAAAAACAAGAATAAAAGCAATCATTTTTCATCTGCATAATGATTTGCTTGTTTAAATTCTAAAGTTTTTTATTAACCAAAATCATTATGCAGGTTGATTCTAAAACCCATTGAACATAATGATCCAACGCCATCTCCCAATTTTGAATTACCTGTATTCGAGGCAGAGGAAGATGATGTTGAAGGGATTCCTGATGAGATTACCCGTCTCCTTGAGCACGAGAAGAAGATCATTCAGCCGCACCTTGAAGATCTGGAAACAGTCAACTTGGGGTCTGAGGATTGTGTTCGTATGGTGAAGATTGGGGCACTCCTTGAAGAGTCTGTCAAGAAGAGATTGATTGAATTGCTACGAGAATATTCCGACATCTTCGCTTGGTCATATGACGACATGCCGGATTAGATACAGATATTGTGCAACATTTCCTGCCTTTGAAGCCTAAGTGCGTGCCTGTGAAGCAGAAGCTCAGAAGAACTCATCCAGATATGGCAGTGAAGATCAAAGAGGAAGTTCAGAAGCAAATTGATGCGGGGTTTCTGGTGACTTCTACATATCCACAATGGGTGGCCAATATTGTGCCTGTTCCTAAGAAGGACGGAAAAGTCCGTATGTGTGTTGATTACAGAGATTTAAATAAAGCTAGTCCAAAAGATGATTTTCCTCTACCACACATTGATATGTTGGTAGACAATACAACTAAATTCAAAGTCTTTTCCTTTATGGACGGATTTTCCGGATATAATCAAATCAAGATGGCACCCGAAGATATGGAGAAGACAACATTCATCACACCTTGGGGAACATTCTGTTATCGAGTGATGCCCTTCGGTTTGAAGAACGCCGGAGCCACGTATCAACGTGCTATGACTACCTTGTTTCATGATATGATGCACAAGGAGATAGAGGTCTATGTTGATGATATGATTGCTAAGTCCCGAACGGAAATTGAACATGTTGAGCATTTGGTGAAGCTTTTTCAGCGTTTGAGGAAGTTTAGACTTCGTCTGAATCCGAACAAATGTACATTTGGAGTCCGTTCTGGCAAGTTGTTGGGTTTCGTTGCCAGCGAGAGAGGTATTGAAGTTGATCCTGCAGAGGTCAAAGCAATACAAGAGATGCCTGCACCCAAAACTGAGAAGCAAGTCCGAGGTTTTCTTGGCCTCTTGAACTATATTTCCAGATTTATATCCCACATGACTGCCACATGTGCGCCGATATTCAAGCTCCTCCGGAAAGATCAATCTCATGATTGGACCGAGGATCTGTATGAACCTCCGATCTTGTCTCCTCCTGTGGAAGGAAGACCTCTGATTATGTATTTGACTGTGCTTGAAGACTCGATGGGTTGTGTACTCGGTCAACAAGACGAATCAGGGAAGAAAGAATCTGCTATCTACTACCTCAGTAAGAAGTTTACTGATTGTGAGTCTCGGTACTCTATGCTTGAGAAGACGTGTTGTGCTTTAGCTTGGGCTGCTAAGCGTTTGCGCCAGTACATGATAAATCATACAACTTGGTTGATATCCAGAATGGATCCAATTAAATATATCTTCGAGAAGCCTGCTTTAACTGGGAGGATTGCCCGTTGGCAGATGTTGTTATCTGAGTATGATATCGAGTATCGAGCTCAGAAAGCTATCAAAGGTAGTATCTTGGCTGACCATCTAGCGCACCAGCCGATTGAAGATCATCACTCTGTTCAGTATGACTTCCCTGATGAGGAGATTCTGTATTTGAAAATGAAAGATTGCGATGAGCCTACACTTGATGAAGGTCCGGAACCTGGTTCCAGATGGACGATGGTGTTTGACGGCGCTGTAAATCAGTATGGAAATGGTATTGGGGCAGTAATCATTACTCCTCATGGCACGCATATTCCGCTTACAGCAAGGCTAACTTTCAAATGCACGAATAATATGGCTGAGTATGAGGCCTGTATTATGGGACTTGAAGAATGTATTGATTTGAGAATCAAGCATCTTGATGTGTATGGTGATTCGACCCTAGTTGTTAATCAGATTAAGGGTGAATGGGAGACGAATCAGCCGAGTCTCATTCCATACAGAGATTATGCAAGAAGGATTTCAACGTTCTTTACAGAAGTTGACTTTCATCATATTCCTCGAGAGGATAATCGGATGGCAGATGCTCTTGCTACGCTTGCTTCCATGATTGTTGTGAAGTATTGGAATGAAGTTCCTAATATTGCCGTGATGCGCTTGGATAGACCAGCTCACGTATTTGCAGTGGAAGAAGTGCAAGATGACAAGCCTTGGTATTTTGATATCAAGAATTTCCTCCAGAACCAGGTCTACCCGCCTGGGGCATCTGTGAAAGATAGGAAAACTTTGAGAAGGTTGTCAGGCAGTTTCTACTTCAGTGGTGAAGTGTTGTATAAGAGAAATTTTGACATGGTTTTGCTCAGATGCGTGGATAGACACGAAGCAAACCTGTTGATGACTGAGGTCCATGAGGGTTCATTTGGTACTCATTCCAATGGACATGCCATGGCTAGGAAGATGTTGAGAGCAGGCTACTATTGGCTGACAATGGAGTCTGACTGCTGCAAATATGTGAAGAAATGCCACAAGTGTCAGATTTATGCGGATAAGATTCATATTCCTCCGACACTTCTGAATGTGATTTCATCACCATGGCCTTTCTCTATGTGGGGAATCGACATGATCGTCATGATTGAACCGAAAGCGTCCAATGGGCACAGGTTTATTCTCGTAGCAATCGATTACTTCACCAAATGCGTTGAGGCCGCTTCGTATGCGAATGTGACCAGACAGGTGGTTGTGAAGTTTATCAAGAACCAGCTTATTTGCCGTTATGGTGTGCCAGAGAGGATCATTACTGATAATGGATCTAATCTGAATAACAAGATGATGGAAGATTTGTGCGCTGAGTTCAAGATTGCACACCATAACTCTTCTCCCTACAGACCTAAGATGAATGGGGTCGTTGAAGCTTCTAATAAGAATATCAATAAGATTATCCAGAAGATGACGGTTACGTACAAAGATTGGCATGAGATGCTGCCGTTTGCTTTGCATGGCTATCGTACATTTGTCCGCACTTCAACAGGGGCAACCCCTTTTTCTCTTGTTTACGGCATGGAGGTTGTGCTCCCAGTAGAGGTGGAGATCCCATCAATGCGAGTCGTGATGGAAGCCAAGTTGACTGATGCTGAATGGATTCAGAGTCGTTATGACCAATTGAATTTGATTGAAGAGAAGCGATTGACTGCCATGTGCCATGGTCAGTTGTATCAGCAGAGGATGAAGAAAGCATTCGATAAGAAGGTCAAACCTCGTGTGTTCCGAGAAGGTGACCTCGTGCTCAAGAAAGTCTTGTCTTTCGTGCCCGATTCCAGGGGCAAGTGGACTCCGAACTACGAGGGTCCATATGTTGTTAAGAGAGCCTTTTCAGGCGGTGCTTTGATGCTTACAACAATGGATGGGGAAGATTTCACTCGTCCTGTGAATTCAGATGCAGTCAAGAAATACTTTGCCTAAAAAAAAAGTATATGCAAATCAAAAACAGAATAGCTCGCTAAGTTGAAAACCTGAAAGGGCGGCTTAGGCAAAAATGAGCATCTCGGTGGAGAACCCGCAAGGGTGATCCAGGCAAAAGTTAGAGACTTGAAAAAACAGAGTATTTGCATCCCGCTAGATTGAGTACCTCACCCTGGGGCAATCTAGGCAAAAATTAGGGATATGGCAAGTAACTGCATCCTGACAAGACTTTCTGTTCCGCAGCCGTCTTTTCGTCAGAGATTCTCGATTCGTCGTCGACTGAAGCTTCGAATACATCGAGATTCAAATTGGTAGAGAAAGGATCATTATGTTCAATGTAGCCCTCTTCCAATATATATCACTGATTTCAAATTTGTACAGATCTATGGAGTCTTGCCATTTGCAGGCTATCAATTCCATCAAATCAATTTGAGCTTTTTATTCAATTATTTGCACTCTTATTTGTTTCAATTCAACAAATGTTTTGCATGTTTTAATTGATAAAATGTCATTATTTTAAAACAAATAAATTTTTTTCAAAATTTGTTGTTTTAAACAAAGTGAACATTCACGATGACAAAAGGATACTTAAGAATTTCTCAGTGCTCTCCCGAGGGTGGCATGATTGCCAACAGGTAGTGGGGTCTGTGATATATCCCCAGAGCAGAGTGTCGTGGAAGACTTTGTTTGCTCCAACAGTACCCTCTTCCCCGGCCACGTTGCCAGCGAAGTTGCTATATCTCCCCATCAGTGCGCTTATTCCTTCAGCAGGGCAGTGATTGTGTTTCTCCTCAGCAGTTTGGGTGTTCTCAGAAGGTGTAGTATTTGGTGGTTGATCCCCAGCTCTCCTCCATATTTCCCAGTGGGTCCCGCAGTGGATTTTCCCAGTGGATCTTCCTGTAAATTTGTGGTTTGGTGGATCGTGTATATGCAAAATCCCCAATAGAATGGGTATTCCTCAACAGAGTCAGGATTGCATCTGAGTATTCCCCTCAGAATCTCCGCCAGAGTTGGAAACCTCTGTTTTCCCCGGTAGGATTGGTTGGTAATCTATCATACATAGATTTGGTTGATCTGCTATTGCTTTTGATCCCCAGTAGAGTGGCTTGTTGCAAAATATACTTGTGTGATCTTTTCTTCCTCCTCAGTGGGTTGTTCCCCAATGGAATGGATATTTGTGTTCTCCCAAGGTAGAGTTGCTTGTGCAGCCAAATTCTATGTGGATGATCTGTTCTCCCTCAGTGGGTTGTTCCCCAGTGGAGTTATGTAAAGTTGCTTTCATAACAGTGAGCTCTTGTTCCCCTGCATGTTTTGGGATTTATCCCATTCCCCAACAAATTTGTCTTTGTGGCTGTTTATGCCTGTTGTGACTTTCTGTACTCCAGTTGGGATGTTTGTTGATCCATCACTCAGAGATTTTGTGATATCTCCGATCTTTAGCCTCCCCGCAGATCTTTTGCTTTTCAACTTGAAGATCTCCAGAAGATTGGCTTTCCAGTTGGACCTCCTTGGTTCTCCCTGGAAGTATAGTACCGGACATTTGATTCCTGGGACCTGTTTGTGTTAGAATTGTCTGTTTTGTCTGCATTCATCAAACATAAATCATGCATATTCATGCATACTCATAAACATTCAGATATTCATGTTGCATTTTTTTCCATATATCTTTTGTTTGTTGTTTCCTGCTATGGTGATATAGATCTCCTTTATAGATCTCCCAAAGCAAATGTCGGGTGTTTAATCTCTCAAAATAGAGTCAGCCCTTTAGCAGAAAGTGTCTATCCTTTCCTGCCATTTCCCCACTGAGATACATCCTCGTGGATGACGGTTGTTTCCGTTCCCTCCCAACGCACATTGGGACGGGTTTGCCCTTTTGAGTTATATCCTCATTAGGACAAGTCTTGATTCAGTCCGCCTTTTTGGTTCGATCCTAAATTGGCCTTTTTCAATTGTTTCTTGCGCTTCACTGTGGCATAAATGAATAGTTGCTTACAAACCGGCGCTCATTCATCTTATCCTCAGTGGAATGTTTGCCTTCCGCCTACAAACCAGCGGTCGTAAGTCCTATCTTTGTGAGTTTCTACCTACGAACCGGTAGTTATAAACCCTATTTTCTCCCCTAGCGGAGTTAACTTTGTTGTTCATCCCAACCGATGACAGTTACTCTTCTGCGGTTTTCCGCCTAGTTTTGTTTCTGGTAGATGTAATCCCCTGTTTGTGGTTATCTTCATCTAGTGTTCGATGTTGATTTTTCCTTCGCTTGGATAAGTCGCTTGAATAAGCACTTATATCCCCAGCAAGTCTTTTGTGGATAATTGCCGTATGCTAGCAATTTTATCCCCAGCGGGTCCCTTCACCGTTTGTCAGTGATTGTGTTCCCTGGATCATTGATTTTCGTCAATGTATCCCCGGCGAGTCTTCTTTCATTTACCGTCTTGTTGGTAATGTTGTGACTCCTTGTTGATTGGTCATCAATATATACCTAGTTCGGTATCCCGATGCCTTTCGTTTTCGGATTTTTATCCTATAAACAACCTACAACCCGGTTCAGGATAATCTTCCTCTCGAGGTTATTATTCACGTTATGACGGTAATGAATAATATATCTCATTCACTCTTCGGTCGAAGCCTTTCGTGTTTCCCCAGTCGAGTAAGATTCGTATTCCTTGTGGAATCGAATATCCATCATATAAACAGGATTGTTGTTCTAGCTTTCTTCAGGGTGATGAGTGTTTTGGAACACAAACCAATTCACGTTTTCGAATTTTATCCTATAAACAACCTACAACCTGGTTCAGGATAATTTTCCATGCGAGTATATTATCTACGTTTTGACGGCTATAGATAATATCTCTCATGCACTCTTTTGTCGGATCCTTTGTTTGTTTCCCCAACTGAGTAAGATTTGCATTCTTTACAGAATCAAATATCCATCCTATAAACAAGTCTTCTTTTCTAGCTTTCTTCAGGATGATGAGTGTTTTGGAACACACACCAATTCACGCCTTGGTCGGTCACCTGTTACATACCTACAACCCGGTATCCTTGGTGTTCCTTCCTGTCTGCTCCCTATTATGACCTTGGTCCCCTGTGGAGTCAGATTTTCCTGAGTTGATGTACCTTTTTAGGTCTTTCTCAGATATTTGGTTGATTGATATCTCTCACCCTTATACAGGTCTTAGATATTCATTCTTCCTGAGTTTGTTACTCACTAACCGGTAACATCTCATCCTTTGGTTTCCCCTGGAAAGTCTTTTCTAGATTTCCCCAGCGTATTTGTGTTCCTATTCGTGTTGCTCTATTGGTGTTATCCCCAGTACATGCATTTTGTGAGTCAGCTTGAGTCTTTCCAATGGAAGTGTTTTCCTTTGGAATTTCTTTCTCTCCCCAGTTTGAGTCCTTTGCTTCCCCAGTGAGGTCTCCAGTCCAGTCGTGTCTTGTTCACGCTGTGTCAGTTTTGTTTTTCCCTAACTCAGAGTCGTGTCCTGCTCACGCATTCTTTTTTCTTATCCCCTATCAGAGTCCCAATAAGAGTCCCGTTTGAGTCTCTGTTCCTGGTGAGTGAATTACTCCGATGGATCGTCTTTTCTTCTGTGCGAACCCTATCCCCACAGAGTTTGTGTCTTTTGCATGCATACATCTGCATCATGAGGTCTCTTAGGGACCAAAATTTGTCTCATTACTGTTATTTAAGCCCATTCTACCGCGTCAAGATGAAGATTTCTAAACTTCATTTCTCCGGGTAGAATGACCTTAAATAGGGGCATCTGTAAGACCCCAATTTTTGCCCTAAGATCCCTCATGACATCATATCATATCATATCATTGCCTCAAGGATCATTGTGCACCTTTGCTTCCTTCCTTGTGGGTGGGATATCTTGTGAGTGTGGTTTCTTGATCATCAAGCATGTTTAGCATTTGTATATCATTGCTTTCATTTGATTATTAACCCACAAGTACAAAAATCTTGCCATCTAACCTTGTTACTTGCAGATGAAGCAACATTAGGTCAAAACAGTCAAAGACAGTCATTGAGCCATAGATGGTGGCCATTCTGAGGAATTTGGGCACCATGATCATTCATAAGAGATTCATATGAGTTGTGACATCATTTTGGATCAAGATCTCAAGTGGTAGAGGCTTGAAATTCATCAGAACATGGCTCAGTCAACCGAAACCCTAGCAAAGTCAACTGTGGTCAACTGTGCATAAAATCAGGGACTCGATGGCGGGAAATGGTTTGAGAGGTCTCATTCATGTCCATACAAGTCTCATATAACATGTCAAACATCATCATTGAGGAATTGGAGGTCAGACAAGAAGTTTCCAAAAATAGTAAGTGATCTGTAATTTCAAACTGCCAAAAATGGAAAGGTCTTCTCCTCCAATTTACATCCTCAAGCAAGCTTCAAATCAAATTTTGTCCAACATGAAAGTCGAAGATCTTGCTCTCACCTTTCCAAAAAGTCCAAGAACTTCCATTTCTCATTTGTGGTTGGCAAGTTATGATCAAATCATTGGCAATGGATTTTGAACTTCAAGCTTGGACAACTTTCACACCATTTAGCCAAATTGAGTGGGGTATTTTGCTACAATCTCCATTTGACATGCTCTATCATAATCATTCATTACATTTCATCAAAAATCATCACACAAAAAGTGCATTTTTCAAGTGAATTCATTTTAAATTTTGGTGGGAAAAGGTGATTTTGAAAAATATGCATGATTTTCACTCCAAACCAATTGCATTGGCCTTAAAACAGAAATTGCAACTTGCTTCAAATGAATTTTTACTGTTCCATTGGTCACATATGCATAAGGGCATTTTGGCCAATTTCCATTAACATGTTCATTTCACTAATCCAATCCATTTTGCCTTATCATGTTTAGCTAGTGTGATTAACAGGTGGTATAAAGTGCTAATCATAACAGAATTCTGCAAGAACACATCACAATTTCAGATCTGAAACTTTTCATCTCAATTTCTCTCAAATTCTCTCAAACTTTTTTCAACTTTTTTCATCAAATTTCTTGATTCCTTTTGCTTGCTTCTTGTTCTAATCATCATTTGCAGGCATGGTGAAAATCTGTTGAAGCAAAATCGTGGATAATTCATGCTGAATCTTGACTATAGAACTTTGAGCATTCACATGGAAGTTGGAGATTTCATCGGGTTTGAGCATTGTTGAGCTATTCTGCAGCATCCATTCATCTTCCCAATCATTGTAGAGCACCTGTTTTGCATTGCCAGGCTTTGAATCCAACGATTTCAACTCTGCATCTCCAACAAGGTTAGAATTCGAGTCTTCCAATTCTTGAAATAATGATATGCATTGTGTAGATCTTGGCATGTAGGTCACACTGAGCTTTGAATCCATTGATTTCATGCAATATTAAGTTAGTTATGCTGTTTTGAACTTTGACATGTAAATCTTCTTTTGCTCGATCCGGTTGACATGATTAGAATTAGGAGAAATCATTGATGAATTGTTGATGTGTGAAGTGAGAAGATTCGATTGATATATGGCTGGTAGATTTCTGTGCATGTTGGATCATGTTGATGATGAACACGATGAGTTTGTGAAGAACACCTAGGGTTTGCGTTCCAGATCGTGTTTTGATCTTTCCTGGCCAAGTCTGCATGCATTTTTCTATTTCTCACTCATGTGTTGGTCTACTTGTCGCTTGATGATTGGCTGCGTTTCCTTTTAATGAAACGCAACGTTTTACCATGGCGCCAGATTTCAAAAAGTTCTGCTTAATTACAAGTTTGCCATTCGTTCATTTAAATTCATTTTGTTTTCAAATTTTTATTTCATTTTGATTAGCAACTTCAGAAAATCATAAGTCATTCATCCTTAATCTAAATTGAATGGGAGTTTTTGCATTGGTCTCCATTTTTCCTCTAGTTTTTTACTAGCATGATAGAAAAAGTTGTGCACGGTCTGTTTTTATTTTGGTCTAATGGTTTTGTTCATGTATGCTTTTTGCCTATGCTTTGCCATTTTGATTGTGAAATCATGATGCTTGATCCTATGGAGCTGAAATTTTACATGCATAATCTAGACACTTTGATGGATCTTTTGGTATAGAGTTTGTGATTTTTGCCTTCCTGGATTGTGAGATATGAGCTGATCATTGGAGGTGTGACAATGTATGTCACACCATTTCTTGTCTATCTTGTTGATTTTATTTGCCATGCCATTAATTTGCCAATTGCTCTGAATTTTTGCATGTTGATACTTCTGGATGTCTAGTTTGAGCATGATTTTTTGTAGAATTTTGGAATGCATTTTAAATTTGTTTGAGAATTTCTCCCCTGTTTGACCAATTGTGGACTTTTTGTGAGTCATGATTTTATTTGATTTGTGAAATTCTTGAGGTTTCATGGATGGACTTGAAATTTTACACATGTATTCTAGACATCTTGAAGTTTGTCATGGCTTTGATTTGGTTCATTTATCTTATGCCAATTCTGTTTTATGCTTTGCCTCATGAAATGATATTGATTGATGATATGAATGTGAGACCACTTGGACTTTGTTCTTATTTGATTAATCTTGATTTTGGTCAATTTTCATGTTCTGTTTTAAATTTTTTCCTCATCTTGGACCCTAGGCTTTAGCCTAAGGGTTTACCTCTCATGTTTGAAGCTTTGTTTCAGGTTGCACATACAAGTTACACAATTGATGATGCCTCATCTTGAGAGCATTTGATATTTGCTTTTGATTACTAATGTGTGTTTTGTAGGTTGAAGTTGATTCAATTGGGATTGACTTGTGGCTTTTGCCTTTGCCTATATTGGTCGTCTGTTGCATTAACTGTTGGTTGATTGTCTGTATAGCATACTGATTTGTTTGATGTTTCCACAGGAACATTTAGTTGCTATAGTTCATTGAGAACTTGCTTCTGCTTTGCTTGATAGCTTAAGAATTGAGGTATAGCATCTCTTCTTCATGTAGTCTGGAAGACCTGGTCTGTTACTTGGCCAGGCACCTGTCTGAAGTCCTCCTTAAGAGGCAATGTTTGTGATTGTTTACCTTTGTCCCCAAGCAGGAAAAGACCTCATATGAGGCAATTGGTAGATAGAAGAGATGTGTAATCCATCTCCTACTATTCTGTGTGTCTTCCCTTTGCTCACATTACATGTTTGTAGCATTGTGGATCTTACCCAAGATCTATCGAGTCATTAACTTGTGGAGAGAGTTCCAACTTTCTGAACTCCCACACCTTCTGATATTCAATGCTCTCCCTGGCCAGGGATAAGAGCAATGAGGCACACCCCTCATATCCTTTCATCTGCTTCACCTTAACTCTCAATGTTAAGGTTAAGAGCAACACTTACCCTATTCCAGTTGACTTTAAAGTCTAACCCTTGCTTGAGCCTAATTGCTTGGTTATAGTGTGTGCTAAATGACTTTGTTTGATTGATTGCTTGGTTCATTTGTACATGTTTGCTTGGTTGCCTTTGTGCATTTATCATCATTAATTGTTTATTATTGCATGATCATCATTTCATATCTTTGAGATCCATCTTTGGTTTGCCCATTGAGGACAACTGTAAGTCCATTCATTGGCCATTGTTCCTATGATTTGGAAGGGATTAAGTGTAAGACCATTTCATTTGGCCACTCATGTCCATTGCTTAGTGCTTGTTTGTTTGTTGTATGTGAGGATCCAATTGTAAGACCATGTTGTTGGCTTTTGTATTCCTATGATCATCATTTGGAGATTAGAGTAAGTCCAGATAGATTGGCATCTGACATCCACATTTTGTTTTACTTTTAGGAGATTAGAATAAGTCCATATATTGGCATCTGATATCCAGGTTTTGTTTTGTTTTAGGAGGTTGGAATAAGTCCATTTATTGGCATCTGACATCCCTGTTTGTTTTAGGAGACTGGTGTAAATCCATCTATTGGTATCCGGTATCCACCTTTGTTTGTGAGATTGGTATAAGCCCAGCAATTGGCCTCCGGTATCACCTTGCTTTTGTTTGTTATTGTTTTTGTTGCCTATTCCTAAGGACACACTTGAATCATCTTCTATATGATCTCAAGAGGTGAACCTTTCTGAGAAGTCTTACACTCCATTCTCCATACCCTCTTTGTCCTAAACCTTTTCACATTGTTGCTTTCAAAACTTTGACTTGTTGTGCAAACATCATCATGTCTTTTCAAATTAGAAACCTGGACCCTAAGTTCTTGACTTTTCAAACTCCATTTCATAACACTTCTTTGAATCAATCTTAATCATACCTTGACCATATTTTGTGAATACTCATAATCAATTAACTTCACCCATTCAATTGTTTTGCGGCTTCGTCCATTGTTGATATGTTTTCATACATTAGCCATAGGTTTCAATTACCATAGTGGTTGATGTAAATCTTACCTTATCCTTAGTGAGTTGATTGTAAGACTTCCGTACTGAAAACAGGGTTAACCCCTCTAGTACGTCGAAGCCGTCCTCGCATGGTGGATTGTTGATTCAGGTTGAGTTTTCTCCCATTGGTAATGAAAAGCCTTAGCGCTTATGTTTTAAAATGAACCCACTGATATTTTGGAAATCGTTTAGCCGAACTACGGCGTTTTGATCCTTACCTTTGATAGAAGGTATGTAGGCAACGGGTTCATCCGTTCAAACACAAAAATAATAAAAATTGTATATTCTTTTCTCATCATCCCAATCATGTTTGCACAATATGTCATAAACAAATAAACTTTTTATACAACAAGTGTGAAAAGGGCTCCCTAGGAGTACCTAGGACGTTTTGGGTGCCTAACACCTTCCCATTGCGTAATTTACCCCTTACCCAGACTCTCTGATCTTTTTATTAGTTTTCTACATGTAAAACTTCTTAGGCTTTTGTTCGCTTTTTAGCCATTCCTTAGGATAAATAAAAGTGCGGTGGCGACTCGATTCTTTGTATGCCTTGCTTTTGATTTAGTCAATAAATCATAAAGTGACGAATACACCGCTACAGGAAAGTGGCGACTCCACTGGGGATTATCACAGACCTTCCCTGGTGGTATTGCCTACTTTTCACCCTTGTTGTGTGATATTGGTTTATGTGTTATTTGACATATTTTTGTACAATTTGGGATAACTGTATTGATTGTAATGTTTGAATTGCTTGATATACAATTGCTGCTTGCTTTGGTGATCTCTGTGAGATGAGTTCTATACCCGAACTCGAGTGCACTCTAGGATAGGAGAATGGTGTAGTCTTGTCGACTGGTGTGGAATATTCCTTAGCCAGTTGACTTGCGAGTCCATTCACTTGGTGGAGGTCATGTTGGATTAATAATGTCACACAAGTTATTTGTGGTTAGGCATTATTCTTTCAATCATGTGCCTTAGAAGCCAAGGACCTTAGTTTACCAAGCCCATCTTGGCCTATTTTTAGGACGTAGTGCGGAGGTCGTTCAGATGTCAAATATGATGCGATTGTTACGCGATACTACACTCATAAGAGTCTCTCTTGAGAATATTTTTGGAATACGAGTATTCGTTCCTCCGATAATATCCGAGAGATGGGACGATGATTATGGGAACCTCTGATAGAACATGTTCGGCAGGTTTAAACCCTAGTACATTCCCTTTGGGTGGTTCTTAACCGAGACTCCATGCTCGTGACTCTCAGCAAACCCGTGATTCATGGTTGAGTCGTTCAGACAACCTTAATATCAATGGAACTTGGGCGTTGATAAGGTGTAAACCATAATCCGCCAAAATGGATGATTGATATTAAGGATGATTGAGCCGGTTCATGTACCGTTAATATCAATGGAACTTGGGTGTTGATAAGGTGAAAACCTAAATCCACCAAAATGGATGATTGATATTAGGGATACAATGAGCTTTCCCATGACCTTTGTCTGGTGTGACTTGCTTGATCCTTGAGTGTGATTGTTGCATTCATGCATTCATGCATTCATCTGCATCCATATCATCAGATAAAAAGAAAATTTTCAAGGAACTCAAAGGAGTTTATTTGCAAAATTTTCAAAACATGGAAAAAACCGCAAAATTTTTTTACCTGATATATCTGATGAGATATTCTCATATACGATCAAAATGTTAATATTTCAAAGTTTGCAAATAAAACCCTCGAGTTCCTTTGAAGTAAAAACCAAGCATATGCACAAACACTTCATGCATCATTTGCATAAGCGGGTGTTTTGTTCCGGTCTCCCGTCCTGTGGTCTGACCCTGCGATCTTCATTTATTTTGGAGACGCACTTCACCGGTACTACACTGAGTTATCTCTGCCAGATTGACGGGTCATCTTGAGCTAGGGAATTGTGAACTCAAAGAGGAATTTGCCAGACTAGGTGCTGTTGATGGATTTATTCCTGGTTAGCCACTTGTCTTCTTTCTCGTATATTGACGCTGAGGATGAAGTTGGAACGCCGTTCCAAGCTTTATCTATTGATGAACCAATTGAGAATAAGTCTCCTTCATTTTATTCCTACAAAGATGCGAAGCTGACCATTGAATGTGGTGCAGTTGCTGGTTTAGGGAAGGTGATCGAGCTTGAAGACAATAGATCCCGGGCTGGCATTGGCTACTGTTCTGGGACATATAATGAGCAAGGTTTATTCAAGAGTGGAGGTTTCATCCATGCTGATCAACCTGAAGAAGTTGCTGCTATCTTGGAAGAGGATGCAGAGGATCTGAACAATTTATTCATTCCTGGTGGTGTCTGCCACAATTGGGTCGCTGTAGATGTTCCTACGGTCATCCATAGATCAGAGTAATTGTTCACTTTGTTTAAAACCCTTCTCCCATGCCAAAAGGAGAAGTGATGACATTGTTGGCAGCATTTAATACAATGATATTTCATTCAATTAATGCATTGTTAAACATTTGTTTTTCCATTTGTTTTCACTTTTTGCTTTCTGCATGAAATCAGTGATCACAAAAAACCCATAAAAACAAGAATAAAAGCAATCATTTTTCATCTGCATAATGATTTGCTTGTTTAAATTCTAAAGTTTTTAATTAACCAAAATCATTATGCAGGTTGATTCTAAAACCCATTGAACATAATGATCCAACGCCATCTCCCAATTTTGAATTCCCTGTATTCGAGGCAGAGGAAGATGATGTTGAAGGGATTTCTGATGAGATTACCCGTCTCCTTGAGCACGAGAAGAAGATCATTCAGTCGCACCTTGAAGATCTGGAAACAGTCAACTTGGGGTCTGAGGATTGTGTTCGTATGGTGAACATTGGGGCACTCCTTGAAGAGTCTGTCAAGAAGAGATTGATTGAATTGCTACGAGAATATTCCGACATCTTCGCTTGGTCATATGACGACATGCCGGATTAGATACAGATATTGTGCAACATTTCCTGCCTTTGAAGCCTGAGTGCGTGCCTGTGAAGCAGAAGCTCAGAAGAACTCATCCAGATATGGCAGTGAAGATCAAAGAGGAAGTTCAGAAGCAAATTGATGCGGGGTTTCTGGTGACTTCTACATATCCTCAATGGGTGGCCAATATTGTGCCTGTTCCTAAGAAGGACGGAAAAGTCCGTATGTGTGTTGATTACAGAGATTTCAATAAAGCTAGTCCAAAAGATGATTTTCCTCTACCACACATTGATATGTTGGTAGACAATACAACTAAATTCAAAGTCTTTTCCTTTATGGACGGATTTTCCGGATATAATCAAATCAAGATGGCACCCGAAGATATGGAGAAGACAACATTCATCACACCTTGGGGAACATTCTGTTATCGAGTGATGCCCTTCGGTTTGAAGAACGCCGGAGCCACGTATCAACGTGCTATGACTACCTTGTTTCATGATATGATGCATAAGGAGATAGAGGTCTATGTTGATGATATGATTGCTAAGTCCCGAACGGAAATTGAACATGTTGAGCATTTGGTGAAGCTTTTTCAGCGTTTGAGGAAGTTTAGACTTCGTCTGAATCCGAACAAATGTACATTTGGAGTCCGTTCTGGCAAGTTGTTGGGTTTCGTTGCCAGCGAGAGAGGTATTGAAGTTGATCCTGCAGAGGTCAAAGCAATACAAGAGATGCCTGCACCCAAAACTGAGAAGCAAGTCCGAGGTTTTCTTGGCCTCTTGAACTATATTTCCAGATTTATATCCCACATGACTGCCACATGTGCGCCGATATTCAAGCTCCTCCGGAAAGATCAATCTCATGATTGGACCGAGGATTGCCAGAATGCTTTCGACAGTATCAAAGAGTATCTGTATGAACCTTCGATCTTGTCTCCTCCTGTGGAAGGAAGACCTCTGATTATGTATTTGACTGTGCTTGAAGACTCGATGGGTTGTGTACTCGGTCAACAAGACGAATCAGGGAAGAAAGAATCTGCTATCTACTACCTCAGTAAGAAGTTTACTGATTGTGAGTCTCGGTACTCTATGCTTGAGAAGACGTGTTGTGCTTTAGCTTGGGCTGCTAAGCGTTTGCGCCAGTACATGATAAATCATACAACTTGGTTGATATCCAGAATGGATCCAATTAAATATATCTTCGAGAAGCCTGCTTTAACTGGGAGGATTGCCCGTTGGCAGATGTTGTTATCTGAGTATGATATCGAGTATCGAGCTCAGAAAGCTATCAAAGGTAGTATCTTGGCTGACCATCTAGCGCACCAGCCGATTGAAGATCATCAGTCTGTTCAGTATGACTTCCCTGATGAGGAGATTCTGTATTTGAAAATGAAAGATTGCGATGAGCCTACACTTGATGAAGGTCCGGAACCTGGTTCCAGATGGACGATGGTGTTTGACAACGCTGTAAATCAGTATGGAAATGGTATTGGGGCAGTAATCATTACTCCTCATGGCACGCATTTTCCGCTTACAGCAAGGCTAACTTTCAAATGCACGAATAATATGGCTGAGTATGAGGCCTGTATTATGGGACTTGAAGAATGTATTGATTTGAGAATCAAGCATCTTGATGTGTATGGTGATTTGGCCCTAGTTGTTAATCAGATTAAGGGTGAATGGGAGACGAATCAGCCGAGTCTCATTCCATACAGAGATTATGCAAGAAGGATTTCAACGTTCTTTACAGAAGTTGACTTTCATCATATTCCTCGAGAGGATAATCGGATGGCAGATGCTCTTGCTACGCTTGCTTCCATGATTGTTGTGAAGTATTGGAATGAAGTTCCTAATATTGTCGTGATGCGCTTGGATAGACCAGCTCACGTATTTGCAGTGGAAGAAGTGCAAGATGACAAGCCTTGGTATTTTGATATCAAGAATTTCTCCAGAACTAGGTCTACCCGCCTGGGGCATCTGTGAAAGATAGGAAAACTTTTAGAAGGTTGTCAGGCAGTTTCTACCTCAGTGGTGAAGTGCTGTATAAGAGAAATTTTGACATGGTTTTGCTCAGATGCGTGGATAGACACGAAGCAAACCTGTTGATGACTGAGGTCCATGATGGTTCATTTGGTACTCATTCCAATGGACATGCCATGGCTAGGAAGATGTTGAGAGCAGGCTACTATTGGCTGACAATGGAGTCTGACTGCTGCAAATATGTGAAGAAATGCCACAAGTGTCAGATTTATGCGGATAAGATTCATATTCCTCCGACACTTCTGAATGTGATTTCATCACCATGGCCTTTCTCTATGTGGGGAATCGACATGATCGTCATGATTGAACCGAAAGCGTCCAATGGGCACAGGTTTATTCTCGTAGCAATCGATTACTTCACCAAATGGGTTGAGGCCGCTTCGTATGCGAATGTGACCAGATAGGTGGTTGTGAAGTTTATCAAGAACCAGCTGATTTGCCGTTATGGTGTGCCAGAGAGGATCATTACTGATAATGGATCTAATCTGAATAACAAGATGATGGAAGATTTGTGCGCTGAGTTCAAGATTGCACACCATAACTCTTCTCCCTACAGACCTAAGATGAATGGGGCCGTTGAAGCTGCTAATAAGAATATCAAGAAGATTATTCAGAAGATGACGGTTACGTACAAAGATTGGCATGAGATGCTGCCGTTTGCTTTGCATGGCTATCGTACATTTGTCCGCACTTCAACAGGGGCAACCCCTTTTTCTCTTGTTTACGGCATGGAGGCTGTGCTCCCAATAGAGGTGGAGATCCCATCAATGCGAGTCGTGATGGAAGCCAAGTTGACTGATGCTGAATGGATTCAGAGTCGTTATGACCAATTGAATTTGATTGAAGAGAAGCGATTGACTGCCATGTGCCATGGTCAGTTGTATCAGCAGAGGATGAAGAAAGCATTCGATAAGAAGGTCAAACCTCGTGTGTTCCGAGAAGGTGACCTCGTGCTCAAGAAAGTCTTGTCTTTCGTGCCCGATTCCAGGGGCAAGTGGACTCCGAACTACGAGGGTCCATATGTTGTTAAGAGAGCCTTTTCAGGCGGTGCTTTGATGCTTACAACAATGGATGGGGAGGATTTCACTCGTCCTGTGAATTCAGATGCAGTCAAGAAATACTTTGCCTAAAAAAAAGTATATGCAAATCAAAAACAGAATAGCTCGCTAAGTTGAAAACCCGAAAGGGCGACTTAGGCAAAAATGAGCATCTCGGTGGAGAACCCGCAAGGGTGATCCAGGCAAAAGTTAGAGACTTGAAAAAACAGAGTATTTGCATCCCGCTAGATTGAGTACCTCACCCTGGGGCAATCTAGGCAAAAATTAGGGATATGGCAAGTAACTGCATCCTGACAAGACTTTCTGTTCCGCAGCCGTCTTTTCGTCAGAGATTCTCGATTCGTCGTCGACTGAAGCTTCGAATACATCGAGATTCAAATTGGTAGAGAAAGGATCATTATGTTCAATGTAGCCCTCTTCCAATATATATCACTGATTTCAAATTTGTCCAGATCTATGGAGTCTTGCCATTTGCAGGCTATCATTCCATCAAATCAATTTGAGCTTTTTATCCAATTATTTGCACTCTTATTTGTTTCAATTCAACAAATGTTTTGCATGTTTTAATTGATAAAATGTCATTATTTTAAAACAAATAAATTTTTTTCAAATTTTGTTGTTTTAAACAAAGTGAACATTCACGATGACAAAAGGATACTTAAGAATTTCTCAGTGCTCTCCCGAGGGTGGCATGATTGCCAACAGGTAAGACATTTGTTCATATTCCTGGCATTGGTTGTATCCTCTTTCTCCTGCTTTGTTGTTAGGGGTTGTTCCCCAAGCAGAGTTTTTGTTGGGGTTGTTCCCCTAAGCAGAGTGTTGTTGAAGACTTCGTTTCCTTCTCCAGCAGTATTCTCCCCCAGCATGGGTGTTTCCCATTTGGAAGCTTCGGTAGTGGGTGGTTTGAGACCCCGGTACCCTATCACTCTCCCCAGTGCAATCGCCAGTGGAGTTGTGGTCTTTCTCCTCAACATGGTTGCTTTCCTGTTGAAGATTCAATGGTTGGTAGATTGATATCCTAGTGCGTTACCGCTTTCCCAGCATTGTCGTATGCAGGATTATTGATATCTTTCCTCAGCACAGTCGATAGTGGGGTCTGTGATATATCCCCAGAGCAGAGTGTCGTGGAAGACTTTGTTTGCTCTAACAATACCCTCTTCCCCGACCACGTTGCCAGCGAAGTTGCTATATCTCCCCATCAGTGTGTTTATTCCTTCAGCAGGGCAGTGATTGTGTTTCTCCTCAGTAGTTGTGGGTGTTCTCAGAAGGTGTAGTATTTGGTGGTTGATCCCCAGCTTTCCTCCATATTTCCCAGTGGATCCCGCAGTGGATTTCCCCAGTGGATCTTCCTGTAAATTTGTGGTTTGGTGGATCGTTTATATGCAAAATCCCCAATAGAATGGGTATTCCTCAACAGAGTCAGGATTGCATCTGAGTATTCCCCTCAGAATCTTCGCCAGAGTTGGAAACCTCTGTTTTCCCCGGTAGGGTTGGTTGGTAATCTATCATACATAGATTTGGTTGATCTCCTGTCGCTTTTGATCCCCAGTAGAGTGGCTTGTTGCAGAATCTACTTGTGTGATCTTTTCTTCCTCCTCAGTGGGTTGTTCCCCAATGGAATGGATATTTGTGTTCTCCCAAGGTAGAGTTGCTTGTGCAGCCAGATTCTATGTGGATGATCTGTTCTCCCTCAGTGGGTTGTTCCCCAGTGGAGTTATGTAAAGTTGCTTTCATAGCAGTGAGCTCTTGTTCCCTTGCATGTTTTGGGATTTATCCCATTCCCCAACAGATTTGTCTTTGTGGCTGTTTATGCCTGTTGTGACTTTCTGTACTCCAGTTGGGATGTTTGTTGATCCATCACTCAGAGATTTTGTGATATCTCCGATCTTTAGCCTCCCCGCAGATCTTTTGCTTTTCAACTTGAAGATCTCCAGCAGATTGGCTTTCCAGTCGGACCTCCTTGGTTCTCCCTGGAAGTATAGTACCAGACATTTGATTCCTGGGACTTGTTTGTGTTAGAATTGTCTGTTTTGTCAGCATTCATCAAACATAAATCACGCATATTCATGCATACTCATAAACATTTAGATATTCATGTTGCATTTTTTGCCATATATCTTTTGTTTGTTGTTTCCTGCTATGGTGATATAGATCTCCTTTATAGATCTCCCAAAGCAAATGTCGGGTGTTTAATCTCTCAAAATAGAGTCAGCCCTTTAGCAGAAAGTGTCTATCCTTTCCTGCCATTTCCCCACTGAGATACATCCTCGTGGATGACGGTTGTTTCCGTTCCCTCCCAACGCACATTGGGACGGGTTTGCCCTTTTGAGTTATATCCTCATTAGGACAAGTCTTGATTCAGTCCTCCTTTTTGGTTCGATCCTAAATTGGCCTTTTTCAACTGTTTCTTGCGCTTCACTGTGGCATAAATGAATAGTTGCTTACAAACCGGCGCTCATTCATCTTATCCTCAGTGGAATGTTTGGCCTTCCGCCTACAAACCAGCGGTCGTAAGTCCTATCTTTGCGGTTTTCTACCTACGAACCGGTAGTTATAAACCCTATTTTTCTCCCCTAGCGGAGTTAACTTTGTTGTTCATCCCAACCGATGACAGTTACTCTTCTGCGGTTTTCTGCCTAGTTTTGTTTCTGGTAGATGTAATCCCCTGTTTGTGGTTATCTTCATCTAGTATTCGATGTTGATTTTTCCTTCGCTTGGATAAGTCGCTTGAATAAGCACTTATATCCCCAGCAAGTCTTTTGCGGATAATTGTCGTATGCTAGCAATTTTATCCCCAGCGGGTCCCTTCACCGTTTGTCAGTGATTGTGTTCCCTGGATCATTGATTTTCGTCAATGTATCCCCGGCGAGTCTTCTTTCATTTACCCTCTTGTTGGTAATGTTGTGACTCCTTGTTGATTGGTCATCAATATATACCTAGTTCGGTATCCCGATGCCTTTCGTTTTTGGATTTTTATCCTATAAACAACCTACAACCCGGTTCAGGATAATCTTCCTCTCGAGGTTATTATTCACGTTATGACGGTAATGAATAATATATCTCATTCACTCTTCGGTCGAAGCCTTTCGTGTTTCCCCAGTCGAGTAAGACTTGTATTCCTTGTAGGAATCGAATATCCATCCTATAAACAGGATTGTTGTTCTAGCTTTCTTCAGGATTATGAGTGTTTTGGAACACAAACCAAATCACATTTTTGGATTTTTATCCTATAAACAACCTACAACCCGGTTCAGGATAATCTTCCTTTTGAGTATACTATCCATGTTTTGACGGTAATGGATATTATGTCTCTTTCACTCTTGGGTCAATCTTTTGATTGTTTTCTCCGCAGAGTAAGATTCGTATTCCTTGTGGAATCGAATATCCATCCTATAAACAGGATTGCTGTTCTAGCTTTCTTCAGGGTGATGAGTGTTTTGGAACACAAACCAATTCACGTTTTCGAATTTTATCATATAAACAACCTACAACCTAGTTCAGGATAATTTTCCATGCGAGTATATTATCTACGTTTTGACGGCTATAGATGATATCTCTCATGCACTCTTTTGTCGGATCCTTTGTTTGTTTCCCCAACTGAGTAAGATTTGCATTCTTTACAGAATCAAATATCCATCCTATAAACAAGTCTGATTTTCTAGCTTTCTTCAGGATGATGAGTGTTTTGGAACACACACCAATTCACGCCTTGGTCGGTCACCTGTTACATACCTACAACCCGGTATCCTTGGTGTTCCTTCCTGTCTGCTCCCTATTATGACCTTGGTCCCCTGTGGAGTCAGATTTTCCTGAGTTGATGTACCTTTTTAGGTCTTTCTCAGATATTTGGTTGATTGATATCTCTCACCCTTATACAGGTCTTAGATATTCATTCTTCCTGAGTTTGTTACTCACTAACCGGTAACATCTCATCCTTTGGTTTCCCCTGGAAAGTCTTTTCTAGATTTCCCCAGCGGATTTGTGTTCCTATTCGTGTTGCTCTATTGGTGTTATCCCCAGTACATACATTTTGTGAGTCAACTTGAGTCTTTCCAATGGAAGTGTTTTCCTTTGGAATTTCTTTCTCTCCCCAGTTTGAGTCCTTTGCTTCCCCAGTGAGGTCTCCAGTCCAGTCGTGTCTTGTTCACGCTGTGTCAGTTTTGTTTTTCCCTAACTCAGAGTCGTGTCCTGCTCACGCATTCTTTTTTCTTATCCCCTATCAGAGTCCCAATAAGAGTCCCGTTTGAGTCTCTGTTCCTGGTGAGTGAATTACTCCGATGGATCGTCTTTTCTTCTGTGCGAACCCTATCCCCACAGAGTTTGTGTCTTTTGCATGCATACATCTGCATCATGAGGTCTCTTAGGGACCAAAATTTGTCTCATTACTGTTATTTAAGCCCATTCTACCGCGTCAAGATGAAGATTTCTAAACTTCATTTCTCCGGGTAGAATGACCTTAAATAGGGGCATCTGTAAGACCCCAATTTTTGCCCTAAGATCCCTCATGACATCATATCATATCATATCATTGCCTCAAGGATCATTGTGCACCTTTGCTTCCTTCCTTGTGGGTGGGATATCTTGTGAGTGTGGTTTCTTGATCATCAAGCATGTTTAGCATTTGTATATCATTGCTTTCATTTGATTATTAACCCACAAGTACAAAAATATTGTCATCTAACCTTGTTACTTGCAGATGAAGCAACATTAGGTCAAAACAGTCAAAGGCAGTCATTGAGCCATAGATGGTGGCCATTCTGCGGAATTTGGGCACCATGATCATTCATAAGAGATTCATATGAGTTGTGACATCATTTTGGATCAAGATCTCAAGTGGTAGAGGCTTGAAATTCATCAGAACATGGCTCAGTCAACCAAAACCCTAACAAAGTCAACTGTGGTCAACTGTGCATAAAATCAGGGACTCGATGGTGGGAAATGGTTTGAGAGGTCTCATTCATGTCCATACAAGTCTCATATAACATGTCAAACATCATCATTGAGGAATTGGAGGTCAGACAAGAAGTTTCCAAAAATAGTAAGTGACCTGTAACTTCAAACTGCCAAAAATGGAAAGGTCTTCTCCTCCAATTTACATTCTCAAGCAAGATTCAAATCAAATTTTGTCCAACATTAAAGTTTAACATCTTGCTCTCACCTTTCCAAAAAGTCCAAGAACATCCATTTCTCATTTGTGGTTGGCAAGTTATGATCAAATCATTGGCAATGGATTTTGAACTTCAAGCTTGGACAACTTTCACACCATTTGGCCAAATTGAGTGGGGTTTTTTGCTACAATCTCCATTTGACATGCTCTATCATAATCATTCATTACATTTCATCAAAAATCATCACACAAAAAGTGCATTTTTCAAGTGAGTTCATTTTAAATTTTGGTGGGAAAAGGTGATTTTGAAAAATATGCATGATTTTCACTCCAAACCAATTGCATTGGCCTTAAAACAGAAATTGCAACTTGCTTCAAATGAATTTTTACTGTTCCATTGGTCACATATGCATAAGGGCATTTTGGCCAATTTCCATTAACATGTTCATTTCACTAATCCAATCCATTTTGCCTAATCATGTTTAGCTAGTGTGATTAACAGGTGGTATAAAGTGCTAATCATAACAGAATTCTGCAAGAACACATCACAATTTCAGATCTGAAACTTTTCATCTCAATTTCTCTCAAATTCTCTCAAACTTTTTTCAACTTTTTTCATCAAATTTCTTGATTCCTTTTGCTTGCTTCTTGTTCTAATCATCATTTGCAGGCATGGTGAAGATCTGTTGAAGCAAAATCGTGGATAATTCATGCTGAATCTTGACTGTAGAACTTTGAGCATTCACATGGCAGTTGGAGATTTCATCGGGTTTGAGCATTGTTGAGCTATTCTGCAGCATCCATTCATCTTCCCAATCATTGTAGAGCACCTGTTTTGCATTGCCAGGCTTTGAATCCAACGATTTCAACTCTGCATCTCCAACAAGGTTAGAATTCGAGTCTTCCAATTCTTGAAATAATGATATGCATTGTGTAGATCTTGGCATGTAGGTCACACTGAGCTTTGAATCCATTGATTTCATGCAATATTAAGTTAGTTATGCTGTTTTGAACTTTGACATGTAAATCTTCTTTTGCTCGATCCGGTTGACATGATTAGAATTAGGAGAAATCATTGATGAATTGTTGATGTGTGAAGTGAGAAGATTCGATTGATATATGGCTGGTAGATTTCTGTGCATGTTGGATCATGTTGATGATGAACACGATGAGTTTGTGAAGAACACCTAGGGTTTGCGTTCCAGATCGTGTTTTGATCTTTCCTGGCCAAGTCTGCATGCATTTTTCTGTTTCTCACTCATGTGTTGGTCCACTTGTCGCTTGACGATTGGCTGCGTTTCCTTTTAATGAAACGCAACGTTTTACCATGGCGCCAGATTTCAAAAAGTTCTGCTTAATTACAAGTTTGCCATTCGTTCATTTAAATTCATTTTGTTTTCAAATTTTTATTTCATTTTGATTAGCAACTTCAAAAAATCATAAGTCATTCATCCTTAATCCAAATTGAATGGGAGTTTTTGCATTGGTCTCCATTTTTCCTCTAGTTTTTTACTAGCATGATAGCAAAAGTTGTGCACGGTCTGTTTTTATTTTGGTCTAATGGTTTTGTTCATGTATGCTTTTTGCTTATGCTTTGCCATTTTGATTGTGAAATCATGATGCTTGATCCTATGGAGCTGAAATTTCACATGCATAATCTAGACACTTTGATGGATCTTTTGGTATAGAGTTTGTGATTTTTGCCTTCCTGGATTGTGAGATATGAGCTGATCATTGGAGGTGTGACAATGTATGTCACACCATTTCTTGTCTATCTTGTTGATTTTATTTTCCATGCCATTAGTTTTCCAATTGCTCTGAATTTTTGCATGTTGATACTTCTGGATATCTAGTTTCAGCATGATTTTTTGTAGAATTTTGGAATGCATTTTCAATTTGTTTGAGAATTTCTCCTCTGTTTGACCAATTGTGGACTTTTTGTGAGTCATGATTTTATTTGATTTGTGAAATTCTTGAGGTTTATTGGATGGACTTGAATTTTTACACATGTATTCTAGACATCTTGAAGTTTGTCATGGCGTTGATTTGGTTCATTTATCTTATGCCAATTCTGTTTTATGCTTGCTTGAAGTTGATGCATGATTTGGTGCCTTGTATGAGCTTGTTTGAACATGCTTTGACTTGTGGATTTTAATTGACTTGCTTCCCTTGGTCCAAATGACTTGAAATTTGGTGTGTAGGTCATGTTATGAATGCTGTTTAACCATGAAGTTTTTGGGGATTTATTGAATTGTTTGTGAGTTGATTTGAATTGGATTTTTCTGTTTGGTCCTATGAGGTTCTAAATTGCATGCTTTGTACTCTTTGCCTCATGAAATGATATTGATTGATGATATGAATGTGAGACCACTTGGACTTTGTTCTTATTAGATTAATCTTGATTTTGTTCAATTTTCATGTTCTGTTTTAAATTTTTTCCTCATCTTGGACCCTAGGCTTTAGCCTAAGGGTTTACCTCTCATGTTTGAAGCTTTGTTTCAGGTTGCACATACATGTTACACAATTGATGATGCCTCATCTTGAGAGCATTTGATATTTGCTTTTGATTACTAATGTGTGTTTTGTAGGTTGAAGTTGATTCAATTGGGATTGACTTGTGGCATTTGCCTTTGCCTATATTGGTCGTCTGTTGCATTAACTGTTGGTTGATTGTCTGTATAGCATACTGATTTGTTTGATGTTTCCACAGGTACATTTAGTTGCTATAGTTCATTGAGAACTTGCTTCTGCTTTGCTTGATAGCTTAAGCATTGAGGTATAGCATCTCTTCTTCATGTAGTCTGGAAGACCTGGCCTGTTACTTGGCCAGGCACCTGTCTGAAGTCCTCCTTAAGAGGCAATGTTTGTGATTGTTTACCTTTGTCCCCAAGCAGGAAAAGACCTCATATGAGGCAATTGGTATATAGAAGAGATGTGTAATCCATCTCCTACTATTCTGTGTGTCTTCCCTTTGCTCACATTACATGTTTGTAGCATTGTGGATCTTACCCAAGATCTATCGAGTCATTAACTTGTGGAGAGAGTTCCAACTTTCTGAACTCCCACACCTTCTGATATTCAATGCTCTCCCTGGCCAGGGATAAGAGCAATGATGCACACCCCTCATATCCTTTCATCTGCTTCACCTTAACTCTCAATGTTAAGGTTAAGAGCAACACTTACCCTATTCCAGTTGACTTTAAAGTCTAACCCTTGCTTGATCCTAATTGCTTGGTTATACTGTGTGCTAAATGACTTTGTTTGATTGATTGCTTGGTTCATTTGTACATGTTTGCTTGGTTGCCTTTGTGCATTTATCATCATTAATTGTTCATTATTGCATGATCATCATTTCATATCTTTGAGATCCATCTTTGGTTTGCCCATTGAGGACAACTGTAAGTCCATTCATTGGCCATTGTTCCTATGATTTGGAAGGGATTAAGTGTAAGACCATTTCATTTGGCCACTCATGTCCATTGCTTAGTGCTTGTTTGTTTGTTGTATGTGAGGATGCAATTGTAAGACCATGTTGTTGGCTTTTGTATTCCTATGATCATCATTTGGAGATTAGAGTAAGTCTAGATAGATTGGCATCTGACATCCACATTTTGTTTTACTTTTAGGAGATTAGAATAAGTCCATATATTGGCATCTGATATCCAGGTTTTGTTTTGTTTTAGGAGGTTGGAATAAGTCCATTTATTGGCATCTGACATCCCTGTTTGTTTTAGGAGACTGGTGTAAATCCATCTATTGGTATCCGGTATCCACCTTTGTTTGTGAGATTGGTATAAGCCCAGCAATTGGCCTCCGGTATCACCTTGCTTTTGTTTGTTATTGTTTTGTTGCCTATTCCTAAGGACACACTTGAATCATCTTCTATATGATCTCAAGAGGTGAACCTTTCTGAGAAGTCTTACACTCTATTCTCCATACCCTCTTTGTCCTAAACCTTTTCACATTGTTGCTTTCAAAACTTTGACTTGTTGTGCAAACATCATCATGTCTTTTCAAATTAGAAACCTGGACCCTAAGTTCTTGACTTTTCAAACTCCATTTCATAACACTTCTTTGAATCAATCTTAATCATACCTTGACCATATTTTGTGAATACACATAATCAATTAACTTCACCCATTCAATTGTTTTGCGGCTTCGTCCATTGTTGATATGTTTTCATACATTAGCCATAGGTTTCAATTACCATAGTGGTTGATGTAAATCTTACCTTATCCTTAGTGAGTTGATTGTAAGACTTCCGTACTGAAAACAGGGTTAACCCCTCTAGTACGTCGAAGCCGTCCTCGCATGGTGGATTGTTGATTCAGGTTGAGTTTTCTCCCATTGGTAATGAAAAGCCTTAGCGCTTATGTTTTAAAATGAACCCACTGATATTTTGGAAATCGTTTAGCCGAACTACGGCGTTTTGATCCTTACCTTTGATAGAAGGTATGTAGGCAACGGGTTCATCCGTTCAAACACAAAAATAATAAAAATTGTATATTCTTTTCTCATCATCCCAATCATGTTTGCACAATATGTCATAAACAAATAAACTTTTTATACAACAAGTGTGAAAAGGGCTCCCTAGGAGTACCTAGGACGTTTTGGGTGCCTAACACCTTCCCATTGCGTAATTTACCCCTTACCCAGACTCTCTGATCTTTTTATTAGTTTTCTACGTGTAAAACTTCTTAAGCTTTTGTTCGCTTTTTAGCCATTCCTTAGGATAAATAAAAGTGCGGTGGCGACTCGATTCTTTGTATGCCTTGCTTTTGATTTAGTCGATAAATCATAAAGTGACGAATACACCGCTACACATTCATCTCATAAAAATTGAGAAAGTTATGGTCCTTGGAAGTTAACCTCCTAACAAGGGCATAGACAAAATGACCTATAATCGTTCACCATAAAAAATGACTTTCTAAGAAAAACTAGATCCTTATATCAACATAAAAGTTGTTTGGAATGTCATAAAGAGTATATTTTCTCTTGGAATCATTTTCATATGACAAATGGTTTAGGAGATAGGGTCTAGGGAACCCCGATTTTGACCAGTTGACTTTCTCTAGTCAAACTCTTTGAACCAACTTGAAATAATGAAGTTCTATTGATCTTTAGGGCTCATGAAGGATCATATATGCTTGATATGATGTATGATGAAGTATCCCTTGATATATTTTACCAATTGTTGAAGAAACTTGCTGAGGAAGTAGGGCTTCCAAGGCAAACAAGCTTCCAACTCTTGATGAATTCTTGATCAAAATGATAAATGAAAAAAATGGGGATCCATATATGATGTGTAGAACCATTGTGAACCATTCCTTGATTTATCTCTTTTTATGAGGGTCTCAAACCCTAGTATTGAGCTTGATGAGGCACTTGTGGATCTACACACTACCTACAAAAGAAACAAAGCTACACATAGACATATTTTTGGCCATTTGGTTAGTAAGTAGAGAAAAGAAAAGTATGATACAATCAAATGTGCTTGGTGATCTATCCTAATTCAAACTCAATGAATGAGGGGTAAGGAGGATGACAAGATGTGGTTCCAAAGCTAATGCAAATGATGAGATAACATGAGGGATCTTAGGGTCAAAATTGGGGTCTTACAGTGAGGTAGTGGGAAGTCATACTGGGTACTTTCTCTATTTAAATATCTACATCTATGCATATTCTTACTTTGTCGTCCTTCGTGGTCATGGGCACAATGTTGGTAATCTACTAAGGATAATTGGAAACCGCTAGTAAATCGGTGTTGAGATGTTTTTGTACCTCCTCCTTGATTTTCATTTCCATATCGGGACAGGTCCTTTGTAGCTTTTGCATTACTGGAGGACATTCTTATTTAAGAGGTAGATAGTGGACCACAATGTTAGTATCGAGCCCAGACATGTCTTGGTATAACCATGCAAATACATCCATGTACTCCTTCAAAAGCTTGATCAATTTTGTTTTCACCTCATCTTATAGAGATGAGCCGACTCAGACTTCTTTTGCTTCTTCGTTTGTCCCAAGGTTTACGACTTCAAATAATTCTTCGTACGACTAGATTACATTTTTATCTTGTTTGAGTAGTCTTGCTAATTCTTCGGGGAGAACGACCTCTTCCTCACAATCTTCATCAGCTTGATTAATTGGTTATCAAAGTCATGTGAGACTATAACGGAATTATCGTGGGTGGTTGTCGAGGGTGATTTGCACGATTTAGGGTTTATGCTTTTATTGATATGAAGGAAAAAATGATTTGGAAATATATTTTTTTTAAAACAAAAGAAAATTTCCATTTTGAAAAGGTGAAATAATAAATGAAAGACAAGGATCACACAATTGACTGCGAAATATGGATGTTTTTCATTAATGATTTTAATAGGGAAATATGATGGGGCCCTACAAATGGTTCCCCCGTGCCTTGAGCTTGACATGGGTTCCTTTTGATTTTAATAAAAAGGGAAACAAATAGGGGTAATTACATTTCAATCAAAGTTACTTCCAGTATCTCAGTTTCGGTCCATTTGGTGGCACCCCTTTCGTTAGTCTTCTTGAAGATCAGTCCTGCATCTTCAAACTCTTCTTCCACGACAAATACACAATCCTCATCAAGGTAACTAGTACTTGAGAAGTATTAAGATAGCGGGAGTGCTGATCCCTTTGTAGTTATCGGCGCAGGCTTCTTCAAATTCTGGGAGTTGTATCCCAAATCAGTACAGTCCTTATTGGCAGGCAACTCTAGCATTATTCCCCAACCCAAAGAGTGTCCATTCCGTATAATCGTTAAAGCATCCTGAAGAGAGGCCATTGGAAATTCGGCTTTCTTGGATTCATCCCTAGTTAGGCAAACCATTTCAATGTTGACCACCTTAAACGATTAAAATGGGACTTCCATTATCTCCCCCCGTTCTGCAATATATCGGACGACTCTAGATGACTTACTAGAAAATATGCTTCACCTTCCACCACTACCAGCTTTTTGTGCACTATAAATTTTAGCCTCTGGTGAAGCATGGAAGTGATGAATCCAGCAGAATGGATCCATGGTCTCCCTAGCAGACAATTGTACACCATATGAATATCCATTACAAAGAAGGTGATGAAGAAGACATGGGGGCTTATCTTCATGGGTAGGTATATCTCTCCAATTACGGTCCTCCTCGACCCGTCAAACACTCTTACCACTAGTTTAATGGGTTTCATGACAATCCCTTAAATAGTCAGTTTCGCCAAATAGCCTTTAGGAATAACATTAAAGGAGGAACCAATGTCCATCAGAACCCTGGATAGAACTGTGTCCACACGCTCAATGGAGATGTGGAGGGACTTGTTATGGTTTCTTCCCTCAATGGGGAGCTCTATGTCATTAAACCCCAAACTCAAGCTGTTGCTATATTGTTGACTACACCTTCGAACTAACAGACCGATATTTCTTGGGGTACGTGAGCAACCTTTAGGAACTTCACTAGATCATCTCTATGGGCCTCTGATCACATCAATAGAGATAACATTGAAATTTTGGAGGGTGTCTGGTTGAGTTGCTCAACTACCCGATAGTCACTCCTCTTGGTGACCCGTAGGAACTCGTCCATTTCACTTGTTGCTGGAGGGTCTTGCCTTAGTTGGCCATTACCAACATGTTTTCCCATGTCCTAGGTTGATGGACCACCATTCTCAATAGAGGGTGGTGTTGGTGCAAAGATTTGGCCACTTCAGGTTACGCCGTTGGTTCTGGAAATACTTATTAACGGATCACTAGTTTTGATAGGTTCTGCTTGTATTTGCTGGTCGTGGATGTAGACAGGTGTGTCATACATTCAGGGGACTGCTCTAGTGTTGTCATTCGTAAATGGAGTCAGAAGTGTTATAATCATTGGAGTAGCAGAGTTCGTTGAAAGAGTCATTTGAGAAAGATCATATGGGATTTACAAGGGAGGAACTTCGTTGTACGCAATCTTAATGGTTGAGATATCATTCATAGTGAATGGTTGATCAATTATCAATATTCCTTGGTCTATGAGAGTTTGAATAGAAGCCTTCAAAACTTCAAATTGTTGTGGGTCCTTTGAATAGTATTCACAGGTCTTAGCACAAATGGAGAACGTGTCGCTTCTCAATAAAACATTCTTGATTTCCACAAGAGGGGTCTTCAAATCATTATCAGAGGTTATTACCTTACTTCCGCTGTCCAATTCCACCATGTTTATATTTGTCTTATCATGGGGAGGCATAGGATTATTATTTATGTTCGGGCCGTTAGGCGCAAACGTAATTGCCTTGGAATCGATCAAATCCTGGAAGTTGTATTTCAACACTTAACAATTTTCAATAGAGTGCCTGGGAGCACCAGAATGGAACTCACAACTGGAATTTACGTCATATCCGAGAGGAAGGACCGCTGGTGAGGGTCCTATCTCTCTCAATTATACAAGCGGTCCTCTTAGAAGGTAAGGAAAAATATGTCTATAAGGCATTGGTATTGGGTCGAATCTCCTCTCAAGTCTCCTTAATATTTGTTGTTGTGGTTAATATTGTTGTTGCTGACGTTGCTGTTGTGGCTGATAACGTTGTTGATTTTGTTGTTGTTATTGACGTGGTTACTGAATGGGAATAGCAAGAGTTTATTGTTGTTGTTGTTGAACTAGAGCCACGGTAGCTACTTGTTGATAGGGTGGATTTCTGGTTTAGATGATGGCTTTGGTACCGGTCTCACCTTCTCTTTTTACTGTAAGGAACAAAAGGTTTCTTCGTTGCACCAGATGCACTGGCAGAGTTTTGGATCTTGATCATATTTTCAATCCTTTCTCTGGATAAGACTAAGTCTGAAAAACCTGAAGAGGTGCTCCCCACCATTCTGTCAAGATATGGGCCTTGTAGGTTGCCCAAAAACATATCTATTAACTCTCTTTCTAGCAATAGGGGTTGTACCCTAGCAACTAGCTCCCTCCACTGTTGGGCATATTCCTTATACGTTTCCTCAGACCTCTACATCAAATTTTACAACTGCGTCCGGTTAGGGGTCATATCAGTATTGTACTGATAGTGTTTAAGGAACGCCTCAACCATCTCCCTCCAGGTGCAAAACTGAGTGTCCTCGAGCTGCATATACTAGTCTAAAGATGCTCCACTGAGGGAGTCTTGGAAGAAATGCATTAAGAGACGGTCATCTCTAGAATAAGCAGCCATCTTTTGGAAGTATGCCCTAATGTGAGTCCTCAGGTCACTATTTCCCCTATATTTTCCAAAGTATGGGACTTTAAACTTTGTTGGAATAACAACAATCGACACTCGGCACATTTCTGTTACATCAAGTCCTAACGCGTCCGTACTCTCCATAACTTTGAGCTTCTCCTCAATAGCCTTCACCTTCTTCTCTACCTCGTTAGTCGCGGACCGAAAGCGTCATACTGAGAGGTATCCCTTGGCTGAAGAATGCATCATGTTGATCATCTATTTCAATGATGGGAGGATGAAGGTTGAAATATGGAACATCGCAGGGTGCGCCAATGTGGACGAGAGGGTCAACTTGAGGAGGAGGAGGAGGAGTCAGATTCTCAACCACCGGAGGAATGAGAGGATTTGCAACATTAGCCCGCTGGCTCATTTCCTCTATCATTTTTTGCCATAATCTCCCGACCTCTTGCCACCGCCTGTATAGTCTCCATCAGCTGCCCCATATGGGACTATACATGGGATACCTCTTCTTGGAGTGCATATTGATTTTGTTGAATTTGTTTCATGACTGCTTGTTGGTGTCTTCGGGTGTTAAACCGAAAAGTCAACTTCGGGAGTAGGGTTCTGATCAGAAAAGGGCAGATGGATGAGTTTTTTTTATGTTTTTATGTATTGAAAAAATGCAAATGATGCATGAAATTTTAAATATTTTAATGCAAAGCTCTTTTAGTTAATCATTGTTATTCATTGCGATAATTACTCTGTGATTTTTTTTACAATCAAAGATAAAGGAAAACACAATAGAGAGAAACACAAAGCTTTTATTCATCCTTTGAAGGGAAAGACAAATTACAATACACAGAGTTGCAAAGTACAAGTAGTGGAAACAAAAGAACTAATTAGATGCCCACCCTGAAAGTGACCCCTTAAGACTTGCGGAGATCCTCAATGTCAGTAATGAGTTCGACCATCGTCTTCTTGCAGAATTGGATGAAATGATTGACCTCCTCTGGGGTATCATCTGGCCACATGATCAAATCAACCTCCTTCAACTTATCCGGGTAGTCTTGAAGGGCGTAGTTAGTTAGTACCTCCATGTTGGTGTATTTGTCCCTTCATTCATTGTAAACGGTTTGGAGGTTGTGCATGATTTCATCCCTCTGAGCAATGGCAACTTCAGCTCCACGAAAAATCTTCTCCTATTATTTACAGTTGTTTTGCATCTCAACATAGGCTTGGTCATATATCACCCTCTTATGGTTCTTGATTTTCTTGCAAGCCCGTCCAATATTGAAATGCTCGCGCAAGAAGCTATGGCGAATCTAATCTCTCTCTCTAGTGGTTCCTTAGCTAGGAGGTCCTTACACTCCTTTAGAGTGGTCCTCAGTTCAATAAGTTGGGCTTCATAGTCTTCCCTCGCTTCTTTATTCATTGCATTTGACCTCAAGACAGTTTTCTCGAGGTCCCTGATGACTCGGTGAGCTTGATCCAACTTGTCGTTGCGTAAATCTAGCTCAAAATTAGCTCCTTGTAGAGCTCCAGCAACCCAAACTCTCTTCCCCCAGTTATTCAGAATCTCTTCTTGCTATCCTCAAAATTTTCACAAACTTTCTTACCCTTATCCTTCAAGATGTGATTATGTTCCGTGGCACGATTGAGTTGGACTCGTAATTGAGTGTTCTCCAACTCAAGCTCTTTGATTTGGTTGGTAAGTTTGTCCATGTCCTCTTGTAGGATAGCTCAGGCTCAGGCATCAGCAAGAATGAAGAAGGATTAAATAGATATAGCATCCTAACAATCCTATCCCTCTCTTTTACCCACAAAAAGTAGGGTTCCCTAGCTAAGATGTTTTTCTTACCCCATTTTTGGTCAATACGGACTATGTTTGTCCATGCTCTCCGTACTCTCTTCACATTAGAATCGATAGGGTCTACGGTATTAATGACGAACAGAAGGAAGTACCTTTCCTCTGGAGGACTCAACATGGCATACCCTAGTTGTATTTTGAGTATGGCAGGGTTATAGTTGATACAAGCTTGCGTTCTGATTAAGGGTACGTTTGGGAACCCTTTGTATCTTGAAATGACTTCTCTCGTATCCCATTCTCTCTTGTACCATAAAATTGCGCTGACAGAGAGAGATACAAACTTTTGAGGCCATGTCAGATTTCTTTGAGTAAAAGGCTCACGTTGAGGCATGCGGTCCCTCGTCCATTGATGCAGTAGAGGAGCACAATAAAGCAAAGTACCTCCCTTCTTCTCATGCCTTGTATGATAGGTATGATAGAAGTCGACAAGTAGGAGAGTCACCATATTCTTTTTTAGAAAGAGTTCAACTGCCAAGTGATCCACACACTTGTCCATATTTAGGAAGAGAACAATTTCGTGAATCGGGAGTGCCAAGGTTGCACTGCAGAATTCAGGTCTTTCTTCCTTCAACATTTCTGAGGCACGGGCTTCGAGGAACTTTTAGGTTTATCCCTTGATTGAACCGTTAACACCCTAGTTGTAGTACTGGGCCATTGTTATAGTACTGAGTCATTATAGTGATGACACCATAAACAACCTTCTCAGTCATAAGATCTATGATGTTCCCAAAGTTGGCTCTGAACTTCTTTTCCTTTAGGGGTGTCCCCTTTGAACCGAGGACCTTCAATGAACTAATGTCATGACTCTTGAACCGAAAAGTAGAGGTGTTTTTCCTTGCTGAAGTATCCATAATTGTGTCTGTAAATGGTCTTGTAATATTGCGTTTAAACAAACAAAAATCTTAAAGAGCTTTGCTTATTATTTGATGATGAATGTATGCATGAATTATTGTTTTTTTTTTATTTCCATAGGTTTTAAGCATGGGTTCATGGTTTCAAACCATTGTGACGAACCGTAGACTTTAATAATGACCGCTTAGAAAACAGGGTTCTCGCTTTTTATGCTCTAGGGATTTTGGAAAAATTGGGTGTAAGACACTGCCCCTAGAGTCATGGACTTCCTTTACTGTCCTCCGTTTATGTCAATTTACTTGCCAGGCGAGTGCTGCATCAAGATCATCTACTCTAAGTGAGATCTTTGTATTGACCCTTACGAGGAAGGAACCTCGGTGGCCTATACTACGCGACCATCAGTCTAGGCTAGCCATAGTTAAAGGTTCTAAAAAAGGGGTCTTAGGATCACTGACTCTATTAAAGGAAAGGATGCTTACGATGAAAGCACGACGATCATCAATCCGCTTAAGAGAATCTACCACTAAGTGAGGTTCTCGTACGACCCTAATGAGGAAAACACATCGCGGACCAATATGACTCTACCTCTCATATCTCAAGCAAACTTTCAGACTCGGGTGGAGAGTCGTTCACACAGGGTTTTCTTTACAATCATTATTGCTTTCCAAAATTTCTTCGTCACGGGACCAGGGATCCGGATCAACGGAAAAATAAGGAAAAATATGTACGTGTTATATATAGTAAAAATAAATGACGAATAAATCTCCGTGTACATAAATATAAACAAACCTAAACTAGGCCAGACTTGCTTAAGGAAAACCGGCTCCCCAGCAGAGTCGCCAACTGTCGCTACAGGGGGTAACGAGAAACTGGACAGAGCTTCCGGAGTGAAAGGAGGATCATTAGTGTCGCCACCGAATTATATTTATATGCCTCCATTGGAGAATGCAAGGGGAAATAATTGATAAAACCCTAAAAAAGATAAGCGCACGCGGAGCACTATAAAATGGATAGGGTATCGGTCTCGCAACCCTGATTAGGGTTCAAAAGTCAATTACGCGAGGAGAAGGTATTAACACCCCTCACATCCATGGTACTCCATGGATCCATTTGGGTTGTTTTTACGTACGTGGGATTTATCTGTCATTGTTTTTATTTTTCAAAATAATGTGTGAAAGAGGGGGTGCTTTTGTTATTATAGTGCTCGCCAAGGATTTGGGGCATTGTGCCTATGTATCACTCGTTTGGGGATGAGGAATCAGAGGTTCGTAGTTCGGAGTAGAAAATGTTTGTGTGTTGGTTGATTTTACATTTGAGAAAAAGGTTTTTGGCTTGGTGCCCTAAGGAAAAAATATGGTTTGATGGGTTGTGTTGATTTTACCTTGAACAAGGGTTATGAAAAGAGATTTTGATTAGATTGCACTAAAGTCTATGGGCAGAGGTGATTATACTAGATAACAAGCCAAACAACTTGCAATCTAAATAACCAGAATGGGGGTAGGAATACTACATTCTCACTCATTCTCCACCACTTAAGGCTCGTGGCGCACAATACTAGTCATAGTTATTAAGTATTTTAAGTTTGATTATGAAAAAGCCGCTTGACGTTGGATCAAGGGTTTGTTTATTTGATTATGAAATTTGGCTAATGCAACATGAATGCAGAATAACCGTCAAAGAAATTAATGGGTCTCATTGTAAGGTAGCCAAAGAGAAAGCATTGTGTGTGTAAAAGTGTGACCTATGCTAAATAAATGATAATGGTATTACAAACATGTCACCCTAAGGTGGTGCCATGGTGCCGTTTTTACAACCAGAATGCAAGTTACAAATGAAAACCCAAGTGTTCTTCAAAGTATCACAAAGAAAGTAATTAAAGGCCTCCAAGATAAGGTCCTAAATGGGATCCTCTAAGTCCAAGTGATTTAGTGTTTTTGGTATTTAAATTTTATCATGTTTTGGTTGTTATTTGAATGATGACAATAGTAAGTGCGAATGATGAATTTGTACAATGATAATGATGATGAATATGTGAATGACATACTAGATTTGAAACAATAAAAGTTGTTCAACCTCAAGTCCATCTATCAATAAATTTACAAAGATAAGACTATATAATCCAAGATTGATGGTTGATTTTAATTATTTTTGTTAACAAGTTATATATTAACTAGATGAAATATTTATAAGTTATATGAACCAGATGAAATATTTTCAAGTTAGATGGTTAGTATAAACAAAATGTGATAATAACAAGTTAGAGAGTTAGTATGAACAAGTCAAAAATGATAAATGAAGTATGAAGAGTTAGTGGGTTACTTTAAACAAACAAAGTGCACATGTATCAGATAAATCCAAATTAACAAGATTGGGCTTCAACCACAAGTAAAATGACTAAGTTTCTTGAGATATGGACAACCTATCCATACTTCAAAGTACCATGTATGAACTCATGGTCATCTAATGGTAGGTTTGAAGTATGGAATATTTTTAGGAATCTTAAACTAAGCACATCATGACTTAAGTGGTTTTCATTAGTCCTTCACTTCAAGACTTCATAAGTCCATAAATAATTTTTCAAATGAAAAAATAAGGTCACCATTAAATTCTAGAGGCAAAAATAAAGGGGATTGATGTTCAACATTTTTCCAAAATAATAAAAATAAAGGGGTTAAAAAATAAATCAAAAGAGAAAAAAAAGTAACATAAAAGTGAAAAATAATGGTCAGGGTGCACTCCTCAGGTTCGAACCCCTGACCTTGGGGTCATGGGGGAATCTATCCCCTTACCCACTGGGCCAATGGCCTAGTTGTGATAACAAATGGACCGAAGCAAATAAATAATAAAAATGCAAAGTAAATAGGATTCGCGCATGAACCAACCAACCACAGAATGACAACACAAGCGTTTGAATTCAAAATAACGCGCCAAAGGTCGTCTTCAACCCCTCAAAATCAAAACTTGAAATCAAGTGTTTTTAACTAGAATCAAGGGTTAAGACATGTTGTATGATCCTAAAAAAGTGTTCTCCTCACTCAAGATCCATTGATTGGCTATGAGTAAGGAGTTCTGGATCACAAACCAGATGAACAACTTAAACCTAAATTAAAAATTAAATGAAGAATGTGGAATAATCAAAGCTATAATGTTGGGGTTAATGATCAGAAATGAATTTCGAGTCAAGTGGTAACTTGTTTCAGAGCTAGGGGTGAGTATTTCTACATGATCAAATTTTTCTCATATGAGTTTTTCGACGACTGAGCTCAGGTAAGTTGAGGCTCAGGGAGGGTTGGTTGAGTGTCTGGAAAGCTCAAGTGAAGTGTGTAGAGTGTTTCTGGGCAGTGATTTATGGTTAAAAGCTTTGAAATAAAAAACCCGATGGTATGTTAATGGTGACTCAGATCAAATGTTCAGAGTTTGATGGGGGATTTTTTCAGCGTGATTTGGCAATGGGACACATTCACCTATTTTTAGGGAAGGTGTCTGGATGGTTTTGGAGGGGAAATGTTGAAGGTTTGAGCAGAATGGACATGTGATTGGAATGTGGCTTGGAGTTGACTTGAGGAACGTTGAAACGACTATGTTATGACCTTGCTAGCAGCCCATACAAGTTAGCTTTGATCCCTTGCATTGATTTGGAACCAACAAAGGCACAGAAATTGTATGCTGCATGACTTTCTTTTTGCTACTTTGGGAAAATTTTGTTTTTGCACATGGGGTGGGGTTTGGCTTTATGAGAAGTTTTGGCTTGCATTTTGACTTTGATTCATACCTCAATATCATTTACGACATGTTTGTGGATCAAAGGGACCAAAATAAATGAGTTTTGGGACTTGGCATGTTGAATTGCACATTCTAACTTATGTGGTCTACCATTGCACATCAGGATGAACGTCCATGTTTAGACCAAGACCAAATGAAATTGGCTTGTGCACTTTGCTTCAATTTTAGGAAATTTTTTTCTTGACATGAACTTGATTGAATTCAAAAAGAACCAGGTCAAAAGGGTGTGTGGTTTGGAAATGGAAACATCCCAAAGTAGGGGTCATGACATGATTTTTGGGCATGGTAGGCATGTTGGACTAGCTTGGCCAATAGAAAAATTGAGCCCCTTACTCAATGAATTAGGTATTGGACCTTGAAACAAAGTTGTAGATGAAGTTATTTAGGATATTTCTCTTAAAGTGGAACTTAAAAATCTTGAAAAATGAAGAAGTTGTAGTCTTTAGAACTTCCCATGGGCCATTCTTGCCAAAATGTGATCAACCAACATGACCTAGTTTAAGGGTTTTTTGGATTTCTTGCTTTTCAAGCCATAATTATGGATGTTTTTACCTCAAATGACCATATCATGATGGTAAATGAAGTTTGGGAATTTTTGGAGTGGTTTTAGGTCAAATTGGTGGGTGGATCAAGCCATGGAAGGTTGAAAAATCAAGTGTGAACCAACTACTTGCAACATGGATTTGATGTATGTTTAAGTGGTTGATTTGGATTATAATGGACATCAAATAATGTTGAATGAATGGTAGGGTGATTGGATGGCCAAAACTGATCAATCTCAATAGTCAAGAAGCCCCCAAATTAGGGTTGTTGGGTCATAAGTTTAATCACGAACCATGGTTAAATGAACTAGGGTTTGAGTTGTAGGGATTCAATTGAGATGTTAAAGATCATGGGGCATGAACAAACTTTGGATTTGAGGGGCCCTTGATGGCATGGTAAATATCCATGGTGAGTCATGATTTGTACAAGCCAAAAGATAGGTCTAGGGTTAAGGTTTGGTCCTTGGGTGGCCATATGAGTATTGAAGCTTTTTCAAAGAGGACTTGCCACCAAAATTAGACTTGGGGAGTGAGTGAGATTTCTTTAATGATACTCCAAGCTTTACGGGATGCTTGGGGATGAGATTAGGTTTAACGTGGCTTGGGAACACCCCAACATGACCAAATGATCTGGTGGCTTTGCAGATGAACCTCATGCCTTGGGCTTTATGGATTATTATGACAATTGAGTATAAATGCATATGAGATGTATGTATGGGATGTATGATTAAGGTTTAGGGCTCAAGAAGATGATATGGGGTAAGGAAAATTTGAGGGTATGACAGTCACGAAAGATCATGTCTCTCACACATTCGGATATTGAGTGGTATAATCATGCTTACCATAAAGTGAAGATCATTGACAATTATGGAGAGTTTCCTAATGTGCCTTTTTCTCGGTACAAAAGTATTTAAAGAAGAAGAATGAAAAGGATCTTTCCAGCAAGAAAGAAAGGTGCAAGAGGATTTACTTTCCTCTGACATTCAGCCAAATACTCCACTTATTAATGAAATGAGATTCTTTTAGCTATTTCAAAAATGTTATCCTTTATAATGTTTGCAATAATTGTTAAAAGTTCCTTGAAAAAAATTCATTTGCATTAGCACATCATGCATCTTGCAAGCATTTTCCATTCCAGGAAACTCATATGTGTCTTTTGTCTCTGTTAGTCAAACTGTATCATCCATACAACACTCGGGCGGGTCAACAAAGAAGGATGGATCAACTCGAGCAAGAAAACTAGGAGCTCCAAGAATAAGTAAACACTCTGAAAGAAAGCTTAGAAAGACTCGCTAACATGATGGAAGCGTTGGTGGCTGCTCAGAATCAACCACCACCTAATTCTCAAAAGATTATTAAAAGAATCGTGATCTCCGAGATTGTGTTTACACTTGTTTCTATGACACCCCTTAGTGATCCTCAGTACCACAGTACCACAAGAATGTCAAATAGAAACCCATTTTCCTTTGGATTTTGATAAGAAATAAGAAATAAGCAATGAGAAATATCAATTTGAACCAAATGAAGACCAAGGCATCAAATAAAGATAGCCATAATATCCAAGCAAGCATTCTAATAGCTAGCAATCTTCAGTGTCTTCCAATGTATCAAATGAAATATTCCTTGATCAACTCAGAGCAAAACATCATACATAGACAATAATAACAAAATAACAATTAAGCATAAAGATATAGTAACAGATGAATCAAGGGAACTCAAGGTCTTGCATCATATGAAAGCACAAGTAGAGATAACTCAATCTCAAATATTGGCATTGGCCAAGTCCTTTAGCATAGGAAATATTTCCTAGTTCTAAGTATATAAGTTCAGATCAAATCTTAACAGTCCACCAAATGTTTTTTAGGGTGTTTTGTTGTTATTAGATGTTTTAAGGTTGCAAGACCACAAACAAAACAAAGACAAAAAACAATATATACAATCACAAGAAATGGCTCAAATGAGAAAAGTGAAAAGGACTTGAAACATAAACAAGTTGGATGAAATGTAAATGGCAATGAATGATAAAGGTACTTGCAATTTAAAGTGCATAAAGTAAATGACTTGAAAGTAAAGCAACATTAATAAGAATTAATCAATGGATAGTCAGATGTTAATGGTTATTTTTAATTAATTAAGTCATTCTTTAGAGAACACTCAACCATTCATTCACAAGTATGAATCCTTGAACCAAGACATCATCCATGAGAAGGGCTCCAACTTCGATAAATCAACAAGTACGCCACTAGCTCCCATGAATGGAAAAAAGGTCAAGTTCTCCCACAATGCCATGACGAATTAGAGACTTACAATCTCACTTACTAGAATGCTATGCCTTGAGGGTCAAATTTAACTTTATGTTAAGCAATCGTAATTGGACTTATGTAGAAGTCATAAGTATTTGAGGCCGAGAACTAAAAATATAGGCGTTAATGCATGTTAGAGATTTGGTACAAGGAACCAAATTCCTAAAACATACAACACACTAAAAGAAAATGGGATGGGGGAAGACCTATCTCAGTCTGGGGAAGAATATGGATGAATATAAAGAAGGAATGGGAAATAGAAACACAAATTGATCATGAGAGGAGTTTCATCTGATCAATATCATCCATTCATTTTGGGAGATGAAATGTACATTTCATCAATCCCCTAAATCAAATGGTATTGATCAAACAAAAGTCAAATCAACCATGACCAAGGCCCAAACAGAAAGTCAAACATCATAAGACCATAAAAATGACTCATCATAAATTTGAAACATTTAATCAATTAAAAATCAAATTAAAAGTGAATTAAAATGCATTTTGATATGGACAAAACCCAAATCCCTTCAAAACACCAAATAAATGGCCAAGGGATTTATCCTAGGTCAAACAAGGTCAAAGGACCTTAGACAAAAAATTTCATGATTTTTGGAAAGTCAGAATTATTTTAAAACAATTAAAATAATACACAAAAACATTTAATCCATGAAAATATCAAAATTAATCCAAAAAATAATTTGAATTCAAAATATGAAAGAGAAAAATATATGAAGTTTTTTTTATGAAAGTCCCATGTTTTTTGGACTAAAAACGAAATTATTATAAATTAAATAAAATAAAGGGATTAAATGAAAATTCAGAAATTAAAATAAAATTCAGAAAAACAAGGGCCATCAGATCTCCCTCATTAATTGAGGTGGAAGATCTGATGGTCAAGCACACGTTTCCACCAAATACCATACCACCGGAGCTAGGGCTCCGGTCATCTTCTCCGGTGGACCTCACTGGACTGGTTCACCATCAACCACCACCAAAATAAAAAGTAAGAACATCTTTTTAAAGGAAAAATGCTCAAGAACTCGAATCTAGCCTCCATTTCTTCCAATTCCAAGTATATTGAAAGATATATGCATTAGAAATTTGAGGTGCATGATCTGAGTTGCTTCGATTTGACCTCAAAGCAACTCAATATTGTTGCCTACATTGGTAGGACTTCAGACAACCAATAATCAAAGGCAATGGTGAAGAATTGAGAGAGAATCAAAGGCTTGATTTCACCGGGATGGTGAACATGGGGATGATATTGGAAAAAGGCGTCCGAGAGGGACGTTTTTCCATAGACGAAGCATCGGTGAGCAAGAAATACGGTGGTAGTTTCTCTAGAAATAAGGAAGGAGAAGCCAATGTAGTACAAGCAGGAAGATAGAGAAGACCCCTTGTGAAGAAGAATTCTCAGTCCCGTCAACATCATCATCAAGTATCATCAGTAATTCATGTTTTTACCAATAATTCAAAGAATTAATCAGTTTCTGTTTATTGTATAGTTTAATTATATCATACATTGCATTGGGAGAGGTCATCAAGCATATTTAATTGTATCATACTTTGTTTTTCCTTGTTTACTAACCCAAAGACCAAAAATACGTCAATGTATAGTTTACTTCTTTTGTAGGTAGTGTGTGTGTTCACCAAGGCCTTAATAAGCTCATATATAGGGTTTAAGACCCTTAGTGCAAGGATACTAATCAATATATGGTTCACATTGACTCTAGACATCATATATGGGTCCCCATGATCTTCATTTATCACTTTAATCAAGAATTTATCAAGATTTTGAAGCTTGTTTGCCTTGGAAACCCTAATTCATCTGGGTATCTTGTGTGACTTTCTCAGTATGTTTCTTCATCATTTGATAAAATATTTCAAGGGATACTTCATATTACATCATCTTATACATATCTGATCCTCCACGAGTCCAATATATCAAGAGAATTTCAAGTTTGCAAGATGATTCATGGTGGTTGACTAGAGAAAGTCAACTGGTCAAAACTAGGGTTCACTAGACCCTATCTTATACAATTTTTGTCATATGAAAATGATTCAAAGATAAACATTACTCCTTATGACATTTCACACAACTTTCATGTTGAAGTCAATATCTAGTTTTGCTTGGAAAGTCATTTTTTATGGTCAAAGATTATAGGTCATTTTGTCTAAACCTTAGTTAAGAGGTCAACTTCCAAGGACCATAACTTTCTAAATTTTTATGATATGAAGGCCATTCAAGTTTCATTATCAAATTAAATAAGTCCTCTTCATCTTTTATTCTTGTAATAAACTCAAATTCAACTTGAAAATGCATGTGCCAATAGGAAACATTATAGGTCCTTTCGGGCCATTAACAATGAACAAGAGATTTTCCTCAACTTCTAAAATGCATACCTCCTTCATACCAAATCGAAATTAGGTCCAATTTGTAACCAAATTTAATAGGTTTGAAATAGCTACAATGTTTATAAAGGAAATTTTTCCATTTGAAGCCCATATCAAAAGTTATTCAAGGTGGAAGAAGTTAACATTTGGCTTGGTACTTAGAAAAATTTAATTTATGTTTGATTTTTCAAACTTCCACCTCAAAGTTTATCATGATCCAAGCTTCAAATAGAAAATTTTTCCACATAAAATTTGTTCCCATTGATCTCAACTTTCCAAAAAGTCTAAAATCATCTCATTTGGCCGAGAATTGGATAACTTGCGCATGGTTTCTCTTCAAGGCTCCATTTGGATAAATCTCATGTTCACATTCCAATTTCCATTGCATGATATAATGAGACACTTTCAGCATTGCACATGATGAAATTCGGACCTGATTACATCATCTAATGGGCCTATCAGACGCCCATGTGTAGCACCTCAAATTTGCACCTATCATTGTACATACCATTTCATATTAGGTCATAGCATATCATGGTCCATTGCATAACATTTGCATTGTCCTCAGTTGCCTCAAGAGCAAGCAAGCCAGAATTAGGTCAAACTGATCAGGAGATCAGTCAACCAAGCAAGCAAGTTTGTTTCTCAAGACCCCAATTTTGGCCCTAAGATCCCTCATGGCCCATATCATATCATATCATGGCCTCGAGGATCATTGCATGCCCTAGTTCCCTCTTAGTGGGTAGGTTGCTTTGTGAGTGTGGTTCTTGATCACCAAGCATACTTTGCATTTGTATATCTTTGCTTTTCATATGTTTACTAACCAAAAAGTACAAAAATATTGTCAGTCTAACCTTGTTGCTTGCAGTTGAAGCAATCATCAGCAATTAGGTCAAAGACAGTCAACAGTCAGTCAAAGCAGTGGATGGTGGCCATTCTTGCAGAATTTGGGCACCATGATCCATAATCACAAGTTAATACAACTTGGGACATCATCTGAAGTCAAGGTCTCAAGGAATTAGGGTTTGGAATTCATCAGAAGTGGTTCAATCATCCAAAACCCTAGAAAAGTCAACAAAAAGTCAAACTTGGTCAACAGTGGATTTAATCAATGATTTGATGGATATAATTGATTTGAAGAAGCTCATTCATGCTTATATAAGCCTCATCTATCATGTCAAACCTCATCATGGAAGAATTTGAAGTAAAATCAGAAATTTCCCAAAATAGAAAGTGGACCTGTAATTTCAACTGCCAAAAATGGAAACTTCTTGATCTTAAACTTACATCATGATACAAGCTTCAAATGAATTTTTGCCCAACATGAAAGTTGAAGATCTTGTTCTCCCATTTTCAAAAAGTCCAAGAACTCTCAAATCCCATGTATGGTTGTCAAGATATGATCAATTCAATTTCAAATATTTGTGAACTTCAAAGAGCCATATCTCATGAACCATAAGGCCAAATTTGGTGGGGTTTTTCCTACAAACCACATTTTTCCTCCTCTTTCCAAAAATATAAATTTCATCCTCCAAAACCTTGCCAATCAAAATGGCATTTTTTTGACCTATTTCATTTAAAAATCAAGTTTGACCAACCTTTGACTTTTTGAATTATTGGTTTTTTCTCCATTTGGCCAATTGGGATTTGTTTCATATCATATTTGAAACTTGCTCCAAGCTTAAATTCATGCTCATGCTTTCATCATACCATCATTTTGGACCAAAATGCAAAATTGGCAAATATGCAAAATAGCTTCATTAAGTAAAAGCAAGGTTAGCATTTCATCAGCAGACCAAAAACAGCAAACACAAATGTCATTGGCAGCTGGTTTCAAGGCCCAATTCGTGTACAGCTTGCACCCTCCATGTCCATTTGGTTCAACTTAGCAAAATTGCAAATTGGTTCAAGTAGCTTAAACAAGTTTACCACATGATTAAGGGATGTTAAACAGAAATATAAAAGCAACTTTTCTGCTCATTCCAACCCTAGAAAACACAGCAGCCTCGACCAAAAACTTCATTCCCTCACTCTTGCATTTTTGCTCACTTGGCTTTTCTACTCAAAATCTTCAAAGAGCCCGAGTTGTTCTTGCTTCTTCCATCACCTGGACGACCTTGTGAGGCATTGTGAATCACCAATCATCATCTGCACAGCCCCTTCCTTGTTCTGTTTTCAAAGAGCATAACAATGGTGAAAGGAGATTGGAGGAGTTCCAAGCACTCTTGAGCTGGAAAAGTTTCATCATCCTTCATTACCAAGCATTGCCTGCATCTGTTTGCACTCATATCCATCAATACATCACTGTTTTACAAATTGCTTCAAAATCAAGTAAGTAATCGACCTCCACCATTTGCCTTGCCATGATATGTTTATGAAAGATCTTCTTATGCTGATTCTAATGAACTAAAGCTTGCTTGAAATGGTGGTTTTATGATGGAGAAATCTGAACTTCTTTTTTGTGTACAAATGAACTTTTGCTCGATTTGCCATGCTTGCATTGATTCATTGAAATGTGATGCTATATTCTTGTTACTTGATGTATGATGATGCTATTAGTATGTTTGATTTGGATTTCTGGGCATCTTGAAAATTTCGAATGGTTGAAGATGATGATGATCATGCTGTTATTTTGAAACCCTACTCTGCCCAGAACATGAACTCATGATTATGTTTGGTTTGTTGTTAGTTGATGTACATGTTAATGGTGTTTCATAGGCCATGCTTAATTGATGACTCTGGTTACGTTTTGTTGTTTATGATTATTGGTCGAACATGAAGAACATGAAACATGGCTGTGCTAAAACCCTAGGGTTTTTCTTAAACCCAGAAAATTTGAATGATTGGCTCGGGTACTGTTTCATTGGCTGGTAGCCAATCACAACATTTCGTTGTGTGTACCAAAACGCAGAGTTTGGTTTAGTGAGGCGGGTATTTACACAATTGCCACGCTGACTTTGCTTTGACCAACCTTTCCATGTTATTTGATCATGCTTGCTCCAATTATTCATCCAACTTGCAAAATTCATTTCTCTCTCAAATTAACTCCAAAAATCATGAAAATTTTTCCATCATCTTCACATGGATGTCTAGTATTTGATCCTGATTTTTAATTAATTTTTCATTGGCTGGATTTTGATTGGTAATTGGTTTCTTGACATGTATGCATAATTGACACCTTGTGCCATTCCTTTTGTGAAATACTCATGTTGTATCCAATGAGCTTGAAATTTTTTGTGGTGAAACTAGACTCATTTACCTTTGTTTCCATATAGAGTTTATGCATTTCTCATATGTGGTTTGTGAGTTACAAATTTTTGAAGTGAGGTGTTGCATTTGGTGCTACATGAATGATATGCATTTTCCCAATTTTTGTTCACATGCTTCCTTACATCCAAATGACCCCAAATTTTGCATGAACCATCTATCACATGTCTAGTTTGTGTATGAATTTTCTTGGATTTAATCTTGCTGTTTTCCATTTGATTGCGAATTTTCTTCCCTGCCTAGTCAAATGTTGACTTTTTGTGCTACACATTGCCATATCCTTTGTGAAATTCTCATATCTTATTGTATGTTCATGAAATTTCATATGTGATAACTAGACATCTTGAGCTTTGCATTGGTGTTAATCTCATTCATTTCTCATCTGTTTTCAATTTGATATGATTTTTTGAAGTTGACCCATGTTTGTTGACCTTCATTGTGCATGCTTGAATTTGGTTTGACTTCTTGATTTTAATTGTCTGCCTTCCTCTCATCCAAATGCAATGAAATTTGACATGCTTGCCATGCTAGATGTTAGGATTTAATGTGATTTATTTGATAATTTTTGAGATTGTTTGGGTTGACTTTTGAATGAGGTCTTGCTGTTGACCTTTTGTATGCTTCTTTGCCATGCTTTGCATTCTTTTGTGTATGAAATGACATTGATGCATGATTTGATTGTGAATCCAATTGAGGTAGCTTCTTAAATGTTTGACCTTGACTTTGGTTGACTTTTCCTTGCTGTTTTGACTTTTTCTTTCATCTTTGACCCTAGGCTAGTCCTAGTGGTCTTTTGAGCTTACAATTGAGTTAATGTTTCAAGTTAAGCACCAATGCCTCAAAGATCATTCAAATTTGATTGAGTTGGATTATATATATCATGTGCTAACCCTTGTTTTGTAGGTGTGACTCATATAATTGAGTCTTGTGCTTTGCACATTGGTCCCTCTGTGGTTGACTGTTGTTTATCCTCTCCTTTTGTTTTAAACTGTTGAACTGTTTACTAATTGGTTTGACTTTTTCAGGTACTTTAGTTGCTTAAGTTCTTTGAACTTGCTTGCTTTGCTATTTAGCATTTGCTTTGAGGTATAATTACTTCTTCTTCATGTAGTCTGGAGACCCGGTCTGTTATTTGACCGGGCAAACTGTCTGAAGCCCTCCTTAAGAGGCAATGCTTGTGTGTGTTTAAAATTGTCCCAAGCAGGAAAAGTCCTTCAAGTAAGGCAATTGGTAGATCAAAGGGATAAGCAACCTATCCCCTACTATTCAGTGAGTCCTCTCCTTGCTCCCATTACATGGTTGAAGCATCGAGATAAAAACCCAAGATCAATCGAGTCAATAATGTGGAAAGAGCTCCATCTTTCTGAGCTCCCACACTTTCTTATATGCTCTCCCTGATCAGGGATAGAAGCAAATGAGGCACACCCCTCATCTCCTTTTCATCTGCTTCACCTTAGCCTCTCAATGGCAAGGTTAAGAGCGACATTTACCCATTACAGTGGACTTTCATAGTCAAACCCTCTTGTGTGAGCCCCCTTGTTTGGCTATAGAGTGTGCTGTCTGATTCTCATTGATTGATTGATTGCTTCATATGCACTTGCTTGCCTGTATGTTATGCATTTATTATCATCAATTGCCATTAATGCATGATCATCTCTTTGTCTGTGTGACACTGTCACTTTTGTTTACCCATTGAGGACAATTGTAAGTCCCACAAGTTGGCATTTGTTCCTATGATATGGAAGTGAGTATAAGACCATCACATTGGCCACTCATCTTATCTTTGCTTGATTTGTTTGTATGTGAGGATACAACTGTAAGTCCCACGAGTTGGCATTTGTTTTCCTAGGATCATACTGTGTGTTAGAGTAAGTCCCACAAGTTGGTATCTGACACCCCTGTTTTGCTTTCTTTGTTTGTATGTGAGGATACAATTGTAAGTCCCACGAGTTGGCATTTGTTTTCCTAGGATCATACTGTGTATGTTAGAGTAAGCCCAGACTGATTGGCATCTAACACCATTGTTTTGTTTTCTTTGTTTATGAGAGGATGCAATTGTAAGACCCACAAGTTGGCATTTGCTTTCCTATGATCATGTGTGGAGTTAACCTAAGTCCCACAAGTTGGCAGTTGATTCCCATATTTCCTTCTTGTTTTCTTTTTGAGGAGATTAGTGTAAGACCATTGAGTGGCCTCTGATATCCATTTCTGTTTTAGGAGATTGGTGTAAATCCATCTATTGGTATCCGGTATCCGCCTTTTATTTCTTTGTTTGAGGAGATTAGTGTAAGACCATTGAGTGGCATCTGATATCCAGTTTTATTTTAGGAGATTGGTATAAGCCCAGTGATTGGCATCCGATATCCGCCTTTGTTGACTTGCTTGTTTATTCGCTATTATCCATTGCTATTCCAAAGGACACACTTGAATCATCTCCCATATGATTTCAAGAAGTGAACCTTCTAAGAAGTTTTACAATCCATCTTCATCCATTCATCCTCATTATGTCCTAAACCTTTTCACACATTTACCTTCAAACTCGACATAGATATTGTGCAAACATCTTCATGCTTTCAAACTAAAAACCTGGACCCCAAGTCCTTGACTTTTTTCAAAAATCCATTTCATAATATTTCTTTGAATCAATCCTAATCATACTCTGACTTCACTTTCATAATCACAATCAATTAACTTCACTCATTCACTTGTTTTGGCCTTGTCCATTAATCTTTTCATGCATTAGCCATAGGTTTCAATTATCATTGTGGTTGATGTAAACCTCACCTTATCTTTAGTGAGTCGACAGTAAGACTTCCGTACTGAAAACAGGGTTAACCCCTCTAGTGCGTCGAAGCTATCCTCACATGGTGGATGTTGGTCTTGGTCGAGTTTTCTCCCGTTGATAATGAAAAGCCTCAGTGCTTGTGTTTAAAATTGAATCCACCAACTTTTGGAAATCTTTTAGCCGAACTACGGCGTTTTGATCCTTACCTTTGATGGAAGGTACGTAGGCAATGGGTTCATCCGCTCAAACCCAATAAAAATTGTACATTCTTTTCTCACCATCCCAATCATGTTTGCACAAGGCATATGTCATAACAAATAACAATTTAGCATAACAAGTGTGAAAAGGGCTCCCTAGGAGTACCTAGGACGTAGTGGGTGCCTAACACCTTCCCATTGCGTAACTTACCCCTTACCCGGAATCTCTGATCTTTTATTAGTTTTCTACGTGTAAAACTTCTTAGGCTTTTGTTCGCTTTTTAGCCAGTCCTTTGGATAAATAAAAGTGCAGTGGCGACTCGAAACTTCATTGTATGCTTTGCTTATGATTTAATCGATAGATCATATAGCGACGAATACACCGCTACAGAAAAGTGGCAACTCTGCTGGGAAATGCAAACTTATCCTTGGCGGTAGTGCCTACTTTTCACCTTTGTTGTGCTATATTGTTATTTGTTATTCGACTTATTCTTGTACAATTTGGGATCACTGTATTGATTGTAATGTGTGAATTGCTTGCTATACATTGCTGTTTGCTTTGGTGATTTGTGAGATGAGTTCTATACCCGAACTCGAGTGCACTCTAGGATAGGAGAATGGCATAGTCTCGTTGACTGGTGTGGAGTAGTCCTTAGCCAGTTGACTTGCGAGTCCATTCACTTGGTGGAGGTCATGTTGAACTAATAATGTCACACGAGTTATTTGTGGTTAGGCATTATTCTTTCAATCATGTGCCGCAGAAGCCAAGGACCTTAGTTTACCAAACCCATCTTGGCCTATTTTTTAGGACCGTAGTGCGGAGGTCGTTCAGATGTCAGTTCTGATACGATTGTCACGCGATACTACACTCATAAGAGTTTCTCTTGAGAATATTCTTGGAATACGAGTATTCGTTCCTCCGAAAATATTCGAAAGATGGAACGATGATTATGGGAACCTCTGATAGAACATGTCCGGCAGGTTTAAACCCTAGTACACTCCCTTTGGGTGGTTCTTAACCGAGACTCCATGCTCGTGACTCTCAACAAACCCATGATTCGTGGTTGAGTCGTTCAAACATTGTTAGTATCAATGGATCCCGGATCAGGGGTAAAACCTAAATCCACCAAAGCGGCTGGTTGATATTAGGGATGTTTGAACCGGTTCATGTACCGTTAATATTAATGGAACTTGGGTGTCGATCAGGTGAAAACCTAAATCCACCAAAATGGATGATTGATATTAGGGGTACATAGAGCTTTCCCACGACCTTTGTTTGGTGTGCCTTGCTTGATCCTTGAGTGTGTTTGTTGCATTCATGCATTCATGCATTCATCCGCATACATGTCATCATCAGAAAAAGGAAATTTTCAAGGAACTTAAAGGGTTTATTTGCAAAATTTTCAGACAATGGAAAGACCAAAGAGGCATACAAAGAAGTACAGCTTTAAGCAGCCTGACGTAAAAGAGTTAAGGAATCTGACATCATATGTATTAGATCCCTTGGGTTTCAAAGCTCGCTATGGGAAGCTTCTGCCTCTGCTCACCACTCAGGTTGACGAAGGATTGATGAGTACTCTAGCTCAGTTCTATGATCCGCTCTACCATTGCTTCTTATTTCCGGACTTCCAGCTACTGCCGACTTTGGAGGAATATTCTCACCTTATTGGGATTCCTATTCTGGATCAGGTGCCGTTCAGTGGCTTAGAGGATATTCTATCTGCTCGAGAGATTGCTAGCTTGTTGCATATAGATGAAGATCTGATTAGAGCTAATCTAACTACCAAAGGCGGAATTCAAGGTTTTCCTTCCGAGTTCCTCATTGCCCAAGCTACCTTTTATGGGAAGGCCATGAGTGAGGATGCCTTTGAGGCTCTATTTGTGCTACTCATCTATGGATTGGTGCTGTTTCCCAACTTCGACAAGTTCGTGGACATGAACGCCATTAGGATCTTTTCAGTCCTTAATCCAGTTCCGACTTTGTTGGGTGATGCTTATGTCTCCTTGCACCTCAGGAATATGAAGAATGGAGGAGTCATTGTCTGCTGTTTACCCCTGCTGTACAAGTGGTTTATTTCGCACTTGCCGCAGACAGTCGCTTTTAAGGAGAACAAGGGATGTCTACGGTGGCCTCAGAGACTCATGTCTCTCACCAATGATGATATCACCTGGTATGATCGCGTGTATGATACCGTCCAGATCATCGACTATTGTGGGGAATTCCCTAATGTACCTCTTCTTGGCACATGTGGTGGGATTACCTACAATCCTATTCTTGCACGTCGTCAGCTTGGGTTCCCCCTAAAGGATAAACCTAATAGCATTCTGTTAGAAGGCATATTCTTCCAGGAGGGTAAAGATCCCCAAGGCCTGAAAGCTAGATTTGTCCGTGCTTGGCGCAGTATTCGCAAGAAGAGTAGGAATGAGTTGGGTCCAAAGAACTGCATTGCTTTGGAGCCCTATACCTCTTGGGTCAGACAGAGAGCTGCTACCTACCTGATGCCGTATGATCATCCGAGACCTACACTGTTGGATGTGGCTGGGCCTTCAACCCTCCCTACCCAACGTGTAGAGGAGTTGAGAGAGGAGGACCTTTCGCGTGCCTGGATCCGTGAGAGGGAGGAATTGCTGCAGCAGCTCAAGGAGAAGGATGCTATGATTGAATTTCTCGAGCACCGAGTGATCGACGATCCGAACGACACTTGGACTTCTCTGCTTCCTCAGTCATCCAAATTCTGGAAGAGGAAGTATGATCGACTTGCAAAGGAGAAAGCTGACATGGAGGCTGCCTATGAGAGGGAGATCAAGAAGTTGTGCACTTCCCGTCTTCCAGCATCCCGAGCTTCTAGGGATCCATAGGATGTCATTTACCTTTTCTCTTTGTAATGAATCAAAAATGCTGTATTTCTTTGTCTCAATATATTGAATGAAATATTTTCCATAAGCAATTAAAATGTTTAAATATTCAAAATATTGCAAGTAATACCCTAAGAGTTCCTTGAAAACAAAGCATTTGCACAAGCATTGCATGCATCATCTTTGCATAAACAGGTGTTCTCAGGCCGTCTTCTCACTTTGATTCCTGTGTCTAGACAGGATAGCTGATCAAAGGCCGCACCGCTACTCAACGCGACTCAACCATCAACGCAACATGGATCAAGTACAGGCCGAGTTAGCTGAGATGAGGGCTAACATGGCCCAGTTCATGCACATGATGCAAGGGGTTGCGCAAGGGCAAGAAGAACTCCGAGCACTGGTTCAGAGGCAAGAAGCTGTTATTCCACCACCTAACCAGGCTTTGCCAGAAGGAAATCCAGTTCCTGACACTCCTGCTGCTGCTATTCCCGTCAACAACTACGCTGTGGGTGAAGAGTTGAGGGGTATCCGAGTTGACGGTCAACCGATTGCTCCAGATATTGCTAGTGCCCGAGTCATTCATGCTCCAGCCCGTAACAGAATTCCAATTGTCGACAGACAAGAGGATTTGTTCACTATGCTCAGCGAAGACGACGACATCTTGGGTAGAAATGATGCGAGAGATCGCAAAGTTGAGACCCTTGCTGAGAAGATCAGGGCAATGGAATGTCAAAACTCCCTCGGTTTTGATGTTACCAATATGGGATTGGTAGAAGGACTGAGAATCCCGCACAAGTTCAAGGCGCCGTCATTTGACAAATATAACGGTACCTCCTGCCCTCGCACCCACGTGCAGGCATACTACAGAAAGATATCCGCATACACAGACGATGAGAAGATGTGGATGTATTTCTTCCAAGACAGCCTATCTGGGGCGTCTTTGGATTGGTATATGGAGTTGAAGCGGGATTCCATTAGATGCTGGAGAGACCTGGGTGAGGCGTTCCTCAGGCAGTATAAGCATAACATGGACATGGCTCCGACCAGGACTCAGTTGCAGAGTCTCTGTCAGAAGAACAACGAAAGCTTCAAAGAGTACGCCCAGAGATGGCGCGAACTGGCTGCAAGAGTTCAACCCCCTATGCTGGAAAGGGAGTTGACTGATATGTTCATCAGTACTCTTCAGGGTGTTTACATGGACCGGATGGGAAGCTGCCCATTCGGAAGTTTTTCTGACGTCGTTATCTGCGGCGAAAGAACAGAGAGTCTGATCAAGGCTGGGAGGATCCATGATGCAGGTTCCTCATCTTCTTCCAAGAAACCCTTCTCTGGGGCACCTCGCCGTAGAGAAGGAGAAACTAATGCTGTGCAGCACAGAGGGGGTGCGTACAGAGCCAACACTACCCGAGATCAGTATCGTCCAGTGGCTGCAGTGACTATTCCTGCACCTCAACCTCGTCCACAACAACAGAGAGTTCAACAACAACCGCAACAACCGCAACAACCGCAACACAACAGCAACAGCAGCAACGTCCCTATCAGCCGAGACAGGGTTTGCAGCCTAATAGAAGATTTGACCCATTACCCATGACGTATGCTGAGCTTCTGCCTGAGTTGCTCAGATTGGGTTTCGTGGAGTTGCGTACAATGGCTACTCCAACAGTATTGCCGCTTGGGTATGATGCGAACGTTCGCTGTGACTTTCATTCTGGGGCACCAGGCCATCATACTGAGAGATGCCGAGCTTTGCAGCACAAAGTTCAAGACTTGATCGATGCTAAGGCGATCAATTTTGCTCCGGTGCCGAATGTAGTAAACAATCCTATGCCTCAGCATGGCGGGCATAGGGTTAACAATGTTGAAGATGGAGAGGCTGAAGACTTGATTGTGAATGTTGATGAAGTTCAGACTTCTTTGTTAACAATCAAGAGTCGTCTACTGAAGGGGGGTGTTGACCCAGGATGTGAAGAAGATTGTTTGAGTTGTACAGAAGCTACTGATGGTTGTGACCAGCTGAAGGCTGGTATTCAAAGATTAATGGATGAAGGCTGTCTGCAGTTCAGCCGGGCCGTTAAAGATGATGGGGCAGTGTCTACTGTCACCATATTTTACAAGCCGTCTGAAGGACGAGGGCGTGGAACTGTCAGTGCACCCACAACAAACAATGCTCCGGTTACCATTCCAGCTCCGGTAACCATCCGCGCTCCGACTACTATTGTTGCGCCTGGCAGAAGGCAGATTGAAAATAGTAGAGCAGTTCCCTGGAGATATGACGACGCCTATCGCCGAGATAGAAAAGTTGGTAACCAGACGAGACCAGCTGTGCAAGCTCCGGTTACAATCAGTGCTCCTGTGAGAGTTCCTGTTGTTGCAAGTCCTGTGGTGGACAATGTTGGAGGACCAGGAGGCTTCACCAGGAGCGGACGACTGTTTGCTCCTCAGCCTGTGAGGGATGCTACTGCTGAGGCATCCGCCAGAGCTAAGGGCAAACAGGCAATGGTTGACGAGGAACCGGCTCAAAAGGAGGCTGAGGGTTCTTTCCAGAAAGACGTTGAGGAGTTTATGAAGATCATTAAAAAGAGTGACTACAAGATCGTGGATCAGCTCAACCAAACTCCTTCAAAGATTTCGATACTCTCTTTGCTGATGTGTTCTGAGGCACATCGGGATGCCTTGCTGAAGATGCTGAACATGGCATACGTCCCGCAAGAGATATCCGTCAACCAGTTGGAGGGTGTGCTAGCCAATGTGAGTACCAGGCACGGTGTAGGTTTCACTGACCTAGACCTAACGCCTGAGGGACGCAATCACAACAAAGCCTTGCACATCACTATGGAGTGCAAAGGTGCTGTTCTATCTCACGTGCTAGTGGACACCGGGTCGTCCCTGAATGTCCTGCCGAAGCAGATTCTAAAGAAAATCGATGTCGAGGGAGTTGTGCTCACTCCCAGTGATCTTATAGTTCGTGCATTTGATGGATCCAAGCGCTCTGTCTTTGGTGAAGTCACATTGCCGGTGAAGATAGGTCCGGAGATGTTCGACATCGTATTCTATGTGATGGACATTCAGCCTGCTTATAGCTGTTTGTTGGGGCATCCATGGATACATGCGGCTGGGGCAGTCTCGTCGACTCTCCATCAAAAGCTCAAATATGTCTGGAACGGTCAGATTGTGACCGTCTGTGGTGAAGAGGAAATTCTGGTGAGTCATCTCTCCTCATTCAAGTATGTTGAGGTAGATGGCGAGATCCATGAAACCTTGTGCCAGGCATTTGAGACTGTGGCGCTTGAAGGGGTAGCTTGTGCTGAGCAGAGGAAGCCAGGTGCTTCGATTTCGTCGTACAAGCAGGCCAAGGAAGTTGTGGACTCTGGCAAAGCAGAGGGCTGGGGCAAGATGGTTGACTTGCCTATTAAGGAAGACAAATTCGGCATTGGGTACGAGCCTCTCCAAGCAGAGCAGAGCGTACAAGCAGGTCCGAGCACCTTCACCAGCGCTGGGCTGATGAACCATGGAGACGTCTTTGCTACTGATGGTGAAGACAATGACTGTGATTTGGATGTCTGGGTCCGCCCTTGTGCACCAGGCGAGGTTATCAACAATTGGACGGCTGAGGAAGTGGTCCAAGTTACTCTACTGACAGAGTAATTTTCTTTTGTTTTTTCATTTTTGCATGAAAACCCTACGTTCTGCCCAAGGCATAGTGGTACATTGTAGGGCCACATCATGTTTTACAATGTTTATAAATAAAGGACGTTTTTCAATCAAATTTTGAGATCTTTGTCTTTCTATTTTTGTTTTTCTCACTTTTTCAAAACAATAAAAATGGCAATGTTTTTGTTTTTTGTGACTTTATTGAAATCTTTTTTCTAAAAAACAAAACATTAAACATGCAGAAATGATCTTTTGGCATCCACTGTGAACGACTCTGTTATGGCTCAGTATGATTTCAACAATCCCATCTACCAAGCTGAAGAGGAGAGTGAGGAAGACAGTGAACTCCCTGCAGAATTGGTCAGACTACTGAAGCAAGAGGAAAGGGTCATCCAACCTCATCAGGAGGAGTTGGAAATCGTTAATCTGGGTACCGAGGTCGCCAGAAGAGAAATCAAGATTGGGGCTGCTTTAGAAGACTCTGTCAAGAGGAGGCTAATAGAGATGCTGAAAAAATATGTGGAAATATTCGCCTGGTCATACCAAGATATGCCGGGTCTGGATACAGACATTGTGGTGCATCGGTTACCTCTCAGAGAAGAGTGCCCGTCAGTCAAGCAGAAGCTTCGCAGAACAAGTCCTGATATGGCTGTCAAGATCAAGAAGAGGTTCAGAAGCAGTGGGACGCAGGTTTCCTAGCTGTCACCAGTTACCCGCCGTGGGTTGCCAACATTGTTCCCGTGCCAAAGAAGGATGGCAAAGTCAGAATGTGTGTCGATTATCGGGATTTGAATAGAGCAAGTCCGAAGGATGATTTCCCGTTACCTCACATCGATGTATTGGTAGATAACACGGCTCAATCCTCGGTATTCTCTTTCATGGACGGTTTCTCGGGCTATAACCGGATCAAGATGGCGCCAGAGGACATGGAAAAGACGACATTCATTACACCTTGGGGCACGTTCTGCTATAAGGTTATGCCGTTTGGGCTGAAGAATGCCGGTGCTACCTATCAGAGGGCAATGACGACTCTCTTTCATGACATGATGCACAACGAAATCGAAGTGTACGTGGATGATATGATTGCGAAGTCGCAGACAGAAGAGGAGCATTTGGTTAACTTGCAGAAGTTGTTTGACAGACTGGTCAAGTTCAAGCTGAGGCTGAATCCGAACAAGTGTACGTTTGGAGTGAGATCCGGGAAGCTCTTAGGCTTCATTGTCAGTGAAAAAGGGATTGAGGTTGATCCAGCTAAGGTCAAAGCTATTCAAGAGATGCCTGAACCAAAACGGAGAAGCAAGTCCGTGGGTTTTTAGGGAGGTTGAACTACATTGCAAGGTTCATATCTCATCTAACTGCCACATGTGAACCAATTTTCAAACTACTCAGAAAGAATCAGGCGATCAAATGGAATGATGACTGTCAGAAAGCTTTTGACAAAATCAAGGAGTACTTACAGAAACCTCCAATCCTTATCCCTCCAGTCCCAGGGAGACCATTGATAATGTACCTATCAGTCACCGAGACTTCAATGGGGTGTGTATTGGGGCAGCATGACGAGTCTGGTCGAAAAGAGCACGCCATATACTACCTAAGCAAAAAGTTTACCGACTGTGAAACAAGATATTCACTGCTCGAGAAAACTTGCTGTGCTTTGGCCTGGGCTGCTCGCCGACTAAGGCAGTATATGTTGAACCATACTACTCTGTTGATTTCTAGGATGGATCCTGTGAAATACATCTTTGAGAAGCCAGCTCTCACCGGACATGTTGCCCGTTGGCAGATGATCTTAACAGAATACGACATTCAGTACACGTCACAGAAGGCCATCAAAGGTAGTATTCTGTCAGACTATCTTGCCGAGCAACCGATCGACGAATATCAGCCTATGATGTTTGAATTCCCCGATGAAGACATCATGTACCTAAAGACGAAAGACTGTGAAGAGCCGCTTGTCGAGGAAGGACCGGATCCTGATGACAAGTGGACACTGATGTTTGATGGGGCTGTGAATATGAACGGTAACGGTGTTGGGGCAGTGCTGATCAATCCCAAGGTGCTCATATACCTTTTTCTGCCAGACTGACGTTCGACGTCACCAACAATGAAGCTGAGTATGAGGCTTGTATCATGGGGATAGAAGAAGCCATTGATCTGAGGATCAAAACACTTGACATTTTTGGAGATTCTGCTCTAGTGATCAATCAGGTCAATGGAGATTGGAATACAAACCAGCCGCATTTGATTCCGTATAGAGATTACACCAGAAGAATACTGACGTTCTTCAAGAAGGTGAAGTTGTATCATGTCCCCCGGGACGAGAATCAGATGGCTGATGCATTGGCTACTTTATCTTCTATGATAAAAGTTCATTGGTGGAATCATGTGCCACATGTTGCGGTGAATCGACTCGAGAGGCCTGCATATGTGTTTGCAGCCGAGTCTGTTAATGCTATTGATGATAAGCCGTGGTATTATGACATCAAGAACTTCCTCAAGACTCAAGAGTATCCTGAGGGTGCGTCGAAGAATGATAAGAAGACCCTGAGAAGGCTGGCTGGAAGTTTTTATCTGAATCAGGATGATGTGCTATACAAGAGGAACTTTGACATGGTTCTGCTCAGATGCGTGGATAGACACGAAGCAGACATGTTAATGCAAGAGGTGCACGAGGGTTCGTTTGGTACCCACGCTGGTGGACATGCAATGTCTAAGAAGTTGCTGAGAGCCGGATATTACTGGATGACTATGGAGTCCGATTGCTTCAAATACGCTCGGAAATGCCATAAGTGTCAAATCTATGCTGATAAGGTGCATGTACCACCAAACCCGTTGAATGTCATGAACTCGCCTTGGCCATTCGCCATGTGGGGCATCGATATGATTGGGAAGATCGAGCCTACTGCTTCTAATGGACATCGCTTCATCTTGGTTGCGATCGACTACTTCACCAAGTGGGTGGAAGCAGCTTCTTATGCCAACGTCACCAAACAAGTGGTTGCCCGGTTCATCAAGAAAGAAATCATCTGTCGTTATGGAGTTCCCGAGAGAATCATCACTGACAATGGTTCGAATCTCAACAACAAGATGATGAAAGAACTGTGCAGAGATTTCAAGATCGAACATCACAATTCTTCTCCTTACAGACCAAAGATGAATGGTGCTGTAGAGGCAGCTAACAAGAATATCAAGAAGATTGTGCAGAAGATGGTCGTTACGTACAAGGACTGGCACGAGATGTTGCCTTTCGCTTTGCATGGATACCGTACCTCAGTACGTACGTCGACCGGGGCAACCCCCTACTCCCTTGTGTATGGTATGGAAGCAGTCCTACCGTTGAAGTGGAGATCCCTTCTCTGAGGGTATTATTAGATGTCAAGCTGGACGAAGCCGAGTGGATTCGTACAAGGTTTAATGAGTTAAGCCTCATTGAAGAAAGACGGTTAGCAGCTGTTTGCCATGGGCAGTTGTATCAGAGAAGGATGAAGCGAGCCTTTGATCAGAAAGTGCGTCCTCGGACATTTCAAACTGGCGACCTAGTTTTGAAGAGGATCCTTCCTCCCGGTACAGATAACAGGGGCAAGTGGACTCCTAACTATGAAGGTCCATACGTTGTGAAGAAGGTCTTCTCCGGTGGAGCCTTGATGCTTACAACAATGGATGGTGAAAATTTTCCTTCCCCTGTCAACTCCGATGTAGTCAAAAAATACTTCGCATAAATTGACCCGCTGGACAAAAAGAACAAAAGAGTCCAGGCAAAAATGGGCATCCCGGCGAACCAAAAAAACAGAAAGAAAAGGTTCGGGCAAAAGTTAGGGATAAAAATAAAAAAAATTGTACACCCGGTAAGTCGAAAACCCGCAAGGGCGGCTTAGGCAAAAATGGGTATCCTGGTGGATTGAAAACCCGAAAGGGCGATCCAGCCAAAAGAGGGATTAAAGCGAAGACTACAGTCCGAGTTATCTGTACTTCATCATGCTTCGTCAGCTGCCATCTCGACAGATGTGATCGGTCCAGTCAGTCTTCTCAGAAAGCGAGGAATTGGGAGGAAACTGATGATCTATGAGTTATAACAGAGTTGGGAAACAGTGGATGCCGTGTTCACATTGCCATTAGGATAGTTTATTTTTCTTTTTGTGCGCAATTACCTCTTTCTAGGAATTGCTTCCCAATGTATTTGCCTTCTCAGGCACACTTTCAATCAATAAAAGTCGTTATTCAGATAAATTGCTCTCTTGTTTTTACTTTTACTGTTTTGTTTGCAAAAACGTCCGAATTTTTTTATAAACATTGCATATAAAAACATGAAGGCTAAACAATGACGTGCAGAAAGATTAAAACATTTGAAAATCATTTTGAATGTTGAGGACACTTGACCGTATCTTGTTCATGTACTCCTGGGGCATCTGTTGTTCCAATTTGCAGGTCGTCACCTGTGAGTATTTTCCCCAGTAAGGTCGTCATCTATGAGCATTCCCCAGCAGTGCTTTCCCCAGACAGAGTCATTTTCCTAATTATGGATTGTTTGAGCCTTCCCCAGCGAAGCATTTGTCTCTCCAGCAGAGTTCATCCTACCAGTGGATTGGACAGGTGTCCATGGCAAGCAGATGCCTACATCCCCAGCTGAGTCGTTTCTACTTGTGAACATTGTGGGTCGTCCCCGGCAGAGTAGCGGTTATTCCCCATAGCGGAGTTTTTTCTATCTGAAGTTTGTATGGGCCTTATCCCCAGAAATTGCCTGGTTCAGCCCCCCCAATGGAGCTTTTATTTCCCCAAGCGGAATTTTTGTGGATTTAGTTGGGCCACCCCCAGCAGGTTTCCCTTTGTTCTCCCCAGCGAGTTGCCTTGTCTCCCCCTAGTAGATTCGTACTGTCGGCTCCCCAGCATTCGTGTTGTTTCCCCAATGGATTTTTCTTGAAGATTCCTCAGCACAGTCATCCTGTGTATCTCTCCCCGCAGAGTTCTCATCATACTGCATTGCATATAGTAATCATTGCATCCTCAAAATTGCGTAGCATTTCCATTCCAGATGGAGCATTACGCCTTAGAAAAATTCAAACATATGCATTCATGTGTTCGAAACCACATCAGACCGTATTCCCCGGCAGAGGCGGATCATTTTTGTTCAACATCAGCACAGCAAATCAGCTACAGTCGCTTCGACAGCATTCGGAATTGATTATCCCCACAGAGGTTTATTTCCTCACCCGATGGTGACAGAGGTTTATTTCCTCACCCGATGGTGACAGGAAAGCCTGCTTTTCCCCAGTAAGACCCCCTGCAAGTGTTCAGCCTTGCCCTGTCATCTTGTGGATGTCAGTATCCCGTCAGCACCCGCGTGTGTTATTTCTTTGGTGTCGGTAAACACCATCCTTCGGTGATTTCCAGTCATGCGTAAGTGTCTGGTCTTCTTTGGTGTCGGTAAACACCATCCTTCGGTGATTTCCAGTCATGCGTAAGTGTCTGGTCTTCTTTGGTGTCGGTAAACACCATCCTTCGGTGATTTCCAGTCATGCGTAAGTGTCTGGTCTTCTTTGGTGTCGGTAAACACCATCCTTCGGTGATTTCCAGTCATGCGTAAGTGTCTGGTCTTCTTTGGTGTCGGTAAACACCATCCTTCGGTGATTTCCAGTCATGCGTAAGTGTCTGGTCTTCTTTGGTGTCGGTAAACACCATCCTTCGGTGATTTCCAGTCATGCGTAAGTGTCTCGTCTTCTTGTGATGTCGGTAAACATCCTCTTTCGATGTTCATAACGTTGCTATCCCTTCCCTAGTGAAGATTCCTCCTCTCCGTTGGTGTCGATAAACGTGAGTCTCCCTTTCGTCCTATGACGTCTGGCTGAGTTTTCCTCCTCTCCGTTGGTGTCGATAAACGTGAGTCTCCCGTTCGTCCTATGACGTCTGGTTGAGTTTTCCTCCTCTCCGTTGGTGTCGATAAACGTGAGTCTCCCGTTCGTCCTATGACGTCTGGTTGAGTTTTCCTCCTCTCCGTTGGTGTCGATAAACGTGAGTCTCCCGTTCGTCCTATGACGTCTGGCTGAGTTTTCCTCCTCTCCGTTGGTGTCGATAAACGTGAGTCTCCCTTTCGTCCTATGACGTCTGGCTGAGTTTTCCTCCTCTCTGTTGGTGTCGATAAACGTGAGTCTCCCGTTCGTCCTATGACGTCTGGCTGAGTTTTCCTCCTCTCCGTTGGTGTCGATAAACGTGAGTCTCCCGTTCGTCCTATGACGTCTGGTCTGGTTGAGTTTTCCTCCTCTCCGTTGGTGTCGATAAACGTGTGTCTCTCCCGTTCGTCCTATGACGTCTGGCTGAGTTTTCCTCCTCTCCGTTGGTGTCGATAAACGTGAGTCTCCCCGTTCGTCCTATGACGTCTGGTTGAGTTTTCCTCCTCTCCGTTGGTGTCGATAAACGTGAGTCTCCCGTTCGTCCTATGACGTCTGGCTGAGTTTTCCTCCTCTCCGTTGGTGTCGATAAACGTGAGTCTCCCTTTCGTCCTATGACGTCTGGCTGAGTTTTCCTCCTCTCCGTTGGTGTCGATAAACGTGAGTCTCCCGTTTGTCCTATGACGTCTGGCTGAGTTTTCCTCCTCTCCGTTGGTGTCGATAAACGTGAGTCTCCCGTTCGTCCTATGACGTCTGGTTGAGTTTTCCTCCTCTCCGTTGGTGTCGATAAACGTGAGTCTCCCGTTCGTCCTATGACGTCTGGCTGAGTTTTCCTCCTCTCCGTTGGTGTCGATAAACGTGAGTCTCCCGTTCGTCCTATGACGTCTGGTTGAGTTTTCCTCCTCTCCGTTGGTGTCGATAAACGTGAGTCTCCCGTTCGTCCTATGACGTCTGGCTGAGTTTTCCTCCTCTCCGTTGGTGTCGATAAACGTGAGTCTCCCTTTCGTCCTATGACGTCTGGCTGAGTTTTCCTCCTCTCCATTGGTGTCGATAAACGTGAGTCTCCCGTTCGTCCTATGACGTCTGGTTGAGTTTTCCTCCTCTCCGTTGGTGTCGATAAACGTGAGTCTTCCTATTCGTCCTATGACGTCTAGTTGTACCTGTCCCCTTGTGGATTTACCTCTCCGTTGGCATTGGTAAACGTCGAGTGTTTCCTAGTTGTCTGTTGGCATCTAGTTATGATTTCTTTTCCCATTCATCGTCATTGCGATGTCTGGATGTGGCCGTACCTTTAAAAAAAAAAAAAAAAAAAAAAAAAAAAAAAAAAAAAAAAAAAAAAACATATATACCCAGTAATAAGAATCAAATCCCAGTGGACGTTTCCATTATTGGATCCCTGCATTGTGCAAATTCTACGGTTCTTTTGTATTCAATCCCTGTTTACCCTGAAAGTCTGACAGCCACTGCTATCATCCGTTCGGGTTCCCAGCTGATTGAATAGGGGCAGCTGTAGCACCTCAAATTTGCACCTATCATTGTACATACCATTTCATATTAGGTCATAGCATATCATGGTCCATTGCATAACATTTGCATTGTCCTCAGTTGCCTCAAGAGCAAGCAAGCCAGAATTAGGTCAAACTGATCAGGAGATCAGTCAACCAAGCAAGCAAGTTTGTTTCTCAAGACCCCAATTTTGGCCCTAAGATCCCTCATGGCCCATATCATATCATATCATGGCCTCGAGGATCATTGCATGCCCTAGTTCCCTCTTAGTGGGTAGGTTGCTTTGTGAGTGTGGTTCTTGATCACCAAGCATACTTTGCATTTGTATATCTTTGCTTTTCATATGTTTACTAACTAAAAAGTACAAAAATATTGTCAGTCTAACCTTGTTGCTTGCAGTTGAAGCAATCATCAGCAATTAGGTCAAAGACAGTCAACAGTCAGTCAAAGCAGTGGATGGTGGCCATTCTTGCAGAATTTGGGCACCATGATCCATAATCACAAGTTCATACAACTTGGGACATCATCTGAAGTCAAGGTCTCAAGGAATTAGGGTTTGGAATTCATCAGAAGTGGTTCAATCATCCAAAACCCTAGAAAAGTCAACAAAAAGTCAAACTTGGTCAACAGTGGATTTAATCAATGATTTGATGGATATAATTGATTTGAAGAAGCTCATTCATGCTTATATAAGCCTCATCTATCATGTCAACCTCATCATGGAAGAATTTGAAGTAAAATCAGAAATTTCCCAAAATAGAAAGTGGACCTGTAATTTCAACTGCCAAAAATGGAAACTTCTTGATCTTAAACTTACATCATGATACAAGCTTCAAATGAATTTTTGCCCAACATGAAAGTTGAAGATCTTGTTCTCCCATTTTCAAAAAGTCCAAGAACTCTCAAATCCCATGTATGGTTGTCAAGATATGATCAATTCAATTTCAAATATTTGTGAACTTCAAAGAGCCATATCTCATGAACCATAAGGCCAAATTTGGTGGGGTTTTTTCCTACAAACCACATTTTTCCTCCTCTTTCCAAAAATATAAATTTCATCCTCCAAAACCTTGCCAATCAAAATGGCATTTTTTTGACCTATTTCATTTAAAAATCAAGTTTGACCAACCTTTGACTTTTTGAATTATTGGTTTTTTCTCCATTTGGCCAATTGGGATTTGTTTCATATCATATTTGAAACTTGCTCCAAGCTTAAATTCATGCTCATGCTTTCATCATACCATCATTTTGGACCAAAATGCAAAATTGGCAAATATGCAAAATAGCTTCATTAAGTAAAAGCAAGGTTAGCATTTCATCAGCAGACCAAAAACAGCAAACACAAATGTCATTGGCAGCTGGTTTCAAGGCCCAATTCGTGTACAGCTTGCACCCTCCATGTCCATTTGGTTCAACTTAGCAAAATTGCAAATTGGTTCAAGTAGCTCAAACAAGTTTACCACATGATTAAGGGATGTTAAACAGAAATATAAAAGCAACTTTTCTGCTCATTCCAACCCTAGAAAACACAGCAGCCTCGACCAAAACTTCATTCCCTCACTCTTGCATTTTTGCTCACTTGGCTTTTCTACTCAAAATCTTCAAAGAGCCCGAGTTGTTCTTGCTTCTTCCATCACCTGGACGACCTTGTGAGGCATTGTGAATCACCAATCATCATCTGCACAGCCCCTTCCTTGTTCTGTTTTCAAAGAGCATAACAATGGTGAAAGGAGATTGGAGGAGTTCCAAGCACTCTTGAGCTGGAAAAGTTTCATCATCCTTCATTACCAAGCATTGCCTGCATCTGTTTGCACTCATATCCATCAATACATCACTGTTTTACAAATTGCTTCAAAATCAAGTAAGTAATCGACCTCCACCATTTGCCTTGCCATGATATGTTTATGAAAGATCTTCTTATGCTGATTCTAATGAACTAAAGCTTGCTTGAAATGGTGGTTTTATGATGGAGAAATCTGAACTTCTTTTTTGTGTACAAATGAACTTTTGCTCGATTTGCCATGCTTGCATTGATTCATTGAAATGTGATGCTATATTCTTGTTACTTGATGTATGATGATGCTATTAGTATGTTTGATTTGGATTTCTGGGCATCTTGAAAATTTCGAATGGTTGAAGATGATGATGATCATGCTGTTATTTTGAAACCCTACTCTGCCCAGAACATGAACTCATGATTATGTTTGGTTTGTTGTTAGTTGATGTACATGTTAATGGTGTTTCATAGGCCATGCTTAATTGATGACTCTGGTTACGTTTTGTTGTTTATGATTATTGGTCGAACATGAAGAACATGAAACATGGCTGTGCTAAAACCCTAGGGTTTTTCTTAAACCCAGAAAATTTGAATGATTGGCTCGGGTACTGTTTCATTGGCTGGTAGCCAATCACAACATTTCGTTGTGTGTACCAAAACGCAGAGTTTGGTTTAGTGAGGCGGGTATTTACACAATTGCCACGCTGACTTTGCTTTGACCAACCTTTCCATGTTATTTGATCATGCTTGCTCCAATTATTCATCCAACTTGCAAAATTCATTTCTCTCTCAAATTAACTCCAAAAATCATGAAAATTTTTCCATCATCTTCACATGGATGTCTAGTATTTGATCCTGATTTTTAATTAATTTTTCATTGGCTGGATTTTGATTGGTAATTGGTTTCTTGACATGTATGCATAATTGACACCTTGTGCCATTCCTTTTGTGAAATACTCATGTTGTATCTAATGAGCTTGAAATTTTTTGTGGTGAAACTAGACTCATTTACCTTTGTTTCCATATAGAGTTTATGCATTTCTCATATGTGGTTTGTGAGTTACAAATTTTGAAGTGAGGTGTTGCATTTGGTGCTACATGAATGATATGCATTTTCCCAATTTTTGTTCACATGCTTCCTTACATCCAAATGACCCCAAATTTTGCATGAACCATCTATCACATGTCTGGTTTGTGTATGAATTTTCTTGGATTTAATCTTGCTGTTTTCCATTTGATTGCGAATTTTCTTCCCTGCCTAGTCAAATGTTGACTTTTTGTGCTACACATTGCCATATCCTTTGTGAAATTCTCATATCTTATTGTATGTTCATGAAATTTCATATGTGATAACTAGACATCTTGAGCTTTGCATTGGTGTTAATCTCATTCATTTCTAATCTGTTTTCAATTTGATATGATTTTTTGAAGTTGACCCATGTTTGTTGACCTTCATTGTGCATGCTTGAATTTGGTTTGACTTCTTGATTTTAATTGACTGCCTTCCTCTCATCCAAATGCAATGAAATTTGACATGCTTGCCATGCTAGATGTTAGGATTTAATGTGATTTATTTGATAATTTTTGAGATTGTTTGGGTTGACTTTTGAATGAGGTCTTGCTGTTGACCTTTTGTATGCTTCTTTGCCATGCTTTGCATTCTTTTGTGTATGAAATGACATTGATGCATGATTTGATTGTGAATCCAATTGAGGTAGCTTCTTAAATGTTTGACCTTGACTTTGGTTGACTTTTCCTTGCTGTTTTGACTTTTTCTTTCATCTTTGACCCTAGGCTAGTCCTAGTGGTCTTTTGAGCTTACAATTGAGTTAATGTTTCAGGTTAAGCACCAATGCCTCAAAGATCATTCAAATTTGATTGAGTTGGATTATATATATCATGTGCTAACCCTTGTTTTGTAGGTGTGACTCATATAATTGAGTCTTGTGCTTTGCACATTGGTCCCTCTGTGGTTGACTGTTGTTTATCCATTCCTTTTGTTTTAAACTGTTGAACTGTTTACTAATTGGTTTGACTTTTTCAGGTACTTTAGTTGCTTAAGTTCTTTGAACTTGCTTGCTTTGCTATTTAGCATTTGCTTTGAGGTATAATTACTTCTTCTTCATGTAGTCTGGAGACCCGGTCTGTTATTTGACCGGGCAAACTGTCTGAAGCCCTCCTTAAGAGGCAATGCTTGTGTGTGTTTAAAATTGTCCCAAGCAGGAAAAGTCCTTCAAGTAAGGCAATTGGTAGATCAAAGGGATAAGCAACCTATCCCCTACTATTCAGTGAGTCCTCTCCTTGCTCCCATTACATGGTTGAAGCATCGAGATAAAAACCCAAGATCAATCGAGTCAATAATGTGGAAAGAGCTCCATCTTTCTGAGCTCCCACACTTTCTTATATGCTCTCCCTGATCAGGGATAGAAGCAAATGAGGCACACCCCTCATCTCCTTTTCATCTGCTTCACCTTAGCCTCTCAATGGCAAGGTTAAGAGCGACATTTACCCATTACAGTGGACTTTCATAGTCAAACCCTCTTGTGTGAGCCCCCTTGTTTGGCTATAGAGTGTGCTGTCTGATTCTCATTGATTGATTGATTGCTTCATATGCACTTGCTTGCCTGTATGTTATGCATTTATTATCATCAATTGCCATTAATGCATGATCATCTCTTTGTCTGTGTGACACTGTCACTTTTGTTTACCCATTGAGGACAATTGTAAGTCCCACAAGTTGGCATTTGTTCCTATGATATGGAAGTGAGTATAAGACCATCACATTGGCCACTCATCTTATCTTTGCTTGATTTGTTTGTATGTGAGGATACAACTGTAAGTCCCACGAGTTGGCATTTGTTTTCCTAGGATCATACTGTGTGTTAGAGTAAGTCCCACAAGTTGGTATCTGACACCCCTGTTTTGCTTTCTTTGTTTGTATGTGAGGATACAATTGTAAGTCCCACGAGTTGGCATTTGTTTTCCTAGGATCATACTGTGTATGTTAGAGTAAGCCCAGACTGATTGGCATCTAACACCATTGTTTTGTTTTCTTTGTTTATGAGAGGATGCAATTGTAAGACCCACAAGTTGGCATTTGCTTTCCTATGATCATGTGTGGAGTTAACCTAAGTCCCACAAGTTGGCAGTTGATTCCCATATTTCCTTCTTGTTTTCTTTTGAGGAGATTAGTGTAAGACCATTGAGTGGCCTCTGATATCCATTTCTGTTTTAGGAGATTGGTGTAAATCCATCTATTGGTATCCGGTATCCGCCTTTTATTTCTTTGTTTGAGGAGATTAGTGTAAGACCATTGAGTGGCATCTGATATCCAGTTTTATTTTAGGAGATTGGTATAAGCCCAGTGATTGGCATCCGATATCCGCCTTTGTTGACTTGCTTGTTTATTCGCTATTATCCATTGCTATTCCAAAGGACACACTTGAATCATCTCCCATATGATTTCAAGAAGTGAACCTTCTAAGAAGTTTTACAATCCATCTTCATCCATTCATCCTCATTATGTCCTAAACCTTTTCACACATTTACCTTCAAACTCGACATAGATATTGTGCAAACATCTTCATGCTTTCAAACTAAAAACCTGGACCCCAAGTCCTTGACTTTTTTCAAAAATCCATTTCATAATACTTCTTTGAATCAATCCTAATCATACTCTGACTTCACTTTCATAATCACAATCAATTAACTTCACTCATTCACTTGTTTTGGCCTTGTCCATTAATCTTTTCATGCATTAGCCATAGGTTTCAATTATCATTGTGGTTGATGTAAACCTCACCTTATCTTTAGTGAGTCGACAGTAAGACTTCTGTACTGAAAACAGGGTTAACCCCTCTAGTGCGTCGAAGCTATCCTCACATGGTGGATGTTGGTCTTGGTCGAGTTTTCTCCCGTTGATAATGAAAAGCCTCAGTGCTTGTGTTTAAAATTGAATCCACCAACTTTTGGAAATCTTTTAGCCGAACTACGGCGTTTTGATCCTTACCTTTGATGGAAGGTACGTAGGCAGCGGGTTCATCCGCTCAAACCCAATAAAAATTGTACATTCTTTTCTCACCATCCCAATCATGTTTGCACAAGGCATATGTCATAACAAATAACAATTTAGCATAACAAGTGTGAAAAGGGCTCCCTAGGAGTACCTAGGACGTAGTGGGTGCCTAACACCTTCCCATTGCGTAACTTACCCCTTACCCGGAATCTCTGATCTTTTATTAGTTTTCTACGTGTAAAACTTCTTAGGCTTTTGTTCGCTTTTTAGCCAGTCCTTTGGATAAATAAAAGTGCGGTGGCGACTCGAAACTTCATTGTATGCTTTGCTTATGATTTAATCGATAGATCATATAGCGACGAATACACCGCTACACCATGCAACCATGTAAGAGTGAATTTCTATTTTTGGAATTTTGAATGAAGTGTGTGGAAAGCAATTGCATTGCCTAAAAAGACAACCCCTCATGCTCAGAATTATGGACACCTTGCCCAAGCTTTGAACCTGCAATCTTAACCCTCACAATTAGAGGTCAAACTTGTAGGTTTTCAATTGAAAATCGAGTTTCAATTTCACTTCAGTTTTGATGTTGAAACTTCAAGAATCCAAGACTTTCCTTGATCCAATTCAACTTCTGCAAGCTTTTGAAGTCAAGCCAAGGCCAATTGGAAGCAAGATTCAAGCTCCCTCGAAGGTGAATTTTCAGAAACTTCATCTCTTCAGTTCTCTATCAATTACTCACCATTCTCTTTTATTTTTGGTTGGCTGAAGTCCTACCAATGTAGGCAACAAGATTGAGTTGCTTTGAGGTCAAATCGAAGCAACGCAGTTCATGATCCTCAAAATTCAAATCCCTGTATCTTTTGATATACTTGGAATTGGAAAAAGAAGTTGGACCAGTCCGGTGGAGGTCACCAGAGAAGATGATTGGAGCCCTAGCTCCGGTGGTGTGTTGGCACACCTCCTGGCCATCTGATCATGCTGGAATGTTTTAATCTGAGCCATTGCCTTTGAATACCACTTGTGCCATGCGTTGACTGCAATGCACCATGGAACGCGCACTTGACCATCAAATCTGCCACCTCAATTAATGAGGGAGATATGATGGCCCTTGTTTTTTCTAATTTCTTTTTATTTTCTGATTTTTCATTTAATCCTTTTATTTTGTTTAATTCATATTAATTTCATTTTTAATCCAAACAATATGGGACTTTCACCAAAAATCTTTAAATATTTCTCTCTTTCATATTCTGAATTAAAATTATTTTTTGGGTTAATTTTGATATTTTTCATGAATTAAATGTTTTTGTGCATATTTTTATTTATTTAAAAATACTTTTGACTTTTCAAAAATAGTGAAATTTTTTTCTAAGGTCCTTTGACCTTGTTTGACATAGGATAAATCCCTTTGACCATTTATTTGGTGTTTTGAAGGGATTTTAGGATTTGACAAAATTAAAATGTATTTTAATTCACTTTTAATTGGATTTTTAACTAATTACATGCTTAAAAATTATGTTGAGCCATTTTTATTGTCTTGTGATGTTTGACTTTCTGTTTGGGCCTTGGTAAAGGTTGATTTGACTTTTGTTGGATCAAAACCATTAGATTTAGGGGATTGATGAAATGTACAATTCATCTCCCAAAATGAATGGATGGTTTTGATTTGATGAAACTCCTCTCATGACCAATTTGTGTTTTTATCTTCCCCTCCCTCTTTGTCTTCATCCCTATTATTTCCCATTCCCTCATTGGACCAATGAAATCTCTAATGTCTTAAGGCTAATTGGTTCATCAATGACCTTGTGTCAGATGAACCACTACAAGTATGACTGAGATACGTCCCTCCCTCTTGATCTTATCTTTTAGTGTATGGTATGTTTTAGGAGTTTGGTTCTTAATACCAAATCTCCAACATGCATTAACACCTAAATTTTTATTGCCCAACCTCAGATAGTTGTGACTTCTACATAAGTCCAATTACAATTGTTTAACATAGAGCTAAATTTGACCCTAATGGAATAGCATTCTAGTAAGTGATATTGTAAGTCTCCCATTCTTAAGGGTATTGTGTGGAGATTTGACCTTTTTTCATTTCATGAGAGCTAGTGGCATACTTGTTGAATTATCCAAGTTGGAGCCCTTCTCATGGAAGATGTCTGGGTTCAAGGATTCATACTTGTGAATGAATGGTTGAGTCTTCTTCAAAGAATGACTTAATTAATTAAAAACCACCACTAACACTTGACTAACTTTTGACTAACATTTGACTAATTCTTATTAATATTGCTTTACTTTCAAGTCATTTACTTTATGCAATTTAAATTTTAGTAATTTATTATTCATTGCCATTAACATTTCATTTAACTTGTTTATGCTTATGTCATTTTTCACTTTGCTCATTTGATCCATATCTTGTGATTGTATATATCTTATTTATGTGTTTTGGCTTTGTTTATGGTTTTAGGACCTTAAAATACTCAATAACAGCAAAAACCCTAAAAAACATTCGGTGGACTGTTGATCTTGATCTGAACTCTTGGACTTAGAATTAGGCAACATTCCATGTGCAAAAGGACTTGGCCAATGCCAACATTTTGAGATCAAGCTATTGTGAACTGAGCCTTCATCTGATGCAAGTCTTGGATCTTATTTGAATTCATCTACTACTTCGTCTTTGTGCTAATTGTTATTTTTGACCTTGTGTCTGATGCTTTGCTTTGAGTTGATCAAGGAATATTTAATCTGATACATGAGAAGGCCAAGAATATTGCTAGCTATGTGAATTGCTTGCTTGGATGTATGTATCTTTATTTGATGCCTTGATCTTCATGATGTCTGATATTTTTCATTGCTTATTGATTATTGCTTATTGATCATTGCTTGATTAAAGTCCAAAGGAAATGGGCTTCTATATGACATTCTTGTCTATTGGATTGCATCCTATTGGTCAGATCTTTTCAACTCTTAATTTTTAAATTTGTACTTAGGATAGCCTCCTCGTCTCCTCCCACTTCTTTAATTTTAAAATCTCTCCCCCTTTTCAAAAAATTCTTTGCTTGTGATTTCGAACCTAGACTTTGTTTTAATAATTAGAAATTTTGGCCTTATGCCATTGAATTTTCAAACTTTTTCTTAAATCAAATTTGTAAATAAACTTAATGATATTGACTCAAAATTTCAAAAGACCAAAAATAACTAACAACTTCATTCAAACTTTTGGGCCTTTTGTGCCTTTTCTTATTAAACTTTTGTTAAATGCCATTCACCCACTTTGAAATTGTTACTACGAACTACGAGGTTTTGATCCCTCATTTTTATATTGGTACGTAGGCACAAGATCGAAGGTCTTGTCAAACACAAAAATATAATTAATGAATTCTTTTCTCATCCTCACACTCTATTTTTCTCAAACATCTTTTATACCAAACACATATGCACACATAAAAAAGGGCTCCCTAGGAGTACCTAGGACACTTTGGGTGCTAACACCTTCCCTCTGTGTAACCAACCCCCTTACTTGCAATCTCTATCATTTTATTAGTTTTGATTTGAAAACTTCTTATATTCGGGTTTTGTTCGTACTTTTCCCTTTTCCTTTGGAAACAATAAAAGCGCGGTGGCGACTCTGGTTTTATTGAGGTTAAGTTTATCCATAGCTTGATGGTCATGAATTTACCGCTACACTTTTAACCAGGGAGCTCCTGGTCATGATATTGAAAACTAATATTCACTGAAGTACGAAGTTCGAAAGCTGTTCAAGAGTGGTATGGTGTCAATTAAGGACAGAGCACCAAATGTCAAAGCAAATATGTTGCCCGCTCATAGAAACTCTTTAGTGAACATGGTAGATGGTTGTTTTGGAAATTTCAGGGTCTTTGATGTGAGTCGTATCAGGAGATCGCGGGTGGAAATTCATAGGGATTTATGCTTGGTAAGTGATTGTGAACACGACCATGATGGGTGTGTCATTTGCAGCGTCAATCCTCGAGGATGTGTAATTGTCAAGAGGTATATTCAAAAACTGATGGATGAAAAGGTTATTCAAGTTCAACAGTCCAAGTATACGGGCAATGATGTGAACGTTATCGTATAGGTGTTCAAGACCCCTGAGTGGGTAGTTATTCAGTTTGATAAAAGCAACAACAATAATATCAACATATCAGTATCATTGTTGGTTATATTCATCTGATAAAGTTGTGCCTTATAAGTATAATGCTCCCATGATAGAGAATGGGCAAAAGGTTCCTCTTCCCTCTTAGTGGTGAGCATTGCAGGTGTAGTGAAGTTGGCCCGTAGTGGTCATGTGTTTTTCCCGGTGTCTCCCAGAGTTGTGGAAGATGTTTCAGCAGGTAAGAAGTTAGATGTTCTTGTAGTAGATCCGGTGAGTGCTCCAACTTATTAGTTTGGTGAATCTAGCAAGTTGAAGGCTAATAATGATGATGATGTGTAGCTGTGAATCTAGCAAGTTATGGATAAACTTGACGTCAATAAAACCAGAGTCGCCACCACGCTTTTATTGTTTCCAAAGGAAAAGGGACAAGTACGAACGAAACCCAAAGATAAGAAGTTTTCAAATCAAAACTTATAAAATTCCAGAGATTACAGGTAAGGGGGTTGGTTACACAAAGGGAAGGTGTTAGCACCCAAAGTATCCTAGGTACTCCTAGGGAGTCCTTTTTTTATGTGTGCATGTGTTTTTGGTATAAATGATGTTTGATAAAATACATAATGTGGGGATGAGAAAAGAATTCAGTGATTATATTTTTGTGTTTGACAAGAGCTTTGGTCTTATGCCTACTTACCAACATAAAAATGAGGGATCAAAACCCCGTAGTTCGTGGTAAAAAATTTAAAAAACTTGGTGAATTGATTTTAACAAAAGTTTAATAAGAAAAGAGAACAAAAGGCCAAAAATTTGAGTGAAGTTGTTAGTTCTTTTTGTATTTTGAAATTTTATATAATATGGTTAAGTTTAGTTACAAGTTTGATTTAAGAAAAAGTTTGAAAATTCAATGGCATAAGACCAGAGTTTCTAATCATTAAAATATGTCTAAGTTTGAAATCACAAGCAAAGAAAGTTTTTGAAAAGAGGGAGAGATTTTGAAATTTAAGAAGTGGGAGAAGATGAAGAGGTTATCCTAAGCACAAATTTAAAATTTAAGAGTTGAAAATATCTGACCAATCGGATGCAATCCAACAGACGAGAATGTCATATAGAAACCCATTTTCCTTTGGACTTTAATCAAGCAATGATCAATAAATAATGAGAAATATCCAGACATCATGAATATCAATGCATCAAATAAAGATAGCCACATCTAAGTAGGCATTCCAATAGCTAGCAGTTTTCATTGTCTTCCAATGTAGGAGATGAAATATTCCTTGATCCACTCAGAACAAAACATCAGACATCATCATAACAAAAATAACATTTAAGCACATAGACAAAGTAGCAGATGAACCAAAGAGATCCCATGTATTACATCAGATGAAATTTATCGAGGATAGCCGAGTCTCAGAAAGTTGGCAATGGCAAAGTCATTTAGCACGGGGAAAGTTGCCTAATTCTAAGTCTAAAAGCTCAGATAAAATTCCAACAGTCCTTCAAATGTTTTTTAGGGTTTTGTTATTATTAGGTGTTTTAAGGTCCTAAGACCATAAACAAAATCAAAATACACAAACAATATATACAATCACAAGATATGGCTCAAATGAGCAAAGTGAAAATGACTTGAAACATAAACAAGTTATATGAAATGTAAATGGCAATGGATGATAAATGACTAAAATTTAAATTGCATAATTGTATATGACTTGAAAGTAAAGCAATATTAATAAGAGTTAATAAAATCTTAGTCGAAGTTAGTCAAATGTTAGTGGTTATTTTTAATTGGTTAAGTCATTTTTTGGAGAACACTTAACCATTCATTCACAAGTATGAATCCTTAAACCAAGACATCTTCCATGAGAAGGGCTCCAATTTGGATAATTCAACGAGTATGCCACTAGCTCCCAAGAAAGGAAAAAAGGTCAAGTCTCTATACAATGCCATGAAGAATGGGAGACTTACAATCTCAGTTACTAGAATGATATGCCTTAAGGGTCAAATTTAGCTCTATATTAAGCAATCGTAATTGGACTTATATAGAAGTCATAACTATCTGAGGCCGGGAAATAAAAAAATAGGTGTTAATGTATGTTATAGATTTGGTACAAATAACCAAACTCCTAAAACATAACACAGACTAAAAGAAAATGGAAAGGACCTATCTCAGTCACACTTGTATTGATTCATCTAACACAAGGTCTTTGGTGAATTAATTAACCTTTAGACATTAGAGATTTCATTGGTCAAATTGGGGGATAGGAAAGAATATGGATGAAGATGAAGTGGGAGGGGAAGATAGAAACACAAATCGATCATGAGTGGAATTTCATCAAATCAAAACCATTCATTCATTTTGGGAGATGAAATGCACATTTCAACGATCCCCTAAATCCAATGGTTTTGATCCAACAAAAGTCAAATCAATCATGACCAAGGCCCAAACAGAAAGTCAAACATCACAAGACAATAAAAATGGCTCAACAATATATTTAAACATTTAATCAATTTAAAAATGAATTAAAATACATTTTTATTTGGTTAAAACCTAAAATCCCTTCAAAACACCAAATAAATGGCCAAGGGGTTTATCCTAAGTCAAACAAGGTCAAAGGACCATAGACAAAAAAATTCATGATTTTTAAAAGGTCATAAGCATTTTTAAACAATTAAAAATATGCACAAAAACATTTAATTCATGAAAAATACCAAAATTAATCCAAAAAATAATTTTAATTCAGAATATGGAATAGAAAAATATTTAAATATTTTTGGTGAAAGTCCTATATTTTTTAATTAAAAATGGATTTATTATGAATTAAACAAAATAAGGTAATTAAATGAAAAATCAGAAAATGCAAAAAAAAAAAACAAAGGCCATCAGATCTCCCTCATTAATTGAGGTGGAAGATCTGATGTCCAAGCGCATGCCATCCACAATAGACCATGGTCAATGCATCACACGCGTGGTAATCAAAAGAGACAACCAAGATTAGAACATGGGAACCATATCAGATGGCTTGGACCTTGTCAACGCACCACCGGAGCCCTAGCTCCGGTCATCTTCTCTGGTGGATCTCACCGGACTGGTCCACCCTCAACCAAATGGAAAATGAAAACTAAGTACATGTTTTTGAAGGAAAAATGCTCAGAAGCCCCAATTTGGCCTTAATTTTCTCCAATTCCAAGTATATTGAAAGATACAGGGATTTGAATTTAGAGGATCATGAACTGAGTTGCTTCAATTTAACCTCAAAGTAACTCAATCTTGTTGCCTACATTGGCAGCACTCCAGCCAACCAAAAATCAAAGAGAATGGTGAAGAATTGATAGAAAATCAAAGTTTCAAAGTTTCTGAAAAATCACCTTCGGGTAGCTTCAAATTGGCTTGATCTCGATCTGAATTTGCTTGATTCTTCCTCTTCTTGCTTGCAGTGATTAATTAAGATGAAAAAACGCTACGAATCCTTGGAGTTTGAACTTCAAAATAGAAGGTAAAATTCAAACTCGATTTCAAAGAAATCCTCAAAGAGTTCTATGGTGTGAGTTCTAAGATCTTCTGGCAAAGCTTGGGCAAGGTGCTTGTGTTGATCTTGAGGCAATGCACTTGTTTATATAGCCAATGGAATTCAATTTCGCACCCTTTGAATTTTTGACAAAATTAGAAACCATGGTGCATGGATGCATGGGAAATGCCCTAGGCCAAAAAAATGATGCAATTCAACTTCAATTCATGCATAATGAGTACTTAGGTCATCATATGGAAGCATGCAAAGAGAAATGAGTATTTGAATCCAAAACTTGCCAAAACAAACCCAATAAAGAAGCCATGCGCAAGTCCCTTAAATCTTGTCAAAATGAAGTGATATTGGACGTTTTTGAAAGGTAACATCAAGGGGAACATCTTTCATGTTGAACATTTTTTCATTTAAAGGCTGGATCATGATGAATTTTAAGGTGGAAGTTTGAGAAATCAAACATAATTGAAAATTTTCTAAGTACCAAGTCAAATATCTACTTCTTCCACCTTAAATAACTTTTGCTATGAGTTCAAATGGAAAACGTTCCTTCATAAAGGTTTTAGCTCTTTCAATCCTCTTCAATTTGGTCACAATTTTCACCTCATATGGATTTGGCATGAAGGAGTTATGCATTTTAGAATTAGAGGAAAATTGCTTGTTCAATGGTATTGGTCCAAAATGACCTATAATGTTTCCTCTTGGAACATGCCCTTTAAAGTCGTATTTGACATTTCTCAAAGAATAAAAGTTGGAGAGAACATCTTGAATTTGATCATGAAACTTGGATGGCCTTCATCGCATAATAATTGAGCAAGTTATGGTCCTTGGAAGTTGACCTCTAAACTAGGGTTCAGACAAAATGACCTATAATCTTTCACCATAAAAAATTACTTTCCAAGCAAAACTAGCTCTTGATGTCAACATGAAAGTTGTTTTTAATGTCATAAAGAGTAAAATTTATCTTGGAATCATTTTTATATGACATATATTGTAGGAGATAGGGTCTAGGGAACCCCAGTTTTGACCAATTGACTTTCTCTGGTCAACTACCTTGAACCTACTTACAAACTTGAAGTTATCTTGATCTTTGGGACTCATGGAGGATCATATATGTATGATATGATTTAATATTGAGTATCCATTTATATGTTTGATCAAATGTTGAAGAAACTTGCTGAGGAAGTCACACAAGATGCCTAGATGAATTAGGGCTCCCAGGCAAACAAGCTTCAAACTCTTGATGATTTCTTGATCAAGATGATAAATGAAGATCATGGGGATACATATATAATGTTTATAACCAATGTGAATTATCTCTTGATTGATCTCCTTGCACTGAGGGTCTCAAACCCTAGTTGTGAGCTTTATGAGGCATTGGTGGATGCACACACTACCTACAAAAGAAACAAAGCTATACATAGACATATTTTTGGTATTTTAGTTAGTAAACAAAGAAAAATAAAGTGTGATACAATCAAATGTGCTTGGTGATCTCTCCTAATGCAAACCCAATGAATGAGGGTAATGAGAATGCCAAGGTGTGATCCCACAGCCAATAAATATGATGAGATAACATGAGGGATCCTAGGGTCAAAATTGGGGTCTTACAATGAGGTGCTATGTCTGATTAAGAAAAACGAGTTCAACATCGTGGAGCAGCTACTCCAAATGCCATCAAAGATTTTAGTGCTATCGCCATTGATGAACTCTGAGGCACATCGGGAAGCTTTGCAAAAGTGTTGGAACAAACCTATGTAGAGTATGATATTACTATGGATGAGTTTAACCACGTAGTTGCCAACATTAATTCCTGTAATGATCTAAGCTTTTGCGATGAAGAACTTCCGGAGGAAGGTAGAAATCATAACTTGGCACTTCAAACTTTAATGAATTGAAAAGAGGATCCTCTGTCCAATGTATTGGATGATACTGGTTCGTCATTTAATGTGTTTCCCAACCAACTCTAGCAAGACTGTCATATCAAGGGGCACCAATGAGGTACAGTGGTGTTGTGGTTAAAGCGTTCGACGGTTCTCAGAAAACTGTCATTGTAGAGGTGGACCTTCTAGTTAATATAGGTCCGAGTGATTTTTAAATTACTTTTCAAGTAATGGACATTCAACCGGCCTACAACTGTTTGTTGGGAAGGCCATATATCCATGAAGCTGGCGTTGTGACATTTAATTTGCACCAGAAGTTGAAATTTATGAAGAATGGCAAGCTTGTTGTAGTTGGTGGATAGAAAATGCTTCTTGTGATCCATTTGTCATCCTTCACCTACGTGGAAGCAGAAGAGGAAGTTGGAACGTCGTTCCAAGCATTGTTTATTATTGATGAATTGAAGACTGGGGCATCCATGTCTTCTTTGAAGGAAACACGAGAGTTTATTCAGGCTAGCATCACCGATAAGTGGAGTCATGTTGTAGAAGTTGTGGAAAACAATAATAGGGTTGGGCTGGGATTTCAGCAAGGGTCATTCAGCGCCAGTATCAAGACTATGTCATCAGTTTTCCGTAGTGGAGGGTTCATTCATAGGGATGATGAACACTCAGTTGCAATTATTGAAGATGGTGATGAAAACGAAGCTTGTGCCAATTTTGTGACACACGGCCAGACTTGCAACAATTAGGTTGTTATAGACGTTCCTGTTGTTGTGCACCATTCAAAGTAATTTGTTTTATTGTTTAAGAAAAATCCTTCTCCAATGCCTAAGGGAGAAGTGAAACATTGTTGGGCCTTTTTAATATTATCATCAATAAAAATACAATTTTATTCATCCACATCTATAATGTTTTAGTTTTACTTTTTTGGTTTTCTGAAAATGGTAATCACAAAAAACATAAATAAGCCATAATTTTTGCATCTGCATAATATTTGCTTCCACTTCTTTTCTCTAAAATAAAAATATCAAATCATTATGTAGGTTGGCTCTCAAACCCATTTATTGTAATGATCCTACTCCCTCTCCAAACTTTGATTTACTTGTGTTTGAAGTTGAGGAAGAGAATGATGATAAAGACGTGTCTGATGAGTTATCCAGTTTGCTTGAGCATGAAGAAGAAGCCATTCAGCCATTTGAATAACAGATTGAATTAGTCAACTTGGGTTCCAAGGATGATGTGAAGGAAGTCAAGATTGGGTCTCAACTATGTCCAAAGGTTAAGTAGGGGTTGGTTGATTTTCTCCGTGAATATTCTGATGTTTTTTCTTGGTCCTATCAAGATATTTCTGGTTTGGATTCTGAGATTGTGGAGCATAGATTTCCTTTGAAACCAGAATGCCCGCCGGTTAAGCAGAAATTGAGAAAAATTCATCCTGATATGGCAATGAAGATTAAGGAGGAAGTGCATAAGCAGATTGATGTTGGTTTCCTTGTTAACTCCGAGTATCTACAATGGGTAGCCAATATTGTGCCTATTCCAAAGAAGGATGGAACAGTATGTATGTGTTTTGATTACAGAGATTTGAATAAAGCCAGTCCGAAGGATGATTTTCCTCTACCACACATTGATATGTTGGTAGACAATACAAATAAATTCAAAGTCTTTTCGTTTATGGATGGATTTTCGGTTATAATCAAATCAAGATGGCACCAGAAGATATGGAGAAAGCCACATTCATTACACCTTGGGGAACATTCTGTTAATGAGTGATGCCTTTCGGTTTAAAGAATGCTAGTGCAACGTACTAGAGAGCTATGACCACTCTTTTTTAAGATATGATGCATAAAGAGATTGAGGTTTATGTTAATGATATGATTGTTAAGTCAAGAGATGAAGAAGATCATATTGAACATCTGTTGAAGTTATTCCAGCGTTTGAGGAAATATAAACTCCGTTTGAATCCCAATAAGTGTACTTTTGGTGTTCTCTCTGGTAAATTGTTGGGCTTTATTGTCAGCGAGAAGCGTATTGAGGTTGATCATGCCAAGGTAAAAGCAATACAAGAGAAACCTGCGCCGAAAGCTGAGAAGCAAGTCAAAGGTTTTTTCGGCCGCTTGAAGTATATCTCAAGATTTATATCGCATAAGACTCCCACATGTGCGCCTATATTCAAGCTCCTTTGGAAAGATCACTCTTGTGATTGGATTGAATATTTCCATAAAGCTTTTGACAGTATAAAAGAGTATCTGCTTGAGCCTCTGATTTTGTATCTGCCTGTTGAAGGAAAACCATTGATCATGTATTTGACTGTGCTTGAAGAGAGTATGGGATGTGTTTTTGGTCAGTAAGATGAAAATGGGAAGAAAGAGTATGCAATTTACTACCTTAGTAAGAAGTTCACCGACTACGATACTCAATATTCTATGCCCGAGAAGACATGTTGCACATTGGATTGGGTTGCTAAGCGTCTGCACCAATATATGTTGAATCATATTACTTGGTTGATATCCAAAATGGATCCAATCAAGTATATTTTTGAGAAGCCTGTTTTAACTAGGAGGATTGCTCATTGGCAGATGTTGTTATCAAAGGATGATATTGAATACCGATCTCAGAAAGCTATCAAAGGTAGTGTCTTGGCTGACCATTTGGCTCACCAACTTATTGAATATTATTAGTCGGTGCAGTATGATTTTCCTGACGAAGAGATTTTGTACTTGAAGATGAAAGATTGTGATGAACCATTGCTTGAAGAAGGGCCAAAACCCGGTTCCCGTTGGGGCATGGTATTTGATAGAGCTGTTAATTCGTATGATAATGGCATTAGAGCAGTCATTATTACTCCTCGAGGCACTCATTTTCCATTTATAGCTAGATTGACCTTCAAGTGTATAAACAATATGGCTGAGTATGGAGCTTGCATTGTGGCGCTTGAAGTAGCCGTTGATCTCAGAATTAAATATCTTGACGTCTATGGAGATTCAGCTTTGGTTGTGAATCAGATCAAAGGTGAATGGGAGACGAATCAACCTGGTTTAATACCATATAGAGATTATGCGAGGAGGATATCAACTTCCTTTACAAAGGTTGAGTTTCATCATATCCCTCGAGATGAAAACCGGATGGAAGATGCTCTTGCAACATTGGCTTCCATGATTATGGTGAAGTTTTGGAATAAAGTTCCCAATTTGACTATGATGCATCTTGATAAGCCAGTTCATGTGTTTGTTGTTCAAGAAGTCAAAGATGAAAAGCCATGGTATTTTGATATCAAATGTTTCCTATAAAATCAGATTTACGCGTCTGGGGCATTTTTGAAAGATAAGACGACTTTGAGAAGATTAGCTGGTAACTTCTACTTGAATGGTGATGTGCTCTATAAGAGAAATTTCGATATAGTTTTGCTCAGATGCGTGGATAGACACAAAGCATACATGTTGATGACTGAAGTCTATGAAGGTTCCTTTGGTTCTCACTCCAATGGACATGCCATGGCGAAGAAGATGTTGAGTGTAGGTTACTATTGGCTGAAAATGGAATCTGACTGTCGCAAGTTTTTGAAGAAATTACATAAGTGTCAAATTTATGCAGATAAGATTCATGTTCCTCCGACACTGTTGAATGCCATTTCCTCTCCATGGCCCTTCTCCATGAGGGGAATTGATATGATTGGCATGATTGATCCCAAAGCTTCAAACGAACATCATTTCATTGTGGTGGCTATTGATTATTTCACAAAGTGGCTTGAAGCAACATCATATGCGAATGTGACCAAGCAAGTTGTTGTGAGGTTTATCAAGAATCCGATTATATGTCGATATGGTGTGCCATATAAGATCAATACTAATAATGGATCGAACTTGAATAATAATATGGTAGAAGCTCTTTGCAAAGACTTTAAGATTACACATCATAATTCTTCTCCCCACAGACCCAAGATGAATGGGGTTGTTGAAACTGTGAACAAGAACATTAAGAAGATTATTCAGAAGATGGTTGTGATGTACAGAGATTGGCATGAGATGCTCCTGTTTGCTTTGCATGGGTACCGTACATCTATTCGCACTTCAACAAGGGCAACCCCTTTCTCTCTTGTTTATTGCATGGAAACTCTGATCCTCGTGGAGGTTGAGATCCCGTCATTGCGTATCTTGATAGAAGCCAAGTTGACAGAAGCTGAATGGTGTCAGACCAGGTTTGACCAACTCAATTTGATAGAAAAGAAGAGATTGACGTCCATGTGCCATTGTCAGTTATATCATCAGAGAATGAAGAAATCATTTGATAAGAAGGTCAAGCTTCGTGTGTTCAGAGAAGATGACCTTGTGCTCAAGAAGATTCTATCTTTCAAATCTGATGTAAGCGGCAAATAGACTCCTAATTATGAAGGCCCATATGTTGTTAAGAGAGCCTTTTCAGACAGTGCTTTGATTCTTATAACTATGGATGGTGAAAAGTTCACACGTCTTGTAAACACCAATTTGCAGTCAAGAAATACTTCGCCTAAAAAAGAAAACAACAACTCGTTAAGTTGAAAATCCGAAAGGACGAGTTAGGAAAAAATTAGCATCTCAATGGATTGAAAACCCCAAAGGGCGATCCATGTAATAGTTAGAGACATAAAACCAGACAATTTATCCTGGCAGATTGATTACCCCACCTTGGGGCAATCTGGGCAAAAATTAGGGATTATGGCAAGTAGCTGCATTCGACTGGTCCTGATCTTTAAAGCAGATTTGAACAGTCATCTAGTTCCAATTCATCTTTCTCAACCAAAGACAAGAGCACAGTGGATTTCAAAGTTGGTAGGGAGAGTAGTGGTCATTCTATTCAATGTATCTATTTTCCATGTAAATTACCATTTTCAAACTTTGTAAAGGTCCATGGAGTCCTGCCATTTGCGGACTACCATTCTATTAAATAAAGTTGAACTTTTATCCAATTATTTCTATTCTTATTTGTTTTTATTTAATAAAATTGAATTTTTATGATGATAATTTTGAAATAAATGAATCAATGAATAAACATTTTTCGATTTAAGAACATCGATTTCAAAAAGGAATGTCAACAGTAAGAAGGGGACTGGATTGTTGGTTAAGAAAATCTCCACCACCAAATGATCTACAAAATTGTCTATGTTCGGGAATAGAATAATTTTTTGGATCGAAAATGCCAAGGTTGCGCTATAGAATTCAACCTTTTCTTCTTTGATCATTTTCCAAGCATGGTATTCTAGGAATTTATTTGTAAGACCTTTGACAGTATCTTTGGGTCCCCAATTGGCCACTAGCTCGTTCGCATTGATACCCAAGACTAATAATAGCTCGGACAAGGTAAAGCCTTCTTCCAACTTGGGGAAAGGGTTGTATTCTTTAATTGATCGGTTGAGAAGCCTCTCAATTTCTTCCAAGGTTTGAAAATTCAGGAAAGTGAAACATCTTAACGGGATGTCATAGTACTGAGCTAGGGTTGTGAGTTCTCCAAAGTCAACTTTTTTGGTTAGGAGGTCCAAGATGTTGCCATAAGTTTCTCGGAACTTGTTCTCTTTGATGGCTCTAATCATATAGCTTAGAATCTTCAAGGTATCCTTTTGTGGCTCTTTGTATATAAAGGAGAACGTACTCTTTCTTGGTGGAGGATTCATGATTGTTTTGAAAAATGTCTTGTATTCCTGTGTTAAACAACAATATGCTAATAGCTTTGTTTATTGTAATTATGATGCATGAATGTTTATGAATGCATAAATGGATGAGTTATTGGTTTGACATAACTCCAGCACGAGTTCAATATCTGAGATCACTGTGATGAGGAATGTGGTTTAATAATGACTACTTTCAAACAAAGGTTCTCACATTGCAAGATCTAGGGATTTAGAGAAATTGGGTTTAGGCACGGCTCTTAGAGTCATGGACTCCCTTGACTGTCCGCCGCTTATGTCAATTTACTTTCCAGGTGATAGCTCCATCAAGGAAATATAATATAACTGAGATCTTCGTACCGACCCTCGCGAGGAGAGCTTCTCTGGGACCTGTACTATGTGACCATTAGTCTAGGTTGGCCAAGGGTTAAATGTTCTACAAAAGGTTCTTAGAGTTACATACATTAATGAAGATAAGGATTCTTACGCCAAAAGCTCGAAGGTCATCAATACCTTTAAAAGAGTATACCTAAGCGAGGTTCTCAAATGACCCATACGAGAAAAGATTCTCGGTGGCCCTCAAGCTTACTCTCAAACTCGGGTGGATAGTCTTTCATACAGGGCTTTCTTTGCAATCATTATCAACCATTTGTATCCATCATAACACAACCAATGTCACAAGTGAGATAAATACGCACAAGTATAAGAAAGCAATAAAATATAAAGACAAAAAATAAACAAAATGGATAACCCCCCCCCCCCCCCCCACACACACACACACACACAAAAATACAACCTAAACTAGGTCTGACTTGCTTAGGGGAACTGGTCCCTAGTAGAGCCTCTAGCTGTCGCTACCGTGATATACTGACCGACTGAAAAAAATAATGCTCTTAAAAGAAAAGCACTATAAAAGTGTCGCCACCGAATTTTATTTAATTTCCTCGTAAAAGAGAGGAGAGGGGAAATAGTCGATAAAACTCACATGAAAGAAAAAAGAAAGGATAAGGATTGGTTTTGCAACCAAATAATGGGTTCAGAAGTCGATTATGCAAGGGGAAGGTATTAGCACCCCTCACGTCCATGGTACTTCATGGGAACCATTTAAATTGTCTGTGTGCGTGGGTATTTATCTATAAATTTTCTTTATTTTCAAAAAGTATGTGAAAAAATGTGAAAGAATGAGATTGGGATTTTTATTATTGTGCTCACCAAGGATTGTGGCTCTTGTTCCTACGTAACATTCATTAGATGATGGATAATTAGAGTTCTGTAGGTTGGTTAATAATTATTATACTCGCCAAGGATTGTGGCCCTTATGGGTTGGTTAATTTTACCTTTGAAAAAAAAGGTTTTTAGTGTGATGCCCTAAGGCACAAAAATGAGATTAGATGGGTTGATGTCGATTTTACCTTGAAAAGGGGTTTATGAAAAGAGTGTTTGTAATTAGATTGCACTAAAGACTTGTGGGTGGAGGTGAATATTTCAGTCAAAACAAGCCAAGCGTCTTGTGTCCAAAGTAATCAGAGTAAGGGTAGGAGAGCTTCATCCTTACTCATTCCCCACCAGTTAAGGCTAGTGGCGCACAAATGTATAAGGTAACTAATTAGGGTTTATCTATCCATAAGTAAAAGGACTCAAATTATGGCGCATCAAGGGATAACTTATCATTGATGCAAAATATTGAAGATGGTCCACGATCATCTACAACATATTTGAACCAAAGAAAGTTATACAACCCCAAGTCATTCTATCAATGATTTGAAAAATGAAAGATTATACTACCCAAATGATTACAAATTAATAGTTGAATAATGTACAAGTTAAGCATTGAAACATAATTCTTAGAGGGTTGGTGGTTAATGGAAGCAACACCCTCAAAAGGATCAACCATAATATGATCACAAGCAAGGTTTCATCTATGCATCAAATGGATTTATGGTGTGGAAACGACATTGAGGTGAAGTGGAAGTCATGGACATGTTTCTA